>NC_132866.1:38701175-40073675 GCF_048164855.1 Canis lupus baileyi | reverse complement strand
ATTTAATGAACAAAACTTTTGGGTATTTCTTATGGCCCAAGAGAGTCATGAAGAATTAACTGAGACCCTCAGGGCATGGTGAAATGAGGTTTAAGAACCTCTGAAGCAATCAGTTGGGAAAGCACTTTGCATAGGTCCCATGTACGGAGTGGGGCTTGGGAGCAAGTGCCTGGCCCCAAGCATGCTGGCCAGCAGTACATAAACCAGCCCAGGAATGCTGTGAGCCACCCCTCTGCAGGCTCAATTTGAGGAAAGTCCCTCTTCATGGGTCATCCTCAACTGTGCATTTATTCAACGACTATCCCATGAGCACCCAGCCCTGTTCTACACCCTAGTGACAATCAGCAGGAATAAGGCAGCAGGACCCAACCTCACGGAGTACAGTTCTAGGGGAAAGGTATACTGGAGCCCTTGAGTTGCTGCTACAAAGGTAGACAGTAATATGTGCTCCAGAAAACACGAATGGAACACAATGCTCAGCAGAGACCTGAGCACAACTCGTCAGAGTGGCAGCCACATGAACGTCTAGAAAGAGCATGCAGCCAAGGAGGAGAGCAATGCAAAGGCATGGACATCGGAAGAGAAGTCACCTGTTCAGGGAGCAGCAGGGTGTTCTGACTGATGGAAGCCAAAGATTACAGGGGAGAGATGGAGCAGATGGATCAAGGCCATCAAGTCCAGGCTGCCCAGCAGCCTGAGCAGAATTCAATACAAGGAAGCCTCAGTAGGTTGGAGTAGAGTGTGTCACAAGCTTACCTACATCGGGGACAGGTGGGAAGGCCAGTGGGGTAGAGCAGTCCTAGGGAGAGTGGCCTGGCACAACATGGCTAGAGAGCAGGAGGTGAGGGGTGGCCAGATTCCAGTTTATGGGGAAGGGTATAGCTTGCACGGACCACTCATGGACCACAAGGAAGGTGATGGAAAGGAAGGATTCACACATGATACCTAGGCTTGGGCCTGAGCACCCACATGAATGGAGCTGCCATTCCTAAGATGGGAGCAAACAAAGAATGGTGTGTGTGTGTGTGTGTGTGTGTGTGTGTGTGTGTGTGTGTGTGAATGTGGAGGAGGATGGGGAGAGTCTGACCATGGAATCCTGTGGTCCTGTTCCCATCTGAGCTCTGAGGGGAGAAGTAAACAGTACTCAGCAGTCCTGGTACCACCCCTGTCCTTGAGGGACACCCATGGGTTCCAGCTGCCTATCACAGGAAGGTCTGGGGGCAAGAGTCACAGATTTCACACCCAGACCAGGTGGATAAACTCAGCTGTCGGCATGACATGCTTTGAGAGACTTTCTGAGCTCCCAAGACAGAACAAGCAATGGACCTGCATTTGTGATCCCTGCAGGAGATGCACATCCCAGCAGCCTCCACACCCCTCCCCACCCAGTCATCCTGGGCCAACTCCAGAGCCAGAGCCCACCAGGGGAGCAGGAGATGGACCACCTTGGCCCTGCCAAGGACAGTTGGGACTTAGTGCCTTTCCCTAAGGCCTGAGACCTGGGTCAGCCACGGCCCCTGGACCCACGTGGATGAGCCGATCTTTCTCCCCTTCTGACAGGAAGGGGACCACTAAGCCAGTCCTTCACCTCTTTCTGAAAGTGCTCATCAGCTTTGGAGGAAGCAGCACTGGAGACTGGGTATACCAAGGGACCAAAATCCCTTTGTCAAGTGAATTCAAATTCCTTTTAAGCCGCTAAGCTCTTGCATGATCAGGCTCACACTGCACTCTCCTTCCCATGTGCTGGCCAGGATGCTTCCACAGGCTCACAGAGCATCACAGCAGAGCCTACATGGAGCTGTATTGCTCAGAGTTCCCTTTTTGCAGATGAGGAGATTGGGAGTGAATAGCAAGTGGCCAAGCTGGACCTCACCAGGCAGGGGGCCTGCTCCTCAAGCATTGTGTCCCTCTGTCTGAAAAGAAGGCACATTCTTCCCCAGCTTGGACCCTTCCCCAGGCTCGGTCTGTGGGTGAAGAGCCCCACACTCTGCCTTGGAATGTTCTCCTCACACCTCTCTCTCTCTTTAGGGTTCCTTTAGATCGTCACCTCCTCGGGGGTCCTTCAAGACCTCCCCATCCAAAGTTGGCTCCTTGGCTACATTCCACTCTGCTCAAATCTCCAGAGCATCGGCCACAATGGTAGGGGATTGCTGACAGGTTGTTGACTTGTTTGTGGTCTGTCTCCCTCCACCCGACCCCCCCCCCAAGAGACTGAAGACTCCCAAGAGGTCAAGTATCTTCCTATCTTATTCACCCCTCTGTCCCCAATACCTGGCACAGTGCCTGAAACAGGCTGGGCCCTTGGGAAGTATATACGGAGGAAGGCAGGCAGGCGAGGAGAGCCACTGGCCCCTGCGCCCACTTATAAGATCAGCCCTCACGAGACAGCCCCAGCAGCATCCACTGGGATATTCCCACCTCCCTTCCTGGGGACACGGGTCTCCATGCCAGGGCAGGACACCTTCCTCTCTCCTCAAGCACATCTGGATGTCTCTCTTCCTTTCCAAGCCTGCTCAGAGACAAAGGGAAGCTCACCTTTACCAGCACCCACAGTGGCCCCTTGTCACCATCCTGGCCACCCCGAGGGGGTGTGCATTACTCATCCCCACTCTCCAGGTAAGGAAACTGAGCTCCAGGAGTAACTGGCCCAAGTCTGCCAGTTTACTGTTTAGGTGGGACCAGAAATTTCTGATGGTGTTTCAGTGCTCCGGCGCTGTAATAGGGGTTAAAACACAACTGTGGCCTCCCACCTCAATTCTGACTGAGGGTCAATATGCAGGGACAAATCACAAATGCCAACTTTACACAGGGAATTCTGAGAGCCCATGTCACAGCCCCACACCCCTGGTGGGCTGCTAACCTCATGCCATTTCTGGAAGCAGGGAACATGCAGAAAGTTATGCTGGGTCAGATCCCGAGTCCACTTCTCCCACTGGCCCTCATTCAACACAGCCACATACAGACACCAGTCACAGCTCGGTAGGGAGCTGCAGGCTCTGCTGGGATAGTGCCAGTGCCATGGACATGCTGGGACAGTGCCAGTGCCATCCAAGGACTGGGACCCCCTCCAGCATGCTCCCAAAGGGAGCATATGTTTGAGGAGACCACATATGAAGAATGGTGAAGGCCCTAAGCAGTAGGAATACTGGACATTTTCATCTATTTAGAATTTTTCTCGCTTTTCTACAACTAGTGTGATTTAAAAATCAAAAACACAGGGACACCTGGGTGGCTCAGTGGTTGAGTGTCTGCCTTTGGCTCAGGGCGTGGTCCTGGGATCGAGTCTCACACTGAGCTCCCTGCAGGGATCCTGCTTCTCCCTCTGCCTGTGTCTCTGCCTCAATCTCTCTCTCTGTGTGTTTCTCATGAATAAATAAATAAAATCTTTAAAAAATCAGAAACACAATTTTAATTTTAAAATGAATGTTAAAAAGAGGTACATTTGAGGAGGGACTGGGAGAGGCTGGGCAGCCTGAGCGGGGCAGGTACTAAAAGTCTGAGGGGAGCTTGCCTGGACCTTTGGCCTGTCAGGGACCTGGGAGGGACCACAGTTCTCAGGATCTGCCCTGGGCAGCCTGCCCCTGTCAGACCAGCCCAAGAAAGGCAGGCTCAACTTGGTCAGGCTGATTCTTGCCTCCAGTGGTGAGGCTTTGTTCCAATGTAAGCGTCAAGCAGGGAACTAAAAGGTCTGTGACTCAGTGATGAATAGGCCACCTGCAGGATGGAGAAGTGCCACTTGGACAAAACAGAGCCTCTTTCCCTAGGATCCACAGCCTACACCTGCACAGTCACATCCACAGCAGGTGGGCTCCCAAGAAAGCCACCAATAACTACACTCCTGGCCCTCAAAACCCAGATTCAAGAGTAAAAGAAACACATTAGCTCCCAAAACCAAGGCTGCAGGAGGGAGCAAAGTCTGTGCACATGATCTAGTTCACCCCCGACATTGGAGGGATGGGGAAACTGATGACCAGGAACACGACGACTCTGGGACACTCTGGTTAGTTAGCACTGTCAGGACTATGCACACGAAAGAAAACTGTTGAGTCTTTAAAAGGAAGGAAACTCTGGCACATCTACGATATGGATGAACCTCCAGGATGTTATGCTAAGTGAACAAGCCAGTCACAAGAAGGCAATTATTGCGTGGTTCCATTTACGTGAGATGCCTAGATGGGCATATTCATAGAGACATAGAACAGTGGCTGTCAGGGGCTGGGGCAGGTGAAAGTAGGACATTCTTGCTCAGTGGGCAGAGCTTCAATTTTGGAAGATGAAAAAAATTCTGGAGCTGGAAGGTGGTGATGGTTGCCCCACAAGAGGAACATATTGAATCCTTTTGAACTATATACTTAGAAGGAGTTAAGATGATCAATTTTACCTTCTACATATTTTATCACAATTAAAAATAAAATAAGGTAAAATAAATTCTTATAAATAAAACTGTAAGAGTTCAGGTCAAGGTCATCAGGATCATGAGGACTGCCCATGGCTGTTGAGACTCCTGTATGGCTCTTCCAATGGGTGAGAACCTCCAAAGTCCCTCAGGATAAGCACCCCCCACTCAGCTACATACCACCTCACATCCATGGGCTAAAGCATTCAACCCACCCTGCCAGTTGTGTCTTTGGCTAAGGAAGCAATGCATGGTTTGTACACCTCCCTTGAGCCAGGCCTCTGCCCCATGCTCTGCACCATGCCCGTTGGGTGGGCATTTCCACTGTAAGGCAGCAGGTGACCTGAGAGATGGTCCCAGGTCAACAAGATTCTTTGGTGCACAGCCCCTGAGAGATGTCACCCTCTTTTCCTCATCTACACCTCAAGTCTGAAGAGTAGCTAAAGCATCCTTCAAAGGGGGTTGATGCTTATAGGTGGACTCATACCCGTCCAAACAGCCACATCGAGGAGTGCTGACAGAGGAACCACTGGGAGTCACGCTTTGCCCTGCCCTTACTTGGATGAGAACATGGAAGATGTGCCAATTCAGAATGCACATATGGGCAAGCCAGAGAGCAATCTGTACAACAGACAAGATCAAAAGCAAACAAGGAGACAAATCTAACATGCTAATATTTATCAGGGAAAGGTATAGAGTCTCTGATGTGTGCCCAAGGATCCAACCCTACACAGGGGGGTGTGGCTCAGGGGAGCATGTGGTCAATATGACCTCACAGTAAGCTCACTGCAACGTCATAGGCTGTGGGCTGCCTTAGCAGAGGAACCTGCGGGGGAAAGGAGGATAAATTCTTTCTGCCCTCTGTCATGGTCAGACCATCAGACTTGAGGGAGGGGAGAGGGGAGGAGAGAAGGAAGGGAGGAGGGTGAAGTGAAAAATGAAACTATTTAGCTGGGCTGACCCCAGGGCACAGTGGGCACAAGATAACTATCTCTATCTCTCTCGTGCCAGGAATGAAACAGAAGCAATGGATAAAAGTATGAAAAAAAAAAAAAAGGAGTTTTTCTTTCTTTACCATCACATGCTATGCATTTGCAGAGGGCTTCCTAGGTTCCTGGTCATCATACCCAGAAGCCCCCTTGAAGGAACATTAGAGAACCATGCACATGGGCTACTGAGTGAGAAAGGGCTTTATTTAACTCCCTTTCAGCATAAAAAAAGTGGTTTTAGAATGGGATGTGAATTATAAAGTTGCGTTCTTCCAACCTTACCGCATTTTCAAAATTTCAATTGATGGTGTTAGAACTTACTACCAGCATTGCTCTTAACTCCTATAACCCTTTTTTAACAAAGAAAAATATTATTTCCACAAATAAGAGTCTCATAAAACTAACTCCGATTTCTTCATGATTCCAGAGTACCGATAGCATGGCCAGATTTCCCCAAGGCCTCCTTGCCCGAACAGCTTCGGCAACCCGGACCCTGACTGAAAACCAGAAGTGACACCACAGAGCTCCACCTGTGTAGTGCTCCGGATGGCAGATGGACCAGTAGTTACCAGCTAAAATCCCAGATCCCAAAGCATATGTGCTTTGCTCTGAAAAGCCAGACTCAAGGATCTCACCAAAGTACTTAGAGATTCTTTCAAGTGCACTTCTAACATAAATCATTCAGTTTCAAAGACTACCACCCACTAGAGAGAAATGTGCCTGCTAATGGCAGACTCATTGATGGCTAATATTGAGAAAAGACACAAAAATTTACGACAGCCAAAAGACTCAGAATGCACAGTAACCTGGAGCCATTTGGTACGGGGTAAGCAAGGAAAGCAGCACACCCCAGGATGGCCTGACACCCCTGGCCCACAGCAGGGACTGTCTCAAAGAGATGATGTCTGAAAGTTGTTTGATAACCGCCCCAGCAGTGCTCGCTTCGGCAGCACGTATGCTAAGATAACTGCCCCAGCCTGTGACTGTTAGTGATGGGGAGACACTGAGCCAGCCCGAGCACCCCCCTTTATTACATCAGGAAGGTAACAAAGACCCTCGAGAAAAAAGTCTACCCCCAAATCGAGTCACCCATTATCAAGATTCCATAAAGTGAGAACAACAACAGGGGGTCTCTGAGGCCTGAAAAGCGGATGCAGCTTGCCTCTGAGGTGGAGGAAAGAGGGTTTTGACGTGTGACCCCCAGCCCCACCGCTCACCGGGCACAGGGGTCTCTCTCCATCTTTCCACACCTCGGGCTCCTTGTCTGTGGGGGGCAGTGAGACAAGCACCTCTGTGAGACATTCCATGGCACACCCAGCACTAAGGCCTCAAACAGTTACTATTTCCATAACCCCATAGAAATTAAAGGGTGATTCTAAGTCACAACCCACAACTTGTTCCAATTACCAACTTGTTCCAATTCATGTCAGCCACCAGCTGAAGAGCTGGCCCTGTGAGCAGCCCCTGTCCTCCAGGACACCCAGGACGAGCCGGGAGCTCTGCCACAGCCCACAGCCCACAGCCCGGGAGCAGGAGCAGCCGCCAGTTCGGTGCCTGTCCCCCATGCCCGACTGCCACCCTGCTGCCACCCTGGCCTGCTTCCTCAGCTGAGCCTTTCCTATCAGACCACAAACTAAAATAGCTAATTCTGCCAACAGAATTTTGGGGAGTAAGACAAACAAACTTTAAAAGTGTCCTCTTTTGGGGCATGCCTGGGTGGCTCAGTCAGTTAAGCATCTGCCTTCGCCTCAGGTCATGATCCTGGGGTCCTGGGATCGAGCCCTGCATCAAGCTCCCTGCCCAGAGCCTGCTTCTCCCTCTGCCTCGGCCTGCCTCTCTGCCTACTTGTGTTCTCTCTCTCTCTCCCTCTCTCTCTCTCTGTCAAATAAATAAAATCTTTAAAAAATAATAAAAATAAATGTCATCTTTTTAATTACTAGATTTCCAGAGTTGGGGCTCTAGGGGTTTTTTTTCCTATTTTTTTAATCTAGCAAAAACCTATAAATCATGAACGGGCTAAAAATTAAATTAACTACAGAGTAAGTCAATCTAGTGTGGCAAATGGTAACAATGTGACCAACCTCATGGCCCAATAACAGGGAACTGACTGAATAAGTTATAGTCACCCACGGAGAACACACGAAAGCTATGACAGAATTATATTATAGAAGCATACTTAGTGCTGTGAAAAAACTATGATGACATATAATAATGAAATATTAAGTTTTCAAAGTAGGTTGAGAGGGACACCTGGGTGACTCAGCGATTGAGCATCTCCCTTTGGCTCAGGGCGTGATCCCAGGGTCCTGGGATCGAGTCCCACATCAGGCTCCTCGCAGGGATCCTGCTTCTCCCTCTGCCTGTGTCTATACCTCTCTCTATGTCTCTCATTAATAAATAAATAAAATCTTAAAAAAAAAAAAAGTAGGGGGGATCCCCAGGTGGCTCAGAGGTTTAGCACCACCTTCAGCCCAGGGCATGACCCTGGAGTCCCGGGATCGAGTCCCACTTCAGGCTACCTGCGTGGAGCCTGCTTCTCCCTCCGCCTGTGTCTCTGCCTCTCTCTCTCTCTCTCTCTCTGTTGAGAAATAAGTGAGTCAATATGATCCCAGTTTGGTACATGTAGGTATGTGCTGTACATACAGATCCATGTATGCATAATACATATGTATATACACATAGTACATATATGCACACATATATGTACAACCATGTGCCATATCCACATGGCATCAGTTAAAATACATATAAAAATTTATTAGTAGAAAATATCGATAAATTTAAACTTTTTGGCTTAAAATTTTTAATTTCTAAGTTATAAAATATATAAATTCATTAGAGATATACGTTTACAGATGGGAAGAAAACAAATGTACTAATACTAAATATTCATAGTGGTTGATTCTGGGTACTAAGGTTATGAGTGACTTTTACAATTTTCTTTGTGTTTTATTGTATTTTCCACCCTTTCTATATTGACCAGGTGTTACTGTCATGAAAATGGTGTCCTTTTGGTGACTTGTGATTTCCAGTCTTCTTCCATTCAGATGATGAGAACAGATACTCTCCTTTAGAACAGAGCCCCACTGATACAGCCAAGGAAGAAGGGCCATGTCCTCAGCATTCAGCTAACACTCCAAAACTGTGAGTGGCCTCAGCCTACACTAACCAATGAACATGAGGTGGACAAAATAGCATGGAAAACCCACCGGGAGCCCTCGGCCCATCTCCTGTTCTGTGAGGTTCAAGGTCAGCGAGTCCCTTTGCACGAGGTATGACCAACCCACCAGCAGTCAAACCCCCTAAAACAACACAACCTCTTCCTTGCGGCCCTACCAACGTGTGCCATCACCAACGTCTGTGCAAGAGCCATCTGGCCCCTAAATGAAGCCTGAAAGTGGTTTTGTTTGGAGAACATACTACCTCCTGGACACTAAATTAAAACACACAATTAGATTTCCATTAAGTTACAGCAAATTCTGCTGAATTGATCTAATCGGCCTACATTCCTATATGACATCATGCTTTAAAGGCTTGGCCTGAACATAAATACTTAATGTAATAAATACAGTCTGAAATATTTGATCTCCTTGGCAGTTTAATTGATCTACTACAGAGACTGACAGGAAAAATTAAGTTAGCTCTATCCCATCTCTGCCAATAGCACATTTTCATCATAAAGGCATGTGAACTATAATTTTGGTGACAAGCAAAGCTCATGCACACTGATTTCTTATTGAAAGTTCAGGTTAAGGGTAACAGATTTGAACAAGGAAATGAATAAGTGGATTTATGAGATCTTTAACACACATAGTTCCTGCTTTTTGATAGATAGATCGTTTCTATTTTGTGATTCCTAAGACCAGTCCCTTGTTATTCATAGGATTGTCTGAGTGGGGTGTTGGTAAGTGCCCACCATATGTAAGCACAGATTCTTAGATGCTGTGGCTTCGGGTACTCACCAATAATCAAGTGCATCAAGTCAAATTCCTACCCAAATGTCTTCTACCTCAGAACCCCTGATGTGCTTTCTTTTGTCTCCATCTTATGGTTTATGTTGCCTTTTACCATGAATTGTGCTTATTTTTGTACCCAGTGCACCTTCCAAACGTACCATTAGCGCCTTCACCCCTCTCACCCCTATACTTCTGCTGCCAGTACTGAAATGTCCCATTTGAAAGTAAACATTGAATATTTGTGAATATATGAGGAAGGCAGAAAGGGAGGGAGAGTCTCTCCTTCCTGACTGAGCTGGCATTCTCTCTAGGTCCTCAGAGTCACCCTCTCCCAGGTTCTAAGCTTCCTCAGTACCTCATGGAGAGAAATAGGGCTCACGGCAAAGTTGCTCCATCTGATTAATGTCAAAATCCCCAGGTTAATTTGTCAGGTTATTCTGCTAGACTTGATGCTAGATCCCACCCCTGTCTGAACTCCACCTACCACTTGTACACCTACTATCAAATGACAGCCGCTCATTTGTTCAGCAAATGCTCCTTGATGGGAGGCAGCCCAGCCAAACATTCCTTGTGCCATGACAGTCTCAGAGCCAGCACCAGGGTCTCCTTTCTGCTTGGATGTCTTCGAAGGGGCAAACAAATAATGACAACACCCAGATCCAAGGACCCTGGCACAACCAGAGGAGCAGCAGGGACATGCGTTCTGGGCAGCCCGGTGCCAGTTAGCACTGCCCACCCTCCTTCGAGTGGCAGCCAAAACTCTGGACAGGCAGGCTGCTTCTCCCGCTGCCTCTGGGCACAAGCCAGAAACCTTCTGCTCAGCTCCCTGCACTCCAGGGCCCCATTGATTAGCAGGAAGGGCAAACCCATCAGCACCCATAGGAAATGGCTTCTGGAAAGTGAGTTGCAGTTTTTAAAGCCAGAGAATGACAGCAGGTGCCTGTAAAGGAAACAGAATCAATACAGGGTGTGGGCGGCTGGACGATGGGACACCTGGGTCTCTGACTTGTCCTGCTTCTGACAGATGTACTACATGACCTTGGGCAGTCCCAGCCCCTCTCTGGGCCTCAGTTTCCCCACTATATCTTGGAATGTGAACCCACTCATTAAGAAGATTCCTTACAAATCTTAAGTGTTGGGATTCTCTCCCCTGTCTTCCTGACATCAAGTAGTCATGGAGAAGGCTAGGGCTGACCCAGTCACTTTCCCCATAAGCAGTGACTACCTTCTGCCCCATCGGGTTCCCTGCTCCCCAAATACCTACACCTTTACAAACAAGCCAAAGGCCCCTGAAGGGCTGCTACTTTCCTGGATCTGCCCATACCTCAGACCTCATAAAATGTGCCTTGCAGGCTGAGAGGCTCTCCCATTGAGGAGCAAATACCTGCAGGAAGTAAGACTTTCTGCCCCAGAGGTCCAAAATTAAGCCCTAATTAGATACCAAGTGACCTCCCAACCCCATCAGCAGAACTCTAACAATTATTGCCAGCACATACTGGACATTTGGATGTGCCAGGCATGGATACATATTGTACTGACCACAAGCAATATTGGGTATGGCCATCATGATCCTCATGTCACAGGTGAAGAGAAGACTGGTGTCTTCCCTAAGTTGACCCTATGACAAGAGGGAAATGGTTCTGGGCCATGGGAAGTCTGAATCCAGAACTTGGGCTCACCTTGAGGTTATGCCATCCTCTCCCGGGAATGTGGCGCCATCCAACCTCATGCTTTTCTCTTTCCTCAACATACTAGGCCTGCTTGCCTCAATGCCTTTTTGCTCATGCTGTTCTCTTACCTGGAGTCCTCTTACCCACTGGGTAACTCCTATGCTCCCTTCAAGCCCAAATGAAACATCTCCTCTGGAAAGGCTTCCTTAGTCCTATGGGGAGAAATGTCCTCCCTCCTCAGGACTTCCCCAACACTTTGCCTGCCCTTATTGGCCTCTATAGGAACACATGACTATGTCACATGAGATAGAATTCTTTGTTGACTATCTCTCCAAGCCCACCCATGACTTGTGAATCCCTTAAGGTTGGGATGTGTCTGATTCATCACCAGAGAGGTTCAGGCCTGACAAAGTGGGGTACTCAATGGTACTGAATTAAGCACAAGAGGGTCCTATTGTTTGTGGGGTGCAACAGGTGGCCAGCACTGCAGGGTAGGACCAGTAAACTGGAGTCTCCCAAGTGAGGCCAGTCTCTCACACTCAGAGCAGCATGACCTTCTTTCCTTGTTTACCCAAACCTCACTACCATTTACTCTGCATCAGACTCTGTATTTGGGGCTGAGGCTGAGTGGCTTGGAAGGCCCTAGAGGTGAGTCAGATATGCCAGCACCCTTAAAGGGCTTGTAGTCACCACTAGGAAACAAGGTAGGTTCAAAGACAAACACCTCAACTCAAATCATGATGTCAGAGTATCCTCGGCATCTGTGTCACTCAGCCTCTGAAGAGGGCCTTCAATGAATTGAGCTTCTAGCATTCACACCTGTGAGCAGTCCCCTCCACTCAAGCCTCGATTGGCTCTAGGACCAGCTTAAATCAATAAAATGCATCCAGAAGTAACACTGTGCCTGTTGTGGATTAAGCATTAAGAAAGCCTGGCATATTCTGCCTTTCCACTCCTGGGAATCAACCACCATTCAATCCCAACCCAAGCTCACCATGGGAAGAGAGAAAAGGGAGCTCCTGGGCTCCTAGCATCCCTGCCAAGACTCCAGACAAGGAGGTGCCACCATGTTGTACATACCAGCCCCAGCGGCCATCTGACTGTAACCTCATAAGAGAGCCCAGGCAAAAGCAGCAACAGAACTGCCTGGCTGAGCCCAGCCAGTCCTGGGAACCAGGATAGATAATAAAATAGCTGGGCAGTACTACTGCTGCTTTTATTATACTCAGTTTGGCAGTAAAGTAAAACAATACTAACACCTGGAATGGAAATTCTAAGGAAATCACAAGCCAATTTCCTCATGATCATAGATGCAGAAACCCCTGAACAAAGAACTAGCAAACTGAATCCGCTCTATATAAGAAGGATGACATGTCACATCTAATTTGGGTTTATTCCAGGAATGCACAGTTGGATTAACATTAAAAAATCAATCAATGTAACTTACGGTATTAATACATTGAGGAAGACAAATCATGTGATCACCTCAACAGCAGCAGAAAAAGTATTCAGTGAAATTCAGCATTCATTCATATTCATGATTTTTTAAAATAATAATTAAAATAAAACCCATAGAAAACCAAGATGCAAATATCTTTTTTGATAAAGAATATCTAAAACAAAACAAAACAAAAAGATGACAAACATGACTGTGAAACCCTGAGATCAAGAATAGGCCAGAGTTGGCCACCAAAAACACATATCATATGATTCTATTCGTATAATAAGTCCACTGTAGCAAGAGCAAAAGTGTTCACAACCTATAGAGACAGCAAGATTCATAGTGCCCTGAGGCTGGGGCCCTGGGAGCAGCAAGAAGTGATGGCTAATGGGTCCAGGGTGATGAAGACATTCTGATGTGGATCATAGTGATGGTTGCACAACTCACCGAAGATACTAAAAATCATTGAGCCGTACACTTCAGTGGATGAATGGTATGGTGTGTGAATTATATCAGTAAAGGTGCTATGAAAGAACTAGAATAAGGCAAGGATGCCCGTTGTCACCATGTCTATACAGTACTGTGCTCGGGGTTCTGGCTGGCACCAACAAGAAAAACAAGAAAAAGAGATGAAAAGCAAAAGGATTCAAAAGGAAGAGACCAGCTGTCTTTATCTGCAGATGGCCTAATCATACACATATCGTAAAGAATCTACCACTGAACCTAATTACATGAATAAATCTCCCAAACACAATGCTCAGCCAAAGAAGCAGACACAAAGAATCTGTACTGTATGATTTCATTTCTATGTAAAGTTCAAAAAAGTCCAGTCTAAAGAACAGTGTTTCAGAACGTCTGCTTAGGTCGTTGGCAAAGCTAGGTCACCATAAAAGTCAGCAGTGCTCTCATTTAGGAAGAGAGAGGGGCCCAGGACTGGGGAGCTCCTGGGATGCAGGCAAAGTCCTAGAGGGTGGTTACATAGCTGCTTAAAATGGGTCACTAAACTCCAGATGCATGTTTTATGAATTTTTCTAATAAATATATATTTCAGAATTAAACAATTTTTAATGTTTTTAACGTGATTTTTTTAAGCCACAACACAAAGGAAAAGGTGATTTTAAAAGATTTTATGTATTTATTCAGAGAGACACAGAGAGAGAGAGGCAGAGAGAAACACAGGCAGAGGGAGAAGCAGGCCCCCTGCAAGGAGCCCGATGTAGGACTCATCCGGGATCCCAGGATCACACCCTGAGCGGAAGGCAGACACTCAACCACTGTACCACCCAGGCATCTCGGAAAAGGTGATTAAAGAGGAATGGAGGGGAATTGCTGGAAAAAGAAGAGGCTGCCTCCAGCTCAGAGTTTAGCCTTGGTGGGCAGATGTTTATTGGACAATAAAGGCATTGCACTCCCAGATCTGGACACTTTATCTTGGCCTGAGCCCAAGGCCAAGGCCAGTGTGAAGCAGGGAGGGTACATTCTTGACTACCTAAGGGGCCTTTGTTCTCTGGAAGGATGTGACCAGACCCTGCCCCAGCACTGGACACCCTGCCTCTCGCCTCCCCCTGCTCCGTCCTCACACAGATGGCACAGGACCAGGACTGCTACTCCAATTGGTAGCAGCTGTTGAGCACCTACTGCATGCCAACGCTGAGCAAGTGCCTGGCACATAACACTTCCTCAGGCCTCACAGATCTGTGGAGGGGGTGGGAGCAGGCTGTCTGCCTCCAGCCCCTCCAACCTGGGATCCCACGTCAGCTCCCCAGGAAGCAATGGGAGGGGAGGGAAGGTCAGAAGAGGTCAGACCTCTTTCCCTTGCTTTGCTACTGTTCCCCGACCTCAGGCATGACCCCAGGGACTGAGCCGCCCCCATTCCCTCCTTGCCCTAAAGTCTGCCCACCACTCCTCCCTGGCCCCTCCAGTTTGGGAATGCTGGCCCGGATGCTTCCTCTAGAGCAGGAGACTGACTGTGATCCCCCAGCGTGAGCGTGGCCTCAATTAAGAAAGCTCTCCCAGGGCAGCTGTAATTAGTTTCCACCTCACACCCAGATCTCCGAATCACAGGTTAGAGGCAACCAGGCTAAGTGCACCAGAGAGAGGGGGCCTCCGCTGACTGTGGCTCTCCTGCCCCCATTGCGCTCGTCCTGTGGCCAGCACTTCCCCGGAACAAACCCAAGCGCCTCCCTCAGCCATTAATAACATCCTCTGCATTAATGAATTGTGAACACAAGGCTGGCCATTAAGACAGTGCAGGAAAATTCTTCGTGTTGCAAAGGCTTTTTCTCTGGACACCCATTACTGTGATGCACACCCTCCCTGCATGGGATAGGATTCTGCTGCCTTTTTATTTGAGAATACTCAATAAGGAAACACACTATAACTGCATGCCCAGCCAAGATGGGTCCTCTCCAACCATCCCAAAGTACAAAACATCACTGCCCATGAAGTCCCAGGGAAGGAAGAGGGGCCCTGCCCAGGAAACCCTACCAGGGGCAAAGGAACCCACTGCCGAATTTGGAACAATAAAGGGTACAAGGAAAAGATAAGTCACAGCTGCAATAAAGTTGAGAAAAATGGGAGACATCTGGAGACACAGACATTTCACTGGCTCCTTTGAAGGTGAGCGGGACCCAGGGACTTGGAGAAGAGAACCGAGGGATCTGGTGAATAACGACGGTATTTACAGAGCACCTCTCATGGACCACACACTGTTCCAAGAGCCTCCAATGTTCTAGCTCATGTGCTCCCCATTCAGTTCTATGACTTCAGTCCTAGGATCTAGATCCCCATCCTACCGATGAGGAGCAGAAGTAGAGACTGCCAGTACCGTTCTCCAGGTTTACATAGCTAGAGAACAAACAGAAGGATGAGGACTCATACCAGGCAGGCCACTTGCTTGAGGCCATTGTCCTGGTCGGCTGCTTGATAATTAAAGGATAATTAAAGGAGGAAACCCCCACAAGTGCCTGATTTTCAATTACATAGCTCTATCCCCAGGGGGCAGTTTCCCCGGCCTGAGGCAGCCAGCTGCCCCACTCCCTGATGGGCACAGCCTGGAGGCTAGTGGGCCACACTCCCACATATGGGCACTCTGCTTGACCCACCACCCCAGAGGGGTCATGACCTCCTGCCCTTCAAGGGTGCCAGCCTAACCCCCACTCTTCCCTGGCTCCCTACTGCCTGAGTAGCCCTGCTGATCTATCCAGACACAGCCACACACACACACACACACACACACACACACACACGTGCACACACTACCTCAGCCACTCTCAACAAGGAGCCTGCTGGATGGGCATCCTCAGTACTCCAGCCCTGGAGCTGTGTCTTAGCTTCCCTGACCAAACCCTGGGGCCGGGATGATGGTGCTGCGGCAGAGGGCCAAGCGCTAGAGAGTCTCTGCACTCGCTCCCTGGTCTGAAGCAGAACCATCGAGCCGAGCTTCACGGCCCAGGCAGTTCCGAGCTGTGTAGATTGTCCAAATACTGGACAAATATTGTCTGGTCTTGTTTTCCCCAACTCTCTAGCTGCTTCCAAACCCCAGACCCCAGCTTTCCACATTTCCCCAAGGAATGAAAATTATTCCCTCTAATTTCCTAAGAAAACCACGTTCTAGAGTTTGCTACTGACTTCTCAGTCTGTGCCAGAGCTCAGCAAACCTGCTCTCCTTCATATTTCCTGGGCCGCTTCCCCACCATAATCCTAAGACAAAAGAAGTGGAGTCTACATCTGCTGGCATGCTCTGGGCCACAGCCACAGAGCTTCTAGGGCTCCACCCATCCACCTCACTCACAGCTCTATATTGTGGGAGCCCAGTGTTGTGGGGGCTCCCAGAGCCCATGTCCTCTACATCTCATGTCCCTGCTTGCCCTGTCCCTTCCCCCTGTGTAGCCTGCTCAAGGAGCTGACAGCCAGTATTCCAACAGCGCTCCTGGTTTCAGAACACATTCAAAGTCAAAAAATTTCCAGGCAAGTGAATAGCCATAACACTACATTCAAGGACATACAGCCCTCAAGGAACTAAGCAAACTGTACCTCCACATCCCCCAAGCTCTCCCACAAACACCCCTGGAGGCTCTCTTAACATTTCCCAGGCAAGGACTTCACATCTGTCATAACAGTGCCTGAAACCAAAAGATCAGGACCCCCAACTCAGAGTCCTTCACCTTGCAACTATATATAATGCTCTCCGGGCAGTCAGCTCTGGGACTAGTAGGGGAGGTGCTCTGTGTGCCCCCTGGGGGAACTGATCCTGCCCTTCCTTCTCATGCTGGCCAGCTGTTGGCTGCAGCACAGGGCAGCATTGGCTTAGATCCTCAGGCCCTGGTCAGGAGCTGCATGGCTGGAGTCTCAGGGGAAGGGCACCCTGGTGCTGTCTAGGGTTGGGCCAGAACCTCGGTGGCCTACCAGAGATACTTACTGTCTTCAGCCCAGGGCCATATGTTCCCACTAGGACCCCAGGGCCTGGAGAAGGAGACACGAGCACTGCTCGAGTCTGGGAGCCGACACTGAATTTGATTTCTTTCTTCTGGATTATTTGCAAGTTGCCACAGGCCTGGAGAAGTGGGTTGGGATCTCTGGGCTGGAAGGGGCTGTGGTGCTCAGCTCACAATGGTCCTGGTCTCAGACAGTCTTGGGTTTGTCTAGACCCCTCCCCAGGGCTCACACCCAGTGGATTCACTTGCTAGGGAAAAGGAGAGTAGGGGTCTAAGGTCCTACCAACACGTGACCATCTAGAGGAATGAATGAATATGTGGTGTCTAGAGGAAAGGGCACATCAGGATCCTGTGGAGGGCAGCCCAGACCCCAAATGGGAGATGTAGCTGAAGAAGCCATGTGTGAGCCAGTGACTTCCCCTCTCTGAGCCTCAATTTCTCACTTGTGACAAGAGGCATGGGCTGAGAAGTCCAGACAGGTGCCTTCTAGCACCAACAGGCAAGAAGCTCCTCCCACTTAGGTGAGGCAGTCCCCAGGTTGGCCAGTACCCTCTGGGAAGCGTAGCTCAGGCCACTAGCTCTGCCAACATTGCTTGCCCAGTCCCCTGTGGGGGTGCACTAAGGTAAAAGAGTCTTGGTCAAAGCCCAGAAGTCCTAGCCCTGAGTCAGGCCATTGGAAGTCGGGCAAGAAGTCAAAAGCTGTCCTCTCTCCAAACCACTTAACAAGTGTTCCACAAAGCAAGCAGAGGTCGAACCCCACAGTATCTAGAAGCCGACTTGTGGGTACATACTTGTTACCCAGGTCCTGAGGCCAAGGCTGGGTGCCCCAAGCACACCTCCAGGGAAGGCTGAGGCCACCTAGACTAGAGCCAAGAAGCTCTGACCAGCTGATTCAGAGACTTCTAGCTCAGAACACCTCACTCTCAGACATGCCACCACATGGGGATGGGCACTTTTAGAGAGCAAAGATCCCCAATCCAATACTAGCTGTTATCTCGGAGCAAAATGGCAGGCCATGGATGGCTCTGACCAATGATGTGCCTTGGAGATCACATGTAAAAGATTGGAATAGCTCAAATAAAAATTTGAAAGATTTCCAACTTCTCCAGGAATTTCAATAGTTCTGGCAATGTCATGTCCACATATCCACTTGGCCACAATGAGCTGGCCTGAGCAGCCACTGACCCCTGAGTGGGCAAACACTCCCCAATCCCACCCCCAGTCCCACCTATGCCCAGCCTAAATTTGAAAATGCCCCTTAACATGCTCCTCAAATACCTGTCTCTGGCAGTGGAGAAATGTCTCTTCTCCCCATGCCTTTCTCAAAACTATGAAAATGTTGGTACACCTGGGTGGCTCAGGGGTTGAGCATCTACCTTTGGCTCAGGTCATGATCCTGGGGTCCTGGGATCAAGTCCTGCATCAGGCTCCCTGCGGGAAGCCTGCTTCTCCCTCTGCCTGTGTCTCTGCCTCTCTCTCTGTCTCTCATGAATAAAATAAAATCTTAAAAAAAAAAAACTATGAAAATGACATAAAGACACAAGGGCTATATACCTCAAGGAAAGTGGGCAAGAGTTCATTGGTGTCTGGTGAAGACAATGCCTACACATACCTCGCTCACTGACTGCTTGTCACCAGAGCATGTCACCTGCCCCAGTACAGGGCCGCAGTCAGGAGGGACTTCCCATGGGGATGCACAGGCTGCCCAAACACATGCCACCATGACACACAAAGATGTTCCTTGGTGTGGTGAACACACTGTGACTTCTGTCACCTGTGCCAGCACTTGCACATCCCAAGCTCCACCCCCAGTAACCCCCTTAACAAGGGCAGCATCAAAGGAAAGTTCTGTTTCTTTTTTTTTTTTTAAGATTTTATTTATTTATTCATGACAGTCACAGAGAGAGAGGCAGAGACGTAGGCAGAGGGAGAAGCAGGCTCCATGCATGGAGCCCAATGTGATCCCAGGACCCCAGGATCACACCCTGAGCTGAAGGCAGACACTCAACTGCTGAGCCACCCAGGAGCCCTGGAAAGTCTGTTTCTAATGAGGCAGACACAAAATGGGCCCCAAGGTCAGAGCCCAGCCTGAAAAGTTTAGGGAAGGGCTGGAGAGGGGTACATACCAGTAAAGGAAGAAGGAGGTGAGAGATTTACCTTTACCAGTCCCTCCCACTAGCCCCTGCCTCTGCCTTGGGTCCTAACTCAGATGACAGAAGCCTTAGCTCCATCTCCCTCTCACCACTGCCCTGGACCTCCCAGTGGCAGACACTGTCCTGCTCTCCCTGCTCAGCAGCCTGGCCTTCTCTCCCTTCCCTGAGCCACCACAGGCCTCTGCCAGGGCCCCACCTTGGCTGGCCAGGGAGCCCAGCCATGGTTGCCATAGTTGAGACACAGCAATCACCTATAACACATGAGGCTGGAGTGAGGCGAGCAAAGAATATTTATAAAAGAGATGGTTACTCTCGAGAGCTGAGCCGGCCCCCACCAAAGCAGAGAGGATTTGGCAGACAGACATGGGACTGCTCCTCTGCCAGACCAGCTCCTTAAATGATACCCAAGTTCCACTGGTAATCTCCTTCCAGAAGCCCCTTCCAATTGGGACTGCACCTCTGTAGTGCCCTATCAGCCTACTGTATCCTGTTCCAAGGCCCCTCTGTGGGGGGCTCTCCATGGCCTCTGGAGCCCCCGGGGCCCTGGAGTGGAAGGAGGCATTAGGAAGGGCACGGGGCCTAGAGCTGGACAGAGGTGAGCCTCATCCACGCATGCCAGCTATCTAAGTGAGGGGATTTGCCCAATAACCTGGACTACTCAGAAGTGGCTCTGGGCCTCCAGCCCCACCCCCTACAATAGAAAATCCAAACCCAGGAGCATGGCTTTCAGGGCCTTCAAGCTTTGGCTCTGCCAGGCACCTCCACATTATCTCTGCGCACTCTCCCATGGGCACCCACCATACCAACCATTCTCAAAACACATCTGGTTCTCCTCCCCTCTCCTGGCACTCTGCACATGCTGTTTCCTATGCCTAAAATGCCTTTCTCTCCCTTCTGGAGACTACCCAGGGAAGTTCTTTCATGTCCTCATTCAGCCTCCAGAAACCACATTTGCATTGCAGATTGCCACTCTGTGTGCATGTTTGTGTGCGTGTGTGTCTGACTTACCAGCTGGAGAGGGTCCCCTCAAGGGCAGGAGACCCCAGATCCTAATGCAGAACAAACAGGGCAGTCTCTAGGAGGGGACTCTCCCATTGTCTATCATCAGGAGAAAGTCTACAGCCTACACCCGTACGTCCCCCTCCCTGACCTCTTGTGACAGAGAAGCCCCAAGAATAGCACTAACCGTCACTGCCCCAGACCCACCGTGACACCCAGCCCCACTCTGGGCCGGCACAGCTGCCTGGCCTCATCACAGGAGGAGGAGGAATTGAGAGACAGTGGATGGGCATGTTCATCCAGTGGGGATGCCCCAGAAGTCCCCAGGGAGTTCCTCTCTCTGGGCCTGACAAAACATCAGACAACAAGAGCTGTTATTAAGAAGAGAGCCAATCCTGGAAAATCACCAGTCCTAATGGTTCAGACCTCTGACATCAGCAGTCCCCAGGGAGGCGGGTGGGCACGCTGCACACACAGAGAGGGACCTGGGACAATCGCCATCAAGGCTCAGCCAGGAGCTTCAGGTTAACACCCAAGACTGTCACCAATGAGAAAAAGCAACCTGTGAACCCAGAATGGTCCCCTGTGAAACAACTGCCTCTCAGACAATCCCCCATCTGATGCAGTAACGCCTATCATCTCAGGCCATGTAGAAATCAAATAAGATAGCATGTGGGGGAACAGATGCTGTTCATGACCCTGGCTGTGATGGACAGGAGAGACGGTGCTGCACCAGCCCAAGGTGTAAGGCTGATGGGTGGGACTGGGAAAACAGAGTGGCCAGCCAACCTCCACGACCCCGTGGAAACAATGCCAAGCCAGCATAACCCCAGCCCCACCCTGCCAGCCAAAGGACACAAATCTTACCTTTCAGGGAAGCAACATGTGACAGGGCCTGGGCATATGTGGCTGTATTCAGGAGGGTCCCCGGCAAGCAAGAAGGAAAGAAAGGTCCCGTCGGACCCACAGTTCTCCCCAGGCTGCTAGAGAAAAGAAAATCACATTGAGTCCCAGCCCTGTGTGCCCACCATGCCTCCAGACCCCAGGATCCCACCACCTCACCTCTGCTGGGCTTCCAGGGCCTCCTTCTTGCTCCGGGCCTGGTCCCCCGGGGGTGGGGAATTGATGTTTCTCACAGGTGGTGGCGTCACCTCTGCCATGGGCTCCTTGGCTCCTGGCTCTTGGTCAGAAGCCCCTCTCTCTGTTTTCCTCCATTTGGCCCGTCGGTTCTGGAACCAAACCTGAGTCCCCAGGGGAGAAGCACATCCAATGAAGGCAGAAAATCAGACAGGAGGGAATCAGTACCCAAACCCAAATGCCTGGGTTCCGTACATTGCAGCAGTTGCTCCTCTCTCTGAAAGAGCTCCCAAAGCAGTGCCCTCTGAACTGCAGCTTCAGACCCAAAGATGGGTAGAAGGCATGACAGGAATTTTTAATGAAGGTGAAATCATAGAAAGTATCCAAATGCTCTGCCCACAGTAAGGGCACAAGTGTTATCATGTGGAAATGCTCCATGTATTCAAGTGCCCTTATTTAATGTGAAATGTATCTTCTATGGTTGGGGGGAGGCAGGAGGAGGAATCATCATGAAAGCAGTCTGCAAAACACTGCCCTGGGGTTTCCTCACCAAAAATATTCATTCACTCTTCCAGCAGGTCCTCCTGAGCACTCAAACGTGTCTGGCCTAAGACCTGCGATTTAACCCCAAAATCATTTCTGACACATCATGAAGCTTGTGACCGGCAGCCCAGTGCACCCATGAGAAATAATGACTCTGGAATCAGCCCTGGTTTAGTGTGAATCTGGTTTAGAATCCACCCCAACCCTCTAAGGCAGGTAGACCTAGCCCCATTTTACAGATGAGAAAACTAAGCAGACAAGCTAATTAACCGGCCCAAGGTCAGGCAGGTGGTAGGTAAGTGACAGACCCACATTTGAAGACCAGTGGTTGGGCTAAGGACCAGATCCGAACTCCATGGAAGTAATAACGGTGGCCACCCCTGAACATTGTTAGCACAGAGATGCACGGAAAATGCTGAGCACTGTGCCCAACACACAGCAGTCACCCGGGAAACATTAAGTACCCTTATCTCTGCCATCATCAGGTTAGGAAGACACTTGTGATTCACCTGCTCTAAGTGCCTTCTTAGAGGCTGGTGTGGAATTCTCCAAGCCTTGGCAATCCCAACAATATCTGCATGCAGAAGGACCGCCTCACGGCAGCCGAGCAGGCGGGGCCCAAGATGTTCCCAGAGGTCAGTGCAATCCTGCAGCTCTTTATCCAGCAGAACCTCTTCCCTCATCTCCTGGGAGATAATTCCTGGCTTTCAAAAAAGGCTTGGCTAGACCTCCCTCCCACTCCCCCGGGCATCCTTTCCTCCTCCCATCTCACGCCGGCCCAGGAGAGAGCCCGGGTCCCAGGGCTGAGCCCTCCGTCAGCCCCCCCCCCCCCACCACCCCCCCCCCCCGCCACTTCTGAATTTTCATTCTCCTTTAACTCAGTTTCTTTCTTTTTTTAATCGAGTTGGCTTTTAATTGCACATATCAGCAACCATTGAATAATGATTTTATCTATATTCTAAATTTAGGGCAGTTAAATGCAAAGCAAAATGCAGACACTTTCTTGTGTCTTAATTGAATGAAGGTCACAGCTATAACAACATTTAATTGAGCTATTTTTCATTATCATATTTTAATGACTTTGCACTGACAGTTCGCCTGCTTCTGAAGAAAGAGCATGATGGAGTCGTTTATTTCCCTATTTAGTTATTGTTTGACAACATCAGCTTCGATTAAGACCCTGCTTTATAGAACATTAATCATATTTGAATGAGCAAGAGATATAAATGTAAACACAGCTCCCTTCCCGCCACCACCGAAGCCCAAGTCCCCACATGGAAGCTCACTAAACAAATGCTTCACAGCCATTGTCTGTTTGCATAATAGCTGACAACAGCCCGAACAACAGTTCTCAGCCTTAATTGTTACCACCCCTATCTCACCCTTGCACCTTTCAGGGAGAAGTTATGATCTTCCACTTCTGAATGCTCAATAATTGTGTCATTTATCTCAATTTGCAGTTCAGTCTTTAGGCAGCTATTGGCAAGCTGGCATTAAAAAAAGAAGGGATAGACAGCATCCTGGCCAAAGGAGATTTTCATTTCCAAATAATAATCAGTTTAATTTGCCTGCATATGACCAATGATTCATGTTCAGATTTAATAATCAGGATCACATAATCTGATTATAGGGGAAATAATTTGTTTACAACCCCCAATTTACTGCCCAGAATTCCATTATCTCTCTTCAGCCATTGGTTTTTAAGAGATACTAACATGACCCAGGGGAACCAAAAGCAAACTATTATATTTCCTACAATTAGATCTTTGCATAGTCTTAACCCCAAGCCCCTACATAAAAAAGAACAGAAACAGCATGGAGGAAACCCCATAAATAAAATGAATATATAATTGTGCTCAAAGAATAGCTCTCCCGGAGAGGCGGCTCTGCGAATCTGTTCCTCCCGCGCTCGGGCACATCTGCTGGGCTCCACGGGTTTGTGTACTTAAACGTAATCACTGTGTGGCTTCTAAAAAGAAATCCTGCTTAGAGACGGTCACCGAGGGCCAGCTTGGAGGCAGCCCCCTCGCTGCTGCCCTTTAAAGATTTTTAAATTGCACATGTTCTTTGGATCCACTTCACTGAAAGGGTCCGCGGACAGGGGAAAAGTTGGACATGATGCAATTTCTGGAAAGCAGATCCTACCCTGTTCCCATCTGAAAACACAGTTCTCTGCAATTGACCAGCCTTACCCCAGAGCAGTCAGAGCTGCTTTGAGAATAGCATCTCAGCTTTTTTTTTTTTTTTTCCAAAGCAAGGAAATGGATGTGCATTGATGTAATTTAGTACCTTAGAGACGCGGACAAATTAGTGTAGAACATTATCACTAGTTAATTATGAATGACCGATTAATCAACCTAATCTAATATTCCACATTATGTTGATGTTATTAAAGTGCACCATGAAAATGACAGATAGTCTTCATTTGCTTTCTTTGGCCAAATGTGCACTCTGCCGTCATGATGTCAAAAAAAAAGTTTGCCAGTTTTAATACGAGAGAGTTAAATAATTAAAAAGAAGGTTTACCTGCACTCTGGCTTCTGTGAGGTTTATTTTCATGGCTAGCTCTTCTCTGGTGAAGACATCGGGGTAGTGTGTTTGAGCAAAAACTGCCTCAAGAGCTTCCAGCTAGTGAAAGGAAGAAAAATATTTACTGGTGAGAGGCTGTGGCAAGGTGAGAGGAAGCATATGCATATTTCACATTTGCTAGGAGTGGGTGAGGAAGTAGTTTCACAGATCAAATAGAGGAGGAAGAGGGAGAAGAGAGCTCTTCAAAAAGATGCCACAGAATTCAGATTTTAACCATGGATATCTTAGAGGCTAAGACTTAATAACGAGGTATCATGCTCATCCAAGAAATAAAATGAGAAGCACAGATACGTAGATGCTTTTACATGTAAATATATTCTTAGGTATCAAAGATTCTGAGGGTGGCCTGAGGAATCAGAGCAATCCACACAGCTTTCCCCATAGAACAGAGGGGGAACAGAAACAACTTGCAGACGCCCTCACTATGTCAGTCCCACAGAAACTACCTAGAGGTGTTCAGGCCACCTTCCTGACAGCTCCAGTTTGCACAGATCTAAGGGAGAGAGCCCAGGTCCAGAAAACAGAGAATGAGAGTCTCACTTGTAGCCCTTCCATTTATGGACGGCGATACCTTCCAAAAATCAGTCAGTTTTTTGGGCCCCAGTCTTCCCATCTATCTATCTACCCGCATTTTTCAAGGTTCAAATGACATTTCTGATGTGGAAGTGTTTCCCCAACTACCAACCTAAGGCAAATGCAAGTGATCACTATCGCCGTTTCACTTCCTAGCTGGGATCATAAGGTCCATCTGCCCTCTCCTCAAATGGATTTCTTGACACATAAAGTGTTCAAGAAAACAGAAAGATCCAGTTTCCATAGTTGGCTTTATTTTAAAAGACAAACAAGAGCTGCTCCAACTCTGATATTTTGGGAGGCAGGAAGTAGCTAACTCTCAGAAAGGGAGGGCCATCCTTACCTGCTGTAGAGTAAATGTGGTCCGGTTCCGGCGCTGCTTCCTGCGCAGAAAGCCATCGTCGAAGTCTCCTGGAGAGTGATTGCCAAAGGGTGCAGTACCTACTGGGAGCAAACTGAGTCAGCCTGAGCAGAGGGCCTCCCTGTCTTCACAGCGACCCCAGATAAACGTGCTTGTTTGGAGATAACTCCAGGTAGAGTCCTGTCTCTCCAATGGCATCTTTCTCTGCTGATCTCGTGGGGGTCCCTTCTTTTCCACTTTCTCATGCTCTCTCTCACCCAATAACCTTTGATTTTAGGCCCAACTCTTGTTTATTTTTTTTTTAATTTCATTTATTTATTCATGAGGGACACAGAGAGAGAGAGAGAGAGAGAGAGAGAGAGAGCTAGAGACACAGGCAGAGGGAGAAGCAGGCTCCATGCAGGGAGCCCAACGTGGGACTCTATCCCGGGTCTCCAGGACCACGACCTGGGCCGAAGGTGGCACTAAACCGCTGAGCCACCCAGGCTGCCCCATCAACTCTGTTTATTTCATAGGGCAGGTGAAGACCTTCCTCCCCCAAAAAGGTCAAATCGGCTTCTTGTGAAATTTTGGACTCTACTCTGGGAAGCATCACTGGCTTGAGGCAGAGCCTTCACCTGCCCTTTGGTTTCCAGCTGTACGTGCATCCAATGTGCTTTGATCTCATCCCCTACCTCAGATTCTTTCATGGAAGCCTCCACACTTCCCATGTGCTCACCTGTTAGTTTACTTTCCCTTGTTTCTTATAAACAACAAGGCTGCTGGGGGTGGGAGAGGAGAAAAAACATTAAGAGCTTTCACTGCACATTTCTCCCAGAACTTTAGGACACAACGAGGTAAGAAGTTTATAAATTAATATTAATTACTGTTGGTCACAGCTCATCAGCACCATAGTGGATCTGTTATATAGATGTCCATTAATAAGAGGTCTGCACTAATAGCTAGCGTCCTGAATTCCAAGCAGACTTAAGCAGAGCCACTCTCAAAGAGCACCCCACCCTCTGGCCAGGCTCATAAAGGGCCCATTGCTCTCCCTTCCCTAAAAAGAAAGGTGTTCTTTCCACTGTCCTCCTCAGCAGTCCCCAAAACTCATATAAAAGCCAGAGCAGAGTTTTGCCCCAAATGTGCATCCAGATTTTTTTTTCCAAATATGCACCATTTACTCAACAGTCTACAATGGCTTCTTAGAAAAACAAACGAGTGAGTGCCCAATTGCCAGTGAATGCTGTACCTGCTGTGGGCTCTGGTCTCAGAAGCACTGCATGTTTGGCATTAGAAGCCAGTAAGCCACACAGGCAATCTCCCTCAGAAAGACCTCAGTCCCAAAGAAGCAAGATCCTCTGGACTTTTTAAAATTCAGTCTACTAACGGGGGTCCCTCCTACTTATTATTCTGCTCTCCAGTGCTACATCCTTGGCCACGATACCAGTCTCTCCTGAAGCCTTCCCTTCCGTCATCTTGTCCAAATTGCACTCTTCCTCAAAGCCCTAGTTACAAAGATTTCTCTCCAGCTCATTGGAAACTTCAAAGGGACAGCCTCAAAGCAGTCTTATTTACATTATTTTGCAGGAAATCAAATCATCTCCCTTTGATTGGTGAGGATGGAATGCAGACTCTGAGATGCTCCAAACATGATCTGCCTCAGCCTTCTAACTTATACTTGCTGGCTTGCAATTGCTCCACAACGTATGCACGTAATTTCTGCAAGTGAAACATTGTGTGTCAAATTGAACCCTAAAAAAGACTGAGTGGACCATCAAATTAATAAGAAAAGAGGAAAACATGAGGAGGCTTTTTACTTAAAAGGAAGTAGAAATGTTGATAATATGAAAATGTTACACCCTGCCAGTAATTAAACAAAACAGAACCATAAACTGCTATTTTCACCATTTTGACAAAAAAAAAAAAAGTGTATAATGATACCAGTACAGTTAAGAGTGTAATAAAATGTGCATGTTCATTAACCATTTGTAGGAGCATTAATTGGTGTAGCCTTATTAGGGGTTAGGGGGTAATTTGACAATATTCATAAAAAATTTCAGTACAGATACACATATTTAATCCAGGAATACATTAAAGTGTGCCAAATGAGAAAAAGAATAACATTCCTGGCAACATGACCATAGGAAAAAAAAAAAAACAACAACAAACAACTGGAAACAGCCAAAGTCCCCATCAGTACAACGTATAATGGAATATTACACAGCTGTTTAAAAGAAATCCATAGATCTGTATATATTGACATGGAATAATCCTCAAAATATATGTTGCAAAGTTAAAAAAAAAATCCCAAGGGATGTGGCAGTATGATCTCAATGTAAATGAGGCATAACATATAGGGAAAAAAAAAAGTGTTTTTCTTGAGGGAATCACAAGACACCAACAAAAGAGGTGGTGAAGAAGGAGGATTTCACTTTTCAATGTGTAGGTTTCTATTTGAATTTCCTAAGCAGGTATACGCAGTACTTTTTAGTTCAATATTAGTAAAATTATCTGAGAAATGAGATGATGAGCCATGCTTTGCTTTCTTCTTTATGCCTCTCTAGATTAATAAAAATGAAAAATTAAAAAACTCATAGGCTGAAAGAGATGTCATATTCCAAAAGTCTGTTTTCAGCCTTCCCATATGCAGCAGATCACCTATTCCCCCGCAATACTACACTAACATAAAACACCCTTTCTGCAAAACTGGCTCAGAAACACATCTGCAAAGGAATAAAAAGGTGCATAAGACACATCTCCTTTTCTTCTAGTCATAGCACTCAAAATCAGCATGAATGTGGGATGTGCCTAGGGTGTGGGAAGGAAAGATGAGTGGCCAACAGCTTAGTGCCCCAGGACCATGATAGGCCAGGCCAGGACTCCCCCTAAGTGACTTCTGCAACCCATTCTGCAGACAGAGCTTTCCTCTAAGTTACCCAAGCAGCCCACCTCCTGTTAAATACCCAAATCTTGACCTTCCACTCTTTAACCTCAAGAGTGGGCCATGTCATACCAATCAGTCCAAACCCCAGGTTCAGAAGGCAGAGAAGGCATGTCCTCCACACATGCAAAAGATCTCCCTCCAGGCCTGGTGTACAGTGTCAGGGGCTGTGCCTTTCAACTTCCTCATAAAACAGGGCAGCACAAATCCTTGGAGATTAAAGGAGGTGAAATGCAGGCAAGTGTCTGGTCTTCCCTTTTTAGGAATGTTGATGGAGCTAACAGGGTTTAGGCACTGATCCTTAGCTCCTTTAGAAAATTCTACTGAATTCTTAAAAGCTTCCATGGTTAAGCCAAAAACAAACTGCCTGAAATCCCTGTGCTTGCCAGCCAGCTAAGGCTTAGCTACTGCTCCAGGTAACTGGAGACAAGGCAGACGAGCTTGTTCTGATGTGTCCGATCCCCAGGTGCCTCACCACCTTTGCCCTCCCCCTATGCCTCTCCCCCATTCCTCCCTCCATTTCCTGGCCTCCAAAACTCTCCCATCCCACAAATAAATTAAAGGAGTAGGTAGGTTGTCAAAGCCAAGTCCTGGTATTGCTCCCAGTTATTAAAGTTCTCGTATCGCAAGATTAAGACTCCTGCTCTGAGGAAGATGCTGTTAAAAGTTCAGAATGTGTGGCTTTGCATTTGTTTGATGTCCACCCAGGGGGTCCCCCAGGCCCTGTGTGTGGGCACCAGAAAGCCAAGCTGTCCCCTTCAAACAAACTTACTCCCACCTAACAATCTAGTGCACAATCCAAACCACATAAGGGATCCTGAGGCAAAATTTCTTCTAAGGCCCTCAAAGTCTCAAACTCTTGGCCATGGCTGCCCCGGGGAGTAGGGAGTGGTTGGCATCTGGGGTCAAGAAACCCAGTGAGACACAGGGAAGAAACCATGCCAGGGCACATGGGGTGGTGGTAGGTAGGGTCACCTAGTTCCAGACAGCCATCGTGGCCGGCAACAGACCTTAAAGCTTCCCTGAGCAGTACTGCCCTGTGCTCCAAATGAGAGCAGCCTAGCCAAGGGTCCTTCATGGTCACGGTTGGGATCAGGGTGATGAGGGCCAACTCCCCAGTCCACCTTGGCTTTTCGGGATGTTTGCAAAACACCGTGAAAGATTGATGCGGCCCCCAGGGCGGAGGAGACCCCATTAGAGGCGTGACACCAGCATCTGTGCTGGGAGGACCGGCAGGTCCCTGCTGAGCGAATAGCCCCGGGGCCAACCCGCCCAGGCCGCGAGGGAGGTGGGAGGCAGGTGGGGAGAAGGCGGACGGCTGGAGCGGGGTGTAGGGGGGAGGCCGGGGGCTCCCGTACCCACCGCCCGGCCGTTGCAACCCACGCGGAGCGGGAACCCAACCACGCACCGGCCACGCTGCCGCTCGGGAGCTTCCTGGCCAGCGAGTGCGTTCCGAGCGGCCCCAGGCACCGCGCTTACTCACCGTCTAGCTGTGGCGGACAGTGGAAGTAAAACATCGCCGACGGCCGGATCCGCTGGGCGGCGGGGCCTGGGAAGGGTGACCGGGAGGGTGACCGCTGGACAAACACGGCGCGCGAAGCTCCGGCCTGGCTGCAAAGCAAACAACGATAAGGCTAAGTCTCCCTCTGCACGCGCGGGACCGGTCCTGGGGCGCACTGGGCCCTCCTCCTGGAAGCCACCCCCCCCCTCAGCCCACTGTGGGGACTGGCGGGGACATGGCAGCGCCATCGCAAGCCCGGTCCCCTGTGGGACAGCCCTTCGGGTCGGGTCCACCGCGCGGGCCCCAACGCCAAACCCAGGCAATCCGGCCACCGGCTCTCCGGGGTCCCCGCCGCAAGCCCTGCGCCCCGGCCACCGCAGCCAGGACCAGCGAGCGCTCCAGGCCATCTGCGCGAGCGGCAGCCCGGGCCGGGCAAGCAGCGGAGCCCCGCGGCCGGCCGCGCGGGGCCGGGTGAGTGGGTCGGGAGGCGCGCGTACCTCGGCGGCGGCGGACGAGGTAGGGCTGCAGCGTGACCGCCCCTGGTCCGCACGCCAGGCTCGGCGGGAAGCGGGCGGGGCTCTGCGCGGCTGGCGCCCGCAGGCCCAGAAAGTGACTCGGGAAGTGGCCAGATGTCTTGCTGTCTGTCTACAGCGCGCGCCGCCGCTCAGCACTCGCCTTTATAATCTCACGCATAATTGGCCTTAATCTGATTATTTCCAGCGCTGTCTACAGCGAGTAACTTGGATAGGTCTATTGGGCCTTACAAATGGCCCACGTGGTGTTAAGAAAAAAAAATCCATCATTTCTCAGCAAACATCGGAAATGTTTTTCTTCTTTTAAAAGAGGATAGAAACAATCACCACTACCACCACCACCCCCAAAAGGCATTTTCTGAACACTCCACCCACACCCACCCCCAGTCTCCTCTGACTCAAACCTTTCTCCGTGAAAGCTTGGATTTGGGCTCGCCCTTGTCAGAGGCCTGGCGACTCCCGGGCTGCGAATTGACAAAGCGCTGCTAATTGTAGCTGCGGGATGGGTTTTTGGGGGGACTCTTTGCACACGGCTTTCCTTTCCAAGCGACTGTACAAAAAGGAAAGTTTGATTTTGTTCTCAGCAAGGGGTCCCTGAATTTATGTTCGCTTCTTGATGCAAATGATATGCGGTGGGACCCTTCGCAATTACTTTTAAAATGCATCCGAGGCAGACACTCAGCGGAGAGAGACCGCCCTTCCCTCTGCCTGGGTGAAAATTAAACTCTAAAGTACCGGGCTGAAATTTTCAAGTCAGGGGCGCGGGATTGGATCAAATCACATAAACTGCAAAAAAAGCAAGTCTAATGGTGCATAATTGGTTCTGTAATAGCATTACACCAGGATAATAGCCCGTTACGGCCCCCTGCACTATTAAGTGCTTCCCTGGCGGAAAGCCTTTATGATATTAAAGGGGGAATATAATGATATTTTGGTTATTAAATGCATGTAATTAATTTATGCACCACTGAAAATAAAGTTGGTATTATGACCCACTCAAGATGCATCAGAAGATGCAAGTCAGACAACTGTTGATAAGTTCTGGTGTCTGTGTTCCGTCTAGACTGCTGATTTTATTTTGGGACGATGGCTTCTTGGACAGACTGCACAAATTGAATATTTTATAAACATTCTAATGCTGCTTTCGGGAGCCCTGGCGAGGCGGTGGGTCGGTCGGGTCCCTGCACGGCCTAGGATCCAGCCTTGATCTTAAAGACACAGCGTGTTGGGAACAAAAGGCCTGGCAGGCCCACGCGTGGATCCCCGCCGCGGGGGAGGCTCGTGGACCGGAAGGGAGAGTGGCGGGGACCTGGGCCCCTCTTAGACCCCTCCGAAAACTGCTGGGAGGAAAACTCAGCGCCGCTCCGCGGAGGCAAGTTAGCGCCCAGCGCACTTCAGCGGCCCCTTCTGGGTTCAGCCCGCCCCGGCGCGACGAGGCCACGCCACACGGAAGAAGGCGCAGGGGACTGGCTCGGTTCAGAGCGGAGAGCGCCGGGGTGGCCCACCGGGCCGCGGGCACCACACCTGCAGGGCTGGTAACCGCCCCGCGGCAGAGAGCGCCGCTTCCCCGTCTCCAGAGAGGGCTGGCACCGAACGCGGGCCCTGTGTCAATGCGGGCCGTGAGGCTCGGCGCGCTGTGTCCCTCCGTGTGTCGCTCGGAGGACCCCTGCGCTCCGGAGCCGTCTCCGAGGGCCCGAGGCTACGCTCGCATGCCCTGCCCGGGTCTGTCAGAAACCCGCTCGGGTTCCCATCTGCCCTGGGCGGCAGCTCCCCGTCTGCGCCCCCGGTGCGCCCCCAGAGCCGGGCGCCTGTCGAGCGAACTGAGGACGGTAGGTGTCCGGGGGGGCCGGGCCGAGGGGCTCCAGCCGCACCCGGGCCTCGTGCGGGAACCCGCGGCGTTGGGACCTCCCCAAGGCCAGCGAAGTCCAAGCGCCCGTCTCCGCTCTCCATCCCTCGCAGCCGCCCAAGCGGATTCCCGCCAGGCCGGGAGATGCCCCGGGACCTGGCCAGGCTGCTCCTGGGTCTGCGGCGGGAGAGCAGCCCGAGCCGCCGGCCGGTCAGAACCCTGGACAGCGCCGCCCCCCGCCCCCGCCCCCGGGGCTGCCGAGCGACAGGAGGCCGGTCCCGGGGCCCCTCGGGGGCTCTGCGCTGCGCGGCTGCGGGGCCCGCCCTGTCGGATCCCGGGCTGTGGGGCGCTGGCCCCAGTTCGCTCCCGACTCCGCAAACCCGCTCAAGTCAACTCGGGCCGCGCGCTCAGCGCTCCACGGCCCCGCTCGCCGCTCCCGCCCCGCCGCCCGCCCCAGGCCTTCCCACGCCCCGCCGCGCCCCAGGGTCTCCCGAAGGGACCGGGCGCCCGGCCCCGGGGACACCAACCTCGCGCGGGGCTCGCAGCTCCGGGACCCTCGGCCCCGCCTCGCCCGACGCCCTTCTCCCGAAGCCCCGCGGCCGCTTCCCCTCTGCGGGCAAAACAGCGACTAAACAAGCGGCCAAGCGAGTAGAAACGAAAGCCTCCCGCAAACTTTGAGGACGCGAGCCCCCTTTTTTCTCCGGCCTGTCTCTGACTCTCGGCTCCGAAGGGGGCCACCGTGTACCCGCTACGGCTCCCCCTCCCCCACCAAAAAGGACGTTCGAAACGAAAAGGTTATTTTTCCTGGATTCTTGTGGGGTGAAATGTATTTTTCAATTAACCAAATTCACCGATCTGTCCCGCTTGGACACTCTGATAATTTACAATCTGAAAGTGTACTTTCTTTATCTAAAGACCAAGGTGACTGCTTTTAATTTTCTCTAACCTCTTTACACTTGATGTTCACCAGACTCATAATGTTAATTGGCTTCATATACGGATCATCAGTTTAATGAAGAAATAAATCCTGTGTTGCTTTATGTTTTAACAGTGATTGCTTTAATGAGGAATGTGACGTGTTCCAAAATCAAAGCTGCAGGAGACATTAGAGGGGGCTTCTATTAGGCCAGAAAAGCTTATTTAAAGTTAAAACCACCGGTCATATTTCAACAGATTCTTACACCGCTGGCCCTCCCCACCCCCGTCTGGGTTGCTTTCCAGCCTCTGGAAGAAGACGAGTCTGTGGTTGGTCCTCCACGCTCCTTCTTCTCCGTATTTAATTCACAGCAGCCGCAGAGTCTCCCTTCCCGCTCTGAGTCATTTGCTGGTTACTGAACAGGCATGCTACTTTACCTTCTGTCCAGCAGCACACAGAGAAGCCAGAATAGGGTGGATTTGTCAACTTTCAAGGTTGTTCACTTTTTAAAAAATAGAACAAAGTGGGAAGAGAGAGTCACACACCCCCTAAGATATGTGTGCAGATGTGGCTTCTCTTCCCAGCGCATTTCTACCACTGAAAATTCAAGCCTCCACTCCTGAAGGCAGACAGCTCCTGTTTAGGCCGAGTGGGCTGCCACTGACCCACTGGCCCCTGAAAATGTCTGCAGGGGATGTGCTAGGCTCCCGCCTGGGTGATGGAAGCTTCACATCTCTACATCAATTAATAGCAAAGTAAATCTGCTTTCTCTAATGGGTGTTTGATTTTTCTAATTTTAAGCTTGTTCTGCGAAGGGAAAAATTGTCTTTTCAAAAACACTGAGAGCAGCAATAAAATGCTGTAAATTAGAGCTTCTCTACCTGAAAGCCCTAAATTGTCTTTCAGTTGAATTATGAGTTTTTTAAATTGACTCCTGAAAAGAATCCCAAATCCCTAGCAAATGCAGAGATTTGAGACTCCAGGCTGATGTGTCAACCATCACACATGGTATTCATTTCTTACTGTCTGCTCTGTTTTGGGGAAACTAGAGAAACATTTCAAAATACCACTGTCAACATGTTTTGAGCCCAGATACACGAACATATATTGTTGGATTTGACAACTCAGTTACGCTCAGATTTTCCCCAACCTTCCTTTTAAAACTTTGTTTAGCAGAAACAATTTCGGTAAGCATGGTTTAAAACCATAACAATATCTCCATTTTCAGGGAAGAAAAAAACTACACTGAATTCCCAATTATGTGTTTTTGGAAGGAGCTGGGTGATTTGTACTGTTGTTCTGTCATCACATTTTTTAAAGCCTCCCTGATGTAACCCCCAGCGGGCACACAGCGCTCCCAAAGCGGAAGGTGAAGCATCCACTTGCTCAGTATGGACACCACATACTCTCTACTTGTGAGCTAATCTATTGCCATTTTGTAGTTTTGGAAATTGCCAAGAAAACTTGAGTTCTCTAAACATGATATGATGTGTGGGGGAAAAATAAAACCCAGCAGCTAATTGAAACTCCAGATGAACAGAGAGCTACAAACAGAAAAATATATAGATACAACGAGGGATAGATACGCATTTTATTATCTTGGAAATTTCCTATCATTCATTAGTTTTACTATCATGTAAAAGTAATAGCAGCCACTAAAATGCAAGCCAACTTCCAATAACTTCATCTGAGATGGCCATAGGACCAAGTGTATTCCCATGTGGCACCCAGGGAGTCTTGCAGCTCAGTTCAAAGCTGCCTAATCCTCCCAGAGTAACAAAGCATTGCATCTGGCCGCCTGCAGAGTCTATGTATACTAGCTTCATAAAATAGGGCGCACCTGAGAAAGCCACCGGTTCTCTCCGGAACTCTGTGACTTCCTCTGAGAAGGAGGATGAAAGTGCCTATAACAAGTGCTGCTGAGGAGATTAAAAACACTGCTAGAAGATGTTCAGGACAGTAAAACTCTCCTGAATGATACTACAGCGGTGGGTATGTGCCATTATACTTTTGTCAAAACCCATAGAATGGACAACACCAACAGTGCAACCTAATACAAACTGTGCGCTCTGGGCAATTATGTTGTGTCAACGTGCAACTCTGGCTAGGAGTGTTGATAACGGTGAGGCAAGGAGTAGATGGGAATTCTCTGTACTTTCTGCTCAATTTTGCTGCATATTGAAAACTGCTCAAAAAAATAAAGTCTATTTTTTAAACCAAAGGGGGAAAATGCTGAAAGCCATGCCCAGCACATAGCGATCACTCGGTAAATACCAGCTATGATGGTTCTACCCTCATTACTATTACTGGCCTGCCACCAACAGCCCACTAGGGGACACATGCCTGGGGAGATCTTACCTGGTGCAGCTTTGAGTACTCATAGATGGCACAAGCCTTTTCTTGTCTCCAAGACGAGCCCACCTTGGACCAAAGCAGCACCACCCTGGGGAAAGCATCTCTGTGGCTCCTCATCCTACCTATCTGCCAGTCTGCCATACTTGCTTCCTTATATTTTTTCCTCCTTCATGCTTCATTGTCAGGTTTGTTGAGCTGCACTCAGTACACAGCTATGTGACTAGAAAACCTTTAAACTGGATCAAAGGTATTTTATTTGGCTAACAAATTTTTTTTGGAAATTCAAATGGATTCCCCTTAGACTGAGCATGTCAATCCTGCTTAGCCACAAGCACCACTATTCCACATTACTTTCCTCCATGTCACTTTTTGCATTTGTGTGACCAGCCTGGTTCCTGCAGGCATCTGACTTTCCTTCCTGACATAGATTCTATCATAATTTTCAGATTAATAACGACTTCTTGTCAAGTGTTAGGATGAGAGGGGAGACAAAGTGCATAACCTCTGGAGTTCCTGGATTTAATTCAGTCCAATTCAATAAACATATATCTAGTATTTACTCTGTGCTAGGTACAGAGGACACAGACCTAAGCTTTTGGCCTTGAGGGCAACCCCTAGAGTTTCTGGCTAGGAAAGGAGATGAGATGGCAGGGAGAAAGGAAACTGGCACTACCTGGTACCATACAAAAATCCACTGGATTCACTGGGCCTTCTCTCCACTGTCCTAGAGAGCACTCTGGAGGGGCAGCTCTCAGAATACAGCCTACCTTCAACTGGGGGAGGGATCCCCACATTCGTGTATCCTCATGAAGCTTTAGATGGAGAATTATCCTTCCCCAGAGCCCACAGTCTCCCCGTCTGTCCGCAGGGTTCTAGGGGTCTTGACAGGGCTCAGCATCAGCCTTCAGCCCCCTTCTTCCTAGTTCCAGCTACAGTAGAACATTGGAGGAGTAGCTCACACATCAGTCTGGGATACGTCCTATAGGTGCACCAACAGTTTCAATTTCTAAGATCCCAACATGCATGACTACTCTGATGGATCCACTGGAGTCACCGGCTTGGAGCAAAATCATTTAATAAACATTTAGTTGTAAGCTTAGCTGACTATTATTAAAAATGGAATAATGAATTGTGAATAAGAAAATGAAACCAATCCAAGAAAATCTCGAATAAGATACAGCCAAAAATAGAAGAAAGATTGTAGTCTCCAAGCCTGCATTATCTCACCAATAAACCTAGGAAAAATAACCATCAAGGTCAGCTCTTTGGTGCAAAACAATTCTCCAGAAGAATGAAATAACAGAGCTGTAGAATGTGGAGACTGGGAGCAGAGAGAGAACAACGTGCAGTTAGCAGTTAGCAACCAGGAGAAGCATGACTGGAGTCCAAACCTCCCAGCCCAAGCCCAACGTTGTTTGCTACACTCTTTTTAATAAGACATGCTTCTCTTGAAACAAAAAATACAGTCAATTGCCCATGCTAAGTGCTCAATAAATGTGCAGAATTTAATTGAAATGACTGTTGAAGAAATGAAATAAGTTTGCTACATGAATGATTAGTAAACATAATGAATGCCTTCCAATTTCTAATAGACTTGAATTATGTAAACACCTCCAGTGGGAGGGGAGTGACTTTTCGATCAGGTGGACTGGTAGTCAAATTTGGCTTCTCCCTAAACCCCTCCTTTCCTTGTCTACAAAGTGGGATTGACAATGCCTGCCCTGTGGTCATCTGTCCCAGCCATCAGTAGCTCCACCCCCTGTTCCCCCTCCCCTCCCCCCCCACACAAAGTCCGCATTTGACAAGTGTGACTTCTCTGTGATAGCTTTGCAAACCTGGATTTGTTGTCAGACCCACCCTCTTCCCTTCGACCAGCCCACTCCCGTCCACGATTAGAACCCACCCGTCCTGGGCGCTGTCCCCAACATGCCCGCCCCATTGTTCTACGTGAACTGTCTGGTTCTCTCTTTGTGAGTTGGTTTGCCATCACCTTGCCTAGCATGACCAGGCCACCTATGTACACACATGTACATTTCTCTGCACACGCCAGTAGGGCACTCACTGCCTCCTCTTTCTCTTGCTGGCCTCAGCTTCATCCAGCAGCAGACTCTCAGAGTATATTTAAATCCCAACATAAATATTTATTGAGCGAAATTGACTGATGTCTGAGCAAGGCCAGTACTGGCAGTGCCCTCTCAGCTTCGGTGCCCTGTAGCCTACAGCACCCCACAGGCCAGCCAGGTCAGGGGCTAAGCTCAGCACCACATACTGAGCCACACTAGAAGCCTTCACTGTTCACCTGTCTATTCATTACTTTTTTAAAAATTTAAATTCAATTAGCCAACATATAGTACATCATTAGTTTCAGATGTAGAGTTCAATAATTCATCAGTTGCACATAATACCCGGTGCTCATCACATCATGTGCCCTCCTTAATGCCCCTCACCTAGTTGTCCCATCCCCCACCCACCTTCATTCATTTCTTTGTTCATCCCACAGATAACTATGGAGTACCAGTTTTGGGCCAAGTAACCTTCAGGGAATGTACCTGTAAACAAAATTTCAGAGACTCAGGAGATTAGTGTGTCAGGAAAGCCTCTCCTAACCATTGTAGCAGAGTTTGCCAAAGCCAGGTCTCCAGGCTTTGCACCCCTGGAGAGGACTACCCTCACAGCCCCCCAGCAGCTTGGCCCAGGAAGTCCTGGCCAGAAGGAATGAGCTTGGGGAGCTGCAGGAGGGCAGCTGAAGCAAGGGATGGACAAGACCTCACCTTTGCTGGGAAGGTAGAAGTCCCCAGCACAGCCCCCCAGATGTCCATCCTATAGCCCAAACATTCTGTTCTCCTTCACATTCCTTCAACAGATGCTCGCTGAAAATCATGTTTCTGCCAGCCTTATGCTAGAGGCAAAAGAAAAGAGATGTCTTTTCTTTCACTGTTCTTTTTTTTTTAAGATTTTATTTATTCACGACAGACACACACACACACAGAGAGAGAGAGAGAGAGGCAGAGACACAGGCAGAGGGAGAAGCAGGCTCCATGCAGGGAGCCCGACATGGGACTCAATCCCGGGTCTCCAGGATCACACCCCAGGCTGAAGGCGGCGCTAAACCGCTGGGCCACCAGGGCTGCCCTCTTTCACTGTTCTTAAAACCTTTATTGTGTGTGTGTTTTGTTGTTTTGTTTTGTATTTGCTAATATTGTCTCTCCAAGGTGATTCCATGAAGGTAGAGAAGAGGTCAGCCTGGGCTCATCATGATATGCTCAGCACTTAGCCCAATGCCTCGTACCTAGTAGACATGCAGTAGAGATCTGTTGGGTGCATAAGTGAATAAGGCAAGATCTGTGGGCTCAAGTCTAGAGGGCATAGACATGAACAGTCATTTGGCAATCAATGCCTCTCCCTGCAGTGCAGTCTTATGTCCTTCGATGCTCTCTGGGACAAGTTGGGACATAAATAAGTACATGAATCAAGAGCCAATCAATCATCTCATCTCTCTTGTATCTCTTACCAAATGATGCTGCAAACCTCTCAGCAGTCACAGCGGTCACCTCCAAGATGGTCATAGGTGACTAATAGTTTGCAGAGCAGGATGGACACACAGTCCAGTCTTGCAAGAAAAGCTACAGCTCTATGAGAGCACTGTCTGAGGCTGCTTTGCCAAGCTTCACTCACACCATTCCAGAGCCTTCTGTCTCCCCACTGTACATTCTGAAGTAGTATAAGAGATATGGCATTCCAGATACAAAATCCCTGTTGCTGCTTTCCAGATCTTGAGTCATCTGATCTTTTTGAACATCAATCTCTCCATTGATAAGAGAAGAGAAATGATTCCCATCTCAGAAGTCGTTTATGGGGACGCCTGGGTGGCTCAGTGATTGAGCCCCTCCCTTCAGCCCAGGGCATGATCCTGGGATTGAGTCCCACCCACATCAGGCTACCACATGGAGCCTGCTTCTCCCTCTGCCTATGTCTCTGCCTCTCTGTGTGTGTGTGTGTGTGTCTCTGTGTCTCTCATGAATAAATAAATAAAATCTTAAAAAGAAGTCTTTTATGAAGCAGTAAAATGCTCTGTGGATATGGTGGTAGCAGCACAGGTGGTCTCCTTTACATAATAAAGCTAAAGCGGGGGGGGGGGGGGGGGGAGGGCAGGAGAATGAGTCACAGCCTTGCCCTCCTGCTCCTCTGTCAAAATCCCAGCATGTTTTTGCCATTTTCTGGTATGCCCATTCCCTCCATCGCCTCCCTTCCCCCCTCCCACTCCCTTTCCTCCCCTCCCCATCCCCACAAATCCTGCCTCCACCTGGCTAAGCCTATGCTAAACTCCGCCCTGTCCAAGGGTGGCCTACCTCCTTCCCTCTCTGCTGCAGAGTGGTTAGGTAGGGGAGATGAGGGTGGGAGGATGGGTTTAGGAGAGGGGAACCCTCATTTCTTACTTGATGCAGTTTGTTCACCAGGCTATCACTATAAGAGTTTTTCTGTTTGACCAGAATTGATATTGGCTTTATTTTACATTATTTAAAATATGAAAACAACTCTACAGAACCCAACTGGCCAAGGTCCAGCCCCTGCCCCTTTGTAGCATCTCGCCCCTTCACACAATGGTGATTTCTGTCTGACTTCGGAAGGCATCTGATTCTACAGCCCCTGGATAGATTTTTAAAAATAGCGGGCTTATGGCTGACTTGCCTTTTATTGTGCTCTTCAGAAAAAGTTGTCTAAAGGAAAAATCAATCGATCAATAAATTAAATGTTAAAATGTTTTTTTAAATAGCACATAAGACAATAAACTAAAACCATCAATAATCTCACAACCTAAAGATAACCATTATTAACATGTTATATGGTTTACGATATTTTACATGAATTTCTTGCATGCATACTTTTTAAGGGAAAAAATGGGATCATACCATTACCGGTTTTTTAGTTTCTTATTCACTTAGCAAGAGATTGTGAATATCTTAGCACGTCATTGAATGTTTCACAATATTCTTAGAGGTTCTAAACATAGTTGGGACATATGTCCAGGTACTATACTGGAGACCTCAAATAGTGGCTGAAACAAGACAGTTTATTTCCCTTTTATGTGGACATCCAGTCTGGTATGGTGGCTGGGCTCCAGGAGGTGGTAAGGTTTCCCTTAATGTGCCTTTTCCACCATACCTTGAGTGCAGCTCTTGTCTGGATGGCCCAGGAGGACCCCTCCCCATATCTGCAGTGCAGCCACCAGGGAGAATAAGTAACACATCCTTCGTGGGAGGGCCAGGGACTGCAGGCTGTGCCTGTTACCTCTGCTCTCACCCCATGAGCCAGAACTATGGCCACACCTGGCTGATTGGAGACTTAGAAACAGTTTTTATTTTGACATCCATGTGCCAGATAAATACTGTAGGCTCTATCATTATGGGGAATAGATATTGGGGAACAACTGTCAACGTATTGCCACTATCTTATTTGGGGGACTATTGTGGGATATCCACACCTATTGTCATTTTCTCAAGATAAATTTTCAGGAGACAAACTGTTTTGATCAAAGAATAGGGATATTTATGTTTCATAAGCATCATTCAAACTTCTTCCCATTTCTGCGAAAGGTCAAAATTACTTAAATATTTTTCTTTGTGGCTTCCCTTTTGCCTTGAGCACCCTTCAGGTCTCCATTGTTTAAAAGGGGACCAGCCTGCATGGGTGGTAAACATCAGTGAGCACAGCCCCCAACTGAAAACTACATCCATTCACTCCCTTTAATCAGAGGTAGCAAAGTTGGAGCCAGGCCAGGTCTCAGGGACAGTCTGGAATGTCAGATACTCCTGGTGAGAAGTCCCGGCCCAGGGGATGGAAATTTGGGTGGAGCCCCTGATCCCCTGGACAGGCTGTTAGGTGAAGAGCGTGGTTGGGGACAGAGGTGCCAATCAGGAAACCCTAGGCAAAAGGACAGTGGGATGTGGGCTAGAATACTGTGCAGGCAAACTGTACAGGGCGTAGCTCCTTCCTCTTCAGCAGGAAATACCACTGAATCAGCTTCCTGGCCCATTGGCGATGAGCCCCTCCCGAAGCCTCTCAGCCCCAGCCTGACCGGCGGTCTTCCTGCTCTTGTCTTTGCCCTTCTCTCTGTCTGAGAAGGCTTCAGGCCCTGACCCGCACTTCATCCACCCTCAGCTCAAAGTCATCTCTTCAAGAGCAGATTTCCAGGGCCACCACAACCTTATTCTCCCCAACTCTCTGCCCATCCCCTGTTTTAACTTCCTTTTTTAGCCATCAATACCTTCTCACAAATTTTAATGGTATGTGCTTAGCGTCTCCCTGCTAGCATGCAAACCTAATACGCGTCCGGTGTCTAGAACGGTACCTGTCACACAGCATTTTGCTGACTGAGGAGCCCCAGCTCATTCCCAGCCTGGACCAGCTTCCAACAGTTCCTCGTCCCCTGGAGTACCCCCAGGCAGGACACTCCACCACCAGAAGAGTTTGTTGCCCCTGAGAAACGCACCTTCTTGCTACAAAGACAACTTCTCCTTAATTATCCTGCTAATTATAAGCCCTGTAGTCCCAGCTCTGCACCGCCACCACTGCAAAACTCATATCCTTATGAAATCCAGGATAAACAAATCCAATATATTTTGTTTTAATTATTGCTGTTTAATGGGCCATAATCAAACTATGGTGAGGGTGCACAAAAAGAGATCATTTAGAGAAGGCGCCGGTGCAGAGCTGCTGGTGAGTGAGGTCCTTGCTGTTCAGATTTCATTTACTGTAATCCCGGCTGCCTCCTGGTGCCCAGAAACCCATCACTTATTCATCCCTCTTTGCTTCTGGCTCTGAGCCCACCACTCCAGCAGGATGTCCGCCCTCATGGAGAGCAATCAGAAACCCAGGGACCACAGGGATAGTGGAAGTTCCCCATGGCCCAGGTGCCTGGATGTGTCCCCCCATATTCACAGAGGCAGTGGGCAACTTTCAAAATAATTTCTGACAGGCTAACAAGCCACACACAAAAGATGTTTTTTTCTATCTTCTCTCTTTCTCCCTCTTTTTCAATGATTTTATGGGGTTAAACAGTTTGCCATACCTATATTGCTTATATTGTATTTTATTTCTTTGGGGTTCTTTTTTTAGGGGGGGTCTTCTCACTCTGTGCTTGTTTTTCTGTTGGAAGTTTCATAATTTCTACTGGAGGATTAATGATTTGTAAGAGCTTAATGCAATTAAGATTTTACTCTTCTGTTTGGCATCCACTTTGCAAATGTTTTTCTTGGTTTAACATGAGAAAGTGGTGTTGTGTTTACTCCCCCAACAATCTCCACCGATCTCTCTGCATTTTGGCCTTGGTGAGGGCAGAGGTTGTCTCTCAACAGCCCACACCACCACACACAATGCATCAAGTCATGGGCAGGCAGCACCCTCACTTCTCAGAGGCCCAAGAAGGGAGACTTCCCTCCTCTCCAGCCCCCAGGAGGACCCCAGTCTAGCTCCCATCACCCCTCCTCCATCCTACACTCCCCCATCTGGCTTTTCCAGCCTTAGGAAGTGGAAACAGTCTATTCTAGTCCCACATTCAGGCTCCTGATTCCATTGAATCTTCGTTTCTGCTTAGGAGGAGATGGGGGGCAGGGGGAATCATGGGAAACAGTGAGAGAATGAAGGGGAAGGGAAATATCCAGACAAAAGACACCGAGGAGCCCTCAATGCACCTTGCATGATGGCTTGTCCTCACTGTGCATACTCATGGAAAGACTCCCAACACTGTGCAGCCAGTCAGCAAATGGAAGAGTGGAGCCCCCTTTCAGCTCTTGCTATCTCACAGGAAAGTGTTTGAGGGTGATATTGTGGGGCAACGAGGCCTTATGTGACCCTGGGCTCTACAGAGCCACACTAGCCCTCAAGCTGGAATCCTGGGAAGAAGGGCAAGGCCCCCTCACACAAGATTTCCAGGGGGCAGCCTGACGCTGGTCCTGAGCACACAAACACTTGGGGGGCACAGAGGCAAGTTGAGGACTTGTTTGGCTCCTAACTATAAATAGGGGATTATTTGAAAACAGTGGGTGTTGTGTGTGCTGCCATCTAACCAATCAATAATCTGGACCAGGCTAGAGGGGCCGAGACATGCCCCCAGGTGTCCTGCTGTCTGGGCACCAGTGTGATGCAGTAGCACCAGGCTCAGGAGGTCTGCTAAGGAGTCCATGCCTTTGTGTCCTGCAGATGGCCAGTGCTCCCAAAGACTCCTTCCTGAGCAGCTGTGTTTTCGCTGCAGGATCATGAGGCTTCTGTCTGAGGTGGGGCTCAAGGACACTGGTGGCTGACAGACTCACAGAAGGTGGGATAGGAGGCTAAAACCAGGGCAGCCTGGGTGGCTCAGCGGTTTAGCACTGCCTTCGGCCCAGGGTGTGATCCTGGAGACCCAGGATCAGGTCCCAGGTCGGGCTCCCTGCATGGAAACTGTTTCTCCCTCTGCCCGTGTCTCTGCCTCTCTTTCTCCCTGTGTCTTTCATGAATACATAAGTGAAATCTCAAAAAAAAAAAAAAGGAAGCTAAAACCACAGAACTGTGTAGAGACTGAGCTGGGGCAGGGTGAGGCACTGCCAGTAGCCCCCAACCCCATCGTGATGGACTGGTAGGAAAGTAGCCAGGGCTGGACACCTGGCTCTGCAGCTCAGGAGCTACACCCTGTCTCCAGCAGGCCCAGCAGGCAGGACTGCTTGGGGGGTGTGAGGGTGATTGGGAAGTGGGGAGGGACCAAGCCCAGGGGGTCTGAGTACTCCTTCCACAGCACCCACTCCCCTCTCACCTTTGAGAGCTCCTATTCATTCCTCTAGACCCATAGTTTTCAACTGGGATGACTTTACTCCCAGGAGACATTTAGAAACGTCTGGAGATGTTTCTGGTTGTCACAATCTGATGGGGTGAGGAGTTGCCACTGGCATCTAGTGGGAGACCAAAGATACTGTTAAACTTCCTGCAATGCAGAGGACTCCCACACACACAACCAAGAATCACCCATCTGGCCCCAAATGTCAACAGTACTGAAAGTGAGAAACCCTGCTCTAGACCCAGCTTGCTCATCCATCCATCCATTCAGCCAGCACATATCCTTTGATCGAGTGCCAACTGTGTACAGCCTTAATGGCCACTCTGCTGACATGCCTCCCTTACCCCAGAAACACATAGGCCCTGTCTCTTTCTCCTCTCCACCCCATTATGTCCCCCACACCTTCATTAAGTAACAGACATGTCCCGAAAGCCAACTCTGTGCCAGGCTTGGTCCTGCCGAAGAGGGTTCAGTGAAACCTGTTCCTAGATGCTCCCAGCCTGGCTAAGCACCATCTCCTCTGCCACCTTTTATGTGAATAGTGTTTATTTCATCTCCTTCACTACAGTCTCTTTACTTTTTATTTTCTTACTGTGCGTTTACTCTTTGAGAGATGAGGCATTCCCCCACTCTTTCTGGATAAGGATGCTGCTATTCAGAAAACTTGGAGGACTCTTAAAGTCACACAGCCAGCTGGCCAGGGGCAGAGCCGGGTCCAAACATAGGACTTTAACCACATTCTCGGTGTGCAAAGGACCAGAAGCCAACCGCCTTCATCTTTAGGTCCGCAGGACACAGAAATAATCCTTGAATGGGATGTTAAGTTGATGTGGGAACCCCAGAGGTCACTAGAACCTCATCTGTACCAGAAAGGAGCCCACAACAGGTTGTAAACAAGGCCTAGAGATGTCCCTGTAACCCTGCTTCCCCTGCCAAGATACGTATCTCCCCTGGTCAGTGTTCATGCTGCCCAAATCAGAGAGCACATCAGCTTTGTTTTAAAAATAGTTGTTTCTTCTCACTTCTTTTCACTGTAGAAAAGGTAGAAAACATAAGTGAGAAGAAAACAAAAATTGCACAAGATCTCACTACCCAATTTTGTAACCAATTTTTTTATCCAGTGATGCTGTGAACATCTCGCTATGAACATCATTTTCAATATCTTCTCCACAATTTAGACAGAAAAATGGATGGATGGATGGATGGTGGATAGGTGGGTAAATGGATGGAGGAAGGAAGGAAAGAAGGCAGGAAGGCAGGAAGGCAGGAAGGCAGGAAGGAAGGAAGGAAGGAAGGAAAGGAGGGAGGAAGGGAGGAAGGTAGAAGGGATGGAGAGGAGAGAAGGCGGGAGGGAGGAAGGAAATTCTTCCATTCACCAGTTAGTTCCTCATAGATGGACATTTAGTTCATACCTATTCTTAAATTTTCAGATAAATGGTTTCTCCTGGATAACATACTAAAGAATTTTCTGGCAGGAGTTTCTTCTTTCTTCTTTACTTTCCCTTTATCTAAGCTTCAACATACATTTACAATGGACCACAGAGAAGACTTACTTCTCTCTTTTCACAACCTGATTGACAGTGGTAGCTTGCCAGGAGGCAAGGTTCTTGCTCTGATTTCATTAGACCTCTGGTGATCTCATCTGAGATCCAGGTGAGTGTGTCAAGAAGAGAGAGGATCAGAGACACCTGCTTTACCCCCACTCTGTCTCAGCTGCACAGGGATGCAGGTGCCCTTGGTGTGTTGGCTGTGCAAGGTCTCAGCTGTTCCATGACCTACTTCCCTAAGCTTCACAAACACTTTGCTGACCCACCCTCTAAGGCTTACTGCCCCTCCCATCCACTGTCCAGTCAGGTGGGGGAGGGGAAGGCCCCAAACTAAGACTCAAGACGCAAGCAGTGGGGGAGATGAAGGAAGGCAGGGAAGACATGAAACTCTTCCTCCTGTTTCCTCCAGACATGGCCTTGCAAGAATGACTACAGAAGCTTCCAGTTCATTAATTATTGATTCAGTACTATCAAGGGCTGACTCTGTGCCCAGCCTGTGTGGTCCACAGGGACCCAGCAGTGAATGACCCTACAGGAGAGGATGACACAAGCAATAACAGCCACTACCAGAATGAAACCAGCCACCCTTTCCTCCCCAGGCAGTACCATTCCCAAGTCCTTGGCTAATCCTAGCGAGGTCAGTCAAGATTTAACTTCACCTTGCAAGTGGATAAACCAAGGCTTAAGGAGAATCTATGCCTCATCTGTCACAAAGGGAATTCAATGCATTCTTAGACAAGATCTGGTGCTCTAGGCTTCCAAGAGGATTTTTTTCTTCCCATACCTGCTTCCTGCTCCTACTACTCAATAGAGCCAAGTTTGTGCCAGGGTGAAGCCCCAGGAGGAACTGCCACCCACCCCTGCCTTCCCAGCAACCACAATTCTCCACCAACATGTCTCAATACTGCCACAGCACACTGTGTCTTCTGCTCATTGAAGTAGAGGAAGCTGACAGCATTGAGCTTGTTGGAGACAGGAGGGGCTGGAGATGTTGGGGCTCATCTTATAGTGGGAGAGGAAGAACATGAAGGAGGTGTGATTAGAAGAATTGATCCTGTGTCCCAGTGGATCGACACACTGTCTCTTGCAGTAGTTGACCTGATAGCTGGAGGGCAGGATGACCCAGGCCCTACTAGCTGATATCCTGGAGTCCCCTTAGGGGACATGCTTCTGGCAGGCCACTGGCCCCCTCAAGCTGTCTCTTACACTCTGTAGCCACCGAGGTGGCCAATGGTGATGAGAAAAGGTGGCTTCTGCTGGGCAACCCCCAGAGCTGCGGAGGCATGTTCACCTAGCCCTGGCCTGAGCCTCACCTCCCTGCACCTGCCCCTCAGCCCCTCTCTGTTCCCCAGGGGCAGTAAGTACAGGTAGGGCTTTACCTGTAACCAAGACTCTCATTGCCTGTCTAGTGCTGGCCCACCTCTTGCCTGCTGGGCAGCTATAAGCAACAGTCAAGAGTCATACATGATCCATGTATCCACATGCTGGAGTCCAAATGGATAGAAGTTAAATAGGATTTTCCCACAGCCATACCACCTGGGTTCAAATTCTGGCTCCAGTTCTTACTAGCTGAACAGTGTTTTGTGTCTCAGTTTCCCCCACTGTATAATAGCAATCATAATAGCATACACCTCATAGGCCTGCTGAGAACATTAAAGTCATTTGACTTGGTATGGATGAGCTTAATTAAATAATTCATTCAGCCTTATAAGACCCCAAACTGACCTCAGTTTCTGTAAAAGGAAATGAAGGTTAGAGTGGATGAGTAGATTAACCAAGTCATCAGAAGGTAAATGGCAGAGCTAGAATTTGTACCCATGTTCTTAACTACTACATCATACAGCGGCCTCCTGGTGCCTCACTTTCAGACACGTAAAATGCAGACAGCACCACCTCTTGGCAGAGTTTTCATGCTGGTATGATCAAAGAGGGGATATTGAAGGGCCTTGTAAATGCACAGTGCTGCCCACGCACTGTGGCCAGGCAGCATAACAGTGCTGCCTGCTTGATGCCGGGGCTCTGTGTTGCCCTTGAGCTGGGCCTCCTTCCTAGCTCACCAAGGCACCTTCCTGTCTGATGTCTCCCCTGCCTGTCACAGGGGCCCTGAGACACCCAATGCACTGTCAACAGAGCCTCTTGCTTACTCAGGCTGAGTGTGGTTCGTCCTCACCAGCCAGCAGGGCCAGGCAGTCTCCCTCAGAAGCTTCTTACCCCTATTGTTGATGTAGAAAACCCATTCCCTTTCCTGTCCCACTCCTGGTCAATCTTGCCTTACCTACACTTCAGCTTGCCCATATTCTTTGTGGTCAGGACCAGAAAGCTCCTGGCTAAGGCTTTTCCTTTGAATCCAGGCAGTCACCAGGCGACACCATCCAAGCGCCAGGGACCAAACAGGTAGGGGTTAAACAAGATGGTCCTTCAGCCACACTGCCTGGGTACAAATTCTGACTCTGGCTCTCATTAGCAGAGTGATTTTTTTTTTTTTTAATGGTTAACATTTACTGGGAACTTACTATGTGCCAGACACTTGATATGTTATTAGCATTATCTGAAACCAATCTTCCCAATAGCCTCAGAAGTAGGAACTATATTTATCACCATTTTGTATATAAGGAACTGAAATTTACAAGGTATGTAGAGACAAGTAAAAAGTCCTTAATGGGTACCAATTTCCCTAAGACCAACCAAGAGAGCAAGTCATGGTTTTCTGCTTAAACAGACCTAAGCCAGATGTGTATGATTTTAATGGAAAGACAACCCCAATAAACCATGTATCTTTGAAGATGAACAATGGAAGATACCTTAAATTCATGCAATCCCACATCCAACACCCAAAATTAGGAAAGCAGAGCTCAGCATCCATGGTCACCATTACAGGCTTGAATTACTGTAGCACCAAGCAGCTTTGCCTCACTGAATAGTATTTTGTGCCTCAGTTTCTCCATCTGTGCAATAGCAACAAAAATGGTAAAAACCTTAAAGGTCTACTGAGAGCATTAACTCACATGACTTGGTATAAATGAGCTATTTTTCTTAGCCTAAGCCAACTTTCCCATGAGCTGGGCATTCTCAGTATTAGTGTTTTGGGGGGTGTACTCCAAAGTGCCCTTTGGTGTTTAAAAATAAGTCCATGAAAAAATAATCTGGGGCTTTTCTGGCTTCACTGATTCATATCCCCATGTGATACAGGGACCCTGGGTGGCTCAGCAGTTGAGTGCCTCCCTTTGGCTCAGGTTGTGATCCCGGGGTCCCGGGATTGAGTCCACATCGGGCTCCCCGCATGGTGCCTGCTTCTCCCTCCACCTCTCTGCCTCTCTCTCACTCTGTTTGTCATGAATAAATAAATAAATAAATAAATAAATAAATAAATAAATAAATAAATAAAAAATAAATAAAATCTTTTTTAAAAAATAAAATAAAATATGATACAACAAATCCTGGGTTTACTATTGACTCTTTCTATAAACTGTCTCATATTGGTAACCCAAAATTTATTTTTTTAAGATTTTATTTATTTGTTTGACAGAGAGAGAAAGAGAGCACAGGCAGGGGGAGCAGGAGAAGTGGACCCCCCACTGAGCAGGGAGTCCAATGTGGGACTCAATCCCCAGGACTCTGGAATCATGGCCTAAGCTGAAGGCAGATGCTTAATGAACTGAGCCACCCAGGCACCCCCCAAAATTTATTTTAACTGAGCACTTTAAAGCACTATCACAGGTGCATCTGGGTGGTTCAATGGTTCAGCGTTTGCCTTCAGTCCTGGGATCAAGTCCTGCATCAGGCTCCCTGCAGGGAGCCTGCTTTTCCTTCTGCCTATGTCTCTGTTTCTCTCTCTCATGAATAAATAAATAAAAATAAATAAAATCTTTAAAAAATAAAGTAAATAAAGCATTACCATAAACTCATTATCTTTCTGTTCATGAGGACAGACTTAATACAGAAGAAAAGCAATACTCCAATAGCAATGAGCACATATAGTAAGTACTTGGTTTCTAAATAGTATTCCCCCACTAAAACAGAAGCCAGATTGCAAATGCTATGTAAGTTTGAAGTTATTTCAGAATAAAAAGTAAAAAATAAAAGAGAGAAAGAGAGGGATGCCTGAATGGTTCAGTCACTTGAGTGTGCCTGACCCTTGATTTTAGCTCATGTCATGATCTCAGAGTTGTGAGATCGAGCCCCACATCAGCCCTGCTCATGTTCATGTGTGTGCATGAGACAGAAAGAGAGAGAAACAAGAGAGAAGCAGAACTCCTCAGAGAAGTGGCTGATTCCAGCTCAGGCAGGGAAAGTATACTATAAGCCTGAACCATCTTGCCATGTCAGGAGGTAAGGAATTAGCCAAAAATGATGGGAATATATCAAAAGGCCACAAGAGCTCACTTAAAGCAGCTTCTGGCCAAGACTGGGAATATCTGAGCATCAAAATAAACGAGGATACTAATGGATTATAATCTACTGAACAAAATAAAATTCTATGAGTCCATTCTGCTGTAAATAAATACATAAGGAGTGATAGCTCTTCCTTCCAGTAATGCCAATAATAAATGTAGAGGGAATGGCAGAGTTAGACTTCTTCTGGCAACCATCAGAGTAATCATGGACTCAGGCAAACACATCAATGAAAGTTAAAAATATTGGGCAAAAGTTTGATGAAAAACAGCTGCATAATCTCAAAGAATTTCTTCACATACAAATTACTAACTAAGCTCAAAGAGAGGAAAGAAAGAGTAATGCAGAGTGGAGGAGCCCACTGTCCCAAGGTGGTCGAGGTCAGCATGACTCACACAAGGGCCAGAGGCTCCTTGTGCCTGCCTGTGCCATGCACTGAGGGGACACCACACCACCTCTGCTTCATCTAACCCTAACTGTGAGGAAGCACGCCACAGGCCCCAATAGAGAGGTTCTGCAGAGTTCAGGCTGGGGAGGATATGAAGGCAGAGGAAAAATGGGACTTCCCAGTTGAAGGAAATTAAAAGGCTGGAGAACCCCAGGCAGTGTGTGGTCCTGGACAGGCGGGCAGGAGGAGCTGCAGGGAACAGTGTGGGACAACTGACAAAATTTGAAGATGGACTTTGTATCAGGTGACGGTAACATATCAATAGGAAATTTCTCAACCTTGATGCATATCCTGCAAATAACTGAGAGATTTTTCTTTCCTTGGGAAAACCACACTGAAATATTTAGGGGTAAAGGGTCATGAGTCTGCAACTTACTCTCACATGTTCAGGAGCAAAAGTGTGTGTGTGTGTGTGTGTGTGTGTGTGTGTGTGTAGTGCACATAAGCAAACAGGGCAAAAATGTAAACACTTGGTGAATCTGGGTCAAAGGCACATGGGTGTTTTCTGCCACTCTCATAACTTTTCAGTTAGTTGGAAATTATTTCAAAATAAAAATATTTTTAAATTAAAGGTTATTGTGTGATGACTCGGATCCTCTGCTTCGGGCTCCTCTGAAAGAGTGAAAAGAGGGCACAGCCAACAGGAGGTCGAGCAGCCGTGCTCAACCTCCAGGGAGCTTGAGCACCCCACCTGGGGACTGAAGCCAGAGGAGCCCGGGCTTTGGCTTGGAGAGAGCTGGAGGAGAAGCATCTGAGACAAGGCATCCAGAGGAGTGTGAGTAGTGCCGGCACATCATAGGCACTCAACGATGCTGCATCCTGTGCCCCCCCAAGCCCCTCCTTCCAAGAGAGTTGAGGCTCTGCCCCTTTATTGTCCAGGGGACATCCAGCACCAGCCAGGGTCAGAGGCAGGTCCCAGGCTGAAAGGAGGCTCCCTTGCTCCAACCCTGGGGTCAATCTCAGCACTTCACAATCTAACACGTGCAAACATGGCAACCCCATAGTGAGCGGTGCTCAATTCCTGAAAGAGGAGAAAAGCTGCCCTTGGAGCTATTAAGAGATAAGACCCAGATGCCAGGAAATGCCACAGCACTGACCACCAGGGAGCTGGCCTCCTCATTTCTGGGAAAGTTAAGGGCCACTGACCTGGAAATCCTTCCAAGAAACTAATCCAGAATGAGAGGGGAGAAAAAAACCTTTGTGCCTGGAAATGCCCATCAGTATTACTTGTAACACAAGATGCTAATGATGACCCATCTACCTGATACAATATTATGTGACCAAGAGAATTCTTAACATGAGAAAATAATTTAGTGAAGACATCAAATGAAAATATAGTTATAAAATATAATCTGCTGTAAAAGTCATGAGAGAAAAAGACTGGATGTGACTACACCTAGTTAATAGTTGCCCATAGAAGTATGATTATGGATATTGTTACTAGTTCTTCACATTTTTCATATCTTCCAAAGTTCCTCCAGTGAGCATATGTCTCCTTGTTACCTATGAAATAAAGTTTAGTCCATTCTCCTCATTCCAGGCCTTCTACGATTACTTCTAACCCACCACCACCACTCACGTCCCCATGCAGCCCTCCCTATCCTCCTAGAATACCTTTCCTTTCCTGCCTAGCAGCACCTATGCACATCTCAGGGCCAGTGCAGATGGCAGGGACTGCTACAGGAACACTGCCTGATAGAAAGCCATGGAATGAATGAGTACAGTATGCCAGCCTTGACAACAGCTCCCTTGGATTCCTGTGGCAATCCATCCACCTGTCTCTTGAGACTTTTACCAGGACATTGGTTTGTCCTGTGTCTTGATCATTGAGAGCCCATCTCCCCTAGGATTAGGGTCTCTGAGAACAGAGTCTTTACCCTTAGAGAATGGATTAATGGTACACACGGTTGGCACCCAATAAGCATGACCAAATGAGAGAGGAAGAAGGAGAGAGGGAGGAATAAGGATGGAAAAGAAAGGTGCACTTGGGAATTTGCCAAATTCACCTCAGAAACAGAGTGCCCACCCTGTGCCACCTTGATTCCTGCTCCTGAAGATGCCCACCCTGTCTTTCAAGAGACCCTCCATGGCTTCTTTCCCCCTACAGGCTCCCCACAGGCCTCCCCAGTCAATCAGAGAGCAGGCCATTCCCTCAGGTAGGCTTCAGACCAGGAACTTCCGTCCCAACCTGACTCTGGGCCCATGGGCTGTGGGCAACCTGAGAGCTTGGGGAAATTTATTTGGATAGGCCAAGGCTGGTTGTCCCTTTACAGACATGCTCTCTCCAACTCAACTGGGATGAGTGCAGAGAAGCTTACAGTCTCCCAACCTATCACTGGTGGGTGGCTTCCCCAAAAGCCCCACTCGCCCTGTGATAATTGCTCTACTACACTTGCTCCTCTCATGACTACATCCAGGCCACACACTTTTATAAGGAAACCCTCACAGAACCCCTCACCCAGCCCTAGAGTGCTACGTAAGGGGGATCCTGGAAGTCAGCCTGGGCGCCCTCTTCTCCATCCTACCCCTCACCCAACTACCTCACCTCAAGCTCCAGAGAAAGGGAAACACACTCAGCCTCTCAGCTCTTCCCAAGAGCTCAGCACAAGCGCTACACACTGCACTGTTGAGCAAAACAAACTACCATAGGGATACCTTTAGTTCAGTCTTCTGGAGGTTCCCTTGGCTTCTCCATGCACAGTCAGCCCTCATTTGGGGATATAATCAAACCAATATAATCAAACCAAACCAAGTTTCTGGGCCCTGGGTTTCCCTTACAACCCTCACCACTAGCCCAGCCAAGGTCATGAGATCCAGCCCGGGTGCCAGAGGAAGTGGGACTGCAGACACCACGTCCTTTCTCCGTCCTCCAAGCACACTCAGCTCACATTGGCGAAGCCCCATGGGTATATGAAATGGATGCTGAAACTGTGTTGGGGCCACTCACTTGAAGGAGTACATCATGTGTGGTTGGAGGAGATGAAAGTGTCTCAGAGCAATGGGACTCTTCTGTCTTTCTTTTATTTTTTAACAAAGAAATATATGTATAAGTTTTAAAAGTCAAATACTTTTCTAAAGCTGGTCATTAACCAAATGTATGCTATGCCTTAACTGGGGTGGGAATACATAGGTATACATATGGTTCTTAAATGATTAATCCTTACTTGCCTGTTCTTATTGCATAAAGAGGCATCAAAAATGGAAGCTCCATGTGCAAGGACAGAGCTGGCTGGTTGATGACCTTCCTGGGGAACTCCCACTATTTGGAGTCCCCTTCATCCTGAAGGATCTAAAAAGTGGGGTCTTTTCTCTTGGCCACTCAGTTTTTCCAGAAGAATCTGCCAATTTCCTGACTAGGGGATGAAATCTGGCCACTGGGATTCTGGGCCCAGGATGGAGAAGGTGGCTTGGCTCTCACCATCTCTACAGACATCAACTTGATTTCTATCTTGCTGATGCCTCTGTACTCCCACTCTCTGCTGTGCCTGGTTCCCAAAGCCCACAACTCCTCCAGTTCATTTCTGCAGATGGTCAACATTCCTATACTGCCTGGGTAGCAGAAGGGATCTGGCATTTCCAGACTTGGAAGAGATTCTGCTGCATTTAGCTTCCAACCAGCCCTTGTGCTTCTAACTCTGAGGCTCTCTGGCCATCCTCAGCATATTGTCTTCCTCCCCCTTCAACTTTATTCTGCTAAATCACTTACCCTCCCTCATCTACATTGTCTTTTGAAAATATGTCTCAAAGTGCTTGATGACCCAAGTGCCTGGGTGTGTGGGATAGCCAGGATTCAGCTCTGTCTTTGGAATGGCAACTCTTACTCATCATAGAACAGGCAGAGGAAATGGCAGCATGGGGCAAAGTTGCTGCACTGATGTTCAATGGTGCTGCTGAAAGGAGGCTCTAAAAAGAGGGAAAGTCACTCACTTCCTGTATCCTCAACTTCTTCATCCTTCTGTTAAGAAAACCTACATGCAGGCTGTGAGGACCAAGAGAGTGAAGGGACATCAATGATGAATGAAGAATGGTGAGTGGAGGTGGATGAAAGGTGGCAAATGGAAGTGGAGGTAAATGGAGGTAATGGTGGTGGACGGTGAATGGAGGTGAATATGGTAAATGGCGGTGAATGGCGAATGGAGATAAATAAAGGGAAGTGGAGGTGGATGGTGGTGGATGGTGAGTGAAGGTGTGTGGTGGATGGTGAATGGAAGTGAATTAAGGTGGAGTGGAAGTGGATAGTAGATAGTGAATGGAGGTGAATGGGAGATGGTGAATGGAGGCTGGGAAGCTCTTTCGTATCTCTGAGCAAAGGAAAGACTTTTTCACATTCCTATAATTTTCATATCCACATTCTAAGAATTTTTTGCTCCAATCCATTTAAAAGAGTAGGGATTTGGGGATAACTCTCAGAGAGCCTGGTATGAAGGAACAGAAAGAAGATTATATTCTATATTCTATATCCTAGGATATGTATCCTATAACTAGGATAACTATACCCTAGCTATCCTAGAAGATAAGTTCCAAAATAACTAATCCCCAAAACTTTGCTCTAACTCCTAATTTAGGTCCTAGGGATATATCTGGTTGTTATCTTCCAAAATATAAAGAGAGTAGGTGGCTCTCAAAGTGAGGTCCTCAGTCAGAAGCCTCAGCACCACCTAGGACCTTGTTAGAAAAGCAGATTCTAGGCCCCACCCTAAGTCTACTGAATCAGGAACTCTAGGGGTGGGGCCCAGCACTCTGATTTAAGGAGCCTTCCAGGACATAGTGATACCCACCCATGTTTCAGAACCACTGATCTCTAACATGCACACAAATCATAGAGATCTTATTAAAATGCAGGTTCTGAGGCCTGAGGTCCTGTGCAGAATTCTATCAAGTTCCTGGGTGATGCCAATGCTGCTGGCCCAAAACTTCACTTTGACTAGGATGGCTCTCAAAAATATAATCTGAGCCACAGATTGAATCATAAATTTTCTAGTAGCCACATATTTTTAAAATAAAAGGACATAAATTAATTTAGATAAATGATGTTTTCTTTTTAAAAAATACTCTAAAGCATTATTATTTCAACATGTAATCTATATAAAAATGCTCTGAAAAAAAATGCTCTGAAATATTTTATATTATTTTTACATTATTTCCATATTTACATTCTTTTTCATATTGTTTTTGAAGTCTTTTTAGCTTGAAGCACATCTCAGTGGACACTGGACTGGCCACATCTCAAGTGTTCCATAGCCACATTTGCCTGGTGATTATATCTTATAAAGTGTAGCTATAGATGCTTTTCCCAGAATCCCACCCACACTTCCTCCTCTAAGGATCCACCCTGGGATGAAGACGTGTGTCCACAAGTCACTTTATTGGTGACTTCCCTGTGGGACTGTCCCTCATTAGAGCGAGTGTGCATTTCACTTCACTATTGATTTAATATTTTAAAAAGATTCATACTTGTATTTGGAACATTTCTATTGCTCATCAGAGATAATTATTCCTATGCATTAACATCCCGCAGAGAGACAGGAGAAAACTCATGGTGCCCGCTCAAGCCAGAGAGCTGGAACTGAGACCACTGCACAAAGCTAGGATTTGCAGCAATGTGGGGCCTATGGTGAAAGGGGAACAAGGAAAAGTCTGCCCAGCAGCATAAATGAGACCAGGGTAGCTGGGATGTGCACAGGGGTCTAAAGTTGGGGGGCAGGCTGGGGCAGAGGGAAGATTCTCCCCAGGGAAAGTAAAAACCTAAGCTTACATCACACATAGGTTTGTAGTCCCCAGGTACACAATCAGGGAAATGTGGAAATCCCTAAACTGAAAAATTAACATGAGAATTGGTTATGATTGGGTGAAACCCTAGGCATTCTAGAGGAAAACAAAAGCAAAACCAACAGGGATGAGCACTGGGTGTTATTCTATATGTTGGCAAATTGAACACCAATAAAAAATAAATTTATTTAAAAAAAGGAGTAATTTCCCAGCCTGAAGATTCCCACAGTCAATAAAAACAAATGAAACTCCGGCTATGTAGTTAGTCCCAATTTAAGAATTCCAAAATATACAGGGAATAAGACATGATGAGTAAAAATTAGTAGGAATGTCAAACAAGAGGATTAGCCTCCCCACCCCCACCAAACTTGAATGAGTAAACCATTAAAAAGTTTATATGTCAGACTATTTTAAATGATTAAAGAGATTAGAACCCTGTGAGAACAAGGAACTTTGAAAAGATCAGCTAAGGAAAAGAAAACAAAATAAAAGATTTATAGATGTAAGTCACTGAAATTAAAAACTCAGTAGATTAAAGAGCAAGTTAAATCCTTCTGAGGGGAGAATGAATGAGGGGGTGGTGGCCAATCTGAGGAAATCACCAGGCATGCATCACAGCAAGAGAAACAGATGAAACCCTCTGAGGAGTTCAAGATTTAGAGACTAGGATGGGAGAAGCCGACACACATAGATAAGCATTCAGGAAGGAAAGCATGCGGAGGAGGGAGGAAAGGCAATTTTTGAGAAGTTCATCATTTTTAAGAAATTATAAAAAATGATCACTCCTCAAATTGAGGAAGCAGCAGTAGTCCTGAGAAACAAAAATTTAAAAAGAACTCATGGCTATATCTCACTAAAAAACATTTGAGAAGAAAAAAAAGACAAAAGAAAACCTAGAGAGCAACCAGAGAGAAAAGACCAATGACCTTGCAAGGCAATGATTATCTAATGGCAGGGATCTAAAGAGCATGAGAAGAAGCCAGAAGACAAGAAAAGGATATCTTCAATACATTGCAAACACATACCTGTTAACCGAGCATCCCATGCTCAGCTGAAGAACCATCCCAGAGTGAGGTGAAACAGGGTAATTTTCATTCAAGCAGAGTATGCCATTTACACTCATTCACTTGCTCCCTCAGAGAGGACTATTTAGGGACATGCTTCCAAAGCAAAAAACTGGATCTAGAAGTAAGGAGAGAGATGTTTCCAGCAATAATAAAGAAAGAAATGAGTGAACTCTATGTACATGTAAAGGAGCATAAACTATACAAAGCAACACTATGCTCAGTGGGCATCACTGGAAAGAAGGCAGACCTGAAAGCGAGACAAGGTGCATGCAAGTCAGGGAAGAGATACAATAACAGTTCAAGGGTTCTGGGGTGCTTTTATTTTTCAGAAAAAGGATAAAAATGCTGATTTTTTTAGAATGCATATTTAACTTTTAAAGAATAGCATTAAACTGTATAACCTCCAAGTAAATAAAAGTTATAGGGAATAATAAAAAGTTAAAGAGAAAAAAAACAATTCACAGAAGATAGAGGACAAAAATGAAGTTGAGGACTGAAACTAAGCATAATAATAATAAATCCCAAAAAAAGATAGAAGTAAATATAGATTTATTAGCAATCTCAGTTATAAACTGACTATATTTTCCCACTGAAATACAACAATTTCAGATGGATTTTTTAATACAGCTATACGCTATTTTATAAGAGATGCAGTATTAAAATACAAGGAAGATGAAAGAATCATGAAACAAGAGCCCAACTCAAGACATTATTTAAAAGAATAACAGGGTAAAACTCCAAAACCAAAGAGGGAAGAAAATGATTTTAAAACCATGTTCATTTGAGGAAATAAATGAAATCGAATCTCTATCTCAGTCCATGCATAAAAATGAATTCCAGATGGATTAAGTACTCAAATGGCAAAGTGAAATTTTTAGCAGAAATTATAAATAAACATCTTTCTGAATTTACAGTAATTAAAGATTTTTTTAAAACAGGAGACAGCAAGCACTGGCATTAAAATTTTTATAAATTTGTATCAAACTAAGAATTTATGCTCATCATCAAACACCTTAAAGAGAAAGACAAATTACAGACTAGGAGAGCATATTTGCAACATGTATAACCTACACCAGATTAGCATCAAGAATATGAAGAACCCCTACGAATTAATGAGATCAAACAATCCAATAAAAATGAGCAGGAGAAAAAAAAGAAGAAGAAAGAAAACATACTGAGAAATGTTCAATATCATTTGTGAATCAATGATCAAGGGAAAATCAAATTAAGATTAGGAGGAAAACAGTGCCTGGATGGCTCAGTCCAAAGAGCATGTGACTTTTTTTTTTTTTTTTTTTTTTTAGAATTTTACTTATTTATGAGAGAGACACACAGAGAGAAGCAGAGACATAGGCAGAGGGAGAAGCAGGTTCCATGCAGGAAGCCTGATGCAGGACTTGATCCCGGCACTCTGGGATCATGCCCTGAGTGAAAGGCAGATAGATACTCAACTGCTGACCCACCCAGGCGTCCCAGCATGTGACTTTCAATCTCAGGGTTGTGAGTCTGGGGTATAGAGATTACTAAAACAAATAAATCTTAAAAAGAAAAAGATTAAGGGGAGATTTTATACTCATTTGATCCACAAAGACTAAGAAGTCAATAGCATTGGCTGTTGAAAAGGGTATGAATCAACAGGATTTCTTATACTTTGCTTGAAAGGGTGATTTTTGGAACAATTGATGTAATTGCATTCCTGGTTATGTCCACTAAAATATGTCCAAGAGATGGTCTTACTCATGTAATACCAGAGAGCATATATCAGAATGTTGATAGCCATTGTGTTTATAATAAAAAGACCTGGAAATAACTGAATGCCTTTTAATAAATGAATAAATTATGGAATATTCATCAAATGGCGTATCATACAGTGGTGAAATTGAAGAAGTACAGCTATATGCAGCAACATGGATGAGACACAGCAGCATAATCCTGACTTTAAAAAAACAAGTCCCCAAAAAATAAAAATAAAATAAAAAAAATAAAAATAAAAAAACAAGTCCCAGGGGCACCTATGTGGTTCAGTCATTAAACATCCAACTCTTGATTTTGGCTCAGGTCGTGAACTCAGGGTCATGAGATCAAGCCCCATGTTGGGCTCTGCACTGAGCATGGAACCTACTTAAGATTGTCTCTCCCTCTCCCTCTGCCCCCTCCCCTGACTCCTGACACTTACCATATGCTGCTCTCTCTAAAAAAGCAAACAAACAAAAAAACAAGTCCTGGAATATTATGTACTGCAAGATGCCCCCCCCCTTTTTTTTTTTTACAGTAAGAGCACCTATAAATAAACAATGTACTTTTTAAAATACACACAAATACAGAAGGAAAAGAATGAAAAGTACAAGATCCAGAAGAATGGTAGTCAGTTGGAGGAGACAGCTGAGGGAAGCGGAGGAATAAATGGGTAGATGTGAACTATTGGAGTTGTCCTTTCCCTCATGTCAAGCAGTGGGCTCCCATATGGTTATTATGACATACATAAACACAATAAAACAGGCCATGACAGGATAATGATGAGCATCCTGAGCCAAGAATTCTCACTTATCCAATTCTGAGCACCTGAGGTCCATTAGAAAGCTAATAACATAGTAATCAAAGAAATAATAGAGAGAATGACAAAACCTAAAAGCTGGTTCTTCGAAGAGTCTAATAAAACAGACAAACCTCCAGAATGGTAGTGAGATAAAAGGAGGAAAAACAAAAAAACAATCTTAGAAATATAAAGGAACACAATCAGTCAAAATTGAAATAATCATGTGAAAATAAGATGAGTAAGTTTTTGCCAATAAACTTGAAAATCTGGATAAAATGAAACATTTTCTATAGAAATATAACAATAAAAGTAACGCAAAAGGAATGAAAATGCAGAATAGATTTGTATCTATTTCTTTAAGTAGAATCAAAAGTTGAAACTATTCCACAAACACAGACATACACAGTAAAACAGGTGGGTTCTTCCAAAATTTCTAGGAATAGATAACCTTATGCAAATTTCTCCAAAGAACTGAAAGAGCAGGAAACCTCTCCTAACTCAATGTATGTTCTAAATGAGAATAGTACATAAATGGAAAGTCTTACGCCAGATTCGTTTATGAACACAGATGCAATACCCTACATAAAATAGCGGCAAACAGAATCTAACAGTATATTAAAAAATAGTAGCAAAGTAGGATTTATCACAGGAACACAATGACAACACAGCAGTTTGCTTTATCATATGAAAAGATCGAGGGAAGAAATAAAATAACAATCATTGATTGTGATAACACTCAACATCCATCTGTGATTAGGATCCATATGGAAAAAGATAGAATTAGATTCCTAGCTCACATCCTCCACAAAACAAGTGATTTTTGATTGAAGACATGAACATGAAAAATAAAACTTTAAATTTTTATAACTTTGGGGAGAGGGAATGATTTTATAAACATAGCATAATATACTCAAACTGTAAATAAAGAGACTGATAGCTGAAAACTTCTCTGATAAGAGATACATCATACAAAGTAAAAACACAAGCCATTCAGAGGTAACTTTTGTAACATACCAATAAAAGATATCTAGACTATGTAAGTCCTAAAATCAGTAAGAAAAGGGTAATAGAAATAAGCAAATGATATAAATAGGCAATTCACAGAAAAGGAACATGATGAACAGTATCTTGAGCAAACAAAAAGTTGTTCAATCTTTCTAGTAAAGGGAGAAATGAAAATAAAACAATGAGATACAATTTCAATATCTGTCCATTTAAAATACATTTTAAATATGTGTTGCCACTTAACTAGATTAATTCTATGAACATAGGTAAGTGTCCAAAAATGTAAGTTTTTCACCATGGCACAATCCTACAACAAAACCACTCACAGTAATTCAACTGCCTTTGCATTTGATAAGTGAATTTGTTGACGACTAGTAAAAATGATCCCAAGGCCACATAATGAAGAGTCTCAGCTCAGAATTCCTGAGTATGCAGGTCAAGGGAGGAGGTTGCAGCTGGTTAGATATGACATTATTTGCCTAATTTTCATTTAGGAATTTGCTACAACAAATAAAATATGTACCTCCTTTGAGTTACAAGAAAAGAGATTACTTAGCACCATTCTGTAACCATGAAATGAAGAAATTTTCTATGATTAAAAGAACAAAGTCTTTAAAAAGAATATTAATCATTTCTATGTGCTCATCATAGAAGCTCTATTTCTGAATTTAAAACATTACTCAGTATTTGCTTAAGAATCACATTTTGGCAATATGGCTTTGTCATATTAAAGTTCTACTAGAAAAAACTAAGACATCTTTTAATGCTGTTTTAACATCAAAGTAAAAACAAATAAAATAGATACCCTTTTTGGATGTATAAATGTCTTCTAAACCTAACAAGTATTGGCAAGGGTGTAGCTCTCATAAAGTGCTGGTGGAAGAGTAAATCAGTATGACTACAGGGAGCACTTTGTTAGTTCCTAAGACAAGCTGAAAATACAACCCCACAACTAGACATCTGTCTTGGAAAAGTCCTTGCATTTGCGCACAAGGAATCAGGGACTATGCTGTTCACAGTATTATTCCTGATTATACCAAAAAATGCCTATGGTAAGGAATTAGATCACAATGGAATATTATGCAACAGTTAAGATGAACGAGCAATGCATGACCAACATGGACCTAATCTCAAGAGCATAGTGTGTGAAAAAGTAAGTTGCACAAAATATGCACAGAATGACACTATTCTGTTTAATATTTTTTCTAAAAAAATACTCTATTAGTGTATGGCTAGATATATAATCAAAGAATAAAAATATGTTTGGAATAACATATGCCAACTTTAGAAGATTAATACATCAACATTAGGTATCTAGTTACTTCAGGGAGAGGAAGTGAAAAGGAATTGAGATGGTAGGTTCCTTTTGTCACATTTATTTCTTTAAGAAAAAAAGATCTAAAACAGGTTTTGTATAATCTTCATATTGTCAAAAGCTGGGCAAAATATCATTTAATTCTGCCTTCATGAAAGAGCATAACTTAAAAGGTATGTTAAAAAGTGTAAGTAAAAGGTACTTCACTGAAAACTAGTAACTTAGAAATAAGGGAAATCCAGAGGAGAAAATCACCATACAAATGAATATTTATCCTCAGGAATGAGAAGCTTGACAAGGCTGGGAGCCAACATATCTGAAGAAACAGGTGAGCTCTAAGGCAGGGAGTTATCAGGCTGGAGTGAGGGGATGCAGTTCGAAGCCCTATTAAAATATTACTTTCCCACCTTGACATCTTAGTGTGTTTGAGGGTCCAGATTGTGGTTCTTAAATGGAGGAGGAAACCTCCTTTTTAATGCAAATTAAAATTATTCTAAAATGTGACTATTATAAAAACACGACTAATGAAGAAGGATTTTAAACCCACTTTGTCCTCTTAAAGGCAGAACAGTTATTTACATCATTCCTCTGCCTCTTTTCCATGATACAGACCCATTTTACAGGGTGTACAATTGTGTCTCGTGATTTCTTAACAGTAAAATGTGTTGTCCCGCAGTTGCCAGGGTCTCTGCAGCCATTCTCCCAGGGGGATATTCCGTGCACTCCCAGTGTCACCCAGGGCATGGGTTTTCCATTCCTGGGTGCCCCCGGCTTAGCTCCGTCCACAGCACCAGCAGTCTCACCAACTCGAGTGCAGCTGTATGAAGCTGTTTTCCTGATTTTGTGGGTTTAAAAATGGAGGTTTGGTGGTTTTGATGACTAGTTTGGACCCATGAAAAAACCAAAAGGAGGGATCCCTGGGTGGCGCAGCGGTTTGGTGCCTGCCTTTGGCCCAGGGCGCGATCCTGGAGACCCGGGATCGAATCCCACGTCGGGCTCCCGGTGCATGGAGCCTGCTTCTCCCTCTGCCTGTGTCTCTGCCTCTCTCTCTCTCTCTCTCTCTCTCTCTCTGACTATCATAAATAAATTAAAAAAAAAAAAAAGAAAAAAAAGAAAAAACCAAAAGGAGATGAGCCGGCAATGCAAAAGAGAAAGGAAGAAGTGTAAGAGTGAGAGCTGGTGCTCTAAGTTTGAAATAAAACCTCATTTTATGAGATAAGTCAGGAAAGTGTCCAGAAGTAAGGAAGGCCCGAGGTACCGCGGTCCCTTTCAGGACCATCTTCTCCCACCCTAGGGTGTTCGGTTCCAACAAGATTGCCCTGGAGGTATCTGCCTCTAGGGGCAAAGGGGGAGGGAACTAAAATGAATAGCCACAGTTGCAAATGTCTAACTCCCCCACCCCATTTCTGCCCAAGGCAGAAGAGTAAAACCCCTATTTTTCCTTTTTTTTTTTTTTTTTAAGATTTTATTTATTTATTCATGAGACACAGAAAGAGGGAGGCAGAGACATAGGCAGAGGGAGAGGCAGGCTCCATGCAAGGAACCTGATGTGGGACCCGATCCCTCGCCTTCAGGATCATTCCCTGAGCCAAAGACAGATAGATGCTCAATTGCTGAGCCACCCAGGAGTCCCAACCCCTAGTTTTCCTAATTTGCATGGATATTTACCAAATTACAGTTAGAGCCTAAGGTCAAGTTTACCAGAGCCAGTGGACCACACACCGCTCCAGCCTCCTACCTCTTCTTGCCCCTAGTGGGCCAAACTAAGCAGGAGTGACCTGGTCCTCCCCGATTGCCATGAAAAACAAAAAGGAAGCATGTTTGTAGAGGTCCTTCTGTAATGCTTACAAGGTTGAGGGCGCCACATTCTTTGTGAAAAAGAAAACGATAAATGGTGGTGGCCAATATTCAGAAACAGAGTTTCTCAAACCAAAGTACAAACTAAGGTGCTGCCTTTTCTCCCACTAGAAGCAGAGGGTTCTAACAAGCAACTTGAAATTCTTGACAGTGACAATACTAATGAGATGCATTAGTTGCAAAGATGAATTTGTTTTAAACTCAGGGCGATCCAGGGATCCCTGGGTGGCGCAGCGGTTTGGCGCCTGCCTTTGGCCCAGGGCGCGATCCTGGAGACCTGGGATCGAATCCCACGTTGGGCTCCCGGTGCATGGAGCCTGCTTCTCCCTCTGCCTGTGTCTCTGCCTCTCTCTCTCTCTGTGTGACTGTCATAAATAAAAAAAATATTAAAAAAATAAACTCAGGGCGATCCAAAGCAAAAATCTAAATTGAAGCTGGGTTCCAGCCTTTTTTTTCAAATCTGATATTCACAATATAGGTAAAAGAAATATGCAGAACAAAGCTTTTCAAATCTGAAATCTACAACACACAAAAGAGGAAATGTGTAAAATATAAGGTTTGGGGCAGGGGTTTCCAGCATTCTTGTTGAGTTGGTCTTACTAGGGGACAGGTGGTCATAGAACTATGAAGAGCTTCTTCTGTTAAGAGGGACTGAGATTACCTGTCTTGTTAGATTCTTCACCTCCAAAATTTCATTTCTATGTTTAGTGAAAAATATTATACTCCAACCAATAATTTGAGTATTGAAACATATCCAATAGACTAAAAATGTTAGTGATATTCTTCGCCTGTAGATAATTACTTAGTTTGCATTCACTTCAGACACTTGTGCCAGTGGAGGTATAAAATATCCCCTTGGTGTGCCTGGCTCATCACCTTCCCTTCCCTCTCCGCATAAATGAAGTTCCCAGAGATTTAACAGCAGAGGACACTGAATGGGAAAGTGAAATTCAACTTCTGAAAGAATCTTTCCCACTTGGGCAGTAAATTAAGATTCAGATAAAAAATATGTTCTAAAATGACTCTCATGAATTAAGTGTTAATACACTTAGGTTAAAGAAGTTAAAGCAGAGTCATTACATGAAGACTGAATCAAATGGTAGACTGAGCATAAATGCTTGACACTCTTTCCCAACAAAATATATATACACATATAAAAACAGTCATAAATAGTTGTATGAGATATATATATATCGATAAACATTGGAAAATGAGTAAAGGAAGGCCACTATGAATCAGAAATTATGAAGCATCTCTGAAGGGCAGACACAATGGAATGAGAAGGCAAACTCGGATGGAACAGGTGGTGGCTGCCAAGGTGGGAGTGGCTGGGTGTTGAGCCCACAGGCAGCCGAGGCCATTGGAGTACCAAAACAGCAGACTGCAGCGCTGGAGTTCAAGAAAATGAGTTGACTAGAAGAAATGAAAGAGGATTAAAGATAATTAACATACTTGAGGGATAGAGAGCCTAATGCATTCATGACCAAGGAGTAGACTATTAGGAAAGAAGGACCAATGACCAATTTTAGAGATGAACAATATATTGTGAAATTAAAGAAACATCAACAATCAATTTAATGAGCCTAAGGACCAAAGTGAAACATTCACCCCGTTGGGCGGGCTGAGACAGGGGCACCCACCACGGCGGACATCTCAAATTGGGTCAAATGGCTGATCTTCCCGCCAAGGCAGCCATGAGCACCGCGTCATCTCCAGTAAATGGAAGCCTAGACAGGAAACCCAAACTTTCCATCCAGGACTTTCCAGCCAGCGACCACCCCCCATCGTCTGTGCTATCCCCACCCCCAGCCAGTCACCTAGGGACACGGTGTTCCCTTGCCAGTTTGGCAAGGGACCCACCCGGATCCGGACCGGAACCAATAAGGCTTAAGAACCCCACACTCCCCAACCCCGGCGCGACTTCCCCGACTCGGGCCACCTCTCCGAGTCTCGGAACCTCGCAGGGAGCGCTCCCCACTAAAAGCACTCTCGAACCTACTGCCTGGCTCTGCCGTTTTTGTTTTTGTTTTTGTTTTTATTTTTGCTTTGTTTTGTTCTGTTGCTTTCTTTTTTTATTTCTCCGCCATTCATTTGGAAAAAGCCTAACACACCCAAAGGTTTCAAACCCAAAGTTTTACAACCATTCCATCAAATGTTCATATAATTCCCAGGTGGTATAAACTCTTCTTAGAACAAGGTGAGAAGTGTGTCAATTCATTTTCCAAGAGCAGAATAACCTTTACACACACACAAGTGTACACGCATAGAGAGCACATCAAAAAGTGAGAGAAAAAACTATAGAGCAAATCTCTTATAAACCAAAGGGTTAAAAGCAAAGTATTAGCCAGCTGAACATTAAGGAGGGCATGTGATGTAATGAGCACTGGGTATTATATAAGACTGATGAATCACTGAATTCTACCTCAGAAAATAATAATATGCTATATGTTAATTGAATTCATTTTTTTAAGATTTTATTTATTTATTCATTAGAGACAGAGACATAGACAGAAGAAGAAGCAGGCTCCATGCAGGGAGCCCAACGTGGGACTCAATCCCAGGACCCTGGGATCATGACCTGAGCCGAAGGCAGATGCTTAGCTGCTGAGCCACCCAGGCATCCCTGTTAATTGAATTTAAATTAAAAAAAAAAAAATGAGCAGTGCTTGGGTGGCTCAGTCAATTAAGCATCTGTCTTTGGCTCAAGTCATGATCTCTGGGTCCTGGGATTGAGCCCTGCATCAAGCTTCCCACTCAGCAGGGAGTCTGCTTTCTCTCTCTCTCCCTCTGCCTCTCCTCACCACTCATTCTCTCTCTCTCTCTCTCTCAAAAAAATAAATATCTTTTAAAAATTGCAAAAACAAAACCAAAACAATAAAACCCCAAAGTATTAGCCAGCAGAAACCATCAATATATTAAAAGCAAAATATATCATGACCCAATTGGGATCTCCCACCTCCAACCCAATATTGAGAACATCCCCAGAATGACTGAATGAGTTGATTCAACAAAAACTAGATCTACCATATCAATCCACTTCAGAATGTTAGCAGATTAAAGAAAGTATCATCTCAGTAAATGCAGAAAATGCAACTGAAAAATTAAACATTTGTTCTTAATAAAAACAATTTGAAAGCTAGGAATAGGAATAAAAGTTCTTAACTCATTAAAAAGTGTCAACCAGAAACAGCGCAAATATGGTTAACATATGGAAAGTGTTCCTCATTCAAGTAGGAACAAGACACACTAATCACCATTCCTGATTAACACTGGGCTAGAAGAACCACGTAAGTAAGAAAATAATAAGAGATAATAGTATTGAAAGGCAAGAGACAATCCTGACATTATGTGTAGATGATATTTGGAATACCTAGAATATGTGAGAATCAGCTGTCAAAATCCTAGAACTATAAAGATAATAGTAACAACAACACAATAATAACAGCTAACACACACAGCCCTTATTTTTGTGCCAGGCACTATTGTAAATCCTTTATACTAACATGACTAATCAGAAAATGTCATAGTTTCAGCAATGTAACAGATAGGATCACCTAAAGGTCTTTGGAAATAAGAAATGTTCTATGATGTAAAACCAGAGCTCTTTGCAAAGTGAACTGCCAGAGCCCACAACTGAAAAAGAAACTGAAAAACAGGGCACCTAGGTGGCTCAGTGATTGAGTCTCAGGGCATGATCCAGACCGAGTCTGGTATCAGGTTTCCAATGGGGAGCCTGCTTCTCCCTCTGCCTGTGTCTCTGCCTCTCTCACTGTGTCTCTCTCATGAATACATAAATAAAATCTTGAAAAAAAGAAACTGAAAAACATAGAGTAGTACATGTTTACCATAAAGTGCTGCTTCTGAAATCTAGAAGTTTGGATTTAACACCAAAGCATGGATGAGAGACCAGGAGGCAGAACAGGACCCCTATATATAGCTCCGATTCTCAGAGAAACAAAGGCTTCTCCTGGGATAGAGAAGCTTTTCTGTTTGAATCCAGATTCTTTTTTTTTTAAGATTTTATTTATTTATTCATGATAGTCACACACACACACACACAGAGAGAGAGAGAGAGAGAGAGAGAGAGAGGCAGAGACACAGGCAGAGGGAGAAGCAGGCTCCATGCAGGGAGCCCGACATGGGATTTGATCCCGGGTCCCCAGGATCGTGCCCTGGGCCAAAGACAGGCACTAAACCACTGCGCCACCCAGGGATCCCTGAGTCCAGATTCTTAGTGGGGAATTTTTTTCCTTCATACCTCACCCCTACACCTGCCCACTGAGAATTTATAACTATATCCTCATATGGGGTTCAAATTTACACTACCATGTGATCCAGGAAACTGCAAACCAAGAAAATAACACAAAAATTGGTCCCAGGCTGGTAGTATCAGAGGACATCAGCAAATGCGAAGCCACACTGGTGAGGCATGGCTTACACCCACAGATAAGTCAGTCCCTCTGAGGATGACTCACATCCAACACTGCAAGCACACACAAAACAACCCACTATGGGGGAGAGCTAACAGACATAACACGGAACAGGATGAACACCAAGAACCCCAGCCATCACAGTAATGAGATGGAGATTCTAAAACAATGGTTTAAAATTACTAGCTGGAAGAGAAAAATTCAAAGAGAAAAGTATTGTGGAACAAAATCAGGAAGTTTTGGGGGTGGGGAGCAACTTTAGAAATCAAAATTATAGTTTTAAAACTAAAAATAGGGGATCCCTGGGTGGCGCAGCGGTTTAGCGCTTGCCTTTGGCCCAGGGCGCGATCCTGGAGACCCGGGATCGAATCCCACGTCAGGCTCCCTGCATGGAGCCTGCTTCTCCCTCTGCCTGTGTCTCTGCCTCTCTCTCTCTCTCTCTCTCTCTCTCTCCCCCCGTGTGTGACTATCAAAAATAAATAAAAATTAAAAAAAAAAACTAAAAATACAGTTACAAAATTAAAAAACTAAAAATGCAATGGATGAATTAAATAGAAAATTAGAAAGAAAGAGTCCCAGAAGGATGGGAATAGAGAAAACTGGGAGATGCACATGTAAGGAAATAATCCTACAGTTTTCCAGAATTACTGAAAGATACAAATCCTCAAATTCAGGAAGCATGAGATTCATGTATGATCAAAATAAATCCACACACATCAAAGCGAAATGCAGAATACCAATGACAAAGAGGTGATATCCACAAAGGAACAATTTGGAAAACTTAAACAAAATGCACAATTTTTCAGAAAAATGCAACTTATTGAACACCTGGAAACATTTTAAGTACACAATTCAGTGGCCTTTAGTACATTCACAATGTTGTGCAACCACCAACTCTATTTAGTTCCAAAACATTTTAATCACCCAAAAAGAGATCTGTGTACATATTAAGTGGTCACTCCACATCACTCCCTTACTCCCAGCCTCTGGTAACTTCCAATCTACATCTTTCTCTATTGACTTCTGGTCTATTCTGGACATTTTATATACATAGGATCATACAATTATATTTAGTCTTTTGTGTCTGCTTCTGTCACTTACTATGATATTTTTGAGGTTTCAGCCATGTTGTAATGTGTATCATGCCTTTATCCTTTTTCATGGCTGAACAATATTCCATGGTATGGGTATACTACATTTTATTTATCTATTCATCCATTCTTCTTTACTGTTTTCTTTTGCATTGAATGAATATTTTGTGAAGTAGTATTTTAAGTTAATTCATGATTTTTTCACTATCTTTTTAGTTATTTTTTTCGAGGTTGCTTTCAGATTTAGCATATACCTCTTATCAGGATCTGTTATAGTTTTTTTCTAGCTTAATTCCAATAATATATAGAAACATTACTCCTATATTGCCTTCTCCTTTTTTTGCAGCATTATGGTTATACACATCTATTACTGTTGCAAACCCAACATTACAATGTTGTAACTATTATTTTGTCACCTGTCATCATTTCATTAGCCTGTTACAGCTTTGCTCCCCTCACCTCCTTTGCAGTTATTGGCAACTGTAGTTACAGATATACTACATTTCTGTATGTTATATGCTCAACAATACACTATACACATATTATTTTTTACAGTTGCTTTTTTAATCAGTTTAGAGGAAAAATATGCATTTACAATGTATTTTATAATAACATGATTACTTTTACTGAAACTGTTTATGTAGATATGCGTTACTATCTGAATCCCTTGCTTTCAGCCTGAAGAACTTCCATTAGTATTTTTTGTTAGGGCTGCTAGGAAAAACCATTCTCCATTTTTATCTGGAAAGGCCTGTATTTCATTTTTGAATATTTTTATTGGATATAGGATTCTTGATTGATAGGTTTTTTCTCTTTGAGCACCTTGAGAGTTGTCCCTGCATTCTAACCTCTACTGTTTCTTCTGAGAAGTTGTTAATCTTACTGAAGTTCCCTTGTAAATAATGCATCATCTTTCACTTGCTATTTTCAAGGTGTTCCCTTTGTCTTTGATTTCAGAATGTTTACTATGATGTGTCTGTGAGTCCCTTTGTGCTTATCCTGCTTGGAGTTCCTTGAGCTTCATGGAGATTTCTCAAAAAACTTGGGAAGTTTTCAGCCATTATTTGTTTATTTTTCTTCTTTCTTTCCCCTCTCCTTCTGGCACTCTCATGCATACATTGGTGCACCTAATGGGGTATTGTTCTTCTGAGGCTTTGTACATTTTTCATTTTCTTCCCTGTTCTTTGGATAGCATCATGATCTCTACCAATCTATCAGCAAGTTGGCTGAATCTTTCTCCTCACAGTTCGAATTTCCTCCTGAGCCCATCTAGTGAATTTTTAATTTGTTGTACTTTTTAATTCCATGAACTTAGTTTCTGCAACTTGGAGCTGGAGGGAATGAAAAAGGCTAGCAGCATGCCCCTCTCAGTGAGATATTGTATCCCTTGGGGACTGCTGGAGGGAACCTAACCCTTCAGGCTAAACCCACCTGGAATACAGTATCTGTCATCACAACTGAAGTGGGAGAAGGCAGGGAAAGAATGGATTATGGCTAAAGAATCAGATTCTTGCTGTTCCTAACACAGTTTAGTAGCTTTTCTTGACTGTCTCTTCATTTGCAGTATGTCCTTAGGATTATTTCCAGAAACACTAAAGGATTTGGGGGGAGGCGGGTGTCTTTTAATATTTTGCCCAGTTATTTGCCATTCTGCTTTCTGAATGGCAAGTCTATGTAGTTCCTCACACCGCCATTATGGAAGTGGAAGTCTAAAAGACATTTGATTGTGTACTTTATGACACTAAGATATCTAAAGGAGAAAACTACACAATTAAATCAGTGGTGAGGAAAAAGCATTTAATAAAATTCAACACTGGATTTAGGACTGGAAAGGGCATTTCCTTAACCTGATAAAGACCATCTGCTACAAAATAACAGCAACTGCATAGTTAATGGTAAAACTTTATAAGTTTATCTTTCACATAAGAAATAAGACAAAGAGGCCAACTGTTGCTATTTACATTCATTACCATATTGGAGGTATATAAAGTATGTAAGTATTGGAATAGAAGAAACGCAATTGTCATTATTTGCAGCTGACATGAATGTTACATGCAGGACAATTTTATAGACTATTAGGATTAGCAAAATAATTTAGCAAGATTGCTAGATACACACCAATATGTAAAATCAACAGTATTCTTATGAACTAGAAAATGTCTTTTAAATGTCATTTAGTATAGCAATCAAAACTGTAGGATAATTAGACATAAATGTAAGATGTGCATGACCTTATTATAAGGGGAAGATATAGTGGAATTATGTCTTCATAATAGATATGTATTAAAAATGCCCTACCCATAGATGAGAAACTCAAGATCATAAACAATCCTCCCCAAATAATCTGTATAATTACAATTGTGAAAACAAGAATCTAAATGTGACGTGATCCCAAAAATTTACATGGAACCAGGAACTAAGGCATTTTTGGAAGATGAGGGGAATCATTCCACCATATGTGATAGCCAATTATAAAGCTACAATGATTAAAACTGGGTCATTGGCAAAGTTAGATAACAGAATCAATTTAACAGAATATAGAGCCCAGAAATACTCCCATAATTACGTGAAAGTTGGATATAATCATAGAAATACCTTCACAAATCAGGAGGGAAAAATGGGATATATTTTTTTAAAAAGGTGTTAGGAAAAATAACTTTCCATATGGAATTTACAAGTGAATTTATGAGAATGTAATCATGACCTTGGGTTAGGAAAGGGACTTTTAAATAGGGAAACAAAACATGGAAAAGACAGAGTTCAACTATACTTGATTTAAAACTTCTATATGATAAATGACATCATATGCAAAGTAGATACATGAATGTTCTATTTCCCCACATTCTTATGTAAGAAAGATTCCCCCAACCAAAACTAAAAATCTATAAAATACCTGGGAATAAGCTTAATATGAAATGTGGCAAGACCTTTATGAAGAGTCATTAAAATTTTATCAAAGAATATAAAATTCTTTAGTAAAATGAGACCTATCATGATCCTAATGGGAAAAATTGTATTAATTTGAATAAGTATATTATCCTCAAATCAATGAATAAACTGATGCAATCCTAATCAAAAGAGCAACACAATCTTAGTAACATAACAAACTGATTCTAAGATTCACCTGGAACAAGAAATACACAAGACAATGGGGGCAGAGGCAGGAAGGACTAGGAATCTGACTGTAGATAGCAAAACAGTACAAAGTCAAATGTCAGTGAAGAGTATGGTTGGGAGAATAGACATCTGGATCCATTGTCCAGGAAGAGACAACTTAGCATACGATAGACTTGACATTTCAGACGGAGAGAAGAATGAACAGAGAAAAGAACAAAGAATGAAAAGCTTCAATAATAATTGGGGTGATTGCCTTTTCATTTTGTTTGGGGGGAGGGACCCTCAAATATTTATAAGCAATTATAAAACTAGACAAATGTGATGTGCACAGGCAACACTCAAAAAGATCTACAAATGGCCCCAAAACATGCAAATGTTTGGTTTTATAAGTAATCAGGGAAACTGAAGTTCAAACAAGGTATTTTTCAATTACAAGATTGGTTAAAAACAAAACAAAAACAAAGATCTCTCGAGATTGATGGTTGGCAAGACTGTGGAGAATGGGTCTTCTTATGGAATGTAAGTGGAAGGAAGCAGTTTCATTACATCCATTAAAATTAAAAATCTGTCACTTTTTCACTATGTGGAATTTAAGAAACAAAACAGATGAACATAGAAGAAGGGAAGGTAAAATAAGATGAAAACAGAGAGGGAGGCAAACCATAAGAGACTCAACTATAGGAAACAAACTGAGGAGGTGGGTGGGGGGATGGGGTAACTGGGTGGTGGGCATTAAGGAGGGCACTTGAAGTAACATGCGCTGGGTGTTGTATACAACTGATGAATCACTGAATTCTACCTCTGAAACCACTAATACAGTATATGTTAATTAAATTAAAATTATAAAACCTTTTTAAAAAAATTTAAAATATCTGTATCATTTTTAATCCAGCAGCTCCATGAAGGTAAAGATATAATTGCAGGGATGAAAAGATGTCTTGCATAGAACATTAATTGAAAAGCTAGCTGCAAAACAGTAAGGATGATACAAATCCCATCTACATTAAATCACATACATAAAGCAAAGCTAGTTCAGTAATAAAAGAGACTCAAAAAGACAGTGGTTTAAGCAAGTCAGGAATTTATTTTGGTCTTAAATAACAGGTAGAAGGAAAGCAGTTCAAGGCTGGCAGGCCAGCTTCTCCAGGCTCAACACACCACCTCTGTAGCTTCCATATGTAGCTTAAGCTCCCCCTGGAATCTCACCCAAAAAGGAGCATACCCCACTCCCTTATTTAAGGGCCCATTCTGGAAGTTCCACGTACATCCCACTGCCTAGTCACGGGGCCACAATTAACTCTAAGGGAGGCAGGGAAGCGGAGTCTTCAGCTGAGCAGCCATGCATCCAGGTAAAACTCCAGAACCTTGTTAGTGAAGGAAGGAGGTGTATTTGCAAATACATGGCAAACAGCCTGAAAGAACACACACTGAATAAAATCCTTATCTCTGGAATGGGAGCAGGAACAGTGAGGAGACAAAGTACTGCCTGAAATTTTTAAAACAGTGGTAGTATATTCATGTATGAACTAAGGAAGTCTTAAAATTTCACAAAATTTAAAATCCTTTACTGTAGCTTGGTACCAATATAACACGCTAACTACATTAAATCTATCTACATTGTACAAAGCATTTAAAGTTCCAGAAAGTGGATTCTATCTAATGAATAAGTTACTCTCTATTGTTAAAACCATATTCCTCTAAGCCTATCTACCTTGGAGGCATGATGACAATCTTGATACGTGTCCACACTGAGACACAGGCAGGGCAGCAACCTGCCCAAGGTCTCAGCACGTTGGTGGCAGAGCAGAGACACAAACTAAGGTGAGGACCACCCTGCTTTTACTGCATCATAGCTTTTGATGGTATTTTCTATTGGATGAGAAGGCTACAACTTCTCTCACTCAGTACAGTTCAGATTTCAGAAAGAAAGATAATGAACTGCATTCAATCTGAGAATAGGGGGAAAGCAATTTTCTTACAGGCTAATGATCACAAAAATAAAAATAAAAAAAGAATTTCCCAGAAACAAAACAGTCATGAGTTTTGACTCCCTTCTGAGCCAAATTCTCAAGTTTAGGATTTATTGAGCTGTTTAAAAATCCCTTCTATGACTTCTAGATAATGACAGCAAACAATAATAGAATCTTCTTCCTCTAATATATCACTCTAAATACAGAATAAAATGAGTAAGCCAGAATTCAAAAAAAAGCAGCAGAAAATCCTGGTGAGAATCATGACTCTATGACACATCCTGCCTACAGGGAGGGCTCTTTGGCCCAAGCTATTTAACAAAATCTCAAAATGGAGAGATAAAACATAAATCCTCCAACCAGAGCGGCATGGTCCCCAGCAGAGGCTTTTCCCAATCCCCAAACCCAAATCCCTTCTCTCTGGGTCACAGGGAAGAGTATACAAATATGGACAGAGCTGCTCATCTGCAACATAAGTAAACGGCTTGGGAGGAAGGTAAGCATGATACAGAAAAAGCAGAGTGGAAAAACAGCATGCCAAAGAGAACCCAAGGAACAAACTGCACTGTAACATCTCTAGAAAAAATTTAAACAATGTAATGAATTTAAGAAAACAAGACTTCAGAGCTGATAAAACAATGAGAAGGAAACAAGAAAATCAAGGCTAAGGGAACAAAGTAAGGATCAAAACAATACCATCACAAAACTATAAATACATAAGCAATAGCCAGAAAACAGCTGAAAACCAAACCTCTAGAACAGGAGAGCCACAGTGAATGCAAAGGACAACTGGAAAGAAGATAATACATAAGGAGAACAACAGTGCCCAATACAAAGTAATCAGCATCCGTAGAAAAGCAAACAATAAATAAAATTTAAAACACTTCAAGTCATCTCCCTGCGGGTAAGCAGAGAGCACGGGCCCCAACAGCGGTCACTACAAGGCAACCATGGCATGTTGGCTGTGGTCTAGAGTAACACTGTGTGCATATGTATGTTGGCTGTTTTATTTGCTTTTTTGTTTTGAGGGTTTTTTTCGCTGTTTTATTTGTACTTGCTTTTGGTTCTGCTTAAGTTTTTGTGTAGTTTTTTCAAGATAATAAATTTTATTTTCCTAAAACCAACAGTCCCTGTAGCAGGGGAAAAGATGCCCTTTGCTTAAAGGAAAGCCATTATAAGCTGAGTACACTAAACCTTCTCCAAGTATAGGTCTCCTCACTTATTACCACGCTATTTCATGCTTTACTAATGAAAATATGTGCCGATTTATCAGTACCTTAAAAGGAAGACCGTTTAAAGGCAATTAATATATTTAAAAGACAAGTCTGATTTTTTATGGGTAGCAAATGATAAATTTAAACGTTTAAAAGCTATGCACCAAAAATAAGTATCTGTTATCAGATACTGGTGAACTAATTTATTGAATAGGTCTGACTTAACATAAGACATGTTTTTAGCACCAATAAAAAGAATTCTTGAGATGTCTGGCCTACAAACATCTAAATGAACAGCAATGTGCTCCCTGATGGCATCTTTTGGATAAAGGAACAAATGCAATCCAAGGATTAACTGTTAGGTCCCTGATTTATAATGCATTTAATTCATGGTGTCAAAATAAAAATATCAACCCAAGTATTTTTAAAACTTTTAAGTTTTGGAGATGAATTTCTTCTTCCTTAAAGTTTTAAATTATGAGGTAGATATCATTCAAAGTAAACATCAAATGACGCCAACTTGTTGACGAACATGATAATTAATCATAGGATTAATAATCAGAAATTTCCATTAGGAAACTGAGAATTTAAAAAATAATGTTGGTCAGCAGTATTCTGGCTTAAGTTTCCAAATTCCTTCGCCACTAGAAGTTCTATGAAAAGTACATAGATTTCTCAACAGTTGTCGAAAGACACAAGACTGTGAGGCTGACAGCTTCGATTCAAACTCCTGTAGTATCTCCTGAGTGCTTGCCTGGCCATCCACACGGGCCTGAAAAGCAATGAAGTTTCTCATTTCCACCAGCAGGTCATCGTGTTCCGTGGTGGGGGGTGGTGGAGCAGGAGCCTCTTGGTGTGCATTTTCACTTTCCAGCCGCTGTGGCAGAATCAGGTGGTTCCTAGCTCTCATTTTAGCCAACAGTGAAGATGAAGGGAGAGCCCCAGGTGAAGACTCTGCATCTTCCACTTTTCCACTGAAGTGCTCAGAAGCATTATCCTTTCCATCTTTTCTTGGGACACCATCCTGGAGAAAGAAAACCACTGCAGTGACACACCAGCTTCTAGTTCATGCTCTCACTATTTTCCCAAAGGCCCTGAGGAGCCATAAACACTCGAGCCCATGGCAATGAGGCTGCCAGGAAGGAAGGAGATGCCGTGGAACAGAAAGAGACAGGGAGCAAGTCAAGCACTGAAATCTACCCACCATTAAAGAACATTTCTTTAAAAACCCAAATCCCCCAAACTACACTCTTCCCTGCATCATCATTCTGTGTGGTGAGAGGTGGGGGGCAGGGTAGGGCACTGAGCCTCCCTTTGGTGGGAAAGCCAGTTCCAGGAGGCACGGGTTCTGCAGGCTTTTCCTGTCCTTCCCCCCACCCCAGGACACCCTACTCCAGGCACTGTGGGATAAGGAACAATAGCAGAGCTGTACTTCCTTCTCTTTACTTTTACATCTTTTGACTTTCTCATCTTTTGCCCTAAAACACCACCACAAATCTGATTTTTCTTCACTATCTCTAATGTTAAAAGAACACAACACGGGAATTTGAAAAAGGTTCTCTATCCCTAAATGTATTCATATTAATCTAAAATAGGAGTCTGAACTTGGGAGTCTTCAACTTGGGAGTCTTCAACTTTTATCAGTAACATAACCATTGAGCAGAAAAGACCGAAGAGAGAGCAGTGAATGATAGAGTTTGCTCTAGTCTTTACTCAGTGAAGCACTCAAGGCATCCGGGGGGGTTACAGGACAGGGAGAGACGGGCACAAGGCTCCAGCAGCCAGTTAATACAAACAACATTCCAGGTGGTTTTCATGACCTTCATTCTAGAGGGCAGTGCTCTGTGGAGTTGGTATTCACCTCTGGATGGAGGAGGCTGCCTGGGCAGCAACTCACACATCACTTATTCCCTGACTTTCAGGGAGCAAAGCAGAGATTCTGCTATGGAGTTGGGTTCAAGACTTTGTCTTTTACAAAGCTGTCTGGCCCTTTCAGCTTCAGATGAAAGTGCTTCATTAATCAGAGCATACAACACAAATACCAGGTGTCATTATGCCAGCGGTTTTCCTCATATCCCCATCAGGTTAAATTTTCATGGCAATTCAGTCAAATAAGTCTCACACCCAAAAATTATCAAGGCTTTCACATTACCTGGCATTTCTCCTTTGACGATGCTGAAGAAGGATGCTGCACAGAGAATTTGGAATTCCTTTTCTGACCAAATCTACTCCTAAATAAGGAAAAGAATCACACAGTAGATAAAATGTTTGCTTTTGTGATTGAGAGACAAAATTTCCCTTTCAACAACTTAATCTTCTCCTGGAAAAATTTTCTTCTGCATGATTATTCTTCCACAGCCATGCCGCTCATTCCCTTCAATTTTTCTCCTTTACTCTCCTAGGAAGAGTCTCAAGTCAGAACCTCTCAATAACTTGTTCAACATATGATGGAAAGTACTGTCAAATTCAAGATAGGGAATTATTCTAAACGAGCATATCAAATAGCACAGTAGTTACTGACTGCTGAACAACGGCTGATCATCTCATTAAAGTGTAATCACTACTCTGTATCTCTTATTGTTAACATCATCTCTTAAACAAAACAAATCAGTTTTCTCCCTGAAAACTCAGCTTTGGAGAGCAGGGGACAATGTAAAGAAGAACGTAAGATTATAAATGTTTTTTGCCAAGTCACGCAAATCTGGCTGACCTGACCCCTCCCTGAGAGATTTTCTAGCACGCCTGCCCTGACTTTACTGCTAGCCTACATGGTCTGACCTCCTCACATGCATGGCAGAGCAGTAATGTCTTACTTTATGCCTGCTGGCGCACCAGAAATGCCCCTGTGGCCCGTCCAGGTGGGAACACCAGACGATGCCCCCAGACATTGCTGACGAGAGAGCCTCAGCGCTTTCAGAGCATCCTGGGCCACTCGGTTGGCCTCTGCCTCCACCAGCACATAATCCGGATCCGCTCCATCCATGATAGCATCATGTCTCATGACACTGTGCACACCAACTAGCAAGAACAAAGGAAACAGTGACATATTATTTTAGTTTGTATACAATCATATTTTTTCTTCTGTATAATCTAATATATTGTGGGTAGAGAAAAAATATTGAACACTTGTAGCTATTTGCCAAGTTGACTATTATGACCCAGGAACGTTATAAATGTGATCACCACTTAGCCCTCATCACTACCCGACAAAGCACGAACTATTGACTATCCCTGTTTTATAATAATTGAAGCATAAGCCCTTGTCAACACAACTTCCACATCCTTGCTATCTGGAAAAATTTAAAGCCTTCTATTAATCAATTCTCTATTGAAGGAATAAATATAAAAATAGAAACCAGAATTATAAAATTTCTAAAAAGTAATGATCATGAAAATGCTACTTATCAGCAGAATTTAATGCAGTTTATCACTGGAAAATTCATTGCCTTAAATATTTGTGTATCAATAAAATGAAAGAATAAAAACAAATGAATTAAATTTCCAAGTCAAAGATTCTTATAAAAATTGAGCCAAAAAACTCAACAAAACACAACAAAAACAAAAGCACAAGGATTAAAGATAAAAACAAAAACTAATAAGATAGAGAACAGCCCAAGATCTAATTAATAAATTAAAATAGTTTATTTTTAAAAAAATCACAAAATAGACAAACCACTAGCTTAACTTGACCAAAAAAGGGTTGGTGGAAATACTAAAAGTCAGAAATGACAAGGGAGAAATTATCTTGAAACAGAAGCAAATTTTAAAAAATTATTATAAGAATATTTTTAATGCCTCTGTGCAAATAAACTTGAAAACTAGACAAAACAGATCATTTCCTAGGGAAACAGGCTAGTAACAGCAGGAAGAGTAGAAAGTTACCAATAAACTTTCTTATGGTAAAGTATCAGGCTCAGATGGTTTCTCTCTGAAATGCCGTAGAGAAACCTGGCCTTCCCAAACCAAGAACCACAAACTGATCTCTGGTAACTCAGGGCCATCACACTGGCCTGAACAATAGGCCGACACCCCCAGGAAAAACTAAGCTGTGCTGGGCTGCTCCTCCCCAGTCCTGAGCAACTGTTGAATCTGCTTTCCTGAGTTTTCTCTCCCTTGACATTAGCAATCTATTAGTTATCAGCTTTTCTATTTCCAGAGTGCCTACCTCTGGTCATGCCTCTGCCTCTCCCCCATGACTGTTAATCTCTGCGGTTGAAAAATCAGATAAATACAGCATGTACAGAACCTTCCTATTTACTCACTACTGTTCAGGTAGTACAAACCTACTTAAAGCACTGCACCCTTCTGTATGTGGCTATAAGTCAAAGTTTCAAATTCCTCTAGGTCTTCAGAAAAGATAGGTGAATACTATTGTCAAAATGTCAATACAAAATCTGAATTTTAGAAGAATAAAATACCTCCAGCTGAGAGCCCACTGTGCCCTGTGAGTAAAGTCTGCCACTGCTAGAAATGGCCTACTCCCCACCTGTTTCCAGCACACTTGTGGCAAATTCAGCAAAAACATTACCTGACTTTTTGAAAAGCTTTTCCAAGACGTAATCATCATTGCTCTGTTCACTGGTCTCACTCTCAATTTCGCTGTCCTGCTTCTGGTACCGTCTTTTCTTCACCAGGTGTGGAATTCGGGTTCCTTCAAACCTGGCATCTCTACAATGCTTAGTGTTCTTAGGCTTCGACTTCGGCCTCTGAAGTTGCTCCAGGGTCTCTTCTTCCAGCACACTATGTTTTGTTTTTGACTTGTGCTTTGAAAAATTATTTTCCGACTCTTTATTCTCCTGAAGAGGTTCTGTTTGAGCCTGGCAGCTTTCTCTTCTGTCAGAAAGACCTTGCTTTTCATGGATGCTTTCCTCACTAGATAGCCCATCCATTTTGCTAGTTCTTGGAGAACTGGAACAATCCACACGTCCACTAGTCACAGACAACTCCTCTAGTATAGGTACCGCCTTTGTCTTTTCTTCAGGTCCACCACTGCCAGTGAGATTCCTAGGAGTTTGGGGGGCATCTTTCAAAGGATCGCCTTGATCAGAAGTTATTGTATTTACTCCAGCTCCTTTAGCTGTAAATTTCTCTTCAGATGATGTGGTATCATTTGTGGATGCATTAGAATCAGGGAACTTTCTGCATATTGGAATATTATGGTCTGCTCCAAAGGCCGGTGGAAGTTTTCTTTTTAAATGGAGTTTCGGAGTCTGAACTTCTGAACCAGTTCCTGTAAAGGGGTAAAACACACTCAAGTTACATTACATAATTCTTCTGTAATTTATTACTTTAAGTTAAATTATTTTATGTAATACCTGCAAAAATAGCACTTGTTTCAGTGCTCTGGGATGCACCAGGACTCGTCAGAGTGAACAGCTCATAAAGATCGTTGGACTTGAAAAATCGCCTTTGCTTAGGATCTTTCAGCACTCTGTTTGTCAGAAACTGCTTGAAAATTTGTCTAAAAAGATAAAAAATTAAACTGATAGAAAACAATGTTTAGCTGTACCTCAAAATCCTAGTTATAAAACAACATGAAAGGTATGATAACTGTAGCTGAACAAATATCTAAATCATCCCCAAACTTTTCACCTTGAAAAATTACAATTCAGAAAGTACATAAAATATGAGGTGGTCCCCCAAGCTTTACAGAATTTAAATTACAGAGTATCTTATTATTTATACCCAGTGAGCTTTTTCAATCTCCAATATTCATCACATGTCAGGAAACACCTCTCTACATACAATCATGTGACTCACAGCGCCTCTGAGGTGGAAGGAGTTGGCTTCCTGGACTGCTGGACCAAAAGTCCCCTGCCCTACCTTTCTGAGGACCCTTCTGTGATGGGATTCAGGAAACTTCTTACCTGGGCTTTACAAAGCTTTCACTTGAAGTCATTTTACCCACCTTCTGCCTGCTGTTTCATACTCTATACTGAACCTCTACACCACTGTCACTCCTGCCCAGACATCCCTACAAAGCAGTCTCCCCCACTATTCCCCCCAAGGCACATCTAAGGGGAAGCTCTCCCTCACAGGATATAGCTAGTCTTTTGTCCTCTCAGAATAAGAGCCTGAAGAACACACACCCTATCTGGGAATGGACCAGTGCATGGTGGAAAGCAGGGAGCCTCTACTGAAAAGCTGGGGTGCAGCTCAAGAATAAAGTCTTCGGCAGAGGATGAGGAGAAGGTGGCAGTTTCTCCACCCCACTGTTAAAGGGGCCCTCACCTAAACACCTACACATTGTACAGAGGGATGGAGAAAGAAACAGGTATCCTGGTCAACCTCTCGCTCAGGGGTATTTGAGCCAAAGATCACCAGGCTACCCATGCTGATCACAGCTGCAATGGTATGTGAAAATTCCATCAGGTATTTCAACTTTGTCACTTCTTAAAATTTTTCTGAAAAAAAGATGGTTCACTATAGTGAACGATACATTTCTCTTAAATAACAATTAAGATGAAGGTTACACATAAGTAGTCCTTGATGTTTAATAAGGTAGAAAAATGATTGGGTTCAAAGATATTTTTAAAAAACAATAATAATAAATTTACTTTAATGAGAAAGAAAAAAATACAAAAACAAAACAACAAAACCCTCATATATCCTTTAAGTTATAGTAACTATTGCTCTAAGATGAAAATACTTTTTTTTTTATCTTTTTTTTTTTTAAGATTTTATTTATTTATTCATGATAGTCACACAGAGAGAGAGAGAGAGGCAGAGACACAGGCAGAGGGAGAAGCAGGCTCCATACAGGGAGCCCGACGTGGGATTCGATCCTGGGTCTCCAGGATCACGCCCCGGGCCAAAGGCAGGCGCCAAACCACTGCGCCACCCAGGGATTCCTGAAAATACTTTTTTAGAGCTATACATTTTAAAAATTCCCAGCTCAAAATCCTGGTAGCATACTTCTATATCTACATCCTGCACACGCTACAGCCAGGACAGCAGTCTCCAGTCACAGAGCGGGCAGGCATCTGTACTGACCGGTGGTAAATCTTTTCTTCAATGGTACCCGCAGTCAGAAGCCTGTACACCGTCACCTGCTTCTTCTGGCCTATCCTCCATGCTCGCTCCCGGGCCTATGGCAGAGAGATACATCTCAACAAGTGCCCTTCCCAATGACAAGCACCCTTCCCAATGACAAGTGCCCTTACCAAGGACAAGTGCTCTTTCCAAGGACAAGCGCCCTTCCCAATGACAAGGGCTGCAACTAAAAGAAACAGAGACAGCTGGCTGCTTCCTTTCCTTGCCAAAGCTAAAATTCTAGCTAATGACACTAAATATAGCTAAGGTGTACTAAGGAAGATAAACAGGCAGGTGACAAAGACATATTTAGCCACCTCTACCTAAAAAACAATGTGTTTATTTGTACTTTATGCACTTTCTTTGTACCCCAGATGTAGTGATGAATGCTACAGATAAACTGCTAAAGACTCTTCCCAACTATGAGGCTAGACAGGGTCTTCCTCCATGCCAAGGCCTAGGCAACAACCAAAATGGGAACCCTATGCAGAAACGGACAGGGGCACCAAAGGCCCCTCCCAAGTGCTGGCCACTCAATTGTATGTCACTCACACACTCCTTTACCTGTGTATCTGTGCTTGGGTTCCAGTCGGGATCGTAGATAATGACTCTATTAGCCCCTGTCAGGTTGACTCCGATGCCACCCACCCGGGTGGTCAGAAGAAACACAAATATGGATGTGTCCTAGAGTAAGATGCACAACATCTGGTATGCACATTTAAGACTAGTTACAGCTCTTCACCTCTATCTTTACATATTCTGCACATGGAAACCTCTTCCCAATACAAAGGATGGGTCCTAGAGACTGCTGGTCAGTCAAGATCCCATCTCACAGCTCCTGTTTTTAATACCAATTATATTGGCAATATCTCAGAATTGGCTTTTCAAGAAGGAATACACATTCTTTCTTTACACACACACACATACACACACACATACACACATATCTAAGAATACCCAGAGTTAAAAGCAGAATGTCTCTCTTTACCTGCTGCCCGTCCCAGTATAAGCAGGGCGCAGGTGGGTGAGGCTATTCTTCCTTCCCCTGCATGGAGTAGCACTATTTGACTTTACTGTTAAATTCACTTGTTACCTCATTATATCTTGTAATCAGTGGTTGTCTTGAAGCTATTGCAGTGGTACCATCCATTTTGAGGTAAGAATACTTCTGGGCTCTAAGGAATACTTCAAGTATGTCCAACATCTTTTTGGGAGAGGGGATAGGGGATAACAGTTTAAAAATCAAATATACACCTCCAGTGAGTATGTCCACATTTGTCTCAACAGTCATGCCTTCCCCGATAGGTTTAAATTAAAAGGAGCTTCTTGCTTTGAGGCAGATAAATATTACTAGTACAAGAGTATTTTTGGTACTTCCTTACTATTAATTCTTACAGGGTATCTATCTGAGATCAAATCCAAACTTGCCCACACCCTAGAACCACATGGTACACCTTTCAAAAGAGTCAACTTCTGGACACCAACTCTTCAAGCTCCCAAAGAGATTTGTAGGCTGCCACTTCAGTATCAGCAGGTGAATTTGCTTTTAGAATGATTATTTTAGATTATATCCCATTTTCTTAATAACTGGTTGTAAGTCTTAAAAAATCAAATTGTTTCTTTACAAAGTCTGTATACTCACTTGTCTTGACTGAGAAAATAGCAATACTCGTTGACCCTGCTTGTGCCATATTTTCAACAAGGACTCAACTACTATCATTTTCCCAGAACGTTTCCAGTACCCAAATTGATCTTCTTCATCGTCATCTGGAATAGTTTTGAGATTCTTCGGGCCTCCAGAAAAAAGATCAGGATGGTTGCAGATTTTTCTTAGGGCTACAAGTCCAGAGAAAATCTATGGTATAAAAGAATTATGTGCATTTGGATTATACCATGTAAATTCTTGATAAGGGAAGTTCTCTGAAACAAAAACATTCTATGGGACCAAACATCTACTGTTCATATTCAATTGCTGATGATTTCTTTTCTCTCACTAGAAAGAAAGATATGCAATTCACAGCATATAAAAAAATGACTCATCTTCTATCTTAAAAAAAGTGTAATGCCCATCTAAATTTGGAGAAATCAGGCAGATGACTTAGCAAATGCATTCAAATACTACACTAAGTACTCCTCACTAAAAGTTCTGTAGTTTAACATAAGTCAGTGGTGGAAGTTTCATCTACCTATACATTAGAATATCAGAAAACATCTGCATGGGAAATACACAAATGGGAAAGATATGAGGATGGTTCATACAGCAGAAGGGCATAGGAGACCAGAAGGGCCTGCCCTCCAGACCCCAGCATGAGGGCATCCTTCACAGCTTTCCAAGTGTGACTCAAATCAAGTTCATGTGTACAAAAGCTCAAGGAGAAAAAGAATAAACGTTAAGTTAAGCCAATAATCAAAGAGTATGGTTGTTCTAACTCACAAACAACACATAAATAATTAAGAATCTAAACAAATCAAGAATATTTCAGAACTCCCCCAAGAATCATCTGTAACTCCTCTGTCAACCTCTAGATCTGTGCTTCCAGTACAGTGGCCCCAAGCCACAGAGAGCTAATCTAAGTTGAGATGTGCTACAAATGTAAAATATTTTGGAGATACCGTTTTTTTTAAGAGGTAATAATATCGCATTCATAATTAGAAATTTTTGATTATGTATTAAAATAACATTTTTAGATACATCAGGCTAAATAAAATTCATTACCAAAATTGACTTCACCTGTTTTTCTCTTTACCTTTTTTAATGTGACTATTAAGACAATTTAAAAATCATACATGCAGCTTACATTCTGTATCCACAAGTCAGTGCTAATCTAGACCAATTAAGGCTTCACAACTTGGAGGTGCATGAAGATAATAAGTTAAGGGCAGACTTAGGAGAGCTGAGTAAATATGAATGATTTAAGAACCTCCCATAGAGGTCAAAGATAGAATGAAGAGAAATGGTAAGCCACGGCTAGAACTGAAATGACTTCAATTGGAAGAAAAAGATGCGATGGGGCCCAAGCAGCCATGCTACCCACAGTCATCTCTTTATCAACCTCTGTGTATAAGTAGGAGAGTGTGTTTCAGAGTATAGTGCTTGATACTCAGCTGTACCTCCTGTGAGAAGAGACCCAAGACTAAGGAAGTTTCATGTGTCTAATAAATCACAATTCATACTTTAGGATCCTGAAGCACAAAGAAACTGAATAGTTCATATGGAACTTCAAAGTATATGCTGATTATAAACCTACTACATATGCTTATTGAACATACCAACATCTATTGCTGAGTATTGCCAACAACTAAAATACTTTTTACTTACACAAATATCTATAATAATAATTCTTCCTTCATGCACCTGCTAACCCCAGCAGTCCAGAGCCACTTCCCTGTGTTCTGCATAGGACCATGCATCCCTGCAGGACTCACCGCTACAGACCTGCTAAACCATGTGATGTGGGGTTCAAGTGTAACTGTGCTGCAATACAGGCAAAAAGACATGTGCTCAAATATAATTGCATTCTCTTACTTCTGGAAGGGCTTTGAATTAAGTGATTGTTCACACCCAAATGTTTCCAAGAGTTACCAGTGAAATATGACTGTACTAGTTTCCTTTCCTCCCCTGCTTCCTGACTCCACAGTTCATTTCTCCAGTTTCTGTTATTTAGCTGACCTGCATGTCTCCATTGAGAATTCTGTAAACTTCTTTAGAATCGATAAAATTTTGGTAGACTTTATGTTGTTCCTCTGTAAGACGGCAAAATAAGACCTATGGAGGAGGGGAGAAAAAAAACTCCATAGAATTAAAAAATAATAATAAAATAATTAAAATATCAACAAAACTTTCTAACCAAAAAAAAGCACAATGTATACAATTTTAACAACGTACCACTTATTTTAAAAAGCCCAAACAGTGCCACATCTCAGAGCTAAACAAGGACATAGTCACCCCTTCTCAACAGCCCCTCCATTTTTCCTGTCCATCCACCTTCTGGTCCCCACCCACTATCCCAATAGTCCCTGAAGACTGGTTTCCTTTTCACAACAAAGTTCAGGACCAGGTGCACAAGCCCTCCTCCATCGTAGCCTCTTAGCACTCACCACCCATGCCACTCACCCACACTTCACTTCAGCACATCTGACAGGGACCCTGCCCTCTCCTGACTTGCCCCCTTTCCTGGAGGTTGAAGCACAGGTTCCCAAGTTTACCTGACCTATCTGTGCCCAACTGTGTCTGTTACTCCATGCCAGAATGTTCCTTGACCTTCTGCCTCTCAATCCTCCTCTCTTTCATGTCCACTGCCATCACCTCATGGCTTGACCCTATTCCTTGGCTAGTCATAAACCCAAGATCTTATCCTTTAGCTATCCTTTTGCCACTCACTACATCTGCCTTGAGGACTTCCAAATGAAGAATGACTCAAACACCTGTCATCTCTGTTCCTTTATGCTAAGTGCTGCTGGAGAATATCACTCCTCTGGGCAGTGGCCTGCTCCTGGTCTCCAGGGGAATTTTCTATGTCCTCCTTGCTCAGTGCATGCTATAAACCCAGAATGGCTGTGACAACACTCCTCATTCTTCCCAAGCCACCCACGCACCTACTCACCTTCGTCTCTACCTCTACTTAAAAACAATCAAACGGGGACAGCTGGGTGTCTCAGTGGGTTAGATACCTGCCTTTGGCTCAGGTCATGATCCTGGGGTCCTGGGATCAGGCCGCAGGTACAGCTCCCTGCTCAGTGAGGAGTCTGCGTTTTTTTTTTCCCTCTCCCCTGACCCCCCCGCTCATGCACTCTCTCTCATACTGTCTCAAACAAATAAAAATCTTTAAAAACAAAGAGACAAAAATAAAAACAGAAACTGAAGCTATCAGTCATGATCCTCTAATTTTCACTCCGTAAAATTTATCCACTTTATCCACCTCACTTTGTTTCCCTTTATTTTCAAGGGAACATCTGACTCCCTGTTCTGGATCTAGGACAACCCTTGACTTTCATACCAGATCTGAAAACCCTCACTTCTTCCCCTCAACAGTGCTCCACCACCTTAGACTCTTCAAAAACTGATGGCGGAACTCCCTAAAAGGATTACATATAATTATCATCCCACATCCTTGGCTTTCAGCCTCTCCTGGTCCCAGCACAAGCCTGGAGGGCATGTCTGCTGAGAAAGTGCTATGGACAAGCTCAATAATGACTTCCTAGCAGCCAGCCACACTGAGCCCCTAGGCCTCATGATTCCACTTCCTCTACCCTACCACCTGCCTTTCTGCCTAGGCCTCCTGTCCTCCCAGCTAGCCCCTCCTGAAACCATATCCACAACACTGCAGCTTTTCTCTGCATGTTCTATGTATGCACCTTGGGCAACCTCATCCCTGCTCATAAGTTTCACACCTTCCCTGCTCAGAGGTCACAACTACATCCCCCCTACAACTCTCCTAAGAACCCAAGACCCATTTATAACTGCCTTTTGGGCAAACAGATGTGCCATGGGCACTTCAAATGAACCGAATAAAACACAACTATCTCTTCCATGCTCTGTCCTTTTAAAGCATCTGGCAGCAGATCCAACCCAGCATCTAAACAGGAAACCTGGGAAGCACCTGCCAGCCCCACTGCCCTCTGCAATTCAGGCTTACCCTCCCCTCCATGGACTCTGGAAGGACCAGCTAACTCATCCCTTTGTCTCTGTTATCCTTCCTCCCCCAATGCTTTCATATGCTGCTGGAGTAATCTTTTGAAAATATGAACCTGAGTATTTCTATCTCTTGATTTCTTAAATTTGTTTTAGTCTTTTAAATACAATGGCAAAAGAGAAAAGCCTTTCCTCTGTTAACCACAAGGTTAACTGAACTAATTATTCACCACATGCTTAGTGTCTGCAAATCACTGTTTCAGTTCTTACATAGCACTTTAAGGTGAGTAGGACAAAGTCCCACTCCCAAGCAGTTCTATCTAGTCAAGAGCCTAGTGGGATCTTACAACTTTTGTGTGTGGGTTTGCTGGGGGATGGGGTGGGTGGGTGCAGCAGGGTGGAGACCAAGGTAGAGGGAACATGACATGCTAATGGAAAAACAAGCGGCACATGTTTGGAAAACAGGAACTATTTCCAAGCCATTTACCTTGGCTGCTACATGGATTACAAAGAAGAGTCATTCTGGGACTCCATAGTGAAAATAAATTGGTGCAAATGAGCTAAATCAGGATTCTTGATGGGCAGAGGGATATGCAGGCAGGCCAGTAGAAAGATGAGCCTTGGAAAACTAATCCAGTAACACTGTGCAATACTGAATGGAGTGGAGAGTGCGAACGGCTGGGAAACCAGTCAGACACTGGCTGCGCTAATTTATGAGGATGTGGAGCAAAGAAATGAGAGCAGGAGTAAGGACAAATAAAACAGCACAATAAAAGATGAATCTGGAATCAGACATAGCAAGAGCACTGCAGCCCAAGACACTGATGGGAAAAGAAGACTGGTAAGGGGAATGTTAAGATCAAGGGTTTGGGGGTAGGGAGGTTGGGGACAGGGATACAAGCAGCCTTGGTGACACACCTCCAAGATCCTTTCTAGTCTCACCATTGAGAATCTACAATGTATTTACTTTTGAATGTTGCAAAGAGGGTGCAGTCATCAGTTGAGATAATAGAACACTAGGATAAGCTTTAAAAGGGTGTCCCTTTTACAGCTTAGGTTAGATGACATCACTCCTTGGCTCAGTATCTCCATGAAATGCCTCCTCACTCCCGGTAAAATCTGAAGTCTTCACCATGACCAGTAGGCCTTGGTGATCTAGCCGCCTTACTGACTTCTCCCTCCATGGGCTCTCATCCTTCTTCCTGCCCTCAGGCCACACTGCCTTCTCTGCTGGTCCTTAGAGGTACCAACAACCTTCCATTTCCATAGACCTGGAATACTCTTCTTCTGAAACCAACCATGATTCACTTCCTTTACCTTCTTTAGGCCTTTGCTCAAATGTCTGTTTATCAGAGAGACTTCTCATCATTCCTTATAAGAAGCCCACTTCCCCAAACCATGGCCCTACATGCCCACAGTCATCTCTTTATCAACTGATATATCCTCTTACCCTGCTCACTGATTCCTCCTCATATGTGTCTATGACTGTCTCTCCTCAAGAATGAATGTGAGATCCATGAGAGTAAGCAGTTGCACTGTTCACTACTATCTCCCATGAACATGACTGGTACCCAATTCATAACATGAATGAGTTGGAGGGTTTGAGGAAAATGGAGAAGTTCAAAAGTGCAGCTGCAGGGATCTCTGTGTTAATAAGAGAAAGATCAAAGCCTATAGACCAAGGAAGAGTCTTGCTGAGGGCAGATGCGACAGCAGGCTCACCTGCCACAGACAGGTATATATAGATATAAACCAGCTGCCCTATAGCACCAGCAACCACACCTGTTAGCCTCACCAATTCTGCATGTGAAAAGCACGTGTAAACAGACAGGTGCACCCATGCATTAGGATTGGTTTGATAATTCCTGGATTACAGACCTGTTCATTTTTATCTGGCAAAGAAAGGCTCATTTTGACATCTGACTTCATTCTCCGAAGCAGGTATGGATTTATGGTATCTCGTAAGACACATGCACATTTATAAGCAGTTTTAACCTTTAATAAGAGAAAAGGGCAAACAATTACTTATGTTTGATAGATGCATTTGTTCTTACCTCTCAATTGATTCCAAGGTTTAAGACAATTTTTCTAATGACCTATGGTTATACAAAATTGGCTGGGAATAGTTAGAAAATGGTTTGGAAAAATAAGAATAGGTTCCATATACTCCAGATGGTGGTATCTTTCATAAGATATCATCAGTAGAAAAAAAAACTTATTAACCAAAATGTATAACAAAAGAACTGGTAATTTTGTGCCCTATTCCTCCTCCATACTTTGCTTTAATAACAATTATGATTATGATTATACTGTTAGACCCTAAAGTAGAGATTTCTTTGGTTCTCGACTACCCTCTAGGGAAAAAACGGCTTTCAAATAAATCTGTTTATAATCTTGCATTCTCCAAAAGCTACAAAGGAACTGCTGCACTGCAAGACTGCAGATCAAAAGCTAACTCTAGGGGAAAGCTGCAGCCATGGGAGCAACCAGATAATAAGCAGGGATTACTGCCCACTGGGGACTTGGGAGAGTAAGTTCAAGAAAAGCCCTATGATCCCAGAAATGAAAGGTCACTCTACCCTGAGATGGAGCATATGGTTCTGTAATGGAGCATAGCCACATGAGATGGGTATTAACTGTACGCAGAAAAACAAAGACCCATAGCTCAGGAAACACTCCCTATGCAATTCACTTAAAGGCAAACAAAGAATTCAATAAATTATTGATACTTAAAAAAATCTAAATAGGCTTAACAACCTAGTAAATTAGTATTTAATGGAACAAGAAAAATTCCAACCAAAATCTAAATTTAACAAAGTTAGCTGCAAAATGAATGACAATAAAAAGAGCTTGACCATAACAAACAGAGAAAACTCTATGTTAAGAAATTAACATAGTAAAAAACATTTTAAAATAAAAAACAGGATTTACTTGGAATAGCAAAGAGTAACAAGTTCAATTAATCAACAACTTTTAGTTACAGGTAACCTAATAAATGTATCATTCAGACAAAACTACCCTTAAGATGATGATCATATTATGGTTGTAATATAGAGATGAAAAATTTCAAAATTTAACAAGACCTTACAGTCCTACCAAAGAAGCAAGTACACTGTTTAAATTCTTCCTAAAAATATATACAGTATGTTAAGGGAAGTCTCTACATCTCCACCTCTACCCACATTTCTCTCCCCCAGAAGCACGAGTGAGCTGGACAATAATGCTGGAAAACCAGGGCTGGGGTGATGAGTGGCCTGGCTGCCCCTTCTGACACTCTCTCCTGTCTGTACCTCTCTGGATCCTTCTGCCACTCCTCCCTGTTCCTGGCCCACTGTGGTGAACTCACAGAGGTCAGAGCTCATAGTGGCTAGGGATGTGACACCCAATGCTCCTTCAGAGGAAGAACTAAAACTCTGAAAAGAGCTGGGGTTGGGACAGTAAGGAAGACTAAACACCACCTTCAGCCTTGATGTCCAGCCACATTCTCAGTCCCTTTCCTAGGCAATCCTGTGCTTCGGGCAATAAAGCTGACCCTCTATTTACTTCCCATCTGCCTCGTTATCTCTCTGTGAGTACACAAAAGGTGGGGACCCAACTGTATTCCTCTTAACTATCACTCCCAGCTCCCCAGGGCCATGGAAACCTAGCTGAGCATGCCTGTCCTTCCTTCCTATTCCTGACAAGGCAGAGTGATAACCACTCCCCAGTTGTCCCTGTTCCAGAGCCGAGTGACCTTAGGCCAGTCACCAAACCACTGAGTCTCAATAACCTTGAGCAAGAAATGGGGAGGTTCTCTTCACTTCTAAACCTTAAGCTTAACACGCAAAGCCAAGAAGCAGGCCACATTCTTGGCAGTTACAGTTCTTCTCCCTTACCCTCCCTCAGCCTCATGTAGTCATCTCTTCCCTAGGAAGTCTTTCCTGACTCCCACAAGCTCTGATATTGGATATCTCCCCTGATCATAGTCCTCATTTCCCTGTACTATGATCATCCCACTAGGGGAGGAATGCTATTCAAGGGAAGGTTCTGATTGCCAGCCACCTCTCATCATTTTAGCCCCAGCCTGACATAATAAATATCTGCTGACTGACTATCTTCTTGGGATTCAGTAACTTATGGCAACCATGGACTTAAACAAAAAAACAAATATAAAAACAAGAGCTCTGTTATAACCTACAAAGGGAAAATGGGTAAGTACACAGACTTCTGAAACAAGGATGTCAGTGAAGAAAGATAACATGTTTGTAAGGTCTCCAAGTCTCTCACTAAAAATGATTTTAATTCCAAAGGAAGGGGTCAACTTTGAAATCTGGTAAATACCACCATTTAGAAATTTGGTAAATACCACCTTACCCAAATAACCAGACACCACTAACTATTACCACCAAGGAAGGAGAGGCCGACAGCTTATGCCTCCAGATGTGAAGCACTGAGAAAGACAAGTCACAGAGCATGGAAGACAAATCCAAAGCGAGGCACATCCTACAAAGTAAGAGGCCTGTAGTTTGGGAAGATCTGAAAGTCGTGAAAGGCAAAGCAAGAATATAGGAACTGCTGCAGATTAAAGGAGGACTAAAGAGACAGGGCAACTACCAGAACTCCTGGCAAACATGAATGCCTAGAGACTAGACCTTGGTGCTCAACTTCTTCCTGATTTGGATGTTTCTATGTGGTCAGGTAGGGTAATATCCTTGTTCTTAGGAAAGAACAAGGATACACACCGAAGGGCTGGGAGGAAAGGGACAGAATGTCTATAACCTGCTCTCCAATGATGCCCGAAAAACAGTCTAAATCTGTGTGCACATGCAAAGAATGAGGAAAGAAGAGGGAGGGAAGGGAAGATAAAGCCAATGCAGCAAATGTCAGCAAAGGCTAACACCTGGTGAATCTAGGGAAGAGTATGGGAGTTCTTTTTCTAATTCGTACAACTTTCTGTTAAGGTAAAACTAGTTCAAAATAAAAATTTCTCCAAGACTGGTATAAATGAAGGACAGTGGGAATTCAGTGGAGGAAGAGGCTTATATAAAAGTTAGTTACAAATCATTCTACCTCAAAATGTAAAAGCTTTTAAAATGCTTTTTGATAATCCCCTAATTTTAAAATTCTTTCATTAAATATTTGTAAACATGGAAATGTTTCTCTTGGTGGATGGCTTTATTTCTGACTTGGTCATGACCTGGCGGGCACAGGCCCTGCCTGGGGGCTATGCCCCTCACCAAGGCTGAGGCCTGCTTCCAAATGCCACAAACTGCCCTCAGGTCAGCCTCCTGATGTTCCTGTCTGTGACACAACTGCTTTCTGCCAGTCACCCAGGTCTAAAACCTCAGGACTCAGCTCTAACAAGCTCACCACTTCCACCCCACTTCCTTTATCTTATCAGCCCCCACATCTTGTTTGTTCTGCCAAAAAAGACCCCACTTGGAACTTTTTCTCTCTATCCTCTTTCTCAGAGCCACTACCCAAGTCTGGGTCCAGGTCTTCATCACCCTCACCCCTAACAATTCCTGCAGGTGTCTCAAAGCCAGCCTCTATCCCATCACCACCTGCAGCCTGAGTGACCCTCCGAGAGTAACCCTCTTCCAGCCTCCTGCTCAGCTGCCTTAGAGCCTCTGCCTCCCTTTCAAGGCCCCTGTTTCTGGCATCTGTACCTTCCCTGCTACCCTACAAGCATCTCTAGTGTAATCAGGCATGTTTCTTCACTGCCCGTGGCCACACAACATGGCTATGTTCACACTGCTGCCCTAATCTAGAATGCCCCGCTCTTCTTGACCTGTTTTCCCAGAATCAGGTGAAGGGACACAAGTGTTGCATTAAGTCCTCTCTGAACAACTCCATCTTCCCTAGCTTCTCCTTTTCTAAGTTTTTATACAATCTTTTAAGATTCACTAAATTATATAGTGTCCAGAACTGATTTATTCTTGTTTCATAATTTCTGACTGCTTTTGAATGCTACACATGATTTTTTTAAAACTCATCTGGAAAAATATGAGCTGTCCAGCAAAAATAATTTTGTGACATTGGGCAAATACCAGTTTACAAGTTTGGCAATTTCCTTTATATTATAAATGACCTGGCTACAAAGTATAGTATTTAGTAGGAACACTTTAAATATTAAAATGCCTAAAAGTGTTACCTGCCTAATACGTTACCTGTACTGGGGAGGCATTTGAATATCCCCCCATGGTGATGGGGACCGAGAACTGCTCCATGAACACGGGCAATGTGCCTAATTTTCCTGGGAAGATGAAGTCAAAGAGCGACCACAGCTCCCGGAGGTTATTTTGCATTGGTGAGCCAGACAAGATGATGCGATGAGGGGTACGGAACTATTTGGAGGAAAGAAAACACTTTTTTTTATTAAATTCACTTTTCAAGAGATGATCGCCATCCTTAACCCAAAATATTCCCATGCAATCTTGTTATTTAACACTTTTACATGTTGTTTTAGTCATCTCCAAAATGTAGACATTTTACATAGAAAAGACAAATAGGGAAGGATTTTTCTTGTTCAAACTGAATACTAGGATTCAGAGTTGGATTTGGTTACATTCTAACAATTGATCTCTAGAGAGACAGTCAGTAATGTGAACAATCAGAATTTGTAAAACCATGATTATGTACAAGAGTAAAGAACTTTCTGCATTAAGGCAAAACCTGCATTTCAAATTCCTTATGCAAAGGCACAAGAATCAGTAAATGTGTTACTAAAAGCAGAGTTTATTCTCAAGTATCATTTTCCACGTGGAAATCTCCCTTGTTATAAAAGGCCATACCTGTTTGCAAGCAAGGGTGACAGCAGCATTTGGATTTCGAATTTTGTGTCCCTCGTCCAAGATCACATAGTGCCAGTCATGCCTGCTAATGTCATCTTGCATCAGCCGAATGTAAGAGTAAGAAGTGATCAAAATGCCATGACAATGAGCAATATCTCGAATTAGTTTCTCCTAAAATCATGATAAAATAGTAAAGCCAGTTTTAAAGAAGTTCATTTAAATGAACTAAATGAGCAGAATTCTTTAAACGGCAATCTTTCAATGATGTAATCTAATGCATTTTTAAGATACGTATACAAACATAATACATAAAATTACAATTCTACACTATCAGCACTGGAAGCTCACTTTATGTTTCATTAATCTGTAACTGGTAAACACGGACTACAGTATCTACTATTAAAGGCAGGGGGAACCTCAAAAGAAAACCAGAAAAAGTTATAATATGTAAACACTTATCCAATATTTATCTTTCTAAAATAACCTCTGTGTCAATTCTTGTTAAACTTAAAATAACAAGATATATGGGAAGTGATTTTTTTTTTTTTTTTTTTTAGATTTTTATTTATTTATTCATGAATCACACACAGAGTCAGAGACATAGAGGGAGAAGCAGGCTCCCTGTTTGGAACTCGAGCCTGGGTCTCCAGGACCACGCCCTGGGCTGAAGGCGGCACTAAACCACTGAGCCACGGGGGCTGCCTGGGAAGTGATTATTTTTAAACCAGAAAAGAAATGAGAGAAAAGCCAGGGAGACAAGAAAGACAAATCTGGGCACTCTATCGATGTGGCACTCTATCTATTAGGCACTCTCCTAATTCCAAGAGGAGAGAATAGAAAAAGATATAAAAGCAATTTTTTTTTTTTAAAGACAGAAAAAAGTTCTGAGGAGAAACAAGAGTGTATAGAGCAAAATGTAATGGAGTGTCAGGCAGAAACACTGAAAAGACACCAAGCCCTAGGCATATACCTACTAGAATTCCCAAAGTAAAGAAAATGCTGCAGCTTCTAGTCAGAACAAAACAGAAGAAGAAAAGATTCCCTTCCGAGGAAAAAGACTCCAGACGAGTTGGACATCTCTTCTATTACACTAAAATTGTCAGAAAGCAAAGAGAGAATCTTTCCATAATTCTAGGGAAAAAGCTTTGACCCTGGAGTTCTACACTGATCCAAACCAGCAATCATGCTTGAGAGAAAAAATAAATTCCACCTCCAGACAGGCAAAAAACAGAAAATAAACCAGCAAGAGATAGGCTAGGTACAGTACAGGGGTGTGGTCACTTAAAGAACACCATCCTTTTCCAAGGGCAGAAGAAAGTGTGTCTGGAACACAAAGCATGCTGCAGAACAGTAGACAGCAGAGCTCCCTGACTCAGAATGCTCATCACAGAGCACTCCCAGTAGCTCCCTGAAAAAGGACAGAGGTCCTTCTCACTGAGGAGGAAACTGTAATAATATACCAGGTCACAGAGCTGGTAAGGGATGGAGTCATGATCTGAATGTAGACAGGTAGCCAACTCCAAAGCTAGTCTTAACTAAATATTAGGCATCACTGCCTCATACTTAACAGTGAAAGAAAAAAGAAATTAAGGGAAAATTACATGTAATATGTACATAAGTTCTTAAAATAAATTATAGGTATCCTCTGCTTTTCCAAAGTTCAGTTAGGCCACTTCACTTTTACGGGAAGACCCACATTAGTATTTTTTTTTGCCAATCAAAAGAAAGCCAAAGAAGATTTACTTTTTTATGAAGGTAAAAGCAAAAATAGCGTTCAGTCTTTGTTTCGAAGAGAGCCATTACAGAGGCAGCACCCCCCCAGCATGAGAGTGGTGCCACCAAGCTTCTTCCCCAGGAACTACACTTGGCATCTGGGCAGCAAGCACTGCAGCTTTGAACTGGGTCTGTGAAGCATCTGCGCATTATCCTGATTTATTTTGTGCATGTTAACAAGATGTGCCCTAAGGTATCAGAAAAGCCTAAGAGAGATTATTATTTGGGTCTAGGAATGCTAAAAAACTTTTCCATATAAATTAACAGTAAGTACTTCTTTACTTGAAGCCATTTCAGTGTATGAAAGGTTTTATAGGAATGCTCTACTTTTGGATAGCAGGGAAACCTGTATTAAAACAGCAAGCAAATATTAAAACATTGTTTTAAATATTAATTAAACCATTAAGAATAAATCTAAAATATAAAAACAGATATACTTTTTAAGTGTCACTATAATTCCTGTTTAGTTTAACAAAACCTAGAGCAAGAACAGGAGAAAATAAAAGTGTACTTTTATTAAATCCCGCCCTGTCCAAGGGTAGAAAAGAGCACAGGTGACAGATACTGTCCACTTGCTTTATTTATTTATTTATTTATTTATTCATTCATTCATTCATTCATTCATTCATTCACGAGAGTCACAGAGAAAGAGAGGCAGAGACACAGGCAGAGGGACAAGCAGGTTCCATGCAGAGAGCCTGATGTGGGACTTGATCCTGGGTCTCCGGATCACACCCTGGGCCAAAGGCGGCGCTAAACTGCTGAGCCACTGAGGCTGTCCATGTTCGCTTTTTTAAAAACCAGAAAAAGAAAATGTGAACAACCCTGTGAAAGAGAAACAGGATGGATGACATTTGTGAAAGACAAGCCTGTCTACTGATCCATAGCTGCTACTTCAACGTAAATACGAGACAAGAAATAGACTGTAAAAAAAAAAAAAAAAAAAAAAAGAGAGACTGTAGTATTATCAAAACCACTCTAGGGGAAAAAAGTAATAGAAAAATACAAAAAAAATCAAGAAAAGAGAAAATACAATAAACAGAAAATATGAGAGCTGGTTTCAGACTAAATGTACCAAGAGTCTCCACAATGATAGTGGGTTATTAGCAGCGTAACTTTCCAGTGGGTACACATGGCCAGACTCTTGGATCCAAACAAGACTGGCACTGAAAGGTGTAAATATGGGAATTAACCCAAGAAATGCGAACAGAAACAGGGCAGGACTAGAAATACAAATATCAGACAAGAGGAACTGAAGAGAAGAAAAGAGGAATATTTTATATATTAAATGAGATAACAGACACAGGAGGAGAAGCCATGCACCTTTACCTACCAACAAGCCCTGCAACAAACCAGGGGCGCAGAGCCCTCAGAGCTGTGCTAAGAAGCAAGACATCTACCGCCTGCCAGAGTGTGACAAACCAGTACAGAGAAAATAAGATTAAGGAAAACAAAAGGTCAAAAATTAAGATACAAATGGATGTGAGCACCACCATCCATGAGCTCCTTTTTTAATAGCTATCAGCAAAGTTTCACAGAGAATACTCATTCTTTACACACCACTGAGGCTAAAATCAAACTGAGTGATCAGTAAATGCAAACTGCTAAAAAAGGAAAATGAGAGAATAAGATAAAAACAAAATTTAGTGGACCATAAAAAAAAAAAAAACCACAAAGCTGGTAGAACTGAAAAAGCAAAAAACAAACCACCTCACTGCAAAAACCAAACCAAACACACAAACCTCTGTAAGCACAGAATCAGACATACAGCATGAGAATGTCAAAAAGAGCACAACCCAGATGTAGACAATACACAAATGTATATTCTCACAACTACCACCAGTGAGCCAAAAGCCTGAACATTTGGACAGAGGACAACTGTTAAAAAAATAAAGCACCAAAATGAACCCAAGAAAAATGAGACAAACTTATCAGACCAATTACTAAAGAATCAGACCAATTACTAAAGAAGATGGTATGCTCTTCTCACCAAAAGCCAACCAGACCCAAAGGGTTTCCTGAGCAATATAGGAATCCATTCTATTGTTTAAACTATTCGAAAATGCAGGAAAAGACAGGATGTATTTCACTTCATGACTATAAGGCTAGCAAAACCCTGTTTTCCAAAGTAACAGACGCAACACACTTACACATGTACTCCCTACTAGAGACCCATTACTAATAAAACCTAGCCATATATTATATCAACCTAATAAGGCTCATCACAGGAATATAAGAATAGCAAAATATCAGGAAACCTAATGCAATAATTCATATAATCATAATTATACAAATTTTATAAAATTCAACATCTTCAAAAGTGATTTTAATATGTTAATAAACTAGGATTGGAATATTTAATTCAACAGAGTATAAAAGGGTATGACAAGAGCCAAAAAAATTTTGAAAGAGAAGAACGAAGAGAGAAAAAAGACTTTCTCATGTCATACTACACTCAAAACTTCCAAGTTCATAAAACTGCTTTAGAGAACAACTATAGTACCTGGCAGGTATTAAAGGTTCAATGGAAGAGCTGTATTATTATTATTATGACTACTACTTCGCCATCCTCCTAGTCAGTTTTTAATATCTGCACTGTACTACACTGAGGAGCATACCTGATTAACCATTTCCCAACTCTGTACTTTATGGTGAATGCAGAGTAAAAACCTCAGGGCTCCCAGCTTTACAAACATATGTAGGTTTCTCCTGGGACTCCCTTCCCTCTGCTTCACCCTGACTACACTGTTACTCTACCACCACCAGCCCTGCCACAGCTACTAGTGCCCAAGAAGAAAAGCAAGTTGTCTCAAGATGCACTGCTCCACCTTGAACGCCTCATCCTGCAGGTCCCGTGACTTTCAGAAGCCAGAGCTGATGCTAATAGCTCCTCTGCATCTAAGTTTTCCATGGAGCCCGTGGACAGGCAGCCACCACAACTCTACCTTATTTTCTCCTCCAGGAACACAGTGGTTATTAGAAGACCCGAGAGGGCAGCAGACCAAAACCAAGAATGTCCGAGCCGAACTGTCCTCTAGGCCTGGAGCTCTATGCATGCACAGAGAGAAGAGGGGGATGAAAACAACTACAAATGCTTGGGGCTTCAAAACCAGCAGAGGTCAAATTACCATCCACATGTATAAAATGTCTACGGGGTGATAGCCAAGCCCTGCAAATGTAGGTCCACCTGCTCAGGACCCTGGAACTCCTGTAACTGCTGGATGTACAGACTCGCCATTGGCCATTCCCTGAAACCCCCCAAAGAATGCCATCCTGACCTGGATTCTGGATGTCACTTCACCACAGCTGAACAAACGAGATGCCAAACCTCACAAATACACACCACTGGCGCCAAATTCAACTTCTTTTCCATGTTTAAGGACTGAAGTTTACTTGGAAAATTCTGTAATGTTGAACCATTTCTACCATATTCAGACAGATGGAAGATGATGAATAAGAATCAAAAAGATACTTTTATAAGACTAAGAATTTTTTTTCAAGCATCTCTATTGAAAATTAACTTCCACTTAACAGCCACTGGGCAAAAACACCGTCTAAGACTTTGTTTTCACCTGATTCAATCTCAGAATTCTGTAACTGCCTAGACTAGTTTCAATAATGGTGAATTGTTGATTATGGACATCTCTATCCAAATACTTAAGACAAATCATCTCGGGCGGTTTCAAATTAAAAGCTTGTAAAATATGTAACCTCTCCTAGTTTTTGCAATTAATAGGGTACATCTGCAATTAGCCTGACTTACTGAATGCAGTGCTGTTGTCATTAAAAGATGTCTGTGAAAGTGCTGCTGTTATTATGGGGGCTCAGGAGACCAATCCCTCCTAGAGGGCAAACAGTGGACTGGTAGAAAACAACAGCCATAAATCACACTGTCAGGCAGCAGGGAGAGTGGAGAGGAGCACAGGCACATGAAGGCCATTCACGGTAAACACAGCACGGCAGCTTCCCAGGCAGGATTTACTGCACCTGTAATTAATTAAAATTTCCTTCAAGCTAAATCTTTAATAAACAAGGATTTGTGCTGACAATGAAGAAAAAAAGGGCTCCAGCAACATAATTTTACAATATACCTCACAGAACAAACATAACATCTATCATTTCTTGTATCAGGTGTATACACCGTCTCTGAAGTTAATAGGAATTATATCACTTTGTGTTATAATTTGTGTACTTGGAACGGGTCTGAAATATTTAGGATGCTTGAGGGACCATGTGGCCCTTTTCTACTTTTATTTGTTATGTTTTTACCTGACTCCCTTCCAGCTCTTTAAAAAGCCAAGTCCTTTGACTCTAGTGTTCTAGAAAACAGGTCTTTTTAAAGAACTCATAATGGCAGTTTCATCAAGCAGCCATGTTTTCCTGTGTTTTTTTTCTTTAATCACACCTTGTGTTTCACAAAAAGAATTTTAACACGCTATTTCATTGTTTCCACCTGGGGCCAAATGCATCTGACTGTGAGAAAAAAGGTCTAGACGTAAATGCCAACGAACATATTTGATAAAGCAAGTGTGAACCTTTGACCTAGAAAGTATTTATATTGAATGAGTCAGAAATACCAGAGCATCCTTTCTTTTGCCTACTGAGAATAGGTCTACAGCATTCTTTGTTGCTAACAGTAGGAACTACCTGAGTAAATGTTACATGCCAAGGACGACAATACACTTCTCATGTATACCTATTACCCCAACAATTAACAAAACTACCAAAAAATACTCATTTTTTAGGAGATCAAACTAGATTCACAGAAGCTAAGTGACTTGCCCAAGGTCACAAAGCTGTAAAATGGCAAATCCAAGATTCAAACCCTGGTCTGGTAATGACAAAACCTATGCTTTGGAACCTTTAAGCTATTGTTGTATTTCCACTCATGCCTCTAAATGCCCCAAGTTTGTCAAAATGAGATAAAACTCTTTGAATTACCAAAAATATTCCACAGAATTACTGTATCTGTACGATACAGCAAGAAAAGGTGGGAGAGACAAAGTGAAAACTGTTTCAGAATATAAGCAAGAAATTTCTCATTAAAACTTCTAACAAAGTGTCCTTAATAATTAAATAAACTTCGTAACAGTGCTAAAGATGCCACCATCCACTGTGAGTTATGGGATAAGTATCACAAAACTGCCTTTTATTATCTTTACAAATATTTTCTCTCCCCAAGAAAATGGTTAGCTTTTCAAGGTCAGTTAAAAACATCACATCCATTTTTTCGGAGACTTAACAGCCTCAAATGCAATGTCATGTTTATGGTTACTCAACAAATGTGTGTTAATCAATTCATGTAGCAAATTTCTCTATGTTATAAAAAAGGGATCACAAAACATAATGAGAAAAGGAAAATCTTAGATTCCCATGAAATGAGATTTCAATTGACCATTAAGAGGAGATCCAGAAGACTGAAAATGTCTTTATCTGACTTGATTGTTTGGGTTGAAAAAACTAGCCACATATATTTCTGCATGGTCACTGGGTTTGCATTTGGTAATTCTAAATTATGCTGTCAATCAAAGAGTATTAACAAAGATAATACAGGGTCACATGCGAGAGAGGTGGGAAGCTAAAAGGCAACACAAGGAAGAAGAATGACAGATGTGTTCCATTAAGAAATTGATCATCTGATGTCTGTGCTCTAAGTGAAGATTTTTTTAATTTTCAAAATTATATGTCATATCAGCTATGACAAAGACAATCTATTTGAATAAGCAGAACAACTCTTGAATTACTTTCAAGTTTTCTTTAAGATTTTGTTTGTTTATTTATTTATTTATTTATTGAGAGAGAGAGAGAGCATGCACGCACAAGCAGGAAGGAGGGGCAGAGGGAGACGTAGACTCCTCCCCAATGAGCTGGAAGCCAGACATGGGATGGGGCTTGATCCCAGGACCCCGAGATTGTGACCAAGCTGAAGGCAAATGCTCAATCAACTAAGCCAGCCAAGCACTGTACTTTTCAGTTTTCTAAAGAGAAATTCGCTTCCATATTTGCCCTAGCACTGAATGTCCCCTATGCCAGAGCACCATTATCTGGACAGGCTAGTGGACACAGAAAGCTCCCCCATGAAGAAAAAGAATCTTAGCTGATAAGAAAAAAAAGGAAGTCAGAAATTAGATGCTGGCTTAGGGACCAGCACTGACAGAATGTTTGAACTACGATTAAAAAACAAACTCTACTGCAATCTAACACATTATCTGCAAATCAACAGGTACGCATGGGGTGGTGAAGAAGATCTTCACGAATAAATATTAAAAGAAAGGAGCAAAGGTATTTGAATCCAGCAGCTAGAGTTCTGATCTTGGAAGTGTTACTAACAAGGTCTGTGCAAAGGGTTTAATGTATTTTCAATGTGTCCTCAATACAAATAATAAACAGATACTAACAATAATAAATAATAAACTATGTTTCTAAGTCAAGAGTATGGTTTGTAAGATGCAAACAAATATCTTTTTGGTTGTTTGCATAACAACTTACAACTTTAGAGATCTGGGATACTTTATAATGGAAAAGAAATGGTAGAGTTAAGGGTCAAAGGAAGAACACAAGTCTACTGCTTTTTCCTCAAAAGTTAAATAAGAAACAAGTTAAGGCCCTTGGTAAATGGTAAAGCACCAGAAAAATTATGAACAATCACATGTATGCATGTGTTTGCATGTGCAAAACCACCTCAGAAGATGGAATCACTGCAAACAAAAGTAAAGTATCTATTCTCTAAAGTTCTGCCCTCCAAACAAGGAAGCAAGTCTCACCAACAGAGATATTTCATTTACATGAAGATAGTTCTCAGGTTATAATGAAAGAGGAAATGCAGATAAGCTATGATAAAGGTGCAAGTGAGTATACACCCTTCAGTAACCCCAAAGAAAATAAAAGGATAAAGAGGAACATACGGAAAATATGCCTTTTCTTTTTTCTTTTTTCTTTTTTATTTTTTGAAAATATGCCTTTTAAAGAGAAACATCCACTAATGAATCCTGCAGGATTTTGTAATACAAAACACCAAGAAATGTCAAGAGAGATGGAAGTGAATGAAGGCAACAACTACGTTTTATACGGGTGACAAAAAGATAGTTATGACAACTTAGTTTGACTAGAATAACAATCTAAATGGTTATCTTCATGCTGTTAAAGATCACTGTTTTGTTTTGATCATGGCATTAACCCTCCTTCATTAATTATTTTAACTCAGTTTTCCATTTATCATTTAAAATTAGGGCAAAGTCAGTTGGTTTTAACAGCAGCTAGTATAGCAAGATTCCATCTCACCAAAACTGAGCTACCAAATTGTATATACTCCTGATTCACTTCTGTCAAAAGCTCCACTTACTCATGATCCTGAACAAAATAGGAGTTTGGAGGAAAGGGGTACTGGGCAAAACTGAAGAGACAATGGATTTTAGGGGCTCACATGTGTCTAACTCTGTGAGGCAAATACTCAGCTGCTCTTTTGGGTGCACTGCTCTCCTGGGGGTACAGAAGAGTTCACTCAAAAGCTACAAAGACTTGAGAAAGAAAGAACTCATAACAAACTGCCACTTCGTGTCAATAAAGTAACCTGCAAACCCAAGGTGAAGATGTGTAATTAGTTGCTACTCAGCAAATGCTTATGGAGCACTTTACACTACTTACAGTCTAGATGGTCAGAGCTGAGAACTAAAAAAGCATAATACAAGCTCTCTATGCTACCCATTTGAGCACAAATAAACTTTAATAATGGGACTAAAACTACAAATGAGTGAAGAAACTCAACTCTCAAAATACAGTGATTATGCTTACATGTTAGCTAAGGATTCAGAGAACACAAAACAATTTAACTAAAAAGCAACAACACAAATTAGGAAATTCTCAAAAGGGCCGGTTATTCTTTGTTCATTAAAAATATGCTGAAAAGCATGTTAACAAATGCATTTGCCAATGAGGAGTTATTACATTACACTTTCTTAAAACTGGAAAGCCACTAAAAGCCCGAATCCCACTAGCTAACTGTTAAATAAGCCTCCCGTGTATGGTCCCAATCATGCTATCAGGCTTGTGGTGACCTGTCAGTGCCCAGTTGTGTTTTGCTGGACAACAAACATGTCTTAACAACACTATGAACAATTAGAATGATAAAGCCTATATTCATAATTGTTTTGAAAATACAGAGCTCTAAATTAAACCAGTAACAGTAAGTAAATGCACAAAAGAAATACAGGAACATACATTTGAGAAATATATGGATCAAAGGAAAAACAAATATGTAAAAGAAGTTTAAAACCAAGCAAACTAACTGGTACTGAAGTATTGTAGTGTCACCTTTTTCTGTGTATAGGAGCCAGTTTCATGTAGAATTGCCACTCTGAACGGAGGCCACCAGGTGTGAAATTCCTTCACCCACTGATGCATCACTGTCGTTGGACAGACAATTATAGTCGGACCCAATCCCTTGAACCTGCACCCAAAACATCCAAGAAGAAAACACAACCATGAATGACAGCGTATGGATGATTAACCACCAAAGACAAAAAAGGAAACAAATAGGTAACAGTTTTAAAAAGAAGAGCTGAGCTATAGAAATTCATTGATATTTTCTTTAAAGAAAAAGCTAGGGATCCCTGGGTGGCGCAGCGGTTTAGCGCCTGCCTTTGGCCCAGGGCGCGATCCTGGAGACCCGGGATCGAATCCCACATCGGGCTCCCGGTGCATGGAGCCTGTTTCTCCCTCTGCCTGTGTCTCTGCCTCTCTCGCTCTCTCTGTGTGACTATCATAAATAAATTAAAAAAAAAATTTAAAAATAAAAAAAAAATAAAAAAAAATAAAAAAAAAAAATAAAGAAAAAGCTAGTGAGATTAACACCTAGTAAGTGAAATCTAGAATTAAGTAAAAAAATAAATAAGTAAAACAAAAATTACGTAACAAAAATACTTTCCTTTCCTCTTCTATTTCAGGTGAGAGGAGATGTTATGTATCTCTTCAAACACAAGAGAATCTTACAAGTTTTTGCCCACAAGATTTCAGTCAAACTCCCAGCCCTGGGAAGAAATGCTGCAGTGGTCAGGGGTTGAAGGGTTGGCATGCCCATGGCAACATGGATACCAGTAGATGCCAACAACACCTACAATCCGTCTCCTGACCATTGCGGTCTGCTTTCATAATACTGTGCTGCTCACTTCTCCATGTGATAAACACTCAAATGGAGGGCCATGACAGGGACCACTTCCCCTAGAAAGCCCATGCCAAGAGTGCAGCTGCACTGTTCTTGGGGAAAGCAGCAGAGCACGACAGGAGCACAAAGCACTACCCAGCGAGAACCTTAACAGCACTCCCAAAGACACATTTATATACCGGGATACCCACTGGAGCATCATCTGCACTGTGGAAAACATGGGCGCTACCTAAACATCCATCAAGACAAGGGATGAACAAACCATTCCATTTCTTTAATTCGGCACAAGCTAGTCATTAGGAGCACTGCCTGGGTCTGAACTCCAGCTCTGCACACATTAACTGCATGATCTTGGGCACAGGTTAAGTAAAACCTTTCTGAACCTCAGTTTCTTAATTTTGAAAGAGGAGTAATAATAGTACTGATCACATAGGGTTAAATGAAGATTTATTCAGTTAATACCTGTAAAGTGCTCAGAAGAGTGCCATACCAACAAATATTACAAGGGCTTGTTAAGTAAGATAGAATAACACAGAACCATTAAAGTCACATGAAGAATATTTAAAAACCTTGAAAAATGCTCATAAGAAGTCTTTTAAAAAACAAAATGACTTATGCATTCACTCCAACTCACTTTCACATAGAGAGCCAGTAGATTGGTTGTGGTGGCCACTTCATCAACATTCATCTCTCCCTCTCTCCTTCCTAACAGAACCATGATTTTGTGCGGGTGTCCCCTCTTGCTTCCCATACATATACTTGATGGGACTCTGACCATTGTGTGGCTGTGGCAAGACAGGAGAAGCAGGAACCCAGGTTCATGCACAGCTGTCAGCACACAGTACCGCTCAGCGTTGCTTACACTTCCACTCAGGGCCTGGTAAGACTGGTATGCTCAGTGTAAGGAAGGATTTCCATTCTAGGCTGGGGGCGGGTTTTCTCTTTCAGTCTCTCCTACCACATATGAACAAGGAAATATAGCCCAGCACCTGCTGGGCAGATGGGCTACAGGGCAAGGAGATCTTATGACTACAAGGAACACTGACCTTAGGAGAAAACTGAAGTCGCTGGGTCCCTGACGACATCACTGAGCTGCGGATCACACTGTGTCTACTGCCCACCTCCTCTGTATTCCTAGGTGTATCACGTATATTGTGAACATGACTCAAAGTAAGTTTTGCCTACTTGCAGCCCAAATATCTTGATACATTGCACACCAGGGTACTGACTGAATGTGTACCACCCTGCCCTCCTTCCCCCCATTACAGTGGAACAAGTATCCCTTTTCTCGTCTAACTTTTGCCTATGCCTAGGAGTCCACACCCTACGACATCAAGGCTCTCACTACCGTGTCTACTTCCTCCTCCGTCCTGCTGGGAATCGGGTGCCAGTTGGTGCACAAAATGAAAATCAAGCCAAAGTCAAACTATGGGAATCTCTTCAGCACTAGACTCACACTCAGCTCGCGCTCCAGGAGGCAGCTTGGAGCCAAGGCTGACTAAGGATGTTGAGGCCACATAGCTTACCTGTCACTCATTCTGAGGCAGAATCACAGCCACTCTTCCTCCCTCCCTCACGTTTTTCTGCCCAACAACAATGCTGAATATCTGAAGCTAGATGTACACTGCACATACTTCCCTTATGCTATCTCATTAATTCCCATAGTTGTAATTACTCCCTCTACACTGATGACACCAAATCTAGGTCTTCAGTCCATATTTCTTTCCTGAACTCCAAAGTATCACATGCATGGATATCTAATTGCTGGCTGGTCTCTCCACTTAAATGCTCCCACAGCACCACACATCATCCTCCCCCACCTTGTCCTCCTCCCATGTTTACAAATCCAATGGAAAGAACTGTCACCCACTATCCAGGTGCCCAAATTAGAAATCCATGCTTCATCACTGATCTGTCCCTCTTGTTCTCTACCATACCCAACCTACAGTGAGTTCATGTCATGTCTACCTCCTCTGAAAGGCACCCTGGCTCTCCATCTACACTGTTGATACTCCAGTTTTGGCCACTATCACCTCACCAAAGTTGCTGCACTTTTTAGCAGAGACATTTCAAAAAAGCAAAATCTGAATATCTCATCCCTTTGCTTGAAAGACTTTAACATTTGCCCACTGCTCTTGAATAATCTACACACCTTAAGCTGGCCTAGAAGACCATAAGGACTGCCCTCTGCTCACCTCCTCAGCCTCATCTCTTTCACTGCCCCCACTCCAGCATCAGCCTTTGTGGTTCGGCACTCCACCTGCCAGCACTATCTTCAGTTCCTACAAAGTGCACGTTCCTCTGATCTCTCCATATCCCCCTTGTCCCTTCTTACCCTCTTTTTTTTTTTTTTAAGATTTTATTTATTTATTCATGAGAGACACAGAAAGAGAGAGAGGCAGAGACACAGGCAGAGGGAGAAGCAGGCTCCATGCAGGGAGCCTGATGTGGGACTCGATCCTGGGACTCCAGGATCACGCCTTGGGCCAAAGGCAGGCACTACACTGCCGAACCACCCAGGCATTCCCCTTCTTACCCTCTTATCCTAGCTGCCATCTACCTGTGCTTTAGCTCTGGACTTCTTTTACAGTCTTCCTTTATCTCCCCAGATGGGTAATGATCCTTCCTTGGTATAGCAATCCTAGTTAGGACCCCATACTAACCCTACCATAACATGTTATTATTTATATTGTAATAGATCCCTCCTAAGCTCCTTGAAGATAGGCCTCTTCTTCAAACGCCTAGCACAGGATGTAATTAATGAATATTGGCTTCATTAAATGAAAACATTTTCTTAAAGGTTAGAAAATATACTGAAATGTTAAAAGAGATTATTTCCAAGTTAGGGAATATGGGTAAATTTCTCTTCTTGATATAGCTCAGTAAATAATTTCTGAGCTTGAAAAAAAAATTTTGTAAGTTAGAGTAAATCACAGTGCTTGAAATATTAAAAATAATCTGCTGCACAACTCAAAACTATCTGTAGTTCTAATATAGAAACAAGCCATAACTGAAAGGCTCACCCTTATATTCCAAAGTGAGAAAATGCCTCCACCCACTTCTAAATCCTCTTACTCTTCAGCTACAGCTACTGCCCCTGCCCCTTTGCGTCCACACTAAGGGTTCAAGAAGTAGAGGCTGCAACAGACTTTGACACTTCCCAAAGAATTCCCAAGCCAGGCTCTGTTCCTCACTAAGGGCAGGTCCCATGCAGGCATCCCCTCAAGCTCCCTGGGGAGAGCATGACTCTGTTCTGGCCCCTTCCATAACAATATTCATTTCTAAAAGGATTAAATGTACCAGCTTCTTTATATCCTCCACGTCCCCAAGAGTTACTATCAATATGCACTTAGCAGGGATTAGGAAACAACCAATCAAAACCTGTTTAAAATATTTACAAAGTCACTTTCAAGTAAGCATAAATATATACACACGCTTTACTCAGTTATATAGCATTTTTTTTCCTTTTTATCACATGCTTTCTGCAAACGGCTATACGGATGACTCACGTTTTGTCATTTAGGGCCAATATTTTATTCTAACTGAACATCTATCTGGCATTATGATGGCCTTTCGTTTCTGCCATTCTCCCTCTATTAGAAGACTATGGAGGTTTTCACACTGAGTAGAAATCCAGGAGCAGACCTAGATTGCTCCTGAACCACAGGAAGGGCAATCAAATCCATTAACAGTCACATCAACTGAACCACCCTTTTCTAACCCTCAAAACCAGTGAGATGAGCATAAGAAATGGCTAAATGTACTAGAGTGATTAGCATCAATTACCAAACTGGCTAAAATTCCTTTCATCTTTGATTATCATTGATTATCTAACAAGTTCAGGACAAGCCCATAGTTCTAATGGTCAAATACTTCAATTTACAGGATGGAAATCTGCTATCCACAGGCTAGAAGTTAGCAGGATTTAAAAGGAAAATATTTACCTTTAAAAGTTCATTAACTTTTGCAAGCCATTTATTTGTAACCAGGAATTTACCAAATGATATCCAAGACTTTAAAGTATTAACTGCAGTCTGAAAGGTCAATAATTTATTTCGTCGTCATTAAATTCAGAGGACCTATCAATATAATATGAATGGCCAGGGGAAGGGAGGATAGTACACACAGAATGAACTAGGAGCACAACGACCAGTGTAAATTTTTACAGTTGCATGTAATAAGCTTCTCCCTCTTTTAAAAACAAACACACATGTGAAAACATGAAAAAGCAAAACTGAAAAAACCTCTGTACCATGAAATTTCTTCTTGGTATCCCAGAGACTTACACTGTTTCAGTCATCATGGACCATAAAATTGCATCCCAAAGACCATCTCAAGTTAGGGCCCCCCAATCTACAGCTTGAAGAGGTTCAGAGAAAATGTAAATAGCCAAAATGAGCGACTCCTAGAGAACTTCATTTGACCATCTATTTTTCTTTAGAATATAAACACAGAGAAGAACTCCAAGCTCATCTAGTTGCAGAGGTGGACATGTTATAAAAATGTGAGAAAAACATGACACAATTTGCTCTGGCACGTGGAAGTGGAGGGGACCAAGCTCCCCAGCACACCTTTGTTCATAAAGAGCCCGGCTGTTTGGCTGACACAGAAATGCATTCTGGGATGCCATATTTCTACCAATACTATTTTAATAAAAACAATCTGGGCTATAGTCCAACATGCCACACTATTTCATTATGGAAAAGAGGATATGAGCTTTGATAGTTAATTGATTACAGCTGCTGCTCATTATTAGCCCTGCCTTCACTCCTAGTAGGATTGCTACCACTCTGGAGAGCATGTTTTAATTTTTAGATCAAAACTACACTGCAGGGATGACTTGAGTTTCGTAGACCCAGAGTATTAAGACTCCATACAAGTCTCATGATAATAGGTAGGGAAGGAAAGATAAGAGACAGGAAATAAGAAAATCTGAGAAATCATTTAAGAAAAGAAGGACAGTCCTAGAAACCATCTGGAGCAGCCAGGGGCATTCCAGTTAACCAAAAAGAAACAAACAAAAAACAGCCATATAGAGATACAAAGCCAAGCCAATCAAAGAGCTTATTTAGAACAGAGAGAGCACTTTTCAAAATATTAAACTAATGACACTAGTAGATATGAAAACACTAAATGCTCATTTTCAGCTCTGACTTTTCCCTTGGGCTGGGATGTTTTCATGTTCCCAAGCAAAACATGTAATAGAATTCTAATATATGAAGGAAAACTTCAGCTTCAAAAACATCTGTGTAATAAAAAAATATTTAGTATTTTAAAATCTCCATATGTTTTTTCCCTTTCCTACATCATATAAAATATTCCTACAATATTTTAAAACTTCATATGCTCCTCATGAGAAGTGTGATCTGTTAAATTAATGGAAGGATAAAAACAAAGCACTATTGGAAGATCAAAAAATAAAGTTCTTTACTCAATAGTTTATGGTCTGCATTTGGCTCCATACTAAACGTTTCTCTGGGGATAAACCAGAGTGCAGGACAGTCACTTTCTACAGTTGCTGACATAAGGCACATTGACACCATGTTAAGGTGTCTCGAAACCCTATTTAGTGAGTATCTGAGGTTGCTACAACAAAACCATCTGGAAAATTTCCTGCTGTTATTCATTAGATAAACCTACTGGAATCCAAAGAGCTCTCAGATTATCTGGGCTCAAGATTAAATACGCTACATAATTTGCCTGGTATTATTTTTACCAATACTGATTTACATAAAGCCAATTTACAGCTTCAGTATTGAAATAAATGCTCACTGTATTTCAAGATAAAATTATTTCAATCCCAACATACTGCATTAACACAGTTTAAATGTTGATTCTTTCTGAATACCACAGCTTTAATAGTTCATTTACATTCCTAAGGAGAATAAAGATCACAATCTAAGCATAATTTTCTGTCATTTTAGGCAGTCATTTATGCTTTCGCTTTAGAGTTGATATAAAATTCTTGAAGATTGGGAGAGGGAGAAGAAAGCATAGTGAACAGACAATTTCATGTAAAAAAAAAACCAACAAACAAACCACTACCACTATCTATAAATGCAATAGCACGTACTGATTATAAAAGAAATTCGGGAGAATGGCTTTTCCAAAGCTCCAACTTTCCCCATGAATAGATGTACTTACTGTAATGCTCACCTGGTCTCCTGCCAGAACAAATATTTTAATGTAAAATTTAATAAATGGAACTAAAGGTATTATGCCCAATTTAAAATTCCATATTGTGTAAACTATTGATATTAACATAATTGAGTTTGTAAACAATCCATTTGTAGAAGCTAACCTTAGACACTGTATTGACCCAAAATATCTAGTGGGGCTCATCTGCAAAATGAAGCATCAATGCCTGGAATTCATTAAAAGTGTTACATGTTTAATTTCTCCTGCCCTACAGCTCCATTGTCTCGTAAAAATTTTCCTTTGATGTCCCCCACTAAAAGAATTAAAGGAATATTGTAATTGAAATGTCATCAATAATTCACAAGACCCTCCTCCACAGCAATACATCTGATGAAATATTAATTGAGCTCCACAGACTGACAGTCTGCAGAGGAGCACTTGCCTGTAATTTGAACCACGAGTCCTGATCTTGCTGTAGCTCAGACCTGCCAAGAAGGCAATTATCTGGATGGTCTTGCCCAATCCCATTTCGTCTCCCAGAATTCCTCCTGCCTGCTGGCAGTGCAATTCCCACAGCCACCTAACACCTGTCTGCTGGTACCTACAACAACAAACACCAACAAGAAAGAGAAAATGGCAAATGGTGGATAATACAGATCATAACAGAAAGTACTCATGAATTAATCATTTGGCTAGGTTCTAGTACCAGTCAGAGAAACACGCCGGATGTGTGTTTTACATGAGTATTATATTTATAAGGTCATACATTTTTTATTATCTAGGCATAAAATCACAAATTTTTCTTTATAGAACACGTTAACACATTTCTAATTAAACTGATAGATGAAGTAATTAGGGACTATTTCATTTCTTTTTCAACATTAGAAATAGCTTAGTAAACAAGCATAAATTAATTATCTTTTATTCAGTATCTTTCCAGAAAAAAATCTCAAATATTTTTAGTTACATAAAGTTCCAATAATTTTTCTATAAAAAAGAGGCATTAACATTTACTTTTTCTATCTGAACAGCATCAAAAAGCAAGACCGAGAACAGCACAATTCATAGCATATACTGTTGAAAAGTCACTTGATAATTACATTATCTTTTCATAGGAAATATTTAATTGAATTTTAAGGCCATAAATAAGTCTGAATAAAAGGACTGCTCACAAAATTAGTACATGATGGATGATTCTCTCATATTATTAGCAGATGCAAAAAAGAATAGTTTAAAGAATCAACAATACAAAAAGTCTTAACATTTTAAAGCAGAATTTGACTCATAAATACAAATTATCATTACCATAAATATGAAAAAATCAGAGCTATTACAATTTTAAATAAGGAGTACAAGACAAAGAAAAAAAATATGTTCTCAAAAAACGGTATTTTCCTTTCTCCATCAATGGTATATTTAATCTATAATCTAAAAATGAAGCTTAAAAAAAGGAACAATGCAAGAAACATTTCTGAGAGTAAAGGAAGGGCAACATGATAGAATGGTATGAAAATTATATGCCAAGTTTAAAAACAAATCCAAGGCAAAAACTATTTAAAAGACAATGAAGTCTAAAGTTTTGTTTTGTTTTTTCCAAAGAAAATACCAAGGCTGATGAGCTTCCCACCTTACAACAGGTAGTTTTGTTGTTGGTTTACTAGCCCAATATTTACTTCAGTATGTGTGGTGTATATACCTAAAGTCTCATTGTGGATTCTAGTCTTTGTTGAGCTAGTTTTATTTAATAACTTAATTATGTATTATAATTAACTTTTCCCCCAGTAGTTTGCAAATCGATTCCAAAAGCTTACCTCTAGATGTTGCTGTTACTATCATATAAGGGAAACTTTGAGAATGTTGCTGCTTATTAAGATTGCTAATATACACACTGAATATGCACCCTGAAGAAGAGGATTAAAAATCAAAACACAGTAAAGTCTAGTATCGATAAAAGATCATTAAATTTAGGAAGGACAAGCTCTATTAACATGGTATGTAATCAAAGAATAATGGCTACCAACTCCTTAAGAAGCCAACTACTGTGGAGACAGCTGGCCAGGTGGTTTGGACATAGCCTCACAACCACCCTGCATAATCAACCCATTATATAGTAAGGATATGAAAGCACAAAGAGGTTAAGTAACTTGCCAAAGGTCACACTGCTAGGAAAAAAATGAGCAAGCCAGAACTGAAATCCAGAACCTCTTCTTCTAAAATGACTCCACTTTGGAGATAATCTTGACCAGCAGTTCTCCATGGGGAGTTATTTTGCTCCCCAGGGGACCGTTGGCAATCCCTAGAGTCATTTTCGGTTGTTACAACTGGCAAAGTACAATTATAATCTAGTAGGCAGAGTCCAGAGCTGCTGTTCAACATCCTACAATGCACAGAATGAATAATCCTTACAACAAAAGAACCATTCTGTCCAAATTGTCAGTTGTGCTGAGCAGGAGAAGCCTTGATGTAGAATAAAAGCTGGTTGTGAACCACTACACTGGACCAAGCTCAGCTGTGAATAAAAATGTAGTTCAAAAAACTGTTAAATGATCAGAAGCACTTAGATACTACTTAATCAACCTCCTTTTACCAAGGTGGAGAACAACTACAGGACCAGCTCCTCCAGGCAGAGTAGGGACCAAAATTTCCCAGTGACCATTCCAGTGTTTCACCTACTATACCACAACACCTCCTCCCAACATGGGTCCAACAGCTCTCTGTCTGGAGCTAATCAACTCAAGGTGGGGAAAATCTAGAGCAGCACTTGAGAAGTCATCAAAGGAATAAAAAGTGGCAACCTGCACAGTATCCCAAAGGGAGTTTAGGAGAGCATTAAGACAGCTGCATCCTATGTCATCCAGAAGAGGCAGTAATAGCATGATGGGTGTTTTCTCATCTACAGATGTAATCTCCAAGGGCATAAACATAACATGTTTATAAAATGATTAACACTAAAGAAATGTTTTAAGAGAAAAATATCTACTAGGTGGCCCTGTAAGTCACATTACTACATGGAAATCCCCAACAACTGGGACACTGTGCAAAGATGGCAAAGAGTGGCTCTTTCTACAAAGGCCCTCAGACTGCACTAGCATACTGGCTGGTAGGCATGTATCACTGGATGAGGAGGAGTTAGGGGGTCTGGGTTCTGGTTTCAGCAGTACCACTAACTGACTTAGGTTTTGTTGCTTTAATTTCCTAATAAATGCTGTAAATAATTACATACTTTAAAGGTTACAGAATTGTTTCCAGAACTTTTTTTTTTTTTTACAAACTATTGTACAATAGTAAAAACTGATTATACACTGCTTCCCCCATGAGACTGAAGTATCACAAAGTAACCACAAATAATTGGTGTATCTTGGCATTGTCACACTAACCCAAGAAATTACACTTGTTAGTGTGGCTAAAAGTAAGGTCAAAAGATTGAAGTTTGTCATTTGATTGCTAAATGATCCAGACAAATGCATTTGCTGGGCAAACTTTCAAAATAGAATTTTTAAAGTTAAACATCATCTTGCAGAAAATAGCACTTAAATGGATAATTGTACCTTCTGAGTCCCTTGTGTACAACCCTGTTAATTTAATTCCACAGAGTGCAGTAAATAGAGCAAAAATATATCTATGGCTTAAAATTAAACTGGCCTGGCTAAAACTTAATCATAAAAGAAAAATGGAGACTTATCACCCTATTAATTTTTTCATACAGAAAAGGAACAGAAGTTAGTAACACTTAGGAAATATTAAAAAACCTGGTTTTGAGAAATGAAAACAAAATACTTTCCAAAAATGTGCAATTAAGACTCATTAAAATAAATAAACATGTATTTACATTAACTACTATAAGGTTAATAGTCAATACACCGAATACTATATACTCCTAGTAAGCAAAGTTTGGTTCTAGTGACCGTGAAATTTTTTAAGCAAAAATCTCACACACAACAATGCACATTCAACTTAACTCTTGAGGATAATTGCCAACTCATTATATATGCAGAAGTATTCTTCTTTGTTAAGTCGATTTAATTTATAATTTGGGTATTTCTTTTGCTAGTACAACACTGATACCATTTGGCCTGCTCCTTAATAAGAAATCACTTTAAAGAAGATAAAAAGAGTTGTCAATAAATGTTGTTTGCATACCCTTCCATAGTTAATTCTCATCTGGGAGAGGCAATAAACAAAGTAGCCACCCCTCTGGACTACAAAATGATTTGTCTGCAAAAATTACTAGTGACTCAGATTTGAATTTCTACATAGGTCTGCTCTGTCCAGTTATGGCAATCCAACCAAGACACTTCACATCTTTAGGATTTCAGCTTTCCTATATATTCAGTGGGATAAAATAACTACTCCCAACTCCTTTTGCTCACCCTCCCCTCACTGAGATAAAAATTAGAACTAGAATATATGCCCTTTGAAAGGAAATACAAAAAGCATGGTTTTTTTGTTTGTTTGTTTTGTTTTTATTCAGAGAGGTGGGAAGGGGCAGAGACACAGGCAGAGGGAGAAGCAGGCTCCATGCAGGGAGCCCGACGTGGGACTTGATCCTGGGTCTCCAGAATCACACCCCAGGCTGCAGGCAGCGCTAAACCGCTGCGCCACCAGGGCTGCCCAAAGCATGTTATTTTAAAATAGACATCTTGCACGAGTTTAAGGCATGGCAGACACCCAACTCTATGAAGGAGATTAAACATAACTGTCTCAAAGAAAGTTCACATCCTGCACCAACTACCAAGTGATGCTACTAAACAGAAAATAGCTACTGAATGGTTTAACTTCCTATACATATCAAGAAGCCTTCCTAAAGTATCTTGTTAAGTAAATCCCAAATGTGGCTCAGCATGTATGTTCACCATGGGAGACTGGCCTGGGCCATGGAGCCTACAGGCATCTAATACACAGCTTCTGGTTATCTGGAACACTAGGCTACTCCATATAAGAAACACAGTTCCAAGTAGCAACTTAATGCTGAAGGTGTTTGCCTAGATCTTCTCTTTTGACATTAGAACAACATCTACATAAAATATTTAGATGCACATTTAGTCAGCTCAAAAGTATTATACCCTTAGGTACAATATAAAAAACTCAAACTGTTCTCAATAGTTTTTATTTCTACACAGAAGTAAAAAAACAAAAACAAACAAACAAAAAAACCCCAATATTGATTTTAATATACAACTCTTCTTACTTCATCTGACTTAAGAAATTAGAGGTTTGGTCCCTTAAAATTACTAAGAACAAAAAAATTAATTCAGTGTAGATGGCTTTTAAATGTGTTGCTTTTTGCCTGCTGAGACAGGTCCACACAGATCCACCAGCTTACAAACATGCCCCATGCGCACTTCAGTCAATTTATTATCATCTACTTCTAATGAGCAGCACGTGGCTAAAATTATATTTGATGGTATCTGTATTTGAAATAAATTGCTGCAAGTACCTTAAGGGACCGCAGGTTACTACTGTGTCATATCTAAAATATTAATTTGTACACAATGGCTTGATGATAGATATAAAGGAAAGAACACATGGCACATACTTAAAAAGCTTTCTGAACAGAAAACCCGGCATTTTAAAATCGTCAAACTCAGCATCGCTCTCCTCAGAATCATCTTCGAGCTTCAGACACTTCTCTTTGTCCTGCAGCCTCAGCTTATTCCATTTCCTACCACGAAAACAAAAATCATGTTTCCATTATTTTGGTTAAAAGACAGGTTAAAATATATTTCTAAATAATGTACGAAAAAGAGGGAAATCAGAATGGTCTTTTAGCTTTCTGCTACCATCATTACCCAAAACATTGATATTCAAAGAAAAATAATTCTCTTTTCCTTCCTTCTCAATTCAATTTTTTTTATTTATTTATTTATTTATTTATTTATTTATTTACTTACTTATAAATTTACTTTTTATTGGTGTTCAATTTGCCAACATATAGAATAACACCCAGTGCTCATCCCATCAAGTGTCCCCCTCAGTGCCCGTCACCCAGTCACCCCCACCCCCCACCCACCTCCCTTTCTACTACCCCTAGTTCGTTTCCCAGAGTTAGGAATCTCTCATTTTCTGTCTCCCTTTCTGATATTTTCCACTCATTTTTTCTCCTTTCCCCTTTATTCCCTTTCACTATTTTTTATATTCCCCAAATGAATGAGACCATATAATGTTTGTCCTTCTCCGATCGACTTACTTCACTCAGCATAATACCCTCCAGTTCCATCCACGTCGAAGCAAATGGTGGGTATTTGTCGTTTCTCTCAATTCAATTCTTATTTGAATTATTACAGCTGCTTTAGAAATATTTCTGTAAGGTCTCATTTCATTACCAAAACTACTTGTGCCTCTTCTGGCATATCCTGTGGGGAAATTTCTCTGCTACTTCCTAAGATATATGAACTTAATTCTAGAAAAGACTCAGTGAAAACTTCAATATAAGTATCTCCAAAATGGTAGTATAACAAAAACAGATTTATAATTATTATTTCTATGCAAAAGATATGATGGTCATAGCATAAGTGAGCATAGTATCCTGAACACAAAGCCAATTTGGGGTCAAAATTCCTATGTATCAGATTAACATATTGTTTACTTAAGCGGGGGGCATCAATAATACCAAAAGACTGCTAAAGTAAACAACTTAGGAAAAACTGTGTTCACTAAATAAAACCTAAACTATAAACTTAGTAATATGATGCTTTTCAAGTATAAAATCAGTGTTTATATCTCAGAGGGATGATGCCATGTATGTATACCACAAGAAATGTCTGAAGATCTGAAAGTTTTAACAACACACTAAGGTTGTTGGGAAGGTGCAGTCATTTAACCAGACTAATTCTGTATTTAAATAACTATAATGGACACTGGTGTCATGAGTTTGTGTGTATGTATACACACACACACACACACACACACACACACAAAACTCAACAGTCTCACATTCTATTCAGTTCCAAAATAAAAGGATGATCTTTCTCAGTATGCACACAGCTCACAATGGGAATTTCACAAAATGCTGGGAATGGAATAAAGCAATACAGATAAACACCTTCAAAGTAAAAAGCTCCCAGGAAGGGAATGAGAACAGCAGCTTGTATAAGAAGACATTTATCAATCATCGATTATGTAAGAATACAAAGAGAATGTATGGGGGAAGGTGAATGAGCACATGGAAGGATAATATCACACACTGCCCAGTTAGACCAATGGTATTTTCCAGTATCAACCACCGCCAAATATTAAGACCAAAAGGGACCAGGTATCTGCTGGAGGCCCTTAAAGCACATTCTCTGATAAAGTCTTGCCTTTGTTGAATATGTCAACTCTTCAAGAAACAAAAGGAAGGGCTATCTGAAATTTAACTGTGATCAGTAAGGAAGCAGTAGCTGGTGATCTGAAGCGGCTTCTTAGGGTACTAAGAATGCCTATAAATAAGCCCTATTGGTAATTTCCAAATAGCAAATATAAGAGGCAGTATATAGCCAAGCCTAAGAAAATAGCTGTCATATAACCATGAGATAGTCTTTTTATATAAAATATTTGATGACATTTTTGTGCTTAACTTCTAAAGGCATCTCTTCCTCTCTTATTTTTCTTTCTTAAAAATTATCTTCATGCAATTGATGAAATGAAGTACCTCTCAGTGGCTCCGTCTGCTATTCTTTTGAGTTTCATATTATCTACAAATTTAGTTAAGTGCAATGGTATACAGCAGTGGTTCTCAACCAAGAGCAATCTGGCCATCCTCCCTGCCCCTCCAGAGTAATTTGACAATGTCTAGAGACATATTTGGTCATTACAACTGCTGTGGGGAGGGAGATATACTACTACTAGTATCTAGCAGGTGGAGACCAGGTATGCTACTAAACATCTGACAACGTACAAGCCAGTCCTCCACAACAAAACGTTACCCAGTCTCAAATGTCAATAGTGCCAAGGCTGAAAAAAAACCATGGTATATAAGTATATCCACTACTAGAACTTAGAAACCAAAATGATGAACATATATTTTCCTGGTGTATATATCTGGATTCTTGTTACCTACTATCTGAAATTTAGTAAGCAAGCAATTTCACATAATGAGATATTCCTCAGTATCCAAATTCCTTACAATCAGAACTCAAAACCAAAACCAGAACTACAAAACATACCTGTATTTAGTAAATTTATGAATAATACAAAACTCAGAAGAATCACAAAAACTACCATATCCCCTTAAAAATACTCCATTCTGCAATTATACAAAGATAATTTTACAGGAAGAAAAAGGAAAACACCACAAGATACTGGTTTTAAAAGTTTGGCATAAGGTCACTAAATATTTTACATAAAGAGTATCACATATTAAACTCCATTGACAGATGATAGCTATTTCCTCAGACTCAGCCAGTAAGTCTTTGTGGCTCTTCAATTTCCCACTGCATCACTCTGCGTCAACAGGGTTTCATCCTCCTCTTTCTCCTCCCTCCTAAAATGTATAGGCGTTATGTCACCACAGAACACAGCACCTAGGAAACCACAAAAGCCACTACAGAAATGATTGCATTCCAGGGACTTCCGCTTCATAAAGATGAACAGAGCTGAATATTTATTCAGTTTGGCTAAAGGATGACTAAAGGTGGTAGGGAAAAATCATTATTGCCTACAAACATTTGTACCATTGTTAAGACAAATTGCCCCAGTAGAATCATATACACATATTAAAGACAGTAAATACCAAGGTTATAAAACCACATGCGTATGTGGCTCAGGCTAAAAGATCCTTCTGTTATATAAAGCAGTAATTCCTCATGTGGCCTGTAGCCAAAATAGACCTCGGACCATCTAACCAATGCCCAATGAAGCAGTGCAGGACCAAGTGCCAATGGACAAGAAGCAGACTAGGGAGGCAGAGGAGTGCCAGATTCACCTGAATTGAGAGAAACAGATGCCTTTCCCATCCTAGATGCCATCAAGGGTCTTAAAGTTGCTCTCTTTTGTGTGCTTAACCTGCTTGTCCTGCAGCCTGGCAGGCTGAGCAATCTGTCTGGCCAGCAGGTGTAAAGGGATCTCCGTGCTATGAATAAACTGGGTTTGACGCATAGAATAAGCACAAACCAAAATACAAAAGTGCACCCAGATGGTCTAGAATCAAATCCTGACTGCAAGTTATCAGTTCTTTAACCCTCAGCAAGTCACTTAACCTCTGCAGCACCTACCTTTCCTCAAGTGTGAGGTGAGGAGAACAATGGTGTCTACCCACTTCCCTAGATTTAGGGAAGATTAAATAAGGTGCCACATGTAAAGCACTTAGCATAAGCCTAGAATATAAGTACTTAACAAATAAATACACTGTTATACGTAATCATGTCTGCTTACTGAAATCCTCACACAAACTTGCATGCAATCCCCAGAGACCAGTATATTACTACATTCGTGTACAGAGAAGTGGTGGAGGCAATATATAGTACAATACAATCCGCTTGTGATAATGCAACACGCTTGCAAGGGTTTAACAGAACTACCTGAATATGTACATTTGAACAAAAACCATGTTTGTGAATCAAACAGATGCTCAGAAAATTATGATGACTAACATGATCACCATGAGTAAACACAACTACCCATCAGAAGGTATTTACTGGAATACCTCGATTTTAAAATTCTGTGATAGATGTGTATGCAGGGAGCTGTCATAAAATATGGCCGCTTTCTGTATAAGAATAACAAGAAAATAGATACAGAATGACTTAAAATTGGTTGGGGGTGGGTCAAGATTAAGATCTTGGCCCCAATGATTTAAAATCTTAAAAATCAGATATGGACCCAAAGTATCTCAAATCTGTTATTTCAATAAATAACATAGAGAATGGATTTTAAAAGTGGAAGGGGGCAGGAAACAGTCCATTTTTGGAAAAGAAATAACTTTTTCATGTTTTCTACACTCTCATTTAAAAACCTCTGCACATATCATAGTCACAGCTGCAGCCACATAAAAGTAAGTGGGCCTGGTGTTCCCTGGCAGTTTTTCTAACTCTTCACAAGACTGCCATCGTCAGCCTGCTAGCAGCTTCACTGGCAGCCACTTAAGAGAAAAACCCAGCAATAAACATAAAGTTAAATTCCAATCAGATGCAGGCAGAGAAAATGCTCCCTGGCTTTGCTACATTCATGCAAGAACAAGAACCTGGCCTGGGGCTGAGACCACAGCAACGATCTGTCAGAAGCAACGGGGACCCAGGGCCAGGCTGCTGGCAACAATGCACAGCATAATCAGTTCAACTATACCAGGAACAACACTTCCTCCAGTTGCCAGGGCACCTCATCAATCGAACCCTAAGAATACACCTGAGAGCTAGCTGCAGCCAATTTAAAGTTAACTTATTTTCAAAGAAGAATTTCCAGAACGCCAAAGATGTTCAAAATATGTAAGTGGGAAAACATAGCTAGCTGTCATTATGCCACTACCTTGTGGTGCCATCCTTCCTGTGCCATCTGCATTCTTATACTGTCCCCAACTTCCCTCCCACAAACACAAACATCTACATCCCCCATGGACCCTTCAGAGCTCTGCTCAAGCAGTGCCTCCAAAGGAGGAAGCCTCCTCTGATCAGCCAGAGTTAGGTGTCCTACCCCCCTGGTACCTTCCCAATCCACGGCTGGTGTTTCTACTAGAGCGCTCACCAAGTGTCAGTACCATTTGAAAACCCTATCTCCCCCATTAGACTGGGAGCCACCTGAGGCAAGAGACTGTTTTTATAGTCATTTTCACATCCCTAGAGACCAGTACAATGGCCTACCTTAATATAGATACTCAGTACATGCTGCATGAGTGAATGAATCAATGAATGCGGTTCAGAATCAGGCTAGGGATAAGGAAGACATCAGGGACAGATGCGTGGCATGGGAATGGTCAAAGTGGGTCATTCAAAAATGGGTTCAAGAATTGTCCCGTTTATCTCATTTACAGCCTACCTCCTGCTGCATTCCTCCTCTCTCTAATGTATGATGTTAAGGTACTACCCCCAGATGCATCCACTGGATAAACATAGTTAAGATCCACAAAGAAATGAGGCATGGCAAGGACGGAATCAGAGAAATTCTTTAAATCGACCAGTAAAAATTTTATAAGTTATTTTCAAGTCTTGAGTTCTGTTTTTCGGGTTTTCCAGTGGATTCACTTTGCAACAAAACTGGGTTTCTGCCCACCAGCCTTTGGGAAGAATCGGGAGCCCTGAGTTTGGATCCACGTGGAAAGGGTGGGCAAAAAATTCAACTTTTTTTAATGAAAGAATTCATCTTCTGACAGGGGAGGGGGGTAAAAAGCTTAAACTAGCCCTAAACAACACTCACATTACTAGAAAGGAAATAAAGCTTTTGATGGTCCCACCTTCATCTTTTTCTTTAATCCACACATGCAATAGTCACAGCTGCAACCAAATAAAATGAAGCACATTATTCACTGGAAAGAGTTTCTAACTCCTACAGTTCCTCAGACTTTGGTGGCAGCCACTAGAGGAGAACCCGGTAAAAGACACTGATTTCAGATAACACTGAGAAGTGAAAACCAGATGTGGGCAGAGAGCTACATTTCAGGTCTATAACTAGCAAGGGGAGATCTGAACTTTAGAAACATCATTCAACATCACTGTATTTGTCTCCCCGGCCACAAAAGGAACCAAGTAAGAGGTTCTCACAGCACTACAATGATAATATAGGTACTACACTCTTTGGAAACTATTTTTTGTTTACACTGCATACATGTCAGACACTATCTCACAATTAATTATTGGCTGGAGATTATATAAAAAAGTAAAATTGGACATTTTAGTTAATTGTAGGTTAAATACAAATAAAAAAATAACAACCGTGAAAACATCTACTGCAATCTTGGGCAGGTAGGAGTTAGACATACCCCCCAAGTCTAGAAGGCCATTGTGCTAGTCTACCCATGCCATCAGCCAAGATTATCACAGTCCACTTGGGGATAACGTTCTACACATCTAGGTCAGCAAGGTGTGTGGAAATCAAGCCTTACAAGACACAACAGAATGATCTGAACACTGACCTTAGAACAGAGAAAACCATGAGGAACCAAAGTGTAATCCTGACCTACCCACACTTAGAACTGATGACCATGCTGTGAAGTTTGAAGACTGCCCCCTGGGTAGAAGTCTAGTGCCCCCTAGTGTAAAGGAGAAATTTTTATTTCTCCCCAAACAACTACTGATAATGTGCTCATATTTGTAAGGATATTTTATCACTAAGTGGATCTTATCGTATGAAAAAAAAAAGTATAATAGGTAAGAAAACCTGACACCAACAAAACTAAGTATATAATAGCTAATATTTATTTGGCTATCATAACAATTGTTAAACTGCCTTTTACTTTGGAAAGAGGACATCTTTTCATATATATCAATATTCATAGGCTCTTATTCATGATTCTCACAGACCCTCCTACCGGCTCAATGAAATCTTTCAGTAAATGTTTTCAGTAATGCCACTAGGTAGTGGGCATGCAAATAAGAATAAGTAATATTTATTGACTGCCTGACATATGCCTAATAGCTTAGGGATATTATCTTTTGTAATCTTCATGCCACCCCTGAAAAAAGTACTGCTATAATCCCTATTTTACAGATGAAGAAATGTAGAAAAATCTCATAGCTACTAGATGAGACTTTGACGTTCAATTCCATGGCTGTGATTTCTAACCCATATGTCACATATCACCTCCTGAGTAACATTTGCTAGCTCTGGACTAGCTGTGTTTTGAAATTGAACATACAAACATCCATACCATGTATATGTTTTTTTAGATTTAGAGTCAGAAAACAAATAATAACAATAAGAATAGGTACTGATGTTCACTGTGTGCTGGACACTGTTTTAAGCAATTTACCTGTATTGATTCATTCATTAATTCATTAATTCAATCCTTACAGACCCTATGAGGCATATACTATTTTTAATCTATTTTTCAGTTAGAAGTAGGCAGGGAGAGGTGAAGTAGCCTGGCCAAGATCACCAACATGAAAATTCAAACCCAGATAATCAGCCCCCAGAATCTGTATTCCTGTTACATAATCTTGCCTCTCAAAAATATTTTTAAAACTCCCTAAAGCCACCCCTTTTCTTATAGTGCAAGCCAAAGAGTAAGTAATCACCTCTTTAATCACTGTACAATGAAAACAATTGTACAAGAGCAAACCAAATTCTAAATTTGTCTCAAAAAATGTCCCTATCTCAACTCTGCAGAGTCAAAACTACTTCTTCACTGTACACCTGCAAACTTTTTCAAGTAACAGTAAAATCAGCTAAGCAATTCTTTTTACTACAAATAGGGCTGAACTAACACATTAGATACATTTTATAAACAGACAAACCAATGTACTCAACTGCCTATACCAACCCACAAATATGGCAAAATCTACCTAATCAATAGGAATTGTCAAATACGAGTAGCTTCAGATCATATAGTAATAAAATGAACACATACACTCCAAAACTGCCTGGAATTCAAAAGTGACCAAACTGCCCTGCTTTCATTTTTACACTGCAAGGGCCACCAAGTCCGGAGTTCAGATCTGCACTGTGAGGAAAAAGTCACACACCATACAGTTAAATCATTCTCATACGGTGTGAAAATTCAATCTCAGGATCATTCTCCATTTATTGCAATATCCATGAAAGAAATTCTACAACAGAAGCACAATGAGTACAATTTGATTTTTAAAAATATATTCAAGGCACCAAGCTGGGTATTTAATATAGTTTGCATTTCTGTAGTGTGATAGGTTTTCTATTTCAGACAGCTAAGAATCCCTTACAGATTAGTCTAATTTGCTAAATTGAGATACTCAGTGTTTTACTTTTCTTATCTGCCTTTTTATGGTCTATCTGGGTGGACTTAATTGGCACATCTTAGCAGATGAAATACCCTCAGTTAGCAGTCCAGATCTCACAGAGTAAATGAAGACTGATGCAGACAATTATGCACTGGAGCTGGAATAAGAGGTGCGTGCAGAGCACGAAGCAGAATTAGTCTTCATTTGTGTCTTAGCTTCGTCATTTAAAAGAAGCCAAGATTCTAAGAAAACTCTTTAAGGGAGCAACTTTTTCTTCTCTCTTAAAAATATAGACTCCTAGGGCGGCGGGGGGCAGGGAGGGGGGGCAGATAAGAATATATGTTTATTTCCTGAGAAATTAACTCCCAGAAACTGATGGTAAGAACAATCTTCAAATCATTAGGTTTCTTGATCAAATCTAGATTAAATTTCTAATAAATCAGATTTGGGGGAGCAAATTATTTTTTTTTAAGTGACAAGCTTGTGACGCCTGGGTGGCTCAGCAGTTAAGCATCTGCCTTCGGCTCAGGGAGTGATCCTGGAGTCCCAGGATTGAGTCCCACATCAGGTTCCATGCATGGAGCCTGCTTCTTCCTCTGCATGTGTCTCTGCCTCTCTCTCTCTCTCTGTGTCTCTCATTAATAAATAAATAAAATCTTTAAAAAAAAAATAAAGTGACAAGCTCTACAACGTAACTTGGCCTTTCCTATGTGCAACCTTCCCAGATGTGCTAAATCGTCATCCAGTGCAAACAAAATCCAAATGCAGAATAAATGAGACAACCCCAATACAAAGGGAGCCGGCTCTCGGCAAGAGAAAGAGGCTCTGTGAGCACAATAAAAGGGAGGTAGAAAAACGAGGAGTAATTCTAGGAGGCAACGCCTTCAGCAGCATTTCAGGCAAGGAATGAGACCCACAAAAAGTGTGGAGGTGGTCCCTATCAAGTGGTGGCAGAAATGTGCTGCTGAGGCAACAGCCTTCTTAGTCTATCCCACTGACCAAGCTGACAGATCACTTCTGCGAGCCCAATCCACCTTCAGACCCCTTCCCCTTCCAGCCTCTTCCATTTATGCTATCTTGGGCATATTATGTCAGCTTTCTAGGCTCAGGTTCCTGTCTCCTCAGGGGTTGTGAAGATTAAACCAACGAGCCCATCTTACATGAAGCACTGCCAAGTAGTATGCATTCAGTGACACCAGTTACAGCTGTTCTCATAGCACCTCCCTCCACCCCCCACATGCCAATCTCGCTCAGGCCATTAAAGCCTCCAAATTTCCAAGTCCAAGAGACTTTTTTCATCATTTATCCTACTTGGCTTGACCCCTCTAAGCATCTGAAAATGCTGACAGCCTTTCTCTTTTCAGTCTCTTTCTTTTTTTCTCTTCATGTATACAGCCAAACCCTCCAAACCAGGATCCAACTCACCCCTAGCCACAGCAGCCCCAGTGCTCAAGGGGAAGGACAAGAGAGATACCATTTACCAAATGATTAAGCCTTGCAGTGTGAAGACACTGTGTAAGATTTACATAATGAGTGGAGTCATGAGAGCCTTTTTAAACTCAAAATTAGTCATATAAAATAAAGAAAAAAAAGGACAGAGATGAAAAATGTTTAAGGTTTAAAGGTATTTTATTAAATGGATTAGAAACCAATTACAGCAACAGACATCATGACTATAGATGCAGGTTATACAAGACATGAGGCAAATTCTATCCCCATCCATACCATACCTGTCAAGTCTTCTAGACTCCCTACAATCTCTCCAAGTCCCCATTCAGTTGGCTTAGGTTTAGGGTTTGGTTCCCATCACAGTGAGGTGGAAGCAGCTTATGTGCTGATTCTTGGCACCACCTTGTGGTCACATCTAGATATTGCACATTCCACAAACGGAAGGAAAATGACATTTACACAACAACCCTGTCCCGGCTTCAAATCCCAGCTCTACCTCTTAACAGTGAAATCATAGGCAAGTTGATCAACTTGAACAAGATATGATTAAGTGTCTCAACAGCTTATTATAGTTGTAATAAATGAAAGATATGTAAGGATCAAAACCTGGAATAACAAATAATATGAAAAATAAAGGTGTAGGTAGTTTTTTTTTTTATCTTAATGTTATTCTAATTTCACTAAAAGAAACCACAAAGAATCACCAAAAGTGCAAAGTGGGGAGTGTGGAAAGCCTTCAAACCATTCCCAGGCAGCAACTCAAGTCGGTTTCAGGCTGTGATCTCAGCAACCTGGCCCCGAGTACCTGATAATCTGAGAAAACTCAGTACCACCTACTCAAGAGTCTGTTTCTGAACTCTACTGTGTTTCACTCACTGCTGTGGGAGTGGATTTGGAGGGGGTGGGTAGATTTATTGCAGTAGCAATGCCAAGCCGACTCTGGACTAGAGCAGAGGGAAAAAGCATTACATTTTCAAATCCCAGCATCCTTACCCACAGTTTTTTCCAACCACCTCAAGGGCTTCCTAAACGGAAACACAGTAAGGGCCTATAACAATGAAAAATGCCACCAAACTTGCCTCAGAATCAGCGGGAGCTCAGTCACAGCACACAGGCAGTAACCAGCTCCTCCCACTCCTGACTTGCTGCCTCAGACACTCTAGGCTGAGTCCTAAAGATGCTTTCCAGGTACTTCTGAAGCATATGCTGCTCTGATGAGAAGCAAATGGTCTATTATGTACAGCATATAGCTGAATGAACTAACCTCAAAGTTCCTCTTCAAGCCCTCCCCTACATAAACACACCTGTGCAGGGAATGTACAGAGGATTTTAGAGAAACATACACAAACTGAGTCTGCCAAAAGCCACAACCTCAAAAAGGAAAAGAATATATAAAATCTATTTATACACATCAAATAGTTCCCAAACTTGACAGTGCATCAGAATACCTAGAAAAGCTTTTTAAAAACTACTGCCTGGTAACCTCATGCTAGACCTCCCAAATCAGGACTTCCAATGGCAGGGCTCCCAAGTGGTTCTCCTATAGGCTGGGAACCTCTGCTTTAGTCTCTGCTCACTGCCATGGAAATACAGCCCATTGTGTAGCAACTTAAACAATAATGCCTGGCAAATAGAAACCGAAAAGATTTAGGACATGGGTTTAAGTCAAATGATAAACATCAACCCTAGCTGTGCCAGCAGGAGACAACACTTGTTTCGAAGTGTATCCTCTCACTCAGGGTGCAATCTGACCTCTACAGCCCAAGTCTGACCCAAGCAGTCTGACTGCTGCTGAAGAAGGAGGCCAGAGTTGGCGACAGTTTGTTTCTGCTCTATCTGAAGGTTGTCAAACAGCTGTCATGAATGCTGCTGCTATCCCCTGAGGCCCCTGTGCTCATGGTAGACATCGCTAACAGACTGCAGCACCCTTTCCCGGAGAGTCCAAACAGGGCCTCAGTCTCCCCCAGAACAGACTACCACTGCCCAAGATGGGAGCTGTCTGGCAATACAAGGGCTTGCAACCTGCCTGTCCTATAATGGACGACCTAGAAACCAGGCATCTCTGCAGACCACAGCTACCACACCACACACCACTATACAAGGAAATCTAAATGAGAAATGAGGTGCCTCCAAAGCAAAGCAAGTATTTTCCTTTTCAATAGCCTGCACCCTAAGGTCTATTTCAACATATCTAAACTACCCAACAGACAAGGCCCTGTGCTGAGATGAATCTCCTCCATGAAGTCTTCCCCAAGTATCTGTCAGAATTCATTATTCCCTCACTCTGCTTAGGGCCTATTTGTGCCCACATCTCCTGGAAGACTGCAAATTCCTTGCCAAAAACCCTAGTATCAGTCCTAGAGTACACAAATGTATTCAAGCAGTGAGAACAAAGACAAAGCAATGGGAGGTGCCTCATATCTCATCTGGAAATGAATCCGAAACACTGAGGACTGCTGATCTTTGGTTACCTGGAGGGGAAAGGTGCACATATGAGATGTCTGGTCTTCTAGGCCACCCTGATCTGTTCCGGCTGTACAGACTGGATAAGTGACACATAAGCGTTCACCAGGGACGCCTACCACTCAAACGCTGAACAAGTGTCACTCCTATTAAGTCTTTCTTTGGCTCCTGGAGCTTCTAGGCCTTAGCTTTCTAGAGCAACAATGTATTTTAAGAAAACCTAAATCTCACCACTAAGAGCAATACACTGATAGAAACTCTGCTGCTATAAAATGAAAACTAAAAAATAATGGTTGCTTTCTAGGATCTGCATACCAAGGAATGAGTAAGAACGGACAGAATATGTACTTCTAAGAACTGGTTCATCCACCCTGGTACATTATCAGAGGTATAAAAATCAGGGTACACCACTAAGGAGACAGCCTCCAAATGCAACTTAGTACAGAGACAGAAGCAAGATACAAATGTGGGAAAGGCAGAAAATACCGGGGCAGTTTAAAAAATGGGTAACACTTCCAAGACTGATCTGAGGTCTTGGGCGAAGTCAGAGAAAGTAGGATCCTAAGTGCCATTATTCTGTTCCAGAAAAGGTTAAGCTGTAGAAAAGGCTTGTGAGGAAATTCCAACTTGAAAACAGTTAAAAAGAAAGATACCTAGAGAACTAAAGAAAGATCTGTGACGCTCCAGCTAAGAGAATAAAGGGGATGAGACATCTAGGAATGACCCACTTTCACCTCTGAGTTTAAATGAGCATTATAGTTAATAGGGCTATAACCAATACAAGTTCAGTAAAAGGTGCCTGGCCTCAGTAAATATTCCTAAGCTCTAACCATAAAGAAAAACTCCTTTTCTATGTTGCAAACTCTATGGGGTTTTATTCTGATCATCTGTCATCAAATCACTGTTAAGATAAGGAAGCCTGAAGTCTTCTTTTTCCTCACTCAAGGGAATACCATTACAATTTCAATCTGTATACAAAGATCAGCAACAAGAAGTAACAAAATAAAAAAAGTAACTGCCAGTTGTTGGTAATAATGCTTCTCAATCTCAAGCATTTTCTTTTACCATCCCTCAATCCAAAGAGTACCAAAGGAGATGTAATACAAACATTTCAATGTGCTATCTGCAGTTTAACAGCCTTAATAACTATGGCTATAAAATTTTAAGAGCTACAGTATTTTGGTGGCAATTAGAGTTATTGATATTTCTGAAATTCATTTGAGATTTTACTGTAACTTCAGCAAAAAACTGGCTTTGATATGGCTTTGGAGATAACTGGTCTACAATCTTGACATTATTAAGAAAAATGTGTTCCCATGAATTTAAACTGATATTTAAAATACAATCAAAATAAACTGCTTCTGATCAACACACTAATATACTTAAAATAAATGTAATATTGAATGGGAAGAAAATATTTTTCCATTTACAATCAGTATGTTGAGATTAACAATTTATTAATTCTCTACAGTTAGTTAAGGATGGACACCTGGGTGGCTCAGTGGAGGAGCGTCTGCCTTCGGCTCAGGGCATGATCCCGAGTCCTGATTGGGCTCCCTGAAAGGTGCCTGCTTCTCCCTCTGCCTACGTCTCTGCCTCTCTCTCTCATAAATAAATAAATAAAATCTTTAAGAAAGAAAAAAAAAAAAACAGGAGACTTACACTGCTCAGGGTTCAAGAGCATCCAGGAATATTCCTCAAATGGCTCTGCACATATTAGATGTGCCAAATAAACTTAAAGTTGCAATGAGAAGTAACAAATGTTAAGCCACTCCTTAACTATGCTACATGACTACCACGGTGTGAGTGTAACAGCTTTTAAGAACTGATTTAGGTCACAGGTCCTCAAGCTCTGTGTGAAAAGAATTATGCCACATCTGCTTTTAAAGGTTAGGGAATGTATGCGACAGCTGGAAGTGGGTCATCAGTTCTAAATAACAGAAGGAAGGGCAGCCCCGGTGGCTCAGCGGTTTAGTGCCGCCTTCAGCCCAGGGCCTGATGCTGGAGACCCGGAATCGAGTCCCATGTCGGGCTCCCTGCATAGAGCCTGCTTCTCCCTCTGCCTGTGTCTCTGCCCCCTCTTCCCCGTCTAGAATGAATGAATGAATGAGTAAATAACAGAAGGAAAAGATATTAGGACAGTGTGTATTCACGAAGGTCAGTGGAAAGCTACAACAAACAATAAATGAGGTCTCCCTACAATGAAAACAAAAAACTATTGAGGATTGGGAAAAAGCCATCCTAGGAGCAAATACTTAAAAAGTAATCTGATAAACAGATTCCCTTTCCCTTGGACATTCTTAGTGCTTGGTAAGCTCATGTGAGAGATCAGAGATGCAGCAGGGTCTTGCTCAGTGGGCACACCAGGTAGCTTCAGTGTATAGACCGTTTTTCAGGGCTCACAAAAATAGGTGGCAATGGACTTCCTGAAGAGACACAATCACTTCCCCTTTCATTTTATTTGCATCATCCACTGAGAGAGTCATGGAAAGAAAACCCAAAGTCAGTGTCCAGCAACAAAAATGAGAATGAAAAGGAGGGGTACACTATGCACATGAAAAGCCTCTCTGGCAGCATGACAGGAGTTTGTAATTCTGCAGGTGACTATTTTCTCAAGACAAGGAAGGAGGGATTTAAGAAAACAAGCTTATTCTTTCATACACTAAAGCTTTAATCTTACTACTTTATGGAGGAAAGTCTTGTATAATTACTTTCCTGCTTCAAAAGAAAAACAACAACCATCCAGCATATATCACACAGGCCAGCCTTTTCGTTTTCCTGACCCTGGCTATAGCTGACCTCTGAGTGTAAAGGCATAGGGGTTCACACCTCGGTCTTCTGCATGCCTCTTGCCCTGGCCCTTCCCCTAAACGTTTCTAATGAGACTTGCCCAAAATCTGAATGAGATAAAGAAAAGTTAGAAGCATTTGGAATTAGTTCCCCTAAAGACTCAGGCACTCTGCTGGTTCTAGGAGGCTAAGGCTGCAGGAAGTCCAACCTTTGGATAAACGGGTCTAACACATTAAGCTGAATCTAGAGTTCTCATGTAATAAACCTGCTGCCTGAGATCAAGCAAGTAGCACAATCTGTTTACAAACTCTGCAGACTGACCTTAACCGCTGCTTATAATAATCTTCGTCTCCATCATCTCGGCATCTCACTACCTTCCGACCTCTTCCTCCACAGGCAGCTTCTGCTTCTTCCCCAGAACTTGGGGAAAAGTCATCCTCGTTCTCCTGCACCATTACTTTTTTCTGCCGTTTCCAGCGCTTGAGCATGGGATTCAGTTCATAGTCTTTGTCCTCCCCAGTCAGCTTGACCCCCTCTGCCTCCTCCAGCTCCTCCTCTGTGGGTAAGTACTCAGACTCTTCACCCTCAGAATTGCCCTCCACCTTCAGTCTCATGTCAGACTCCAAAGTTTTCTTTCCTTTGGGCAACCCCACTCTCCCCTGGAAATGAAGAGCTCTTTTCTGGAGCTTCTTGATGTGCTTTTTCAAGCGCTTATCTGTTTTTGAGAGAACTTTGCTTCGCTCATTTGTTTTGTTTTCATCGACTGTTGAACTCAGCTCAGAAGCGACCGAGGCTATGGCTTTTCTAGCTGCTCTTTTATTACAAGCTTGCTTCTTCCTCTCAAAAGACAATTTTGCTTGATCTGCCAAATACTTTTCAAAGCCTGATGCTTCATTGAGCATTAGTTTTCTAGGCTTTTTCTCCGATTTCTGAGGAATCTGGGTTCCAAAAGGTGTCATCTGGCCAGTGCGGATGAGCTCTTCCCACGCAGTCTCCTGAATAGGCATGAGCATGCTGCCAAGACAGGATGGCCCCGGTTCTGAAAGAGAGATGACAATGCATTGGGCACAAGAATAAACCTTTCAGAGAGTACGACAGAAATAGTCACTTCTTCAATAAACAGCACCTACAATTCTCACATTTTTTTTTTAAGATTTTATTCATGAGACACACGAGGTGGGGGGAGAGGGAAAGGGAGGGGGGGAGAGAGAGAGAGAGAGAGAACGCGCACAGAGACACAGGGTAGAGGGAGAAGCGGGCTCCCCTCAGGGAGCCCAATGTAGGACTCAATCCCTGAACTCCAGGATCAGGCCCTGAGCTGAAAGCAGAGCTTAACTGCTGAGCCATCAAGGCATCCCTAACTCACATTTTAAAAATATACCATGGATGGGGGTGCCTGGGTGGCTCAAGCTGTTGGTTTTGGCTCATGTCATGATCTCAGGGTTATGAGATCAAGCCCCGCAGTGGGCTCCACAATCAGTGCAGAGCCTGCCTGAGATTCTTTCCCCTCCCCTCCCCTCCCCTCCCCTCTCCTTCCCCCTCTACTCCTCCTCCTGCTCACACGTGCTCTCTAAAAAATAAATAATAAACATTTTATAAAATCAAAAAAATAAAAACATACCATGGATGTACTAAAGTATACCATATATAAAGAACAGAATAAAATTTATTATAGCATTCATTGTGCCAAATTCAATATACTCCTATTCAAAAAGGTAAATTCTCAATAACTTTTCCTAAAATAATACATTATAAATATACTCTCTGCATCCAAAGACAGATAAATGTGTCTGTTTCCTTATCAAAGCTTAGCCCCAGAAGAAACAATCTCCCAAGTTTCCATATCACTTCAAATACCAGCATCCACACGGAACTTAAATTCAAGAGAACAGTAAAACTGCAAACATAGAGTCAACACATTCCTAAATAGGTAAAACATAAATGTTTGCTCTGCCTGCCCAATATAATAGTCACCTTGTGGCTATTTAAGTTGAAAATTCAATTCCTCAGATGCACTTGCCATATTTCAAGTGCTCAGTGAGCTGTATGTGACTAACGGCTACCACAACAGACAACACAGACAGCATTTTCATCACTGCAATCAAGTCTTCTGGACAGCACTGTGTTAGATGTGCAAACTGACAGAACAGGGGACATAAACTGGAAGTTAGGTCATGATAATATAAAGTCACCCAGAAGTCATCCCTCTTTCATTAGGTGAACTTAACCTTCAGCAACATTACTTTACCCACAGCCAAAATACCAATGTAAGTAAGGCCAAAGAGGAGGAATCCATATTCTAAAATCTACATTTCTTTTAGTACAGTAATATCACAGTCAGTTTTTCACTAAATTTGCAGTGAAGAAAAATACACATCAGAAATTACACAAATATTAAGTGTACAGCACAGTGAATTTTCAGGAAAAAACATACTCATACACCATGATCCAGATCGAGAATCAGAAATTGCTAGCACCACCAGATGCATCCTTCATGGTACTCTCCAGTCTCACACCCCATCCAAAAGAATGGCTGACTATTAACACTACAAACAAGCTGTACCTGGCCTTGAACCTTAAGTAACATGGAAATGTTTGTATACTTGTGTCAGTTTATTTTGCTCAACATCATGCTTGAGATCAATCCTTATTGTTGAAGATAGTGGCAGTTTGTGAATCTTCATTGCTGTTAGTATTCTATCATCTAACTACACTATAATTTTTCCATCCCACTATTAATGGACATTAGGGTAGTTTCCAGGTTTTAGCTACTATGAATTACATTGCTATGAATATCCCAGTACATATTCTTCAGTATTACATTTATACATAATTCTTTGGGTATGTTAAGCTTTAGCAGGCACTGCCAAACAGTTTTTCAAAATGGTCCTATTAATTTTAAGTTTATATGTTTGAGAGTTTCAACTGGTCTACATTCTTGCCATTCTAGCTATTCTGGTACATGTGTAATGGTACCACTTTGTGGTTGTAATTTGCATTTCCTTACTAACTAATGTACTAGGGCAACTCTTCATTGATTTATTGACTTTCTGAATTGTCTCTTTTGAAGAAAATGTTCAAGTCTTTAGCCCTTTCCCAAGAGTTCTTTAATACACTCTGGATTCATGTCCTTCAATTAATGTATGTATTGCAAGTATCTTCTCCCACCCTGCAGCCTGCTTTTTCACTCTCTTAATGCTATCTTTTGAACAGAAGTTTAGTTGTGATATAGCTCACTTACCAAATCTTTTCCTTTACAATGAGCATCTTTTGTGCCTCATTAAGTCTTTGTCCCAAGATCATGAAAATACTTTCCTAAGCTATATTCTAAAAGCTTTGTTTTATCACTCACATTCATATTTCAAATCTATTTGGAATGTATTTTTGTACATGGTATAATAGGCTGAGATTCATTTTACCTTCAAGTGAGTTAGCCCAGCACCACTTACTGAAAAGATACTTCTTCACAGCACTGTATTGCTATACCTGTCATAAGCCAAATGACCACATATTGGGTGGATCTGTTTGCTGGATCCTATATTCTGTCCCATTGGTCTATTTGTCTTTCCTTATGCCAATACCTCACTGTCTTAATTACTATAGCTTGATAACAGGTCTTGATATTTTATTCTTCAAAAGTAACTTTTCTTGGCCCAATACATTTCTACATCAATTTTAGAATCAGCTTGTTAATGCCCCTACCCTCACCCTATCCTTCCCACCCCAAAATTTCTCCTTCAAAAAAGAAAAAAACAAAAACCCACTGAAGTGGTCAGAGGGCCAAAAGGAAAACCAGGAGCAACTGGAATCCTGGAAGGCACAGAAGTATCTGCTGCTTCAGACAGGCCAAGTGGAACAAAAATGAAAAGGGGCTTTTGGAACTGGGGAAGTAACTATTAATCCTGGGCAAAGTTTTACTAAGGAAGCAAGAGAAGGTAAAATGCAGCAGCAGGTTTTAGGCAGCCAGACAGGAATGAGAAACATGGCACTTCACCAGCAGAAAGCCTCACTCACAGGCCCAACAAATTTTGAGACTGAACTTTATAAATCCTTCTCTCTAGTATTTTTTTCTGTTACCTCAATTCTTCATAATAATTCTCCTATGTTACTAAATAAACTTCTGGAGCTAGCAGAAAATATCTGCTTGGAAAGCTTAAATGCTAAGAAGCCTTAATCTACATTTCAAGTATTAAATGATGAGCAGCTACCAACAATTTCCAAATACACATCCGCACATACACAAAGACTACAAAGATATTTCATTTCAGAACTTATGCATTTTCTCAAAAGGTTTTCCAAAAGACATCCATCCTAAGCAGTAATAAAAACAAAATCAGAGTCATACTATAACCTGAATGAAGATACCTTTTCTTAAATAACAGAAGTGATGCTTGGAAAGCCTGCCAAATACATCCAAAAAATGTATGTAAAAGCAATTCTATGAATGGTGACTGATGATGCTGGGCATAAAAATGTAATTTGATTAAGATGTTGTCTCTGCAGAATTAACTATGCAAGAATGCTAAGCTCCCTAATTTATTGAGTATAATACCAAATGTGCACCAGTAGCCTCTAGTAGATGGAGTTAAACATTTACTTTCATTCTCCAAAACCCCCTTATAACTTAAAAGATATTTGGTTCTGCAGGTGTAGAGAATAAAATTTTCCTAAGTCTGTTTTAAAACTAAGGCAAAGAAACAGATTTTTCTTAAAACCCAGGCCAGAACTAAGGAGCTAAAGGCATCAGGCACCAATTCAAGAACAAAGAGACACTGTTCCCAAGTATCCTCACCTATATCCTCCTCCTCCAGACTGGCATGATCTAGCTCAACTTGTACCTCCACTCCTCCGAGGATGGCCTGGAGACGTTTTTGTTTTGCTGTGATCTTCTTTAGCTGTTGTTCCTTGAATGATAAATATTGAACACAGAAAACAGCAATGAAGTGATTTCTTTTTAAATACAAAAGATAAATTTAAAAACTTTAATCAAGAGCAAAATAGGGACGCCTGGGTGGCTCAGCGGTTGAGCGCCTGCCTTCAGCTCAGGGCGTAATCCTTGGGTCCCAGGATGGAGTCCCACATCGGGCTCCCTGCATGGAGCCTGCTTCTCCCTCTGCCTCTCTCTCTCTCTCTCTCTCTCTCTCTCTCTCTCGGTGTTTCTCATGAATAAATAAAATCTTTAAAAAAAAAAAAAGAGCAAAATAAAACAAATTCTACGTTACTATTACTATAGAGAAACTTATTTGAGCAACTGCCACTTTTCTAACAGGATGTAGGCCCAAAAGCATTTTCATCAGGCAGGAATCCCTGTCCCCAACCACTCTCCTGGCTAGAGGCATTGTCTTCTATGTGCCTGAGCACTTAAGTTCTCATGTACGGACTCTCCACTAACGGAGGTGGAACTGTTCTCCTTGCTTTTCTCCATTACGCATTGGGTCAAATATTAAACTTTTGTTTCTGACCTTATCAACTGATGGGCTATGAGGTCAACAGGCTATGGGGATAACAAACAAACACAAATGTTAAAAACTTGAAAACGTCAGCCTCCTTTGATAATCTACCATATTTATGATTATCCTTTATAGTCCTTTATAGTAGTATCCCCAATCGCTAGGCTTTAAAAGGAATATACACATGGATATACTACCCAGCTCAGACCCCTCTTTAACTCGTCTCCCTCCACATCACCAGAGTTCAGCTATGCAAACATTCCTAGGGCCGGGATCCCTGGGTGGCGCAGCGGTTTGGCGCCTGCCTTTGGCCCAGGGCACGATCCTGGAGACCCGGGATCGAATCCCACGTCGAGCTCCCTGCGTGGAGCCTGCTTCTCCCTCTGCCTGTGTCTCTGCCTCTCTGTCTCTCTCTATCATGAATAAATAAATAAAATCTTTAAAAAAAAAAAAAGGTAAAAAAAAAAAAAAACATTCCTAGGGCCTCTCCAATTAACTAGGCTTATGGTACCTGGTTCTTCTTCCCAAGGTCAAGAATGTTTAAACACCAAATATGAGAGTGAGATAAGGAGAAATGCTAAATATAAATGCCATGTTATACTAAACTGCAATTCCTTTTCTTTCAGTCTTTCCCTCATAATCTCATTTAAACAGCCTTTCTAAAAAACAAACAACAAAAAACAGCCTTTCTCTCTGAATAGTCTATCTCTAACCATCAAAGGGCTATTTTAGAAAGACAGGAATATAGAATTGACTTAGACTAGTACCTAAAATGGCCCAAAGTCTGGTCCTTGCTGCTCCTTGAAACCTCTCAGCCCACCAGAAGCCCGAGGTCAGAGGTCTCTGCATGTTCATTCACACGCTCCCACAAGAGGCCAGATGTCCTCTCTTTGCTCTGGGGAAACCCCAGTGGCCTGAAACCACTGCAAGCTCTGACCTTTGGGCTGTTATTCTGGAGGTGGGTGATAGAAGATGGGATGGCAAAGATAATGGACTGGTGAGTGGAAAGCAAAAGGAGGCATTGAGTCTATAGACATCAGTAGTGGAAGTTAAATAAGAGATGCAAGGACTCTACTCACTGTAGTGCGTCAACTGTCAGCACAAGGATATTTGCTAGTAATTTCAGATAGCAGAAATCAAATGATCAAAACTAGTCATTCCTACCTACTTTGCTATGTTTTCAATAAAGCATACATAAATTCTAAAAAATGTTTCAAACCTCATAAAAACAGTGTCATAAGTAACAGATATTCCCTACCCTGAAATTGCACAACCCTAAGTGCAGACCCATCAATGTGGCCAGGTGATAACCATACCTAAGAAGAGTGAGCGTGAGTGTGTGATGGCTGTAGCAACAGGAAACATTGTGTACATAATCAGGACAAGCAGGAGCTAAGCAAAAAAAAGAAAGTTCACACAACACAAGAGACTGATGAAAGGCTAGTATGCCAAACAGGAAACTAAGCTGAGGAAAAAAAAAAAAAAAAGCACAACAAGGAAGACTGTAATTATAAACATCAAAAAGGTGGCAAGCAAAGCCAAAAAGGGAACCTTATCTCAAATGTGTGTGTATGCATATGTGTATTTTAAAAGATATTCTTTAACAGAAGATATTAAAGGGAAGCAACTGAAATATTAAACATAAAAAAGGAACTCAAAGTTTTCTATTATAGATTTTTCCTTCCTGTCTTAACTGTTCTTCAGAATATTTCCCCAATATTACATGTACAGAAATAATGACTTTTTTCAAAAATGCAATACTTAATATATTTGGAATCACCTTATTATACTTCTGTCGTTTTACAGAATCTAGTTTCCTGTTGACATTTCTGTTGGTGGCAGCTTGAGGACTAAGTTGTTCAATAATTTTATTGATTTGCCTTAGGGATGTCGTACATGACCTGAAAAATAAAAATAAAATGTCTATTTTCTACTCTGGTAACATTTTGTTATAGTGTAACATGAAGACAGAAATGCTACAAAGATGTCCTTTTACTTATTATTAACTAAAAGATAAAAGAAACTAAACCAGAATGCAAATCCTTGTTGGCCACATATACAACTGGAAGGGTTATTAGAAGTTTAAGATAACTGCTAGTGTTTTCTTTGATCTGGCTGATTGAAATCAGCACAATCTCATTTGTAAGCTGTTTCATTCATTCTACAAGCATTTTAAGTGTCTGCCTGATTCAAGAGATTGTACTAAAATAATGTGCAATAAGTTGTCCTCTTAGATGAAAAACAATGTACATAGGTGGTTTGAGCTTTATTTTTTAAGATTTTATTTTTTAGAGCAGTTTTAGGTTCACAGCAAAATTGAGAGGAAGGTACAGAGACACCCATATATTGCTTCCCCAAACACAAACACCATCCCCCATTATCAACAACCCACAGATGGTTTTTTAAAGCCCATTCTGGAAGTTATCTGAAGTTTGGAAAAGTACTAAAAATGCTGACTTTTTTTTTATATGTCAAGTATCTGTGACAACTGGAAGGTTTGCTGTAGCATAATATTTTATACTGTAAAAGAAAAAAAAAACTCTAATACAATGCTCCTAAAACAGATACCATAACTCTCAATTTTCAAAACACAAATTCAGTCTTGACACTTGTATAATTTGCTGTTTGTACCCTTTGTGGACTTCAGGATAAAAGATGTTATCAATGCATTCTAACCACGTGTCACCATGGAGCTAGTGTTAATCTGTGTGGTAATTCTGCAGCACTCTGGTGTCACCTATGTAAGCAGTAGGCACATTTCCACAGTCAAATGTAAAGGTGTGTTCCTTATGAAGGGTCAAGTTCCTCACACCTGAAGATCAGACTATAAGTATTCCAGAATACCTGCTACTTAAGAGGCCAAGAGGACACACCAGGAAGCTGCTGGCAGAAAACATGTCCTTTAAGGTCCAACAGCCATTTGTACCACAGTCTCCCCAGCCAAGGGTAGCCAACAGCTCATTCTTCCTTCCTTTCCCCTCCTCCAGCCATTCCCATCTGAGACTGCACCATCCTTCCATCCATCCCTTTCCTCTTTCCTGCTTGTCCTGACACAGCCTAGAACAATGGCTAAGACAGGGCAGACCGGCAATAGGGAATGAGCTGAATCTTCACCTGTCCTGCCCTTCTAGCCCACGTCCAGAGCCTACTTCTCTAACACACAAATGACATTTCCATGGGACTTCATCTTTCTATAGTCACAAGTAGGACAGAAGAAAGGAAAAGCAATGAGTTGTTTCTCATTATTTCTAGAAATGCAAATCTGAAAAATTACCAAAAGACTGAGACTTGGTTTAGACACAGGAAACTGGAAAGAAACTACAGAACAAGAGAAAAATGGGAGGAGGGGCGATATGGCAATGTGTTCCTGGTATCTCAAGTAGGACACATCACACCTTTGGGTACACTCTGAAAACCATTTTGTGCACATGCTTATGAATTCCAGGGTACTCACAACAGTACTTCTCTCTAGGACATTATGCATAAACAGGTTGCTATGAGCTGGCATGAAAGCCTGACTACAATGTTCAATTTTGCTCCTGAAGGAAAGGGCTAGGGTTCACACACAAGGGTGAGAACTACCCTAATTGCCTCCATCTTCCAAATAAGAGGTTCTATAAATCTCCTAAATTTCTGGAATACTACAACTACCATCTGAATTTCTCCATCACATGTAGACAAAAATTCTGCAACCAGAGAATATGGTCCACACTCACGTGAGATCATCCAGGACTGATCGATACTCCTTCTCCACATCAGCAAGTTGGGCTGCACGGCTGGCCTCATGAATGGCGCTGTCCACCTGCCGAAGCACACCCTGTTCCAGCACGTCCTGGTCATACACATCCACACCTAACCCCTGCAGTTCAAGGGCCTGTGCACTTGGCTCCACCGTCTGTATCTGATGTCTGTCGATATGCAGCAGGGCTGGCCCTCTCTTCGGAACTTCCGATGAACGCCCCTCGGCAGAAGCGGATGGTCCATTAGCAGAAGAACAAGAGGGGAGGCTCTCCTCCACCTCCATATTGCCATCATCTTCTTGCTTGATTGTCATTTCTTGTTTATCACTGACACACTGACTTTGCTCAGTCTTGCTGAGCAAACAGTCTTGCTCCTGAGTTTGACTTGAGTGGGAGATTCTCGCATTTTGCATCCTCTACAGATGATCTAAAAAGAAAAAAAAAGTAAGAAGTCAAATTTTGGTTATAAAGAATTGATATTTATATAGTTTCTTAAAACTTTTATAATTAAAGAATGATTTTTTAAAAGATCAAGTAATAATCCTCCAATGAGAAATTCAAGTCTCCAAGTATTACTTTTCTTAAAATGGCATAAACTACACATCTTCCTGAGTTCTGATAGTAAATAAGAAAAATGAACCAAAGGAAAAAGAAGACAAACAAGAAGAAAAAACACATATCAACAACAAAGGACATTTGGAGAGTCAGCTAAGAAAAGTGGCAACCAAAATCTTGACTGACACCCTAAGAGTCTCCTCCAAATCAACTGAAGTCATTTGCTCTACTTTCCAAGTTAACATCTTCACTGCACTATGGCACCAACGATTCACAATACAGCAGCATGATCAACTGTGATATGTGAATTTAGTGAAGTAAGGAACAAATTTCTCTATGAATCTGACCCTAGAAACTTTTAGGTTGAACATTTACAAAAACTCTGAATGAGACATAGTATCACCACTAAAATCTGAATCTGAGAAAGATTAAACACTCTCAAAAATAACCCCATTTCAGGACCCATGGGTGGCTCAGTGGTTGAGCTTCTGCCTTTGGCTCAGGATGTGATCCCAGGGTCCAGGATCAAGTCCCACATAAGGCTCCCTGCAGGGACCCTGCTTCTCCCTTTGCCTATGTCTCTGCCTCTCTATCTCTCATGAATAAATAAATAAAATCTTAAAAAAAAAAAAAAAAACATTTCAACGTACAGTACAATTTCCTGCCAATCAGGTTGGCGAAAACAGGCTGGGCCTGATAATATCCACTAAAGACATGGAAGATCCCCCCTCACACAACACCAGTGGCAATATAAACTACTAAAACTCTTTGGAAGGCAATTTAACAGTATCTACCAAGACTTTAAATGCACATGACCAGGTATCTATACCAAATATTCACATATATATATAAGCATGTTCACTGTAGCAAGTCAACAGTTTAATTAAGGCACTAAGTATTTCTAGTAACAGTGATATGAAAATCTTGTAAACTGAAAAAAAAATCACATAATATGAACACATTTATGTTGGATTTAAAAATGTATTCTGCATCTGTATGTATGGAATGCATTCAAAGTGATCTGGAGATATACACTAAATCTGCAACCCGTGGGGAGGAGGAACAAGAAGAAACAGGGACGAATAAAGGAAGCTTTCACATTTCACTCCACATACCCTTAGAAGCTCCTTGAATGAAAATGTACTCGCTGTGTTGCCTGTATAACTCTATCTAATAAATACATCAAAAAGCAATGCAATAACCAAGAGACAGCCTTGCTTTTTAAGTCAATAAACTAAGATTTCTTTCACCACCAAAACTTTATTTATATAAAAATACCAGCCCCACTGATTTCTCATTAAATAAAACCATCTTGGCAGCCAAGCACTAGGATACAAAGATGCCAAGAACTTAGCACCATCCCTTCCAGAGAAGCTGACTCTCTAGAGGAGAAACATGTCAATAACAAGAGCAGGGCAGGTCTGTAGAAGAGGCACGCACAAGAAGCCACCTGGAAACAGAGGAAGGAACAATGCATTGAGTCTGGTGCTAAAGAAACATATACAAGCTAAGATCTGAATCCCCGGCCCAGAGTCTGATATACAAAAGATGCTTCACATATGTTGAACAGAAGTAAGTTTAGAAAAGAGTTTAAAATAACAAGTCTGATGTGGACAACTGAGTCACTCGTGAATTCAGTGATAAAAAATGAAAATCTCAGAAAGGAAGCAGATGGGAAGCAGAAGGAGGGGCTGGTAGAGAGCTTATTAGCCACAGGTAACCTGTCCAGCATGCAGTCAGAAATGCAAATCTGGGCTCAAGAAAAAAGTCTGGATGAGATGTGGATGCAGCCCAAGGAATCCCAAGGCTATAACAAGTACCAGAGATCCTTTCAGAGGGTAAGAAGAGGCTAACACTGCAAAGGTTAAAAGTTAACCGCAGAGTAAAAAGTTCCTCCTTTCTATGGGCCTTCTGATCATTTTCAGAAGAAAGGATCAGCTTGGTGCTCTATCATTAGGTAGTCGGCATTTTCTTTCTTTCTTTTTTTAAGATTTTATTTATTCATGAGAGACACAGAGAGAGAGAGGCAGAGACATAGGCAGAGGGAGAAGCAGGCTCCACGCAGGGAGCCCCTATGTGGGACTTGATCCCAGGACCCTGGGATCACGCCCTGAGCCAAAGGCAGACACTCAACCGCTGAGCCACCCAGGCATCCCTAGCTAGCTGGCATTTTCAACACAGTGGGCAGGATTCTGGCTCAGAGCCTTCATGATAGCTGGAATTTAACAACTCTGATTTCATTGTTCTTATTTGTATGTATACAAAGATTCCTCTCTTAGTTAAAAAAAAAAAAAAAAACATCAATTCAATCAAAAATCTTAATATTGCAGTACAAAGACAAGACTAAAATAATGTTTGGTGAAAACTTCTAATACAAAAGAAGGAAGAAGGAATGGTTAAAAATGGGAAATGATACGGCAAATTCATGTAAGGAAACCAGAAGGAGAGCAGTGAATTTGGAAATTAGCAGGTCACTAATTACCTTAGTAAAAGAGGTTTCAGTGGAGCCATGGGGGCCAAAATCAGACAGTGAGGAGTTAAGTGATTTGATCAGGAAATGGAGGCCACAGGTGGGTAGCCTACCCTCTAAGGATCCTGGCTGGAAGGGAGACATGTGGAATGATCAATGTAACAATGAACGGGGTTGGGGTTGGAAAATTAGGTCAAGAAAAACTACGGAAGCAACAGGGGCAAGAAGATGTATATGGAGGTAACCTACAGAGACAAGGATACAGATGCTGAGGAGGAAAATAGGTTGTACAAGACAGCAGGGACCAAATGCAGATGGAAACAGAAGACACATCTTTCTCTGACCCTGGCAGAAGGATGATCTTCATGAATCTAAATCTTTAAGGAGGAGAGAAGCTAAAGTGGACCAAAGAGAAAATATCCCAAGTCTGGGATCTTTGGCATCTCCTGAGTCAAGGGATGAAGTTGGGATGGAGGCTGGAGAAGAGTAAGAATCTGGAATAAATGTCCTATAGAAGGGAAAAGCCAATGGGGAACAAACACTGGTGACATAAGTGTGGAGCCCCCCAAAACCACAAACTGCCAACAATCCCCAAGGCTATACAATTTCCTCCTTCCGTAATTACCAGTCCCAGGGGAAATGTCATTGTTGCGGTTTTTTGGAGCAGAAGTAGCAGGACAAAAGGGCATGGATACATGGATGCCATGCTGAGGAAGAGAGTAGTTTAAGTAACTGAACTCTGGGTCCAAGCTGGACAGATTTAAAAAAAAAAAAAAAAAAACAATCCAGAACAGACTGGGATAGGAAGGGAGGGAAGGAGAGAGGAAGACCAAGAAGCCACCTGGTGTGACTATGGACCAAAAGGCAAGTCTCCTGGGAATGAGAGCTGAAAACCAGGAGGTTCTTATCAGAAGATAAACAGTTTCAGAAGTGAAATAAATCATCCATTCAACAAATATTTGAGAGTTGATTATACTAAGCAGTGTACTAGGTTAACTAGTTTTTGTCGCCATAGAGCTTAGAGTCCCCTGGGGAGACACACACTTTAAGAACTATATACATTTATACGTATTTACAATTTTAAATATGTATATTCATATATAAATTATACACAGAAATGTAGGTATGGTAACTGCTATAAAAATACAGGATTCTTAAGGCCAAAATAACAGAGGAACCTAATTGACAGTGCAGAAGTAGGTATGAGAAAGGAGGTTTCTATGATAAAGTAATACCTGAGCCAGTATCTGAAGGATGAATAAGGTCAAAAGTGGAATGAATATTCTGGAAAGAAACGTGTAATGTCTAAGGCTAGTAAAAGATGGTACACTTGGAAAAATGAAAGGGTGGAACACTGGGAATTTTTTACTTTATCCTCCATGAATAACTGAGTTAAAGCTGCTGATAAGGACTCCTTTCATCGTGTAAATATTGCAGAATATCTTCTAACACTCTGTAAGGTGCAGTCCTCTGGGAAAACAGTATCTTCACTGTCCTCTCCTTTGAGCACTGGGGCTTCTCCTAGACGAGCTGGATTCTAGTTTGCAGATTTGGTTGTACACATGCCTAGCTGAGGAGGGAGTGGGGCATAAGTGAGGATGGAGGGGTAGGTAAGATCACAAAGGACCTGGGAGAACGGGAACTTGGATTTCATTCCAATTGCAATGGAATGATTTTTAAGAGTTTTTTTTTTTAATTTTTTTTATTTTTAAGAGTTTTAAGCGGGGTGATGATGGCATGACCCATCTCATGTTCAGAAGAGACCACCTGGCCTCTGTATGGATAACAGATCCGAGGAAGCAGCACAAGGAGATGATGGGAGACCTATGGGTGAGGAGTGATGGCCACTTGGAACAGGGTGACAGCAGTGAAGACGGATGCTCGTGGGAAACCAATGTCACAGCGTTCGTATACAGGCTGCTCGACCTTCCTTCACACGCTCCCATCCGACAATATCAACGCCCGAAGTGCCCGACTTGTATTTGCCCCGATCCTCTCTTTCAAGTAACTCCACTATTCTTGCCTAAACCAAACAGGGCCGCGCCGATCCGGGTCCTGGCCCCGCGCGCCGGCGCCGACACGGGCCCAAAGTTGAGGTTTCGCGGCGGGCCCGCCCGCCCGCCTGCTGCCGGCCTGAAGCTGGGGCGCCGCAGTCCCAGGTGAGCGCGGGCTCGTCACTTCCGGCCGCAGGTGCGCCAGGTCTGCGGGCGCGCGCCCAGCGCGAGGGCCAGCTCCCGGGCGGCCGCGGAGGGGCTCCCTCCAGGCGGCCGGACACCCGAGGCAAAGCCACCGGCGCCTGAAAGCCCCAGCGGGGCCCAGACATCCCCCGCCCGACCTTCCACCAGGCCGCCCCGACCCTCACCGACGCTCACTCACCCCGCGGCCACCCGAGCGGAAACGCAGACACCGCGGCCGCCAGCAGCCGAGAAGCCAGCCCGGGCGGCCCGGCGCATGCGTCCTCGGTCCCCCGTCAGCCCCGCCCCCAGCGTGACCCGACGGGCTTGCGCGGTAGGCCCCAAGGCGCATGCGCCAGGCCGACGAGGACGAGCGTGGCCGAGCACGTGACTTTTAAGGAGGCGCGTGGCCCCGCCTTTCCGCCTGCGCGCTCTGTGTGTCGCCTGGTGTAGAGAGTAAAAGCTGTGTCTCCAGGAAGAGAGAGGGAGAGGTACGCTGTGAACCCCCGAGAAAGTAAGGCTGCAGAAGGGAGGGGCCCGAACGGCACACCTGAGGACGCACGCACGGTGGATGCGGTCACCTGGCGCGGCTGTTGGCGCGCGACGAGCGGAGGCGGGGCTGATGCCCCCCCGCCCCCGCGCAGGTCTGGGTGCGGGTGCGGGTGCGGGTGCGGGTGCGCAGCGGGCCTACGCGACGGTCTGGATTGCGTGACTGAAGCAATCCCTCCCATCTGGCCTCCTACCAAAGAGGTAACAGAGATTTTGAGCCAAATGAGAATGTTTGCTTGGAGCTTTTGAAGAAACAAAATACCCACACCTATGTTGACCACAGAGGGAGGAAACCAAGCCTTACCTGAGGAAGGAGTAGCCTGTGATGGGTGCCAGGCTTACCAAAAGAGGCAGCTTCTCAACCCGGGGATTCCGGCGCTGCAACACGGCGGATTGGCCAGCGCCAGCGCCAGCGCCAGCGCCGGAAAGTCCTCTGGGAGTCGTAGGAACTCAGACAAGGTCTCTGTGTTCTGGGGGGTGGCTTGGTCTGGTTTGGTTTTTTAGGAAAACATCTTTGGGCCTGGGTAGGGAAGTGCCTTCCTCATCTTAAAGCCTGAAGTGGGATAACAGGAAAAGGGGGCTAGGAAACTACTGGGTAATAGTAATACCACAATATCTCTCCTGTTAGCAGCACAGTCTACATTTGCCTCAAGTCATCCTACACACACACACACACACAAAGTCATCCTACACACACAAAAAAATGTAACTTTGTCTTTTTTTTTAATTATTTTTTATTGGACTTCAATTTGCCAACATCTAGCATAACACCCAGTGCTCATCCCGCCAAGTGCCCCCTCAGTGCCCGTCACCCAGTCACCCCGACCCCCCACCCACCTTCCCTTCCACCACCCCTTGTTCATTTCCCAGGGTTAGGAGTCTCCCATGTTTTGTCACCCTCACTGATATTTTCACTCATTTTCTCTCCTTTCCCTTTATCCCCTTTCACTAAATTTTATATTCCCCAAATGAATGAGACCATATAATGTTTGTCCTTCTCCGATTGACTTACTTCACTCAGCATAATACCCTCCAAGTCCCTCCACGTCGAAGCAAATGGTGGGTATTTGTCGTTTCTAATGGCTGAGGAATATCCCATTGTATACATAGACCACATCTTCTTTATCCATTCATCTTTCAATGGACACCGAGGCTGGTGAGTTTTTCCTTCTAGTCATTTTGCTCAGTGCAGAGTGGCCAAAAACAAGTTGTACTTGATAGAAGCGCAAACTCTTCTCACTGTAGCACTACAGCTGTTCTCTCTTTAAATCTCAGACTGAATTCGTAGGTTTTCAGGATGATTTGAAAGTTATCTAGATAAGTTGGTGGGGACAGGTGACTTGGGGACCCTACTCTTCTGCCATCTTGCCCCGCCTCCTAACTTTGTTTTTTAAAAAGGAATAAAGAATTCTAGTGATCTCCTGGATACAATTATTGAGAATAGAAAGGCATTGGTAAGATACTACTTTTAATGCTTGAATTTGAAAGCTGTTTCTCCCAGATATACAGTGGCTCCCAACCGTTTTGAGAATGAGGTTCCCTTTTAAATATGCACTATCTTGCTGAGCCCCCATGTATCAATCAGAATTTGGACAAGAAGTAGATGCTACACTCAAACTAGAGGAGAATCAATAACTTCTACAAAGATGTGGACAGGATTAAGAAAACAACTCAGGATGGCACAGTACCCCTGAGGCTAGCAAGACTTCAGGACCTTTTCCCTTACATTATGGGCTAGATTGCATCCCTCCAAATTCAACTGAAATCCTAACCCCCAATACCTCAAAAGTGACTATATTTTGAGATAGGATCTCTAAAGACCCCAAAAACCTTTTTATTAAGTTAAAATGAGGTAATTAGGGTAGACTCCAATCCAATATAATTGGTGTCCTTATGAAAAGAGGAGATTGGGGCATTGGACATGCACAGAGGAAAGACCATGTGAAGACCCTGGGAAACAGCAACCATCTACAATTCAAGAAGAAAGGCCTCAGAAAAGACCAGCCCTGCCAACCCTTGATCTCAGACTTATAGCCTCCAGACTGTGAGAAAATAAATTTCTCTTTTTTAAGCCACCCAATTTGTAGTACTATATTATGGCAGCACTAACATGAATACACCATCCCTGGGCATGAAAGGGTAATGGTAAGACATTGGTTCAGAAGAGAATAGTTGAATGGAAAAGACCAATTGAAATGTATCAACCCATGATCACTCAGTGAGAGGGAACTGGGGAAATAAACACCCCGAACTCACTACCCTTCTATTATTTCATCTGTTGTTGCCTCCCACCAGCCAAACTTACTGACAGCCAGAGGGCAATGAAGCCTGTTGATGCCATTCTGTATAGATCAGCCTCTTCAGGCCTAGGTTAGGTTTGAGAGAGATGGAGAGTAGGTTTGGAGCATCAAACTGAAAAGATGCATTATACCCTACACAATTGTATTCATCCTTTTAGTATCCCTTTAGTGTAGAAAATGCGTAATGAAACAGTCACCATTAATTCAGTAAAGGTTTTTAGATGAATTTGTATTTAGTTAATTGAAGTATCTATGTACTTTCTCTAAGCCAAGTTTCCTCTGACCTCTGTGGCCTGAAAGTAGTAATGTCACATTAGCAGCAACAACTTAGATTTTGATGATTTCTGTGCCTACCTGAATACCCCAAAATCCCTCTTTTCACTCATGCCCTTATGAATGGAATATAGTGCCCTTACAAAAAGAGGTCCTGGAGAGATCCTTCACCCCTTCTGCCATGTGAAGACACAGCAAAAAGATGACTGTCCATGAACCAGGAAGTCAGCTCTCACCAGACACCAAATCCATCAGCATCTTGATCTCAGATTTCCCAGCCTCCAGAATTAGGAGAAATAAATTTCTGTTGTTTCTAAGCTACCAGGTCTGTAGTAGTTTGTCAGCAGCCTGAATGGGTTAAGATAAATTATAAGCAATTACTTATAATATTCATTTATGAACTTCAGTGTCTGAATGTCAACCAAAACCTCTCCTTTCCCCCCGACATCCTTTCAGTCCCCAAGTTCCATCAGTTCCACCTCCCCCATAGATTACACATCTATCCCATCTTCTCCATTCCCTATGTTCAGTTTTCTTGACTGTTGCAATCAGTCTCCTAGCCCAGTCTTTTTCCCTACCCATGCACTTGGGTGAGGATTTCAGACCCTTTGGATCATGTCTCTCCTCTGCCTCAGACCGACCAATGCAGGAAAAAATCCAAACTATTTAACATATTATCCAAGCCATTTTATTATCCTGCCCAGTCTGATTTTTTCTATATCATTTTTTGTCCTCTCAAGATTTAAGGAACTATTTACTATTCTATTTGTAATGTGCTGCAGTCATCTTGAACTGGCTAGCACCATTGTGTGCACCTCTTTCCAACTGCCTTAGTTTGCTCAGGCTGCCATAACAGAATACCATGCACTGGGTGGCTTAAACAACAGACATTTATTTTCTCACTGTTCTAGAGGCTGAAAAGTCTAATTAATCCTGGTGAGGATTCTTTTCTGGGTTCACAGATAGTTATCTTCTCACTGTCCTCATATGGTAGAGAGAGTTCTGGTGTTTCCTTTTTTAAAAGCTTGATTGATTTGAGAGAGAAAAAGAGTGAGGGTGGGGCAGAGGAAGAGGAGAAAGCAGACTCCCCACTGAGCAGAGATCCTGACTCGGGGCTCTATCTTAGGACCCCCAAGATCATGACCTTAGCCAGAGGCAGATGATTAATCATTGAGCCACACAGGTGCTCCTGTCTCTTCCTAATCACATAAGGGCACCAACTCTAACAGATTAGGACCCATGCCACCCTTAAGATCTTATTTACCTTAGGTACTTCCTAAAGGCTCTATCTCTAAGTACAGTCACATTAGGTCTCCAACATAGAATCAGTGGCCTCACATTGGTAACTTGAAATTGACCACGTGGGAGTATATACTACAGAAACAGACAAATTCTATGAACCAGAGTTTTTGATAGGAGGGGGACAGTTTATTTTTTCCCAGCATATTGCTACTTGTTCTTCTCAGGCCTATATGACTTTGCATATGGGTCTCTCTGCTTGGATTTCTCTCACCCATTCCAAAGTTTCTATTTTCTGAAGCTTTCTCTGATCCTCTAAATAGAATTAGGCCTTCTCAGCTCCTTCTGCACCCCAAACCGCATCTCTACTATGGTACTTATTACTTTGGATTTTAATACATTTTACATAACAAGGACTTTTAAAGTCCTAACTGTGGACCAGGTTTTGTCCTGAGAGCTTTAAAAATATTAACTCTCTTAAATATGACCATAATTATCACTGTGCTTTTCCTTTCTATTTAGTGTTCAGTGTAAGAAACTCTCTCCCTACCTCTACAAAACAGAAGGACTAAGTTGACTCTCATTTTTCAAAACTTCAGGGTAGTAAAAAAAAAAAAAAAAAACTTCAGGGTAGTGGCAATGCCCCAATTTGATTCCCCTTCCTCAGAAACATGGAAAAACTAAAAAAAAAAAAAACAAAAAAACAAAAACAGAAATGGGGCGTCTGGGTTGCTCAATGGTTGAGCATCTGCCTTCAGCTCAGGTCATGATCCCAGGGTCCTGGGATCGAGTCCCACATCAGGTTCCCCGCAGGGAGCCTGCTTCTCCCTCTGCCTTTGTCTCTGCCTCTCTCTGTATCTCTCGTGAATAAATAAATAAAATCTTTTAAAAAAAAATATGTTGGGATTCGGCAGCGACCACAGCACAGACCGGATCCCTCTCCTCTCTCCAGCTCACTCGTTCGCCTCGCTCCGCTTCCTCTGTAACCATGTCTGACAAACCCGATATGGCTGAGATTGAGAAATTCAAGAAGTCGAAATTGAAGAAGACAGAAACGCAAGAGAAAAATCCACTGCCTTCGAAAGAAACGATTGAACAGGAGAAGCAAGCAGGCGAATCGTAATGAGGCATGCGCCACTAATATGCACTGTACATTCCACAAGCATTGCCTTCTTATTTTACTTCTTTTAGCTGTTTAACTTTGTAAGATGCAAAGCGGTTGGATCAAGTTTAAATGACTGCGCTGCCCCTTTCCACATCAAAGAATGGAGAACTACTGACAACGAAGGCGCCTGCCTTTCCCATCTGCCTGGCTGGCTGGCTGGCTGGCTGGCAGGGAAGGAAAAGAACTTGCATGTTGGTGAAGGAAGAAGCTGGGTGGGAGGACAGTGAGATCTAGAGTAAAAAACCAAGCTGGCCCAAGGTATCTTGCAGGCTGTCAAAATGCAGTTTAATCAGAGTGCCATTTTTTTGTTCAAATGATTTTAATTATTGGAATGCACAATTTTTAATATGCAAATAAAGTTTTAAAACGTGAAAAAAATATTTTTGAAGTGCATTGAACACTGTGAGAAACTGATAAATCTAAAAATAGAGGTAAAAGCATATTATTTAGAATTATGTTAGCCACCACTACAAAAAGTAATGTTAAATATAGGTTGAATAAGTGAACAAATAATTTTTAAAGCAATGAATATATAACAATGGTTATATGATTCCATTGAAATATATATGTATATGTGTGTGTTTGTGTGCATGTGTGTATACAGGGGGAAGTGTGGTGTGGAGATGAGGAATAGTGTCCCTACTTTGGACACCATGACATTCTGTGCCTTTGCCTCTCTTAGTCTCACTGTTTCATATATTCTGTCCAACTTTCTCTTTACCCTGACTTTTTCTCAAATCCCTCCCAGATTAATTTTGGGCACTGCTTTTTTCTATAATCTTTTAGGGTCATTACAGAATCATTACATGGGTAATCATTACATTAATTTTAGGGTCATTACATGGGTGATTACAGAATCAACAAACACCTTACTCTCCAAAGCTGATATATAAAAGTAAAGAACAAGAAATCCTGTCATTTGCAACAACATGGGTGGACCTAGAGGGTATTTTGCTAAGTGAAATAAATCAGACAAAAAAAGATAGATACCATATGATTTCACTTATATGTGAACACTTAAAAAACAATGAGAAAGCAAAACAAAAACAGATTGATAAAGACAGAGAACAAACTGGTGATTGCTAGAAGAAAGGGGTGGATCAAATACGTGAAGGAATTAAGAAGTACTACTTCCAGTAACTTCCAGTAATAAAAGAAGTCATGAGGATACAAAGTACAACACAGAATACAGTCAACAATATTGTAATAACTTTGTATAGTGACAGACAGATGGTAAATGATGTAAGAAAGAACATTGGGGTTTGAAGCCATGGCCAAGAAAGAATTCTTGAGATGTCTTTGCTGCAAAAAGGTGATTTTATTAAAGCACAGGGACAGGACTTGTGAGCAGAAAGAGCTGCCCTGGGGTCATGAGGAGTGGCCCATTATATACTCCCAAGTTGGGAGGGGTAGTGTAAGTCTCTAAGGAATTTTGGAAGCAATGTCTCCAGGACCTTCAAGGGACTAGCTATTGTTGGGAAAAGGTCATTTATTACCGTCTAATAAAACGTTAGTCATGAGACCCTCCCATTTATATTGGTGGGCCATATGCTTGGGGGATGATTGCCAACACATATCTTGGAGGGTTTAAAAATAAAGGAGATTTCTACAGGAATTTTTATATGTTAAAGTAGATGTGCAACATCCTGGGGGTCAGGCTAAGATTGGCTTTTGCTCAGAGCAAAGTATTAAGATGGAGACAGTCCCTAAAGGAATGTCACTCTGCCTGTTTCAAGGATTTGTGAATGGGCTGTGGGTAGCAAGGAAATTTAATTTCTCTTCTGCCTTTGGTTCCCACATCAGGAACTTCACTTAAAGTGGAGAGCATTTCATAAGGTACAGAATTGTCGAATCACTATGCGGCACAGCTGAAACTAATATTATATGTCAACAATACTTCAATTAAAAATTTAAAACAAAATAAATAGGAAAGAATTAAAAATAGATATGTACGAGCAAAGGTCTGCTCAAACTTCAGAAAAAGGTACAGGTGAATCTTAGTAAGGCTCCACTATTTCAATCTAATTTTATTAGTAGTAACCAGCATGGTAACTGACATTTGCAGTTGTACCTTAAGGAGATTTTGAAGGGAACTATGGTGATTCTGAACACATGAGAAGGAAAATTATTGCAGACCTAGTCTTCATGAGTGGAAACGTACTGAGAGTATGAACATAAAGAAGAATTTAGCAATAGTAAGAATAACCTGAGGATGTGGACGTGTTTACAGGATATCTACTTCCAAATAAAATTTGTACAAAGAAAGTGGAATTATGTGATCTTAGTATCCTGTACACTATGTGACAGTTCCACCTCTTCATTCATTATCCGTGCAGCTCCCTTTGAGCAGTCACCTCACGGAGAAGGCTATTCAACAAATGGCCACTAGAGAAAGCAGAGCACCCACAAATCGGTTTGGGTAATTTCATTTTAGCAGATGCATTTTGTCCAGTGGCTACTATGAGCCAGGTGTTCTGTTGGATATGGAGGACACAGAGGTAAACAAGGCAGACAAGGTCCATGCACTCATAAGACTTACATTCTTGCAGAGGAAAAATAAATAAATTTATTAAGCAAAAAAAAAAAGATGAAGTAATTAAAAAAGTAGCGTCTGAATAGGGGACATTTTAACTGCAATCTGAATGACAAAAGGTTACTATCTGAGTATCAAGTAGAAGAGGATTCTTGGCAGAAAGCAGTAGTGCAAAGAGGGTAATGTAGGCACAAACTTGGCAAATTAAAGACTAGAAATTTGGCCACTGTGACTGAAGCCAAGGCAGTTAGGGGCTAGATATCTAGAGTTCTGTAAGCTAGGCATTCAATTTAGATTTTATTCCAAGTGCAAATCAAATCTGTTGTAGGATTTTAAGTAGGAAAGTGACATTGTAAATTTGCATTTAAAAATATTTGTTGGCCTAATGACCATCATTTAGATCGATGGAACAGAATCGAGAGTCCAAAAATAAACTCATATATCTATAGTCAATTGATTTTCTTTTTTTTATTTTATTTTATTTATTTATTTATTCATGAGAGACAGAGAGAGAGAGGCAGAGACACAGGCAGAGGGAGAAGCAGGCCCCATGCAGGGAGCCCGACGTGGGACTCGATCACGGGTCTCCAGAATCACACCCTGGACCGAAGGCAGACGGTCAACCACTGAGCCACCCAGGGACCCCCCAGTTGATTTTCAACACATGTGCCAAGACCATTTAATAGGGAAAGAATAGACTCTTCAACCAATGGTGATGGGAAACTAGATATTCACAAGCAAAAGAATGACATTGGAATCAACCTCACACCATATGCAAAAATTGACTTAAGTGGAGCAAAGACCTAAAGAGCTAAAACTATAAAACTCTCAGAAGAAAACTAAGGAGTAAATCTTCATGACCTTGGATTTGGCAATGGATTCTTACATATGACAGCCAAAACATGGCAACAATGGAAAAAATAGATCAATTGCTCTTCATCAAAATTTAAAACTTTTGTGCATCAAAGGACACCATCTAGAAAGTGAAAAGGCAACCCACAGAATGGGAGAAAGTATTTGCAAATCATTTCTTTTTATTTATTTATGATGGGGGGGCAGAGACACAGGCAGAGGGAGAAGCAGGCTCCATGCACCGGGGCCCGACGTGGGATTCGATCCCGGGTCTCCAGGATCGCACCCTGGGCCAAAGGCAGGCGCTAAACTGCTGCGCCACCCAGGGATCCCTGCAAATCATTTCTTTTTTTTTTTATGATAGTCACAGAGAGAGAGAGAGAGAGAGAGAGGCAGAGACATAGGCAGAGGGAGAAGCAGGCTCCATGCACCGGGAGCCTGATGTGGGATTCGATCCCGGGTCTCCAGGATCGCGCCCTGGGCCAAAGGCAGGCGCCAAACTGCTGCGCCACCCAGGGATCCCTGCAAATCATTTCTGATGAAGGACTAGAATCCAGAGTATACAAACAACTCTTCCAACTCAACAACATGAAGAACAATCAATTAAAAATGGGAAAGCCATCTGAATAAACATTTCTCAAAAATTTATATATAAATGGCCAACAAGCACATGAAAAGATGTTCAACATCATTAGTCCTTTCAGAAATGCAAATAATCATATTAATTAGTAGTTGCCAAGGCCTGTGGGAATGGAGAGTTGGACAGTAATTGCTAGAGTACAGATTTTCTTTTTCTTTTTGGAGTGATGACAGTGTTCTGGAATTAGTGGTAATGGTTGCACAATTTTGTGAATGGCCTAAAAAACACTGACTTTTACACTTTAAAAGTGATTTTTATGGTATGTGAATGATAATAAAACAATTTTTAGGGGCACCTGGGTTGCTCAGCCGTTGAGTGTCTGCCTTCAACTCAGGGCGTGATCCTGGGGTCCTGGGATCGAGTCCTGCATTAGATTCCTTACAGGAATCCAGCTTCTCCCTCTGCCTGTGTCTCTGCCTCTCTCTGTGTCTCTTATGAATAAATAAAATCTTAAAAAAAATTTTTTTAAAATAAGCTCTAGTACATTAGGGCTTGAATTCTTGTTTTGGAAATCTTGTAACAGCTGCCATTAAAAAAAGTCAAACGAACATTAGATTAACTCAAGACACGTGAGTGAGGTCATCCTAGGCCATTCAGTCCCAAGTGAGACCTTGACTTTTAACTGACCTCCGGGATCAGCAGAGCTGACCCTGACTAGAGAAATTCCTCACTGATCCATAGAATTTGAGAACCAATAAATATTGACTGTGTTGGGGCGCCTCGGTGGATCAGAGGTTGAGTGTCTGCTTTTGTCTCAGGTCATGATCCTGGGGTCCTGGGATCAAGTCCCATATCAGGCAAGGAGCCTGCTTCTCCCTCTGCCTGTGTCTCTGACTCTCTCTGTGTCTCTCATGAATAAGTAAATAAATAAAATCTTTAAAAAAATATATTGACTATGTTAAGCTCTGTGTTTGGAAATAGTTTGTTATGTAGCAAAAGTTAACTGAGACGGAAGGTGACCCAGAAGACTGTCAAAATGCTCAGTGCCAGAAATGTGGAAGACAATGAGACAAATGCTCTTCCTTTCTTAGGAGCCATCACACCAGAGGGGACGTGCCATTTACACAAAGGCACAGGCAGCTCACAGGTCACTGCATTGTCTCCTAGAGAGCAAACACATCCATAAGGACTCCAAAGACTGCCCAGATGGCTGACATTCAAAGGAGATGCAGGAATGAGCAAGCAAAAAGAGAGCAGGTGGTCCTTAAGTGAGACCCTTCTGTGTACTACCCTATGAGCACAGACACCTGGGGCACAGAGGGGAGGTTGGGAGAGAGGGAGGTCACATGCTTTCCTCTGCTAGTAGCCCACTGCTTCTAAAGACCTGGGAAGAGAATCATAACACTCAAATAACGTGAATATTTACCTGAAAGGATGCAAAGGTTTTAACCCCACATTAGAATACTGGCAGATGTGACCTAGGTAATATTGTCTGGCAAGAGACCAACTTTTCTTTCTCCCCACTTTCAGGAATGGGAAAAAGAACCCAAAAAAGCAAACTCGATAGTAATGGTTACCAGAGGGGGGAAAAATCACATTTGTACATTGCTAGGTTAAAACTGCACAATTCAGACTGTTACCGTCTTTCCTTTTTCTCTCCCTAATATTTGGTGCTAGCCATGTGCCTAGCTCTCAGAAAGCAGAGGAATAAACATCTGAGTGTTTGCTCATGTCCTTCTCCTTTGTGGTGATGGATATTCTACAATCCTCCATGATTTAGCTCAATTCAGCCCTTTCATAAAGCTTTCCTGAAACCTGACTTCAGGCTGCAGGAAATTCTTGTTCTTTGTCCTCAATTCCAGCACAGAACTCCCCAGACAGCTTTGTAATTGGCTGGGTCAATGTCCATTTCCCCAGATCTCAGCTGCTCCTACAACCTTGAACTTTTCCTTCCAGGGACACGGGATGCCACTCCCAGGCTTGTCCTCTGTCCCAGAGCCACAAGAACCGTCAGGTGCTACAGATAAAGAGACATGACCACCACTCCCTCACAAAGCATCAGCCCCTTAGGGACCTCAGATCTCAGAGCCCGTAGCTGTTCTCAGGTCAAACCAAGTGGGGAAGCTTCAAAAACGTGCCTCCTCCAGTCTGACAGCGCCCCTACCCACCACCCACCTCATTTCTGTGAGGTCTGTGTTTAGAGACCCACAGATTCCTCAAGATGCTTTTTAAGACTTCCTGCTTTTTGCTAGCAAATTGTTAATCAGTTTGTGGCAGCATAAATAAAACTAGAGGTTTTAATTAAAACTAGTGAATGAGTGAGTGGAGACCAGCCTGGCCGCTTTGCTCTGAGCCTTGAAGCAGTAAATAATGAAAGTGTCACACAGCAAGTGATGGGTTTTAGCAGAAGTGTAGGGCCAACAGAAATGAGGCCACAGAGAGCTCCTCCCCCCCAGGTGCAATTTCCAAGTCGGTAGAATCCCCATTTTAGTGTTAACGAATTCTGCAGGAACTGCCCAGTTTTCTGGACATTCCAGAAAAAAAAAAAAGGCAAGATCAGAGTAGCATGCAGGATGCCCATTCTTTGCATATCCTTGGCATGCTTTCACAGGGCACTACTTAATGTCCTGGTCCTCGCAGAGGGGAGCAGGGGACACCACAGACATTTCTTGGGCCAGAATCTGGAAATCTGACATTCTCAATGTGTAGGATATAAAAAGATTTGTTCTACATCCCACTTGACTTTCAAATGCTCTGTAGAGATGTATATAGATTTTTTAAAAAAACTATAATTATCTGGGATCATACCTGAACTCCATGTAATCATAAAGTCCCTTTTGCACAATTTTACTAAGGACATGTAACTACCATGTGGGCAAGATAAGCCAGGAGTTTCCTTGACAGCATTTTAAACTCCTGACCCAGTGGCAACAGCCCTCTTGGTATCCACATCTCGAGTATAACACCTGCATCAATCCTCACTGTAGCTTGTCAATTTTAAGGTGATTCCACATACAGGTACAAGCATGGTACTATTTGTTTGCATCTGAGTGTGGGTCTGCCCAGGTACTTGCATGTTGAAATGAATACGATTTTATTATGAATAATAATAATTTCCCTTTTATTTTACTCAGTAGGGCATTATACCAATTTTTTAAAAACTATGTATAGGAGATATGAAGAAATATTTGTTATAGAAATGGGTGCATTGTATCAGATGAGTTGGAAAGCCACTGTTTGTGCCAACATGTGAGTATGACAATCATTGAGAGAACTTTGGAGAACGTACTCTCTCACTTCTCTTCTCTGTCCCCACTGCTTCATCAGCTCTGATTCACGTTTAAGGGGACTCCCAGAAGCCATTTCCAAGCCCCTGAAGCAGCTCCTCAGCCTGAGCAAGTTGTGCCAGGTCTAAACAATCCGTCTGGCTAGCTGCCATGCTCACTTCTTTCCCCAGCTCTCTCCCCACACACCGTACACCCCTCCAGCTCCCATGAGTCTTGCAGAAGCCCGTAAGTGTTCCTTATTTGGTTTTCCTTATTCTTCCCACTCACTATTATGTCCAGGGGTTTGAGGCTATGAAGGTAGGGATCCCAGACCTGGCCTGGACACCAGGACAATGTGATGGTTTTCCCAACACATTTCTGAAGTATGCTGGTTTATACCCGTGTGAGCAGGTTATGTTATATGGCACCACTAACATTAAAGCAGGGAGATGTTTTATATGGGCCTGATAAGATCAGCTGAACCCTTTAAAGGTAGAGTATTTTCTTTGGCTGGTGGCAGAAGGAAAAGTCAAAGATTTGCAATGTGCCACTGCTGTATTGAAGATGGACGGGGCCATATGGCAAGGAATGCAGGTGATCTCCAGGAGCTGGGAGCTGCCCCCAGCTGACTTTTAGCAAGGAAACAGGGACTCTAGTCCTAGAACCACAAGGAACTGAACTCTGCCAACAATAATAACATGCATGGAAGTAGATGTTTGCCCCAGCGCTTCCAGACAAGAACTCAGTCCTGCTGACACCTTGATTTCAGCCTATAATACTATGCACAGAGTCATACTCTCTTGGTCATGCTGGGCCAGACTTCTGACCTACAGAGCTGGGGGCTGATGGTGGGTGCTGTTTAAGCTTCTAGAAATTCAGAAATTGGTTTTGCAGTGATAGGAAATTAATGCAGACAGGCACTATTTTCCTGAGGGCAAGAGAGCGAGATATTTGGAAAGGAATCTGAGAAGTAGTACCTGTAAGGAGTTCAAGCCAATGCCTGGCAGAGATAGAAAGGACAGGGCAGGGACACAGTCAGAGACCAAAGGCCAGCAAGATTGAAGGTCTAAGTGGTGGTGGCAGGGGGAGCCAGCTTAGTGTGTACTGCATTGACAGGGTACGAGTAGCAGTGTCAGTTCTCTTTAAAATGTATGTATATACACACACATACATATGTTACATATTATATATAATAAATAAACATTTTTATTCTTAACTATATTATGATACATATATCAGCTTTGTTATAGAAAACTCACCACCAAAACTGTAGTAAGAGAAACCCAGGGGATCCCTGGGTGGCTCAGCGGTTTAGCACCCGCCTTCCGCACAAGGCATGGTCCTGGAATCGCGGGATTGAGTCCTACACCAGGCTCCCTGCATGGAGCCTGCTTCTCCCTCTCTCTGCCTGTGTCTCTGCCTCTCTCTCTCTCTCTCTCATGACTAAATAAATAAAATCTTAAAAAAAAAAGAAAACCTCAGGAATCCCAACATTGACAGACAACCATTGTGAACTTTGGTTTACATCATTCGGGTATCTATGCCATATGGAGGTAAATAATTTGACATAATAATTATAACTAATTTTAATCAATGGCTTACCATAGGTCAATACTCTGCAATTAGTTACACATGGTAACATTTAATTTCCACAACACAGGAGTACTTATGTATTCATATGTACTGATGAGGTAAATATAGTTCTTATCCCTATTTTACAGCACATTCACTGAGGCCCAGAGAAACTGACTCATTTTCCTGTGCTTACCCCGCCATAAGCCCGGATTGGAACTCAGGCCATTGGACTCCAGAAGCTGTACTCTTGACTGTTACCTCTCTACTGCCTCGTGTGAACAGGATTTTATGATGGATGTGATTTTACAAACTGCTTTTCTTGGTAACAAGTCATGGGCAGTATCCTAAGTTGGGTCCCACTGGAAACAGATGCTAAGGCAGATTTGTGTGCAGGAGACTTACAGGGGATGGAGGAAGTGAGACTGAGCAGAGGGGGAAACTGGACCACAGTGCACTGTCAACACAGGCCTTGGTTTATTCTATGTGGAGCCTTGGAATTGGGATAGCCTTACAGATTGAGGCACAGGGGCACTACATTTTGCCTTTTCCCAAGGATGCAACACTATTTGTGATTCACTATCTTGACTGGAGATGGGAGGCAGCAGTTTCAGAAACTCCTACTTGGCCCCCTCCTGTTGGAATAGCTCTTACTCCACAGGCCAAGAGACCACTGTGGGCATTTCATCAACCACCAAGTATGTGTCTCCCAATTGCCCATTTGGGGGTTGGAGAAGTAACCATGGGGTGGGTCTGTGAGGCTTCCACAAAAGTTGTTAGTTCAGCTGACAGAAGCTACTTTGTCTAATGTCTAATGACCAATTCATATACAGGCACAGAGAGGAGCCTCCATGCCACAGCTTAAACATCTACAAAGGTCCGGTCTATCCCCAGAACTCTTGGGGATTATTTCTGCCTTTCCTGCAACTGCATTTTCATTTGATCTGCTTCCCTCTGCCCCGTTCCACTTTCCTCAGTTCCACACTGTGCAGTTACCCAGAGCACTTCCCAATAAACTCCCTCTGACTGAGAGTCATGGAATCACAACCTAAAACACTCGTATTCAGCAGTGGTTCAAGGAAGCAGACTCTAAAATGGTATTTTAGGATTATATCACCCACAGGCTGATGAGGAGGGACCCATAACTGAGTTAGGAATAGACAGCTCCTAGCAGGCCAAAGCAGTGCAATTGTTAAAACTTACACCAGTCATGCACTGGAATAGGGCAATGGGAAAAGGATATTACAGGTGCAATGTCTCAGGCTTCTGGGAAGGTCAAGAGAAGTAATGGTCATAAAGACAATGAAATTGGTTGGCTCTTACTAGGCACTCAGATCACATGCTCACTTGCTGGCCTATGGCTAAGTGTACAGTCTCTACTAAGACCCCATAATAGGCCAAGGGCTGTTTCTTAAAAGGAGAGTAGTTATCTCTGGAGGATTGGCAGGGCTTTGACCCCAAATCCCAAGGGTCTACATTTAAATTCACCTATAGGGACCTGCCAAAGTCTCCAAACCACATTCCTATCTGCCACTGACATTTCAGTTATTTTAAAGACTGGATTTTAGGAAACAGAGTAGATAAGCATGGCACTTTTTTAAAAAATTTGATTCATAGCTTCTCCCATGCTCCATAAATAATACTTTAAAAATACAGCTTTTATCAGTGTGAGCATGGATCACACCATGTTATAAGGCCTGCATATGTGTTCCATTCTTACCCGGCCTGAAGACAGGGATAGAAAGAGTCCATTATACCCTCATATCCTCCCTGCCAAACAAAATGCCTCAGACATGATTCTGTTTGGTGTTTGTGAGATGGATGGGAGGCTGGCACATAGGGTCCCTACGGGATCTGCCAGGGTTTCCTTCTACCTCCTGGCTCTAGCACACTCTTCTCGCTCTCTCTCTCTTTTTTTTTTTTTTTTTTTTTTTTTTTAGCACACTCTTCTTAGATTGGAGCAGCAGTTCAGTTCTCAAATACACATCAGTATCATGGATGTGGTCATTAAAAGCAGATTCCCGGACTCGCTTCTGACCACCGGAACTGGGATCCCCAGGAGTGGGCTGGGAACAGGCCTGTCTCCCAGCTCCTCGGCACCTGCCACATACTGAGTGGCAGCATCCGGAGCTCCAGACCAGAGGAGGCATTTCTGAGTCCTCCACCCTCAGGGAAACTCCTCCCCACCTTCATTCTCATTCTCACTGTGACCTCTTCCACATTTGGTTATTTTCTTTCCTCACACTTATCTTCCTTTTTTCACAGCAGAATGACTATTGTGAAGTCCAGTGGTAATATTTTTCATAGTTACACTGTCTCACATTTCCCACTCAGGAAATGTGGTATTTTATTGGTAGCTGGCTGTTCTAGCCTGAGGTGGGACAGAACTGATATAGGTAAGGATCACAGCACAAAGGTATAGAAGTTGGCAAAGGTCCCAGGATAAATCCTAACTTCACAAAATAATATTCAAGAAAAGAATGTGAAACCCTCTCAAACAATTAATGCCTTGGGATTGCAACTTTAATCTAAATTTTTCAAGTTCTTATTGACGATAGGAGTTGGGAATCACGGCCAGTGTGATATGTGTTGTTTTCTGACTGATAGAGGTGTGAGGCCTTTGGTCCAGGGGAGAAAATGCCAGCTCAGCAAGATTCCAAAGTGGAAGCAATTTGGAAATGGTTTGGAAATCAGTTCCCTGCCCAAATGGGCTAAACAAACCCAAACCAGAGCTTTTTACACAAATGATTAGAAATGAAAGCAAAAATTTCATCAAAGCAAAGGTGTGCATGCAACATATTGGCCCCTTGGTGTCATTTGAAGGAAATTAATATGGAGGGCCAAAGAGATGGAGTCTGCAATATGTAATGCTCCAGAGACCTGCTCGTGATTTTGTTCCTAGTGTAGCAGAAATAAATGCTCCCAGCAAACTTTCAGGGAAAAATAAGACATGTGCATAAGTAAGATTCATCAGACCTAATGAGTCATCTTTGACATCATAAAACTTGAAAAATATAAGGTTGTAGCCTGTCAGATCTTTGCATGCTCAGAAGAAGCAAAATGAGGGTTGCCCAAGTACACAGCTGTGGGCAGCTCTTGAGCACATTGGGCCTAGCAGAGCAGAAGAAACAGAAACATGGCTCCATTGGGGGATTATTGAGCTACTGCAGGGACTTGGGGTGGGGTGCTGGGGTGGAGAAAATTGAAAGTGTGGGGGCTCATGTACCTTCTATAGTCAGGAACCACTTTTCTTCTATTCAAATGGAGTTCCTGGGGAGACTGTGTTTCCATCCAAACACACCATCCACCAGGATTTCCTGGAATGCAGCGGCTCTTTCTGAGAGACTAAGGAAAGAAGGGTCACAGAGCATGGCCAGGACAGGACCTCCATGGGGCAGGACCTTCAGAAGTCTTCAGACCCCGAAGAACAGTGTTTGGTGTGGTCTTATGTCTGCCTGAGCTGCCAAGAATTGGAGAACCCGCTTCCATTTGGCATCAGATCCTGCTGGCTGCCCCCACTTAGATTAGCCCTGTCTCTCTGCGATGCACCCATACCTGCTCACGCACAGCCGCAGCCACAGCTGTTACTTCCCCCGGGCCTGAAAATCTCTTCATGTCTCTCCCTTTGCAGCTCTGATTATGCCCAGACTCAATCAGGGAGAGGCTGAGGGCCATGTCCTTATAAATTACAGGCCCTTCTGGGGGCCTCAGGTATCCCACCTCTGCCACCTTTAGCCCTCAAAATACCAAACCTCCTCTTCAGGGAATCATGGTTGCATGGCAAGCCAAACCATGGCTTCTTGACCATACACTCCCCCAGGTACTTCCTGGGTTTGAAAGCTTTCTCTAAACGCCCAGAAAACTGAGATCCTCCCTCCCTCTGTTGACCCATTCCATGTCAACGATGGACAACACCCCTCCATCAGTCCTTGAGAGTCCCTCATGGTGAGAACCTCTTGAAAGAACAGCCAATCCCCTCCACAGTGTACAGCCAGGTTCTTTGGGAGCAGTGTCCTTCCTTCAGGGATCACACCACATCACGTCAGCACTGGCATCTGACCAGCATCTAGACCTCTCCAGTCCTCTGCACACACTGCCAGTCCTGCAAGGTGCAGCTAGATGTCTGGCTTATTCCATAAGTCTTAGCTGCAGGACTCAATGTTCTGGGCACACAGCACCCCCACACACACACACCTCGAGTGGTGGATCCCGGAAATCCTTGGCAAGGGCATCAAATATGGCCCACTTTCCTAGGTATGTGCATAGTCCCTGCCCATGCATGCACCTAGAGGAGAGGTTTCTGGGATCCTTCCTCATGACAGCCATTGAATATATGAAAAGACATAGACTTTGAGGCCATGACAACCAGCTTGGCCTGGTATCCTGGCTCAGCCACTTATATGTATCCTGGGAAATGAGTTAATATATCAGAACTTTGGTTTCCTCACCTTTTACTCATTCAATGATTATTTACCATTCCTATTGTGTACTTGCTCCATTCTAGGCACTGAGGAGACAGCAGCAAGTAACAAAGTTGCAATATCTGCCCCTCTGGAGCTGAGCAGAGAGGTCTAAGGTAGAAAAATAAGTTTGGAAGTCTTCAGGACAGGATGCCTAGGTGGCTCAGTCAGCCAAATGTCTGCCTTTGGCTCAAGTCATGATCTCAGGGTCCTGGGATGGAGCTCCACATCAGGCTCCCTGCTTTGCAGGGAGTCTGCCTCTCCCACTCCCCCTCTGCTTGTGCTCTCTCTTTTGTTCTCAAATAAATAAATAAAATATGTTTTTTAAAAAAGAAAGTCTTCAGGATGTGGATGGAATATGAAGCCATGAGATCAGATGAGAGCGCCTGGAAGTAATGTATAAATAGAAGAAGATGAATCCAGCTCTAGAACATCCAACATTTACAGGTCAAGCAAGAGAAATCAGCAAAGACGACTGAGAAACTGGGGAGAAAAAATGGGAAAGAGAGAATGTCACAAAAGCCAGGAAAGAGAGTATCTCAAGAATCAGGGAGTAGTCCTTTGTGTTTATAGCACACACTTCATAGGGCCAAATGGTAGAGTATATGCAAAAGCACCTATGGGCCATGCCTTGAATGTCTACCTTTTACTATTAAAAGTAAATTGTTGTCTACCTCTTGAGCCTGCTTCTCTCATGAGGCTCTTGTGGGCCACTGTGACCCAAACTGCTTTTATAATGATTTTATGATTTTATAAAAGGAAGAGCAATCACAGCACTGTTTCCCTTGGGAAGTCCACTAGAAATTACAGTGATCATTGGGTAGCAAGAAATTTTCAATGGAATGGACCCAGAAGGATTAAATGAGAGAGAAGAATGGAGAGAGGAATGAATAGTCTGTAAACATCATGCCTGAGAACCAGAATTTTCACCAAGGATGCAGAAAACAAGTTTTGCCAAAGAAAAAGTAAAGGATTATTCTAAACCTCATTAAGACACTGAGACTAAACATTAGTCCTGGTTGCACATTGGTTGATAAAACAAGTTATCTATAAAGCAATTGGGTTGACAAGAGATGTAACTTTCAGACCTTTTGTAACAGAGCATACAACCTGAAACTACTATTTCAAAAAGTAAAATAGCCCAGTAGTTTCCAAACGTCTCTATTGCTTCTCCATGTCTTGAACAAACCACAAGAAAAGGCTCACAATAACCATAAGCTTTAAATGCTTGACTTGTGCGTGTGTGTGTTTGTGTGTGTGTGAAAAAGAGAGAGATAGGGAAATGCAAAAAAGGAGTCAAATTGGGGGATAAATTAACCTTTTGAAGATCATATTTCTATGTGAAATACTGTATAAGATGTTTCTGTTCAAATCTTTCTTCCTTCTCTCAATCCCTCTTTCTATCTCCCGCTCTCTTTCTCTTATGTCTCTCTCTCTCCCTCTCTCTCCTTCTCTTCCTTAAAGTACTATTGGCCTTGAAATTTGACATTACAAATACAGCTCCACTTTGACCAAGCAAAGTCCTACATTCTATCCCTTAAACTAAGTAAAAAGAAAAGCCAAATAAATTGTGCAGATTATTTTGGATTCTCGTAGATCCCAAGCTTACCCCAAGTATCTGATCTGTTTAAAAGTGCCAAGGCCAGGGATGATTGGCTGGCTCAGTCAGAAGAGCATGATTCTTATCTCAGGGCCGTGAGTTTGAGCCCCACATTGGTTGCAGAAATTACTAAAACAATAAAAAAAAAACTCTTAAAAATAAATGAATAAATAAATAAAAATAAAAATAAAATAAATAAATAAAAGAGCCAAGGCCAAAGACAAAAATTAGTAGCTGGTTTCTACCTCTTGCTGATGCTAACCTAACTACCACCCTGGGAGGAAGCACAGAAGTGCCTGTGGAGCAGCCCCACCATATCAGGACTTCACACAGACCTTACACTCTCATGGCCTTGCTCCTTTGTTTTGCTTCTTTATTAAATACCATAGAGCTGCCTGGTTAGTTCCTATGCCCGTGTCAACTCTCTGACTGGGTCTAGATTAGCTCTTTCTCTTTCTCTGCCATTACACTGGACTCTAGTGACTGTCCAGTGTCCTCTAGCCTTTTCCTAGTCTTTGGTTTTCAGCTTTGTCACCCTGTATTGGTCCTCAACTCAGTTGTACCATGTTCTGCTTTTAGTCAACCAATTATTCACTAACCTACACACAGCACACCATCCATCCACCACCCCTGCCCATTTGGTGAACATTTATTGATGACCTTCTGTTCCAGATCCTATACTTGATGCTGAGAAGTCAGAAATAATGAGGAAATAATAATAAAACAAAACCAGATTTTGAGAGGAAGTAATAAAGACCTTATTTATCTTCCCATATGGAACAACCAAAAATCCAGTCAAAATATATGAAACAATGGATTTCAGCACACTGGACACCAGGCCATGAAATATAGAGGTGGGAAAAAAATCAAGATGAGCCCTAATATTGCCTCAGCTTTCCACTTGAGAGCATTTCCAGGCTGTGATACAAACAGGAGGAACCAAAACAGAACCAGAAGACATTTGAGAACATGGAGCTGAGAGTCTTGGACAACCAAGGTAACTAAAGTTTAGAGGGCAGAATACCAGAAAAGAGTCAGGACCACAGAGACTTACAGACTTAGAGAGTCTCCCTTGAATATTTAGCAGAGTATTGATCAGCATGTTTATGTAAGGAAATTACTCAGGTCTGGGAAACGAGCCATCTAAAAAGATTAGAGGTAACAATGCCTATGCTTACACAGTGGCTTGAATATGCTTGTTCCTACCAGGCAGACTGGAAAACCTCGTAATTCACAATAGAAGTACTCAGAAAGTCTTGTCTCATAATGTCAAATAATTTACCCAAGACTGGATACTGCTCCAGACCCACCAAACAAAATAAATCAAAATTTAAAGAATCAAACTGTCTCTAAGTAAATTATACTGCATCCCAGGACAAAGCTCAGGAAGATTTATAATAATAAAATATATTCACATTCAACAAGGCAAACTCATAATGTCTGACATTCAAAGATTACCAGACATCCAAGAAGCAGGAAGACATGATCCATAATGAGGATAAGGAACTTATAAAAATACCCAAGTTAAATTCCGGAGATGAAAATTGCAACGTATAAAATGAAAAATACAATGGATAAGATTAACGGTAGGATATAAATTGTAGGGGGCAAAAGATTGATGAAGTTGTAAACATTTTAATAAAAGCTATCCAAAATGAAACAGAGAAAAATACATTTTAAAAATGAACAGAGCAGCAGTGAGTTATAGCACAACTTTAAGCAACCTAATGTGTGTGAATTGAGTACCTGAAAGAACAGGAGTAGAAAACATTTGAACATTTGTAGTAGAAAACATTTGAAAAATAATGGCTAAAAAAAAGGAAGAAGAAAAATAATGGCTAACGTGCAGAAGAATGAAACTAGACCATTCTCTTACACCAGACACATAGCCAACAAGCACATGAGAAAATGCTCCGCATCACAGGCCATCAGGGTAATACACATCAAAGCCACAATGAAAAAAAAAAAAAGCCACAATGAGATGTCACCTCACACCAGTGAGAACGGGGAAAATTAACAAGACAGGAAACAACAAATGTTGCAGAGGATGCAGAGAAAGGGGAACCCTCTTGCACTGTTGGTGGGAATGTGAACTGGTGCTGCCATTCTGGAAAACTGTGTGGAGGTTCCTCAAAGAGTTAAAAATAGAACTGCCCTACAACCCAGCAATTGCACTACTTAAAGATAAGATGCCGTGAAAGGGCAGGATACCTGCACCCCAATGTTTATAGCAGCAATGTGCACAATAGCCAAACTGTGGAAAGAGCCTTGGTGTCTATTGAAAGATGAATGGATAAAGAAGATGTGGTTTATGTATACAATGGAATATTACTCAGCCATTAGAAATGACAAATACCCACCATTTGCTTCAATGTGGATAGAACTGGAGGGTATTATGCTGAGTGAAGCAAGCCAATCGGAGAAGGACAAACATTATATGGTCTCATTCATTTGGGGAATATAAAAGATAGTGAAAGGGATTATAAGGGAAAGGAGAGAAAATGAGTGGGAAAAATCAGAGAGGGTGACAAAGCATGACAGATTCCTAACTCTGGGAAATGAACAAGGGGTAGTGGAAAGGGAGGTGGGCAGGGGTCCCATCTCCCTTTCCTGACTGGGTGATGGGCGCCTAGGGGGGCACTTGACAGGATGAGCACTGGGTGTTATGCTATATGTTGGCAAATCAAACTCCAATTAAAAAAATGTACAAAGAAAACAAATAAAGAAAAATAATGGCTGAAAAGTTTCCAAACTTAATGAAAACAGTGAGCCCACAGATCCATGAATCCTATCAAACCCCAAGCATAAGAAATATGAAGAAAACAACACCAAGGTATATCATAATCAGATTGCTTAAAACCAGTGCAAAAGGGAGACTCTTAAAAGGGAAAAACTTGTTATGTACAGAGGAACAAAGATGACTGAAGATTTCTCTTTGGAAACAACGAAAGCAGGAGCACAGTGGAGGAATATCTTTAAAGTACTGATAGAGGGGATCCCTGGGTGGCACAGCAGTTTGGCGCTTGCCTTTGGCCCAGGGTGCAATCCTGGAGATCCAGGATCAAATCCCACATCGGGCTCCCGGTGCATGGAGCCTGCTTCCCTCTCTGCCTCTTTCTCTCTCTCTCTCTCTCTCTCTCTCTGTGACTATCATAAAAAAAATAAAATAAAATAAAATAAAGTATTGATAGGAAAAAACATCAATCTAGATTTTTATACCCAACACAAACATCTTTCAAAGACAAAAGTGAAATCCTTTTTCTGACATAAGGAAACTTAAAGAATAGAATCATGAATAGAGCTGCAGTGTAAGAAATGTTAAAGGAAATCCTTCAAACAGAAATAAAATAATACCAGATAGAAATATGGATTTATAAGGGCACTTGAGTGGCTCATTCAATTAAGCATCTGACTCTGGATTTCAGCTCAGGTCATGATCTCAGAGTCATGAGATCAAGCCCCGCCTTGGGCTCTGGGCTGAGCATGGAGCCTGCTTAGGATTCTCTCTCTCCTTCTTCCTCTGACCCTCCAATCGCTCACTTCCATGTACACACTCTCTTTATCAATCTTAAGAAAATAATAATTAATTGATTAAAAATGTAAAAATGAAATCTGGATCTATACAAAGAAACAAAGAATATCATAAAAGGTAATTTTATGGGTAAGTGTGTAAGACTTTTTATTATTTAAATTGATTTAAAAGATAGCATAGTTTAAACAAAAATAATGATAATGTATTATAACACATGTAAATTAAAGTGTATGATAATAGCACAAAGCTAGGTGAGAGTAGGTACACTTATAAGGTTCTTTATCTTACATGTCAAGGTTTCTCAATCCCTCCAATGTTGACATTTTGGACCAGATAATTTTTCATTGTGAGGTGCTGTCCTGTGTATTGAAGGGTTTTTAGCAACATCTCTGTCTTCTACCCACTAAAGGCCTCTAGTGTCTAGACATTCATTGCCAACTGTCCTCTCGAGCACAAAATAGCTCCAAGTTCAAAACCAGTGCTCTGTGTGAAATGGCTTAATATCACTTGAAGGTAGACTATGATGATTTAAAGATATATACTATAAACCCTAGAGCAACTACTAAAATCACAAAACAATAAGTTAATAGGCCAACAGAGAATATAAAATTGCATATTAGAAAGCACTCAATCCAAAGAAAACATGAAAAGAGTTAAAATGGAACAAAGATAGAATTCACAGAAAACAAATTATAAGATGATAGATTTTAACTTAACCATATAAAAGAATCATATGAAATGTAGGTAGTTTAAACAGTTAGAAGACAGAAATTGTCAGAATAGGTGAAAAAGCAATAGAAAAAAATACATACTAAAAGAAATACACCTTAAATATAAAGACGGAAAAAGATTAAACATCAGAGTAGGAAAAAAAAAAAACATATCCCAAAATAACACAAGTCAAAAGAAAACTTGAGTGGCTGTGTCAACATTAGACAAGACTCCAGGGCATGTAATATCAGGGGTGGAAAAAAAAAATCAGGGGTGGAGAAGGTCATTTAATAAAGATAAAGGGGACAATTTATGAAAAGACCAAAATGACCACAAAATTCATGACCCTAATAAGACAGCTTTAAAATATATGGAATAAAACTAACAGAACTTTATTGAAAAATAGATAAATCCACATTATACTCAGAAACTTTAATACTGAGAAATTTTAATATCCCTCCTTCAAAATTATAGAACTGGGGCCCCTGAGTGGGTCAGTAAATTAAGTGTCTGCCTTTGGCTCAGATCATGATCTCAAGATCCTGGGATCGATCCCCACATCAGGATCCCCACTCAGCGGGGAGTCTGCTTGTCCCTCTCCCTCTGCCCACTCCCTCCCTCATTCTCTCTCTCTCTCTCTCTCTCTCTCATAAATAAATAAATAAATAGATAGATAAATAAATAAAATATTTTTTAAAGACTTATAGAACAAGCAGACAGAAAACCAGTGAAGATACAGTAGACTTAAACATTCTCAACCAATTTGATCTAGTTGGCATTTATAGAATGCTCCACAGCAAAGTATTCATTCTTCTTGAGTGCTCATGGAACACTTACCAAGACATTCAGGTCTATAAAATAAGTCTTAGTGGAATAATCATATTTCTTTTTTATTTTTATTTTTTTAAAGATTATTTATTTATTTATTCATGAGAGAGAGAGAGAGAGAGAGAGAGGCAGAGACACAGGCAGAGGGAGAAGCAGGCTCCATGCCAGGAGCCAGACCGGGAACCGATCCTGGGACTCCAGGATCGCGCCCCAGGCCAAAGGCAGGTGCCAAACCGCTGAGCCACCCAGAGATCCCTGGAATAATCATATTTATAAAGTCATACAATTTAAAACTACCTTCTACCTTAGTCCCTACCTGTTCCAGACTACAAACTTCCAGGAAGCCTGGAAGATGAGGTAGGTATAAAGAACATACCTTCAATATCTTCTAGTTCTTTACTCACTACCACCAACAGCTAGACTATGTTGAACCAAGAGGGATAGATAATTAACGTAAGGCACAAAATGCCTGGTCATCTAGTAAAAGAGGCCCCTGGATACCAGCTATATAATTGCCAATGTGTTCTCTCACTGGGGTTTGTGTAGGTTCATTGATGGTACCTTTTTGGGGAGGATCATCCTTTTAAGAGCCCAACAAGGGTATGAAGAATTATGGCAAAAAGAAAAAGAAAAAAGACCAGAGCCTTGGAATCAGGGATGGCATCTCCTTTTTACCTTCCTACAGACTGAGAACCCAGATGAGATGGGGACCAAACTTCAATTATGAAACTAGGGCATTCATTCTCAAAGTGTGGTCCCAGACCAGCAGCTTCAGTATCACCTGGAAATTTGTTAGCAACTAAGTTTTGGAGTGCATAGCAGACAGAACTGGAAACCCTGAGAGTGGGGCCCAAGTCTGAACTCAGGGAAACTGTCCATGATTCGGTCATATTGCAATAGCTGTCCTTTCCTGGGTACTCAGAACAATTCATACTCTCCACATCTGAGCACCTATCCCACAGCTTCTGAGCGCCATAGCCAGGATCTGGACCATAGGAGATCCAACATGATACCAAGGGCTCTTGGTCAGTAACAGTGCTTCCTGTCATACCTCCAAGGACCCACAGGGAGTAGGGTTTAGCACCTCCCTCCACACCATTCTGCTTAAAATCAACCAGCTCAGCCGCTTACAGCAAAAAGCATTTGTTTCTCCTTTCAGGTGGTGAGCAACTGGGATTGGCTAGGGTTGACTCCAGACTAGGACCAATGCCAAGGGGGCACAATCTTATCAAGGAAAAAGCAGAAGCAGAAGATTCTAAACTACATGATGCAAGCATATGAAAGCTTCTGACCACAGTTCCGTTGGCCAAACCTCACCCAGGAGGGGCAGAGAAGTACCCTCCTACAGTGAGCCATGACAAGACAGGCGCATAAATAGCACCATGTAATACAGAATTCAACTAAGAGTTAGTCTTGTCAACCCCACTAAATTTTGGGACTATGTGAACAGACTGTATATCACATACTTTTATTGACCTTCACTCTCACCCCCGGCACTTAACTCAGTGGTCTGCTCATGGTGTGTTAGTGAAGGTAAAAGATACTTTCAGACAAAGACAAATGAAATCCTGCTTCTTTATTTGGGAGACTCACTTCCTCATGGGCCTTCAGGTACATCTGTGCTCTGAAGCCCAACCTCTGACCTTTTCTAGTAGCATTAGACCCTCCCAACACCTCATGGTGTAGGCTGGGGATGACCTATGAATGATCGTGGATCAAAGTGGAAACCTCCGAACACAGAAGGGTCCCAGAGCAACAATCCCCAAGTCATTTTTTTTTTTATCATACTGACACTTTACACAACACTTAATCCCTTAAAATAATCCTCAATAAAAATAAAAGGGCTTAGTCATCAAATAAGTATAGAAGACACTAAATTCACTCATTAAGGTTTCCAAGAAGTTCTACCATCCAAATCCAAACTTGTTTAGCTTTGTTTAATGTAGCGCAGGACCCTGTTCCTCATCCTCAATCTGAAATATCTTCAAAAAATGATGTACCCACTGCCACAAATTGAAGCACTTAAGGAATTAGAAATTAAGGAAACCAAAGTCAAATTTCAATAACTAAATAGTTAGGCATTGGGTGGGGGTGAATGGGTGACAGGCACTGAGGGGGGCACTTGACGGATGAGCACTGGGTGTTATTCTGTATGTTGGCAAATTGAACACCAATAAAAAATAAATTTATTATAAAAAATAGTTGGGCATTTAGCATCAGCATTTCCCCAAGCCCAAATAAAACAATGATACTTCTTGCTATGATAGGCCATAGGAAATGCCTTGGGTGGACTAAGCACAGCTGGGAAATGATTCTTCCTTTCCCGGATAAAGATGGACCATAGACTATACCTTTTTCTTAAGCAAGGCAGGCCAAGACCTCTATGTGTCTTCTGAAAGAAAAGTAGTCTATGAATCTGCTCTGAGAGAGGACATGTATCTTCTGTTTCAGATATTTGAAAGCCCCTTTCCTTAAAATCCCTACTTGTTTTGTTTAAAGAACAGCTTGAATGAGTTATGTATCACAAAGACATGATTCATTTTTGAAAACCTGCTTGTTTACTCTTTTGATACATTTCTTAAATAAATTGAGGGAAAGAACTTACTTCTTTATGCCCAAATAGAACTAAGGAGATAGATATCAATCTTACAGCTGTCCCCATGAACCTACAATTTTGCCTCAGAGACAGTGTTGCTGGTCAGAACAATCCCCACCTTTTGCTAAAACAGCTGCCTAATTTTCCTTAGAGTGGTTTGACTAAGGCAGCAGGAAAACCCAATAGGTCCCTCGACCCCATCTCATTGAAAAACAAACCCTACCAGCTTCACAGACCAGTGCCAAGTGTGTAGATTGTCTCTGAATCCCAGCCGTCCCCACAGATAATGCCTGAATGTTATATGGTGCTGTGTAGATCTGGGCACACAGGAGTGAAAACCTCAGATGACACTTGGTCTCCAGATGGTCTGCTATTTCCTTTTTTTTTTTTTTAAAGATTTTATTTATTTATTCATGATAGTCACACACACAGAGAGAGAGAGAGAGAGAGAGAGGCAGAGACATAGGCAGAGGGAGAAGCAGGCTCCATGCAGGGAGCCTGACGTGGGATTCGATCCCGGGTCTCCAGGATCGCGCCCTGGGCCAAAGGCAGGTGCTAAACCGCTGCGCCACCCAGGGATCCCGGTCTGCTATTTCCATTTCAAGGAGAATGAAGCATCAAAGTATAGTCTAGCCTGGAAAGAAACAGATACAGCCAAGGTCTTTGCAGATCCTAAAACACCTAATATGTGCCAGGGGCTTTACAGACCTTATCTCACTAAATCATCAGGAAATGGAATATCAGTAACTTGCCCAAGATCACACCACAAGTGGAGAATTCTGAATTCAAATCTAGGTTTTCCAACTCTGATGATTTCAGATTTCTTGGCTCATTTTAGAAAGAGGCCATTTGGGATGCCTGGGTGGCTCAGCAGTTGAGGGTCTGCCTTCAGCTCAAGGGCATGATCTTGGGATCTGGGATGGAGTCCCACACCAGGCTCCTTGCAGGGAGCCTGCTTCTCCCTCTGCCTATGTCTCTGCATCTGTGTGTGTGTGTGTGTGTGTGTGTGTGTGTGTGTGTGTATGTCCTCATGAATAAATAAATAAAATCCTTAAAAAAAAAAAAGAAAAAGAAAGAGGTCATTTCATAATTCAGAAATTACCTACACAAAGCAGAATATTTTGACCCCATCCATTTACCTTCAGCTACATTTTGGTCAAATTTCCTTGTGGGAGAGATTATTATAAATAGTCAACACAAAATACAACAGGTAAAAAAGCATAGACAAAAAATTTAACTGATTAAGTAATTGATTAACCCTCTCCCAAAGAAAATTCATGGAGGTAGAAGTTATATTGATGAAATTTTATATGGATTGGTAAAGCCCCATGGATAAGTAAAATCTTCACTGAAGAATTTACAAGGAAAAGGCTTCATCTCTGAAATACTTTCAGTGAAATAAACATTAAAACCAAGAGCCAGATGAATGGATGCATAATTGACACATCAGAGACAGAGCATGTCATTCTCAAGAGTAGCCAGACAGTGGCAGCAAAGACCAGTAATGGAATCAAACCGGCCAGTGGCTCTTCAGGTATGGTTTCAGAACCAGTTTCCCATTTGGGAAAGGGATAAGATAATTTCAGGCAAGGGCAAACAAAGTCATGCTGGGAATTTGTTAAAAATGCAGATTCCCACACCCACTGAATCAGAAACTGGTGGGGCCCAGTACTCTGCATGTTAACAAGCACTCCAGGTAACTGATGCCCACTCAGGAAAACTGTAGCCAAACATGAGTCAGTATTCCCCTTTCCATGTGCCCTCCTGGCACATCCTTTCAAGGGAGGGAAGACAGTAAACATAATCTGTAAACTATGCATATGGGGATTCACAATGGAAAAGAATAAAAGCAGCCAAGAGGGTTAAGTGCCGTGGGCAATTTTAAGCAAAATGGTCTGGGAAGACTTCCTTAACAAGTGCAGATCAGAGGGAGATGAGGAAATAGGATGTGCAAGTGGGTTACTTTCCAAGTAGGGAGTGAACTCATGCAGAGTGGAACAGCCATGCAGAGGACCTGCCAACTGGTAGTGAGGGTGAGAGCTAGACCTCAGGGCCCAGAGGCCACTGGGAGGACATGGTGCTGATGTCTAATCTCCAGAGGGTAATAATTAAACAGATGTGGTTCCTCTATTAGATTGTTGGTTTTTAAAGGTAATGACTCTGGTTGCTGTCAGTTGGAAAGAGGCACCTCATCATGGGAATGGAATCAGGCATCATGCTTTTAGAAACCCATTGGCTTTATGTATTAAGAGATGTAGAAATGGTTCTACCATTTGGACCAGTCATTCCACATCTGGAACTGTATCCTCTTTTTAATAATAATTTTATTTTTATTGGTGTTCAATTTGCCAACATACAGAATAACACCCAGTGCTCATCCCGTCAAGTGCCCCCCTCAGTGCCCGTCACCCATTCACACCCACCCCCCGCCCTCCTCCCCTTCCACCACCCCTAGTTCATTTCCCAGAGTTAGGAGTCTTCATGTTCTGTCTCCTTTTCTGATATTTCCTACCCATTTCTTCTCCCTTCCCTTCTATTCCCTTTCACTATTATTTATATTCCCCAAATGAATGAGACCATATAATGTTTGTCCTTCTCCGATTGACTTATTTCACTCAGCATAATACCCTCCAGTGGAACTGTATCCTTAAAAAAAATATAGATTCTTATTTTGTTCCTTTCAGTTTGCTACAGAAAACTAGTTGGCTCCCAGGGCCTTGGCACACAGCAAGCACCTCCAGCCCCAGGGCTTTGCATTTCAGCGTTTCACTCCCACAGCCAGCCCTCACACACCAGTCCCCACCTATAGCATCTCCTTTCAGAGTAGCCTCCATCTTCTCCCTGAACAGCATTTGTCAGGGTGTGCCTCTCTCCTCTAACCTCTGGCCTGGGACAGCCCACTGACACTCCATCTCCTCTTACTTAGGAAAGAGTTCTCTTCCTCTCTCTTTCCAAAATGCCTGGGGACTGATCCTGCAACAGATGCCTCTCTCCACCCCTCCTACAAGAGTCTGAAGCTGAGCCTCTTGGGGGGAAGGGGGACAACTTGAGCATCTCTCACTCCCACCATGAGCAGAGGTCTTATCTAGTGGTCCTCCATGTGGGGTACAGCCTGGACCCTTCCTGAGCCTCTTAGGAGTATTCATTGGGTCCCACGTCTCACTAGGGATGGCTGAGGAGGGCTACTCAGGTGAATGCTTGGCCCTGCTGTTCTCTCTCTTTCTGGCCACTAGAGGAAGAACAGCCCATCAACCCTTCACACTAACTCACAAGGTAAGCTGAAATTTGCTCACTATCTGGGGTCAGAGAAGAATTACATTCCAGGTCATGTAATCTGCTATCAGATGGCATCTGGGAAGTTCAAGTGAGGAAATGGCACCTGTCCTCCTGTCACTTGTTCATTTAGAAACCACAGACTGTCCACTCTTTGTTAGTTTGGCCCAGCCTGGAGCCTGCATGGGAGACAGGCGCAGTACTTATGAGAGATCTGTGCATGTGTTATCAAGAATTAGTGGGTGATTCAGTGGTTGAGTGTCTGCCTTCGGCTCAGGGCATGATCCCAGAGTCCTGGGATGGAGTCCCCAGCGGGCTCCCCACAGGGAGCCTGCTTCTCCCTCTGCCTATGTCTCTGCCTTTCTCTGTGTGTCTCTTGTGAATAAATCAATACAATCTTAAAGAAAATTAGTGTGAAATGGGTGTGGCACAGTCAGTTGGGAATCCTACTCTTGGTATCAGCTGAGGTCATGATCTCAGGATCATGATCTCACAGTTGTGGGATGGAGCCCCACATCAGGCTCCCCACTTGGTGTGGAGTGTGTTTGGGATTCTCTCACCCTCTTCCTCTGCCCCTCCCACTCTTGGTCTCTCTCTCTCTCAAATACATAAATCTTTTTAAAAAATTAGCTTGAAATTAGCATTTTAATTACCTGAGGAAACAATGTTCTGGTTAGTCGTCCTGAGCAAAGTTGATCGTGTTTTCAACTCAGAGTGCCCCTCACAGTTGCCACCCCAGTGTCCCAGTCCCCACACACATGTGGAGAGAGGGAAGCCACACCTGCATTCATATCCGCAGCTATAAAATCTTTGTGTCCCTGCCCATGTCACCAACTGGAGCTCCAGGACTAGTCAAGGGATCCCCTCTCCACTCAGACAACCCTAAGTCAAGCTTCACTGTAGAATTAGACTCATGTAGCCAATACGGTCAGAGGTAGGGTCAATCAGGGGTGTCCTTGGCCACTGCCCACACCCCATGGGACCATTTCTTTACATCAAGATATCGTTTTTTTCCTGAAGAAACTCCCATGACATCACCAGAAGTTTGAAGGTTGGAATACCCAACTCTCCAGCTCAGACTTGCTCTCTTAGGAAGAATCCTCTCAGCGCCTCATCTTGCCACATGGCCACAGACAGGCCTCTGAGTTTCTTCAAATGTGTTTTAATGTCTTCTTACCTCAACAAGACGGGGCTCAGAACTCTGGTCACTTTCCTCCCTGCAAACATCTCCAGAAAAAGCCACTTTTTATTAATTTTTCCAAATGTGCCAGACATGGTGCCAGCTCTTGGGGATACAGTGGTGACAGATCTGAAGGGGTTATAGCTCTTGTATATGAAGCATGGGCTATGATCAATCTTCTCCAAGATCCCATCCCTGCTCTACCTGGTCCCAGCCTCATTCCCTAAGCATGGACCACAGGCGAGAAGAGGATCCCATTATCCCTAATTTTGGCACAAGCTAACTATCTTCTCACTTCCAGAGGTATGAGAGTAGCACTTTGGGCAGAGTCACCCTGCAGCTGTAGCTCAACCCTAGAGCGGAAGCGATGCTCCAGCTCTTCCTTTCCTGTTGGCCACTTCCCAGGGGTGTGCAGGGAGCTGGAAGCCACCCCTGCAGGAGGCTCAGTACAGCCTCCTATCTACAAAGCCACATTTGTGCAACTTGCAAACATGGGTTTGCCTGAGTTAAAATCCTGGCTCTTGCTTTCCAGCTGTATGATATGCCTTTTTCTATCTCTGTTTCATCAAATATAAAATGGAAGACAATAATGGCATCAACATGATAGAGTTGTTGTGAGGAATAAGTGAGGCAGTGCAAGCTTTTCAACCCATAGGTCACCAACCATTTGCTGGTTATAAACCCAAGTTAGTGGGTTATGACCAGCCTTTAACATAAGTATAGTAGAAACAAGAGTATGCCACAATTGGGATAGGTCAGTATACATATCTACATAAGTGTGTGGCAGAAACCATTTCTAGATGCTTTTCTTCCTGTGAGGCCCCATTGTGGGCTTGAGAGATGTTAGATGGATTAAATACAGGCCAAAGTGGGGAGAAGACATGCAATCAAATCCTAGAATCCCTCCTGGCAGTGCCAAGGTAAAGGTATGTGCACATGGGCCAGGATGCTTCTCATGGTTAATAACCCATTCTAATGGGAAAGAGAACATGGACAACAGTGGAACCAGGCATGGCAGGACCCAGATGCAGGCATGTGGGATCAGGCAGGCAGCCATGTGCGCATGGCAGGGAGTACTAGTATAAGCAGCATGGGGAGGAGCTGGAGACATATACCAAAGGCCCTGAAAGCCAATTATTAGCTTGTGAACTTAGCCCTGGCAGTGGGAATTTAAAGCTGAGCATGTAGAGGTGCTGGGATGGCTCAGTTGGTTAAGCATTTTGGCTCAGGTCATGATATCAGGGTTGTAAGATCAAGCCCTATATCAGGTTCCACACTCAATGCAGACTCTGTTTGAGGTTCTCTCTCTCCTTCTGCCCCTTCCCCTGCTTGTGCTCTCTCTCTTTTTTTTTTTTTTTGAAGATTTATTTATTTATTCATGATAGGCGCAGACTGAGAGAGAGAGAGGCAGAGACATAGGCAGAGGGAGAAGCAGGCTCCTCTCAGGGAGCCTGTTGTGGGACTCGATCCCGCATCCTGGGATCAGACCTGAACCAAAGGCAAGCGCCCAACCGCTGAGCTACCCAGGCGTCCCTTGTGCTCTTTCTCTATCTCTCTCTAAAATAAATAAATAAAATCTTTTTTAAATAGAAAAAATAAAATAAAGCTGAGCTTATGAACTTGACCCTAGGCAACGAGGATTTAAAGCAGGAGGATGACTGATTTAACAAATATCTATTAAGTGCCTACTGTGGGGAGAGTTTATGTTTTAAAAAGTTGACTGTGGAGGATCAGGAGCTGGTGGTAATACCAGAGCAGAGTGATCTATCAAGAAGCTACGGCAATAGTCCTAGTAAGAGATAACAAGTACAGAGGTCAGAATGCCTAAAGAAGGAACAGATATAGCCTCTATGCCTGGAGTTGAATGGTCCCCAATACCCAGAGGATTATGGCAGCCATGGGTCTACACATGGGTTGTGGGGAAGAGCAGTGCTTTGAAGGCCACAGAAAAATTCCACAGGCCTCCGGAGAATGGAAGCCATGTGGCCAAATGGATAAACCCATGGACATGAATCAGACGGCCAGGTGACCTTGGCATATTACTCAACCCCCTACACTGCCAATTTATAAAACAGGGCCAGAAGATTTAACTCATAGGAATTTTATGAGATTGAAAGCCAATAATGGTAAAAGCCTTTCACAGCATCTGGCATAGGACCAGGGCTTGCACTAGGGCTGCTTGCTGACCTCTCTCTTACATCATAGACATGCCTGGAGAAGGCCCTGGCAGACAGCCTGAGAAAGCACCAACTTCTGGCTACTCAGACACAAGTCAAAGGAACAGAGCTGACTTCATAGTGTCCCTGCCCCCTCCAGGCTCATGTTTGAAACTCAGACCCATCCATCCACAAAGACTTGGAGGCTCAGGATGGTAAATAGTAGGCAGTCCCTGCAGTGACAGCCTTCTAACCAGAAGGGCCAACTCCTTGCATCTCCACTGTGTACACCTGGGTCCCCCCTGAGAAGGAATTTATTTTCAGAGACTTCAAGACAGATGATCTTGAACCCATGGTCACACTGAGTACAGAGGATTTCCACAGTTCTCAGTGAAGATGGTCACTACATACCCATTCAGAACAATTTACTCCCAAACATGTATCTCCCCTAGATTTTCAGAGCCCTTCTAAGTATAGAGACTGTGCTAGATGCTGGGCATATACTGATGCACTCAAGCCTGGTGCAGCAAGCATCTGCAAGAGACATCCTCTGGAGTAGCCCTTTGTCCTCCCTTTGTGCAGGGCTCTGAGATTTTCCTACCCCAAACTTACACTTTTCCAGTCTGAAAATGGGAATGACTCTGACTAATCAGTGCTTGCATTTCCGATCAAGACAAGCCTCTAAAAATGAAAAGGGATGGCTGGCAGCCTTCATCTATCTTCCTGATTTTCCCAACCTAGCCAACTCTGACTGTAAAATGTAGTTTCCCTTAAATATCTTTGCACCTACCCAACTAGTCAATTATAGGGGAGCTTTTCAGCTAGGCTGCAGTGTCAATGTGCCTTAAGGCAAATCTGTTTCCTGGATCTCTCCAAGATACATCTTGGACTTTTTTTCAGGTAAACTTTAGGTTTTCTCTAAGTGTCCCTCTGTCCATTTCAGGTTCAACAAAATTTTAACAAAACAAGGAAGTTCTATTCTTTTTCAAAAGAGACACACAGCTTAATTCTGCCATTGCACAGTCATCTACTGGGGTACTGTATACCAGGTACTGACTGCAACCCACCCACCTCAGACCCTACCCTCTGGTAGAAGAAAGAGACAGGTGAAGTGAACACACCTTCATAACACAGTGTGACAAACACAGTGATAGATACATGGTCTTGGCATATGGAAAGAGAAATCAGTTTTATTTGGGGAATAGGACAAAGAGACTTGATTTGACCACAAAAGACGTGTGGAATAATCTAGGCAGACAGGAGGGAGAAGAGTTAACAGCATCAACCAACTTCACAAGGAATCTCATTCCAAGCCCTGTGAGGCATTGTCAATGTACCCATTTATAGACATATTAGTAAGGTCTGAGGAGGTTAAGTAACTGCACAAGGTCATGGAGTTAGAAAATTGCAAAGAAGGGTCATCTGTATGCTTTTTTAAATGACAAAAGCTAGATCCAGAGCATTTAAGTAAATGTGCTCAAAGTTAGACAGGTAGAAAGTGATGGAATCGGCAATCAAATCTGGGTATCATATTGAGACCATAGAGGTAGATGGATTATAGAGACCCTATTATGTCAAGCTAAAGAATTTGGAGTCTCCCCAATTGACGATGAAGAGGCTTTGAAGGTTTTTTTTTATTTTTTATTTATGATAGTCACACAGAGAGAGAGAGAGAGAGAGGCAGAGACACAGGCAGAGGGAGAAGCAGGCTCCATGCACCGGGAGCCCGACGTGGGATTCAATCCCAGGTCTCCAGGATCGCACCCTGGGCCAAAGGCAGGCGCTAAACTGCTGCGCCACCCAGGGATCCTGGCTCTGAAGGGTTTTAATTGATGTTGCAATTTCACATCCACTCCAATCTATCCTATCCCATATGCATAAACCATAAATTCTAGTAGTGAAGAAGTAACAATGTTTTTCAGCCACAGTGGACATGTCCAAGGAAAATATATTTTATTTAATGAAGTTATTCTATATAATGAACATTCCTACAACTCAAGAAGAAAAGAACAAACAGCCTAATAGAAAAACGGGGAAAGAAGGTAACAGGCAATTTATAAAAAAGGAAACACAAATGGCCAATAAACATAAGAAAAGATACTCAGCCAATTAAAATAATTACCTAATTAAAATAATATTGAATGCCATTTTTCTCCTGTCAGATTGACAAAAGGGAAAAGGGCAGAAAAGAACAAATGTTGCTAGGGTGTTGGAAGTTGTGTACTCTTATATACTACTTGCAGGGATATTCATTTATGCAGCCATTTTGGTTTTTAAAATTTTTTATTTAAATTCAATTAACTTATAATGTATTATTGGATTCAGAGGTAGAGGTCAGTGATTCATCAGTCTTATGTAACACCCAGTGCTCACTACATCACGTGCCCTCCTTAATGCCCATCACCCAGTTACCCCATCCCCTCACCCCCGTCCCCTCAAGCGACCCTCAGTTTGTTCCTATGATTAAGAATGTCTTATGATTTGTCTCCCTCTCTGATTTCCTCTTGTTTTTATTTTTTCCTCCCTTCCCCTATGATCCTCTGTTTTGTTTCTTAAATTCCACATATGAGTGAGATCATATGATAATTGCGTTTCTCTGATTGACTTATTTCACTTAGCATAATAGCCTCTAGTTCCATCCATGTTATGCAGCCACTTTGAAGGGCAATTTGGAAATTTCTTTTAAAATTTAAAGCACACACAGATTGCTGAGATCAACTAAGGTGTTCATATATCTCCTGAGAAAATGCTTCCACCCAAGCACAAGGAGATCCATTACAACATCATTGTGTCTAAACATTAGAAATAATCCAAATGCCTATCATAGGGAAATAGCTGTAAATACTGGGGTATGTTCATAACAAAAAATACTATGCAGCAGCTAAGAAAATTGAGCTATTTTTTTACAGACTAAAGCGGATATATTCTTGAATGAAAAAGGAGACAACTGCAGAATGATACATATATAACAACCTTTATGTTAAAAAAAATATATATTTAAACATAAAGGTTGCTTATGTTATATTTTATATGGGTTCATAGATATGTCTGGAAAAGGGCTTAGAAAGATCTTGGAAAGTATATGTAAAAACAGTAACAGTGGTAGCTTCTGAGAGGGGGCAGAGAGGATCAGGGCTGGGGACCACAAACAAATATTCATAATGTTCTAATTTCTATGAGCATCTCAATAACCAATTCTATTCACGTATACTTTCATGATTTTCATTTTAATAAATGTAGAGATAGATTTAAAAACCAACGTCATATCCATTCCCATGCAAAGTGCTGTGGCTGGTGCTCTGAATGCATGACAAGCAAATCTTGTTATTAGACACACTAGGCTGATATTGCCTTCAAGGAGCTCTCAGGCTGGCAGGGGGGAACAGGTCCAACATGGTGTGAGATGAATTCCTGAAGAGGGGTAGAAAAATGCAGTCGGAGTCATGGTGGGGGTAAGGGGTGTCCACAATATTTTAGGAACCAGGGAAGTATTTATGGCAATCAAGGAAAGGCAAAGCTGAGAGAACTTCAGGTTCAAAGGTGCAGAGGCGGGAGCTCCAGGAGTCTGTTAGGGAAGACAAGGAAGACAGGAAAAGTTGGGGACTCATTGTGAAAAGTCACAAAGCTTGAATAAGAAGCCGGACAGCAGCAGCAGAGTGCCCTGTGAGGTCTGTAATCACATGGGAACTTGCCTGAAAGTTTACGGAAAAGAAGTTTGGCATCCATGCAGGGATGGATTGGCCAGATCAGGAAGCAAGGGACAAGTTTGGGAGGCTATTGACTGTCCCAGTGTGAGGTAAGATTAGCTTTAAGGGAAGATAAGGGGTCTGGGCAGGGATGATCTCAATGGAGGAGAGAGATGAACCTGAGAAACTCATTGGATTGGTTGAGAAGAGTGGAGGAAGCATAAATCAAGTGATTATGAGGCCCTGCTTCCACTTCGTGAGAAATGTCAGGAATCAGAAGAAAAGCAGGTAAGAGCAGCTTCTTCTCTGAGATCTGCAGAGAGTTGTTCCAAGTCCTGCCCACAGTACAGGAATTTCAGTCCCCTTATTCCCCCACTGGAGCCCAGCTATGCAGCGCACAAGACAGGTCTGCATCCTGAGGATGTACTAGCCAAGGGCAGGCAGGCAGGCACGTAGTCCTTCTGGCTTTCAGCCACCAGACTCACAGGCTTCCAGGAAAAGCTGACAGGGGATGCTCTGTTCCTTTGAATCTGAGAATATGTGACTGAAGACCTAAATTAATTAAGTGATTCTGAGGCCCCGAGGCCTTCCTGAGGAAGCACACAGGGTGAGTAGTGAGACCAGCGTAAATGGTACCCCCTCCCCTAGTATTGGAATCCAAAGAGGCTTTTGAGCTTCATTGGAACTAAGCCTGCACTTAAGTGCTTCCAGGGAGACAAAGAAACAATAAATCAGGAGCAGGTGCCCCGCCCACACACTGCCACTACCGCTATCAACCTGCTTCTCTACAGAAACATGGTCATTTTGAGTCTCTGAGACCATATGTCTCAGTGAAGCAACAAATGACACAACCTCAGAATTAACTTGGCCCACAACCTTCTAGAAAAGAGTCCAGGGTGGGCTGATACCTTCTTTCAAAGCAGCACCCATACATACAACTCCTTCAAGATGCACCCTGGGGTATACACACCATACCTCATCTAGGCATAGCCACAGGAAGGCTATCCTTCCACACCTTCCTCAAGCTCCCATATACCAGGACTCCTCAAGGCCACAGCAAGTAATCCAAGCTTGAGGAAAAGACTTTGTTCTAGCAGATGAAGGCCACAATTGTATTCAATGGATAAATGAGAAGAAAAGTTGTCAGCATGAAATGACCAGCTGTCTCTGTCCATACAAAACAATAATAATTAAGCTCCTACTAAGTATCAGGCATTGAGCTAGATACTTTCAAATAAGTCGACTCATAATCTTCAGCCATCCTGGAGCAGGACAGTATGGTTGTTGAGAGCCGGGTTGCTGGGGCTAAACAGTCTGCATTTGAATTTTGTCTCCACCACCTATGAACTCTGACTGTGGATAAATTACTGTCCTTCACTGTCCTTGCCTGTAAAAAGGTAATATGAAGGTTGGTAAGAGGATTACATGAGTTAATGTTTGTAAGTTGCCTAGAGAGAGAACAGTGCCTAGAAATTGTAGGCACTTCTATGTGCTTAAAAAATACATTCCTTCCTTCCTTTATTCATTTGACTTACCTTGAGTAACAGATATGTACTCTGTAGCAACAGTTCCTATACCTACTTGAGAAAGCAGAGAAGAAAATGCTGCCATTTTCTCCAGCACGATTGGATGGGAAGTTCTATTCTTCCTGTAACTTATGATCAGAAAGAGAAATCTCTGGAAAGGAATTTGCCAGAGTTGAAGAGGAAGCCAAAGACACAGGAAGACAGGAGGCGCAGGGCCGTTTTGCAAGGCTGTTTGGCAATCCAAGAACCAGCTGCCAAGCTGGACCAGCACCCTGGACAGCTCCCGACAGGCCTGCGCAGGAACTGGGATGGTTCCCATGTTCTGCCAAGGATCAGGCCCTAGCCTTTTTCTGAGACAGGGGGTCGGTCCTCAACTCCCTGAGACTCCTGCACCCGAGTCCTTGGGGCTGATGATTGACGGGGTAGAGGACTGCCTCTGAGCTGGATGCTGGAGGCTGTGTCCCAGAAGCTTCTTTAGGGAGGCTTCTTTCCAAGAACCTTCCTCCTCCCATCGATCTTCATCTGTCACTCTCCCTTACACTGCCAAGAAGTGACCACCTTGCAGATGGAGTAGCGGAGGTACAGTGAAGCACAGGGAATAGGGAAGTATCACAGGGACCACAAGGAAGGTCCCACCGCCTTGGTTTAAATCCAGGCTCTACTGTTGGGATCTCAGGCAAGTGACCCAGTTTCTCTATGCCCAACTTCCTCATCAGTATTCCAGGGGAAAGGACACCTAACCTCCGCCAGGATTGAGTAAGATTAGATGAAACAGCACACATAACACCCTTGACATACAGTGCTTAATATATGAGTCTGTTTCCTGCCATTGGTGAGTGGAGGACTGAAGAGTTGAGCATGATCTCAGAAATAACTTGACTCCATGCTCAAGTGCAGTCATGAATTATGAGGGCTAGCCAGCTGGGAGAGAAGTCTGCACCTTGAAGTTCCTGGGAAAATTTCTTTTCTCTAAAATTCCACTAAGTTCTAAATTCTTCAGCCACTAGGCAGAAAAACATCTGCTTTAAATCTCACCTCCCTTTTAAAATCAGGCAGGGCAAACAATATATGCATAAATAACAAATGCTCTGCAGGCTGGAAGACTGCCTCTTTAAAGGTCTCACAAAGGGAGCATCAGAAGAGGCTGGAGGTCTGCGCTGGGAAGCTGGAGCTAGTGTACTGAATCAAGAATATGCAGATTATGGGCAGCCCAGGTGGCTTAGTGGTTTAGTGCTGCCTTCAGCTGAGGGCGTGATCTTGGAGACCCGGAATCCAGTCCCATGTCAGGCTCCCTGCATGGAGCCTGCTTCTCCCTCTGCCCCTTTCTCTCTCTCTCTCTCTCTCTCTCTGTCTCTCTCTGTCTCTCCCTCTCCTCTCTGTGTGTCTCATGAATAAATAAAATATTTTTTAAAACCATTAAAAAAAAGAATATGCAGATTATGATGAGCTGAAAGAGGAAGCATAAGCCACCCACACCCCAGCATCTGAGCTCCCACTCTGGGAAAGTGAAATCCATGGGGTCACTTCAATTGAAAGTGTAGTTTCAATACAACCATACAAAGGAAGTAGACTCACAGATTTACTTGTTATAGATCCCAGAAGTGGGAGGGGGTGCTTGGGGGGTGGCTACAATGAGCAGGCGGAAGGGCAGTCCTCTGTCCCAGATCACCAGTGAAGAATAGACAGCAGGGTAGCAAGCACTTATTACTCATAAGATGGTTGGGATGGAGGTCATCAACATTTTGTGGGCTTAACTCCTAAGTAGTTATTTTTAAAGGTACCCCAGGAAAAGCCAAATGAGAACTTAAGTTAGAAATCCTAAACTCGGGATCCCTGGGTGGCTCAGCAGTTTGGCGTCTGCCTTCAGCCCAGGGCATGATCCTGGAAACCCGGGATTGAGTCTCATGTCAGGCTCCTTGCATGGAGCCTGCTTCTCTCTCTCTCTCTCTCTCTCTCTCTCTCTCTCTCTCTCTCTGTGTGTCATGAATAAATAAATAAAATCTTAAAAAAAAAAAAGAAAGAAAGAAATCCTAAACTCGGAGTGCCTGGGTGGCTCAGTCGATTAAGCATCTGCCTTCAGCTCAGGTCATCACCTCGGGGTCCTGGAATCAAGCACCGCATCAGGCTCCCTGTTCAACAGGGAGTCTGCTTCTCCCTCTCCTTCTCCCTCTGCCCCTTGTGCATGTGTGAGAGCTCTCTCTCTCTCTCTCTCTCAAATAAATAAATAAAAATCTTTTTAAAAAATCCTAAACTCAAGCCCTTATCTAAATGTTCATACTCTGGGTGTGTGTAGGGCTATCAAACTGTAAAATGCCTAGGCAGCAACTTAGAAAAACAAAAGTTGTTTTTTCTTGAAAGTTGTTTTCCTCATCACAAGGTTTCAAACTCAAATGACTGGAAAGCTAGGCAGGTGACATAAATGTGCAAATGTCCCTCAGTTGGAGGGACACTGTGGTAAGCTGAAGAGTGAGTGTGTGCTGACTCAAGCCAAATGAGTCAAATGAGTCAAATGAGTCAAATGAGTCAAATGTTATTTCAAATAACATTTAAAATAGTTCTGTCACCCTGAAGAGCCTCTTTCCAGTACTCACTTCCTCAGGCGGAATGTAGTGAGTGGGCTTTTCCCTCACCCTTTACTTAACAGAAACAAAGGCTGGAGACTGAGAGAGGCTGTGACTTGCCAAAGGTCAGTCAGAGGCAGATCTGTCCCCATACTGGGGCTCTTTCCCTCTCTCAGAGGGCAGTTTGGCCACCACAGAGCAGGTGCTGGGAACTCTTTAGTGGAAGAGTTTCTCCTCCTTCTTGGGATGCCTGGGTGGGTGAAGAGATTAAGTAACAGGTACCAAAGCCTCTGTCTCTCACCCTGACACCCTGGTCCTATCACCTCATCCCACAGCCATTTCAGGGGCAGCAACTTGCCAATGCCTCCCACCAGCTAGGACAGAGGCTGGAATCTCAATGCCCACCTAACCACAGGGACTAGCCCGGAAGCCAAGATGCCCCTGTACCTTTTACCTGCTCTTCACAAGACCCATTACTGTGAAAGGAAGCTAAAGAACACATTTTACAGACAACAACAAGCACTTCTATCACTCTTACTTTGTTATGTGCCAAGTACCCTAAGCACCAGTTACTCTTATTACATCATTTTACAAATAAGGACACTGGAGGACAAAGAGGTGAAGTAATTCCCTGGCACCCTAACTAGAAAGTGTCAGAGCTGGGAGCCGCCTCGGTCGTCTGTCTCTAAAGCCCAAGTCTGTATACTGCGTCACCCCTGCCTCGTTCTGGGTGGGAGCACACGTATAGAAAGAAGCTGGATTTATGCTAATTTACTTTTGAGACCAAAAGAATGGGAAAATTCTTTCTGACTCTGGAAAAGGGAAACTGTAATCTTAAAGACACAAGTCTCTCAATCTCCACTGCCTTTCTCCTGCCAGCCGGCCGACTGGGAACACAGGCTGGTTGTGCCATCCAGGGTCATTGTTCTTCGGGGGACACATTAGGCCCAGCTCACCGCCAGGGCAGCTCAGGCAGTGTGCAGAGAACGGGGTGTCTGGGCGGTGGGGGCCCTCTCGGAAGGTGAGCTTCCCTTGAGCCTCGGATCAGAGGAAAGCTGCCGGATCCTGCCGTGGGAGTGGGCGCGGCGCCCACTCGGGCTCTCTTACAACTGCGAGAGAGGACCCCGGCCACGTCACGCCCGGAGCCCACCGGAGACTTGGAGGCAGCTTTGTAGATTTAGGGGCAGGGGTCTGGGGAGGAGGGGGTGTGAATGGGGGCGGGGGCTCGCTGAAGCGGGTGGAGGGCTAGTTCCAGTGCCCAGAGCACCTGGAAGGAGTAACGGCGGGGTGGGGGTCAGGAGGAGGGCGAGGAGGAGAGGCGGAGCTGGGGGACCCGGACGGCTGAAGCTGAAAGGGGGAGGACCTGCCGAGAGAAGGTGGCGGAGCAGTACCGGAGCGGGGGCGGGGCCGGGCTGACATTTAGGGCCCTGGGGGGAGCGAGGCGACTTCTCCCCTCGGTCCCCAGAAGCTCGTAGTCAGGGATTCTCTGCCGTGACATTCTCCCGAAGGGCCGGTCTGTCGGAACCCGGCCCAGCAGTCTCTGCGTCTCCCCCTCCCTTCCTGGGGGTGAAGGGGCCAGGGGGTGGGGCCAGAGAAAGGGCTGGGGGATCCGTACCGGCCCCCCACCAAGCGCCGCCCCGCCATGCAGCTGCGAGAACAGATGGACGCAGCCACCGCTCACCTCGGGGGCTCTTTGCCCGCTGTGCGCGGAGATCCAGGCTGAGGCGGAGATCTGCAGCCCTCGGCGCCCTCCTCCAGCCGGGCGGGGGAGAGCGGCCGCTGCGCGACCCCTGGGGAGGGGGGCAGAGAGGGCCCCCCCGCCCCCCGGGTCCTAGAACTGGGCAGGGGCCGGGGAACAGACAGCCCGCTCCTAGCGCGGCGCATCCATCCTCTGGGGCTTGGCGAAGACCAAGGGGTCTTCTTACCAAGACCCTTCTCTAGGGTTCCCAGTCCCGGCGCCTCCGGGAAGGGGACCCCGGCCCGGCCGCGCCCCGCCCCCGGCCCCCGCCCCCCGGCCCCCGGCCCCCGCCCCGCCGACGTCGCATTAGCATGAGCGACGCAAGTGGCCCGGGCACCACTTGGGGGCCGAGACTCGCCGCGTCACAGCCCCGAGTGGAAAGGAAAGAAAGGAGGCGGCGGCGGAGGAGGCAAGAGCGCACGCGAGGGGAGGGAGAGCGGCGGCGGGCGGCGGGCGGCGGCATCATGCCCCTCGGCCCGCGCGGGCGGCCCTGCAACGCCTCGGGGACGGCTCCCCGCGAGCCAGAGGCGCGGCGTGCTCGGTCGCTGGCCCCGGCCCCTCGGCTCGCCCGCCTTCCCTGAGCGCCCTGAGGCCAGCGGCGGCCGGTCCGGGCTCGGCTCGCAACAGCCGCGGCGTCTCGAGGGGCAGGGTCTTCGCCTTTCCCGGGACACAGGGCCATGAGCCCCGCAGCCACCTGAGACTCCGGGGGCGCCGCGCCGCGCGGACCGCGCCCGCGAACTTGCGTGCCCGGGTCTCTGCGCTGCAGGGCGCCCGCGCTCGGCCCGGCGAAGGCGTCCCGGGAAGAGCGGCGGAGCAGAGGCGATGGAACCCGCAGCGTCCGCGGGCCGGGGCCGGGGCCGGGGCCGGGGTCCCCTTCGAGCTGCCCGGGCGGCCGCCGTCAAGCTGTCCGAGGCGGCGGGCGCGGCGCTGCAGGATCCCCGGCGGCATCGGCGCCTGGTGCTGGTCATCGTGTGCGTGGCGCTGTTCCTGGACAACATGCTGTACATGGTCATCGTGCCCATCGTGCCCGACTACATTGCCGGCATGCAAAAGGCCCGCAGGCCCACCCCGGGCACCGAAGTGTCCACTCTGCAGCTGTCCACTCCGGCCAGCGTCAGCGCCAACAGGGGCAACACCTCAGAGTCCCCGACGGCGGCGACGGAGAATGAGGACGTGAAGATCGGGGTGCTGTTTGCCTCCAAGGCCATCCTGCAGCTGCTGGTGAACCCCCTGAGCGGACCCTTCATCGACCGGATGAGCTACGATGTGCCGCTGCTCATCGGCCTGGGGGTCCTGTTCGCTTCCACCTTGCTGTTCGCGTTCGCCGAGGACTACGCTACGCTCTTCGCTGCGCGCAGCTTGCAGGGCCTGGGCTCGGCCTTTGCGGATACGTCCGGCATTGCCATGATCGCCGACAAGTATCCCGAGGAGCCCGAGCGCAGTCGCGCGTTGGGCGTGGCTCTGGCCTTCATCAGCTTCGGCAGTCTAGTGGCGCCACCCTTCGGGGGCTTCCTCTACCAGTTCGCGGGCAAGCACACGCCCTTTCTGGTGCTGGCCGCTGTCTCGCTGCTCGACGCGCTTTTGCTGCTGGTGGTGGCCAAGCCCTTCTCCGCCGCGACGAGGGCGCGGGCCAACCTGCCGGTGGGCACACCCATCCACCGCCTCATGCTGGACCCTTACATCGCGGTGGTGGCCGGGGCACTCACCACCTGCAACATCCCTCTTGCCTTCCTCGAACCTACCATCGCCACGTGGATGGAGCACACGATGGCGGCATCTGAATGGGAGACCGGCATGGCCTGGCTGCCAGCCTTTGTGCCGCACGTGCTAGGCGTCTACCTCACCGTGCGCCTGGCGGCGCGCTACCCGCACCTGCAGTGGCTGTATGGAGCACTCGGGCTGGCAGTGATCGGAGCCAGCTCCTGCGTGGTGCCTGCCTGCCGCTCCTTCGCTCCGCTAGTGGTCTCGCTCTGTGGCCTCTGCTTTGGCATTGCGCTCGTTGACACGGCACTGCTGCCCACCCTCGCCTTTCTCGTGGACGTGCGCCACGTCTCGGTCTACGGCAGCGTCTATGCCATCGCTGACATCTCCTATTCCGTGGCCTATGCGCTCGGGCCTATCGTGGCGGGCCACATAGTGCATTCGCTCGGTTTTGCGCAACTGAGCCTTGGCATGGGCCTGGCCAACCTGCTCTACGCGCCCGTCCTGCTGCTGCTGCGCAACGTGGGCCTCCTGAGGCGCTCCCGCTCGGAGCGCGACGTGCTGCTGGAGGAGCCACCGCAGGGTCTGTATGATGCTGTGCGCCTGCGTGAGCGCCCGGTGTCGGACCCGGACGGCGCACCCCGAAGCCCTTCGGGCCCCTTTGAGGAATGCGAGGACGTCTACAACAATTACTACACCCGCAGCTAGCAGCCCCGCTACTCCTCCAGGCCACCCCCCCACCCGCCCACCCGCCCACCTCTTGGGTCAAGGTGGCTTCAGGCTCAGGGCCGGCCCCTTCCAACGAGTATTCCACAGCCTCCACAGCCTCGCCCGTCTTGACTTCCTCGTCGGGGTCCCCCGTCTATGACCCTTTCTGTGTCACCCTCCCTCCCGTCCAGTGGGGCATAGAGCACAGAGGCATGAGATGCGATACTGGTCCTGCGGAGATAAAGAGGTGCGCGAGGCGCCACCTCGGGGCTCCTCTGTGTAGAACCGTGCGTCTGTCTGTCTTTCCTCCCATTTCTCTCAGTGCCAAGTTGGCGCCCTGCACCGCGGTGCTTCCGGCCCGAATCAATAAACTATATCTGTTCGAGACCGAGTCTCTTTACTGATGAGGGTGGGCGGCCGGGCACAGGGCCAGGGCAGAGGGGAGGGTGAGCTGGGTCTAGCCCTAACACAGGTCTGGGCCTGGCAAGCACTAGGGACGCCTGTGGCTCTTTTGCTACCTAGTAGAGGAGGTAGAAATAAAGCAAATCCAGCAAAGGCTCCCACCTTCGGACACCACTTCCTTTTAGCCCGCGACAGCCCCTCCCTCCCAGCCCCAACGCAGCGCCCCAGGGTGCCGCCCGGGGGAGCCTGAGGACCCGCTATCTCCGGGTGCGCTAGGCACCGCCCCTTGAGGACACTCCCTGTGTCAGTCACTGGGCTTTGAAGCGTCAGGGGTGGGCCTCCCTTTAGCGTGGCATCCTGCCGGGTCCAGGCTCGGTGAGGAGTAGGGGCCGACCTGTTCCTGGCAGAGGTCGATCTCTGTCATGTGTGTTTGTCAGAGAGCTAGGCTCTATCCTGCGAGGAGTGGGGGAGAGGTTGGTGTGTCTGCTATGACCTGGCTGTGCGGGTCTGAGTCGTAAGGGAAGAGGGTGCCAATGTGGGAGCTGGCGCCACCCCCTTTACCCCCACCCTTACCCCTGCCTTGGTGGAAGCATCTGGCCAAGGCTGTCAGAAGTCTCCCCACCTTGAGTGCTGGTCTCTGGAGCTGCAGGCCCCGGTTTGCAGGCCACTCCCAGTCCTGGAGTCTGCGGCCTGATTGAAGGCCGAGGAGCCCTACAATTCTGGCATGGAGAGGCAGCAGAGTTGGGGTACACCTATGTATTAATCAATGCCTCTGAGAGTCCTCACTACTGGTGTGTGCACATCTGTCCTCTGATCGCGTGTTGGGCTGGGTGTGTGTTTGGGCAGGGTCTGTCTTTGTGGGTCTGTCTGTGTGTGTTGCTGTGTAAGGATCTTTATCTGGGGTGGGGGTGGGGGAGGAGTGCTTTGTCTGGGAGGACTGTATGCCTCTGGCTGCGTGTCTGTAAGCATCCCCAGGTCTGTATCTCCACTCCTCCCCACCCCCTCCTCCCCATAGTGCCAGCAAGGAAGGAGGACCTCCAGTGATCAACAAACAGAATGATGATGATGATGATGATGATGATGATGATTATCATTTTGAAAGGATTTGTAGTATGATTTGAGCCTGGCCTAGACGGCGGGGAGGGGACAGATTTCCCCAGACCCAACCCTTCCCCCAGGATGGTGCGGCCGCAGCCGGGGCTAGGATAATGGAGTTGGGAGAGCACAGGGACTGGGGAAGGCTGGGCAGGGGGCAATGAGCACGGGCCGGGCAATGTTCTGCACCCCGTTTTCCTGCCTGGATTCCGCTGCCTTGACACAAACTCGTTCGGGGAGCCGTCCGAGCCGGGGCAGGGGGCCTGGAGGTGGGATCGCCGCAGGCGGCGGGGGTGGGGGCGAGGACGGAGGAGCGGGAGAAACGGGGTGGGGCTGAGGGAGGGAAGAAAAAGAGACGGGAGGGAGGAGGAACAGGACGCAGGAGAAGGCAGGCGCGGCCGGTCCGCTGGCATCCAGTGGGGAGGCCGCGGGGACGGCGACGTCGGAGGCTCGACCGCGGACCGAGGCCCCCACCCCCGGACTGCTGACGCGCCCCTGGATCCCTTTCGGCCGACACTCCCGCGCCCAGTCTTGCCTGGTGCCCGGGTACGGTGGCCAACGCGGCGGAACCGGGAGCACAGGTGAGAGGGGCTGGGCGGGAGAGCGCCGCGCCGGGAGCGGAGCGCGGGGAGCCGAGGGCGGTGGAGGAGGGCTCCGTCCAGGGAAGGCGCCGGGGCCCGGAGGCCCCAGGATCCGCGGCATTTGCCGAGGGCTGAACCCAAGTGGCCGTCGGGGAAGCGCCGGGAGATTGTGGGATTCCGCGGCTCTGGCGCTTCCCCACGGATTGTGGAGGCAGAAGGACCGGGAGCAGGACCGGGAGCAGGACGGCGAGAAGTTCGGGGGAAAGGGCTTGGAGAGGCTTGGTCATCATGCTCCGCGCCTCCACGTGCGTGTCCTCACTTCTCTATTCTGGATCCCCATCTGCTAAATGCCAAGGTCTGCATTTTGTGTGCCCAGTCAGGGCGTCTGCAGGCCTCACCGGGACCCCTCTGATTTGCGGGTACGCACCCGACTGGCGCGGAGGTGGGAGGTGGGGAGCAGCCTCAGGTGGCAAGTGTGAGCTAGGTCCCAGGGAGTCCCTACATGGTGCCTGTGTTGAGGAGGCCGAGCTCCGATTGGGCCTCAAGTTCAGAGGAGAGACCCCCCCACCCCCTTCCCGGCACCCTTGGGAAGCCAGGCTGGTGGCAGCATGGATTGGAGGGCATCAGAGGCAAAAAGATACGCATACATATCCGCATTCACCGCCTAATTCCTGGCCCTGGGGGGGGGGGGGGGGAAGCAGCCCCCTGCCCAGCAGGGACCAGGCCCTCCCATTTGGTCCCCAGGAAGCCATAGTGCTCCAACCTCACACCTCTCCAAGATATGGGGTGTCCAGTCACACTAGGACCTTTACCAACTTGACCTTGCCCTCACTGACCTTTCCAAATTCTACAGCCCTGCTGTGGACCCTAACTTGTATACCACTGTTTCCATTTTGCTGGGTGTAGGGGCAATGACAATGCTGTTCAGCAGGTCTGGGGACCACCTAGTGCACAGCATCCTGGCATGGAGTTCATGTAGGTTCTGTATTCTCTGCTAGTACTGCCAGGCAGCCCCAGGCTTCTCCATTCCTGAGCCTGATTCATCATCTTTCTGGAAGCTCTGTCCTTGGGTCAGCTGCGCCTAGAGCCTAGCCCCCACCTGGGCTATGCTTGCCTGGGGTGGGGGTGGGGGATAAAATGGACTAAACATCAGCTTTAGGCTCTTGGGAGAGAATAGGGGATGGATGAGTAGAAATCATGAGTGTGTCACTCTGAGGCTCTGCTTTGGGAATATGCTGAGGGTAGAGGGTAGTCTTAAATAGGCCTTTGCCCCTCTTGTCTTGGGTCACTTCTACTGCAAATAAAAAAATTAATCCATTTCTCTCCAGGCTGAGTCAGGTGACCCCTAGAGTCCTGGACTGCCCAGCTGCCCTGTAGCATCTCCTCAGTGTTCCCATGCCACCTTCACTAGGGGCCTGCAAACCAGAGATTGCCTAAGTCACAGTCCATCCAGCAGGCCCCAGGGACCTCCACCACAACCCCTGTCTTGGCCACAGGCCAGGCTCCCGGTCAGCCCAGAGAGCCTCCTGGAGCCCACAGCCTCAGAGGACATGTATTCATTTACCCGTGCATTCATGCAAGCATGCGGTCCTTCAATTCAGCTGCCCAACACTGATCCTACTCCATGCTAGTCACTGGCTAGGTCCCAGAGGTGAAGCCCTGAACACAACAGGAGAAGCTCGCAGTCTAGTAGGAGAGATCTTAATCAGCAAAACATGTATCTGTTGAGTCCTAGGCAGGAACAAAGCAAGTGCTCTGCCAATGACCCCTTTATGATTTGGAGTGAGCAAGCCCAACAGGCTCCTTCCCATTCTGGCCTAGGGTGGTCAGTTGAGTCTGGGTGACAGTCTTATGGAATAGGTATCAGCTAAAGACTTGCTTTAGACCCCACTCTAACTTCTTTGGGGACTCGGAAAGGACACGTGGTTAGGGAGGCTGGTCTGGAGGTTGGGAGATTGGGACCTGCAGTGAGGTCCTGTGTGATTGGGGCCCATGTCTAGCTCTGGCTTCCTTACAGGGTAGGGGTGGAGGGTTAGACTATGGAAGGTAAAAGGGTCCATGACAACTCTATGTGGCTATTGTACTGATGTCTCCCTGCTTCTTGGTCCTCAGGTCTGCACCTCTGCTTCCCCAGCCAGGAGTCACCAAGATGCCTATACTGGAAAAAGCTCCCCATAAGACAGCAACAAAAACTCCCAGCAGTGAGGAGGAGCCTGTGAGTGACTTTTAGATTCCTGTCTCTCATCCCTGCCCTCCCCACTTACATACCCCTGCTTCCAGAATAGTCCTGTATGGGACTGGCCTCAGCACTTGCCTGGCCACTAGCCCTGTCCTCTCTTGGGCATGAAGCCCAGGCTGCAGTCTTGCCCTGAGCCTGCTGAGGATCCTGGGAGAGCCTGGAGGGCCTAGGAGTGGCTTCAGGCAATGTTGAAGAAATGCTAATAGCCACATCCTTATTCCTAAGGCCAGGAAGAGCCCCTGACCTGGGCTAGATACTCTTCTCCCTAGGCTTTTCCTTTCCCCAGGTTTCACTTCCAAAGGCTTTGATTCTGGTGGAGTTGTTAGGGTAAGACTGAACTCTCTAAGCCTTGTCACATCCCAGCCTCAGCTGCTGGCTCAGTCCTGGAGCCTTAGGCACCATCTTCCCCACTGGCCTAAGACACTGCCACTCTCCTTAGGTAGGCATCCTCCTTCCCCACCTTCTTAAGCGATGGAGCAGCACATCTGATCTCCAGATTGTTGAAGCATCGGCCCCTCTGCTACATTTGTCTTCTTGCCACCTCTTTACCCGGGGCTTCATTTGAAACCCTAATCAGAATTTTTTGGATTCTCCCCATGAAATTGCTCACCATGTTGCCCTGACTTTTACAGCTCACGAACGTGTCTGTTGTTGAGTCTGGTCCATGGCATGCCCTTTCCTTGAGAGCAGGCGTTCTCTCTCCATTGTCCCTAAGTACAGTCCAGGGCTTGGTTCACATGAAGTGCCTGTGAAATGTGTACTGACCTGAGACCCTAGGGTCCAAAGATTCTCAGTACATGTCCCTGTCTCCAGCCCCAGGCCTCGGCTAGAAGCCCAGGAGAATCTAGAGAGAAGCCCCATGGGACTGAGATGTATGAGCCAAGATTTCCTGCCTCATTCCATTTTACCCATCACTGATTCCCTATGACTGAGCCCCAGAACACTATCAGAGCCCTGAGGAAAGGTACCCTGTCTCTAGCACAGACTCCAGACAGGCCTGCTGACACTCTTGGCAAGGCCACCATCTGGGCTGTGCTTGCCCACTCCCCCACCACACAGACCCCCAGACCCCAAGAGAAGGAAAAGGGAAACAGAATGGCTGGTTGGGGGGCCTGAACCTGGCTTTCTTGAAGTGGACTAAACAACCTAGAATGCTGCCCAGACCACCCTCATCCTTGAGCATTCGCTGGGGCAGGAGCAGCCCATAACTGGCAATGACCTCTCCCTTCCTCCCCCTAGGGCAGTGAGCCCTAAAGACAAGATCGGGGAGGCAAGGACTCCCATTCTTTCATCAGCACAGGCTCCCATACTGGTCCCTGTCTGCTCAGGGCTGCTGCAGCAGGAGCCAAGCAGAGGCAAGCATTCAATGGGTCCCTTTACTCCACAGCCTGGCCCCACCACCCCAAGGAGAAAAACCCCTGAAAGAAGGTGGCCCCTACCACCAATTTTGTAAACTTGAATCTGTAATATGAAAAGTTGTGGTTTCTGACTGTGACTAGCTCAGTGAGGAAGAAGGAAAAGGAGGAGATGTAAAAGAGCCAGTCTCTCCTTGAGTATAACACCCTTTGTGTCCAGAGATAAACTAGCTTCTGAAGCCCCAGCTGGGAACAATTCCTAAATTAACAGTGACCAACAGCCAATATCAAGACCTATTCTTTGTGGTTTAAAAGCATTTTCATATAGGATCTCTTTGATCCTATGAGAAGTAGAGGCTATTAACACCCATTTTACAAGGGAGGAAACTGAGGCACAGAAGGGAGGTGGTTTGCTTAAGATCACGCAGCTTGTCAGCATCAGGGTCAGTGCATGAACTCAGTACAAACATCAAGGTCTTCTCCTCTACACTTTATCCCCTCTTGGGGGCAGGGCTAAGGTACCAGAAAAAATGACAGGAGCTTCTTAAAGTCAGAATTCTGCTGAGCTGAGCCCTGGAAATAGGCAAGACTCAAGATAGGGAACAAGGATGGGGACTGATGGAGACACCAACTGGAGACCAACTTGGGGACAGGCATGGTCTAATGCCTACTGATGGGCCCCACATAAGAACAGGCATAGAAAGTGCCTATGAACTTTCTCTTCCAGAAGTTGCCAAAACTTCCAGTGCCCCCACTGCAGCAGACCCTGGCCACTTATCTGCGATGCATGCAGCACCTAGTACCTGAGGAGCAGTTCAGGAGGAGCCAGGCCATCGTGCAGCAGTTTGGGGCCCCTGGTGGCCTTGGTGAGACCCTACAGCAGAAGCTCCTGGAACGACAGGAGAAGACTGCCAATTGGGTAAGAGTTATTGAGAGGGGCAGACTGCAGGGAGCTGGCAAGGGTGCAGTGCAGACAAGGGACCCACAGGGTGGGGGACAGGGAGTAGACTTAAAGACAGGGATTTGGATGAAGGGCAGGTAAGCAACAAAGATGGGACAGATTGGGGGAGAGGGAAGAGAAGAGAAACAAGGGTATTGCAAGGGGCAAAAATGAGGGACAGACAGGATGGGGACCAAGAAGGGACAGATGGGAATAGAGTTGAAGTGATGGAGAGAGACAGGGTATAGAGGTGGAAGACAATGGGGGTCAGGGATGGGGGAATGGATAGGAGAGCGTAAGAGATAGAAATGGGGCAACAAGGTAAGACAAGGGACAGAGATGGAGACAGACGGGGGACAGAGATGGGACAGCAGAAGATGGGGATTAGCTCAGGGAAGCAAAGAAGAGGGCAAAGCAGGAATAGAGCACACGTAGGATGGGCAGGGGACAGGGATGAAGTACCAAACACCCAGAATAGGAAACTAGGATGGAAGAGAGAAATGGCATGGGGCAAAGATGAAGGTCAGTCATGGTGGACCAGAGAGCACACATTTCCCCTAGCACATACCTGGGGCACAGTGTGTGTTTGTAGAGCGAATGAATGAGGTGTATGATCCAACAAAGTGTCCCAATTGTCTCGTGGGGCTGCCAGGATGGGACTGGCACTCTTCACAGGCAAGGTGATCTTGTTCAGAGGGGTGTGTATGACCGCTGGGAGTAATGGCGCCCCTCTCATTCTCCCCAACAGGTGTCTGAATACTGGCTGAATGACATGTATCTCAATAACCGCCTGGCCCTGCCTGTAAACTCCAGCCCAGCAGTGATCTTTGCCCGGCAGCACTTCCAAGATACAAGTGACCAGCTAAGGTGAGGCCACCATGCTCCTAGGTTCACAGCTTGAGAGTCTGCCTGGGGCCTAGCCCCAGCACCAGGAAGAAAAGATCGAGGCTTGTGCCTTGGCTGAGCTTCTAAGGCCAAATGCCCCTGAGACAGAGGCTGTCCAGGCTGTGGTCCAGGAAATAGGTTAGATGAGGTTGCTATGTGAGTGACAAACACCCAGTCTTCCTCAGAACACATTTATTTGGGGTGGGGTGGGCACTAGAGGAGGTCATGGGCTCCCAGGTGTTCCCATGGCATTCTCCACCTGGCTGAGGCTCTGGAAGGAGGTGTGTATCCTCTGACCCCACCAATACTTGAGGCTCGGACTTGTCCCTTGGATGCACTGCCCCAGGCTGTCTGAGACGACCTCTGCTGTGCCCCCACCAGCCCACAGCTCTCAACAGAGGCTCCAAGGGGGTGGAAATGGTTCTTTCCTGCCAGCTGCCGCCACCAGAGCCTCTGCCATCTGCTGCAATTTCAGGGCTCACTGAGCCACTGGAATGGCCTCTGGGCCCACTGATGTTGACTGGGGGGCTGCGGGGGAGCAGGAGGGGCGATGAACATATACACAGGGATGTGGCAGGGAGGAAGGGTCTTCCTACAGTGGTCTCGCAGATCCAAACCCAATGGCACAGCACAGGGACAGCTCAGAGAAGAAAAGAAAAACAAAAACAAACAAAAGAGGAGGGGCCTACATTGGCCTATGAGCAGGACTCAGCTGTGCCAGGAAAACCCTCATCCCCTCCTTCCTCATGGGGACTAGCCCAACCCAGCTGCTGGTCAGACAACCTGCAGCCTGGACCTCCCGTGGGCAAAAGGAAGTGTGCAGATAGATGGATGAACAGCTTCTGAAAACAATTGTCAAGCTGCATCCAAGGGGTCAGGGTCATCATCCATGGACAGTTAAGATGACACAGTCCTATGGCACAGTCCTGTGGTGACTTTTCTTTCCCCTAGCACCCACTTTCATTTTCATTAGCACTAAGGGGACCAAATTATTGACTTTTCCTAGGAGGCTGGATTTCCCCAAACCTGGGTTCCCGGTCTAGCTCAGCCCCAGCACAGGCCTTTCCTAGGGACAACCCCCACCCCTGACCATCCAGCCTTCTCCTGCCTGCTCTGTGGCCTCTCCCAGCTTCCTCTCCTAACTCTTCTCCTCCTCCCCATTTACCCTCCAGGGCCCCCTCCTCCTAGTTATCTCCACAAGACCATTTTAATCCAAGGCTTGTGAAAGACTGGCAGCATGCCTGCAGCAGGGTCGGGGAGGGATGGTTGAGCTTGAGAGAGGGATGTGGAGTAGAAGGAGAGGAGAGTGGGAGAGAGGGAAGGAGCCTGAGCCCTGATCTCTCTCTGCAGGTTTGCAGCCAGCCTGATCTCTGGTGTGCTCCACTACAAGACGATGCTGGACAGGTAGGTTGGGGCCAGCCTGGGAAGGGTAGTGCCCGAATTTGGCACAGCCTGTTGAGTCATCTGTCTCCCTGCCACACTAGCCACAGAGCTCCCAGAAGGCAAAGACCTTGTCTTTTTCCAGCCCTGGATTCCCGGGTCCTGTCACAGGGCAGGTAGACTCCTCACCCCTTCCCCATCCCAACTCCTCCAGCATCAGGATAATGTTAACCCCAGCTAACATGACTGAACATTAATGGTTCCTTTTCCTAGGGTGATCACTGTCCTTCCTTGATCTCTTTAAAATGCTATGTGCCTCAGGAATTTAGGGGATGCATGAGAAGGCAGAGAAGGAGTCATGGGAGTGAGGTGATGGTGGATTCATCCTTGCTAGTTGCCAATTGAGGGGAATGATCTCCCCACGCTGAGCCTATGTACCAGGCTTCAACCTCTCTGGATTCCTCTCCAGCTTGGACAGGTGTTCCTCAGATGATCTGTGGTGAAGGACCAATGTATTTTTTAACTTTATGAAATGTAAAACACTACAAAAATGAATTCACAGTAAAATGGTACAAAGGCATAGAATACACAACCACATATTTTGTTTTTATTTTAGATTTAACACACATAGAATTCCTCAGTTAACTTGCTATAAAAGTTTCTGAGAACTGCTTCTGCTTCTTAGAGTTCTGAGCGGCATCTGCACTTTGAGCAGCAGGGCCAGGGACACCATACCCTCACTCTGCCCCAGCTAATCTCAGGGCTGCCTCTTATCCTCAGGGCTCAGTTCCCACCTGGTCCTTGTCACCCTGTCTCACTACCTGAAACCCTCTCATTTATCAGCTTGCTGCTTGTTGTCTACGCCCCACTTACACATCCCAGGATCTGTGTCCCATCACTCATGTTTTGTTTGCCACTATAACCCCAGATCATAGAAATAAATGTGCCTGGCACAGAGGAGTGCTCAATAAAATGTGTTGCCTGAGAGGGAGGGAAGGAGAGAGAGTGGAGAGACAGAGGGAGAAGGAGAAGGAGCAGGGAGGGAGGAAGGGGAGAGAGCTAGAGGGAGAAAGAAGGAGAAGAGAGAGGAGGAAGTGGCAGATCAGAAGGGAAGGGAGCGAGTAAAGAACACAAGAGATGCTGAGACCTCAGAAGAAAGAACTTTCTACCTTGAACTCAGAGAAGGCTTCTAGAAGAGATGATGGAAGAGTAGGCTCCTGAAAAAGTAGTTTTCTGAACACGTTCGTTGAGCACAGGGGTGGGGTGAAGGCATGCCAAGCAAAGATCAGCACGAGTGAAGTCATGAGGGCAAATATGAAAGTTCTGTACATGTAGTGCCCGAGGCAGTGATGAGGAGACTCCCAGAGGCTTGAGAAAACCCTGAGGACCCCTCCATGGGCTGTGGAAACACAGGACTCCACCACTTCAGAAAGTGGCTCTTTGACTGCCATCCTAATGCAGTTCTGGTGTTTGTGCCCTGCTTTGCCTAATCAAGTCAAGTAGACCCAATTCTGATCCCCTGCTTCCCTCGCTGCTCTCCAGCCACTCCATCCCTCCTGACTGTGCTAAGGGCCAGCTGTCAGGGCAGCCACTTTGTATGAAGCAATACTACGGGCTTTTTTCCTCCTACCGGCTCCCCGGCCACACCCAGGACACACTGGTGGCCCAGAAGAGCAGTGTCATGCCCGAGCCAGAGCACATCATCGTGGCCTGCTGTAACCAGGTAAGTGGCCTGGCCCTCTCTGCTGCAGCCTCTCCGCCCTGGGGAGGATGCATGAATACATATCAGTTCCTGTTTCACCAGGGATGCTCAGCCTCCCCTTGGAGGCACTCAGTGAGTTAGGATAGAGTAGGTTCTCTCAACTCCTGGTCAGTCCCATTTATCTCCCATGAGTACAAGGAGAGTCATCGATTGAGAATGACTTCAGTGGGCTCCCATTTTGGCCCTGACCAGCCAGGTCAGCTGGTCTGAATGGATGGTGGGCTTTTAATGAGACCCAGCGTGGCCTCAGCAACTCCTCATGAATAACCCAGGTGGCGGCCTTCCTGGAGACCACACACAGAAGATGGACACCTTTACGGACTGACTGTCCAGACCTCCATGTCCAGGTGCTAGGCTCAGCACTTACTCATCCCTCCTGATTCAGTAGTGACCTGCAGAGGTGCTTGGAATCCCCATCTGACAGAAGAGGAAATGAGGCCTCAAACAAGTTGAGTGGCCTGTCCAAGGCTGAGAAGGCCTTATAGGCCTGGCCAGTACCGCCTGCTCATACCCTGCCTCCTGCAGCTCAGGTCTTCACACTGGCTTCCAGGAGCCCACAAGGGCCCGTGAGGACCCAGGAGACAGGCTAAGCATGTAGGTTCCTGACCCCTTAGCAGCACTCATCAGACTATAGATTCTCTATATTGAGCTTCCACCTAATTATTTCATCTGACAAGAAGCTGTTTTGGGGGTTCTTTGTTTTGTTTTGTTTTGGTTTTTGTTTTTGTTTTGGTTTGGTTTGGCTTTGGGTTTTAGTGGGGTTTTTTTGTTTGATGTTGTTTTTGTTTCTTTTTTTTTTTCTTCTAAAACCCAAGTTTGACACCTACTCTAGAGATTCCCCTGCTATTTGTGCTACCATGTTTTCTTCTTGGGTTCACCTGGCACTTTCAGTCTAAGATAGAAGCTCAGTGAAAGTCTGCCATCCTAGGTTGGCTATTCCCACCAGAAGCCTCCCTGATGCAGTTTGGCCACAAATAAGAACTTTTCTCCATCTTCATTAAAAAGTCAAACTCAGAATTTCCCAGCTCCTGCATGCTGTACTATTCATCCATTCCAGAAATACTCTCAGGGCTCCTGCTCTGGACCAGGCCATGTATCTGCTGCTCAGGGCATGAGACCAGGCACTCATATCAACTGGCAGAAAAGGGATCTTGACTTGGGGCTAGGGATAAGACTTTTCACGAAGCCCAAGACCTTAGCTTCAAAGCTCCTGAATGACAGACAGCTCACAGGCCTCATTTGGAACACACACATGCACACATGTATATGCGCACACATAAGGATAGAGCATTTTGCATGTTTTCCATTTTAATCTTCCTCTGCATATTATTTGCTAACTTGCTTTTTTTCTCCACTCACCATTGTGTTTGATGTCTATCCCTGTAGCTGTATCTAGAACTAGTTTATTCCTATTTATTGCTGAGTGGATGTGCACTAGATGAATACACTACATCTAACTTAGCTGTTCCTCTGCTGAAAAATATTTGGTCTCTCTCTACTGTTTTGCTATTGCAAATACAGCCTAAATGCACACTCCTTCACATGTCTTCTGGGCATGAGAGTATATGTTTCTTCAAGCCTTAGGTTAAAGTATGTATTTATAAGAGTAGTTGCTGCTGAATCATAAGGTATGCACAATTTAGCTGGACAGACATTGCCCTCCAATAGTAGTTGTAGCAATTTATACTTAATTCCCCACAAACATAATAGTTTTACATGAAGTGAGAACCACAGAAGAAAGTTTTATTTTAGCTAAGTTTAATCTGGCCTTCTTTGATTTGGGGAAGCCTGGAGTCCAGCACAGTCAACAGCATTGGGTAGGTCCCCAACTTGTGACTGTTCAGAACCATCACATACCTTAAGATCCGGGGCCTGAGTATCCCCCACCTGTGCTCACAGGTGAAGGCTCAGTGAAGGCCCTTCACCTTGGGCCAGCTGCTATGAGTGACGTGTTTGACCTGTTTCCCCCACAGTTCTTTGTCTTGGATGTTGTCATTAATTTCCGCCGTCTCAGTGAGGGGGATCTGTTCACTCAGTTGAGAAAGATAGTCAAAATGGCTTCCAACGAGGATGAACGCTTGCCTCCAATCGGCCTGCTGACGTCAGAAGGGAGGAGCGAGTGGGCTGAGGCCAGGACGGTCCTCGTGAAAGGTTAGCAGCAGTGCCCAGCACGTCTCCACGCTCATCTCATCATCATGCCCATTGGCTTTCCTTCCTCTACAGTCGGGCACCATGCCTCATCCCCATTTGCCATAGCATGGGGCGCTCAGGCCTCCCTCCAACTCAGGACCTGACAACAAGTCAGCTGAGGATCCTGGAAGCTGACGGCACATTTTGTACCCTCATATTTCATTGGGAAATATTCTAGCTTCCTGGGTGAGACTGGTGAGAGCTTCCGGGTGAGACTGACTAGCACTGGAATCTTGGGATGTCTGGGAATATTGAGGGAGGAAAGATTTTGAGCTGGAGGAAGGCTGGCTACAATTAAGCAGTTGTGCTTTACTGGTGGGCAGGGATGGTACTCGTTTTAGGGGTCCGAGTCACTGGGAGAGCTGTCACATGGAGATATGGGATAGAGCCCAGATCTGGGAGGGTGGCTCACTGCCTTCTTCACGTGATTTCTCAGTCCTCAAACTTTTCATCTTCAAACTGACCTATCCTTCTGGATGGCTGCTGCTCTTATGAAAGTTTCTAAGCATTCTCATAAGAAAGCTGATAATAGTCTTAAATCTTTTAAATCATCCTTCTGGAAACTAATTTTCAATTCCAAAGCCAGTTCTATTCCCAGGAATTGGATGGAATGCTTTCCTTTCTTGTCTACATTAGAGATTCCAGGATAAAGGTGAGGCTTCCATGTTCCTCCAGAGGTGGACCTCCATCTGCACCTTGGGCTCTCATTTGACCAAGTGTCCATTCAGACTTCCTGAGGACCTGGGCTAGGCCTGGAAAATATAAGAGGCAGAGAGGATGAAGCCACTGCCCCTGAGCAGCTCCCTGGACAGTGAAAGGAAAGGCATGGGAATCAGATTCAAGTACACAGTAATGCAGCATCTACCCATGTAAAGCAATAAGATAGCAAGTACCAATAAGTGTTCCAGGACTTCATCAAGAGGAGGGAGCCCTCCTACTTGGGAGGCTTTTGAAAGGTTTCATTTGAAAAAGTGGGAATTATGCAAAGCTCTGAGACATGAGTGAGAGGGGCAGGAAGGAGGGGTAGCATCCAGGTAGGCAGACGGTCTATGAGCAAAGCTAATTGGCCCCAAGGACGTGCCTGCCCTGCCTGGTTCTGCAAGGAGAGCAACCAGCAGACAAAGATGGCCATGTTGGATGTATGGAAAGAATAAAAAGGTGGTAGAGTCTGGTTCTCTGGCAATAGGCACTTGCATTTTCTGATCCCTCTCCTTAGAAAATTATTTCATCAAAGGTAACTAGCTCCTTGCACCATCCAGTGCTCAGCTCAGGTGTCACTGCCTCAGGTCCCCTAGAGCATCCCCCACTCAACACACTGTCACCTTGTCCTGCTTTCTTACAATGATTGAATTTGTCACTCTGAATTTAGCTTCTCATTTGTTTATTATGCGTGCTGATTATCTGCCTCCCTTCCCTAGTCTCTAAATTCTAGGAGAACAGGGGCCTTATTTGTTTGGATTAACTTTTTAATCTACTTTGCCAAACACAGTGGGGCCCCAGTTATATTTGTTAAATAGAAGAACGAATGGTTACTAATGATAGTAGGTCCCAGGCTTCTTGCCTACCTACCAGTTAATTATTTCTTTATTCAATCATGGGGCACTTACAGAATGCTCAGTCCTAAATCAAGGGCTGCAGGGGCCACAAGGGGGAATGAGAGCTGACCCTGTTCTCACAGACCCAACTACCAAGTTGGAAAATTAATAACTTACCATTAGAAAGTGAGTTAATTCCCTCAGGAGATCATGGTGTAATCAAATCCCACTGTTCTCCCCTCCAGGGACAGAGACAGGCATCAAACAATCGCCTCTGCTTCCAATACAGTTTCCACTTTATTAGCCAGCCAAGCTATCTCCCTGTAGGACTGACAGGGATTGCCTTGAGGTTTAAGTGCTTGGGTTGTGCTAATCGGAATTAATTTGTTAATGGCACTTGATCTGGCTTTCTGAATGGAAGTGCTGTTTCTGAAGGAAGCGTGACAGAGAGGAAGGGCCCACACGCCTCTCCTTCAGAGATCTGATTAATCTGTGTCATCTGCACAGCAGGAAACCAGTCCTTCACAGAGCCCTCCTCCCCAGAGCCTCCCCTACTCATGGAGGGGAAACCATTTAGGAAAGGATTTCAGTATAGATGGCAGCTTGGACTAAATTTGATAGTAAAGATGAAAAGACATGGGTGGGGTCCAGATATACCGCTAAGTAGAAGTACAAGGAGGAAAAGAGAAGTGAGGAAGATTCCTAGATTTTTAATTTAAGCAACCTAGTAGATGGTGGTACCATTCACTGTGATGGGAACCAGGTTGGCAAAGTGGCTACAGAATGAAGCCCTTTCTAAGTATGTCAGGTTTGAGATGCCTTGAGTCATCTAAGTGGAGATGTCAAATTAGATCTATGTGTCTGGAGCTCAAGAGAGAGGTCAGTGCGGAGACATAAATTTGAGAGCTATCAGCACATAAGTGATATTTAGTCATGGACCTGCGTGAGATCATCTAGAAATAGCAGAATGGGTCCTTGGAGGTCAGGTAGAGAAAGATGCAAAGGGGATTGAGAAAGAGCAGCCCATGAAGTCAAGAGCAAACCAGATGAGTCATGAAGATCCAAAGGGAAAGAGGAAGCAGCCAACCACTTGGAATGTTACTGGGAGCTTAGGGAAGAGCTGGACAGAGATGAGACACAGAGCTTGGCAACCCCAAGTAATTGCTGACCTTCACTGAGATCATACTGGGGAGTAGGAAGAATGAATGGTTGTATGCTAGTAAGTATGATCCAACAGCAGGAAGAAATTGATGAAACTGTCAATGAGTAGAATCAGTTAAGCATGGATGACTGTTTTCAGATATTTTGGTATTAAAATAGTAGAAAAATGGGGCAGTTGCTGTGAGAAGATGAGGGTCAAGAAAAGCATCTTTAGTAGGAGAGACAAGTGCATAGTTGTATGTAGACAACTATATTGGAAGTACTCCAGTAAGAGAAATCATTAATGAGGACAAAGGAGAGGAATGGAGGCATGAGATTCTTGCAAAGGCAAAAAGAAATGGAACCCAGAGAATAAGAAGCCTTTGCTTGGTACAGGGGAAACTGAAACCTGGGCCTGCAGTCCATGGGCCTATGGCTGTGGTAGTGGGAATGTGAGGAGGTTCCTGACTGATGGCTTCTGGGTCTCAGATCAGCAGAGCCATGGCCCTGGGTGGAGAGAGGTGGGGGTAGGATTCTCAAGACAAAAGAGAACAATGAAATGGTCTCTTGGAAAACTTGATGAGATTTAAGGATTCTGCTGAGCTCTTATTTAAGGGCTTAGGGGTCATACATTTTAGAAATCAATTTGCTTTGTTTTGCAATTTTTTGCCTCACAATGTACATCTTCTCAGGTTCAGGCAAAGAAAAATGGGTCACTAGGTTCAGCCTTGGTTAGAGAAAATAACCGAGGGAAAGAGGTGTAAGTATGGCAAGGGAATGGTTATAAAGTTAGAGTCTGAAATGAGTAAGGAAGTGTAGTAGCCTGCTTGGTCCACCATATCAAAGTACCACAGACTGAGTGGCTTAAACAGCAGAAATTTATTTTCTCACCATTCTGAAGGCTAAAAGTCTGAGATCAAGGTGTGGACATGGTTGGTTTCTTCTGAGGCCTCTCTCCCTGGCTTGTAGATGACTGTCTTCTCCCCGTGTTTCCCGTGGTCTCCCATCTGTGCATATCTCTGTCCCAATTTCTTCTCACAAGGTCACCAGTTATGTTGGATTAGGGCCTCCCTCATTTTACCTTAATTACCTCAATAAAGATCTCACCTCCAAATACAGTCCTATTCTGAGATACTGGGGAGTTAGGACTTCAACTTGGGGACTTTGAGAGGACACAACTCAGCCCATGACTGGAGGGAAATGAAAGATGGAGGTGGATGATAGATAGGGGGAAGAGGTAGTGATGTCAATGGTTTTGAGGAGTCAATGAGATGAGACATGTTACAGAGGAGGGACAACAGTGTGTGAATCAGAAGGTTGGAAGTGTGGTCAGAGTATGGGATGCTTGAATCTGACACTTCAGAGGAGGTCAGTTCTTGGTAGTGATGAGATCCCAGGTGTGACTGTGGGAGTGGAGGCTAAGGTTAGACAGTCAAAGGTGGGAGATCAAGGGGCTGAGAGAAGAGGGCGAGTGTGGGCTGGGTCCCCCACACAGACATTCCAGCTGCAGGAATGATGGCTGGATTGGTGATGGAGAAGAAGGAGGTGAACCAGGAATCCAGATTGGCATGATGGGGAGCTGTGAGGAAATCAGGGGAATGTAGAGACAAGGGGGACAATGATGATGGGGGTGGGAAGGTAGAAGTCTAATACCTGGAGCTCCAAAGGGAAAACAGGGAGGAGCCATGTAGGATCAGGGACAGGGAAAAATACCATCTACCCCACCTGGCCCTTGGGGGCATGAGTGTGAAGGAAAATATTCTCCTGGAGAGGGCACAGGGAAGTGTGTCCCTCAGGGAGGGCCTCCCTCCTGTTGAGGCAGAGGGTGAACAGAATACTCGCTGAAGAGATTAACACTACAAGGGGACCCTCCATCACTACTCAGATGTCATGAAAGGTTCGAGAAGGGGAAAAGGTGAGGAGTGAGGGATGAGCCCATGCAGGGGACACTGGAGCAGCAAGCATGGGAGTGCTAGCCAGAGACCCAGGGATGGTGGTCATCATTGCAAACAATGCTTCCAAATCCTCAGCCTCTAGGGAGGTACTCTCCTGGTTCTGGGTGTGGTTGTAGGGGCTGGGGTAGGGTTCTGACTAGCCCACAACAGTATCACAGTTAACACCATGGAAAGCTGAAGTCCCAAGGTCTCCACCTTCCTTCCTGGGCACTGGGCCCAGGCAAGTACTGTCCAGCAGGAGGCTTCGACCAAGCTGAGCTCCTATTGTCCTGGTAGAGGTCTGGACCAAGGCACCTGAGCTCACACAAAATCTGAATTCTCACAGGGTCAACTGACAACCAGTGGGGCAATTGATTTTATCAACCCTTTCTTTTTAGAGGGACTGTCTCTGATCCTTCACTCTGCTCCTCAACCAAAACAGCTCCCTCGTCACCCACAGGCTCCTCAGCCTAACCTTCTGCTGTGACAGTGAGAGGGTGGAGCTCACAGAACTGGAGCCAGCTGTCTGCCATAAAGCCTGTGCTCCCCGTCTGTACCCAGGGTCCCCATGCCCCCTAGAGCTCCTGACACAGCACTTTTAACACAGAGCTCTCTGAGACTATGGTGCAGGATAAGTGAGTGTATTGTCATCTCTACCTGCAGCCTAAACACCCACAGCCAACACAGAATAGCCTCCGGGGGATCCAAGGGCTCAGAGACCCGGCAGGACCATCACTGCTCCCCAGAAGACCGTGGTCTTGTTGGGGACACCAGAACAAGCAGAATTGTTAGGACAAGAGCAGACAGGATAAAACCAAAGGAGCGTCTCCACTCCAGGAGTCCTGAGGGAATTTGGGGACCTCATAGCCCAACCTGTCATAGCTTAGGAGGGCTTCCTGTGCCAGGTGCAACATGAGGCTAAGCCCAGGTGGGTTGAGGTGGATGTGACTGGGGCTGGCTGACAACATCAGGATCATCTAGAGAGCCCCTTAAAATAAAGATTCTGGGTTTCCAGGGATTTTCCAGTGGGATAGGAATGAGGCCAAAGAATCTGTATTTTTAAAGTACCTTCATATGTGCAGCCCACGTGCAGCACAGATTGGGACCAACCGAAGCAGATATTAGCAGCTCTGGTGTATGGAGGTACCCCATGATGCTGGCCTTATCCTGGGCCCTGTTGCTCTGAGTCTTCAGTATAGCCCATGAGCTGGGGATTTTTGAACTAGAGGTGCTGAGTGGTGGAATCAGGGCATCTGTCTCCCAAGCCCGAGATCCTCAGGGCCCGGCAGGTGGGGTGGGGCTTCCGGCCTTAGGAAGGGCACAAGTAACCCCTCAGGACCTTCCCTCCCCACAGAGCCTTGGAGCTGCGGCCTTCCTGAACCCAGGAGGACCGACACTGTCATCCTGGCCTGGAAATTTGATTAGACATTCAGCCCCGAGTCTGGAAGACTACAGCGCTTGTCAATTTGTAGGAAAAGGATAGCCAGCTCAGAGAGCCCCCACCCCCACCCTGGAGCCCGCTGGCTTTCCTGGGTGCTGCACCGAGATCCTGCGGGCAGACTTCAGGCAGATGCTTCTGTTTACACAGCGCCGGCAATATTTATCTCCAGCAGCCAATTAGAGCTGAGCCACTGCTTCAAGGTGGGAACTGACAGAAGGCCCCTGAGTCTGGAGAAGGCCTCGGTCATGGTTTACAAGAACCACTCAGGATGCGCATTTTGCTGCTTAAATATTGCCATCCAGAGATAGATAAGTCTGCTGATTTTAAAACCAATTACACATTAGCAATAACAGCCTCTCCTCATTTAATTGGCTCAGAAATACCTCCTGGGCTGCCAAGGCTGACTGCTGTTTTCTTTCCTCGGGGTGGGGGGTGGGGGTAGGGGGTTGGGGGGGGTGGGAGGGGGGGCTGGAGGCTTGGGGGGCGGGCATTGTCTCCCTCTCACAGTGGCAGCAGGAAGGCTCTCCTGTATGCGGGCATCCAGGCCGGAGAGGCCGGTTGCCTGCCTCAGAGGCCTGGGCTTGAGCTGGCTGTCCTTGTATGCCCTGGAGCTGGCTTCCTAGGCTAGGACACGGAGGTGATGGCCCTGGCCTGTGGCCAGGACAGGGAGGGTGTGGAGGAGCTGCAAAGCAGGTGGTCTGGTGCCTGGCTCACAGAGGCTGTTTGCTAAATAATAACTCTTATTAAATTTGAGGAAACATTGTGGGGATGGTTTGTCCAAGTCTCACAACCTCTCTGGAAAAATCTGGTGAGCTGCAAACGGGCACCTGTTGAATATCCATTCCATCAGTGACAGTGACTCGTGGACTCAGACTGAATGGCCTGCACTCCTTGTCCCAGAGCCCTAACCCTCATTAACTCTGGGGTGCTCTTTTGCTTCCCCTGGGCTCCCCACATGCCACATGCTCCAAGTGTGCACACTGTTTTCTTTCATTTCTCCCCAGTAGCCGTCTCTCTGGCCCTCACTTTCCATTTTATGATATTTGGGGTAAAAAGTGGGTGGAAAGTTTTTTGGTTTTTAATCTCATGCCCCTTTCTACTCACCACCCTTCTCCTAATTCTGGAAGTAAGATATCACTTGAAATCTGCCCCTGTGGGAAGGGTGTTTCAAACCCAGAAGAAAGAGTAATACTTAGTTCTTGAATTTTTTTTTCATTAAATTAAACTTATTTGGGTATAATTGTAGATGCACATGCACTTACAGGAAATAATCTCACCTGTACCCCTTTCCTACCATGCTAACATCTTGTAAAATACACAAATACAGTATCACAACAATATTGACATTGACATTAATACAGTCAAGATAGAGAACATTCCCATCCCTGCAAGGATCCCTTATGTTGCCATTTATGGCCACACCCACTTCCGTTCCAACCCCATCCCTCCTTAACCCCTGGCAACCAGGAATCTGTCTTCACTTTCTATACCGTTACTGTTCTAAGAACATTGTATAAATGGAATCGTACAGTATGTACTCTTCCGAGACTGGCTTTTTTCACTTGGCATAATTCTCTGGAGGCTCATCCACCTTGTCCCATGTGTCAATAGTTCTTTCCTTTTTATTTATTCCTTGGTATGAATCACAATGGTTGATACCATTTATCTGTTGAGGGACACCTGAGTGGTTCCTACTTTTTGGCTATTATAAATAAAACTACTATGAACATTACACACACACACACATATAGATGACTTGTGTGATCATAACTTTTTATTTTAGGAAAAATTCCATGAATAATATTGATAGTGGCATGTTTAGTTTTTAAATAAACCATTAAAATGTTTTCCAGATTGGCAGCTGTGCCACTTCACATTCCCATGAGCAATGTATGAGTGATCCAGTTTCTCTGCATCCTCGTCAGCATTTGCTGTTGTTCCTTTTGTTTTGTTTTGTTTTGTTTTAGCTATTCTGATCGGTGTGTAGTAAAATCTTATTGTAGTTTTAATTTACATTTTGCTAGTGACTAATGATGTGGAGTATCTTTTCATAGCTGATTTGCCACCTATATATCCTTTTTGGTGAAATGTCATTTCCTGTCTTTTGCTCATTTTCTAATTAGATTGTTTGGGTTTGGGTTTTTGTTGTTTTTTTACTGTGAGTCTGAGAGTTGTTTATATACATATACTTTTTTAAGATTTTATATATTTATTCATGAGAGACCCAGAGAGAGAGGCAGAGACACAGGCAGAGGGAGAAGCAGGCTCCCTGTAGAGCCAAATATGGGACTTGATCCCAGTACCCTGGGATCATGACCTGAGCTGAAGGTAGATGCTCAACCACTGAGCCACCCAGGCGTCCCATATATATTCTTTACTAGCCCTTTTTTGGCTGTGGTTCTAGATTTTCTCCCAATCTGTAACTTATGGTTTCATCTTCTTAACATGATGTTACAAATTAAGTAAATGTTTTCAGTTTTGATGAAGTCGTTTGTCAATTTTTCTGTTAATGAATCATGCATTTGGTGTCAAGTCTAAGAATTCTTTGCCTAGCCCTAGATTCCAAAGATTTTCTCGTGTATTTTTTCTAAAAGTTGATATTACATCAGTACATTTAAGTTTATGATCCATTCTGAATTAAATTTTTTATAACGTGTGAGGATTTAAAGCCAGGTTTTCTTTTTTTCTTTTTTAAAATTTTATTTGTTTATTTTGTCCATAGGTTTCCAACTGTTCCAGCAACATGTGTTGAAAAGGTCATCCTTCCTCCACTGTATTACTTTCATGCCTTTGTCAAAATCAATTAGGCCTATTTATATGAGTCTATTTTGGGGTTTTCTATTCTCTTCCATTAATCTCTATGCTCATCTCTCTGCCAATAGCACATAATCTTGGTTATAGGCTATATAATAAGTCTTAAAGTTGGATATACTGATTCCTTCAACTTTATTCTTTTTCAAAATTGTTTTAGCTATTCTAGTTCCTTTGCCTTTTCCTATAAATTTTAAAATTATCTTGTCTGCATCTACAAAAAATTTGCTGAGATTTGGATGGAAGCTGTGCTAAACCTGTATATCAAATTGGGAAGAATTGACATCTACAATATGTTGAGTCTTCCTATGCATGAACATAATACATCCTTCCATTTCCTTAGATCTTCTTTGATTCCTTTTATTAGTGTTTTGTAGTTTCAGCATACAAGTCTTTTCTTTTTCAGCATACAAGTCTTATACATTTTTGTTAGATACACTCAAGTGTTTCATTGTTTTGCATCATTGTAAGTGGTATTACATTTTTAATTTTAGTGTTCATGTGCTTGTCACTAATATACAGAAATACAATAGATTTTTGTATGTTTATCTTATATCTTTCAAACTTGCTGAACTAATTTATTAGTTCTAGGAGGTTTGGGGTTTTTTTGGGGGGTATATTCCTTAGAATTTCTACATAAACAATCATGTCATGTGAAAATAAGGATTTTTGCCCCTTCTGATCTGTATCCCTTTTATTCCCTTTTATTGCCTTACTGCTCTGAGCAGAACTTCCGGTACTATGTTGAATAACAGTGATAAGAGTGGGTATCCTTTCTTTTTCCTGATTTTAGGGGAAAGGCATGCAGTTTTTCACCCTTAAAATGATATTAGCAATAGCATTTTTTGAGATGTTTTTTATGAAGTTGAGGAAGTTCCCCCCAATTTTTATTTTTCTGAGATATTATCGTGAATAGATGTTGAATTTTAAAAGTATTGTCAAATCTATTGACTGCATCAATTGACATAATCATGATTTTTCTATAATATGTTAATATCGTGGATTATATAGATTGATTTTCAGATATTGAACCAGGCTTGCATTCCTTTAATAAGCTCTACTTCCTATATAATTCTTTTTATGTGTTGCTTAATTCTATTTGCTTATATGTTGTTCAATATTTTTGTATCTATATTCATGAGGATTGTTGGTTTATAGTTGGTTAGGTGTTGTGGCTTTTTTTCCCCTTATACTGTTTTCATCTTGTTTTGGTATAAGAGTAACGCTGGATTCATAAAATGAATTAGGAAGTGTTCTTTCCTCTTATGTTATATGGAAGAAATGGTATGGATGGCTTTTAATTCTTCTTTAAGTATTTGGTACAATTCTCCAGTGAAAACTTCTGGGCCTAGAGATTTCTTTTTCTGGAGTTTTAAACTTATAAATTCAATTTTCTTAATAGTTATAGGGCTATCCAAAGTATTTATTTAGATATGGTACATTGTGGTAGTTCATATTTCTCAAGAGATTGCTCTATTTCATCTAAGTTGTCAAACTTGTGTCTGTAGAGTTGTTCATAGTATTTCTTTATAATCCTTTTGATGTCTGCAGGGTCTGTGGTGCTACCCCTATTTCATCCTTAATAGTGTTCCCTTCCTCTCTGTCTCTCTCTCTCTTTCTTTTGCAAGACTTGCTAGAGATTTGATTGATCTTCTGAAGAAACTAGCTTTCTTTTTATTGTTTTTGTCTTGTTTTCAATTCTATTGGTTTCCAATTCTTGTTATTTCCTACCTCCTGATAGCTTTATTTTGCTCTTCCTTTTCTAGGTTTTCAGGTAACAGCTTATAGAATTCATTTAAAAATTTTCTTCTTGTCTATGTAAGCAATTGTGCTATACGTTTCTTAGTGCTTTAATTGTGCCCACAAATCTGGATAAAATGTATTTTTATTTTCACTCATTGCAATGTGGTTTTCTTAATTTCCCTTAAGACTTTCCCTTTCTCCTGTGGATTACTTGGAAGAGTATTGTTTGGTTTCCAAATGTTTGGAACTTTTCTTGTTATTTTTCTGTTATTTATTTTTACTTTGCTTTCATACGTTAGAGAATACATTTTATATGATTTCAATTCAATTTGAAGGTGTTTTATAGCCTAGAACATGGTCTACCTTGGCGTATATATTCCATGGGCACTTGAAAATAATGTGCATTCTGCTATTGTTGGGTGGAGTGTTCTATAAATGTCAATTAGATCCTGTTAATTGATAGTGTTGTTGATTTTTTCTATATTCTTGCTTTCTGTCTAGTTGGTCTATCAATTATTGAAAAAGGGGTGTTTAAGTCCCCAAGTATAATTGTGAATTTGTCTATTCTCCCTTCAGTTCTGTCGGTTTCTTCTTCACATATTTTGTGGTATGTTTGTTACATACACACTTAGGATTGCTATGTCTTCCTGGTAGGCTGATCATTTTGTTTTATGTAATGCCCCTCAATGTCTCTGGTAATTTTCTTTGCTCTGAAGCTTACTTAATCTGATATTAATAAAGTGACTCCTACTTTCTTTTGATTAATGTTTGCTTGATGCATCTTTTTCCTATCTTTTACTTTCAAGCAATCTGCATCATTTTATTTGATGTGAGTTTCTTGTACATGGAATATAACTAGGATGTGTTTTTTTAATCTACCTTGTCAATTTCTATCACTGAAATTATTGATATGCTGGGATTTAATGCTGCCATTTTGTTTTTTGTTATCTCTGTTTTTCAAGTCGTGCTTTCTTTTTCCTGCCTTCCTATGAGTTACCTGAACATTTTTTAGAATTCCATTTTGATTTATCATAAGGTTTTTAGTATATCTGTATATGTTCTCTAGTGGCTTCTAAAGGTGTTACTATATATATATTATATATATAGTATATGTGTGTATATATATGATTTATATATAGTATATATAGTATATGTGCTGCCGAAGCGAGCACATATAGTATATATAGTATATGTGTATATATATGATATATATAGTATACAGTATATATATATATATATATATGTATGATTTATCACTGTCTACTGGTGTTGAAGTTTTGCCAGCTTTAATGAAATGTAGAAAGTTTACCATCCCTTACATCCCTTAACTCTCCCATATTTATAATATAATTCTTTTAACTATTTCCTCTAATATAAATTTAGAGCCACATCAGGCAGTGTTATAATTTTGCTTCAATGCTGAAATATAATTTTTAAAAACTCAAAAATAGAATGAAAATTAATTCACTAAAATATTTACTCTTTCTGTTGTTCCTTCTTCCTTCTTGATGTTTCAATGTTCCTTTCTTTATAAAACTTACTTTTGTGTGTGTGGGGAGGGGAGCGGAATTCCTTTAGCTTTTCTTTTAGGGCAGATACTGGAGACAAACTCTCTTAGTTTTTCCTCATCTAAGAATGTCTTGATTTCCCTTCCTTCCTGAAGGATATCTTTGCTAAATATAGAATTCTGGGTGGACAGTACTTTTCTTTCAGCACTTAAAAAAGTTGTGCCACTTTCTACCAGTCTTCATGGTTTCTGATGAGAAATATACCATAATTTGAATTGTTTTTTCTCCTATAGATAAAGCATTTTTCTCTCTCTCTGTGCTTTCAAGATTTTTTTCTTTGTCTTTAGTTTTCAGTAGTTTGACTATGATAATGTCTTGATGTGGATTTCTTTGAATTTACCCTGTGTGGAATTAATGAATCGTGAATCTTTAAGTTTATGTCTTTTGCCAAATTTAGGAAATTTTTGCCATTATTTCTCTGAGTACTTTCTTGCTTTATTCTACTGATGCTATCTGTGGAGCAACTGAGGTGGTGATTACTACCCAATGCAGATGGATATCCCAGCTTCTATCTGAGACCATGCCTTCTCTGATACCATCAGAGACTGACATGCTTCATTACAGACTTGTTACAAGTCTAGGCCCCACTCTGCCTTTGCTGGCATGGAGGAAGGATATTACCTAAAATTTCCTTTCTTGCTAGTTATTCTTTTCCCGGGCCCTTTGACTGAAGAAAGCAGGCTTTTGTTGGATTTTTTTTTTTTTTTTTTTTTTTTTTGTCTACATTTGTTTGTGTTTTATTTTACTGGCTATTTGAGCTCTGGGATATTTTACATAAAACAGAAAACCCGGTGTATTTGTTTGTTAGGACTACTACAACAAAATACCACAGACTGAGTGACTTAAACAACAGATATTTATTTCTCACTGTTCTGGCAGCTGGAAATCCAAAGTCAAGGTGTTGGCATATTAGTTTCTCCTAAGGCCTTTCTCTGTTGCTTGCAGATGACCAATGGTCTTTTCTCTGTGCACACATGCGTCTCTTCCTCTTCTTATAAGAACAATGGTCATATTGGTTTAGAGCCTCACCTTTATGACCTCATTTAACCTTAACTACCTCTTTAAAGGGCTCACCTTTAAATACAGTTAAAGCTTCAACAGGTAAATATTGAGGATTAAAGCTTCAACAAATGAATTTCAAGGTGGAGGAGACACAATTCAGTCTAGAACAACCAAGGAACTCACCATCATTTTGTTCCTTGGGTCCTGAAGTCCCTAGCCCTTCTCTCTCCATCTTTCAGAGTCTTCTTATGTTTGTTTTAAATATAATGTCCAGGGGTTTTAGTGGAAGTGATAGAGAAAAGTCTACTTGATGTTCTTGGAAGCAGAAGTTCCTCCTTTTTGAGCTCTTTAAAGAGGTTTTTGTGACTCAGATAAAAGCAGTTCTGATTTGCAAGAACCAGATTTCACTGGGCAAGAAATACTTTTGCTGAAAGTATTTCCCCATAGCCTCTGACGACTGGGAGCATAAAGATTATTCCATAAACCATAGAGTAGTAGAGCGGAACATGGGATGTGTGATGGCAGTTTCCCATCCCAAAAGGAGATACAATCCCTTCATCTGGGGAAGAAAAATCCTCAGATGGAATTGACAAAGGTTTAAAAGATCTAAACCTCAGAAGAGGAGCCTAGTGTTTCCATTTCCCTAGACCATGTGAGGCAGGACAGTAAGAATCTGACTTGAGCCAAACTCCCAGGTGATCAACTGGAGAAGGCAAGTGTCCAAGACAGAGCTGTGTGTGTGTGCTCATGGTCATAGTCTGTAAGCTTTCAGTCTTTAACGGAAGCTCCAGGGTCCTCCAAGGCCTTGTGGCCTCTGGAATTTCCGCATCACCAAAGCTATCAACTCTCCAGGCATGGGTGGCAGAGCAAGCTCCTCCTATTACTCAACTCCAAATTCTCACTATTAAGCAGGGGCTCCTTGAGGAAGATTGATTTACTACATTAAACGAGCCTCTGTGTGCTCGATGAGAATGTCACAAGACAAACGGCTCCTGCTGCATGCCTCCAGCCCACCGCCCCCTGTTTCCATTACATTTGGGCCAGAGTCATGGTGGATGAGTTTGGTGTAGTTCATTTTCTGCCTTACATGATAAACTTGTCAGCCTTTGACCGATCAGCTACTTGTATGCAGGGAGTTCATTTGCAAGGCCACCTGGCATCCCAGCTCGGCAGTCCTGCTCCCATTTCATCCTGCCTAATGAGCCAGGACCTGGTTACTATTGGTTGGTGCTGAGCTCTGGGGCCCTGCACAACCTGCACGTGATGATGATGGCTCAGTCCCTCCTTGGAGGGCCTTCTCTCCTGCCTGGAGGTGGCTGGGGCACGGATGCCTAGGAAGCTGTCCTTGTTTGCTGTCAGCTTTGTTTGTCCAGCTGGGAGGGAGTGTGCCAAGCCTTCACTCTCCTGCCCAAAGGATGTGTTAGGTCTATTCCCCAGCATCCTGACTAGACAGGCCTGCTATGGGTTTCCTGGAGGAGCTATAGCCTGCCCACTCCACATTGGCCTTGAAGCTGTTACTAAGGAAATTTTAGTTAGGCAGATACTCAGCCAGGGGTCTCAGAGCTCACTGAGACCTGATCAACAGGGCCTAGATGTGCAGCACTGGGGCTGCCAATGATCCCTTAACTGCCCACAAGGCCCACATCCTCCCCAAACTGCTAGGCATCCTAGACTGCTCTGACCACATCAGCCCCTGCCCAAGATACTTTGGTGGCTTCTTGTCATTGCTCATGAAGTCCACTTCCTGATCCTGCTATTCACAGCCCTTGATGATCTGTCCCCAGCCTGGGCATTGAGGTTGCATATCTGGGATCAAGTCTAACTCCCTCAATTTGTTGGATGCAAGGTGTTTAGCTTCTCTGTGAATGGGGATGATAAAATTATTATATCGTGTTCATCAATATGAGGACTTAGATTGATGCCAGGCATGTAGTAGATGGTCGACAAAGGTTAACTAATAGCATCACTTCACTGCATTCTTCAACCTCACCTAAATCCTTTATGCCTTCACCTATAATGAACTGCAGCCAGGGGTGGTCTTCTCACCCACAAGCTCTATCCACAAGCCCGGGTGTCTACACCTTAGCCCTCAGAACCTTTTCCAGCATTGTTATCTCCTGACATGCTTCTCCCTTCCTCTCTTCCCATTTGAATTTGATCCCAGCCTGGCCAAGGACTTCTCATGCTCTGAAGTCACCAGCCAGCCTGGGAGCCCAGAGGAACCCCCAGAATAGCACACAGGGCAGGATCAGGCACCAGAACCATTGGCAGGGACTCCTATTGGAGCAAAGAGGACCAGGGCTGGGAGCCTCACAAAGGATAAGGAATCCCTTCTCTATCTCCATCCTCTCCCAACCTCTCGCCATCCCCCCATCCTATGAGACTCCATGCCCCAAAGCCTCAAGCCCACTGGACTCCAAGATTCCTTCTCTGAGCGTGGACACAAGTCTCAGCCTCACCTGTCCATGGACACTTTCCTGTACCCACGTGGGCAACTGAGGCGCCACCCTCTGCAAGTTCACAGACATGGGGGAGGAGACTAGATCAGGGCTTCTGGGGCTGGACTGGCAGTGTTTGAAACATGGGGATGTCTGAAGTCAGCAACAGGGTCATGTGCTGTAGGAGCATGCACAATGTAGTAGGAGACAATGGGTACAGAGGGGACTGGTCCAGCCCTGGCCCCAGGTGCTGTACGAGGCCAGCCTGATGAACAGAGCAGAGGTTCCTTGTCTGCATTGAATAAGCAACTGGCATGCTCTGGATGTGAGGAGTTCTGGAGGGCAAGAGCTCTGTCTGGGCTGTTCCTACCTACATCAAACATAGGGTCAGCCCTGTTAGAGGATCGAGGAGCTTGGGAGGGGTTTATGAGTGGAACTTTGATAGGCAGAGAAAGAGAAGAGCCCCTATCCAGGAGACATCCTATGCTACGATGAAGAGGTGAATGAGCCCAGGTGTCCAGAGAATGGTAGGAAGCATGAGATCCCTGCAGAGATTCAGGGGAGATGACCCTGAAGGGGCAGCATGGTGAGCCATGGAGCCCAAAGGGCCCTATTTAGACACAACCTCATGGGGAGTAGAAGTTATTTCAGATTGAAGATGGTGACACAGTGATTACACCACACTTGAGCAGAGGGAAGGGGAATTTCCCTAGAGCATCAACCAGGTTACCTTTACCTTTAGATCCTGAAGTCATGGCCTAAAGCCTTGGAGTTGATCAGACTCCAGGAAAGCACAAGAGGCCATGCAGAAGATAATGAGTCATCCTGGCCCCATCAGGATCAAGGAGGGTGTGTCTTGAAAATATAGTGCTCTCCAAGCCCTCATTCTACACAGGAAATGGGGAACAGATGACCCAATGCTGGGCTGGCTTGCTCTTCATTCTCCTCAGAGCAGAAGGCTTTCTGTGAGAGGGATTTGCAAGAAGTGGGAGGAAGGATATGGGTGGGGACTAGAGATTTTGTTCACATGAGATTACGCATGGATACCTCTCATGAACTGGAGAAACCACATGGGCAGAGCAGGGACCAGCAGAGGTGGGCTTAGCATTGTGTGCCTAGCACATGTTGAGGAGGCCCAGGGAAGGGTCTTAGGGACTGCCCCACTCAAGGCTGACTGCACTGGGAGGGGGAAGTCACCACATACCCCAGGGAGGGTCAATGTGAGGCCAAGAGCAGAGAGGAACAGACAGGACCTCATCGAAGGCCACCCTGGGTCCCTAGCTAGACATAAGGAAGGACAGGCTCCCATTGGCAGTGTCAGACTGTGTATGGACTTGGCCTCTCACTGCCTGAGGAAGGTAGTGTTGTGCCTGGCTCTAGCCCACAGGCAAGACCAACACTGATGCTGGGGGTGTGGAAGCCACACCTGCTCCCACATGTTCCCTGGACTTCAGGAAAGCAGATTTCAGATGGCTGTGAGAGATTATGGGCTTTTTTTCTTTTTTCCCTTTGGCTTGAGGCTCTGGAAGAAGAGAAGCCTCCAGAGCCAGGGACTCTGACAGAGGCAGTTCTGACTCAGCAGGAAGTGGGATCCCAGTCAGGAGGGGAAGGGCAGGAGCAGGGCGGTGGGGGGTGGGGGGTGCCTGGGCTTGGGCTGACTACAGTAAATAGAAGGGTCAGCACTCAGGACCAGGGCCTGCCCAAGTGCCTGCCTTGATGGGACAAGAGGGAGCAGGGAGGGTCCTGACTGTCATCTTGGGGGACTCCTCAGCCTGAAGAATGTTTCTCTCTGACAAATGGCCTCCTGGACAGGGACCTTGAATTTCAATACCTACAGGGACCAAGGGGGTTGAATGAATGAGAGAAGACTATGGTAAACCAAGGATGCAGCTTCTCAGCTCCAGCTAAGTCTTGCGGTAGGAGAACGTGCACCCAACATCACCAGATGGGTCAGTTAGGATTACATTTGGCCACATATGACAGAGGACACAAAATAATAGTGGCTTAAGGAAAACAGAGGTTTTTCTCTCTCTCTCTCATGTGTACCAGAAGTAAGTCACCCAGAGCTGATACATGGTGGCTAGGGTTCTTCTATCTCCCTGCAAGGGTGTGGCCCACATCCATATGATCCAAAATGGAGGCTAGAGGTCCAGCCATCACACCTGTGTCCCAGCAATGAATAGAGGAAAGTGGGAAGGGCAAAGAAGACATGCTAGTTATTTTTAAGTAAGTCTCTTGGAAGCTGTCATATAGTGTTTCTAAATTTTGTTAGCAGAATTTCTATGTGTGGCTTCCCCCTAAGGGAAGCTGGGCAATGCAGCTTTAGTTCTGGTTCCCCTGTGCCAAGCTAAAACTGAGCACTCCATAACTCAAGGGAGAATGGGTATTGCCATATGCAGCTAGCAGTCTCTTCCCCACAGTGCACCCTTGCTTCCAAATACTTTGCACCCCATCTTCCATGCATAGGATGCTCTGAGACTTGGCAGGGACTTGGTAACCCTGCACCTCATCCTGTAACAGCATCCAGCCCTAAAGTCTGGTAGAGGAGGTGATGGAGGTGGAGGAGGCTGCCCATCTGGCTGGCCCAGCTCTCTTCAGGGAGGAACCCTGTACCCAATTGTCCCCCATGGAGAAATCAAGCAGCCTTGGTGGCACATCTCTGGCACAACTCAGTGGCTCCTAGCCTATTTGTCCTGAGGAGTTCCACATGCCTGAAATGACCCAAATGGGCTCACGTGGATATGGCTTTGGGGCAGCCTGGCCCTTCCATCTGCACTCTGCATTGAAATAGTTGCTGAGGTGGCAGGAGGCTGGGAGAGCAAGACTTTGACTCCTTTACTTCAGCTTTTCATATGAAGAGGACTGATTTTTAAATTTCAGCACCTAATATTTAAAAATTTTAGTTCAGGACCCAGATGCAGCTCTCAACTGGTGCAGTGGTAGGGGTGGGGGGGTATCAGGGAGCAGTACTGTTGGATGGAGGAATTGGAGCTCCTCCCCTGGCAAAGGCTGGCCTGAGGGTCTAATGTCCATGCAGAAGGCCCCCCATGAGTCCCTTCATCCTGGAAGGCAGGTCCAGCGACCATCCATCTGGGGAAGATCTGGCCACAGCTAAAGAGTGAGTGGGATTCTTGCAGAGACCATGACAGTAAGCTGGCTGCTGGGATTAACACAGAAGTTCAGGACAGTCTGTCTGATTTCATGGCCCACCCACTGGATTTGGGAGAGAAGTCAGGTCAGGACTGACTCAAGGGCTGGGTGTCCATGTGTGTGCCTGCCTGTGCTGTGTGAGGTTCTGTGGAGGGGACCTCAGACCTGGTTTGGAGGGTAGGTGCTAAGGCCTTGTTTGCCTGGCCTGCAGACTCCACCAACCGGGACGCCCTGGATATGATTGAACGCTGCATCTGCCTCGTGTGCCTGGACGCCCCAGGAGGTGTGGATCTCAACGACACCAACAGGGCGCTCCAGCTCCTTCATGGTGGAGGCTGCAGCAAGAATGGGGCAAACCGCTGGTATGACAAATCCCTACAGGTAAGCTTCCCCAGTGGCTTGGCCAGGGGTCTGAGTCAGCAGATGCTCACTCCCTGGCCTATGCTGCATCTGGGGCCAAGGGAGCTGAAGGCACTGGAAATGTGCCACTGGTATCAGCCTCTGGACTGGCCGGAACTCTTCTCAGGAGCAAGTGACCAAACCCAACTCAAACTCCCAACCTTCCTGTAGCCTGGGCCAGGAGTGTGGACCTCTGGGTCAGAGCTGGGGCTCATTCCCCATCTCCCAGCACACACTGTAAGGTGGGGGTATCCTGGGGGCCCGCTCAACACTTCCTCAACACATTCAGCAAGAATCATGTCTGATGCCCAGAGAGGCCAGCTTTTCTGAATCTCCATCGCTCCTACCTGCTGGCCATTTCAACACACTACATTCCATCCCTGAGAAGTAGGACAGTCCAGCATCTCCATACAAGGAAAGTCATAAAATGAAATAAAGCAATTCATATATTTTTCATTCTCATGACATCAATTCAGAAACATGACACTCAGTTTGACCTGGAGAAAAATACTCCAGCAGGTGCAGGTGAGGTTGAGGTTGGGTCCATTCTTTTCTGTTCCTCCAACCTTTTTTCTCCCCTGTGTCAATCCTGAATTGAACCTTGTTTATTTTTAAAGCCACCCCACTTTCATAATGACCACATTAAATAGCCAACGATCGCTATGCTTTGGGCTAGTATCTCTCCCACCAATAAACAACATTTCATTTTTCTCTTTCTCTGGCCCCTATATGCTTTTTATTGGTTTGCATATTGATTCTACTATTTCTGATGAGTTCTCTTGCTGCTGTGCTGGCTATTTTAGCCTCCACAGTGGTGCTAATGGCTTGTTATCTTTCATGGAGCAGCTATGGGAATGAAATGATATAATGGAAGTACAGAACCAGAAACATAGCAAGCCAGGGTAGTGGTTTTCTTTTCCTCCCTTTTGTTGCAGTGGCAAGAACAGAAAAGCACTAATGCATGAGTGGGCACAGTCTTCCCCTCCTGCCTCACATGGGTGACTGTGCCCACCCCTGGACTCTTTTCAGAGGCAGGACAGATGATCAGATGAGCTGGGAAAGCCAAACAGGCTCCATGGACCTGAACTGAAAAGATCAGGAGCTAGTCTCAGGATGGAAAAGCAGAGGACATTGGGGAAAAAGAGAAAAGAACCTGCAAGGATCAGCCTTGAGAAAGACCATGTGGGGAGGTCGTTTAAAGAGTAGGAGTAGGGATCCCTGGGTGGCGCAGCGGTTTGGCGCCTGCCTTTGGCCCGGGGCGCGATCCTGGAGACCCGGGATCGAATCCTACATCGGGCTCCCGGTGCATGGAGCCTGCTTCTCCCTCTGCCTATGTCTCTGCCTCTCTCTCTCTCTCTCTGTGTGACTATCATAAATTAAAAAAAAAAAAAAAAAGAGTAGGAGTAAAGATTCGGGCACACTATATACACTGGCACGTGAGGGACCGGAGAAGACATCAGGGGAGTCAGCTCACATGTGTTTGACTGTGCCAGTGCCCTAGAAGAGCATCAGTAAGAATGCCAATAGCTTGTTTGTTTGCTGGTTTGTTTGCGGATGGTGGACTAGACTCTCTTGCATGTGACGCTGTGCTGAGCTGAACTATGGGCAGCCTCACCTTATCCAGGTCATACATTAACAATCAAATCTCACATTCTCATTATTTTTTCCCAGCATTTCTGTATGTGCTGAGTATGTCCCTTTTTGAAGTTAGCTAAGTACAAAGGCTGTGGACCTTTCCTATACCTTCTCTCCAATCCTCCTATCAATCCTGTGAACTGGGTTTTATTGGATCCATTTTCAGTGGGATCACACTGAAGCCAGAGAGCTGAGATGTCTTGTTGAAGATTTCCCAGCTGCCGGGGTGTGTGGCAGACCTGGAGTCCAGGTCCCTGAAGGGAAGCCCAGGCAGCAGTTAGTGGAGCATCCTCAGAACACCTTTCCTTCACTCCCTTCAAATGACAGTTCATTTCTCCCTAGGAATCTGCACACCATCCAACTTGGATCATTACCTCTCATTCACTCATTCAACCAAGTTACTGAGCACCTACTACCAGGTAGACCCTGGTCTAGATCCTGGGAATAAAATCAATGGTGGCTAAATGCACAGGTTCCATTTAGACACATGATCACACAAGGCTGTGTAGGATTGTGGCCCTGTTACACACCATGAGGGGGAAACAGTACTTAAGCCAAAGGAACTTGCCCATGAGCTAAGGAAAGTGTGCACAGCTTCAGTGTGAGCTCTTAGGAGTCACTGGGCTCCTTTAGTCACAGAACTTTGGCCTCCGGCCTCACTGCCCAGATCATGTCTGGGAAGGCGGTGACATCATAGAGCTATCTTGAGGCCATATTCTCAGGTCATGGCAATTTCATATAGCATTCTTTTCCAGAGATAACATGCTTTGGTATCCTTGGAGGAGAGATCCCCCTTAGAGGCCTGGAAGACCTGGCCTGGAACCAAGGGGCTAGTCTGAAATGCAGACTCTACCTAAGATCCACTCACCTTTTTCTTCCTTGTTGCAGTTTGTGGTGGGACGAGATGGCACTTGTGGCGTAGTGTGTGAACACTCCCCATTTGACGGCATCGTCCTGGTTCAGTGCACAGAGCATCTGCTGAAGCACATGTGAGTCTGGGGGCAGGGCCCCTCAGCAGCAGCCATGGGAGGCAAAACCAGACTGCCAAGGGGCCTCCAAGCTGACCAAGAAAAATGTGGGTGGCCACCGGGGGGCTGCATTAGTCTGGAAAGTGTCTTAGCAAAAGATGGATTTGAAAACCAATTTGACATCATATACTTTTATCTGCCACAGACAGAAGGGGCAGACAGGACCACAGTGAAGGCAGTGAGGGGAAGCATGGCCAAGAATTCTCAGCCAAAAAGGAACGTCTGCTTTGGCCCAGGGAAGCCCAGATCCATACCTAGCACTTGTTCTGAGTCAGAGCTGGGCCGATTGTTGATCCAGCACAAAGGAGGGGAGGTCTCTGAGCTGCACCTCCTCCATCTCCTTGGGCTGGACCTTCCTCCCTAGCTTCCAAGCTGGCTGGACTGAGTGCTTCTTATCCCTTAAACACACTGGGTTCCTTCCAACAATTTGTGTTTTGCTCATTCCCTCCTGTCCAGAATCTTCTCCCTGAATCTAAGTTCTAAATCTCTTCCATGCTTTAGGAACTCTTTAGAATCCCTAAAAGCCCATACCAGCCCTCATAGACAAAACAACACAGTTTGCTTCTTCAATTTTTCTCCAACTGTTTCCTAAGTGTCAGTTGTAGAATGTGGTGGAGCAGGAAACGTGAAAGTAAACACCAGGCTCTGGAGTCAGGTGGAACTGGCCGGAATCCTGGCTGTGCCATGTGCTTATTTGGGTGGCATCTCCGACCAAGCGTCAGTCTATTTATCTGTGCAGTCGATCCAGGGGGCAGCTCACTGAAGCTCCACCAGCTAGGAGGACTGCAGAGGGCAGGAACTGCTGCCTGCAGCCCCCAGCTCCGGCTTCAGGTGGTCGCCTCTTTGTGCCAGCAGGGTGAAGAGTGGCAAGAAGCTGGTCCGAGCCGACTCTGTCAGTGAGCTCCCGGCCCCTAGGAGGCTGCGTTGGAAATGCTCCCCAGAAATTCAAGGCCTCTTAGCCTCCTCGGCGGAAAAACTTCAACGGTAGAAAGTGCAAGTCTCTTTGAGGGTGATGCTCTGGGGTCACCCCATGTCCACCCCCACCCCAGGCCCCTCCAGTGGGGATGATGAGGCACCCTGGAAGCTTCCCAAGACCCCAGCTCTTCTGCCTCCCCTCGCCTGCCCCCTCATGGAAATGTTAGTCAAACTAAAGGGGAGTTTAACTCTTGGGGAAATAACATTGCAGAGGTCTCCATCATTTCCATAAAATGCAAACATGGAGCTATTTTTTCATGGGTTTCACCTGCCTGAGCAGAGTCAAGGTGAGGAAATCATTCCCTTGCTTTCGGGGGGAGTAATAAACAACTGGTTTGAATAGGTCATTTGAATCCAAGCTATTTCAATTTGCTTGAACTTATACCGCAACTAGACAAGGGGGCCTTTCTCCCCAAGGGCTGAGAGGCAGTTCAGACCCCCGCGCAGGAGAAGGGGACCTGCAGGAGCACAGTGGCAGCTGCAGGCTGGCAACTAGATTAGATCTGGCCCTTGGTTGTTCATTCCCTCATTCAGTCAGCGAACAGCATTCATTCATTCATTCATTCACTCATCAAACATGTGAGTGTGCCAGGACTATAATAGAAAGGCTGAGGACACAGAAACGAATATGCCACGGAGCCTGCCCTCCACACTGCAGTCCCCCAAACTAAAACATGTGTGACACAGTAAGCGCCCAAACCAGAGAGAAAGGCATACAGGCCCGAGCCCACAGAGGACACAGGAGTGGAATTCCACCAGGACACTGTGGGAAGGCTTGGCAGTAATGGGCTTTGAGGGATGATAGTTCACGGTGCGGGCAGCTGGAGAAGAGGCAGAAAGGCAGCTTGTTCAAGCTTGTCCAGGTTCATAGAGGATCCAGGCTGTTTTTGAAACCAGCATGTGAGAGAATGGCCGGAACAGAGGCACTAAAGGGAAGTTGAGGCCACGTTGTGAAGAGCTGTGCTGGTCTTGTGTTATGGGGAGGAGCCCCTGCGGGAGCTTCAGGGAGCCAGTGAGGAGACTGTGGGAAGAGCACGGGTGAGCGGGAGCGATCATGGTCAGGCTCGGAGGGCAGGGAGGACAAGTCTGCTGCAAGCTGCTGTGGGGGCTGGCTGGCTGTGGCAGGAAAGTCGGAGAGACCTTGGCTGTTCATCTACAAATCGTGCTAATATCCAACCTTACAGGGCTATTCTTGGGATGAGCAGCCCTCTAGGAGAGTGGGTTGGTGGGCGGGCCAGCCCGGGATGGAGAAAGGTGCCCACTCTACTTTCAGAGATCTGAGTGGGGCCCCTAAGGTTCTCTTTCCAGAGCTGGAGAGCCAAGAGAAGCCTGAAAGTGGGAAAGCAGGAGGAGCTGCCTGAAGGGGCTGAGTGCACAGTCTGAGCAAGAGGTTTCCAGGTGTTTGTGTGACCATGAGCTCAGCCTGTCCAGGGACAGTCAGCTAGAAGGCTGGGGACTGAGGGATGAGTCTCCCTAGGTCCCCTGAACCTGGCACGGCCGCCTGAGAGCTCAGCTCCCATGAGGCAGGGGGAATAATTCAAGGAGAGCATCTGAGTCCTGAGGAAGTATGTGAGTGGAGGGTTGGGGTTGCCTACCCAGGGCTCTGCATTCACATACAGCCAGTGGACAGATAGTGTGGACCCTGCCAAATGTTGCCCCAGTGGACAGTCAGCCCAGAGCCCAGCCTCATCATGGGGGAGAGACCGGTCAATATTGGTAGGGGGAGATCAGTGCTCAGGGGTCTCAGTGGAGACTCAGGGAATCGACCTATTATTCTGACAGTGACTCATGGGCAGTAAAGACCTGGGAAGCTCAACAGTAGTTTCCAGGTAAAATGGGTTCACAGTTACCAGCAAAGCCCAAATGAGCAGCCCTTGCAGTGGTGACCTTGACCACCAGGGAGGCTCCAGGCATTTCTTCTCATAGAACAACAGGGAGGACTCTTCTGAAGAGATAAGGCTTATCTGAGAAATGGGCTTTTCCTTGGGCAAAAGTGGTGTGTCAAGTCTGCAGAATGGCCAGGATGCCAAAAGAATCAGGATGTGAGACAAACACCTTCCTAAACAGATGCATTGCCTCTTTCAGGCCCACTTCTGTGAGCAATGGGCTTCTAGGATTTTGTTTGTGGGCAGTGTTCTCCCTGCCCATGCAAATGTTTCCCAGGCCCCAGTGCCCCCAGGCCCCTCCCTGCCCCCAGCCACCCCCACCCCCTACCCCCAGAAGCAGGGCCACTGCCCTGCCCAACGAAGCCTCCTCTTCAGCTCAGAGGAACCCTGATCTGGCATGCCATCTGCCACTTCCGTATGTCAAGGCCTGTCTCTGACACCTGCTATGTTCCTGGTGGGCAAGGACCGTGTCCTCGAGAGTCATAGATCAAGCTTGAGCAACTTGGTTAGACTTTGCAGTGTGTGCATTCTATTTTGCATGTAGTAGCATCTCTTCTGTTTCTTCCACAGAATAGTAAAGAATCTCGACTTCACTGTTTACAAGTTTGACATCTTCGGGAAAACATTCATTAAGAAGCAGAAATGCAGTCCTGATGCCTTCATCCAGGTGGCCCTCCAGCTGGCCTTCTACAGGTGAGCAAAGCCTGACAGCAGAATGACTCTGCTCAGGTGGGCTGCCTGACAAACTGCTCTAGACTCTAGAGACTAGAAGCATCCTGGAGGGAGGAACGACTTTCTGTGAGCTTAGAAGATGGGACAACCAGGGCAGGCTGCATGGAAAGAGGTGCCACCTGAACTGGGATTCAAAGTGTGAATTCAATCCCAGAAAAGAGAAGGAAGGACTCACAGTCAGGAAATTGCCCAAGCAAAGGCCCATGTGCACAGAGCTCAAAAAGCCGGAAAACTGAGCTAACAAGGTGGGCAATGGAGACTGCTCCTGCTCCTGTCCTCACCCAGCCCACGTTGGCCCCTGTAGCTGTGCCCTGTTTCTTGATAAGGACATGGAACCACCATCCCCCTGTGGGTCAAGTCAGAGAATGTGAACTCATCCTTGATTCATCCCTGTCTCTCCTCTCTCACCCATGCCACCCCCATGTTCTTCCTCCAGATGTCTCTCAGACCCACCCTCTATCTTCCAGCTCCATGGCTACTGGCCCTCTTCCTAATCAACTCATGCTTGCTTAGCTGCAGCATGTTCCCCCAGGGAGCTCTGCTTCCCATGCTCAGCTTCATGAATCATAGCCTTTGAAATATGCAAATCAGATTCTATCACTTACCACTTTGAACCTTCCCAGTGGCTTCCCACCCTGTGCAGAACAAAGTCCAGGTTTAGAAAGGCTCCCTGTGAACTAGTCTCTGCTGGGCCCTGCTCCCAAGCTCTCTCCTGCCTCCAGCCCTTTACTCTGGCTATGCCTCGGTGCACCCACCCACCTGCTGCCACCACCACTCTTCACATGCCAGCTCCTCCCATCCCTCAGGTCTTTGCCCAGAGGGTGTCAGCCCTCAGAGGCCTTCCATGACCCATTTACCTAAAGCAGCCACCTCAGACCCCCTCACCACCCAGCTTTCTGGCCTATCACATTGTTCTCTCTTTTTCTTTCATGGCAGTTGTTGTTCATGTGAGCTACCTTGTTCATTGATTTGTCAATTTTGTTTTCTAGACCATTTCTCCCAAACCTGACCCTCTGGGTATCTCACACACCAGGCATAGAGTAGGTATCAGGGACTGAGTCACAGACCTGAGAAGACACTACAGGAGTATTATCTGGGGGTGACACAGTCCGGTCTGTGCTTTAGAAAAATCTCTCTAGTGGTAGCTCTGTGTTGGGGGAGAGAAAAAAGTAGAGATTGAAGACAAGGCAGGAAGGCCAAATGGTCTTTTATAGGAGACTTAAACTAAAATGCACAGTAGATCATCCTCAAGACAAGGCTGATCCTGTTGGTTCCACTGTTCCCAAAGCAACAGCTCATACACTGGCACAGGACCCCACCAGGACCTGTTTTTATTTTGCATATATGGGGGCAGAGGGAGCATAGAGTGACCTTGCAATAAGGCCAGGGCAAGGAGGTCTCACTAGTGAGCAGATAGCACCCATGTGGGCACAGCCACTCTGAGCACTGGGACTCCTTGGAGAAGATTGATGTCACTCCACCTGATCTGTTCTTGTGGTGGAGACACAGTGATCCCACTGACATTGAGCTGTGGCAGCACCTGGTGTCTAGAACCATGGTCTCCATTCTCATACTGGCATGTGGCTGAGATGGGCCATGACGTCCAGGTCCTGCTGGAACCTGTTCCTTCAGAGAGCATTTCAGTTCCAGAGATAGGAGGGGCTAGTGGACCTGACTCAGAGCACCGCCTCCTCCACCCTCAAGTGATCTCTGTGGCACTCGACTTGGCCAACAGTGGACATGGCCAGAGGCTCCTGGGCTCAGCCAACAGCCAAAATAGGATCTGCTTTCATTAGAGAACATTCTTCAGAGTCCAAGCCATAACAACAACAAAAAAAATTTTTTTTAATCTGCCCCTAGATTCAGCAGAAACCTGAAAGCTGCCTAAATTGAGGTTGATCAGTGACTGGCCAATGATTTCCTCTACTTTTGTGCTCAGCATGGCATTTGCCTCCAGGGGCCATAGAGATACAAGAAGTGAGCTCCTTGCCAGAGTCCTTCCTGGAGGAGGAAGGAGACAGAGGTGTACAGAAAGTTATTCACGTTCTCACCAAGATACAATGTCAAGCACTGTGCTGAACCACACTTGGCCCTCCTCCTCCTAGAGCTGACCCAACATGGGAGATACATGCCCCAATGAGGCCAGCATGCAGGACCATGACTTGTGTGTGATGTTACGCTGTCACTACCCCTCTGTGATTCTGTGTCTTTCTCCTGCCCACCACTAACACCAAAGACTTTACTGACTGATAAGAAAGATGTGTGCCAGGCAGGTGTGCAAGCCTTGGAGTGCTCACTTGGTTCACATGCCTAAGCAACGGACTCTCCCTAGCTGGTGTGGGGAGCCTGTCACAGACAACGCGGAGGAGAGGCACAGCCATGGCACCCATGGGTCTGTTGGAAGCTCAGCTGCCCCGGGTCAGGCTGGTCTATGCAGCATTCTCCACTCATGATCACTAAAGCCCCCTCCCTGCCTCAATCCACAGGTCATGCTTGAATTATTCTAAATAAAACAAGATTCCCTCAAGGGTATGAATGATTAATTACACAAGTATTCCATTCTGTGCTTTCAATCAAACACTCATCAGGTCTCAAAGAAAATTCTAGGTTTCCCACCAGACTGGGATTTTTTGAAAAGTTGCCAGTCACTTATTTATTTTATATCCACACAGTGTCAGGAGTATATGAAAGCATACATAGCTCTTCATATTACTGACTCCCTGACACTCATCTTTAGGAAATCTCCTCTAGAATTCTATTAACATTAAAATGAAATACTATGCCAAGTAGAGTCAGAACTGTAAAAATAAAGCCTGCAGAGGCTATTTTTCTTTCAGCGTTTATGGTTTCCTGAGACTGCAACACCATTTGCCATTCATCTTTCATCTTATGCAGGCTCCACAGGAGACTCGTGCCCACCTATGAGAGTGCATCCATCCGCCGATTCCAGGAGGGCCGTGTGGACAACATTCGATCCGCGACTCCAGAGGCACTGAGTTTTGTGAAAGCCATTACTGACCACAAAGCTGCTGTGCCCGTGAGTCCTGCTCCGCCTGAGGAGTCTCTAGGAGGCCAGCAAGGCAGCTGTGGGCTGCCTGTCAGCTGGACTCCGTGACAGCCAGTTCCTGTAGCTTGTTTGTCACTGAGTAGCTCCTTAAAGCCTTATTTCTGGTCTGTTGACAGGATTCAGAGAAGCTGCAGCTCCTAAAGGATGCCATCCGAGCCCAGACTGAGTACACAGTCATGGTGAGTGATGCAGTGCCTCTTCTTGGGGGAGCTCATGACTGTAGGCTGAGCCCAAAGCTGGATCTGCAGGCATAGGGCCATGGCACAGGACCCGGGTGGGAGCTGGGCCACCAACTAAACAGCAACTTAGCCAAAGCCATGTGTTTCAGAGTCTTTTTCTTATTTTTAGAAACTGGGTAACACAGCACTCATTTTTACATGGATTTTATAAGAATACAATGAATGGGGGCAGCCCCGGTGGTGCAGCGGTTTAGCGCCGCCTGCGGCCGAGGGTGTGATCCTGGAGACCCGGGATCGAGTCGCACGTCAGGCTCTCTGTATGGTGCCTGCTTCTCCCTCTGCCTGTCTCTGCCTCTCTCTCTCTCTCTCTGTCTCTATGAATAAATAAATAAAATCTTTTAAAAAAAAGAATACAATGAATGGTCTTTGAAAAGACAATAATGATAATAATAGCACCATATATGTATAGCACCTTACAGTTTATACAACAGGAGAAGTCAAATGTGAGGGATGGTGGCCAAGCCTGGCAAACTGTAGTGGTTTGTACACCTTTCATCTTTGCAGGTGAGGCAGTATTTATTGCCACCTAGGGCTTGTTTCGCTTTCTTATTTTTTTAATTTATATTGCTTATGAATAAAAATTCTTTGCTCAAGATTAATAGTGAAATCAAAATTTTATTTATTTTTACTTTTGTTTCTTTTTAGAGAGAGAGAGAGCAGAGGAGGAGGGGTAGAAGAAGAGGGAAAGAGAGGGAATCTTATGCAGGCTCCATGCCCAGCATAGAGCCCGGCACAGGGCTCAGTCTCACAACCCTGAGATCATGACCTAAGCTGAAATCAACAGTTAGAAGCCTAACCCACTGAGCCACTGAGGCAACCCAAAATCAAAATTTTAAAGGAAATGTTTTGTTTAGGGAAATAGTTTGTTTTCTAGCATGGCAGAGCCATAATTTCCATACAAACAACAGAGAATAAGCTACTACTTGGACTGGTGATCAGTATATTAATTGAAAATCATTCTGATATAGCCATTGAAGGATCACATAACCTATGAAAAGGGGTTGACTGGGATGCCTGGGTGGCTCAGCAGAATGATCCTGGGGTCCTGGGATTGAGTCCCGAATCGGGCTCTGTATGGGGAGCCTGCTTCTCCTTCTGCCTATGTCTCTGCCTCTCTCTGTGTCTCATGAATAAATAAATAAAATCTTTTAAAAAACAAAGAAAGAAAGAAAAGAAAAGAAAAGAAAAGAAGAAAAGAAAAGAAAAGAAAGAAAAGAAAAAAAGAAAAGAAAAGAAAAGAAAAGAAAAGAAAAGAAAAGAAAAGAAAAGAAAAGAAAAGGGGTTGACTGATTTTCACTCTATATACTTGAAAATAAGTACAATGCATTATCTGGGTTGTAGAACTAGCCAATGTAGACTTCTTTCCAATTCAGTTACCAGGTTCCTAATTCATCTGAAGAGTTAAGTGTTCATTCTGTTTGGGGAAAAAATCAAGCTCACTCTCATGTATTTTTGGCTTTCCTGCTTTATGCCAGACAAACACTGGGTTGTAGGAATTAAAGGTGAAGTCCATAAATCCTGTCCTTAGGGAATAACTGGGAGGAAAAGCCCTTAAATGATAAATTTCATCCCATGTGAAAAGAATTCTCAGGAAGTAGAAGAGAGCATAGAGGGGCAAGCTAGTTCCTCTGCTTGGGAAATCTAGGAAGACTTCCCAGAAGAAGTGGTACTTGATATGAGACTTGAAGGTTGAAGAGGTGCTTGTCAGGTGGACATAGAAGAGAAGAATGGCCCCAGAAGGGAACATTATGTGCAAAGGCAAAGAATCTTGAAAGCATAAGACACATTGGAGGAAAAGCAAGTAGTTCAGTGTGTGCAGCTTGCAAAGGACAGAGGAGCAGAGGAGTTTATGATATGGGATATTTCTGTCACAAGGTTTACTCTGGTGACCAGGTAGAAGAAAGAAAAGTTGGAGCAGGGACGGTCTGTCAACACTCAGTGACACTAATTAGGAACCTATGTAATATTTTGGTAGAGCTAAGGACTGACATAGACCAGGGGCAAGAGATTGAAGAGGAAGACACCAACTTCTGTTTAAACACAGTGGACATTAAAAAAAAAAAAAAAAAAAGAGGGATCCCTGGGTGGCGCAGCGGTTTGGCGCCTGCCTTTGGCCCAGGGCACGATCCTGGAGACCCGGGATCGAATCCCACGTCAGGCTCCCGGTGCATGGAGCCTGCTTCTCCCTCTGCCTATGTCTCTGCCTCTCTCTCTCTCTCTGGCTATCATAAATAAATAAAAATTAAAAAATTAAAAAATAAATAAACACAGTGGACACAAGGGTTTACTGTCACTCCCTCTGAAATGCTCAAAAATATCAGCGAAGGAGTTTTCTTAAGCCATGAATACACTAGGCAAAGAGAATGGGAAAAGAGGGAACAGCAAAATTTTAGAGTTGGAAAGTAGAAGAGATGACAAGTAACTTAGCAAACCAGAGGAAGCTGAAACCCAAGAAAATAGTAAGGGAGACCCAGGAGCCCAATGAATCGTACTGCAGAACCTCAGAATGGCTCAGTCATTGGAGGTACCCACCAAAAATACAAGTGCATATAGGGCTGAAGAGGATTGGTTGATGATCTATTTAAGAAGCAGTTAGAACCTCAGCTCCTTTCTACTACCCCATGCAGCCAGGCCCACTACCTTCCTCTTTCTCAATGGTAGGCTAGAAGCTCTGGAAAAGTTGAAGACAGAGGACTCTAGATTTGGGAACACCAGCTTGAGCTCAGGGAAAGTTAATCAAACTAAACAGGGTGATTAATCAAAGTCTACATATTCAGCTCCAGGTATACCAGGAAGCACTTTTATTACCACCTCTCCCCAAACATGAGGTTAGAGGATTTCTCAGTGGTGAGACTAACCAGGCCAAGAGAACAAAGTCACAGACACTGATAGTTAGGGTGCCCAATGAAACAGCCTGGCTGGCTCACCTCCCAGTAAAGTCTACCAGATGGCAAACACAGGCTTACACATGTATCTTCTAATCATCCTTCTTGTGCTTTATTCTGAGATATAAACAAATAGCCAAAAATCATCAGACATTGAGGAGATCTGCTAATATAAAACATGGAAACCAGTACAAACATTTCTGTGTAATTTTTAAAATTTTGTTTAATTTTTAAAAATAATTTAAGAAAAAAACTAAAACTAAAACTAAAAATAATTTAAGAGAAGCTTCAAGGAAATTAAAACAAGGCAGGAAGCAGGAGAACATTTTTAAAAACTATAATTGAGATCCTCTGAAGGATAATGAACTTGTTGCATTCATTAATAAGGACATGAAAATAAAAAAATCTTTCTGGAGGAAATAAAAATAACTTTGGGGAGAAATACAGTAGAAAAAAATGCAATGGGGGCATTGGGAGATAAAAATGAAATAATCTTCCCAAAATATCAACAAAACAAAGAAATGAAATACAGGACAGGAAAAAAGGCTCAGTACTGGAGGATCAAAACCCCAGTAATAAATGTCCAGGAAGAAAAAATGGGCGAAGAGAGAAACAACAAAATAATTCAGGAAAATTTCTCAGAATTGGCAAGACATGAGCTTGAGTCTCATTGAGAGTCTCAAGACATTGAGAAACTCTGCCATGTACCTTGCATAATAGATTAAAATATTCATACCAAGGAAATTTCACAACACAAAGGTCAAAGAGAAGATCCTAAAATCTCTCAGAAAAAAATCAAGGTCAAAGATCAGGAATAACAGTGTAACTGACTTGATGGGATGAGCACTGGGTGTTATGCTATATGTTGGCTAATCGAACTCCAATAAAAAATATACTAAATAAATAAATAAATAAATAAATAAATAAATAAAAGTGTAACTGGACTTCTCAGCAGCATCAGTGGAAGGTGGAAGATAATGGAGTAATGTCTTCAAACTCTGAGGCTAAGTGATTTTTAATGCATATTCTATACCCAGCTAAACTATAATCAGCTTTGAAGACAGAAGAAAGTTTCAGACAGACAAGTTCTCAAAAGTTTTACTTATTAAGCGTTCTTTCTTGTAAAACTATTGGAATATAGACCTAAAGTAAGAGATAAAATATAAAAGAAATCATGGGCTCCAAAAATCAGAAGGTTCAACACAAGAAAGAGAGAAAGAGGATGAAAGTAAAGGGAGATCCCAAGTTGACATTTGTTCAGCAGACATAGGGACCATAGAGAAGCAAGAAGTGAGAGGTGGGATGAAATTGATAAGCTATCTGATTTATTTGAATGTATTAAGAAAAGTTTTACACTTCTGACTGACAGCTTAGGAACCAATTAGTTATAGATACATAGAAAGCTAAGCAAGTGAGGGAAATCATAATTTAATCATTTAAAAATTGTCAATTCCAAGGAAAACCAAAGATGAGTAAGAAAGGAAATCTAATCATAATACACCATGAGACTCCCCTGTGAATACTTGCATAATTATAATCATGTCAACACTGAATACCGATCAAACAATGAAGAGTTAAATGTAATTCTATTGAGAGAATGGGAGAATGGAAGAATATTTGGGGAGCAAGAGTATAAAAGAGGCAGAGTTTCATCTTCTATAACAAGAAGATATAGATAAAGCTGGAAAATGTAGTGATGGCAGCCTAAGACTGTTACTTAGAACTAAGAAAATTAAATAGCTAAAAATGGTTGCCTCTGTGGAGTAGGAATCAGACCTGGCAAATTGACAGAATTCTTTAGCTTCTTTGGGGTTTTAAACTATATAAATATATAATTTTGGTAATAATTTAAATGCTTATGAAAGATTTAGAAAAATATCTTGTAAAGCCCTAGGGTTCGACTGTATTAACAATTTTAAGTTGACGAGAACAGCTAAATAAAAGAGATGGGGGTGGAAAGGGCAGGGCTATAAAAATGCTTTGTGCTGAGTCTGGTGCCTGGTTGGCTGAGTCTGGTGCCTGGTTGGCTGAGTGGAGTAAGGGACAGGGGAAAGAAGCAAGGAAAGCTTTTGCTCTCTGACAGCTATATTTGGTTGTGGTAGTGGGAGAAGGACATCCCAGTGAAGAAGCAAGTGTGTTTCAGAGACTCCATCACAGATTCTCACAGCACCTTATGCTTTTCCTTCATGACACCCTCCACCCCCAGCACCCAGAAGCATTGGGCACATAGTGTGATGCTCAAGTAAGATTCCCTGAATGAATGAAGGACTGAACGATGAATCATTTTACTCATTACTACTCATGGCCTTAATCCAAACAATCTGTTAAATCAACCCCAGTTGCTACAGCGAGCTCCAGGTGGGGAAGGCAGGGAGATGGCTGCTGCACAGAGCAGCTGCTTCTATAGATCTACACAAATCAGCAATTAAGCAGAGGTCACCAGAGAAATTAGAAGTCCACTCACTTTGTAGACAGATTCTGAGTTCATCCCCCCTGTCCTAACAGGGCACGTCTAAAAGTGAGCTGTGGTTGTATAACATGGCTTTTCAGCCTATAATTAAGTGCATCTGAAGAGACTGGGGCCTCTGAATCATCTTTATGCATTCATTCTCCACTGAAAAAGAACAGCTGTCAAATCCCAAAACGTGCCTTGTAAACTTGAACAACGTTCATCGTGATGAAGGCTTCCTCCTAAGTGGGGCTTTAACAGCTTAAGTGGCCACCTTACATAACTGTGAACCTCCCAAGATTTACAATTACCCTGATGTGGAACAGAGATTACGACTGTAGACCAGAGGTAGTCAAATCTCCATCAGCTCCCAAAACTGCCCCAAATAAACATGTAATCCAAGCAAAACCAATTTGTGTGTACACATGCAGCCTCAAGTGGGAAAGAAATGAAATGAGTACCATGGCCCCACTGCCCAACTTCCAGCCACACCACCACCTCTGAGCTCCACCCACATATTCATTCTGGAGTCTCCACTGCTATTATCTTATCCTTTGATAAGTGTTCAAGTAGCTTGTGATAAAAAGAAAAAAATCTTTATTCATTCAATAAGCTTTCCCCTTGCAAACATCAGCAGAGCCTCTGCTGAAATGTCTAGTTCCTGTCTCAGAATGATTACTTTGATTGTAAATCCAGTTTAGTTGAACTGATTTTGAGCCCATGAAATAGGAACCAAGATTTAGGAACAGACCTTAATGTTCTCTATCCCTCATTCCTTGGACTCCTGCTGGAGGATTAAGTGTTGGTTGTGGTAAGAGTGCCCAGGGACAGCCTGAGCAGCCCTCTCCTTGCTTCACCAGGGCCCACACTCATCTTCCTCCCCAGACTCCTCCTCTACCTAACAAGTAAGTAGGGGTGCCCACCCCACCCCTTCCATGTGAGTGGTCATACGCAGTGTATGGTCAGCAATGACCGTGCGGGGGTTGAGAGGCAGGGGATACTGAGACTCATAGACCTTTAACTCAGGCATGCTCATTTTAGAACCCAGCCTGCTCTGGATTTGCCTTGTGCACATAGGAAGGGTCTGAGTAGTAGAGTGGTCAGTCCTGGGCGGCCACTCACACATATTATCTGCAGCAAGCACTGGGTAAGTGCAAGCTGTGGCCCTAGCAGTAGCTATTAGCATTGTGGACTAGAGAAGGGGTGGGGGCAAGGGAAGAGGGCACAGGAGCCTCTGTCTCATTTCCTGTCCTTTGTCCCCAACTACCCAGGCCATAACAGGGATGGCCATCGACAACCACTTGCTGGCGCTGCGGGAGCTGGCCCGGGACACATGCAAGGAGTTGCCTGAGATGTTCACAGATGAAACATACCTGATGAGCAACCGGTTCATCCTCTCAACCAGCCAGGTACAGCCCTACTGCAGCTGTCACCCAAGGGGCCACTTAGTGCAACCAGTGGCCTTTCTAAAAGACCGTTTAGCATAAGTCAGTGACTACAGCCCACTGGCTGGAGGCAGGCAAGTCCCAGCTCTGCTTCTCACAAGCTGCGTTACCTTTGGTAAAATGACCTAAGTGACCTAAATGCTCAGAGTGCTGGTTTCCCAACCATTTAAATGGGTGTAATCACGGATGCCACCTTAATAGAGGTGGACTGGATGGGAACGGGTGTCCTAACTATTGTACTACCTTTCTGTTACTTGAGGGGTGGTGTTCCACCATGATGGCCACAGGCTCAGAAGCCCAACAGGTCTAGAGTGAAGTCGTGGCTCAACTAAAGTGACAATTTGAGTAGAAAGCCTAGCCCAGTACCTGGCATGGACAGGACTCTCCAAACAGGTCATGGTCATTATTGTGAAGGGCTGCACCACCAACGGCAGGTGGATTAGCTGCCAGCCCCACGGTCTCCTAAACAATGCTACAGGCCCATCCTGTGGGAGGACCATTGTGACAAAGAATAAAATCCACCAGAGAAGGGCAGGCAGTTTAGGAAAGAACCCTCGAACATCAGCTCCCTAAAGCTTCATCTGCTAAAGGATGAACCTGGGCAATGAGAAGGATTGATAAAAGCCCACTCAGTGATTTGATTTTGACATCACGGCAGCGAGCTCACAGAAGCGAATAAACGAGAACAGTACACACAATATAAATTCTTCAGGAAACCATCCATGGGCAAAAAGTGCTTTGGAACGGTTTTACAGCCTTCAGCTATCGCACGGCAAATTTATCTGACAAAGAGGTGACTCTATTAGCAAGACTAATGGTTTGTTCTGCCCCATTAAAATGGCCAGTGTCAGTTCTGAAGGCCCGACTACACAGTGCCCTGGTGTAAAAACAAGCTCCACCCTGCAACCACCCAAGAATGTGTTCTATTTTTCCCCCTAAGACTCGTTAATAAGATTAGCCGGTATGGTAGTTTGGTGTTTGTTTGTTTGTTTGTTTGTTTTCTTTCTCCCACCTGGAAATGAACATATTTATGGCTTGAATGCCATCCGAGACATATTTCCCTGATTTGTGATCCTGATTACAAAATTTCAGCTCTCTGAATTCAAAATGTATTAGGTGCATAACTAAAACTCCAGTTGATGGCAATCCCTGAAATGCCCAACGCTGGGTAATTGTGCATGGCCAGGCTGTGGGGAGAAAATCAGACCAGCCAGGCAATACTGACAGTAATTAAGGATGTGGGGAAAATCGACAGAGAAGACAGGCCAGATTTCCTTCTGTTCATAAATTACTCCCTCTGGGAAGCCATCCAACCGTTGGGTGCCACCAGGGTGCCATTGAGTAAATTACCTTGATTGCCTCGATGCCTCCAACAGCCCCCAGGTGAAGGAGAGACTCAGCCTGAGACCCAGCACAGGTCACTCTGGGAGATTCTAACCCCACATGTAGAGCAGTTTTCCCACCAGGGAGTGGCTTATGGACCCTCTTCTTATGATATTGTGCAGTTAGTTGGGTTTGTTATTATGACTCTGGCTATGACCATCCATGCTGAAGTAATTGGTTCATTTGGTTCAGTCAAATGCCCAGGTGGAAAATAGAGATGTAAATATCCCATTGAGGCCTCAGGGTCATTGAAAATGCCCTGTATTCTAGCAAGTTCACAGGTTACGTTTCAGAACCAGCAGCTTCTGACCTGTCCTCTCCTCCAGGTGCCCACAACCATGGAGATGTTTTGCTGCTATGGTCCTGTGGTACCCAACGGGTACGGTGCCTGTTACAACCCCCAGCCAGAGAGCATCCTTTTCTGCATCTCCAGTTTTCATGGCTGCAAAGACACCTCTTCTACCAAGTTTGCAAAAGCAGTGGAAGAAAGCCTCATTGAAATGAGGGACCTCTGCAGTCTGCCACAGTCTACAGTGGGCAAGCCACTGGCAACAAAAGAAAAAGCTACGAGGCCCATCCAGGGGCACCAACCTTGACTCCTGCCATGATGTTTCATTTCCCCAAACCCAATATTCTTCAGCTGCTAGACCCTACCAAACCCCTGCTCCCAACCCTCTCCCTAGCTTTTGGTAGCTCCCCTGTCCTCAGGGCCCAACACAGAGACCACACTGAGGCATCACGCAAAGCAGGAGTCTTGGGAGGAAAGTGTCCCTCATTAGACATTGAGACTATCCTTATTTGTCACACTGTCCTTTGGCCTGTGTACTGGGAAATAGACCAGCCTGGCTCTGAGGCAACCTTGGTGAGATGGGGAAGTCTACACCACCTTCCCTCCATAGCCTCAGAAGCTTAATGGTGGTGTTTTCTTCTCTAGCAAGAACTGAGGGTCCAGGTGATGTTTTGCCCAAAAAAAGAATGAGTCACCCTATTACATTCAATGTACCAATGTACCTACATGAATCATGAAGAAAGAGGTTAACTCAGGTCATTACCTCTTTTCTCTTGTGGAGGAGTAGGGAGTATTGTTTTCAGATTCAAAGCAGTGCAATCATGGCATTCAGGGTGGCCTGCAGTGAGCCATATAGTGCTGTAAACACCCCATCCCCTATACACACACACACACACACACACACACACACACACACAGAGTTAATTTAAAATATAGTGACCCAGGCCCCAGAACGCATTTCTCCTTTCGTCTCCCAGGGGCAGCCTTCCATTGAGTTCGGAAAGTCTTGTCCTGCTATTCTGATAGGGGGGAAAGACTCATCCGCCATTACACTGGAGTAGTGCTGCTCTGCTTCGCTGGGGCCACCAGCAAGTCCTGGATGAGTAAACAGCACAATGCCTGCCAAGCAGCAGAGATGGAGGAAGGAGCAGTCTGCTTCCCCAAGAATCCTGCCACTCACATTTTTCCTGGTTGCTTCACCACTCCCCTTCACAGGAATCATACCCTTACAGGTGATCTGATTTCTAGAGGAGAAGAGAGAGGGTTGCTTTGGGGATTTTCTGTTGCTGTTTATTTGTTTTGTCTTATTCATTCTTAAGGGAGGCTTTAAAAAAAAAAACACTGTGACATTAACTTCAGAAAACGATCTCAGTGGCCCAAGCATCCACCTGCAGACAGCTGGGCTCCTTTATGTGGAGGATGTTATCTAGGGATTCTAACCAAATCTCACATGGAGGAACACAGAGCAGGGCTCTCCCTGGCCTGGCAGTGGGTGGGTAGGTAGGGTGCAGTTATGGAGCAGTTTGAAGAGACCGCTGGAGGGGAGCAGGGCCAGTAGGAGAGAAAGACTATGTCCAGAGTCAGCCTTGAGAGGCAGATCATGCACAGAGCCAAAGTTAAGTTTGTCCTGAGAGGCTGTGATCATCCAGGACATATGAGAGGCACTCCCCATTGCAAAATATTTTTATGGTAAATCTAAAAAGTCAAGGAAGTCAGAAAGCAACCAGAAAATCAAAACTGCAAATAGCTGAGGCAGTCTGTCTCTGTCCAGAGGAGGTACAGAGCTTGGCTCTCACCACACTGAGTTCTGCTGTGCAACCTACTGGGGGTTCCTGAAAAAGCCCCCTCGCCCCATTTTCACTGTGCTCTGCAGCACTCTAAGCACTGCACTCTGGCCCAGGGACCCTGCACATGTCCCTTTGGGCCACTGAGTAAGCTTTCTGCACTTTGACCTGTATTGAAGGCAGGGCTGAGATGGGGGCAGCTGGCATTATGACCTTTGCTCAACTCTTCGAAAACACAAACAACCCCAAGCAGTCAATTTTTTGAGCCCTGGTTTTAGATTGAGGATCCCTATTGGATGATCTGGAAGATTTTGGCACTGTCTGTAGGTCCATAGTTCTTCCACAGACATCCACCTTCCTGCTCTCCTTGGGAAGTTGCAGACCAAGAATCCTAGGAATATCTGCGGAACTACTGTCCACCTGCTGTAAGTTGACCCAAAGCCACTTGTCTGTTCTCACCAAATGGCCACAGTACAGATCTGAGTTCTCTTCTGGTTCCCTCCATGGATTTGAGGGCAGGCAGAGAGATCTCTGATTTGGGGGTCAGGCAACCCCATGGATCTTAACCAAGAGACTTAAATGCCCAGAGACTCAATTCCCTCTGTCATCAGATGGAGACAAGAATGTTCCAAACTTGCAAGGCTTTGAGGATTGTAGAGCACATGTGTAAGGGGCCTTGCGCAAGCAAGTGGGCATTCATGTTCACTGTCAGGAAGATGTTACCCCAGTGGGCACTGTTTGGATGAATTTGTTTCAGACTTTTTACACTGATTTGAAAGAACCAAACACATCTATCATTCTCTGAGCATAGGGAAAGGAAACTGACTCTGTATATTCAGATATCAACCATACACTGCGAGGGCTTCAAGAAGTGTAGGATTGTGGACATTTGGCAGGAGGGAACACCTCCTCTTTCTGAGGAAGAATCTGGAAGCTGGTCTTCCCCCTCCAAGAACAGGTGAATGCACTGAGTCTTTATGCAAAGGCAATGCTAAGCCATGGCCATGGGCATCCCTCTGGGGGATCCTGGTAATAGATATTGTTCCAAGTGTCCCCAAAGAGATGGAAAATGATATCTGAAGAGAGTCACACTGGGGTTGTGATGCATAATAAAAATGCTTGTGGCCACCTTACAATACTGCTAAGTTGCCAAAATATACAAAGTTGACATTTTAGTTCTATTTTTATAAAATTATTCTAGATTTATGGCAATATATACATGTGTATTTATAGCCTTTCAATTTTAAGTTATAGTTCTTTGTGCTTTAAAGAAATATATGTATGACTAAAGAACCGTAAATTGAAAGCACTATATTCAAAATATTTCAAGACTGTAAATCTGTATTCAATAAAAAGTAATGCCAAGAAAGATGGTGTTAGCCATTGTTTCTACCCAGAAATGCTATAGATTTTGTGAATTCTGTGAACTGGGTCAACGATTCCTTTGGCATTGTCTGAGGTCTGTCAGCAGCAGTGATGGATGTGTGAAAGATACAGGGGCCAGGAGAGAAAGGGAGGAAGGAATGTAATCTCTCCTAGTGTGTGGCATGGGGAAAGAGTGAGGGGCAGAGAGGTTCACAGGCTGTTTGTGATCAGGTTGGCAGAGACCTGGGTGTAGAGATGGGTGTCTCCACTTAAACCTGCACAAACATGCACAGACAGAATGGAATGGAGGGAATAGCACCAGGCTCAGAGGTAGGATGCCTGAAGTATAAAACCAGTTCTTTTTTTTTTTTTTAAAGATTTATTTATTTATGAGAGAGAGAGAGAGAGGCAAGAGACACAGGCAGAGGGAGAAGCAGACTCCATGCAGGGAGCCCGACATGGGACTCGATCCCGGGACTCCAGGATCACACCCTGGGCCAAAGGCAGGCGCTAAACCGCTGAGCCACCCAGGGATACCCTATAAATCCAGTTCTATCTCTAACTTTGGGGATGTCACTTCACCTCTCTAGCCATATTTCTTCATCTGTAAAATGGTGATGTTGACATCAGCACTATCCACTTCCAGGGTTGTGATGAGATGACATAGATTGTCCTTGTTTGAAAACTTAGAAAATGATGTAAAAGTCTCTTACTGAAGACTCAGGTACATGGCACACAAGTTCCTTCACTCTGCACAGCCCAGAGATATATTCCAAGCTGCAAGATACATTCCTCTGCAGCCACAAAGATCCACAGAACCAGAACTGAGATTCCTCCAAAAAGAAGCCCAAATGCTTTCCAATCAGAGCCTAAAGGAACCTTAAAGTTGTATGAATTTTTGTAATTGGAATGCAGAAAAGGCAGTATCCAAAAAGATAATGGCTAAGAACATTCCAAGAGGAATGGTGGGATTAGGAAGGAACAGGATCCAAGTAATGTGGGTTTGCTCTTATTCATCATGTATATACATGTGGCCCTAAAATAACAAGATGAAGACAATATAGGATTCCAAACAGGCAAACCAGCCCCCAACATACAAAATAATGCAACACCCTCCTTGTCGTCTCCGGAGGTCCTGTAGGGTGGAATTTGGCATATTTAGCTAAAAATGCAGAAAAGAGTCCCTCCCAGGTTCACGAAAACAACCAAAAGTTCCCCAATTAATCCTAAGCAGTTCTCCTTGGTAGTGGGAGGGGGGGTGTAGAACCAGTGCCTTGAGTTCCCTTTATAAATTCAGCTGATCCTCCTCCTTTTATATTTCTTTTATATTTCTCTGAGTTTTCCTTCCAAAGAGGCCTTCTGAGTCTGCAGGATGAACGATATGCTATCCCTGGGAAAAGCTGGCCTCACATCACATAAGAGCCTTACTAAAAGCTGTTCTCCCTGTTTCCTAAAGACCAGCCCTTTCCTTGTTCTATTTCTACTGTTTCTCCCATCTCCTTGTGGGATTTCACTTCCTATTTCTGTCCCTCATCTGTCACTGGACCCCAGGGTTCTGTCCTTGACCTCTATTTCTTATATTAAGGAGCAGCAAAATGGGAGACTGAAATGATCAGAAGGGTTTCCTCCACCTATAGAAACATATGCACAGGGGCACCTGGGTAGCTCAGTGGTTGAGCTTCTGCCTTTGGCTTGGTCATAATCCCGAGTTCCTGGGATTGAGTCCCGCATGGGGCTTCCCACAGGGAGCCTGCTTCTCCCTCTGCCTGTGTCTCTGCCTCTTTCTCTGTGTCTCTCACGAATAAATGAATAAAATCTAAAACAAAACAAAACAAAACACATAAGCACAAAGAGAAAATTCTTTAAATATATAACCAAGGTCAAAGAAAGAAAATAAATCCTCACATTACAGAGAAAAGAATATCCAAAATCAAGCAGCAAACAGGAGCTAAAGGTATGTCAGACCAGACACAAACTCAGTGGCTGACCTCAGGGTTTACCACCCCTGCAAGTTGAGAGAACATGACCTCAGTCTACGCATGGTGGTAGATGCAGCTCAACTCTCTGCACAAAACCAGACCCTCATAGAGGTGTCCCAATCCTAAAAAGAGACTGGAAATACTCTTCCCATCAGCCCAGGGAAGTTTGGAAGAATAAATTTATAAATTTGTGCCATATGTAGATGTGGAATCTGGGTTTATACAACTTATTTGTAAAGCAAGAATTCTAAGCCAATGGTTTAAAAAAAAAATCAGTAAGATTCGAAGGGCCTCAGCAGAATCAAACAGAAAACCACCACTTTCCACAACCCTGGAAACACCAAACACCCAGAGAGGGAAAACACTCTATGGAAGATGAACCCATGGTCAAAAAATACAAGTAGCACAAGAAATGACTCACAGGTGTGTATTAAGTAAAGCAGCAGATAAGACAAATAGGAGAATCAATATCACAAAGGCTGGAGAGAATAGATGACTCATAGAGAAGCTGTAAAATTGATCATTATAACAAAATAAAAATACAGGGAAGATACATGTAAAAGTTCAGGAAGAAGAGATAATAGAGAATAGGGGGAGAGCATTATTCGGTGAGAAAATCATTAGGGATATTCCAGAATCAAAGAACTACATTATTCTAAAATTCTTGGGTCAAAAAAGAAATAATGCTGGAAATTTGGAAATTTAGATACACTTCAATCAGAATGATAATAAAGTTACCTGATATCAAAACCTCTGGGATAGAGCAAAACTGATGCTTTGAGGAAAAAATTTACCTTAAAATACATCAGAAAAGAAGATAGACTAAAAATTGATGAGGTAAGTATAACTTACGAAGCAAGTGAAAGAGTCCTATGGTAAACTCAAAAAAAGTAGAAAGAACAGTAAACTTGAAGAAAGTAATAAGACAAATATCAATGAAAGGGAAAATAAAACATAAGAGAGAAGCTAAACAAAAGAAACATGGGTTCTTTGACAGTGCACACGGTGGAGGCTGGGGAGCCGAGCCAGAGACATGGCCTGTACAGTGGTAGCAGTTGGATTGACTGTTGCTACTGCAGGATTTGCAGAGCATTATGTTTTGCAAGCCATAAAACAAATGGAGCCTCAAATAAAACAAGTTTTTCAAAATCTATCAAAATCTGCCTTCAGTGATGGCTATGATAGAGATGCATTTGAACCCAAAATGACAAAACAAGAAGCAGCATTGATACTAGACATAAGCCTTACAGCCAATAAAGGAAAAATAGAAGATGTTCATTGATGAATTATGCTTTTAAGTCACCCAGAAAAGGGAGGATCTCCTTATATAGCAGCCAAAATCACTGAAGCTAAAGATTTACCCAAAGGCCAAGCTAAAAAATGAAGTAAATGTGTGATGAATTTTAAGTTCTTGTTAGTTTATGTGTACAAGTGTCAGGTTTTTATAATAAAATGCCCCAAAGCTACAAATTTTAAAAATGATTTAGCACAGGCTAAAACAAAGCTTTGGTATAAGTTTCTTCTTTGAATTTGAGTATTTTTAAATCAGCTTATAGAATATTTAGAGATTTAACCCTCAGAAATAATGGATAAATACATATTATTTGAATAAAAATATTGTTCATTATTCATTTAGCAAATAATTTGTTACCTATTTCCAGGCAAAATATGACAGTCCCTGGCTTTCAAGGAGCCTCCAATCTAAGGGGATATTGATAAACTCATAACTAAAATGTAATGTGATAAATATATTTTTTTAAAGTTGGTTCTTTGAAAAAGAATAACAAAATAGACAAGCCTCTGGTAAAACCAATTTAAAAAAGAGAGAAATTCTGAAATAAATAGTATAATGAATAAAAAGTCGATACAACTACAGTAGACATTATAATGATAACCAGAGAATATATCAACTACTTCATAACAATAAATTTGAAAACTTAGATAAAAATTCTTAGGAAAATATAACTTACTAAAACTAATGAAAGAAGAAATAAAATTTCTGGACCGTCTTATAAATCTTAAATGAACTGAAGCACTAGTTTAAAATCTTCCCACTTAGGAAAGAACGAAGGGAGAGAATGTAAAATTTTGTAGACATACCCTTGAAAACATTCAAAGAAGTGGTGATTTCAATTGTGTATAAAAATCAACAAGGGGATATTCCCTCTTGCATATACTCCTTTATTTATTATTCTCTGAAGCTAGTATAACTTTAATATCCAAATCAGATTTGGAAATCCAAAATGAAAAACTTGGGACACCTGGGTGGCTCAGTGATTGAGTGTCTGCCTTTGGCTCAGGTCGTGATCCTGGGGTCCTGGGATCAAGTCCCATATCAGGCTCCCCACAAAGAGCCTACTTCTCCCTCTGCCTGTGTCTCTGCCTCTCTCTTTGTGTCTCTCATAAATAAACTAATAAAATCCTTAAAAAAAAAAAAAAAAAGATGGGATCCTGGGTGACGCAGAGGTTTGGCGCCTGCCTTTGGCCCAGGGCGTGATCCTGGAAACCCAGGATCGAATCCCACGTCGGGCTCCCGGTGCATGGAGCCTGCTTCTCCCTCTGCCTATGTCTCTGCCTCTCTCTCTCTCTCTCTCTGTGTAACTATCATAAATAAGTAAAAATTAAAAAAAAAAAAGAAAAACTAAAGATCCATTTTACTCATGCATAAATATCCAGAAATCCTAAATGAAACAGTAGCAAACAGATTCTAACAGTATATAAAAAACATAATACACCCACCACTAAGTCAGGTTTAACAGTAGCTAGTATTAATAGTAGTTTAATAGTAGAAGGTAACGAGCACTGTGATGTATGGAAATGATGAATCACTATATTGTACACCTGAAACTAATATGACACTGTATGTTAAGTAACTGAAATTAAAATAATAGCTTAAAAAAAAGAAAATAGCTAAATGTCATTTACTCATGAACAGCTTAAAGAATAAAAATATAGGACTGCTCTAAGAGATCATGAAAATGCATTAAGTAAAATTCAACAGTCATTCAGAATTTTTTTAAAAAACTCATTATAAAAGGAATTAGAAATCAGCTTGACATAGAACATCTGCATAAAACATGCACTATATACCATAACAGAAATCAATTAAAAAGATCAAAGTCACATATAAAATCAATATATAAAAGTCAATTTTATTCTATACACCAGTGGCAAACAATAAAATCACAATACAAAATACATGATTTATAATAGAACCTAGCAATAAATCTAGCAAAAGACATGAAGACCTATACACAGATAATTATAAACTGTATTGAAAGACACTGAAGAAGATCTAAATAAAGGAGAGGTTCTTCAAGGTCATGAATATGAAGGCCTCAGAAAGATGTTAATTTTCCCCAAAGTGATCTCTAGATTCAATCTCCAATCTTCAATCTGTGTCTCTGCCTCCCTCTCTCTGCCTCTCTCATGAGTAAATAAATAAAATCTTTTTTAAAAATCCTAAAAGAGCCAACTAGATCAATATCAGAGAAAGGATGAGAGTAAGTAAGCATAACACTGGCGATGCTTTTACTCTGGGGCTATCTAGTGATCTTGAATAAACAACCTAGAAGATAAGATGCAATTTTGAGTCTTTGCGGGGTTAGGCATACAAAAATGGGACTCCAGCACTACCCAGGGGGAGTCCTGGCAAGCCACCACCCTCTTTGGGGCTAGGAATGAGGATAAAATACAAATGAATCAACCTCCTCATAGACTGCAGCCCAGTTTCAAGCCATCTGGATGGCTCAGATAATCTCAATCCCTGAAACTGTATTAAGATAATCTATTAAAATAATCCTGGCTTGCTGGTGTTACCAGGAACTGGCAAGCAGTGGGACGGGGGGGGGGGGGTCTTCTATTGAGAAAGATAACATCACCCTTGGCCTCAAATTGTTCCTACAAAGAATTTTTTGTAAGGCAATGTCCATCCAGTACACAATTAAAATAAACCAAGAACTATAGACAAAATAAGCAGACACCAGCAGAAATAACAACAGAAAAAGACACATGGGGTCTCCAGATAGTGAATTCTCAAGCAGACTATAAAATAAGTATCTTTACTATGATCAAGAAGATAACCTCAAACCTAAAAACTCAGCAAGAAATCAAAAACTATAGAAGATGGCATGGCAGATTTGAAAAAGGATCAAACTAAAATTCTAGAATTAAAAAATTAATACCCGAAAAAAACCCAACCATATTGATGGCTTTAATAGCAGTTTAGACATGGCTACAGAGAAAATTATCAAACTAGATTACATGTAAAAACGAATGAATGTATGCACACATATATACATACAATGCAAAAGAAGAATGAAAAGAGGAAAAACACAGAAGAGACATAAAGAATATAGTCAGAAGGTCTAACACATATTTATCTGATGTCCCTGAAAAGTGAGAAAATACAACCAGAAGCAACATGTGAAGAGATAATGACTCACATTTTTCCAAAAACAGAAGGACTTAAATTCGTTTCATGAATCTCAGCAAATCCAAGGCAAGATAAATAAAAAGAAACCAATAGGGACTCGGTCTGCTCAGGTCCTGATGTCAGAGTTCTGAGATGGAGCCGAGGGTGGAGCCTGGCGTTGGGCTCCAAGCTAGCAAGGAGTTGGCTTCTCCCACTCCCTCTGGCACTCTTCCTGCTGGTCATGCTCTCTCAAATAAAAAAAGATTTTTCAAAAAAGTCTGTACACAGGCACCTTACAAGAGTTTCCGATCCATCCTACACCTGTGGCTTACCTGGGAAGGTTACGCGGCCCCTCTGATCCACAGTTTTGTAAATACAAAGTACTAAATACAACCTCCTTCATAAGGATGGTAAAATAATGAAATGAGATAATACATGGAAAGTATTCAGCATGTCATCTGATACATAATTTCTGTAACCGGCTATAAATGTTGGCTATTGTTATCTATCATTGATACTTGCCCTACCGGGCAGAAATGTCCTGTTTACCTGACTGTGAGGGTGAGAAAGCAAGTCGCCTCCGACTACCACCACCCGTTTCTTGCACTTGGTAGTGGTGGCAGTACAGGTACCCGGGAAGGGACCTCCCTGCGCTCAGCAGGGGACAAGGCTCCTCAAGCCCCACCCCTTCCCGCCCTGGCCCCGCCCACCCCGCGGGGCTGCACCCACTCCCAAGGGCCTGTCGCCGGTTGCCAGGCAGTGTGTGTTGCGCCTTAGCCCACGCTGGCGGCGGGCCATGCCGAAGGACGCCGTGGTCATCGTGCGCTACGGGCCATACAGCGCGGTCGGGCTGCCTGTGGAGTACCACCGCTTCCGCCTAGAGGGCCTGCAAGGTGGGCAGCCGAGAGCCAGAGGCCACCCACCTGCATGCGCCCGGGTGCACCCCAGCCCCTGAGCACCAGTGCAAGCTATGCTCTCGGCCCATACCTCCTCCCTCCTCAGACCCAGACCGAGTGCCTTAACCTCTGGAAAGTCTTCCCACTGGGGAAACAGGCAGTTTACACAAGTTCTTTGGGTGGGATGGCTTATGTACCCAGCTTTATACATTGGGAAACTGAAAATCAAGAATATTAAGTGACTTTTCCAAGGTCATATGGCTGGAAAATGGTGGAGAGTCCTTACCTTCAGCATTCAATTGTGCAACAAACCTTTCCTGAGCACCTAATATGTGTTGGACATTCTTCCAGGTACCAAGGACTCACTGGTGAACAAAGATACATGTCCTTAAAGTGACCTTCTCATTGCTGACTACTAGTTGACAGTGGTGCCAGGCCTCCAACAGAAGAACGTAAGCATAGTGGGGCCAGTCACTGGTCATAATTAGAGGGGAGAGGGGGAAGTCTGGAAAGGTTTATTCACTGGAGTTGAACTTTAACGAGTAAGGAGAAAATAACCAGGTAAGGAGAAGGAAGAACATGACAGACAGAGGAGCTGCAAAGGCCAGAAGCATGGGCAAGTGACGTATTTGTTTAACTGTTGGGAGGATGAGACCAAAATGGCAGGGACAGATCCTGCAGGGCCATATGAAAGTTTCTAGCAGGGGGGCTGAAACTGGCTGCCGTGAGGAGAACAGATCAGAAGGGACCAAGAATGGAAGCAAAGAGACAAGTCAAGAGGCTTTGGGGCGCTCCAGGGGAGAGATGAGAGTAGTCTGGACCAGCCATCGAGGGGGTGGATTCAAGTAAAAGCAATGGTACTTCCTAAGATGTTGGAGGTGGGAAGCAAGGGTCAGGAGGACATCCTCCGGATGTCCGGATCCAGTCTGCGTCTGGCTTGAGTGAAGTGCTGATGTGTGGAAGTACTCTACACTAAAACTGACAACACCACGGATGGACTGCAATTTGGAAGAACATGTTCCTTTTTGGCCATATCAAACTCCATGTGTTTTCAGCTACATACATGGAGGTGTACTGAGCTCCACAGTTCTAGAGTTCAGAGAAAAAGTCTGAGCTAGAGATAGAAAGGTCTGAGTCATGGATCTGGGGACGACAAAGGGAATGAGAACAGAACCCAGGTTTGAGTCTTCAGTGCTTTTAAATGCTCTAATTTCCCAATGCAACCTTCTCATCGGCTTTCTTTCTCAGGCTTCATGAGGTTTATTGTATGTCTCAACAGTCTTTTGCCCAGACAGCTATGCATTTTTCATTTGCCCTCATGCTACACACGGCTTTTCCACCCTGTGTGAGCTCTGCATCAGGTGAAACAGAGACAAGGGCCTTGTACCAGTCCCAGGTAGCCCCCAGACAGTGCCGCACAAACACAGGAATTTGCAAACAAATCCCTTTAGACACAGGAACCAGGGCCCACATGGGGGACAGGGGCCACTGTCTTCAAGGCTGTCAGCAAGCTGGGGATGAGGCAAGTTAAGGTGCCACAAAGTTTTCTTACTACTTTAAAATTGCCTTTACTCTTTTTGCCAACTCTATTTTCCAGAATTCTGACAAAGTGGCTTCTCACAGTTTCAGGTTGTTCTGTTAATGTCTCTGCGAAGGAATGGGAGTTTGGAGTGCCTGCTCCATCATTTTGCTGATGTCTGCAGATGCTTTTTAAGTGTTTCTTGCCATAATCAGCATGACTGTATAGAGTTCAACTAGATCATTTACATACCAAGAATTGTATTAAAGGAGAATGCATAAGGACTTTGTTGTAATGTACAATTTATAATTTACAAATATTGAGGCTGGGGGGACTTCCCATCTAGTTTGTTCACAAATCCCATTGACTCAACTGGTCACCTTTGGTCACTTGTCTCCTACTTGCATTCTTGGCACTCTTGGCAGAGCAGAGATTAAGCACAAGGACTCTGAAGTCCAACCAATGTAGTTTTGAATTTTCTCCACCATTTAGTAGCTGTGTGGCCGAAGTCAAGATCAAGTTATTTACCTTTCTGAGCCTCAGTTTACTTACTGGCAAAATGGGAGCAGAACCCTACCTCCCTGATGTGAGATTCTAATGAAAAATGCACACAGAGTCCTAAATACTATTCCTTCACATAGTAAATGCTCAACAAACATTATTTCTTATTATTGCAGGACAGGCATATTACTAGGAAGGGGATGAGGGAGCAGCCTGGGGCACACTGGAGAGCAGCAAGCAGTCAGGTCTGGCTGAAGGATGCTATGTAATGAGTCAGGCCTGTTTTACCCTTGACAACAGGGAGCCAGCAACATATCTTGAGCTAAAGAATGATGAGATAAAGGATGTGCCCTAAGAGGCCAATTCTAAAGGAAGAGATTTGGGTAGGGGAAGTGAAAGAAGATGAATTATTGAGAAGTATCAAGAAATTGGGGTGCTTGATGGCTCAGCCAGTTAAGTGTCTGCCTTCGGCTCAGATCATGATCTCATGGTCCTGGATGGAGGCCATGCCAGGCTCCCTGCTCAGCGGGGAGTCTGCTTCTCCCACTCCTTCTGCTGCTCCTCCCACTTGGGTATTCTCTCTCTCTCAAATAAATAAATAAAATATTTTTTTAAAAAGAAATATTAAGAGATTAGAATCTCTAGATTAGATCCCCACCTAGGGGATCCCTGGGTGGCTCAGCGGTTTAGTGCCTGCCTTTGACCCAGGGTGTGATCCTGGAGTCCCAGGACTGAATCACACATCAGGCTCCCTCAATGGAGCCTGCTTCTCCCTCTGTCTGTGTCTGTGTCTGTCTGTCTGTCTGTCTCTCTCTCTCTCTCTCTCTCTCTCTCATGAATAAATAAATAAAATCTTAAAAAAAAAAAAAAGAAATTATGTCCTGAAGTTCAAGGGAAAGACAAAGACTACCTGAGTCAGAAGTACTTGTGACCTACCAGTGGATGATACAAATTTCTCTCTCCAAACAGGACCTCTCATTGTCATTGGGCTAGTTAGTAGGCATCTCAGACTAGTATGTCCAAAATTTCTAAACTGGCCTCCTCATACCCAGCCCACCCCAGCCCATCCTGCATTCTTTCCATCTCAATGCACACAGCTCCATTTTTTTCAATTACGCAAGCCAAAAAGCTCACAGGCATCTTTCTTTTTTAAAAAAAAATAAAATTATTTGAATTCTATTTACTTAACACATAGTGTTTATTAGTTTCAGGGGTAGAATTTAGTGATTCATCAGTTGCATACAATACCCAAGTGCTCATTACATCACGTGCCCTCTTTAATGCCCATCACTCAGTTACCTCATTCCCCCATCTCTCTTCCAGCAACCCTCAGTTTGCTTCCTAGAGTTAAGTCTCCCTCTCCGTTTTCATCTTCTTTTATTTTTCCTTCCCTCCCCCATGTTCATCTGTTTTGTTTTTTAAATTCCACATACAAGCGAGGTCATATGGTAATTGTTTTTCCCAACTGACTTATTTTGCTCAGCATGATACCCTCTAGTTCCATTCGTGTTGTTGCAAATGGCAAGATTTCATTCTTTTTGATGACTGAGTATATATTGTCTATATATATTGTATCTTCTTTTATCCATTCATCTGTCGATGGAAATCCGGGCTCTTTCCATAATTTGCCTATTGTGGACATTGCTGCTATAAACATTGTGGTGCAGGTGCCGCTTCCCATCACTACATTAGTATCTTCGGGGTAAATACCCAGTAGTGCAATTGCTGGATTGTAGGGTAGCTCTACTTTTAACTTTTTGAGGAAACTCCATATTATTTTCCAGACTGGCTGTACCAACTTGAATTCCCCCCACAGTATAAAAGGTTCCCCTTTCTCCACATCTTCACCAATATCTGTTGTTTCCTGAGTTGTTCATTTTAGGCATTCTGACCAGTGTGAGATGGTATCTCATTGTGGTTTTGATTTGTATTTCCCTGATGCTGAGCGAGGCTGAGTATGTTTTAATGTGTCTGTTGGCCATGTGTAAGTCTTCTTTGGAGAAATGTCTGTTCGTGTCGCAGGTGTCTTTTTGTGCTTCTTCTGCCTCACATCATCACAGCCACCATCATATCCTGCCTGGACCTCCTCACTGAGCTCCTTGTGATCACCTTTGTCCCCTTCAGTCTGTCCTCAGCACCAACGCCAGGTGATACCTTTAAACTGAGTCAGAGCATGGCTTGTGCCTCCAAGAACATCCTGGCAACTCCTAGCTCCTTCAAAGGAGAAGCCAAGGCCTTACACTGGCCCCTCAGGCTCCTGGTGTCCTCCCTAACCTCATTTCCTCCACCACAACCCACTCCTGCCCCTCACTCACTCCACTGAGGCCACAATGGCCTTCTCCCTGGCCTTTGAACACCCCTGGTGTACTTTGACCTCAGGGCTTGGCAGTTCTCCACATGGAATGCTCTTTCTCCAGATTCCTGCCTGGCCCTCACTCTTCACTCTCTAACAACATGGCACGGAGGTGTTTCTCAAAAGTGACCTTCGTCCACAGGCGCTCCTTGAGGAAACCCATTGAAAATGTCAACACCTCCCTCTGCCTCCCTTTTCCCTGTCTCCCTTCCTTCCTTGTCTATTTCTTCTTAGTACTAATTCTGTCTAATTCTTCTTAGTACTCATAGAATTCTGTCTAATTCTTCTTAGTACTCATACATTTGAGCACACTCTTTTTCTATACTCTCATCCATCATGAATTTATCTTTTTCTAGGTGAAACATACACTTCACAGATTTACCTCGTTATCCTTCTCTTCTCCTGGATGTATACTTCAGGGAAGCAGGCATTCTTGTCTGGTCTATTCTCTGCTGTGTCCCCGGGTCCAGGACTGTGCCAATTTGTTTGTTTGTTAGATTTTATTTATTTTGGAGAGAGAGAGCACTTATGCAGGTGTGCATAAGCAGGGGGAGGTACAGAGGGGAGGGAGAGGGGCAGGCAGACTTCCTGCTGAGTTCAGAGCCTAAGTCCTGGGTATTAGTCTCAGGACCCTGAGATCATGACCTGGTCTGAAACCAAGAGTTGGATACTTAACTGACTCAGCCACCCAGGCTCCCCTGTGCCAGGTCTATCTTAAGGGTTGATAAACATTAGTTAAACCTGAATAGAGCTGAACACTGGATCCACAGGAGGTGAGACTTTAGGAGAAAGCAAGGAAAGACAGAATTGGAAGACAGCAGGACCTTGGTAGTGGCCCCTCTGGGAGACACAGAGGTAGGAGAGAACCCAGAGGCATTTCACCCAGTGAAATGAAGATTTCAAAAAGAAAATGGCTAATGGGCACCAAACTGTTAAGTAGGAGTCATTTCTAGAAAAAGATGAATTCATGGTTGATGAAGGACATAGAAAAAAATTGTCTTCAAAGACTGGCGATGAGCCTCTCGGTCGTCTCCGCTCTGGGAGCAGCTCTCCTGCTACAGCCCCTCATCCCCTGAAAATGTAGGCCTGTGCAAAGTTCGTCTCCACCCCCTTCTTTGTCCGGAGCACCTCTCAGCTGTTGAGCCGATCACTGTCTGCAGTGGTGCTAAAACCACCAGAGACACTGACAGATAAGAGCCTCAGCAGCCTGACAGCCCCACATCCCCTGACCTCACTTATTCCTAGCCGCAGCTTCCAAACCAGCGCCATTTCAAGGGACATTGACACGGCAGCCAAGTTCATTGGGGCTGGGGCTGCCACTGTAGGGGTGGCTGGCTCTGGGGCTGGAATTGGGACTGTGTTTGGGAGCCTCATCATTGGTTATGCCAGGAATCCCTCTCTGAAGCAACAGCTCTTCTCCTATGCCATTCTGGGCTTTGCCCTCTCGGAGGCCATGGGGCTCTTTTGCCTGATGGTGGCCTTTCTCATCCTCTTCGCCATGTGAAGGAGTCGTCTCCACTTCCCATAGGTCTTTCTCCCATGTCTTGTCTGCCCTGTATGCCCTGTATGTTCCTTTTCCTATACCTCCCCAGGCAGCCTGGGGAAAGTGGTTGGCTCAGGGTTTGACAGAGGAAAGACAAATAAATACTGTATTAATAATAATAAAATAAAATAAGAAAAATAATAAGACAAACAAATACTGTAATAATAATAAGAAAAAAAGACTGGCGATGAGAAGGTAAAATGGCACAGAAACTTTAGAGAGCAACTCGGCTGTGTCTTAAAATTTAACCATATACTATAGAATCCAGCTATTCCATTGCTGAATCTTTATCATATATATATATATGATAGATGATAGATAAATAGATAGACTCACACGTGTACATGGAGGCATCCCAGGAATGTTTTCTGCAATGTTCTTGCTGATAATGAAGAATTGAAAACAACCAGTCCTTTCTCTGAATAAATTGTAGTATGTGATGTAGGAAAAGACTTTAGAATTCAAAGCTGACAGCCAAGAAAGAATTCTTGAGATGTCTTTGGTGCAAAAAGGTGATTTTATTAAAGAATGGGGACAGGACCCAAGGGCAGAAAGAGTTGCCCTGAGGTCATGAGGAATGGCCCATTATACACCTTCAAGTTGGAAGGGGATTGGGGATAGCCTAAGTATCTAAGGAATTTTGGAAGCAAGGTTTCCAGGACCTTCAGGGGGCTAGCTATTGTTGGGAAAAGGTCATTTATTACCTTCTAATAAAACCTTAGTCATGAGACCCTTTAGATGTATATTGGTGGGTCATATATTGGAGGAGGATTGTCAAAATATATCTTGGGGAGTAGAGATAAAGGAAATTTCTAAAGGAATTTTTAAAAATATTTAATTTATTTATTCATGAGAGACACAGAGAGAGGCAGAGAGAGAGAGAGAGAGAGGCAGACAGGAGAAGCAGGCTCCCTGCAAGGAGCATCCAAGGAGCCCTATTTGGGACTCCATCCCAGGACTCCTGGATCACGCCCTGAGCCAAAGGCAGATGCTCACTCAACAACTGGGTCACCCAGGTGTCCCTCTAAAGGAATTTTTGTATGTTAAAGTAGACTTACAGGATTCTGGGGGGTCGGGCTAAGATTGCCTTTTGCTCTAGGCAAGGTATTAACACGGAGGCAGTTGAGTCCCTAGAGGAAGGTCACTCTGCCTGCTTCAAAGATTTGTGAATGGGCTGTGGGTAGCAAGGAAATTTAATAATTTCTCTTCTGCCTTTGGTTCCCACATCAGTATATCCATCCCATATAAATGTAGGGCAGCAGGTCCATGTGTATTGAAAGGGCTGGATCACCACAGCTAGAGGTAAGGGAAGGGGGTGTGTTTCTGAATTCTGCCTACAGTGCCTACACTTCCACTGAAAACAGCAAAGAAAGGAGGGGGATGAATTCCTGGTGATTTAAAATCTTTGTCCTATAATTTCAAGGTTTTTAAACACTCGTGGGTCTGCATTACCTTTATAATCTGATAAAATTTTAGAGTTTAAAATAGTTTGGGATTGTTGTCGTTGTTGTTTAACCAGCAAAAGTATTTTAAAGAAGTAAGAAAGGAGATAAGTCAGAGTGTCGATCTACTAAGAGGGGTGGGGAGAACTGAGTGAGCCACTGACCGTGCTGATGGCGCTCCACCTCAGAGAGCACAGGGTCAAGAGAAGGTGGGCTGGAGCTTCAATCCGCAAGAGGTAAAGAAGCAGGGAGAGATGAGGAAGGCAGGGGCACATGCTGCTCTTCCCACAGTAGGGGAGGGGAAAGAGTATCTTGAGAAGATCAAGGGGAGAATTTTTATGGGGGAAGGAGAAGAGCATTGCAAGGTATCAGCAGGTGGTTGATTTTTAAAGTTAGTGTATCCCTGAATGATAGTTCATATAATACCAGCAGCCAACACTTACTGAGCACTGGTGACAAATGCTAAGGTATTAACAAAAGCTAAGCGGGAAGTATCTGCACCCCCTTCTCAGTCTCCTACTCCCCTCCTCCCTGCCACTTTAGAGTCCATACTAACATCACACCAAGCACAGAGTGGTGCATTTGCAGATCCTCCTCTGTAAAATCTGCATCTGAATTCTTTGAAAATCATAGCCCTTTATCACTTCCTGAAGCCCTGCTGGCTTTGGAAATTTGTCTGATATTTCCTGAACTTACTGTGCCTTAAGAAACCTGAAAATTGAAAGAAAAAAATCTGAAAATTATTCTTTCTTTATTAATGACAAATTATAATGGTTCAGCAAAAATGTGTCTACTATGGCCTCAATATTGTTGAAATTAAACTAATGCTAAACAACAAGTCTTAAGTAATTCCCTGGCCATGGTTGCTCCTGCTCTGCTGTCCCTAATGAAGTCTGCCAAATAACCTGCTGCTAAAAGGAACTAAAAGGGATTGAATCTGACCCCATAAAAATAGGATCCACCCTTATTTAGCTAAGATGCTCCCTGTACCACTCTCATCCTAGCTATGCATTAGCCGCACACGTTATGGTCATCAGCATTGCAACTGTGCCTAGCGCGGAGGAGGGGGAGTTGCCCGTCTGTCCGTTTGCCTTCACTTCCTGACTAGCAGCATTTAAATCTCTCCCAGATGGTGCACAATTCCGCCAGCACTGAGAACAGGGAGGCTTTTCCGTGTTCCTTCAGTTTACCCTGATCCCCCTTGAAGAATGAGGTGCCACTTCAAAGAGGCAGGCATTCTGCAGGTGGCCTTACAGCTTCTGGTTGATTTATGCTGGAGTTTAGCCACTGCCGTTGGAAAGACTTTGTTGCATGGAGTATATTTATCTGACCTTTCTTTGAATAGACAACCCCATAGCAGCTCCTAGGGAAAAAAATGGGTCCTCCATGTAGAGAGGTGGCATTTGGATGAGCTGCAAGAGGAATTCTGGTGCTTAAGTTTGATCCCTTAAGCCTGCCCTGACCACCCTATAGCTGGGCTCAATACATCCTGGGCTGATGAGAAGGGGACAGGCTTCCTAAGGGTGAATATATGACACGGACTCTGAAGTGGCTCATCACTTTAATAAGAATCAGACTTAGGTCACTCAGTGTCCAAAAGAGTCATTGGAGGTGCCCAGCACCATTAAATTGAGCTTGTTTATTTAACAAGCTATATTAACACTGGGCACACTGGGCAGGGGTGGGGGGATTGTGGTCACTGAGGGAGACATGTACCCTTAAAGGCCCTGAGACCCCATGTTTTATATAGAAGGTGAAGTGAGGAGTGATATGTTCTCTTAAGAGGGTTGCTTCTTGTCAGGCTTCATTGGCTTCAGGATAAGACAGATTCTCATCATTTGGCATCACTGATTTCCATAGGGTAGGCTATTTGGTGAATCAAATCCTGTTTCTTAGATATTCTTTGCCATAAAAGAGTGCTGCTGTTCTCATAAAACAAACCCCAAACCCAGGTGCTCCATGAGACTCCATCAGACAGAGCCCTGCCTTGTAGGGAAAGAAAACACCATGGTGGGCTGTGGGGTGCACACCTTCTTAGGGGCTCCTTCTGCAGAACCCCTCCTCACTTACACTGCAGTCACAGTGAGCAGCTCCACACAGAGCCTATACCTCCTTCTCTCCAGAACTCCCAGGCCTTAGAGAGTGGGTGTTGTGTGTTAGAAGGATAGAGGTAATACCGTGTCTCCAGAGATAGGGTGGGAATGGAGAAGCTGTTTTGTTCCTGATTTTTTCCTATCACATTGAAGTACATTTCCCAGGAACATCTTCTAACAATGCAAAAAGGTCCTGGAGGCCAAATTGCCTCCTACCCACTCACTTGTAGCTTTTCCCTCTGGAGCTACATGTCCCCACTCCAGAGGGGGTTCCACTGAGAGGGTGTATGATCCCCAGAAATCTCCTCCTATAGGCTGCCTTTATGTTTCTTAGACTATCCACTGGCCATCCCAAACTGCATGGACTGCTTCATTTAAACAAGTCATTGGTCCAAGCTGAGTGCCTTCCTCCAAAGATGTTTTAAGACAAGACACTTAAATAGGATACAATAACATAAATATGTCAAAAGAAAAGATGCGGGTGTCCCATTGAGAGAGGCATTAGCTGGTGCAGGGTCAATTAGGGCCACCACTGGTGCCTGAGGAGTGCTATCTTGTTAATGGAGATCCTCACTGAGTTACTCTCTGAAGTTCCTTTTAGAAGTGAAATTAAAATCACGCAATTAAAATGTTCACAGTTGGGGCTGGATGTTCTTGAACTGATTGAAAGATGAAGAAGTGGACACGTCAACATTTTGAAACAGCAATTGTCTCTAATTAAATGCAATTAACTGACATAACTGTCTGCTTTTCTGCACGTAAGACTGATTGAAATGCTAAGACTTAAAAAAACAAACAAACATAACCTTCCTCTGATTCCTCTTCGCATCCTAACCATAATTCTCACCAATGTATGAAGACCGCCAAAGATGGTGATTTGGCACACCAACTCCATCACTAATATTGCAGGGTAAACATATTAAAAAAACTGGAGAGAGAGAGACATTTTAGAGAAAACAGAACTCCATGATGTTCAATGCAAATCATTTCTCTTACATGCATATATTTCTGAATTTCCACAATGGAGGATACATCTAACAACTTTTGATACCACTTCCACTAGAGATCAAATGCAGCTTCCACAGTTTAGTTCATTAGCTTTTTATTTTTAAAAAAAAAAGCATTTTGTTTTTTATTATAAAAAATCTGGAAAATGCTGAAAGAAAAAGAGAAACAGGTTTCACATAGAATTGCCACAGAGAGATACCCACTGAGTATTTCTTTTTCTTTTCCTATGACATATACATAATTTAATTCGTTTGAAAATGTATTTTCATAGATACTGTATATGTACCTCAATTGTTTGCTAACGTTACAAATATTTTTCTTGCTATTTAAAAAACTCATAAACATTTTTTGAAATGTTTGAATAAAACCTCATCATACGGACCTATCATCAATTGCTTGACCATCCTCTTCTGATTAGGACAGTACGTTATTCAAAGTATTTTCTATTATAATGCTACAGATAGGAACATCTTGTTACCAAACTCTGCCTGAATTTCTGATTTTTTTCCTGGAGAAGCTTTTTATAAGTGCAATTTCCCAGGCCAGAGTTCATTTTATAATTCTAAATTTTCTTGAGGCTTTTGAGGCTTTTGGTATGTACTGCCAAATTACCTAAATTTGATAACCAATTTATATTTCTACCTGCAGCATAAGAAGTTACTTGATTTCCCACATGCCCTCCAACATTGAGTATCCTCTCTGTAAGAAAAGTTCAAAAACTCTTCTTAGAGGCATCTCCTATTTTTATATATCCTATGGGTCTGGGGCAGATTGTAACCAAAATCTGAATTACTCAGGTCCCTGGCTGCACTTTCCAGCCAAAGTGATGGCATATCTGGGCCAGCACCAGGTAGGTACCCACCATAGCAGTTGAGTCACGGCCAGAAGCAACTGGAGAATAAGCCAGCTGCTCCATCCATGAGGACATCTACATATTAGGTTAATCTAGAGCCTGTTCTCACATTACCCACATCCCTCTCCATCTTTTCCAGCTGTGTTGGCCAGAGATGGACACAAAGTCATCCTAGAGAAGATAGAAGACTGGAATGTGGTTGAACTCATGGTAAATGAAGAAATCATTTTCCACTGTAACATCAAAGATTTGGAGTTTGGTAAGTCCCTCAGCGCTGCTCCCAAACAGCATTTTTCCTCTTGGAGGTATGCTCAATTTCGAGTTGAAGTGGCCAGTGGGTTATGCCCAGATTCAAGTTGAATTTTTTTCTGAGTCTTAAATTCTTACTCAAAACCCTGTGCTCTGTGTTACATGAAAGAACATATCCTAAATCACACCGAATAAAGTGCTTGTTGCTCTGGACTTCTCCCCAGGACACGGGGAACGAAAGAAGGACAGAAAGAAAAATGAAGTTTTAGCCTTAGATTTCAAATGATATCATGGGAATTACGGGGTAACAGTTTTGGGGTTTTTCTTTTTCTTTTCACATTTTAACAATGTGTGTTTTATTATGATTTGCCTTCAAAACAGCTTTTGTTCCATTTGATTATTCTACCTAGACTCGCTAAGACAATGAGAGTTCTAAACCAGCGGTGCATGACGTTATTAGTGATGTTCTAGAGATCTCTTTGACCTGGAGACCTTCCCACCTGGCAGGCTGGCATCATGCATACCACACTCCACTCAGAAATAAAAGCTTTTGCAATCCACTAATACTCCGTTAAAGGCTAGTTAACAATTTACATGCCTGTGTACTTTGAGACTTGTCTTCTAGTAGAAGCCCATACATGTCTTCTAAGACATGACATTGTATCAAAAACTGGCCAAAAGAAGGGCACTTGAGAGGCCCAGCGGTTGAGCATCTGCCTTTGGCTCAGGTCATGATCCTGGGGTCCTGGGATCAGGACTCCTGCATGGAGCCTTCTTCTCCCTCTGCCTGTCTCTGCCTCTCTCTCTGTGTCTCTCATGAATAAATAATAAAATCTTTAAAAAAAAAAACTGGCCAAAAGAAAATTATATCTCTTTCCCTAGGAGGTGATGGCAAACTAGACCCGCTGTGTGAAGAGGCCAGGATAGCTGTCCTAAATGCCTACTGATCTCATCCAAACAGGCATCTGAAGTCAACAGAACAGCAGCTGCCTCTGGCCCTTCTGTGCAGCAAACAAAAGCAGCCACTCCAGGCCATGGATGCTGGGCTCTAGCAATCAAAGGTAATGCCAGCCCGTCCTTCAGCCTGCTCAGCATAGTGTCTCTCACCTGGCTGCAAGGAAACAGGGCCCACAAAAATAATAAAAGTACATCATCTGCAGCATCTTTCAATCTCAACCCATAGGGAAAGCCCTCTAATATCAGGTACATGTTGAGGAGAAGGAAATAATAAAATGCAATCTAATAACAAAGCGCCATCCCATACTAATAATACAGAGTTTGCCAGAAGCATCTGAGATTCCATTCTATAGTAAGAAAAGAGCTAGAAACAGGTAAAATTAAAGATTAGGGGGAAAGGGGAGCAGGGAGGGAGAATAGTGGCCCTTGGAAATCTGAACCAAAAGTTAATGTTGGTATTTGGAAATGTGGCTATTTCCACAAATTGATTTCCTGCTCCCTGGCTATTTCTACAGGTTAATTTCTTGCTCCCAATGCAATATCACTTTAAATGTTCAGATGCAAGTATCTAAAGTCAAATCATCAGTTATTCTTTAAAACAAGAAAATCATCTGCCTTCTTCTGCATTAGCCAGTCCAACAAGCCGTTCTGAAAAGGGTCTGAAAGAGCCCAGGGCAGAAGGCTCCTTATCCCTCTGGAAGAAAACAGCCCTGCGGAGTTGAGGAAGTATTTTAGTTATGGTCAGTGTAGAAATCAGCCGTGTCAAAATTATATTCTTTGTACTTTCAGCTCCTACGCACCCAATGATAGCCTACATTCTTAGCTATAGAGAAAGGCAGGTATTGATCTAATGACGTTAAATGTGAGGTCATGGTAAAAGGCATCACACCTTGTAGGAAAAATAGGAGAAAGATGGGTTCCTTCACAAAAGACTCTGGGAGCCCTGGTGCAAGAGAAGAGCTTTCAGGGCTTCCACAGGACCACCGGATGGCTCGGAGCTCACGTCCCACAGGCAGCCACACGGCTCCCTGTGGCGTCACTGCACCTGAGGAGCCATCCTTTCCATCACTCCAGGTGGCCTCAAACACTCTGCCCCCAGAACTTCAAAGGCATCTGTGAGGCAATGAAACTACTTGTACAAGTTCTTTCTTGCATGTGAGGAGATGGGGGATATAATTTTCATTTTCAGCCCCAGGTTCACTTAGCAGATTTTATTCAGAGATTACAATCATTTGGGACTCTGGAAATATTTAATCCTCTTCACTGTGAACCCACGGCTGAAAAACTTTCCTCCTGGTGTCTGGTGCCAGTTTCACACGTCTTTTGTAACCTAGATTTAGTCTGTCTTCCTCAAAGACCAGTTTATTATAGGTGTAGCATTCTGCTTTCATAGAAACACTTTAAGAGAAATACATTTTCATTACAGTATAATGGAAAAATATAGGTAAGGATAAAGTATAAATTTGATAACATTTTGGAATTTTTCAATTTGAGTGTCTTTTATTTATGTCTGATTATTCATTAAGAGATAGATATATAGGGCAGCCCTGGTGGCTTAGTGGTTTAGCACCGCCTTCGATCCAGGGTGTGATCCTGGAGACCCAGGATCGAGTCCCACGTTGGGCTCCCTGCATGGAGCCTGCTTCTCCCTCTGCCTGTGTCTCTGCCTCTCACTCTCTCTCTAATAAATAAATAATCTTTTTTTAAAAAAGAAATAGATATATAGAAAAATTGATTTCACTAACTCAGGATCACATTGTATGTACCCAATTATGTGTCTATTTTTTTTAACTTAACATTGTATGTTGACCCTCTTCCCATGTGACGAAAACGTTTGTCTAAGCATTCTATTGTAAATCAGGACGCTTCTTCCTCCTCGAACAGTATTTTCATTGCCGTAACTTTTTCTGCTAAGAAATAAAATTGCAAGCTCTCCTATCTGCATTCACTACAGCAACTTCAGCTCCAAAAACTGTGGCCCCTCCTCAGGCTCTACAGCGCCTCCCAACCCTCCATCCCCCTACTCCCCCACTCCCCCACCTCCCCCCTATGTTGAGAAAGCGCTCCACCAGGCAGCTAGCTGCCTTGCCCTCCCCTGATGCGCCCCATCCCAGCCTGTATTTGTGCCCTCAGAGCCACCCCAGCCACCCTTCCACCCATGCTCACTGCTCTCTGCTCTCCTTCCCTCCCTGACCGGAGCAGAAGGGTAGGGAAGGCAAGATTGCACTTGATGCTAAGACAAACTGCAGTGCACGGTGCTCCTGGGAGATGCCTGTGCCCAGGGGGCTGTGTTCCCGTTTCAATCAGAGCTAAGTGAGGTATGAATCAGCATTACCAGAAAATGTCACGGGGTTACCTCTGGATGGTAGGCTTGGGGGGCGGAGGGCTGCAGGACTTTCATTTCTTCCATATTGTAAATGTTTTCAGTGGTGGGATTTTTACTTTGTACAGTGTGAGTGTGTGTGTGTTGAGCTTGTGAGTGCTTTTCAAATAAACATTTAAAATAAAATTAGGCCCCTGAATGGGTTGGTTGGTTAAGCATCTGTCTTCAGTTCAAGTCATGATCTCAGGGTCCTGGGATGGAGGCCATGCCAGGCTCCCTGCTCAGCGGGGAGCCTGCTTCTCCCTCTCCCTCTGCCACTCCTGCTTGTGCTTGCTCTCTCTCACTCTCCCTCTCTCATATAAATGAATTTTTAAAGTCTTAAAAGAAATAAAATCAAGAATTTGATATAGAGCTCATCTGTCCCTATAACCTAGCCCTTCTCCGTCATTAATTAAGAAGAGCTTTCTCTTTGGAAATGTAATCATTTTTCAGTCTAAAGAAATTTGCCCAAATCCTCCTTCATCTTCTTCTGTCTTATGTCTTCTTGAACATCTGTCTCCCTGCAAAGAAACAGGAAACATGGCTTGCTCCTGATTGAAGGCAAGAGCCCTCTGCACTTCAATAAGCTAGACATTCAGGTGCCTTTTAATGCTTTTAAAATGCCACTTAATTAACTCATATTTTAAGCTCATTAAGATGCCAAATCAATTTCATTGTGTAACATGAAAATGTGTAAAGAAAGTGTCTCTTTAGGAAAAGACATCTTTATTTTTAATAAAATTAGAAAGACAGCTCTAACTTACTATTTTAAGTGAAATTCAGAATCTCTAAGCCTATTTCTTCTAATTTTAAAATTTAAAAAGAATGAAGTTTTTAGGAGCCTCCCTGGGCTTGCTGCCTGGGGCCTCACTGGCTAAACCTACTTTCTTGGTGGTTTCACCCTTAAAACCTTAACAAATAATATGCGACAAGTCCATATGTAAGAGAACTGTGTTAAAAATCAGTTCCCGGGATCCCTGGGTGGCGCAGCGGTTTGGCGCCTGCCTTTGGCCCAGGGCGCGATCCTGGAGACCCGGGATCGAATCCCACGTCAGGCTCCCGGTGCATGGAGCCTGCTTCTCCCTCTGCCTGTGTCTCTGCCTCTCTCTCTCTCTGTGTGACTATCATAAATAAATAAAAATTAAAAAAATAAAAAAATAAAAAAAATAAAAATCAGTTCCCAAGGTAAGCTGCCTGGACATTTGAGCAGTCGGTGTACAGGGATGCCCCAAAGGACTTTGCATACCCTCGCTAGCAAAGGCTGCTCCCATGCATGCATATCCCAAAGTAATCCTGGGACTTGATCCACAAAATTTCCCCTAGAATTTCCCCACAGGAGGAAATTCTCGGGGGACATAGGACACCCTGGGGGTGCCATGCTTCCAGGAGGAATACATCGTTGACCAAATACCGGTGAAAGACAAGAAAATGCTAGCCCAGGTGGCTGACATAAAGCCTAAAGAAATTCTCATCCAAATTCTTTGACCATTTCAAGGGAAATAGTCGATTTGTGGGTATTTGGACAGCACTGTGACCAGGTGCTCCAGTCCTGGTGGTAAGCTGATGTTTGGAAAGGAAGGGAGCCCTGAAGTGTCCTCCAAGGGGTCACCCCGCAGCCCAGGAGCCACAGAGTCAGGACAGCACAGGCTGAGTGGCACTAACGCAGGTGAAAAGAAACCAGAGGACCGTGGGCATGATGACAACCTTGGACACTGGCCACAAGAGGGATGCTGAGGGAAGTAGGGACCACTGTGTTGCTGTACAGGAGGAGGCAGGCCCCATGGCATTAAGGCATTAATGGTCTGAGCTTCCTCGGTAGAGTGGAAATCTAGATTTTTAAAAAATATTTTTTTTATTTATTTATTCATGAGAGACACAGAGAGAGAGAGAGAGGCAGAGACACAGGCAGAGGGAGAAGCAGGCTCCCTGCAGAGGGACTCCATCCTAGACCCCAGGATCACAACTTGAGCCAAAGGCAGATGCTCAACTGCTAAGCCACCCAGGTGCCCCAGAAATCTAGATTTTTATTTGAAATTTTGTTTTTAAAGTGTGGGTTCAATTTTTTGAAAACCACAGGGCCAACCAAAAGGCAAAATGAAAACTATGACATCTGGCCCACTAGCAGGATAATCATCTGTTCCTGGTTGCCTGCAACTGCTCCAGTTTACACCTTCCAACGGGCTGTAATTATCCCATAAACAACCAGGGCACCCTTCCCCTGAGGCCCACGGGCCCTCCCGTCCTGGTGAAACCACTTGACTCTGCTATTTGATTATGCAAATGAAAAGCAAAAACTCTGTTTTTGGATCTCTAAAAGGAAGACATTTGAGAAGCCAAGCCCCTAAAAAGCCTTCTTGTTCTCTGTGATCAGGTACTAGGGAGCCCAGTTGTAGGTAGAGCTGCCTCCCACAGATCACATTTTCTGAGGGGAAATGCTCCTTCTCTAAGTGAGGTAGGTATTGGACTGTTTGCCTGCATCACTACAGACCTTTTTCAAAGTATGGGCTCCTGTACAGAAGAGGTCAAGAGTGGAGATCCAGAAGCCTAAGAGGAATGGTGAGTCCCAACCTTTATTTCGCATGAGAGTATCAGGTTGGGGGAAGCTCAGTCCAGGCTGTATTACTCATGTACCCCAATATCAATATTTAGGATCCAAACCTTCTGACTCCTTAAAGGACTGCACTGATGTTCTCCTATGCTCTGAGTTAATGAATCTGGGAGATTAACATTTGAATCTGTCGACTGAGTAAACCAGACTGCTCTCCCCAAGGTAGGTGGGCCTCATCTATCTGTTGAAGTCCTGAATAGAACAAAAAGCAGGATGAAGGAGCATTCACTCTCTCTGCCTGATTCCCTTTGACCTGGGACATCAGTCTTCTGCTGCACCTCAGTTAGAACTTAAACCACTGGTTCTTCTGGTTCTCAGGCCTTCACCCTAGAACTGAAACTACACCACTGGCTCTCCTGGGTTTCTAGCTTGCCAATAGCAGACTGTGGAACTTCTCAGCCTCCATAATCATATGAGCCAATTATAATAAGTTTCTCTCTCTATATATATTTTTTGTATATATGTATGTGTAATATATATATACACACACACACACACACACACACACACAAATGCATACATATCTCCTTTTGGTCCTGTGTCTCTGGAGAACCCTGACTAATACAGTAGTCCAGGCTGTGGTTACTCCTCCATCACCAGAAACCCCGACTCCATCTTGCTCACCACTTCACCATCTTAGCATTAAGTCTCCTGTCCATTATGGCTACTGAATTGCAGCCATCAGGTTTATGTTGCAGGCAGCCAGAAAGAGGAAGGGACAAGAAGAAGGGTTTTCCCCTTCTTGAGCAGGAGCAGAGGGAAGGGTCAGAGGGAGAGGGAGAAGCAGACTCCCCACTGAACAGCAAGCCCAATCTGGGGCTCCATCCCAGGACTTTGAAATCATGACCTAAGCCCAAGTCAGACACTTAATGGACTGAGCCACCTAGCCCCACTCCCCTTCCTTTTAAGCAGAATTCTCAGAAGCCCCACATGATCCTCCGTTCACATGGCCAAACCTTGCTGCAAAAGGAACAGGGAAATAGGGATGTTCAGCCAAGCAGTAGCATGTGCTAAAACAACTTATTAAGAAGATGGAAAGAACAGCTAATGTGAGGTCTCAGGCACACATGGGCACAAAGTAGAGGCTCACAGGATGTCTGCTATAAGCATTAAAGGGGTAATCACTGAAGGCTTATCATGTCTGGTCTCTGACAAGCTGAGTGTCGTAGGTCTGAGAATATTTCTAGGCAGTTCAAAAGCCTCTCTCCTCATACTCCCCATCTCCTCCTAGACATTATAGGTAGGCTCATCATAAAACATCAACTTTCCCTAAATTAATCTATATATGTCATGTTAAATAAAAATGCCAACAGGCCTTTTTAAAAACAAGAAAAACTGATTATAAAGTTTATATTGAAATATAAAAAAGCAGTAGTGAAAAATACAATAGAAATCTGAAACTGACAGAGGAATGTAGGGTATGATAAAGGGCTTTTCCAGTCAGTGGAAAAGAGTGTTTCTTCTAGAATTGTTATCATAGACACCTGGGTGGCCATCTGGAGGAAAGCTGGATTCCTATTGAGCGCTATTTAGAATAAGTTCCAGATGGATCAAATATTTAAAGGTAGGAAATAAAATCACAAACTTGAAATATTTTTTAAACTTGGAATCCAGAAGACCTTTTTAAGTATGGCTCAAGACCCAAAGACGGAGAAAAACACATAAAATAAATTCAACTTCATAAGAATAAAAATGATTTTGTGGTTTTTAAAAAATGCAAATAACATTGAAGTTAAAATACAGATAGTGAAAAGCATTTTCAATTGTATCTTCAATCTAAACAGAGCTCCCACAAATCAATGAGAAAAGACCAGAAACCCAACAGAAAAAAGGCAAAGAACATGAAGAGGCAATTCACAGAAAAGGAAATATGAAGGGTCCTTAAACATAGGAAAAGATGTTTAACCTACTTAATAGATTCTTCAGATCCTAAAGATACATATTCACACATGTGAGTTACTATATGTACAAAAATCAGTTACAGGATGGCTTATAATATTAAGCTGCCCCATGTCCACTAACAAGGGAACTGAGTCAATTAACCATAGTTCATTCATACAGTAGAGTCCTGTATGTCCTAGGAGAAGACAGATCTTTGGACTACTGTTATGGAAGGATCTCCAACATATATTGTGTAAGTCAAAAAATCATGAAAACAATGACTCATAAGAGTGTATGTACTATGCAACAATATGTGAAAAACAGAGAAAGAACACATGTATAAACATATATGTACATATGCATATAAATATGTACATAAAACACCCAGAAGCAAGAAGTAGCTACCTGTGGATCAGGAGGCCTGGGGTAGCACAGGGACAGCAGTGAAAGGGAGATCTTTTCACTATACAGCCTTCTTATCTATTAAATTTGTATTTAAATTTAAATTTTTATATGTTATATTACCTATTCAAAAATAGCATTTTTTTCAAAAATTACATTTAAAAAAATAAAGCACTTGGGATTAGATCAACAGAGGTACCAGATCCTAGGAAAGCAGAGGGTTAATAGAGACATAGAGACATAAAAAACAAGAATTAACTGGGAAAAAAGATCAACTGAAAGATTGGACTAAAGAGAGAATTCGGTATGTGGAGAAAGATCCAAAAGTCCATTCCCTTAAGAAATGATGCTGGGACTACTAGATAGCCACATGCAAAAGAATGAGATTTGTTTTTCTTTTTTTTAAAGATTTTATTTATTTATTCATGAGAGACACAGAGAGAGAGAGAGGCAGAGACACAGGCAGAGGGAGAAGCAGGCTCCACACAGGGAGTCCGACATGGGACTTGATCCTGGGTCTCCAGGATCAGGCCCTGGGCTGAAGGCGGCGCTAGACCGCTGAGCCACCCGGGCTGCCCAAGAATGAGATTTGATCCTAACCTCATACCATGTACAAAAATTAACTCAAAATGGATGAAAGACTGTATGTTAAAGCCAAAACTATAAACCTCTTAGAAGAAAACATAGGAGTAAATCTTCATGACCCTGGATATGGCAATGGTGTCTTAGATACAACACCAAAAGCACAAGCAACTAAGGAAAAAAACATGGACTTCATCAAAATAAAAAACTTGTCTGTTGAAGGATACCATCAAGAAAGTGAAAAAACAACCTACAGAATGGGAAAACCTTTTTTAAAATCATAAATCTGTTAAAGGATTTGTATATTGAATACATAAAAGAATTCTTACAATTCAGTAATAATAAGACAACCCAATTTTTAAATGGGGAGAGAATCTGAGTTAACAGTTCTTCAAAGAAGATATACAAATGGCTGACAGCACATACACACACTTGCTCAAATCATTAGTAATCAAGGAAATGCAAATCAAAACCACCATGTGATATCATTCACACCCATTAGGATGGCTATTATCAAAAAGTCAAGGGGTGCCTGAGTGGCTCAATTCTGCCTTCCGCTCAGGTCATGGTCCCAGAGTCCTGGGATGGAGCCCATTGAATGGGCTTCCTGCTCAGCGGAGAGTCTGCTTCTCCCTCTGCCCCTCCCCTGCTCATACTCTCTCCTGCTCGCTCGCTTTCTCTCTCAAATAAATAATTAAAAATCTTTAAAAATAAAAAAAAATTTAAAAGGAAACAAGTATTTGTGAGGATACAGAGAAATCAGAATTCTCATACATGTGGTGGGAATATAAAGTGGTGTAGCCACTTTGGAAAAAAATCTGACAGTTCCTAAAAAAATAAAACAGACTTACCCAGCAATTCTACTCCTAGTCAATGTCCAAGAGAAATGAAAACACAAAAAGTTGTACCTGAATGATCATAGCATATTTATGCATAACAGCCAAAAAGTTAGAAATAACCCAAACGTCCAACTGATAAACAGATAAACAAAATGTGGCTTATCCATACAATAGAGTATTGTTTGGCCATGAAAAGGAATAAGGTGCTGATAAATGATACAAAATGGATGAACTTTGAAAACATTATGCTAAGTTGATTATAAAATTATTAATATTATATATATTATTACAAAATTACTTAATTATATTATTCCTCTCATATGAAATGTCCATGTAGGCAAATAAAGAAATAGAAAGTAGTTTAGCGGTTCATAGGGCTGCAGGTTGGAGGATTAAGGGTGTGATAGAGTATGGGGTTTCTTTTTGACATAATGCAAATTTCTGTAATTGTGGTAGTGGCTATACAAGTCTGTGAAAATACTGAAAACCATTGAATGGTACACCTGAAATGGGTGAATTGTATGACATGTGAATTATATAGCTATGAAACTGTTAACAACAAAAAAAAAGTCAATTGCCTCTTACCTCCAAACTATTTGTAGAATTTTAAAAAGAACAAGACACTGTGTATATCTACCTATAGGGGCTGGTGTTGCAAAGATGTGCATATCATATGGCCTCATGTGAACAATTGTGCCCTGTGTGTATAGTGTGTACACACACACTTGCACAAGTAAAAATAAGTCAGGACCCTTGACCAGGTTTACCTAAGAAAGGCAAATAAGTAGGAGGGAAAGTTTCCTTTTTACTTTATATACTTCTATGTTGCTTGAATTTTTTACAACGAGCACTGGCTATTTTGTTAGTAAACAATAAAAATAAGAAAAGGCAACAAGTGAGCTCCTTTACAGACATCTATCAATTACTCAGTCCTTGCTATGTGCCATTCACTGCTCTGATCTCCTGGTCTGCTGATCCTCAAAGGACCCTTACAAAGCCCTAAACGGTAAGCACCCACTCTTAATGGGTGGGAAGACTGAGTCCCAGCAGAGTGAGGGACTCTGCCAGGCTCCCTTACACAGGCAAGAGGTGGTCGTGTGGGGAGCAGAGAGCTCACCCACAGGACCCCAAGGCTGAGCATTCCACCTCCACCCTCTTTACTGGAATGGAATTCAGGCTATTTTTATAATTTCCCCAAAACAGACCTCCTGGGAGTCTACTTCAACAACAGTGCATGACAACAATAACCCAGTTAAAGTGCACACATGAGGGATCCCTGGGTGGCGCAGCGGTTTGGCGCCTGCCTTTGGCCCAGGGCGCGATCCTGGAGACTCGGGATCGAATCCCACGTCGGGCTCCCGGTGCATGGAGCCTGCTTCTCCCTCTGCCTGTGTCTCTGCACCCCCCCCCCCGTGTGTGTGACTATCATAAATAAATAAAATTTTTTTAAAAAAGACATAAAAAAAGAACTTAAAAAAAAAAGTGCACACATGAAATCAACCAGGTTGGAGCAACAAATTTCAAAGTTCACCAAAATTAAGTAACAGCCTAAATAACACCAAAGGATGCTCAGAGCAGCTGGTGATCAGGCTTCAAAGCTTGACTAATTCTTGTCTTTAAAATGTTCCAGTCATTTAAATATTCATTAGGAATTCAGCATCGCTGGGGAAATGGAGTAAATGAGCTAAATACCTAAGTCATAGTGGAAAAATATCCAAACTACTTGTTGATTGATGTCCTTTCTGAAACAAGCAGTGGAGTGGCACTAAAGCCAGGCAGCCCACTGGCATTGAAGTAGAGTGTACTTTCTTGGAAAGTGTCCTTGGAGAGACCTCTATTTTACCTCAGTTTGAAAAAAAATGTCTCCAAAGTGTCTCTGTTTTTCTGTAGAAATTAAAAAAACAAAATAAAACAAAAACCACTTGCCTTGGTGAAAAGTGTTTAGTATGAATGGTTGCTGAATTTCTTGGCATCTCCTTTCGTACATCAGTTGACCTACTGGAGAAAACTGTCTTCCCAGGTTCTTGGTAGCTGGAAAAATCTCTAAAACTGTGGAGCAGAGAAAAATTGGCTCTCTCCTTTGTAGTGAAGAGTGGTTTTTTACTTTCGTTGCCTCCCTTCCACCTTCCTCCAGCTAAAAGCCCTGTTGTTTTAGGAACCCACCTCTCCCCCACTCTTAGTCTATGTGGTCCCACTGAGATGCCACTCTTTGCCCTGTGGCAGCTGAAACTCATGCCCAGCTAATCAGAGCACACCCCACCCCCCACCCCAGGCGACAGTGATTGGCTTTTCACAGGCCAGTGTGAGTTTGGTTTCCTATCACTTGGAACCAAAATGGTTTGCACTAGATCAGCCACCAAACACAATAGGGTGTTCAGAAAAATTAAATAGCCACTGCTTTAGCAGTTAAGAGCAACTGAGGGGCCTGGGCCACCTCTCACACAGGAACTGGAGCAGCTCCCTACACCTCCCAGCAGCTTCTAGCACACAGCACTCCAGTGTGGGACTTAACCTTCCTGCCTTTGCCTTTCACTTTATCTTTCTCTTAGGGCATCCTCAAATAACCCCACTCACCCAGAGGTAACCATGCACAGAGTAGAATTTAAAGAAGCTTTCCTGGGAAAGAGGGGACAGCTTCTATCTCATACCCCACAGCAATGACTTTAGAGGTCTTCATCACATGTCTGTACTCCCCAAGGCTCTTCTCTGTCTCCCCTGGCCAGGCACATCCTCCTCCTCCTCCTTCCCATTCTCCCAGGGGCTCTGCAACCTCCCCCTTGCAGAAGCAAACACTTTCCTATTTTCTCAGGCACCAAACTCCTCCTTTTTCCTAATTCCAGGCAAAAATGGACCTTAGGTCATGAAGCTTCACTGTGGTACCTGTTTTGAGTGAGGAAACCATATCATGCTCATCACATATGTTAATGAGCTCTCAGAAACCTGTGAGCTAATGAGCCTTGCTCTCCAGATTTTTTTTTAAACACTGTTTCACAGAGTGAAGCAACTTGCTCCTGGCACAAGGCTGGCAGGGGGCAGAGTCAGGATTCAAATTTACTCTGCCTTTGCAATCCAGATTAAGCTAAGTAACTGGTGTGGACAAGCCATGTGCTGATGATGGAAAAGGGAGAGAGGCAGCAGAGGTGGCCAAGAGCACTTGGATTCTCTTCACTAGGTGTGAAGGTGCCCAGATATGTTAGTTTTGGGCAAAGGTACAGAAGTATATGTTGTGGAGCTTTTCCTGTGAAAATTTATTGTAACGTTGATTTGTTTGGGAAAATTGCACATTTCCCAATTTGTTGTTCAGTTTGTCACAGTGATTGCTGCTATTTTCCAGACAGCTTGATTTGCTCAAAGCATGAGTTATGCCCGCCCTAGCACGCAGGCTTACGGCATGGATGGTACCCTTATTGTGTAAACCACACATTTCAACAGGCTGTAAGGTCTCAGCAAAAAGTGTCCCCCAATCCCCATGTAGGCAGCCATCTCCAGACCATGGACTTCCCCCAACTTCAGAGACGGACTTATTGCCAAATCTCCTTTCGACTGGAACATCCTCTGCACAACCCAGGGAGCCCCATCTAAGAGTGTCAGAACTGGTCTTCAAGGAAAGCAGTTGGGGGTTACCCCCTGGTTATAGATCCCCCACTGTCCCAGCTCTAATTGGGCTCTAAGTGGCTGCTATGTAAATTCAATCTCCCCTGCAAAAATAAAAAGCCCCCTCATTCCTTTCCCTGAACAAGAAAATCCTGGGCACACATGTTTGAGAAAATGTTTTGATGGTATGTATATCATGTCACAGACTGGGGGCACTTAGGAAAAAGAAAAGATGGCTTTTTCTTTGTCAGCAACACCATAGGCATAGTTCAGGGTGGAAATTCAGAGCCTGGGTGTGAATGCTAGCCCTCTCTTAGAATCTGTATGGATAAAAAAAATTACTCCCCCTCACAATCCTCAGTTTTTTCATCAATAACACAGGCATGGTAATGGCACCTTCCTGATGGGACTATTTTAAGGATAAAAATGTAAGACTATAAGGAGCAGAGCCCGGATCCCGACACACTGCTAAGCCATCAATAAACATAAGAGATTATTATTCCTTATTATTATCCTGAGTGTCCATTTTTGTTCCAAGGATATATATTCTTTTTCTCGTCGGGAAAAGGATGAAGCTTGGTTTTTAAGATCCTCTGCAACAAAGCAGCAGCATTTATTCTCTTTGGCCTTCTTTTTGGGCCCAGTGATTCTGAAAAGGATGTGACTACAGGGTATTTTCATTTTGCACTTCAGCTAGAAATAAAGGCTGCGAACAGCATGGGAAACAGACAATTTGTAACACAGTTCAACTCTGGCCTCCAGTGTTTAAGAATTCCCTCTTATAACAAAACTTTCCTGGGGTATTCAAAATAAAAATAGCTCACGTTATCATCTCTCACTCTCCACATATGGAGGAAACCTAGTGAGTCCCATTGACCTACATTGGCCAACTTGGTCAGACACTGAACAAGCACCATAGACCAAGTATTGTTAGGTGCTCTCCCTGTACCGTCTTAATTTTCAATCAAGTGTATGAAGACGTGCTTAAGTCCAGAGGCAGTATGACTCAGTGTCTCAGAATATTAGACCCTTCCAGTTGGATGCAAATCCCAGCTATGTGACCTTAGGAAACTTGGTCAGCTTCTCTGAGCCTCAACATCTTCATCAGTAGCATGAAAGTAGTACATGTCTCATGGGGTGTAGGGAGGATTTAGAGATGTTATTAGATGGAAAAGACAAACAACAATGACCTGCACATAAGTACTTGAAAGTACTTGATAAATATTAGCCATTATTGCTCTTCCCCTACTTAGTGGCAGAGTAAGTAGAATGGGCATCTGAACAACATCTATATTCCTGTCTTCTAGAAACCACACCCAATTTTATTTTGAGTTTCCTCCTCCATTCATTGCACATAGCCTTGGATAGGCCGTCAATCAAATTAATCCAAGAAAGATATGGATGGCCCAAGAAATGCCAGTCAGACATTCTTTTCCAGAATTTGACTCAAGGATAGTAACAAAATGAACATGATTAGAAATCTAGGAATTCATCTTAGTAACAACATGGACTAGGGGCTCTATTCGTTTCTCCTGCCCAAATCAACATATCTATTCTGGTCATATCCTGCTACCCCATGTGCTATCTCTCAGGTCTCCTATGTGCAAATTCCAGATGTAATTTCTGTGGCTTGCAATGAAAGCACTCTAAAACATCCTTCAAGATTCTATATTAGCACAGCCCTCTGCTCCAATACATAACAATGACAGATAAAACTTTAAAAAGAGAAGCACTCTAGGATAAACTTTTGGGACCAGAAACAAGGCAGGAATGCAACACTGTAGATGATACAGAAGGTAGAGCCTGCTGAGCACTGGATCCCAAAGTAGGCAAGGTACCTGGGAGCGTGGCTTTTTTTTTTTTTTTTTTTTTTAACCAGTAAGGGAACTAAAAATTTTTCATGTGAAATGGAGAACTGGCTCTAATTCCTCTGCTTAAAGTCAGGTGTTGGGATGTAGATCCCCTGGTGGGGAAATAAGGCTGAAAAAAACTCTGACCTACTTCATGGAGCACAGATTTATTTGAGGTTCTGGGTCTCAAGAGAAGCTGGACAAAGAACATAGAATTAATCAAGGTTGCTGCTGGCTTTTGTCTGGGTCTAGGATTCATCTAGCATTACTAAAGAATAGAATCTGTAGAAAACTGATATCGTTCAAACACAAAGAAAAAAAACTAGAGTAATTTTATTAATTTTACACGAGGTAGAATTCAGAAGAAGGAATAGAGCAAGAATAAAGAAAGATATGATGATTCAAGACTCAGTTCATTAAGAAAGAAATCCAGGAGTGCCTGGGTGGCTCAGTTAGTTAAGCATATGACTCTTGATCTCAGCTCAGGTCTTGATCTCAGGGTCATGAGTCCAAGTACCATTTTGGGCTATATGCTGGGCATGGAGCCTACATAAGAGAAAAGAAAAAAAAAGAAAAGAGAGAAAAGAAGAAAAGAGGGGAGGGGAGGGAAGGGAAAAGAAAAGAGATCCAAATATGTATGCATCTAGTAACAGAGTTCTAAAACATAGAGGAAAAACAGAGCTAAAAGGAAAAATGAACTAAACCACAATTGTATTTGGACATTTTGACACCCATGCATTAACTGATAGACCAAAAAAAAAAAAAAAAATCAGTAAGGATATAAAACTCTTAAAAAAAAAAAAAAAAAAACTCAACACTAGCAACCAACCTGTCCTAATTGGTATTTCTGAAAGAGTCTACTCAACAATAGAATAAACATTCTTTTTGAGTTTATGTGGAACATCACCAAAATATACTGCATTCTGGACATAAAACAAGTCTCAACAAATCTGAAAAGGATTGAAATAATACAGATATGTTCTCTGACCAAAACAGAAGAACAGAAGTAACCTAAAAATCGGGAACAAAAAATTATGAAAAGAATCCAAACATTTGAAAATTAAATCATATATTCCTAATTAACCAATGGGTCAAATTAAAAATCACAAGGAAATTAGAAAATATTTTGCACTAAATCAAAATAAAAATACAGTAATTAAAAATTTATGGGGGGATCCCTGGGTGGCTCAGTGGTTTAGCACCCTCCCGGGATCAATTCCCACGTCAGGCTCCCTGCGTGACGGGCTCCTTGCAGGGAACCTGCTTCTCCCTCTGCTTGTGTCTCTGCCTCTCTCTGTCTCTCATGAATAAATAAATAAAATATTTTTTAATTAAAAAAATTGTGGGATACAAATAAAGTATTGCTTAGAGAGAAATGTATACCATTAGCTATTTATATTAGAAAAACAATAAAGGTCTAAAATCAGTGATCTAAACATGTACCTGAAGGAACTAAAAAAAAAAAAAAAGGAGCAAATCAATCTTTTTTTTGCAGTTTTCCATTTTTTTTTATAATAAATTTATTTTTTATTGGTGTTCAATTTGCCAACATACAGAATAACACCCAGTGCTCATCCCGTCAAGTGTCCCCCTCAGTGCCTGTCACCCATTCACCCCCACCCCCACCCCTCACTCTCCTCCCCTTCCACCACCCCTAGTTCGTTTCCCAGAGTTAGGAGTCTTTATGTTCTGTCTCCCTTTCTGATATTTCCCACACATTTCTTCTCCCTTCCCTTATATTCCCTTTCACTATAGAAAATAAATCTGAAAGCAGAAACATCAATGACATAGAAAATGGAAAAAAATAAAATCAGTAAGAAGCACCTGGGTGGCTCAGTCAGTTGAGCAAAAACAGACTCTTCGTTTTGGCTCAGGTCATGATCTTGGGGTTGTGGGACTGAGCCTTATGTAGGCTCCGGGCTTGGCAGGGATTCTGCTTGGCATTCTCTCTCTCTTCCTCTTCCTCTGACCCTCCCCCCACTCATGCTCATTCACTTTCTCTCACACTCTCAAATAAATAAATATTTTTAAAAATAAAATCAATAAAACCAAAGTACATTTTTCGAAAAGTGTTTTTTTTATTGAACAACTCTACACAGATTTGCCAGAAGAAAAAAAAAATTGCCAAAATCAGGAATGAAAGAGCCTGCAGACAAAAAAGAAAGAATATTAAAAGAATACTGTGAACAATTTCTTCCCACTTGTTAAATTGTAGCAAAATACATAAAAATTCACTATCTTAATCATTTGTAAGTCTACACTTCAGTCATATTTGAATACATTTATAATATTGTACAACCATCAAAATCATCCATCTACAGAACTCTTTTTTTTTTAAGATTTTTTTTTTTTTTTAAGTGATCTCCACACCCAGCATGGGGCTCAAACTCACAACCCTGAGATCGAGTTACACTCTCCAACTGAGCCAGCCCAGAGTCTCTCTTTTTCATCATAAAACTGAAACTCTATATGCATTAAATTATAACTCCCCATTTCCCATTCCTGCAGCCTCTAGCAAACACGATTTTACTTCTGTCTCTATGATTTGGGCTACTCTAAGAACCTCATTTAAGTGAAATCATACAGCATTTGCCTTTTGTGACTTGCTTATTTCATTTAGCATAATGTCTTCATGGTTCATCCATGTTTAGTGTATGTCAGAATTTCCTCCCTTTTTAAGGTCAAATATTCCATTGCGCATACACACACACACACACACATTCTTTTATTTTTTTAATTCCAGTTAACATAAAGTGTTACATTAGTTTCAGGTGTATAATGCAGTGATTTGACAATTCCGTACATCACCTGATGCTCATCGCAAGTGCACTCCCTGGGACGACTGGGTGGCTTAGTGGTTGGGTGTCTGCCTTTGGCCCAGGGCGTGATTCAGGATCCAGGATTGAGTCTCACATCGGGCTTATTGCAGGGAGCCTACTTCTCCCTCAGCCTGTGTCTCTGCTTCTCTCCCTCACTGTCTTTCACGAATAAATAAATAAATCTTTAAAAAAAAAAGTGCACTTTTTATTTATCCACCCACCAATTGACATCTGGGCTCCTGTCACATTTTTAGATTTTGTGAACAATGCTCTTATGAACATGGGTGTACAAATATCTCTGAGACCCTGATTTCATTGAGTATATAACCAGAAACTGAATTACTGAATAATATGGCAATTCTATTTTAAATTTTTTGGGACAGGAACCTGGGTGGCTCAGTTAAGCATCTGCTTTCAATTCAGGTCATGATCCCAAGGTCCTGGGATGGAGCCCCACATCAGTCTTCCTCTTCCTCTCCCTCCCCCTGCTCTCTCTCAAATAAATAAATCTGTAATTTTTTAATAACTGTAATTTAACAATGTATTCTTTAAATTTTATTTAAATTCAATTTGCTATATATAGTATAACACCCAATGCTCATCTCATCATGTATCCTCAATTCCCATCACCCAGTCACTGCATCCCCCACCCTCCTCCCTTTTAGCAACCCTCTGTTTCCCAGAGTTAGGAGTCTCTTATAGTCTTCCTCTAATTTTTCCCCACTCAGTTTCTCCCTTCCCTTATAGTCCCTTTCACTATTTCTTATATTCCACATATGAGGAAGCCATATGATAACTGACTTTCTCCAATTGACTTATTTCACTCAGCATAATGCCCTATAGTTCCATCCAGGTCAATGTAAGTAGTAGGTATTCATTCATTCTTTCTGATGGCTAATATTATATTGTGTATATATATCACATCTTCTTTATCCAATCTTTAAATCTTTTGAGGAACTGTCATACTATTTTTTTTTAAGATTTTATTTATCTATTCATGAGAGACAGAGGAGAGAGAGAGAGAGAGAGAGAGAGAGAGAGAGAGGCAGAGACACAGGCAGAGGGAGAAGCAGGCTCCATGCAGGGAGCCCACCGTGGGACTCGATCCTGGGTCTCCAGGATCAGGCCCTGAGCTGAAGGCAGCACTAAACCACTGAGCCACCCGGGCTACACTGTCACACTATTTTCACATTGGCTATACCATTTTACATTCCTACCAAAAATGCACACGTGTTCTAATTTCTGCACACCCCTGCCAACACTTGTTATTTTCTTTTTTCTTTTTAAATATTTATTTATTTAAAGGGATGGGCAGAGGGAGAGGGAGAGTCTTGAGCAGATTCCACACTTAGCACAAAGCCCAACATGGGGCTTGACTTCATGATCCTCAGATCACAACCTGAGCTGAAGCCAAGAATTGAATGCTTAACTGACTGTGCCACCTAGGTGCCCCTTTCTGTTCTTAATAATAGCCATTCTGATGAGTGTGAGGTAGTATCTCTTGTAGTTTTGCTTTGCATTTTGATCAACAATTTTATGCTAATAAATTCAACAACTTGGTGAAATGGACAAATTCCTTGAAACACCTAGCATTGCTTTGCTAGTACTGCCATAACAAAGTACTAAGACTGGAGGTCTTAAACAATATGTTTATTTTCTCATAATTCTGGAGGCTAGAAGTCCAAGATCAAGGTGTCAACAGGGTTGGTTTTTTCTGAGGCCTCTCTCCTTGGCCTGTAGATGGTCAACTTCTCCCTGTGTTTTCAATTGGTCTTCCTCTGTACCAGTCTCTGTCCTAATCTCTATTTTTTAAGGCTTATTTGTTTATTTGAGAGAGAGAGAGAGAGAGAGAGAAAACAAGCAGGAGGGACAGAGGGAGAGGGAGAAAGAATCCCAAACTCCTCACTGAGCTTGAGCCTGATGTGGGGCTTGATCTCAGAACCCCAAGATCACAGTCTGAGCTGAAATCAAGAGTCAGATGCTCAATCAACTGTGCCACCTAGGCACCCCCTATTCTCTTCTTATAAGGACACCAGTCATATTTGATTAGGACCCACTCTAATGTCTCATTTTAACTTAATTACCTCATCAAAGGCCAGATCTCTAAATACAGTCATATTCTCAAGTTCTGAGGGTTAGAACTTCAACATTTTAATTTGGGGAGAACACAATTCAGCCCATAACAAACTACCCAAAACTCACTCATGAGAAAACAGATAATGTGAGTAGCCCTAAATGTATTAAAGAAATTGAATTCATGGGGTACCTGGGTGGCTCAGTTGGTTAAATATATATGATCTCAATAAATGAGGGAAGAATTGCTAATATCCTATATTCATCCCTTATAAAAACTGTCAGCAAACCAAAATAGAAGCAATTTTGCTAACCTGATAAAAAGCATCCAAGAAAATACTTTGGTTGATATCATGCTTAATGATGAAAGACTAAATGCTTTCTAAAAAAAGGAATAAGGCAACTTCTTACAACTTTCATTCAACATATTATAGGAGGCCCTAGCCAGTGCAAGAAGGCAAGAAAAATAAGTAAAATGTGCCAAGATTGCAAAGGAAAATATAAGACTCTATTTGCAGATGATATGATTGTCTTTGTAGAAATCCAAGGAGATCTATTTTTAAAAAGCCATTAGAACTAATAAGCATGATCACATCCTATAAAAATAAATTGCATTCCAATATAAACAATGAAAAAGTACAAATTAAAAAATTTTAATACCATTTATGATGGCTAAAAAATAGCATTTATAATGGCTAAAAAATTAATTCATATGTGATATACCTGTACTGAAAACTACAAAACATTGCTGAGTAAAAACTAAAGATATAAATAAATGGGATATAGATATAGAACACATTCATAAATATAGAACACATTCATGGATTGGAAGGTTTTTTTTCCTGAAATTGATACATACATTCAACAAAATCCCATTCAGAGTCCCAGTAGACTTCTAGTATATTTTATAACAAGTCTTAAAATTAGGTAGTGTTCTAATTTTAGTGTTTTTCCTTTAGTGTCCTTCCTTTTCAATGTTTCCTTGACTAAGTGTTTACATATAAATTTTAGAATCAACTTGTCAATTTCTACAGTTGAATTATAAAACAGCTTAATATAATTTAGATGGGGATTTTACAGACTATAGATCAATTTGGGGAGGACTGATTCTTAACAACATTAAAATATCTAATCTATGAACATGGTATAACTCAATTTATTATATCTTCTTTATCAGTAATATGTTATACATTCAGTAAGTCTTACCTTTCCATATTCTTGATGCTATGTAATTGACTATATACATGCCAAAAGTGCAAAGTTAAATCAATGAATAAAGGATAGTCTTTTAAACAGATGATACAGGATCAATTTGGTATCATATAGAAAATACTAAAGCTTGACCCTTACACCTCATACAACCTGCAAAGTAAGTAAAAATTATATTTATAGACTTAAATTTAAAACTACGAACTGTCTAGGAGAAAATCTTTTGGACATCCGGTTAAGGAACAATTTTTTACTTAGTATATAAAAAATGGAAACCATTAAAAATGATAAATTGGACAACATGAAATAAAAATCTTTCACTATTAGAGAAAATTTAAATACCAGCCATAGACTGATGATATTTGTAAAACATCTATCTGATAAAGGACTCATATCCAAATCATATAAGGAGTTCTCACAACTTGAAAACTGGGAGCAAATAATTCATTTTTTAGTGAAATTTTTATATTTGTTATAATTGTACAATTGCATGTAGTTGTAAGAACTATATCCCATGTAGTCTTTATCCCGTTTCCATGATAACATTTTGCAAAACTATAGTATAATGTCATAACACAACTGACATTGTACTGTCAAAGAACATTTCCATCACAAGACTCCCTCATGCTTTCTCCTGAGATTCCTATTACATGCATGTCAGAACTGTGGAATCGTATTCCATATCTCCTTAAAGCGTCATTTAAATCTTTGTTCATAGTTCTACTTTTTTTGGAGAACTTCTTGACCTTATCTCCAAATGCATTGTTTTGCATTTCAAAATAGTTATTTTTTAAATAGTCTGTTATTATTTCATAGTAGCAATAGCCCCCTTGCCCTCTGAAATTATTACAGTTCATATAAAGCTTTTGTTTGTTCTATGAGCTCCATTTTACTCCCCAGCATTATTAGTTCTTACTTTTATTTATAGAGTTTGGACCCCTCATCTCATGAGGCTGATTTTCCTCAGTTCAGTGATCTTGGCAGTTGATCTCATCAGCCTGTGTGTGGCCTTTCCACACTGAGAGTGAGGAAGGGGCAATGTGTGCTACAGGCAAGACACCCCAACCATCCATGTCCTGAGCATGACGACTCCTGCTCAGCCCAACTGGGCTGGTCACAGCCCAACTGCAAGGAGAGCCAAAACCACTGGATCTCCATGGAGCCAGAAACACATGATATGGGAAGAGCTTATTTCCCAAAGGAAGCAGTGTGATCTTATGGAAGAGGCCAAGTCCACTTGGTATGTGACCCTCGGCAAATCAACTTCACGTGAACCTCAATTTCTTCACCTATAAAATGGGCATATTTCCAGCATGCAAAGTCAAGGTGAAGGTTTAGCAGTATTAAGTAACGTATGCAAAATGCCCAGCAAAGGGCCCAGGACACAACAGACACGTGATAAAGGCAGGTGTAATTATTTATACTTTATGTCACATAGACTATTCCTGTGTTGTGGTTCAAAGCATATCCCAATAAGCTGTTTTTGAACCTGATGGAACTTAATACACTGTTATCCAATTTCAGGATGATGGTTCCTTGAGGTTCCCCCACCCCAACCCTGTGGTCTGTATTTCTAGGTCTGCTCTATGGGAGATCCATCTCTCCCAGTTCTCAGGTAGGACTCTTCTTCCTTTGAATCCCATCTCCTCCAGGAAGCCCTCCTTGACTCCCACAACCCTCTGCACTTATCTCCAACATAATTCTCTTACCCAGGCCCCAGCATCTAGCATAGAGAAAGTACTCTAAGAAAGATAAATGAACAAATGCTTTGCAGAAAGCAAAACATCCCTCCTGTGCTGCAGCTTCCCCAGCATCTTTGCGGGGAAGCAAAACCAACCAAAGGCTAAAGAGTGGACATGCCAATAGATTTTGAAAATACTGCCTAGGGCTCAAAAGAAAATCTGTCCAATGGAGGCAGATATTTTACCCTCTACATGTTTAGTTTTTTTCTTCTTCCCCATTCTCTACCCTCTCTAGACCATAAGCCTCTTCCCCAATTTTACAACAAAACGAAAACAGAAAACCTCTCTTAAGCATTTTTTTATTTCTCTGTTATTTAGTTTTCTACTTTGGTACATATGAGCTGCGGTTATATTTCACACAGAAGCTGACATATCTCATTATGACACACCCCATAAAACAGAGCACATATAAATCACCTGGCACGGTTTTGCTTCACCTGGTTGTTATTGCTGAAATCTTTATTTCTAAGAGCACAAAAGGGAACATTCCTTGAATCTACAGATGAACAAGGACAGGGTAAGCAGCAGCCAGATTTGCCAGGATGAGAGAGAGGGACTAAAGACATGGACTCCCACATGGCTGTCTGCAGAGACATGAACAGTACAGATGGAGAAGACAGACAAAAATTTCAGAAAGACCAGGACAGTTCCAAACAACACTTCTGAATGACAGCCCATATATCAGACCTCTCTGGCTCGCTCAGTCCTAAGAGATTCTGACATAAACACAAAAGCCCAAGGTGGCATAATCCCGAAGCCAGCAGTGCCTACTCTTTGGCCTTAAACACTTACGTGAGTATTGTTTTATCCTGGAGCTCTAGACAGCCCCTCCCCTGGGCAGGAACACCAGCCATCCCTCTCCTTATGAGCCCCCATGTCCCCAGCCAGTCCCACAAGACCCAGCTAGGCCTTGCCAGCTCTAAAATGTCTTGCCCTCAAAGACCTGGAGATTAAAGGCGGTATCCAGAAACTTCTTCAGAGAAACCAGGTGAGTGTTCCTGTTTCCTGTGGCTGGTGCAGCTGCTGGGTCACGGCCAACGTACCTAGAGGAGAAGAGACAAGTTAAGGGTAGGTCTGGGCCTGGCCTAGCCACTAGGAATGCATCGGGTCTAATCCTGATCATCATCCCACTATAGAGATGAAGAGCCTAAGGCTCCTCCAAGACGCTAAGTGACTGGCCTAAGATCAAAGGACATTCTCTCATTCAGTTCTGGCTGCCAAACAAAGGTTTACTCTCCATACGGCAGAACTGATGGGGTCTATGATCTGTCACCAACAGTCACAAAGCCATTAAGAACTAGGGGACCCATTCCCTCAATTTCCAGTGTGGTCCACAGAAGGGCAGAAGTTCTGGCTCACACAGCAAATGGGGCAGGCAGAGCCAGAATGATGCCTCAGGCCCCCAGAGTCCCCTGGGTCCAGAGGAGGCCAGGCACAGATGGCAGGTACCCCCACACTCAGCCTCATACCATATGGGCCGTGCCCGGCTCAGGATGGTCATGAAGCGCGGGCTGATGTAGTCATAGTAGCCCATGTTCTTGTGCTCTTCCTGGCACCACACCAGTTCTGCGCCTGGGTACTTCTCTGCCTCTGTCTTGATCAAGTCGAAGGGGAATGGAGAGATCTGGGGCAGGCAAAGAGAAAACGGAGTATAGCCAGGGGACGGGGGGGTGGGTGCCATGCCAATGGCCAGCGCCCCAGGAGAGCAACCTGTGATGCCCATCCTGGCCCTGCCTGGCATGTTGCCCAGAGCCAGGGGGCTGGCGATTTGACCCTGTCCATGACTCTGACTAGGCAAGAGGTTAGGGTGCACCTGTTCCAGGCGGGTGATGGCCACTTGTTCCTCCAGGCCCTGGCTGCTCCGCTCCTTCACCAGGTCATAGTACACCTTTCCAGTGCAGAAGATGAGCCTCCGTACCTGCTCAGGAGCCTGTGCTGCAGGCCCATCCTCAGAAATCACCCGCTGGAAGCTGGTCCCTAAAGGTCCGACAGAGTATGGCAAGGGCATCAGCTCCCAGAGGTGCATCAACTTGGCCAGATCAGCTAGAGAACCAGATCCACATCCCCGCCTGCCCCAGGCTCTCCCTGGCCACTGAGACTAACCCCAAGATTGGATCTGTGGCTGCACTGGATACCTCTTGAGCCAAACCTTGGCAGGGGACAGATGACTCCCTGAAATGTCACAAGGAGAGAGGTAGACATGGGCTAGAGTCAAGGACAGAGCCCTGGGAACATGAACATTTAAGATGACAGGCTGGGGTTGGGGGGCACTGTGATGGGGACAGCTTCTGGAGGAGACAGAGAAGGTGGCATTAAATCCCCATCTGATGGCATCAATGTGTGTCCCAAACCTGCTCCCCATCCTGCATGTGCGCCAACCACCGGATCACCAAGCGAGAAGGTGAGCAGATGTCTGGGAGGCTGCTGCACATTCCTCCCTCCTCTCTCACCCCTGAAGCCAAGCCCCCATCTCAGACAGCCCTCACAGGCTCACACCACATGCCAGGCACCAGACTAAGCATACTGCAGAGAACTTCTAAGGAAGCCACCCCAATGTCCCCAAATCTCAGGTGCAGACACTGAAGCAGAGAGAAACTGGCTGCCAGTCCCCACCAGAGAGAAGCTCGCACCAGGTGTCAAGGCCAAGAGGTCCACAAGCCGATGTCAGAGCTCAGTCACCTGCGTACCCAGAGGGGGTGCCCAAACATACACGGGTAAAAACCCCTGTCCACGCTGTGGGCCCCTTCCCTGCCAGCAACTGCTGGCTTTCCTCGTAGTACCCAGGACTGTTTTCCCAGGTGGCTCTGCTCTAAGCCTCAGGGCCCCACATTATCAGCCCCTCCGCAATCCTCCCCCGGATCACAACTCAATTCTAACACTGGTCCTTCAGATATTTTATCTGACCCTCAATGCCTGAAAGCTCCTGGAGGGGCACCGGGTCCCTAAGGCCAGCAATGTCTATTTGGTTCAGGAGTAAAAAAAAAACCTGGATGAGTAAATGACGACTCTCAGTGCTCCTGTTATCCTAGGCAGACTCCTGCCAGGTCTCCCACCTCTCGGCTCCCCGAGAACAGCCAGGGAGCCCTGCTGCTTGGCTCACATGACCCAAGCCGGACCATATCTGAGGGATCCCAGGCTAGCTTCTCAACCTGGCCACAGGTGGGGACTGAGCCAGGAGCTACTACAGGGGCACAGACACAGGAGAGGACAAGGGTCCTAGAAACAGAGGGCCAGGAGCCACCAGGCCCCCCAACAGCCACCTCCCCAGCACACTTGAGCACTTACCAGATACCATCTGGTCAAAGCTGGACTTGGCCTCAGGGTGCCTCAGTAGAGATTTGGGTGTGAAGATGATCAGCTGGAAGGGAAACATGTGGCCGGCTGCCAGCTGCCCCACCTGGCCAGGGCTCTGCACCTGGGCCCAGCAGTGCTATGCTGACCAGAGCGGGCAGCTCACCGGTTTCCGGAAGGGCAGCAGGACCTGGCGACGCAGCACATGGAAGTAGTTGGCTGGTGTGGAGCAGTTGACCACAATCCAGTTGCAGTCGTAGAGCTGGCTCACTTCAAAGTCCTCAGTGAACACCTGGGAGACCAGGGTAGGGCTGGGAGGTGGCCTGCCTGTGTCACCCGTGCCCTGACCTTACCCTGGTGGGGGAGGGCCACACTTACAGGGTAGGCGTCGGAATCATCATTGCTCATCTGCAGGAACCTCTCAGGCCTTGCTGAGGAATGCTCTGGTCCCTGAAACCAAGTGCCAGACAGCACAGACTGGCCTAAGTGTCCCACAGGACAGACACCTGGCTCTGCAGGGGCCCAGGGCCCAGGGGGAAGTCTGGGTGGCTCCTTAGAGGAGCCAGAACCACAGTAAAGACCCAGGAATGTGGGAGAAGAATAGAGAGGATATCCTCAGAGGAGGGTCTGGTCAAAGCCAGCACATGTGAACCGGTAAAAAGGCCAAGGTGAGATGGTTTTTCCAGAGTGTTCTGGACTTGGCAGTTGTCATTCACTGAGTACCTGCTGTGTGCCCAGCAGAGCTCTATAGACCCCATTGACATTGTTTACTAATCTTGAAAGCAGCTCCATGGTGTAGACATTTGTTACCTCACTTCATAGATGAAGGTGAGTAGCAGCGAGATTAAGAAACAACCCCACGGTCACTAAGCCACAGGGGGCAGCCTGGAACCCATGACTGACTCCTACTCCTGCCCTCACCCATGTGGGCAGCAAGACAACACCACACCGACCTCCAGGGTGGCTCCCCGTGAGATGAGGGTGATCTGTCCCATAGCCCTAAGGACCCAGAGCTATAAGCACCCATCAGACCACACCAACCTTCCCACTCCACCCTGTGCCTTTCCAGCTACATGATCTTGGGCAGATCACTCCATTCCTTTCTTCCCGTGTGAACTGGGAAACAGGACTGACCGCCCAGTCCAGCTGCAAGAATTCCACAGGATCACACACACTGTGTAAGATGCCCAGGAAGGCCAATCCTGGCTCTGAACAGCCAACTAGTGACAACAGTAGTGATTAGTCCCTGACTGGATGACCAGTCCAGGCTGAGTAGGCCCTCAGGGACATTCATTGATTCGTAGCCCAATCATCCAGGGTGGGGAAGGCCTTTGCCCCAGGTCACAGAGCCAGGCAGAGGCTGAGCACACCCTGCTCCTAGCTGCCCCTGCAGCTGGCACAGTCCCACTCATGCCCCACCTGGTCAGGCTACAGACCCACCAAGGTGTCTCATGGGCTCTCCCCAGCCCTTCCCTCCCTCACTGGCCTGCACACCCTCCATCCTCCCTCTGTGTGGCCACTCTCAGAAGACCAGAGGACAGGCAGTACTACACAGCATTACATTCAGATCTCAGCTGCTAGCTGTGTGACTTTGGACAAGCCACTCTACTTCTCTGCCTCAGTTTCCTGTATCTGGAAAGTGGGTATACAGGACCTACTCCATTAATTTGTTGTAAGGACTGGAAGAGTTAACAGAGAGTTTTAAACAGGACCTGGCACAGAGCAAACCCTCAGACATATTGGCTACTTCTATTGCTAGTGATAGCAGTGCCATCACAGCAGCAGCAACACAGATGTATGCAGGCCCCGCTCTGAGCAGATCCATGTGTTCCAGGGGCCTGAAGGAAAACACCCCCCACCCCTGCAAGCAGCCAAAGGTCTACGCACCCTCTCCCAAGCACACCAGAGCCTTTCCGGGCCCCAGCCACCATGCAGCCCTCACCATGCCCTCCATGCCGTGGGGCAGCAGCAGTACGATGCCATTGTGCCGCACCCACTTGGCCTGGCCAGTGCTGATGAACTGGTCGATGATGCACTGGGCCGTGTTGTGGAAGTCACCAAACTGAGCCTCCCAGAGGACCAGGGCATTGGGGCTGGCCATGGCATAGCCCAACTCAAAGCCTAAACAGAAGACACAAAGAGCACACCGCATACTGTCACCAAGGGGCAATGGCTCCACTCAAACCCAGTCCTTGTTCATTCACTCTCCCTGTCCTCACCCCCTTCCCAGCAGGCCAGCAAGAGCCAGGGGACTCCCTGGGGCCCAAAGGCCAGAACCTCCCTGCCAGGGAGCTGACAATATGCTCAGAGATGCCACCCTCAGCCCTAACTTCACGTATGGCCACCTTCTAGACCAGGAGCCAAGTCCCAAGATGCCCTGGGGAGGCAGCAGGAGCCGTCTGCCAAGAATAACCCCTCAAAATATGTGCAGTACTGCTGAGGGGAAGGGGCGGGGTGGGGGCTGCTCTCTGCAGGGTCCTGCTTCTGGGAGGAGGCAGTCAGGGAGGAAACAGGCCAGCTAAAGGTCAAACCAAGGAAGAAAGAATAACAGGGGACACAGTCCTGGGAGCCCAGAGACTGGAGAGGGGCTCTGGAGATAGAGCTGCTGAGTACTGTGCAGGAGTGGTCATAGTCAAAACAATAAAACAATAGGACAGCTTGGGGTGCAAGACCCTCTCTGGTCCCCAGGCATCTCAGGGCCTGCCTGACTTGCAGGCAGAGTTCTGACCCACCCAGGACTCCATACTCTGAGAGTGAGCTGTTGCACACAGTGTAGGGGGCCTGGTCAGGCCAAAGGTGGTTCATGGGGACACACGTCCTCCGGTCAACTTCCTGGTCATGGAGAACGTGGTGCCGGTGACTGGAGAGAGACAGATAAGGAAGGGATGGAGGGCGGCGGATTACCACCTGTTCACCCAGAGCAGGTGCACCAGGTAGCAGGAGGCAGGCAAGCCTGTCACGGTGCGAGAATTCCATAGGATGGCGACACCAAGAAGGCCCTGGGAAACCAGAGCAATCCAGGGAGCCTCCCTTCCCAGTGGCAATCCCACAGGGTCAGAGAGGTGGCCCAGCAGCCCTCTGATGTCCTGACCCAAGAGCAGGGGCTGGAGATGCTGACGGGTTACCTGTGACTACCTCAGCCATATAAGGGCTCCCCAAACATGGGCCAGGGAAAGGAAGAAGAGCCAGTTACACTCCAGAGCTCTTGGGCTGATTCTGATAGACCCCAAGCACAGATGAGCTCTCAGCAATCCTGTGGGGTCAGGGATGACCAGGCTAATGCTCACCCAGGGCCGAGAGACCACTCTCACATCCTCACCTAAATGTGCCCCTCTCCACATCCTGCCCACTGAGCCGCACGTGGATGCCCTCCTTAAGCAAGGAGCCAAAGGCCATGTACTCCGCCAGGGCCCAGTCCACTGTCTGTTTCTTGGTCATGTCCGCACGGCCCCGTAGGATTCGAGAGAGGCCTGCAGGGATGAAGAGCCACCCTGAGGGACGCAGAGGCCTGCAGGACGGCCCCAGCCAGGACGGCCATAGCACCAGGGCTCTAGCCCAGCTGTGCATGTGTTCATTGTATACCCACCCCCCACCCCACCCACACACACACACACACGCAGCACAGGGCCTGGCAGGCTACAGGAGCCCCAGGGCCAGGCAGCCCTCCACCAGCACCCCCACTCCAAGAGCAGGTCTGAGCCCCCCTAACTTCCCTCCCTTGGGGAAGAAGGAGCAGGCATCACTAGGTGAGCCTCTGCCATATGCAGACACTGTATACCCTTGAGTCAGAACCATTCCTCACAGGTCTCCTGCCAGAGAGTGCTGCTGACTGTCCCCATTCTCCAGAAGAGGAGACTGAGGCTCAGGAGAGGGAACTAATTTACAAATGACCACACCCCCATAAAGATGTCTGGATCTGAGCCTTGGCACCCAGCCCAGGTGGGGCTCCTATTGACCCTACACCTGTACCAGTCCCATGTGATGTGCACACAGAGTGGGCACCCCAACACACCCGGGCCACTATGCACATTGTGGAGGAATCCCTTTGGATTCGAAGGGTCCATAGGCATCCTGTGGAGCCCTCCAGACTGCCCAACCAGGATGGCCACAGCCAAGAGGTATAGCCAGCGACCACCAACTGGCCTAGGCTCACCCAGGAGTGGCAGGCTTGCCCTCTCTTATCCATCCAGGCTACCATAGGCACCGCACTCCTGCCCTTTCCCAACATTTCAGACTCAACCGCCCCCTCCACAGAACCCTTGCTCCCCTGCCCTCCTTCTGTGTGAGCCATGGACAACCCCAGCAAAGGCACTGGGAAAATCCAAGATGCCTGGCATAAGCCTTGTGACTGGCACCCAGTAGAGAACATGGCTTCCACATCTGCCCACCCTGAAAGGAACCTGTTATTATGGGCTCTGCACAAGAGTGCAAAAGAGGCTCCAAGAGCTCAGCTGACCTGCCAGCAAGCCAGGACACAAACCAGGCTTCCCTGACCCCTGAACACCATCTCCCGCAGGGCACATGCTAGAGCCTGCACAGCAACCTCACCGGTGTGGATCTTAAAGTCCTCCAGGGGCACGGAGCTAGCCACTTCACCGATGTGGGTCAGTACGTCCTCAGGAATGCCTGTGGCTGGGCATGTCATGCTCTTGGGCTCCCCGTCCACATTAAAGAAGCCTGAGAGGGCAGAGATTCTGTGTACTTCTGTGTGGTCAGGCCTCAGATCCCCTGGTCGGCTGCCTTCCCAAGACTCAGGGGCCCCTCTCTTTCTTAACCCCACCTGCACTCAAACCCTGACTCACACTTGGGATCTGTGACACCCAATAGCCACAGCTGGGCCCCTGTGGGGGCTACTCCCTGTGCCCCAGGTCACAGCCATCTAGCTCCATCCCACGGAGGCCCTCTGAGCACCCCTCCCCCAGGCTCTCTCCACTTTGATGTGCACCTGCTTTAGCTCAGCCCTCCCCTTCCAGAAAACAGCTGGTCACACAAGCTCACAGGGTGATACCATCTCTCCTGAACCCCGACCCATCCCCACATGTAGAAATCAGTGCCCCCAGCCTCAGGAGTCTCAGGGATAGAACACTCAGCCTCTGGACTGGGCAACGACCGCCCTCACCCAGGACCACTGCAGTCCGGTCCCAGGCCCAGGCGAATCACTCTCAGTCACAGACCTCTCACTTACCGGGCCATGGGGAATCCAGCCAGTGTTTTATATGCAAGATCTTTTTATCCTTGGACCTGCCATATGCCTCCTCACAGATCCGGTCATATTTGGCTATTTCTTCCTGAAATCAGGGTGAATGCAAGGACTGACACAGTAAGCCCTGGAGAGCCAAAGGCTGTATCAACCTGGATTTGTAAGCCCTGGTGCCCTTTGCTACATTATAGAACTGTCGGCTGGCCTGCAGGGACCCTGTGGCCAGAGGCCAAAGTCTCAGAGTTAAGGGGGATCCCCCCGCTCAGCAAAGGACTTAGAGGAAGCTGAGAAAAGACTCAGAGTGCTTGCTCTCAGAGCTCCCTCAAGGCAGGAAGCCCAAGGCATCCATAAAGAACTGTGGGAACAAACCAGGCTCAGGGCTGCCTCCTGCAGGAAGCCTTCCTGGACTCCTGCCTGAGGCTGAGCTTTCCTCACATGGCAGCATTCACTATCCCACCAAGCTGTAAATGTCTTTGGTTCTCTGTCCACCTTGACAACTAGGATCTGTTGGGGACAAAGACCATAATGGCTACTTCTTGAAATCACTGCAACATCAACAACTACCCCAGGGTCCCAAGCTGTATTGGAAGCTTGTCCTAGGCAGCCACGTGGCCTGCCTGCCCACCTCAAACTCCTGCAGGGTGACTGTGCCCTCAGTAATGAGCTTGTCTGCATACTTCTTCAGCACAGGCACTTGTCTGTGGATCTGCTTGTACATGAGCGGCTGTGTGAACATGGGCTCGTCCATCTCATTGTGGCCACGCCGGCGGTAACAGACCTGCAAGGACAGCGTGGGGAGGGGCTCAGCCCCTGCCCTCAGGCAGTGCAGGCATAGTCACTGCACAGCGGGGGCACAGCAGGCATGATAGGCCCCTGAAAGCCCCCCACTACCACCTACCACTAAATGCCCCGCATCCAAGCCTGTGCACAGAATGTTCTTGGTGGCCCTAAACCCTCCATCTGGAAAGCACTCCCAGCCCTCCCTGCCAAAGATACTACAGACCTGGCCCACTTGGCACAGCAGGAACAGGTCACACACACACCCTACCACAGCCCCAAACCCACCAAGTCCACCACCACATCTTTATTGAAGGTGTTCCTCCACTCAGCTGCCACACTGCACACATATATCACGGCCTCTGGGTCATCTGCATTCACGTGGAAGATAGGTGCATTGACCACACGGGCCACATCGGTGGGATAAGGTGATGACCGGGCCATGCGAGGGTCTGTGGTGAAGCCAATCTGCAGAAGCAGGAAGAATGGACAGAGCCTCTGTAGAGCCAGACAGGTGGTACCTGCCCTGGAGACTAGTGGATCAAGGGAATGAGGGAGATCTTTGCCTCAAGCTTCATTAGGTGTGACCAGGAGGTATGTGGCACAGAAAGGGATGAGGGTAAACGGCCCCTACAGGCACAGTGGCGGGTCCTATAGTGATGGCAGCATCACCAAGGAAATCATGCCTGCTCTTGTTCTGCATGTCATACTGTGGTAGGAAGAGCGCAGGCCTGGCTCACTGCCAGCCCCAACAGCGGCTCTGTGTGTGATGCTGAGCCAAGTACTTAAATTCCCAAAGCCTTGGTTTCCTCATCTATGAAAAGGACTCATTAAATACTACCTCACAGGGTTATTCTGTGAAGATTAAATGACTTAATACAAATAAGGCAATTAACTTAGGGCTTTTTAGGCTCAGAAGAGCTATTAGTAAGCACAGCTGCCTAAAGAGCAAAGGCCTGTGACAGCTGTGTTCTAAGACTGGTTCCTACAGAACTAAAAGTAGCATCTAGTTTATGTCCAGCCTCTGTGGTAGTTACACCTGTCTTCCTCTGTCCTTACAATGTTCTCCATGGGACCTGTGTGTGCATGTGTGTGTATTTACATGTATATGTATACATACAGGCACACACCAATTTCACAGACCAGGCTGGGGAGAGAGCAGGGATCCTGCCTGAAGTCATACACTGGGGAGTGGCAAAGCAGTGGGATCAAAAACAGAATCATCTCAGGGCACCTGGGTGGCTCAGTGGGTTAAATGTCCTATTCTTGGTTTCGGCTCATGTCATGATCTCAGGATTCTGGGATGGAGCCCCACATCTGGCTCCACACTCAACAGGGAGTCTGCTGGGCCTTCTGTTCCTCCCCGCACCTTCTCTCGCATGTTCTCTCGCTTTCTCATAAATAAAATCTTTAAAAAAAAAATCTAAAAAAAAAAAACAAAAAAACACCCCAAAACCAGGATCATCTCATACTTCCCCCAAAAGTTCCTGGAATTCAGAAATGGGAGACATTGACAAAGCCCACCAGGCAGCCCAGGTCCTCACCTGGTTGTTGACGACCACATGCACAGTACCATTGGTGGTGTAAGAGGGCAGGTCACTCAGGTGGAAGGTCTCATACACCACACCTTGGCCAGCAAAGGCAGCATCCCCATGAACCAGGATGGACATGACCTGCAGGGCAGGATGTGAGGCAGGAGGAGCCTGAGCCTGTGCAGCCCAGCTCTGTGCCCTATAGTGCAAAGATCCAGGCCCTATGCCTCAGAACCCAGTCCCTCAGAACCCTGTCCTCCCAGCCCACCCCTCAGAAACCATTACTGTCTCAGAGTTCAGCCCTCAAGAGCCCATCACTCAGAAACCAGCCCTCAAAGCCAGTCCCTCTTTTACCATTCCTCAGAGCCCAGCCTTCAGATCCAGCCCCTCTGGGAGCACCCTTTAGGAACCAGATGAGTTTACCTTCTTGCCCTGGGCATCCCCTCGGTAGAACTGTTCTGCCTTTGTCTTTCCCTGCACCACGGGGTCCACAGCTTCCAGGTGGGAGGGATTGGCCACAAGGGACAAAGTGATATTTCTGTTGGTGACCCGGTTGATTCTCTCATGGTACATGCCAAGGTGATATTTGACATCTCCAGAGCCCTGAAGATTAAGGTGGGCCATGGTGAACCCACCCCTCTCACCACAGACAGGCAGACAAGTAGATATGCAAGCTCACAGTAGGGCTGGGACATTTCCCTGGATTCCGCTCCCTGAGAAGGCTGTGCTATCCCTGACCCACATCCTCTTCCTGCCCTCCCATCACCACACACAACCCCTCCTTGAGGAAGGCAGGTAGGTTCCCCTGCGCCTTGGCTCAGAGGACAGATAAGCCTCCTCATCAGAGCCCCTCCGCATTATCACCTATTGTCTTCAGCATTAATGACAGTGCAAGCAGGGAAACAGAAGGTGGTGTTAATAAGACCACGGCATGGCCTCTGGGCAAATTTTGGAGCTGAACCCCTACCTAATTCCTAACACCAAACTAACCAATAATGTATAGACGGCAGATGAAGCCACAATACAGCAGAGAAAAATATCATGTATTTTATGATCTTAGAGCAGGGAAGGCCCTTCCAAACAATGTACAGAGCTCTGAAGCTATAAAAGACAAGGCAGCTAAAATTTAACAAACTTGCCAGAGGGAAGCAAATCCATGGCAGTGTTAGGGAGGAAAAATCAAGCAGAGAAAAATATTTATAAGACGAATATAGGCAAAGGGCTAACATCCTCAATATATAAGACTCTTTAACAAATTAGTAAGACAAAGTCCCAAATCCCATAGAAAAAAATGAGCAAAAGCCATGAGAAGAATTTATAGAAAAAGAAATAGACATGGCCTAAAAACATGTGAAAAGATACTCAATTAAATTTTTGCATCAATCATATTGACAAAGACAGAGAGATTCGACAGAGTAAGGGAGGACAAGAGCCTGGGATCCTCACACATGCTGGGGGTGGGCTCACTATATCCTCAAGCTCTCTGGAGGGAAGTGAGTCTGGCCACTGCATCTCTCAGACACCATCTAACAGAGTACTCACACACGTGTGCAAAGAAACTTAGTCAGCAACGTAACACCCATCACCTGGAGAGGCAAAAACCAGAGCACATTCAAAGCTCAGGGAGCTCCCGTGTGCCGCATGAAGCAGTGACAACTCCTTAAGTGAAAATAGCAAGGTGCCAAGTGGCATCATGAGCTACTCCCCTGGCCTTTTACAAAGAAGACTGTACCGAGTAGATAGGTGTGTTTGTACCTGCATGGAACATTTCTGGAAGTACACACCTTAACACAAACAAAAACTGGCCACAGTGGAGCCTCTGAAGAGCAGGCTAGGGGTCTCATGAGGGAAACTTATTCTCATTGCATATGCTTTTTTTTTTAAACAATGCTCATACTTTTTTTTAAATAAAAAGAACTAGTAAATACTTTTTAAAAAAATATCCTTTGGCCAGGCTTTACACAGTTTACACGCATCATCTCTTTGATTCTTCACAAGCATTTTGGGGGCAGGGAGTTTCATCCCCATTTTACAGAAGAACAAACTGAGCCTTGGAGAGATGAAAGTGCCTTTAGAGCAAGTGCTATGATCTTTGATAAGCAAATGAACAGCATCTTGGGAAGATTCTGGGCTATAAGCCAACAGATGCAGATTCTAGTCCCTGCTCTGCCTTTTGTACTGGATGACCTTGGAGCAGCCATTTAATGGGATTCATTTTAACAAACCAAGCACTTTTGCTGGGGGCTGGAGCTTCGGGGATGAGGTCCCTTCTCTATCCTGCTACCAGCCTAGAGAGGAAAACAGATATACACACACGTGCAAAGGCTGGAAAAAGCCAGAAGAGTACCGAGGGAACAGGGGGACAGAGGAGGGAGTGATGCAATGGCTGCCTAGAGGACCAGGAGAGCCACCCAAGGGGAGACAAGCAGGGCTGTGCAAGAGGCAGAGAGCAGTGGAGAGAGGAAGCCTGTCTACATTCAGGCCCAGCGTGGGTGAAGGCATCAGGGGACAAGGCATGCTTAACATACATGCATACCAGCAACAGGGGTGTGAGCAGAGAACTGTTTCCTCTGCTCACCAATGAGCACAAGAAGCTATCCTGGCCTCCCCGGGCTGTTCTGGGCAAAAAATGAGTGAAGAAACCCTTCTGGGCTGGTAGACAGGACCCTGTGCAGAGTCAGGCCACACAGCTGAAGTAAATGCCTTTTAGGTCACTTCTCTCCAGGCCTCACTTTACCTAGCTGAAAGCAAGAAGGTTGGTCCAGATTACCTGACGGCTCTCTCAGCTCTCAGAGATCACAGCACTCACTCTAAAACACCTTAGTGGCCTCACACAAACACACCCATTCTCTCCCCCACTCTTCTGCATAGCCATCCACATCCAGGTCTGTTTGAGCCTAGATGCTTCTGGCCCAGCTCCTTCCTAGTTCACACCCCAAATATCTGGGACAGGGCTTGGCACTTACCTCGTCTGCTGCCTCCAGCTTGGGGTCAAATTGGCAGAAGATCTGCTCCAGGTCCTTACGGATCACATTGGCCAGCACATTCAGCCTGCCCCTGGAGCCACAGGTGGTGGGACTCTCACCTGGCACAGAGGCCACCTCCCCCATTAGGCCCCAACATCCCCACACTCCTGCCCACCTGGGTCTATCAGAATTAGCATGGGGGTCAGGGAAACCCTCCCCATACAAACCACAGGAGGCCCAACCCTCTCATCCTGTCTCAATCTACAAGGCATGTGAGTAGTTCTAGCTGGCCAGCTCCCCCAGAAACTCTGTACATCTCACTAGGACTCTGGAGGCCCTCATAAGCAGGAGCCACCCAGCCTCACTCATGGCCCTCATAAGCAGGAGCCACCCAGCCTCACTCATGGCAGGATGCACACACACCCATTCCCCCCCACCCACCCCTGCCTCCCTGTCAGACCCCATCCCCTCCCCCCCACCTCACCAGCAAAAGTTGAGCCTAACCCAGTACCTCAACCCCAATCTGCTAATGCATCACAGTCACTCATATGTGATCCCAGCTCAGCCAGCAGTGTCTTGCAGCAGAAGACGGGACTGAACTAATCCTAAGGTCAGGAGTTACCAGGGGACCTGTCCAGGGAAGCTGAGGTCTCAGGTTAGGGGTAGGAAAGCAGCCAGAGACCAGGGACTCTAGTCGAGGCCAGACTTCCCATCAGGATGCAGTTTATTCAGGGGTGGGTACCAGGCTGATCTGGGCACAGGGGAGGACTCAGCCCACCCAGCCCACCAGCAGATACTAGCCCCAGGCCTGCACACCCTCTGATCCAATCTCTAGCCCCACGTGGCCCTGTGACAGAGGGCAGCCCTCTTCCAGGTGGGCCTCTCCTACGTTCTGCAGAGGCAGAGCTAGAGGCCAAAGGAACCACATGAACAACCCTCAGTTCCTCTGGGCAAAGCCCTCCAGTCTTATACCACTCCCACCCCCAACTATGGAGACCTGGCCTAGAACAGCCCTTCAGCTCCCAGAGCCCTCCTCAGGCTGGGAGCCGGCCCAGTACCACCACACAGTCCCAGAACTACCCCTGGCTGCCCAAGGCCATCCTTCCCAAGAGATCCACTGAAGCCACGAATGTGGGATCTCTGACAACTGGGCCAGCTCTGCTTGACCCTCTAACGAGACACTGGGCATTTCTGGGCCCTCAGAGCAAGGAGCTGTAAGAGACAAATCCCAGGCTCCTGGCAGGCCAGCCCGCAGGATGGGGGCCCTCCCACACTGCATCTGGATGCCTTGACACCCCTCCTGCTAGTGCATCCAACACTGGCCCACCCGTGAGCAGATGGAAACTGTCACAGAAAATGCTGGGGCTTTGCCTCCAAGACCACTCCCGTTCCGCAGGACCCCTGGCCACCTTGTCTCTGTCCCCAGGCTGTACTCTTCACCAGTCCATGGGCTCCAGTTCAGAGGTCAATGCCCAGCTGCCAGGCCAGCCTTCTAAGTCTATCAAGGTCTCAAGAAAACGTGTAGTCAGCTTGTAGCCAGGGGGAAAAACTCTCAGCTCACCTCCAGAGACCACCCTCCTCCAGGAGATGGCATCACAAAGCCACCTGCCCAGGCCCTGTCCTCACTTCCCTGGAATGTACCCCTCCACAGGAACCTCAAGAGGCATAGTACATCCCTTTTCTGAAATATTGACCTTCCTGGGGACAGCGGCAACATGGAAAAGAGAAACTGAGTCTGAGGAAAGATGGTTAGTCCCTGCCTCCATGTGGCTTTGGGCCTAGGGCCCAGGGACTGAGAACTTTCTAGGTCATCCTACCTTTACCCCCAGATTCCACCAAAACCCCTGCTCTGATTTTCATCCCCTCCCTTCTATCTCATTCTGCTGGGCCTGGAGAACAGATAGGCTATGGAGGAGCAAGAAGGGGGCCCACCTGTGTGGCATCCCCAGGATGACATTCTCGATCCCCATTTCACTGGATTTGTCGATGATGGTCTTGAGGGCGGGAATCATGACCTCACAGCCCTCCAGGCCAAATCGCTTCTCGGAGGACCACTTCCGGGCCAGGAAGTCTTCAAATCTGCTTGGTGTGAGGAGAAGGGAAAAGACAGAGAGGCTGGGGCTCACAGGGACTATCCATGAGGACCACAGCTAGATGCCTGAGAGAGAGCAAGCTGCGAAGTCACCTCCCTTTGCACAGACAGGCCCTGCTATTAACATACAGCAACAAGGAGCATAGAAAGGCCAGAGAGGCTGGGCACCCTCCCAACCTAACCAAAGACCTCTGCCTGCACCCAAACCCAGTTATCACCCTCTCTCCCCCTTCTAATCAAACTGCTCCAACAAGCCACCTCCCGCAGCTTCCAGCTCACCATCCTGCACACACACACTGCACAGGGCTCCCTCTCCATGTCCCAGAGACCCCTTCACCATTCAACTCAAATTCCAGCCTACACCTCACCACCAGGGATCCATTCTGCACCCAGCAGCTGAGCCCCATGCTCTGCTAGGCCTCTGCAGCCCCTGTATACCCAGCTTCAGATCCCAGTGGCAGAGCCAGGTGGCACCCCACCCGTAGGCAGGCGCTGGTACACTCACTCCTAGAGACGTCTTTCTGTCCACACAGTCCCACAGCCACTTTCTGCCACTTCTGTCCCTGTGGTCATGTTCTCCTGGAACCCAGCCCTGCCCACCTACCCCCCATGCTGCTCCTACGGGCTTCCCCTAGGCCAGGGGATGAGACCCCCTCCGGGCTTCCCCTAGGCCAGGGGATGAGACCCCCTCCAGTCCCAATTTCCCCTGCCAGTGATCCTAGTTTCAGGAACTAGATGTCCTGGGATATTCTAGACAGCCCTGGAGCAGACCCTGCTACCACTCCAGCCATCCGGGGTGGGGTGGTGCTGAGGGCCTGACCTCATGGAGCGCACCAGCCGGGCCAGCAGCGTCCGCTTCTCCTCACTGGAGAACTGCATCACACCAGGGGTCTCGAATTTCTTCCGGATCCACTGGCACTGCTCCACGTCATTGATGAACATGAACTCCAGGCCGATATGCTGGCAGTAGGTGCTCTGAGGGAACAGGTAGGGACTCCACCAGGAGCCAGGAAGAGGGAAAACTGTCCTGGCATCTGGAACACAAAAGCAGAACCCTCCTTCCCTCTAGCACACTCCAGAGTGCCAGCAGGTGTGCCTTACATGCCTGCCTGTGCTTACCTCCAGGCGCCGAATGATCTCCCGCAGAGAGAGGGTGTGTTCAGATCCCCCAATGAAGGTGGTGGTGGGCAGCTGGAACTCCTTATCTAGGTCAGCCTCCCGCAGGTCATAGAAGGCTGAGGCGGCACACACGACCGCAGCAGCAGAGGGGAGAGAAAGGGCTCAGGCCCCAGGGGGTGCCCAGCAGTACCCCGGACCTCCTAACAATGCCCCCAGCACCCTCCCACCAGCCTACAGCTGGAACAGGGAGACAGGGAAAGTAAAAGTCAGAGCCCAGCCTGTACCACAAGGTGGGGCTTGGACAAGTCTCTCGAGCTTACGGAGCCTAGTGCACCAGCTAGGGAAGAAGGGGAGACATCACAGTGAGGCAGATGGGCAAAGGTCAGAGGAAAGCCTCTAGGGCTGACTGATGGGCCCCAGGCCTCAGACACATGTCAGTCCCAGAGCCCCTCACCCAGCCACAGGCACCAGCTGGCTCTGGTGCTGCCAAAACAAGAGCTCTCACCCAATTTATCAATGGTTGTGATTAAGTCTGAGGGCACAAAGGAGTCCAGGTCTGCATCCAGAATGCCCAGCGGGTCCAGCTGGGCCACATGGTGGCCCCGAATCTGGGAGAAAGGGAAAGAGGTCAGGGCCAGGCTGAAACACAGATAGACAAATACTCCCCGAAAGCCAAGTTCTGGGCCCTGGCCTCTCATTTCCCACTTCAGAATTCCAACTTTCCACATGTCTACAGTACCAGCCACTGCACAGTTGCCTATACCATAACCACTAAGTTGGCAGGAGCTCAATTCTCTTTAAAAGTACAACATGCAGGGATCCCTGGGTGGCGCAGTGGCTTAGCGCCTGCCTTTGGCCCAGGGCGCGATCCTGGAGACCTGGGATCGAATCCCACGTCAGGCTCCCAGTGCATGGAGCCTGCTTCTCCCTCTGCCTGTGTCTCTGCCTCTCTCTCTCTCTCTCTGTGACTATCATAAATAAATAAAAATTAAAAAAAAATTAAAAAAAAAAAAAGTACAACATGCAGCTTTCAGAAATAAGGATGCACACACCAAAGTATTAACTACAGTATAATTGGCAGTCATAAAATTCTAGAAACTTCCCAAATGTCCATCAATAGAAGACCGGAATATGGATATGGGAAATCCACACAGGGGAGTACAAAGAACTGTTAAGAATAAAAAAAATCCCTATCCGCTGCTGTGCAGTAGTCCCCACAAAACAGTCCCCCCCAAAACAGTGTTAAGCAAAATAGCAAACTGTAGAAGAGTATGTGTGACAAACTATCCATTATCTAAGAAAGAGGAGATTCAAATAAATACATGCATTTGCATATATTCATATACACACAAATAAATATATGCATTAGAAAAATACATCATAAACAAGAAAAAGTATTATCTGTGGAAAAAGAACAAAACAGGGTATAATGCCAGAGATAGAAGCTAGACTTTTAAGAATACATTTTGCTTTGAAGATTTGATTTTGGAATCTTGTAAATATTTTATATCACTATCAAGCAAAATTAAGTTTCAAAAATTAAAATAAAACAAATGAATTCATACATTCATTTGATCACAGTACTACCCAAATGAATAACAGAATATCAAAAAATAAAATAAAATAACAGAATATCCCCAAAAGACAAATAGAACTCCAGGAAAAAAATATTATAAATTCATTTCTATTACCAATCAGTAGTGGTAGTATTAGAATTATACTGTAAAGCTATAGTATGTAGACTGTGGGAAAATCAAGTAAGTCATTGTACTGATGTCTTCGGGAATCTCTACTTTTGGCATCTTTAAAAGATGACAATGACATTGAGATTAATGAGGTCAAGGGATCCCTGGGTGGCTCAGTGGTTTAGCACTTGCCTTCGGCCCAGGGAGTACCAGGATCGAGTCCCATGTCAGGCTCCCTGCATGGAGCCTGCTTCTCCTTCTGCCTGTGTCTCTGCCTCCCTCTCGGTGTCTCTCATGAATAAATAAATGAAATCAAATAAATAAATAAATAAATAAGATCAAGAACAAACCCTAAGTCTTGCATCTGAAGTACGTGGAAGCATCAGTATAAACCCATAAATGTGTTATCTTTAAAAAAAAAAAACATATTTCCCAGCTCTAACCACTGAAAGAGCCCAGAAGTCCTGATCAGACCATAGCAGTGACTCTTCCAGCACTCCTTGAGGAACTGGTTGGTCCAGATATGTACAAGATGAGCTCAGAGCATCTTGTCATACCAGATAGCAAAGGGGTGCTCAAACACTGCGGGGGCAAGGAATAAGGACACATTTGGACAATGAGAAGGACGGTATCTGTAACAGATGAAAAATCATCAAATAGGTTTAAATTCATCCATTCATATCATACTAAATAGGAAGAAAAGTCTTCATTGACCATCTTTGGAGGGGACTAGGGAACCACACCACACTTCTGAAAATCAGTCAATAAAAAGGAAAATCAAGCACTGATCCTGCCTTTCCTACACAATTTACACCAGGATAAATGGAGTTAACAAAGTGAGCTTTTCAAAAAAACAAAAAACAAAAACAAAAAAAAAGTGAGCTTTTCCTGATAGAAGTATTTCAGATAATAAAGAAAGAGAGGTAGAAATAGAATACTGTCACCATTTTTACCACTCTTAATGAATTAATGTGTCCAGGAAATAATCATCCAGAGCTGCTAGCTGCTAACCATCACCCCTAGGAAGCTGATTATGAAACAAAAAAAATCAAATCTATGGTGGATAAAGCTTCTAGATGTAAATTACCAATTTACAGAAATTAAATGGGACAAAGGAACAGATGAAGACACCACGGGGATGCAATCAGCAAAATCCAGACTCAGGAAAACTCTACACCACAAAACAACCTGTTTTTTTCCACAAACATACACACATACAGACACACACACACAGAGAAATCTGTAACATACAAGAGACTTAAGACCTGGATCAACTTATCACAACCTGTGGCTTTATTTGGATCCTGATTCAAACAGGCAGTAAAATTATAAGGCAAACAGGTAAACATGAACACCAACTGGTTGTCTGATGACCTTAAGGATTACTGCTAACATTCCCACATGTGACAGTGCTCTTACGGCACATTTTTAAAGAGCCTTTATCTACAGAAATACATGCTAAAAAGTTCGATGAATGAAATACTATGTCTGGGATTTGCTTCAAAATAATCAGTGGCCAACAGGTAAGGGATGGAGGTGGTAATAAATGAATCAAGACTGGCCCCACGGGTGTTGGGATTTGCTGCACAACTCTTCTACCTCTTATGTGTCTATAACAATAAGTGTGAGGATTTTTCAGTACTGTGTGTAGATGAGTTAAACAAGAACTCTTGCTCCTACAGGGCTGCAAGGAGCCGCAGCCTGCCTGGTGAGAGCTTATTCACATCAGGCACAACCTTTGGCAGATTTTTACCCTACAGATCCACAGGAACATGCCTGAATCCAGACACTAGCCCACTCTAAGGACTCTCTGGTGCTTCATGTTGGCTAAAGAACTAAATAGCAGCCGAAGAGCTGAGAACCGTGGGACAAGGCCCTCAGGCAGCACCATGAATGTTACCTTTATTTAACATGGAGTTTTATGTTCTTTGTTCTTGGTTTTCAAAGTAAATTGTTGGATCATTTTTCTGACTCAGCCACCAAGAAAAATTACTACTGTTTGCTTGCAGGTGGCCCACAAATCACTGGTCCTCAGGCCAGTAAGGAAGCCCAGTCTGCTCACCTTCTCTCATCCACCCCAGCATAATTGGTCCCCAGAAAGTACAGCTGCCACCCAAAGAGTGCCTCATTCAGAGGCAAGGCATTGTTTCCATTTGCTAAGGCCTCCCCCAGACCCCATACTCCCACAGGCTCCTGCTGTGGCTTGCTGCTTGGTCCTATGGAGTCTCTGCCAAGAGCCCTGGAATGCCCTGCATTCTGTCTGACAAGTTTCTCTTACAAAATACTTTCTGCCACTGATTCCCAGAGAGATCCCAAACGATTACACTTGTTATGAAGGGAACACCCAGAAAAGCCTTCCAATTAGTCCTGTTCAGTCAAGACCAAGAAGGCAACTTCATCAAGATGCTCTGTCAGAGCAGGGGCCCAGCCTGGAGACCCAGCAGGGGAAGAGCCTAAGTCTCCAGAACAGAGCAGCTGGTAGAGAAAGAGCTGTTTACTGAACTATCCACTAATTCATTCCGTAAACCCTAATTAAGCACCTGCTATGTATCAGTCCCAGTCCTCTTGGAACGCTTAGTCAAGAAGAGATAACAGACATTAACAAAGGTCAATCTACTCAATTTTCATCCAACATTTACTGAAATCGATTATTTAGTACTCCTCTAGATGCTTGGAGCATAGTGGTGTGTGAGACAGACAGCACTCGGTGAGAAAGACCACAGACAAACAAAATACCAACATGTACACAAAAATACCAGGGGGCAGTTAGTGATATGAACAGTTATGTGACAAGTAAGAGGAGAAGCAAGAGCCACCCATGGAGGACTTAGAGAAGGGCTGAGCCAGATCCCTTCCCATCAGCACCTGGCTGCATGCCAGAAGACATTTCAGCCTACAAGCCCAGGCCCTGCCAGCCACTCACCTGGTAGGCCCGGATCAGGGACTGCACAGCCAGGTGGTCCTCTACCAGCTTGCTGGTCTCAGTCCGGCTCGACACTGCTGGCCTGGTCTCGGGGAACGGTGGCTGAGCCGGGTCACAGGTGGCTTCCTCATTGGCTTTTCGGAAGAAGCTGTCCCAGGACTGGGCAGAGGCAGAAGCAAGAAAACAGTCAGCAAGTCAGGGCCTGAGGGGAGGAGGAGGTGGTCCTGCCCAGGGGGTCCCAGTGGGTACTGGGTGTTCCTTCACCACTACAGCTCTTAGGACCTGCCCAGGCCCCTGCCGAGATCTCTTACAACCAGCCCAGGACACCCAACCCCAAGCCTAGATCTCTTCAGTTCCCAGCTTTGAAGGGTTTTGGGGGAAGGCTCTAACTTGTGACCCAGGGGCTTCAGCTGTGAACCGGGCTTCTACCCTAGGGGAAACATGCCCTCAAACACATGAGGGAGACGTTGCTTTTGTGTAAATGGGGGAACTGAGTTATGTTTGCAACAAATTTACCTAAAGAAACTCTGAACAGATACAGAAGAAACTAAGAAAAAACTGGAGGACAGGCAGGTGGGAGCTGAGCAGATAGGAGATGGATTGGGAGGGAGATGTTTTACTGTGTAACTCCACATTCTGTTTTTGAATCATGTTATCACTTTCCTCTGAGAGTGAGTGAAGAAGGTGAGGGCAGCTTCATTTCTCACTTTTTGCCCCGTCATCTGATTTATTTATTTTTTTTTATTTTTTATTTTTTTTACCATCAGCAGGCATTTATTTTATCAGCTCAGTATGTATATAAACACTTATGCCCCGAACTACATAACAAAGAGCCACCTGGAAGCAGCACAGCATGAAAAAGCGGGCAGGGGCAAGTCTGAGACCAAGTGCAGGAGCAGGACATGATTAGGGCTTCTCGGGCCAGGCCACCACCCACTGGCTGGTTCAGCAACAAGAAAGCAAGAGGCTCTCTTCACCCACAATGAGGACAAGGCTTTTATAAATAGGGACGATGGAGGACCTGAGAAAAGAAACCTGTCCAAGATCACATAGCAGGCAAGCTACTTCTCTCTACTCGCCCTCCACAGCCTGGCTCCAAGAGGTAGGGAGGAGGCGCCAACCTTGTGGACACTCTGGGGATTTTCCAACCAGGCGAAGTACATCTCCTCCATGTAACTGGAGCTGCCTCCACGTTTGCCACTTGGGAAGGTGGCCGGTGGCCCAGATGACCTGCTGGGCCGGTTGAACATCTGGACATCGTGTGGGGCCAGGAGCCTCGAGGCCCGTGCTCCAAGCCAGGATGGCAACAGCCTCAGCTGACTCATTCTGGACACAGGCAGAGAGAAGAAATGTAAATCATGGGACCAGAACAAAGGCTCTGGAAGCCACTATTCCCTCATTTGGCATTTGCTGGTTCTACTGGGCAGGTGGCCCGGAGCTAGACACTGATGAGACAGAGGAGAATGGGACAGTCGGCTAGCCCTCCCAGGGTCACTGCCTAAGTGGGAGATCCCAGCTCAGGAAACTTCAGCAACAGCTATTTAGCATCCCTGAGCTCCCTTCCTGCTGTGCCCCACCACCCCAGCCCACACTCCTTCTCTGCTGTCTCCCTAAGCCTGATCTAGAGACAAGTACCACCCAGGCCCTGCCTCGGGCAGCATTCAGCCTAGGTGCTGGAGCCCACCCGGAAGGTCACAGGGCACGTGGAGGCAGTATACCCAAGAAAGAGTGGGCCACACAGCTGGCCACCACAAGACTCAGGCCACAGTCCTCCAGGGGCTGGGATGTGCTGTGCCTGGTCAAGAAAAAGCCTGAAGAAAGGGTCTGACTGAGCTGCACTATCTCAGGAGTCCTACGGCACTGCTGGGTTTCTGGTCACTGTGACCAGAAATGACCACTGACTTCCTCTGACTGCAAAACCAGCACAAAGCACTCTCCCAGGCCAGAAAGCCAATGACACAGGCCTCAATGAGCCCACTTCACCGTAGGGAAGACAGAGGCCCAGAGAAGGGAAGGGCACTGGGGAACAGTGAGAGGCAGACCAGAAGCCTAGCCCCATGCCCAGCCCAGCCCCCTCAGCTCCCAGCTGGAGCTACCCTCTCTTGCTCCACGACCCTCCCCAGAGTTTACACTCAGAACCAACAATACTCAGGACAACCAACAGCTCAGGGGGGTACATCCAGACTGGAAGCCCACCCAGGCTGGAGGGGAACAAAAACCTGTAGCTCATCTCACCCCCATCATGTCACCTGCCCTTGGCCAGGGAAAATTTCTGAATGACCAGTTTTAAATACTGCTTCCTCCTCCCCATTCCCCTCCCACCCCCGCCCCACCAGAGGACAGGTTCTGAGAACCTCCTCGAATCCTGGCAAGCCCTGGGGCTCCCTATCCAGGCAAGATGGGGGTTGACAGGGCCCACTAAGGCCACCTCCTCCTACACAGGATTTGTAAAGTAGGACCTCTGTGCCCCTACCCCCAGTCACACAACTAGGAGCAGAGCCCCCTCCTCTGCTCCAGCCCAGCTCTGCCTGGACACAGAATAGCTTCCACTGAATCCTCATTAACGCCCTTCTGCCCAGAGAATCCCAGTATAAGTGGGGTGCGCACCAGAGCCAACCCACCAGAGGCCATGCAAGCAGGAGCATATGTCCCCTGGTACAACTCAGCCCTAGAAAACATGTCCTCTGGGGTATAAAGGGTTTCCAGGTCCCACCTGGCCCTGAGCCAACGCCCCTAGACAGGGTCCCCGACCCTACCCATGCCCTTTAGCTCAACCAAGTCACCGGAACTATCTGTCTGGCCTCCTACAAGCCCTTCCAGCCTGCCTCCTCTCCTCTCCCTCCAAACTCACATGAGGCAAAGAGAAGGAGGTAGTCTTCTCAAAGGAGGAAAGTAGGCTCCTCAGCGCAATCAGCAGGAAGTCTAAAGAGAGTAAAATTAAAAAGCAAAAATATAGTGCAGTGAAGGGAGGAAGAGCGTGGGTTCTGTTGGAACCTAAGCTCACAATGCCCCAAGTTTCCCACATGCTCAACCCCTGAAGCTTCCGGCTGCAAGCCGAGCCCCACCAGCCGATGATTCCAGGCTCCACAGCAAGGGCCTCTAGGGGCTGGATCTCCCTAGAAGGGTGCCCCAGCTCTGAGGTCAGAGTACAGGGTCCCAACCCCTGCTCTACCTCTGACTGTTCTAGGCAAATATAAGTATACGGCTGACCTCGACCATATGGCCATAAGAGAGACAAAGGATATACTGGCCTAGAACATCAGAAGACTCTGAACAAGCCAGGGAGCTCTATCATCCCCATTCTAAAGCAAAGGAAATCAGACATCAAGACCGTCCATTGAGAGAATAAAAATAGGAGCACACAGTCTGTGAGCAATGATTCTGCAGTAGACATTATGTTCATTTAACCCTCTCCACAATCTTATGTGGTAGGCACTTAGAGTAGCCCAGTATAAAAAGGAAGAGAGACGAAGCTGGTGACAGGGCTCTGGGTGGCTCCAGAACCTGTGCCCTCCTCACTGTAGAGTCAAGATGTAAACCTAGTCTTTCCTTAACAACATGCACTTTCCAATAGACGCAACCACCCTCACAGGGGAATGGGATAGCTCAGGGTGGCAGTGAGAAAACCTGGCTCTGTCCAGAGCAGTCTAGTACAGGAACACTGTGTTTTACAAACACTGAATGATCTGGAGCGGCTGCTGGACACTGCTGTGGGCTTCACCCTGCCCCTGGTAGGAGGGCAGCCGGTTAGCCACCCCTGCTCCCATTCCAGCAGGGCTTGAGAATCCAGGAGCCCTGGATGGGTGGAAACAGAACCAACCTCAGCCAGGCCCCAGCCAGCCCTGCCAAGTCCTGGCCACACAAGGAAAGACAGCAGTAAAGAGTTAGTCAGGCATCCTATGAACCACCTGCCCAGCCCAGTCCCTAGTGGACTAACAGGTAGGTTGCTCTGGGCAGCTCTTAGAAGTCTCCCCTCTAGGGACAATGAGAGTACCATCCCCACCACCACTCCCACAACCAGATCAACTGCAGACATGCTGTCCAGGAAGCCTCCCATATACAAGGCCCTGTCTGGGCTGCCCCAGTGAGGATTGCTCTACAGCATGTCCATTGTAGAGGTCAGTTAACCGAGGTCCAAAAAGAGGCAGGGCCCTCCTCAAGACCTTGAGGCCAGGCAGCAATGAAGGCTGGACTTACACTGCTACAGGCCTACTCTGGTCCCACATTCTGAGAACTGAGTTGACTTTTCTCGGGAATAAACCCAACTCTAGTTTGCTGAACCCAAGAGACAGCAGACTCCAAGGAAAAGAGCAGAGCAGGGAGGGGCGTGCTTATTGCACTGGCAGAGAGGCCTAGGGCCTGAGCTCAAGCCCAGAGGTTAATAAAAGTAAAAAGGTAGTCGGGTCCTGTTCCAAGCGGCTAGTGTAGTGCGTGTGTGGGGAGGACTTGCAGAGCAGGGGCTGCAAGGGCAGGCTTGGGCCCCTTGGGGAAGGGGCTATCGGAGTGAGGCCCTTGGAGTCCAGCTTATGCCCGCTGCACCCCACTGCACCTTCTCCTCTCCTCTAACATCTCCCTGGGGCTGGGAGAAGCACCTCCCAGGCTGACTGCAACCTCGGGTCCATCCTGCCTCTCCCACGGCCTCAGTTTCCTCATCTTGGTTAAAGCAGTCTATAAGGGCATTGCCCCCAAGAGGTTCTGAGACTTGGAAACGTATTGGGTGTCCCGCCAGGCACGTAACGCTGGACGCCCCCATCCCCAGCTCCACGGCAGTCCAGTCCCAGTCGGGCGGTCCACGGGTCGCCTCCTTGAGAGGGCGAGGGGCAGAGCCCGCACACACCCCCGCCCCGCGCCCGCCCCCGCCCCCGCCCCACGGCCACTAGAGGCCTCCTGGGCAGTCTGTAGTCTTCGCTGACGCCTGAAATCCCACCGTCCACGAGACGCGCCTTCACGCACAACACTGCATTCACCCAACACGCGCGAAGGGCTGGGGGTCCCCCAGGGCCGCAGCCGAACAAGGGCGGGGCCAAGGTCACGCTCACTTGCCCTCCCGGCCCCCCCGACCCGGCCGGCTGAGGACCCCGGGTAGCGGCTCCCGGGACCCGAGAGCAGAGGGCCGCCGCCGTGACGGCAGGGCAGGAGGTGCGCGGACCCGAGTGGCGAGGCCGCCGCGCTCACCGGGCCGGCGGGTCCGCGCAGCAGCGCAGTCCGGGAGGCCGCAGGTCAGGGGCCGCGCGCAGGGGGTGCGCGGCTCGCCCAGCCCGGTACCCGGGTCACGTGACGCGGCGGCGCCGGCCGCTCCGGAGCGCGCGCCCCGGAGACCCCGCGCGTCGTGACGTGTCCGTGTACGCCCCGCCCCGCCCCGCCCCGCCGCGCCCCGCCCCGCCCCGCGACCCGCCGGCGCTGTCCGCGGTGCTGACCGCCGTGCTGACCGCGGTGCTGACCGCCCAGGCCGCCCAAGCCTCTGGGGCCTGCAAAGAGTGAAGATCCCAAAGACCGCCGGACCACACAACTGCGTATGGCCGGGACACCTGCTATACTGCTGAGCCCCTGAATCCCAGTGTCCAAAAACGAACACTAAGGAAAACGTACCAGAAAATGACGAGCCATTTGTGTGCGTGGGAGGATAGTTTCCGTTTTACTTCCTGTAAAACTGCACGCTACTAAAACGATCATTGTCTTAGAGTTGTTTTGAAAAGTCGAGATAATCCATAGAAAGTGCTTATCACAAAGCCTGATACACATTTTACCCTTCTCCCTATTGCCACAAACAATGCTTCAGTGAACATCTTCCTATATATTGTTTTACGAACCTATGTGAACATTTCTCTGGAATATAACCAGAAGTTGAATGGCTCCGTCATGGGTATGTGTAACAACTCAGCAGAGTCACATTGGTGTTCAATTCTATATTCTCATTAACAGTGTAAGAGAACTTTTAAGTCCTTATATCCCAGCCAACACCAGGCAGCACACAGTTGTAAACAGATGTCATATAGTTGTTTTCATCTGCATGTCTCTGAATATCAATGATTTGCCTCTCATGTTTTCTGTTAGTTTTGAGGGTTTCCTGCTATACTTTTCTTGGTTTTTGTTCTTGTTTATACAGAGGAAGTTTAAACCACCTCCTGTGTAGGTGGTTTAACCACCATCAACTCTTCCATGGATAATTGCCAATGCCCTCTAACTGGCATCCTTGCTTTTACACATGCAACCCTGAATTTCATTCTCAACACAGTAGAGTTTTCCTTATAAAACACCAATTCAAATAGTGTTTGAAGGAAACACCTCTGCTCCAAACCCTCAAATGACTTCCCATTTTACTAGAAATAAAAGTCAAAATAGATTTACTTGTAAGGTCCATTATGTCATCTCAAACACTACAGGCATGCTACCATACTTAATGAAGAAAATTGGAAAACTACAAAAATATATGACATAATATTCTTTGTGTTTATTAAAAGCACATGCTCATAAAACTACACTATACTTTTCACAAGAATGCATTTATGTATATATTAAACACGTGAATATACTTGCCCGTTGTGGGATATGTATATGAGGTAATTAATGGATTGCCCATACCAATACTGAAAAGATACCATGAAAGGAGGAATATGATTAACTCTACCCTCTATATGTGAAGTCCCACAAAAGTTGTTTATTTGGAGATATTTTAAGGTCTATGTGGCCAAAGACCATACCTGTCCAATTTACTATTATATCCCCAAATGGACACTTAATTTGGATCCTGAAGGATAAGGAAGAGTTTGCTCCAGAAGGTCAGAGTTCATTGGGATTTCTTTGATTAAAGCCTTAGAAAATTACCTGGCTAGCTTATGCCAAAAAAGAAAAAGAGTTGATAGGAAGATTGCCAATTCATATAACCAAAGGTAAACTGAATAATTTGTCTCAAGAAGCAGGGCTGAACCAGGAATGGATGGTCTTTTCAAGGCTGTTATGATTTTCAAAACTCAAAATCCAGGAACAGAGAATCTAAAAGATCTGGTGTGGCCTGAAATGAAGTCACTCATCTGAAACACATGTGGGTTAAGAAACAAAGCAGATAGTTCTTGGGATGCTAGTACAACAAGAAATAGGAATGGATACTGGGGAGGAAAAATCAATACATGTGCACTAATGACCTTTAGCAGGCAAGCATCTATGCAAAGGCAGAACTGTATGAAGAGCTAGGGGAATGGGAATTGCCTACATGCATGCAAGGACTGATGGCCTAAGCCAGTGGGATGGGTCTTTGTATATCATGTCAAGCATTTGAACTCTATCCAGTAGGCCATGGGACATCAGCAACATTTTAAGCTATAAAGGACATGGTCAGATTTTATTTTTACAAGGCTTTTCTGGCAACTGGAGAGAGGATAGAGTGGTAAAAGGTGAGAGTGAAAATATATCCAGGTGAGAGACAACAATGCACTGGCAGCAGAAATAGAGAAAGCGATATCAGTGTGAGAGACATTTAGGAATCAGCTCTGCAGGGATGCCTGGATGGCTTAGCGGTTGAGCGTCTGCCTTTGGCTCAGGGAATGATCCTGGAGTCCCAGGATCAAGTCCCATATCAAGCTTCCTGCATGAAGCCTGCTTTTCCCTCTGCCTGTGTCTCCATCTCTCTCTGTGTGTCTCTCATGAATAAATAAATAAAATCTTAAAAAAAAAAAGAATCAGCTCTGCAGGACTTAGTAGTTGATGAAGCTTGAGTGGTGGGGGCAATGATAACTCATAGATTTCTGGCTTTGGTGAGGTATGAGGGTGGGTGGGAATGGAACCTCTCAGTAAACTGGGAATCTGAAGGAGATGCAGGTTGGGGAGAATAACAGAAAAGTTTACAAGTTGGATCCATCAATGAGTCTCTTAAGAAAGATAGAGTGTGATGTGGATCAACAGGCAGGAACAAAGCCCTAGCAAATCAAAGGTCTCCAGAGTCTCCCATTTGCCCACAGTGGTCTTTAGAGTTCATGAGAGAAAAATAAAAAGCCATGGATGGAGAGAGAACCACACTAGGGAGGGAAGCAGAGTCACCAAAGAGGCTGGGCAGGGCAGCCAAGAACAGAAGACACTGCTGTGGAAGACTGCAGGGCTGCCAGGTCTTCCAGCCTAATTGATGTTCTGCTAATTACACTGATTAAAGCAAACATTTGGGGCAATCAGGACTCCCATGAGGATAACTGCCATTCTCAGAAGACTGAGAAGCTTTGAGGCATGGCCACAGTGTGGTAAACATTTTTACAAAACTGTCTGTGTATTACGACTACTATACAAATACACATTTATGAAAACATTAAACAGATCCATGAAAATATAGCTCTGCAATTTACTTCTTTTTCCTCCCTTGTCCTAAAGATCTTTTTAATCTCAGTATGCGTAGGGCTACTTCATTCATTTTAATGGATATGTTGTATTCATTGTAGGGGTGTATAAAGATTGTATTTAATTTCTCTTCCATTGAAAGGACATTTATATTGTTTTTTATAAATATTGTATTCATTTATTTATTTGAGAGAGTGAGACAGGGCAAGTGAGCACAAGCTGGGGGTGGAGGTGAAGGGGCAGAGGGAGAAGCAGACTCCCCACTGAGCAGGGAGCCCTATGTGGGGCCCAATTCCATGACCCTGAGATCATGACCTGAGCCAAAATCAAGAGTCAGGTGCTTAACCGACTGAGCCACCCAGGTGCCCCGACATTTACATTGTTTTTGACATTTACAGGAATAAAAGTCCTCCTACATGTATCCTTCAGCATATGTGCAATTTTTTTTGATAACATTGATTCCTAGAAGTTTAACATTTGGGCTAAAATATATGCATGTTTTCCATTTTGATACATACCGTGTTCAGTAACACCACACCTATTTATGTTTCCCATCAACATTGGAGAGTTCCTACTTCCTTACATCCTTGCCAAGACTTGCTATTATCAGCATTTTCAATGTGTGCCAATCTAATAGATGAAAAAAACATCAGTTTGTTTAGTTTGCATAAAACTGATATCTTATATGTTGATAATCTTTTATTCCCTTCCCATGAATTTCCTATTTGTGTTCTTTGTCCATTATTCTATTGGATTGTTTACATTTTTTATTGATTCACATATACTCTATATTTTCTGAATAAGAACTTTTTGTAGGTTATAGATGTTGCAAATATTTATCTCTCCTCTGCCACTTGTCTTTTAACTTTGTTTACAGATGCTTTAGCCATATGGTAATTTGTGCTTGCCATGGGTTGAATTGCATCCCACCCCCCAAATTCATACTTTGGTATCCTAACCCTCAGTACTTCACAATGTAATCTTATTTGAAGATAAGGTCATCAAAGGTAATCAAGTTAAAATGAGGTCTTTACATGAACAGACATTTCTCCAAAGAAAACCTACACATGGCCAACAAGCACATGAAAAAATGCTCCGCATCACTTGCTATCAGGGAAATACAAATCAAAACCACAATGAGATACTCCTGTACACCAGTAAGAATGGCTAAAATTAACAAGACGGAACAACAAATGTTGGCAAAGATGCAGAGAAAGAGGAACCCTCTTGCACTGTTGGTGGGAATGCAAGCTAGTGCAGCCACTATGGAAAACAGTGTGAAGGTTCCCCAAGAAGTTAAAAATAGAGCTACCCTATGACCCAGCAATTGCACTGTTCGATATTTACACAGCAGATGTAGTGAAATATCAGGACACCTGTACCGCAATGTTCATAACAGCAATGTCCACAATAGCCAAACTGTGGAAAGAGCCACGATATCCTGCGACAGATGAATGGATAAAGAAGATGTGGTCTATATGTAGAATGCAATATCATCAGTAAGTTTGAATACCTACAATTTATAACTGCATGGGTGGAACTGGAATGTATTATGCTGAATGGAATAAGTCAATTGGAGAAAGACAATCATCATTAGTTTGACTCGTATGTAGAATATAAGAAATAGTGAAAGAGACCATAAGGGAAGGGGGGAAACTGAGTGGGGGAAAAATTAGAGAGGAAGACAAACCATGAGAGACTTCTGACTCTGGAAAACAAAGGATTGCAGAAGGAGAGGTGGGTGAGGGGATAGGGTAACTGGGTGATGGGAATTAAGAAGGGCACATGATATGACGAGCACTGAGTGCTATACTATATGTTGGCAAATCGAAGTTTAATTAATTAAGTAATTAAAATGAGGTCTTGGGGTAACTAGGTGGCTCAGTGGTTGAGCGTCTGTCTGCCTTTGGCTCAGGGCATGATCCTGGGATCCGGGATCGAATCTCCCATTGGGCTCCCTGAAGGGAGCCTGCTTCTCCCTCTGCCTGTGTCTCGGCCTCTCTCTGTGTGTATCTCATGAATAAATAAATAAATAAAATCTTTTCTAAAAATAAAAATAGAATAAAATAAAATAAAATGAGGTCTTTACGTGGGTTCTAATTAAATATGACTGGTGTCCATGTAAGAAGAGAAAATGTGGACACAGATGTCTGCAAACATATGGGGAAGACTATGTGAGAACAGAGAGAGGAGGCAGCCATCTGCAAGCCAAGGAAAGAAGCCTCAGAAGAAACCAACTTGATATTGGTTTTCTGGCCTCCAGAACTGAGAAAATAAATAAATTTCTGTTGTTTAAGCCCTCTAGTCTGTGACACTTTGTTATGGTGGCCTGAGAAAATGAATACAGTGCTAATGTTGGTGGCCCCATTCCTTAATTTGAGAACCACTCAGAACTCCAGGGTTTACCCTTAATTCCATCTTCTCCTGGGGTAGAGTCCCTTCTATCCTCAGGCAGGATAGGGATAGTCCCATTTTACCCTCTCTGTTAGCTCCCCACTAAAGTCTGCTTATAGTTTATGAGTAAATTTCTTTTGTTCTTTTCCTCTCCCATCTCATTATATTATTATTTTGAAGAGAGAGACAAAGGGAACAGGTCATCAGCAAGAGGCAAATACTGTTAGCTTCTGGGCAGATTTTACACTCATTTTAAAAATGTATCTTTTATACATACAGTTGAGATCATACTTCACTTATTTAGGATAACAAGCATTTCCTATGTGATTAAACATTTATAAACCTGATTTTAATTACTGCAAGCATATAATAATGTATCATTTTTGGTGCTTCCTACAATACAATTTTTTTTTTTAAATTTCAACATGAGTCATTCTCTGTGGCCTCTGGCCAGACTTCACACTCTTTGCTTTGTTACCACTGTGATTTACTGCTCCCCACCAGACAGCTGGGTTAGATGTCACAATGAATCTTTACATTTAAGAGATGAAGAAACTGCCATTTGCAGAGGTCATTTACAAACAACCACGTAGGTGGAGGCAGAGTGATGTTCTATGTATTAATGAAGAAATATCAGGTTAGAACTCTGAGACTTCCAGTTCTAGTCTCAACATTCATTTACTGGAGCTGGCAGCTGAGAACCCACTGAGGTTCTGTATTTGCATAGGATCACAGAACATGGCCGGGGGCAGATGCCTGGCCTCCTGCCTCCTCATCCTGGCTGTTTCCATGAGACAGCATGACTGTCACATGCTTCACACCCTCACCTAGAGAGGGCACAACCCAAGAGGTACCAGGCTGTTCAGGACTTCTCTGGACAAGCCTCTGCCCCAAAGGAGTCCAATTTCCTACTTCTCCAAACTCTCTCCTTTTAGTGCTTGGTGGATGGTGACCTATGCATGAAAGGAAGCTTCATTAATTCAGATCCCAGTAGCTCAGAACCAATCTATCATCCTTTAATTTCAAGATATGTTCAAATTAAGCTTAATCTATGCACATGGTTGTCTTAAAGCATATTTATTAAATTCAGAGATATGGATGGGGAAACTAAACTTCTTATTTTGACTTGCAGATTCACTTGTAGTTGTAAGAAATAATACAGAGAAATCCTGTGTACTCTTTACCCAGTTTCTCCCAGTGATAGTGTCTTGCAAACCTATGGTACAATATCACAAACAGGATACTGACATGGATACAGTCAAGACACAACACATTTCTGTAACAGGAGAACCCCTCGTGTTGCCTGAAACTACATTTGATGAGGTCACTATTTTTTTTTAATTTTAGCCTTTCCAATGACTATACAGTAATTTTATGACTTTACTTTGCATTTCCCTAATGGCTAATGAACATCTTTTTGGAGCTTGTCATCTGTTTATCTTCTTCAGTGAATTGTGTCTTTTATCCCCTTTTCTAATTGGATGCTTTTTTTTTTTTTTTTTACTGTTGAGTTTTGAGAGTTCTTTATACAGTCTAGATACTAGTCACTGGTCAGCTCTGTGATTTGCAAATATTTCCCCAGTCTACAGCTTGTCTTTTCATTCTCTTAACAGGGTCTTACACTGAACAAAAGTTTTCAATTCTGGTGGAGTCCCATTTTTTTTATTTTTAACTTTATGGTTCATATTTTTGGTTTCCAGTATAAGAATTTTTTTTGCCTACCCCTAGATCCTGAAGATTTTCTCATTCCCCCCCCCAAAGTTTTCTATTTTTACATTTATATTTAAACTCCTCATCCATTTTGAATTTTTGTATAAGGTGTGAGACTTAGGTTGAGATTCTTTTTGTTTGTTTTGCCGATGGACAGGCAATTGCTCCAGCACAATTGGTTGAAAAGACAATCCTTCTGATGTAGGCTGACCAGGTCTGAGGACCCAGAGGGGCTCCCAAAGGACGAGTCAAGAGGGTTTGTGGCTTTGCATAGAGTAGGAATCAGACAAAAGCTGAGAGAAAGTGAGAGCCAAGGTTATTTAATAGTGATACAGTATAACAGATCGAGTGTCTGGGAGATTCAGAAAGGAAAGGAGAGAGAGTCTCATCTTTGCTTGGGTCCTGGGGTTTTTATTGAGGATGGTGGCTTGCTGTATGTGTACTCTCAAGCATCCAAGAACTGGTCAGAACAAGGATGAGTGTTCAGGTGTCCTCCATAAGTCATTTATGCCTGGAGCCAGGGTCTTGGCATCAAGGTGTGTAGAGTTGGTGATCTGGACAAGACAACCTAGGCACTCTTATGGTATATTAATGAAATATCACTAATTGCTTGACTTTTATAAGGAGGACATAGACTATCTGTGCTATAAGGCTGGTATAAGGTGAGGAAGCAGGTCCTAGCAAGAGTAAAGGCAGGAAAAGGAGCAAAAGCAGTCCTTCATGGGGTCCCTTTAGTTTCCCTATCTCACTTCCTCCATTGAATTACTTCTAACCCTTGTCAAAACTCAACTGGGCATATTTGTGTGGCTTTATTTCTGGGCTGAGTTTGATTGCTATATACCATACAATTCACCAGTTTAAAATGGTTTTTAGTATATTCCTACAGTTGCACAAAGCATCATCACAATCAGTTTTAGAATGTTTCATCACCCCAAAAAGGGAACTAAAAAGGGAACTTTTACCATCTTAAGAAAAACAAGTTGTTCCAAAACATAAAGCAGGGATGCCTGGGTCGCTCAGTGGTTGAGCATTTGCCTTTGGCTCAGGGCATGATCCTGGAGTCCTGGGATCAAGTCCCGCATGGCATTCCCCACGGGGAGCCTGCTTCTCCTTCTGCCTGTGTCTCTGCCTCTCTCTCTGTGTCTCTCATGTATAAATAAATAAAATATTAAAAAAACATGAAGCATATTAAAAATTATCTGCATGTGCCCCAAAGTGGAGAATAGGCTCTCTTTGATAAACCTGCAATGTAACATCAATCTGGGCACAAGCCTGGAAGTGGTCAGCTCCACAGGAAGGCCCCAGAAACACTTTGACTATTTCCCCACAGACAGCTGCCTCCCACAGGTTTCAACTGCCTCCAACATAGGGCCTTGGCCTCCAACCTCCCAGAATCTTCATCCCTGGAAGATGGAACCCCTGCTGCCAAGAATCTGCATCAAGTCTCTATCTCAAGTGCTAGCTCTCCCTCTATCATAAAGTGCTTTATACTCTGTGTCAGGGCAGAGGGAGCTGACACAAAGCCTGCAGTGACTGTGGGTACTGTTTTGAGCAGCAGAGTACAGATGCAAGGTTAGCCTCCAACCCTCTGCAGCCTCCTCCCCTGCAGCAGCTAAGGCCTCCCACCTCTCAGAGCAAGACCCCAGGGCCAAAGAAACAAACAATCCAATCATGAAATGGGCAAAAGACATGAACAGAAATCTCACAGAGGAAGACATAGACATGGCCAACATGCACATGAGAAAATGCTCCGCATCACTTGCTATCAGGGAAATACAAATCAAAACCACAATGAGATACCACCTCACACCAGTGAGCATGGGGAAAATTAACAAGGCAGGAAACAACAAATATGGGAGAGGATGTGGAGAAAGGGGAACCCTCTTGCACTGTTGGTGGGAATGTGAACTGGTGCAGCCACTCTGGAAAACTGTGTGGAGGTTCCTCAAAGAGTTAAAAATAGATCTGCCCTATGACCCAGCAATTGCACTGCTGGGGATTTACCCCAAAGATATAGATGCAATGAAACGCCGGGACACCTGCACCCCGATGTTTCTAGCAACAATGTCCACAATAGCCAAACTGTGGAAGGAGCCTCGGTGTCCATGGAAAGATGAATGGATAAAGAAGATGTGGTCTATGTATACAATGGAATATTCCTCAGCCATTAGAAACACAAATACCCACCATTTGCTTTGACGTGGATGGAACTGGAGGGTATTATGCTGAGTGAAAGAAGTCAATCGGAGAAGGACAAACAGTGTATGTTCTCATTCATCTGGGGAATATAAATAACAGTGAAAGGGAATATAAGGGAAGGGAGAAGAAAAAGACTCCTAACTCGGGGAAATGAACTAAGGGGGGTGGAAGGGGAGGAGGGTGGGGGGTGGGGGTGAATGGGTGACGGGCACTGAGGGGGGCACTTGACTGGATGAGCACTGGGTGTTATTCTGTATGTTGGTAAATTGAACACCAATAAAAAATTAATTAATAAAAAAAAAAAAAAAAGACCCCAGAGGAGGTCACAGCCAGGCACTGGAATGAAGGAAACAGCAATCCAGGCCTTTCTCTGCCTCCAGGCTCTGGCACCTGCCACAGTGCCCTCGCAGGCAGCTGCACCTCTTGGTCTGGTGGGCTTCTGCTCCTCTGTGTCGTCTTCACCAAGTGAAGGATTTCTCTGAGGAGGCCTGTGGCAGTCCCCTCCTTGGGAGTCCAGAGGCAGGTAGAGAGCAGGTGGCCAGCATCTGGGCTCCCAGCCAAATAGCTCATCACCACCACCACCAGCAGCGTCTTCCTTGTTTGCTATTCCGGGTGTGGACTCCGCGTGGCAGGCATCCCGCCGGTGAACCAGCGTGGTCGCAGAGGAGCTCTTGGACGCCGCCGGAGCGCTGACCTCGGGTGGGCTAGGTGACATCAGTCGGCGGAACTAGGAGCTCCGGGAAGCCCTCCTGGGGTAGAGTGGGCAGGGATGGGGAAGTAGGAGGGCCTTGGGGCTGGAGCCCTGAGTCATGAGTTAGACTTTTACAGGCTGTGTCCTGGCGACCGCGGGCAGAAGCAGCGGGAAGGAAAGCCCTAAGGAGGCCACCTTGCCTAGCTGTTTAAGGGATGCGGGGTCGTTTCCTAGAGCGTCGGTTCGGGAAGAGGTAGAGAAAGGAGGGGAGGCTGCAAACGCCGGCTGCGGCCAGACGTCCTCCCCGCGTGTGAGCACGGGCAGGCGATCCGGGGACACGGCACGCGAGGCGAGCTGAGCCAGCCTGGGTGGGAGCTCCGCGCGGCCGCGGGGTCGCGCTCCGGGGTCGGCTTCGAGCGGCCCCTGGCGCTGACGCCTCCCATTGCACTCGGGCCGCCGAGCCTCGCGCCCCGTAAAGACCTTCCCACTTTCTCCGGCGGCCGCGCTTCACTCCCGGGCGCTCGACAGCCCTTCAGCCTCGCAGCTCGCCCGCCTGCGCCTACTGCCCGACGGCCCTGCCCTGCGCCGGAGCGGGCTACCCTGTTGAGAGTGGGGGCAAGAGGCCGCGGACCGTTTGTGGAAATGGGCGCCCGGGAGGCGGGCCCGCGCCCCCTCTGATGACTTCCCCAGGGAGTACCTGGAAAGGTCCAGCGCAGGCTCCCGATGTGATGTGCGAGACTCTGCCTGCGCCTTGGGAAAGCCACATCTCTCTGAAGAGGGGCCCGAGTTCCCTGTGAAATGGAGACAGGCAGCTCGAAATCCCACACACCATATGAGCTCTGGGTATGAGGACGCTCCCAGGCAGGGCCAGGCAGCCTGACCCCTAAGCTTGCCCTCTTGGGGCCTGGGGAAGAGAACAGATGTATCAGAGGCAGCTTCCAAGACAAGAAGGAAAGAATGTTGGCATGAAGACAAGGGGGAGTGTTGTGGACAAAGGCCTGGAGAGCAAGCGAAGGCCAGACGAGTCTGGGCAGGAGTGAGAGGAAGGGGCAAGGTGGCTCTCTGTGGCCCAGCATCCAGTGCTCTGGAGCAGGGCTGGCGGTTGGAATGGAGACATCAACCCGGCCCAACAAAGGGCCTCACTGGTTCCATCTGACATTCGGATCAAAAGTATAGCATAGGGAATACAGTCAATCATATTGTAATGACCTTGTGTGGTGACAGACGGTGACTACACTCACTATGGAGAGCACGGAGTAATGTATAGAATTGTCCATTCACTACCTTATACACCCGAAACTAATATAACATTGTATGCTAATCCTACTTCAATAAAAGGAAAGCAAAACACAAAGGTCTGTGGAGCCGCTTTAGGGTTTAAGTACGGGACACTGTCAGATTTTATTTTAAAAAGATCATTCCGAGGGATGGTGAAGGGCTGGCAGGAAACAAGGCAGAGGCACGGGGTTTGGGGGCCCTCAGTGGAGGCCTGTGTGAACTGAGTGTCCCAGCCGAGACCTCCTCAGAGGTCAACCTAGCACAGTAACACGCAGGTCGGACGGTTTGGCTCTGGGTCCTGAGGGAGAGAGAGCCAAGGGTCCAGGCCCCTGGTGGTTTACCCAAGACCTCTCATGCCTCTCAGGAAGAGGATTCTCATAGTTAGGGAGAGCCCTGCAAGGCTGGGCCTTATTACTTGTTTCCTCACTACCCTTGGAAAACTACTCTGAACTCAAGAGGAGAGAGACCCAAGCAATCCCGGCTTTCAGGGTGGTTCCAGGATATAGATCATTCTCAGGAGGTTCAGTAAGAGCCCACAGCCCTGAATATTCAGAGAAGGCAGGACAGAGACCTAAAGAATAAAATGAAAGGGAAAAACACTGAGGTGATTAACAAATCAGAAAGAAAGCAGACACTCTGAACTGAGTTGCTTTTTGGAGTTGAGATTTTTTTAATTGCAATGCTAATACCTGCTCATTATAGAAACATTTAAAAGCATCAAAAAATGTTAAGAGGAAAAATATTCATATCCTCCCACTCAAACTCTCCTACTAGTTGAGTTTATCATTTAATGTTTTCCTTAGTTTTCAAACTTTTAACACAATTGTTATATTGCCTTCTCAATTTGCAGAGTCCCTCTTCACTTAAGGATATCAAAAGTACTCTCGTTATGTAATACATTTTCCTGGGTCATCTTAAAATTTGCAGCATTGAACAAATCACCTTAATACTGGTATGCCAGGTTCAAGCTAATCCCTGATCCCCAAATTCCAATTAATTTACAAATTAGGAATGCAAGTACTATTGGTTTACTTGCCTTTTACATTATAACAGAAGTTAAGAATCCTAGCTTCCTGATTCTTTTATTTTTTTAGATTTTATTTTTTTTAACTAATCTTAAAAACACCCAACATGGGGCTCGAACCCATAAGTCCAAGATCAAGAGTTGCATGCTTCACCAGCGGTTCCAGGCAACCCTCATCTCCTGATTCTTATTAACCCCCTTTTTTTGTTTTCCTGAAAAATATTTAGGCAACTCTAAGCACAGTGACTTAGAAATAAATTATAGTGGTATAGTTAACTTCCAGTAGAAGCAAGGAGGAAGTGTGAGCTGAGGTTGGTTAATAAGATTGGGATAGTCTCCTGTATTATATGAAGCATGTGAGCTAGAGTAATAGCCTTAGGAAATAATCAATGCCATTTTTGTTGGGTTCAGATTGATTTCATAAGGAAGAACTGAGCTACTGAAACATAGTCACATAGAAACATTGCCTCATTATTTAAAGTCCACCACCCAAAAAAAGAGTTTGCAGCATCTTCTCAGTGGTTGACCTGGGAGCAGGAAGGAGATATTTGTCATTCTTCACACTGTGAATTACAGCCAGAAAGAGGATCTCTGCTGACCTTAAAGGAAACCTTAGGGAATAGGCCTTATGTTTTGAGGTCAGAGACAAGGAACATGAGTACTCAGCATCTTATAGGAATTGGGCTCCATCATTGACATGCCCTTGCTCTTCAGGTTGGGGTCTACAAACAAGAGACATTAACCTCAGATCTCCTGAATAAGGATCTATATTTAATAGCATCCCTCCGGGTGGGGGCAGGGGCGGGGGGGGGCACGTGGGTGACTCAGTCAGTTGAGTGTCAGACTCCTGATTCAGCTTGGGTTGTGATCTCAGGATCATGAGATTGGGCCCCACTTTGGGTTCTAAGCTGGCTGTGGAGTCTGCTTGGGATTCTCTCCCTCTCCCTCTTCCTTCCCTCGGCTTGCATGTTCTCTCTCTCTCTCTCTCTGTCCCTCAAAAACAAATAAATGAATGGCATCCCTAGGGCACCAGGGTGGCTCAGTCAGTTAAGCTGTGGACTCTTGATTTAAACTCAGATCATGGGGCAGCCCCGGTGGCGCAGTGGTTTAGCGCTGCCTGCAGCCCAGGGCGTGATCCTGGAGACCCTGGATCGAGTCCCACGTCAGGCTCTCTGCATGGAGCCTGCTTCTCCCTCTGCCTGTGTCTCTGCCTCTCATTCTCTCTCTGTGTTTCTATGAATAAATAAATAAAATCTTTTAAAAAAATAAAATAAAATAAACTCAGATCATGATCTCAGGTTCATGATATCAAGCCCTGAGGTGGGCTCCATACTCAGTGGGGAATCTAATTGAAATTCTCCATCTCCCATAGCCCCTCCCCTCAACTTCATGCTCTCTCTCTAAGATAATAAATAAACAAATCTTAAAGAGCATCCCCAAGTTATATGCACATTACATTTGGGAAGCACTCCTCTTTGTAACATCATGAATTCTTTTTTTTTTTTTTAAGATTTATTTATTTATTCAGAGAGAGAGAGAGGCAGAGACACAGGCAGAGGGAGAAGCAGGCTCCCTGCAGGAAGCCCGACATGGGACTTGATCCCGGGTCTCCAGGATCACACCCTGGGCTGCAGGCAGCGCTAAACTGCTGCGCCACTGGGGCTGCCCACATCATGAATTCTTTAGCCCTTTTCCTTCAGAAAAGGTAAGACTACATGTTCAGGAATTCCAATCTTTGGGAATATTTTTCTTTTTCCTCTTTCCAGGAAGCAATTATTTTTCTTCCAAGTGCCACTGGGTAGTGTTTTCTACTATGACAGTTATGCAAGATTCCACAGGAATATGAAATATAAGGACCTTGCCAGTGTATGATTCACAGATAGAGCATGTCTTCCCAAAAAGGTTTGCATTGTACTTTTAGTATACACATTTTATAAAAAGATTTTATTTATTTATTTGAGAGAGAATCATGAGCAGATGGGAGAGACAGAGGGAGAGGGAAAAGTAGACTCCTCGCTAAGCAGGGAGCCCAATGTGGGGCTTGATCCCAGGACCCTGAGATCATGACCTGAGCCCAAGGCAGATCCCCAATAGACTGAGCCACCCAGGCACCCCTTTAGTAATTATGGCTGGCTCTGTTTCTTCTCTTTGGTTTATCATCTTTCCATGGTCACATCATGGACCAGGTCCCAACTCAAAGGAAGGGTCAGATTGCTGCTAAAGGTACACAATCTCCTTGTTGAGAGCATAGCTAAAGAAGCAAGTCTCTGGGAGACTGATGAACTGTGCTCTTTATTCCTTGGTAATTTAGGAGATGCTGAACTCATCACTTCCAACCTGTTAGAAGCCCCACTCCTTTGCCACAATTAATCAGTTGTTATTGCTTTATCGTAGAGGAAAACCCATGATACAGGGGGTGATTGGGGACTTAAATGTAAACTGTAGATCTGCCACCAAGTCATTTTGTCCAATCACAATCTCCAGCGTGTAAGTTATGTGATGAAATAACCCAATGTGACATATTGGGTGGGCCTAGGGAATGGAATAAACAGTCTGATAACATACTACTTTTAGTTACTAAGAGCTGAACATTTCTGAGGGTCCCTGGGTGTCACAGTTGGTTAAGTGTACGACTCTTGGCTTCAGCTCAGGTTGCAATCTCAGGGTTGTGAGATGGAGTCCTGTGTTGGGCTCCATGCTCAATGGGGAGTTGGCTTGGGACTCTCTCTCTCTCTCTCTCTCCCTCTGCTCCTCCCCTTCCCATGCTCCCTTGGGCACTTGTACACACCCACTCTCTCTCTCTCTCTAAAGTAAATAAATAAATCTTTAAAAAAAAAAAGACCCAAACACTTCTATTGTGAATAGATGGCAGATGTACAATGGCTTTTGCTTTGATGAATTATAGTTTTCTTTGCTGTTTCTGAGAATATTGTAGCTTAGCTGCTTCTGAACACTAACACCAATTTACAAAATAACATGAGTCATGATGAAAGAGACCCGAAAAGGGAAAACAGGGCTTAATAAACTAGTCTCTGGGTCAGAGCACAATAACATCCTTCTCCAAAGAGCTGACCTAAGCCTGTAGCCAGACATTAGTCAGTGAGTATCAAAGAGGTCTGCACGGAAAATGTGAGTGCCAACTGAATGTATTAAGGCTCTCCTTTTCTTGACAAGTAAATTCTCACTTTCCTGAGACTTCACTGTGTGCCAGATACTGTGCTGGGGACAGTGAACATGATATTATCCCTGCCCTCAAGAGGCTTACAGTCTGTGCTAAAGAAACAGATAAGTAAACAGGAAATTGTGAGCCAGCATAAGTCATGTCTGATGGCAAGTGCATGGCTGGGAGCCAGAGATGAGAAAAGTTAAAGCTGGAGTTAAAACACATAATATGAAACACACACACACACACACACACACACAAACATGAGTCAAGAGGAAGAACAACAGAAATCTTGAGTAGTGATGCACCTGGAACCTATAAAAGAAAAAAAAAAGAAAAATTACTTTGCAGAGGCCAAAAGGGGCTCCAGAGTCCCCCATACACAGAAAGTGTATTCAGGGAGCTGGCCCTTCATGTCAGGTTCAGGAGCAAAAGAGGAGTTAGGTTTGTCAGGTTTCCACATGCAAAAGAGGAGTTATTGGGGGGTCCTCATTTTTGGTCCTGGCTTGAATTCTTTCTCTGCCTGGTATTTCTGGGCTCAATTTCCCTGTGTGAAAATAGAGTTAGACCAGATTATCTCTGCAAGTTTCTTTCCAGGTAGAATATCTTATAGCTGATTAATATTTTAAAGTTGTACCATCTCAAATGCTCACTGTAAGTCATCTCCATGTGTACATTGTATTGCTTTATTATTTAATTTTGTTCCATTTTTTACAACCCATTAAGAAAACTAGAGAAGTGTAGATGTAAAAAACAAAACAAAACAAAACAAAAAAGACAATCCAGTGAGAGAAGGAAAAAGAGAATGGCTTAGAGAGGTGACCTTGTTGAAAAAATGAGACCCTTTTCACTCCTGAGTGCTCAGCCTGCAAAGAGAACCCCAGACTGTCCCAGGATGAGATGCATGGAGCCACTCATCCTTCACAAACTTTGTTCTTCTTCCACCATCCTCATACTACATGTAAAACTAGGATATTCATTAGATAACTGGAACCTAAGGAGGATGAAATCCAAGCCCACCTTCATTGGATCTGAGCCACACTCACAAAAGATATGAAGCACATAGAGTGAGATTGAGCACTGGAATCCTCAAGAAACTCAGCAAGATGCCAGACCCTTTATCTTAATGAAGCTAGCAGGACCACATGGTTTGTATCTTTCTTTTAAGAAACTGTTTCCTGAGTTAAAAAGCAATTAATAGCCCATGTATGCCTTAAAAGTAAAAACACCAAAATTGGGCAGCCCCGGTGGCACAGCGGTTTAGCGCCGCCTGCAGCCCGGGGTGTGATCCTGGAGACCCGGGATCGAGTCCCACATGGGGCTTCCTGCATGGAGCCTGCTTCTCCCTCTGCCTGTGTCTCTGCCTCTCTCTCGCTCTCTCTGAATAAATAAATAAAATAAAATAAAATAAAATAAAATAAAATAAAATACCAAAATTAAGACCCCTGCAATAAAGAAGAAAAAAAATAGGAGGATAAAAGTCTATATAATGGTTAAAAAGATGGGGAGGGGAAGTAATGTTAGCAAGTGTGGCAGGGGAGGGGTCATCATCATTCAACAAATATTCAGGGTTTTCCTCGTGGCTCTGTGTTCAGTCAGTGCTGGGCACTCAAAGATGAAACAGCCAGTCGCTGTTCTGCTCAAGCAGAAAGAGGAGACAGATAGATACACACAAATAAGAACAAAACCCTGTGCTAAGAATTCTACATTCTTACCACTCAAAAATGTTGCCCTGGATCAATCAACAGCATCAGTGTCACCTGAGAGATTGCTAGAAACACTTAAGTCTTTGGCTCCAGAGTCAGAATCTGCATGTCAACAGGAATACCCAAGTTTTAGTAGCACTGTTCTGTATAGTGAGGGCCCATGGGTACCATGCAGTTGGAAAGAGAAGGGCTGACTCTGCCTGAGAAAGTTTAGAGATGGCTTCCCCAAGAAAGTCACTTTGGGGCTGGATCTGCAAAGATGAATAGGAACTTACTGGTTTGGAAAGAGAGGAAGGAAATTCCAGCAAAAAGAAGGGGTTAGGATGAACAGGTAGCCTACTAAGACAGATGAAGCCAAATTGGAAACATAGGCTGGAATCTGATTTTGAAGATAACTTATCCACCATATGAAGGAATTTATGGGTTTTTTTGTTTGTTTGTTTCCAAAGGATGGAAATCAAGTAAGAAAGGAGAACATTCTCCAGGCACCATACTGATGTTTAATCAGTGCCAAGGTGTTCAATGCACATTAGAGGCACTGATGACCTTGTTCACAGTGAGAATATATTTTCAGAAGGAAAAAAATCAGAACAGATTAGTGTCCTCCAGGTTTGCTCAGAGAGAATGAGTGTCCGTGAATTTGAAGGAAAATCGAAAAGAAAATTTCCATCTAAAGACTTTTTTTTCTGAAGGCAATAAAGGCAAGGAAATTATGAATTCCTCTAAATGGTATTAAACTGAAACACGGTGCCAAGAGACTTGGAAATTAATTATTCTTAGAGGGAAAGTAGCAGCTGTTTAATCTTTTAAACAACCTCATGAAGGCAGCCCGGGTGGCTCAGTGGTTTAGTGCAGCCTTCAGACCAGGGTGTGGTCCTATAGACCTGGGATTGAGTCTCACATCAGGCTCCTTGCATGGAGCCTGCTTATCCCTCAGCCTGTGTCTGTGCCTCTCTCTCTGTGTGTGTGTCTCATGAATAAATAAATAAAATCTTTACAAAAAAAAACTTCATGAAAAGCTAAAGTATATAGAGAATACTTAACCTCACTTCAGCTGAAATTTAGTTCTAGCTCAGGACTCAAAAGTCTGGTGTTCTGATAAGTATGAGCCAGATCAATTGGATGTTGAATAGTTGCCCAGGATTCTGGCTCTGGGTGTGATTATCATCCCTATGTAGGACCAGGCTTTTCTTCATCTTCCAACTGGCTGGATCCTCTCAATGATGAGCTGGAGAAAGCCATAGGGCTTTTAAAAGTGGCAGAAGTCATTTGTCCTACTCACTATTATAATGATTATTGATTTCTTAACTGTCCTATATGTGTGGAATAAGATACTGTGTCAAATCTAGCAGGGATAATTCAGACAGCTCCCACTTTTAGGGATAAATTTGTCCTGGTACCTGAAAGTGACTTATTGTAGCAAAAGTCCTTGGGCTATTGGGGCTGTTAATTGGAGGGTAAAGTGTGTGAGAAGTAAAAAGCAGAGCATTAGTAGGTAGGACAAAATCATGCTGCAATGTGTACAACTGGCAGAAAAGGTGAGGCACCCACTAAATGCTGTCACTAAATGAATGCTTCACAGTGTTCACCTTTAATTAATTTCATACAAGATAGCTGTCATTAGCTCCAATTTCAAATGATGAACCTGCAGCTCAGTGAGGATGATTGTTAGGTCCCCATAGCCAGGCTGTGCAGAGCTGGGATTCAAATCTGGGTCAGACTTATTGTGACAATCGTTAACTACCCTTGTCTTCATGGAGTGCACTGCACTGCCACTCAGAATTCTGTCTCTGAAAGCCTGCAAGTTTGCTGCCCGTTTGTCTAGTCTTCAGAAAATTCACCAAAACAGCAGAACAGACAAGAACCACAGGGATAAAAGAAGTTATTGAGCAGTGACCATTAAATTATATAAAATATATAAAGCATATGTAATCATATATAATAATGATTGTTTTGCTTTAAAAACTTCCCTTTACAAAAGGCTTCAGCATAGATTTTACATATCCAGCTTCTAAATACACTTAAGATAATCTGTTTATAGATATTGAGTTTGTAGTTTCTCCAGAACACAGTGATCATGTACAGATGAATGAATATTTCACATAAGTGCAAATTTACCCATCCATTTGGTTCCTTGAGATACTAGTAATAGTAAATCAATAAGCATTTATTTATCATTTATTCCTTGCCAAAGATGCTGTACTAAATCCTAGAAGAGAAACAATCAGGCACACAGTCCTGCTCTCTTTAGAGACTTCTTTAAGTCTCTCACCAGCAGGAGAGATGAATCAAACAAATGCAGAATTAAGTCTAAGAAGTTTTTTTTTTTTCAGTGTTAGTGACAATAGGGGAAAAATTATAAAGAGAGAAAGGTTTTACCAGACTGAAAAGTATTCAGATGATACTCCTTATAGAGACTCAGAACGAAGTAATACAATCAGGTTCAGGAGGGCTAGGGAAAGCTTTGCAGAGCCAATTCTTGTTACTGGGTTTAGAAAGGAGATAAATATGGAAAGGCGAAAAGCAAATGTACTTGTCAGGCCCAAACAAACATTTAGAGGAAGATGTTAGTTAGGGAAGAATAAGTGGACTGATTTGAATTTGAAGAAACATGTGCAAATGGACTCTGGACTATTAAATCAGAAAAGGCAAGCTGGAACCAAATTATGAAGAAAGCCTTGAAAGACACATGCAGTCATTTGGATGGCTCTTTTTAGGTATGGCAGCCACCAAAGATTTTCAGTCCAATTAAAATTCTTCCTTCTTTTTCAGTAATTGGTGCTGGACAACTGAATATCAACATGCAAAAAAATGAAGTTGACTCTCCGACCTACACACCATATGCAAAAATTAACTCAAGATGGATCACAGACCTAAATGTAAAGGATAAAACTCTTAGAAGAATACATAGGAGTAAATCTTTGTGATCAGGGTTAAGCAATTCTTTCTTTCTTTTTTTTAAAGGTTTTATTTATTTATTTGGGAGAGAGAGAGAGAGAGAGCACAGAGGGAGAAGCAGACTTCCCACTGAGCAGAAAGCCTGATGTAGGGCTCAATCCCTGGACCCTGAGATCATGACCTGAGCTGAAGGCAGATGCTTAATGGACTTAACCACCCAGGAAGCCCTAAGCAATTATTTCTTAGGTGCTACACCAAAAGTACAAATGATAAAAGAATACAAAGCTGTGGTCATCAAGACAGTGTGGTACTGGCACAAAAACAGACACATAGATCAGTGGAACAGAATAGAGAATCCAGAAGTGGACCCTGAACTTTATGGGCAACTAATATTCGATAAAGGAGGAAAGACTATCCATTGGAAGAAAGACAGTCTCTTCAATAAATGGTGCTGGGAAAATTGGACATCCACATGCAGAAGAATGAAACTAGACCACTCTCTTTCACCATACACAAAGATAAACTCAAAATGGATGAAAGATCTAAATGTGAGACAAGATTCCATCAAAATCCTAGAGAAGAACACAGGCAACACCCTTTTTGAACTCGGCCATAGTAACTTCTTGCAAGATACATCCACGAAGGCAAAAGAAACAAAAGCAAAAATGAACTATTGGGACTTCATCAAGATAAGAAGCTTTTGCACAGCAAAGGATACAGTCAACAAAACTAAAAGACAACCTACAGAATGGGAGAAGATATTTGCAAATGACATATCAGATAAAGGGCTAGTTTCCAAGATCTATAAAGAACTTATTAAACTCAACACCAAAGAAACAAACAATCCAATCATGAAATGGGCAAAAGACATGAACAGAAATCTCACAGAGGAAGACATAGACATGGCCAACATGCATATGAGAAAATGCTCTGCATCACTTGCCATCAGGGAAATACAAATCAAAACTACAATGAGATACCACCTCACACCAGTGAGAATGGGGAAAATTAACAAGGCAGGAAACAACAAATGTTGGAGAGGATGCGGAGAAAAGGGAACCCTCTTACACTGTTGGTGGGAATGTGAACTGGTGCAGCCACTCTGGAAAACTGTGTGGAGGTTCCTCAAACAGTTAAAAATATACCTGCCCTACGACCCAGCAATTGCACTGTTGGGGATTTACCCCAAAGATACAAATGCAATGAAACGCTGGGACACCTGCACCCCAATGTTTATAGCAGCAATGGCCACGATAGCCAAACTGTGGAAGGAGCCTCGGTGTCCAACGAAAGATGAATGGATAAAGAAGATGTGGTTTATGTATACAATGGAATATTCCTCAGCCATTAGAAATGACAAATACCCACCATTTGCTTCAAGGTGGATGGAACTGGAGGGTATATTATGCTGAGTGAAGTAAGCCAGTCGGAGAAGGACAAACATTATATGTTCTCATTCATTTGGGGAATATAAATAATAGTGAAAGGGAAAATAAGGGAAGGGGGAAGAAATGTGTGGGAAATATCAGAAAGGGAGACAGAACGTAAAGACTGCTAACTCTGGGAAACGAACTAGGGGTGGTAGAAGGGGAGGAGGGCGGGGGGTGGGAGTGAATGGGTGATGGGCACTGGGTGTTATTCTGTATGTTAGTAAATTGAACACCAATAAAAAAATAAATTAAAAAAAAACAAATGATAAAAGAAAAAGCTGAATTTAATAAAAACAATTTTAATTTTAAACTTCAAAGAACACTGTTAAGAAATGGAAAAGATGACCTAAAGGCTAGGAGAAAATATTTATATGTATGTCATATATCTAATGACAGACTTATACCTAAAATATTTTTAAAAACTCAATTTTTACAACTCAAAAATAAAAAAAAATTTAAACACCCAAAAGATTAAAGTTGAGTATTTTTTCAGAGAAGGAATACGAATGGACAGTAAGCACCTAAATAGATGTTCGACATCACTGGTCATTAGAGAGCAGCAAATCAAAATCACAGCGAGATGCCATCACATCACACACACTGAGATGTCTATAATAAAAAGAAAATTGGGGCACCTGAGTGGTTCAGTCAGTTAAGCATCAGACTCTTGATTTTGGATCAGGTCATGATCTCATGATTGTGAGAGAGAGCCACACGTGTGGCTCTTCTCTCAGTGCAGAGTCTGCTTGAGATGCTCTTTCCCTGTCTCTGCATCGCCTCCTGCTCACATGCACTCATTCTCTCTCTCTCATAAATAAATACAATCTTTAAAAAAAAAAAAAAGAAAAAATTTAAAAAGCCAATAACAAGTGTGGGTGAGCACGTAGAAAAACGAATCTCCATATGCTGGGAATGTAAAATGGTGTGGCCACGATGGAAAACAGTTTGGCTGTTCCCCAAAATGTTAACCATAGATTTACCATTGACCCCGAAATTCCTTTTTAAAAAAAATCTTCCAACAGAAAAAGAAAATGGTCCTGCAATGACTTGAATGTGATTGTTCGTAGCAGCGTTATTCACAATAGCCAAAATAGCGAAAATAACCCAAATGGCCACCAACTGGTGAAAAGATAAACAAAATGTTGTATATACATACAATGGAATATTATTCAGCCACAAAAGGGAAATTAGTACTATGCATGCTACAGCATAAATGAACCTCAAAAATATAATGCACAATAAAAGAAGCCGACATAAAAGACCATATATTGTATGATTCCATTTATATGAAATGTCCAGAAAAGGCACATATCTAGAGACAGAGGACTAGAGGTGGGTGTGAGGATTCATGAAATCATAACATTTCTTTTGAAGTTATGAAAATATTCTAAAAATTAGATTGCAGTTATGGTGCACACCTCTGTAAATATACTAAAAATAATTGAAATAAACTCTTAAAACTGAACTTTATGGTATGTCAATTATACCTCAATAAAGCTGTTTTATTTTTTAAAAAAACCTATCCTTCATTCCTTCTTTTCTCCCTTCCCCCATCCTGCCTTTCTTTTCTTCCTTTCTCCTCCTTTCTTTTTTGTTATTCCTTACTCTTTGTTCAAACTCTTAAACACAGATAAGCATTTAAAACATAAATGTTCAGCAAGCATCCATACTACCACTATTCTGGTAAATTAACTGAACATTTCTAGCTCAATCACCACTCCCTCCTTCACCTCTAAATACCATATTCTAGCTTTTATGAAAACTGCTTTCTCATTTTTCTTTATAGTTTTTAACAGTAAGTATGGACCTCTAAAATATGTGATGTTAGTTTTGCTTGTTTTTGAAATTGACAGAGAAATAGAACCTTAACCCTTATTTCACCCCATTTATAAAAATTAGCTTGAAATGGATTATAGACTTTTGTGTAAAACTTAAAATTCCAAAACTTTTAGAAAGAAACATAAGAGAAAAATCTTTGTGAATGTTGGTCAGGCAAAATTTTCCTAGATAGGATACAAATAGCACAAACCATTAAAAAAAATTTTTTTTTGATATATTGGATTCTGTTACACCTTAAAACTGCTCTCTAAAAGCACTACTAAGAAAATGAAAAAACAGAGCAGCCCCGGTGGCTCAGCGGTTTAATGCTGCCTACAGCCAGGGACATGATCCTGGAGACGCGGGATTGAGTCCCATGTTGGGCTCCCTGCATGCAGCCTGCTTCTCCCTCTGCCTGTGTCTCTACCTCTACCTCTATCTCTCCTGTGTATTTTCATGAATAAATAAATAAAATCTTAAAAAAAAAAAAAAGAAAATGAAAAAACAAGCCACAGACTGGAAGGAAATATTTTCAAAATACATATCTGATTTAAAGAACATAAATCCAGAATACATAAAGAATTCTCAAAATTCAATAATACCAAGTAGCATGGCTAAAATTAAGAATCCTGACAATACCAAGTGTTGGGGAGTATGCAGAGCAAATGTCACTCTCATATATTGCTGGTAGGAGGACAAACCAACACAGATATTTTGGAAAATAGTATGGCAGTTTTTTATAGAGTTGAACATACATTTACCATGGAACCCAGTGATCACATTCACATATGCCCAAGAAAATTGAAAACACATACCCACGCAAAATCCAAATGTTTATAGGAACCTTATTCATAATCACCCAAAACTAGAAACAACCCAGTGTTCATCAACTAGTGAATGAATACACAAATATGGTACCTCCATACAAGGGACTACTACTCATCAATAAGAAGGAATGAGCTATTGGTACACATGCTACAATATGGTTGAATCTGAAAAACATACTAAGTGGAAGATGTCAGATAAAAAAGGCTATACACCAAAGGATTACATCTCATTCTGGAAAAAGTAAAACTATAGGAGTAGAAGTCAGGCTACGGTTTGCCAGGGTCTGGAGTGAAGTTAGGGGATTGACTTTTAAGGGGCGAGGGAGAATTTTGGGGGAGGTCACTAAAATATTCTATATATTCTAATATTCTCTTGATTATGGTGGCAATTGTTTACATTTGTCAAACATTCAACTATACACCTTTTTAAGGGTGAATTTTATATACCTCCAGAAACTTAACTTTTAAAAAATATTCATTCATGTTGTTTTGTGTAGCTATCACTCTTAAATTATTGCTCTGGATGATTATGATTATTATTATTATTATTGCCTTTATATGAGTATACAATTTATTATGATGGGCACTGAAGCATTTGTCATTTTGGGGTATTACAAATAATCATGCAGTGGACATTCCTTTAGGTATATCCATTTCCCAGGTACACGTGCATGCAATTCTGTTGAGTAAATACTTAGGAGTAGAGTGCTGGGTCATGAAGTGTGCTGGCTTCAACTTTATTAGATAATGCCAAACTCACTTTATGAAGTGATTGTAAAAATTTACACTCTCATCAGCAGTGAATGAGAGTATTCCTTGTTGTACATTGCCAGCAGTTGGTATTGTTAGTCTTTTTTCTCCTGAAGAGCCAATGTAATGGATGTGTAATGATAGTTCATGGAGGTTTTATTTTGCATTTCCCTGATAACGAATGTTATTTAGCACCTTTTCTTGAGTTTATTGGCCATTTTTGTTTCACCTTTTGTAAATTGCCTGTAGGGGGTTTCTTGCTCATTTTTCTCCTGGGGTTTGTCAGTCTTTTCCTTACTGATTTGTAGTAGTCCTTTATAGTCTGTCTCTTTGTTGACTATATGTGCTACAAACATCTCAGGGGTTTGCTCTTTCACATGTAATAGGTGTCCTTTGATAAAGCTAAGTCCATAATTTTAATGTAATTCAATTTATCATTCTCTTTCATTATGTTTGCTGCTTTCTCAGGACTTAAAAAACTTTTTTTTTTTAATTTATTTATTTATTCGTGAGAGACACAGAGAGAGAAAGAGAGAGAGGCAGAAACATAGGCAGAGGGAGAAGCAGGCTCCATGCAGGGAGCCAGAGGTGGGACTCGATCATGGGTCTCCAGGATCAGGCCCTGGGCTTAAGGCGGCGCTAAATCGCTGAGCCACTGGGGCTGCCCTTAAAAAACTTTAAAAAAAGATTTTATTGATTTATTTGAGAGAGAGTGTGTGAGAGGAGTGGCGGGTGGGGGTGGGGGGCGGCACGAGGGAGAGGAAGAGGCAGACTTCTGGCAGAGCAAAGAGCCCCACGCAGGGCTCAATCCCAGGACCAGGATCATGATCTTAACCAACTGTGCCATCCAGGCGCCCATGTTTGCTGCTATTTATTTATTTATTTATTTAGCTGCTTTTTAAAGAAGTTTTCTTCTAATCTAAAGTCAAAAAGTTACTCTCCTTTCCTGAATTCTAAATGCTTCATAATTTTCACTTTAACATTTGTGTTTAAAATCCACCTTAAATTGATTTTTTTTCTGTATAATGTAAGGTATGGGTTAAGATTAGTTTTTATCTATATGTCTATTCCAAGCACCACTTACTCAAAAAACAACATTTTCCCCTTTATTTATAAACCAAGTGCCCATGTGCATATAAGCCTAGGTTATTGCGTATTTAAAACTGCTTATCTATAGCATTAATTCTTGAAAGATAGATTGGCTAGATATAAAGATGGTTCTGCTTGTTTATTTACATTTAGGGTAGTCTACCTTTTTGTGACTTAGGTGAGCTCTGAGCTTATTTTTAATTACTGCTCCACTCACAACTTGCTTTGTATGTTTCTTTTGGAAAGTCTAATGTCAGTCTAATTCCCTTGCTCTTATAAGTTGTTTGTTCTTTCCAGACCTGGAGGCTCTAAACAATATTTCATTTTAAAGTCTAATACTTTCACTAAAATTTATCTTAGAGAGGACCATTGTAAATCAATATTACATGGTGCCCAGTGGGCCTTTTCAACATGTTAATTCAAGCTTTAATTTATCTCTAGAAAGTTTTCTTGGATTATAGTTCAAATGTTAGTTCTGTTCTCTCTCTCTCTTTTTTTTTTTTTTTTTTTTTGTTGTGGTTGTTTTCTTCTTCATGGATTCCTAATATAGGTATTTTGGCATTTTTTGGCCTGTCTTCAATTTAAACCATTTTCTCTCTGTTCTTTTTTTTTTTTTTTATTCTCTTAACCTCATTTTAAATGTTCTTGGTTATAGTATGTCACTAAAGAAAGCCAACAAACATGGGAAAGAAAGCAAGGGAAGAAAGAACAGAGCAGATCTATAAAAACAACCATAAAACAAATAAGAAAATGGCAATAAGTACATATCTATAATAATTACTTTGAATATAAATGTACTAAATGTTCCAATCAAAAGACACAGGGTGATGGAATGGTGTAAAAAGCAAGATATCTATATGCTGCCTACAAGAAACTCATTTTAGACCTAAAGACACATGTAGATTGAAAGTGAAGGACAGAAAGGTATTTATCATGTATATGGAAGTGAAAAGAAAGCCAGGGTAGCAATACTTATATTGGACAAAGTAGACTTTAAAACAAAGACTGTAACAAGAGACAAAGAAGGACACTACATAATTATAAAGGGAGCAAGCCAACAAAAAGATATAACAATGGTAAATATTTATGCACCCAACATAGGAGCACCCAAATACATAAAGCAACTAATAATAAACATGAAGGAATTATTTGGTAGTAATACAATAATAGTAGGTGACATTACCACAGAACTTACATCAACAAATAGATCACCCAAACAAAATCAGAAGGGAAACATGATTTTTAATGACACATTGGACCAGATGGATCTATAAGATATATTCAGAACATCCCATCCTAAAGCAGCAGAATACACATTCTTTTCAAATGTACATGGAACATTCATGGAACAGAATAGATCATATGTTAGGCTACAAAATAAATCTCAGCAAATTCAAGAAGATTGAAGTCATACCATGCATCTTTTCCAACTACAACATTATGAAACTAGAAATCAACCACAAGAAAAAATTCTGGAAAGAACACAAATACATGGAGGTTAAATAACATGGCATTAAACAATGAGTGGGTTAACCAAGAAATCAAATAGGAAATAAAAAGAAATTCATGGAGACAAATGAAAATGAAAATAAAATGGCCCCAAATCTTTGGGAGGCAACAGAAGCTGTTCTAAGGGGGAAGTTCATAGCAATACAGGCCTACAAGAAGAAGCAAGAAAAATCTCAAATAAACAATCTAGACTTACATCTGAAGGAGCTAAAAAAACAAACAAACAAACAAACAAACAAACAAACAAATAAAGCCCAAAACCAGTAGAAGAAAAGAAATAATAAAGGTTAGAGAAGAAAAACAGTGAAATAGAAACTAAAAACAACAACAAACAATAGGACAGATCAATGAAACCAGGAGCTGGTTCTTTGAAAAGATCAACAAAATTGATAAACCGTTAGCCAGATTCATAAAAGAAAAGAGAGAGTCAGAGACAGGACTCAAATAAACAAAATCAGAAATGAAAGAGGAAAAGTAACTGACAACACAGAAATACAAAGGATTATAAGAGAATATTATGAAAATTTATATACCAACAAATTGAACAACCTAGAATAGACAAATTCCTAGAAACATAGGACCTCCAAAACCAGAATCAGAAATAAGTAGAACATTTGAACAGACCAATTGCCAGCAAAGAAATTGACTCAGTAATAAAAAAACTTCCAACAATCAAAGGTTCAGAACCAGATGACTTCATAGGCAAATTCTATCAAACATTTAGAGATGAATTAATATCTATCTTCTCAAACTATTCCAAAAACTAGAAAAGGAAGGAAAGTTTCTAATTTTGTTCTAGGAGGCCAGCATTACCCTGATACCAAAAATAGATAAAGACACTACAAAAAAAGAGAAATACAGGCCAATATCTCTAATGAACTTAGATGCAAAAATCTTCAACAAAATATTAACAAACTGAATCCAACAATACATTTAAAAAAATCATTCACCACAATCAAGTGAATTTATTTCTGGATACAAGCAAATGTGGTTCAGTATTCACAAATCAATCAATATGATGAATCCTATCAAAAAGAGAAAGAATAAAAACCATATGATCATTTCAATAGATGCATATAAAGCATTTGACAAAGTACAACATCCATTCATGACAAAAGCTCGCAACAAAGTAGGCTTAGAGGGAACATACCTTAACATAATAAAGGCTATATGTGAAAAACCCACAGTGAACATCATACTCAATGGGGAAAAACTGAGAGCTTTTCCCCTCAGGTCAGGAACAAGACAAAGATGTTCATTCTCGCCACTTTAATTCAACATAGTACTGGAAGTCCTATCACAGCAATTGGACAACACTGAAAAAAATAAAAGGCATCCAAATTAGTAAGGAAGAAGTAAAACTTTCACTATTTGCAGATGACATGATACTATGTATAGAAAACCCGAAAGACTCCACCAAAAAACTACTAGAACTAATAAATGAATTCAGTAAAGTTACAGGATACAAAATCAATGTACAGAAATTGGTTCCATTTCTATACACTAATAGTGAAGTAGCAGAAAGAGAAATTAAGAAAACAATCCCACTTATAATTGCATGAAAAATAATAAAATGCCAAGTTACAAATTTAACCATGGTGTGGGTGGATATCCTTGTACTCTGAAAACTGTAAAACATTGGTGAAAGAAATTGCAGACAACACAAACAAATGGAAAGATATTCCATGCTTATGAATTAGAAGAACAATTATCATTAAAATATCCATACCACCCAAAGCAATCTACAGATTTAATGCAACCCTTATCAAAATACCAACAGCATTTTTTACAGAACCATAACAAATAATCCTAAAATTTGTATGGGACCACAAAAGACCTTGAATATCCAAAGCAATCTTGAAAAAGAAGAACAAAACTGGAGGTGTCACAATCCCAGATATCAAGATATAGGTACTGGATTAAAAACAGACACTTAGGTCAACAGAACAGAGAGCCCAGAGATAAATCCATGAATATATATGGTCAATAATGTACAGCAAAGGAAGCAAGAATATGCAATGGGGTAAACAGTTTCTTCAACAAATGGCATTGGGAATATGGGACAGCTGTGTGCAAAAGAATAAAACTGGGTCACTTTCTCACAACATACACAAGAATAAACTCAAAATAAATTAAAGACCTAATGTGAGACATAAAACCATATTTCTCTGACATTGATCATAGCAATATCTTTCTAGAAATGTCTCCTGAGGCAAGAGAAATACCAAAAATAAACTATTGGGACTACATTAAAGTGAAAAAAGGTTCTGCACAGCAAAGGAAACAATTAACAAAACTAAAAGACAACATACTTATTGGGAGAAGATATTTGCAAGTGACATATCGAATAAAGGGTTAGTATCCAAAATATATAAAGAACTTTTACAACTCAACACCAAAAAATTAATAATAATAATCCAATTAAAAGTAGGCAGAAGACATGAACAGACATTTCTCCAAATAAGACATACAGATGGCCAACAGACACATGGAAAGATATCGAACATCACTCACCACAAAGAAAATGAAAATTAAAACCGTAATGAGACGTCACCTCACAATTGTCTGAAAAGCTAAAATTAAAAACAACAAACAACAAGTGTTGGTAAAAATGTGGAGAAAAAGGAACCTTTGTACATTGTTGGTGGGAATGGAAACTGGTGCAGCCACTCTGGAAAACAGTATGGAGGTGCCTTAAAAAGTTAAAAATAGAATTAACCCTATGATCCGGTCATTCCACTACTGGTTATTTACCCAAAGAATATGAAAACACTAATTCAGAGTAATATATACTTACATGCACCCGTATGTTTATTGCAGGATTACTTCCAACAGCAAAAATATGGAAGCAACTCAAGGGGCCATCGATAGATGAATGGATAAAAAACATGTGGTATATATGCAATGGAATATCTCTCAACCATAAAAAGAATAATGTTTCAACATTGGCAACAAGATGGTTGGATCTAGAGGATATAATGCTAAGTGAAATAAGTCAATGAAAGACAAATACTCTATGATTTCACTCATATTTGGAATTTAAGAAACAAAGAAAAAAAAAGAGAAGAGCCAAAAAACAGACTTAACTGTAGAGAACAAACAGATGTTTACCAGAGGGGAGATGGGTGGGGGGATGGAAGAAATAGGTGAAGGGGATTAATGGTACACTTATCATGTTGAGCACTGAATAATGTATAGAATTGTTGAATCACTATATTGTATCCCAGAAACTAACATAACATTGTATGTTAGCTATACTGGAATTAAGATTTTTAAAAATTCTTTTTAAAAAAAGTATTTTACTTATTTATTTCAGAGAGAGAGAAACAGTGAGAGAGTGAGCAAGAGACAGCATGAGCAGTGGGGAGGGGCAGAAGGAAAAGGAGAAGCAGACTCCCCACCAAGCAGGGAGCCTGATTCAAGGCTCAGTCCCAGGACTCTGGGACCATGACCTGAGCTGATGGCAGATGCTTAACCAACTGAGCCACCAGGTGTCCGTTTCATGGTTTTAGAGAGGTTTTCATCAATTGAAATATTCTGATTCTCCTTTTCTGTTTTCTTCTCATTGTAGCTTTGTATAGATGAAAACTACGTATATATATATGCATTCCACAAATAGGACTGGTAGGTGTGGGTGGATTCTTAACTCAAGAATCCTCTCCCTCTATTGTCAATGTTGCTAAGAGTATTTTTCTTAATAGATGGCTTGGGGGAAGGATACATGTGAGGGGGAATTTAATAAACTTTTGACTTTTTGGCTCTTTTGTCTTCCAAGATCCTAATTTCCCCTTCTGTTTATTTATTTTCTTTTTACTATTCAGACTTCAAAAGTCATTCTTCCTCTTTTTTCTAGCATTTTTGTGAGGATGTTAAAATACACAGAAAAGTTTAAATAATTTTCCTGCCAACAATCATATATTTATCACTTAGATTCTACAATTAACATTTTATAATTCTTGCCTACTACATATTGATGAAATTATCCATCCATTAATCCATTTTATTTTTGATAAATTTCAAAGTAAATTGTCCACATTACTCCTTAAATATTTTATCATGTATCATGTACAACTATTTGGTATACATTTGCTAAATTTTAATAATTGGCGGATGCCTGGGTGGCTCAGCGGTTGAGCATCTGCATTCAGCTCAGGGCATGATCCCGTGGTCCTGGGATCGAGTCCCACATCAGGCTCCCTGCATGGAGCCTGCTTCTCCCTCTATCTCTGCCTCTCTCTGTGTGTCTCTCATGAATAAATAAATTATTTTTAAAAAATTGCATACATCTGTGCAACCCAAACTGCTACCTAAATATAGAACATCACCATCATCCTTTGACAGTTTTCTTATGCCCCTTTCCAGTAAATCCTCTACCCCTTTACTCACAGACAACATTGTCCTGATTTTTCACCATGGACTGGTTTTGCCTGTTCTAGAATTTTCTATAATGGAAACACATGGTATGTCCTCTTTTGTGTAGGTTTATTTCACTCAGCATGTTTTTGAGATTCATCCATGTTGTTTTTACCAGTAATTCATTCCTTTTTGTTTCTGAGTAGTATTCTGTTGTATGAATACGACAGAGATTATATATTCTTCTGCTCATGAACTTTAGGGTTGTTTCCAATTTGAGGGCATTAGGGAAAAGTTGCTATGAATATTTTTGTGAAGATATTTTTGCATACATGTGGTTCTTTCAACTAGGTAAATAGGAGTGGAATTATTTGCTGCAGTATATAAAAATACAATTGATTTTTAGAAAATATTAACCTTATATACTATGACTGCAAAATTCACTTACTGGTTTTGTTAGGGTTTTTTTTTGTTGATTCCTTAGGATTTTCTCTGTAAATAATCATGCCATTTGAAAATTGACAGTTTTACTTTTTCCTTTCTTATCTTTATTTTTGAAAGATTTTATTTATTTATTTTATTTAGAGAGAGAAAGTACACACAAGGTGTTGAAGGGCAGAGTGAAAAGGAGAGAATCTCAAGCCCCCCAGGTGTAGGCCTCCATCTCACATCCTTGAGTTCATGACCCCAGCCAAAACCAAGAGTTTCACACTCAATCAAATGAGGCACTCCTCCTTTCTGATCTTCGTATCTTTCATTTCATTTTCTTGCCTTAGTAGAATAGCTAGGATTTCCAGTACAATGTTGAATAGAAGTAGAAGTAAGCATCTTTGCCTTGTTCCTGGTCTTAGGGGAAATATTAAATATTTCATCATTAATATTAGTTGCCAGTTATTCAGACATGTCTTTGATCACTTGGAGTAAGTGCCCTCTATTTCTATCTTGCTAAGAGTTTTTGTCAGAGAAGGATATTGTATTTCTTCTTAAAAATATATTTAATTTATTTATTCATGAGAGACACAGAGAGGGGTGGGGGCGAGGCAGAGACACAGGCAGAGGGAGAAGCTGGCTACCTGTGGGGAGCCTAATGCAGGACTTGATCCAGCAATCCTGGGATCATGCCCTGAGACACTCAACCACTGAACCACCCAAGTGCTCCTCCTTTCTAAAATATAACCCTCCTCTCCTAGAAGCAATGCCCTTCAAAGCTGCCACCTAGAGTCCCATAAACTACAACGTCCCTTCCCTTTATAGTGCTCTCTGACCTGATGAGACGGTTTTTCAGAATTTAAAAAATTTAAATGGCCTCAATGACATGTAATTTACATATCATACAATTCATCCATTTAAATTGTACAATTCAATGGTCATTAGGGTATTCACAGATAAATGCAACTATCACCTCAATTTTAGAACATTTTCAGCACTTCAAGAAGAAATCCAGTATTCCTTAACTATTATCCTGTTACTTTTCCATTCCTTGTCCTCAGCCCTAAACAACAACTAATTGACCTTCTATCTTTATAGATATTCCTATTCTGGATTTTCTCATAAATGGAACAGAATGTGGGCATTTGTGATTTCTTTCACTTGACATAATGTTTCTTTTTTTTGACATAATGTTTCTATATATCAGTATGCAACATATATGACCACTTCATTTCTTTTTATGGCCAATAATATTCAATTGTATGGAATATACTACATTTTGTTAATCCAATCATTCATTGATGGATGATGGAACTACTGTGAATAATGCTGCTATAAATATTCAAGTACAAGTTTCTGTGTGAACATGTGTTTTTATTTTTCTTGATTTATTCCTTAGAAGTAGAATCCTGTGTCATATAGTGACCTTCTGTTTAATTGTTTGAGGAACTGTTTTCCAAAGTGGCTGGACTATTCTTACATTGCCAGCAGCAGAGTGTCAGGGTTCCAATCTCTCCACAAGCTCATCAACCATTGCTATGTGACTTTTCAATTCTAGCCCTCCTACAGGGTGTGAAATGGTTTCATTGTGGTTTTGATTTGCATTTTCTTGATGACTAATGATGTTGAGAATTGTTTCATGTTTGCCATTTTTGTATCTTCTTTGAGAAATGTCACTCAGATCCTTTGCCAATTTTTAACTGGGTCATTTTTCTTGTTATTATTGTGTTCTAAGAATTACTTGTATATTCTAGATACAATTCCCTTATCAGGTATGATTTGCAAAAATGTTCTTCCATTCTGTGAGTTGTCTTTTCACTTTCTTGAAACCCCCAAATTTTAAAATTTTGATGAGGTCGAGCCTATATTCTTCTCTTCTGTTTGTACTTTCGGTGTCATTTAAAAATGCTTCATCAAATCCCAGGTCATGAGAAGAATTTTTTAATTTTACCTTTTTTATTGAGGTAAAATATATATAAGTTTAGCATCTCAACCTTTTAAAGTGTACATTTCAGTGGCATTAAGTACATTCACGTTATTGTGCAACCATCACCACTATCCACCTACAAAACTTTTCACCATTCCAAATTGAAACTGTCTGCATTAAACAATAACTCTCTAGTCCTTCCTCTCCTAGTGCCTGGTAAACACTTGTACTTTCTGTCTCTATGCATTCGACTACTCTAGGTACCTCATATAAGTAGAACCAGACAATATTTGTCCTTTTTATCTGGCTTATTTCACACAGCATTATCCATGCTGTAGCATATATTACAATTTCCTTATTTCTGAAAGCTAGACAATATTCCACTATAGGCATATACATTTTGTTGATTAATTCATCTATTGAACATTTGGGTTATTCCCACCTTTTGGGAATTTTGAATACTGTTACTATGAACATTATTGTAAAAATATCTGTTCAAGTGCCTTTTTTCAACTCTTGTGTCTGAACACAAGTAGAATTTCTGGATCAAATGGCAAATCAATGTTTACTTTTTTGAGGAACTGTAAGATCATTATGGTTTACTCCTATATTTCCCTTTCAGAGTTTTTACAGCTTTTGCTTTTATGTTTAGGTCTTTGATCCACTGAGGTAAGGTTTCAACTTCATTCTTTCGCATGTGACTATCCAGTTGTCCCATCACCATTGTTGAAAAGGCTATCTTTCCCCACTGAGTGGTGTTAGAACCCTTGAAGATAATCAGCTGACCATAGATGTATGAAATTATTTCTGGACTCCCTATCCATTACACTGATCTATGTATCTGTCTTGGTGCTAGTAAGTTTTAAAACTGGGAAGTGTGAATTCCTCTACTTTATTCAAGATTTTTCAGGATTGGCTATTCTGATTCCCTTGAAATTCCATGTGAATTAGAATCAGCTCATCAAAAAAAAAAAAAAAAAGAATCAGCTCATCAATTTGTATGAAGAAGTCAGCTGGGATTCTGATAGTGATTACACTGAATCTGTAGATCAGTTTGGTAAGTACTGTTGTTATCTTAACAATATTAAGTCTTTTGATCCACGAACAAGTGCTTATCTTTTTGGTTTTTATCTTAAGAGTTAATTAAGTTATTTATGAGTGAGACAACAAGCAAGAAAGAGAGTATAATGCAAGTGAGGAGAGGAACAGAGGGAGAGGGACAAGCAGACTCTGAGCTGAGCTCAGAGCCCAATCTCATGATCTTGAGATCATGACCTGAGCCAAAATCAAGAGTCGGACAAAACTGACTGAGCCATCCAGGTGCCCCAGTGGTTAGTTTTATAAAATTATTTAATCTTTTTGTTATAGGTCTATTCAGACAGTTGGTTTCTAGCTTGAGTCAGTTTTAGTAGGTTGTGTCTTTCTGTAGTTTGTGTGCCACCACATTCCGAAACACATTCCCCTTTACACTGTTTGTTGGCAAAAGATTGCTCATAGCATTCCTTTATAATCCTTTTTATATCTGTAAGATTGGTAGTAATGTCCCACTTTCATTTCTGATTCTAGTAATTTGAGGCTTCTCTTTTTCCTTTGTTCACTAAAGATTCATCAGTTACATTGATTTTATTTTTAAAAAAAGGTTATTTATTTATTTGTTCATGAGAGAACATAGAGAGAGGCAGAGACATAGGCAGAGGGAGAAGCAGGCTCCCTGTGGAGAGCTTGATGTGGGACTCGATCCCAGGACCCCGGGATCATGACCTGAGCCAAAGGCAGATGCTCAACCACTGAGCTACCCAGGCATCCAGGTATGCTGATCTTTACAAAAAGCCAGATTTTTGTTTCAGATTTTTATTGTTTTTCTACTCTTTATTTCGTTTTTTTCTGCTCTAATCTTTAGTATTTCCTTCCTTCTGCTTATAGCTTTAGTTTGTTTTGCTTTCTCCCATGTCTTAAGGTTGAGGGTTAGATTATTGATTTGAGATCTTACCCCTCATCCCCTGCCCTGTAGTATAGGCATTTACAGATACAGATTTGTCTCTGATCACTGCTTTAGCTCATCTCATGTGTTTTGGTACATTGTGTCTTGATTTTTATTTAGTACCAAGTATTTTATGATTTTCCATTTGATTTCTTCTTTGACCTCTGTTATTTAGGACCACTAAATCATTTAGAATATATATACTTATGTTTTCATTGCTATTTCCATACTTTGATTACTCCTGAAATTCTTAACATGCATATTAAACATTCGTGTGCAACAGTGTCTCATACTATCACTTGAAAAATATAAGAATATCAGAACATTATTCTTGACTATTTTTCTCCAAAATTCCATGCTATTGCTATTCAATATTTTTATTTTTCTATCTTATTTTTAATTTCACAAATTGGGCACTAATGTTCTTATTTTTTTTAAAGATTTTATTTATTATTTATTCATGATAGACAGAGAGAGAGAGAAAGAGAGAGAGAGAGAGGCAGAGACACAGACAGGAGAAGCAGGCTCCATGCAGGGAGCCCGACGTGGGACTTGATCCCGGGACTCCACGATTGCGCCCTGGGCCAAAGGCAGGCGCCAAACCGCTGAGCCACCCAGGGATCCCCTGTTGTTCTTATTATACCAACAACTTTTAGAACTATATTTACATTTATATTCCCTCTTTGCCTATGTCTTTGCTCCTCTCTGTGTGTCTCTCATGAATAAGTAAAATCTTTTAAAAAATGGTATTGCTTTAATTTCACATTCCAAATGTTTATTACTGGTATATAGCAAAGTAATTGATGTTTGTATATTTACTTTCTATCCTGCAACCTTATAATAGTTTATTAGATCCAGGAGGTTTTCTGTGTTTGTGTGTGTGTTTTGTTGGTTGGTTGGTCTGTCATTTCTTTGGGATTTTCTACGTAGATAATCATGTTATTGGGAATAAAATGTTTTATATTTTCCTTCCCGACATATATATGTACCTTTTACTGTCACATTGAATTAGCTAGGACTTACAGTATGATGTGGTATACAAGTGGTGAGAGAGATCCTTGCCTTGTTCTGATCTTAGCAAGAAAGTTCCTCAACATTACGTTATTAATTGTAGATTTTTTAAAAGATTTTATTTAATTATTCATGAGAAACAGAGAGAGAGAGAGAGAGAGAGAGAGGCAGGCAGAGGGAGAAGCAGGCTCCATACAGGGAGCCTGACGTGGGACTCGATCCTGGGACTCCAGGATCAGGCCCTGGGCCGAAGGCAGGTGCTCAATTGCTGAGCCACTAGGGCTGCCCTATAGGCATGGTGTTAATTCATCCTCAAACAGTTGGTAGAATTCTCTAGTTACACCATCTAGACTTTAAGATTGCTTTGTTGGAGATGTAAAATTAAACAATTCAACTCCCTTAATAGTTATATGGTTATTCAAATAATGTATTTCATATTGAGTGAGTTCTGTAATTTGCATTTTTTGAGGAACTGTTTCATTTAAGCTAAGTTGTCAAATATATGTGTAGATTGTTTGCAGTATTCTATTATTATCCTTTTAATGTTTGCGGGGTCTATAGTGATATCCCTTAATTCATTTTTTTTAAAGATTTTATTTATTTGTTTGAGAGAGAAAGAACAAGCAGTAGAGAGGGCTGACAGATAGAAGCAGATTCCTTGCTGAGCAGGAAGCCTGATGTAGGGCTGGATTCCAGGACCCTGGGATCATGACCTGAGCTGAATGAATGAAGGTAGATGCTCAATCAATTGAGCCACAAGGTGTCCCATTTCTTTTTTCGTATTAGTAATTTGAGTATTCTCTATTTTTTCCTTTCAGTTTTGTGAGAGGATTGTCAATTTTATTGATCATTTCAAAGAATCAGCTTTTTGTTTGAGTTCCTCTATTGATTTTTCTCTTATTTCATTCAATTCTGCTCTTTATTAATTTTTGCATTGTTTGAGTTTACTGGGTTTTCCCTTAATTCCTTCAAGCTTAGTTTGAGATCTTTCCCTTTTTCTAATGTATACAATTAGTGACTTGAATTTTCCTATCAGTACTGCTTTAGTTGTGTCCCACAAATTTCGATGTTTTTGTTTTTTCCAGTTCAACATATTTTTCTTTTTAAATTTCCCTTGAGACCTGAACCCATGTATCATTTAGAAGTGTGTTTAGTTTCTAAGTATTGGGAAATTTTCCTTTTATCTTTGTTATTGATTTCTAGTCGATCCCATTGCATTAAGAGGACACATTTTATGTGATTTCAATTCTTTTAAATTCCTTGAGGTTTGATTTATGATCTAGGAATGTTCTTAGTTTATGTTCCATAGGTACTTGAAAAGATTTTGTATCTGTGGCATTTAGATGTTGATTGATGGGATAATGTAGTTGAGTTCTATATCTTTGGGGATTTTCTTTCAAATTGTTCTAAGAATTGTGGAAGTCACTAAATTGTAGATTTGTCTATTTCCCTTCATTTCCTTTTTTAAAAAGATTTATTTGAGAAAGAGAGCGAGCAAGTGAGCTGCAGGGAGGGGCTGAGGGAAAGGGAGAGAGAATCCCAAGCAGACTCCCCACTAAGTGCAGAGCCTGACATGAGTCTTGATCCCACAACCCTGAGATCATGACCTGAACTGAAATCAAGAATCAGATGCTTTAAAAAAAAAAAAAAATCAGATGCTTAACTGACTGAGCTATCCATATGTCTCTATTTCCCTTCATTTATATCAGGATTTTTTTTTTTTTTTACATATTTTGTGCATAAATGTTTAGGATTGCAGTCTTCTTGGATTGGCATTTTTATCATTATGTAATATCCCTCTATGTCCCTAATATTCTTTCCTCTAACGTCAACTTTATTTGCTATTAATATAGCCACATCTGCTTTCTTTTGTTTGCACGGTGTCTTGTATTCCATCCTTTTATCTTTCAACCTACCTATATCATAATATGTGAAGTGAGTTTCTTATAGACAGCACATCATTCATACTGTTGGTCATACATTTTAAAATCCACTCTGCCAATCTGGTTTATATTTAATGTCTTTACAGTTAATGTAATCATAATGTATTAGTGTTTAAGTCTACCATTTTTAAAAAAAATTTCTGGTAGTTCTCTATGTTTAACATTTTCTCCCCCTTTCCTATCTGTAGGTTAATTGAACATTTTAAAAAAATTCCAGTTTGATTTATCTATAGTGTTTTTGAGTGTACTTCTTTAGTCTTTAGAGTAGTTGCTCTGCTATTACATTATAAATATGTAACTTATCCAAGTTTTTCATGTCAACATTTTACCAGTTTGAATTAACTATAAAAACTTTATACTCTTTTACCCTTCCATTTCTACCTACAGTGAACATCACAACAGGTAGGGTTTTTTGTTTTGCTTTAACAAACCAGAGAAATCTCAAGAAAACTGTGTTCTATTTATCCATATTTTTACTTCTTTTCTTCCTTCCTGATGTTCCAAGATCATTCTTTTATCATTTCCTTTTTGTCTCAAGAACTTCCTTTAGTCATTCTTTGAGGGCAGTTCTGCTGGAGACCAGTTCTCTTAGTTTGCCTTCATCCGAGAATATCTTGGTTTCTCCTTCATTACTGTAGCGTATTTTGTTAGATATAGAATTCAGCATTGATAGTTTTCTTTCAGTACTTGAAAAGTGTGCACTTCCTTCTGGCTTTTGTTGCACCTCATGAGAAATTCATGGTCATTTGAATTGTGTATGTTATGTGTCATTTGTTGCTGCTTTCAAGACTGTTTTTCTTTGGTTTTCAGACGTTTCACTATGACGTTTTGGTGTGGGTTTGGAGGTTTTATCCTATTTGGAATTCACTGAGCTTCTTGGATCTATTGCAAAATCTGGGATATATTTAGAGATTATTTCTCCAAATATTTTTTTTCCAGCCCTCATCTTCTCTTTTTTTATTTTTATTTTTTAATTTTTTTCAGCCCCCATCTTCTCCTTCTGGAACTCCAATGTCATGAATGTTAGATCATTTTTTTATAGTCTCAGTTGTCCCTGGGGCTCTATTTATTATTTTTCAGTATACTTTCTGTTATTCAGATTGGCTAATTTCTATAGCTATATCATCAAATTCATTGATTCTTCCTTCTAGTCTGCTGTTGAGCTCACCCGTGGAGTGTTTTCTTTAATTTTGTTTTTTTTTTGGGGGGGAGGGGGGTGTTCTAAAATTTCCATTTAATTTTTCTTGTATCTTCTATTTCTTTGTTGTGACTATTTCCTTGCTGATTCTTTTTCATTTATATCAAAAGGGTTTATAATTATTTGTTAGAGCATTTTTATGAGAACTGCTTCAAATCCTTACCAGAATATTCTAAAGATTTATTTATTTTAGAAAGAAAGAGCATGAGCAGGGGGAGGGGCAAAGGGAGAGGATCTTAAGCAGACTCTCCACTAAGCATGAGCCTGATGTAGGGCTCAATTTCATGACCCTGAGATTATAACCTGAGCAAAAGTCAAGAATCAGATGCTTAACCAACTGAGCCACCCAGGTACCCCTTTACCAGAAAATTCTAACATCTGTATGATCTTAGTGCTGCAGTTGTCTTTTGCTATTCAAGTTGAGATCTTCCTAGTCTTTGGAATGGTTAAGTGATATTTCATTTAAAGCTGAACATTTTGGATATTATGAGATTCTGGATCTGATTAAAAATCTTTTATTTCAGCACTCCTCCTCAGATACCTTTTGTAGCTAGCCTCCATTACCACTCCAATTGAGGAAGGGTGCCTCATTAGAGCAAAGTGAAGATGGAATTTCAGGGTCTCCTCTTTGTTTTGAATGACATACAAGAGCAGGGAGGCTCCTTCACACTGCTGGGTAGAAGTTGAAGTTGAGGCTCCACCTTGCTCCTCTTCCCCATATATCCTCCATTGACAATGCAGGATGGTAGATGGAAGTTTGAGAGTGGCCTCAGTTCTGCTGAGCAGGAATGAAAAGTCCTGACTCCGTTATGCTCATTTGATCCACTTAATGTGAAGGGGGAGGCCAGCTACAGCAAAGAGGAAAAAACCTCTGTGCAACCCACATCACTGAGACACTTTGTTATAACCTAGAAAGGGTGGAAGTCTAGGCTCTACACATTATCACTGCTGGTGTTGGCTGTTTTTTTCTGTGGTGTTTGGTTAGAGTAAAGCAGTTATTACATCAAAATTTTCAGTCTTGTTAGGCTGCCTCTTTCCTGATCCTTTGGCTAGAGAGAGCAGGCTTTTCTCAGCATCCCCCCCCCCCTTTTTTAAGACTTTATTTATTTATTCATGAGAGACACACAGAGAGGCAGAGACATAAGGGGAGGGAGAAGCAGGCTCCATGTAGGAATCCTGATGTGGGACTTGATGCCAGGACTCTGGGATCTTGCCCTGTGCCAAAGGCAGATGCTCAACCGATGAGCCACCCAGGTGTCCCAGCCCTTTCTTTACCTGCACTAAGAATTTCCAGATTGCTGTTTTCTCCAGTAATCAGTATGGGATGTATGAGAGAATAAGACATTCCAGGGAATTCACCACTGTATTGTTTCTTGGTTCCAGGACTCCCCTAGCCAGTCCGACTTCTCTTTCATGTTTCAGATTCTTCTTATGTCAGTTTTATGTATCACATTCAGGGTTTTTAGCTGTACTTAGTAGGAAGAATAGGGCAAAGTCTGTGATTCCATCTTTTGGAATAAGAAATCCTTTCTCTATTATTTGTGTGTGCGGTGAAACTGTGGTAATGACTTTTAAAAACAATGATTTATAGATGGAACAATGTCTGGGATGAACTTCAAAATAATTTGGGGTGGGTAATGCATAGAAAGAAAAAGCAAGTGAGATTAGCTATGAATTGGTAATTGTTGAAGATGGATGATGTGTGTATGGTAATTCATTACTCTATTTTATTTTTGTGTACGTCTGAACTTCTTAAAAAGAACATCATTTCCTGATTACCCAGTCTAAGTCATATAACAGGCTGTCTGTATTCTCCAATACAGTATAAATTTGGTAACAAGGACTCAGTCTATCTTGGTCATAATTATAGCTCCAAAGCTTAAAAGTGACTGGCATGGAGTTGGCACTGAAACTACCATGTTTCCTCAAATATAAGATGCCACAGATTATAAAGTACCTTTATTTTATGTATTATTTTTTAAAAAAATGCCATAGGGGCACGGGGGTGGCTCAGTCAGTTGAGCATCAAACTCTTGATTTCAGCTTAGGGTCATGAAATCGAGCCCCACATAGGGATCCACGCTCAGTGCAGAGTCTGCTTGAGATTCTCTCTCTTCTCCCAGCGCTCCTCACCACCCTCTCATGCTCTCTATTTTAAAAATAAATAAAATCTTTTAAAAAACAAATTACATTATGGAATAACATCGACTTTTAGAAGTACTTGAATTTCAGATGCTACAATGTGGGGAAAAATGTTCATTTTATAATTAATGAAATATGGTATTTGCAAACGGTTTTAAAAACTTATTATGAGCAGCTATATGTCAATAAATTAGGCAATCTAGAAGAAATGGATGCATTTCTGGAAAACCACAAACTACAAAATCGGAACGGGAAGAAACAGAAACCTGAACAGGCCAATAACCAGGGAGGAAATTGAAGCAGTCATCAAAAACCTCCTAATAAAAAAGTCCAGGGTCAGATGGCTTCCCAGGGAAATTCTATCAAACATTTATAGAAGAAACAATACCTAGTCTACTAAAGCTGTTCCAAAAGATAGAAAGGGATGGAATACTTCCAAACTTGTTCTATGAGGCCAGCATCACCTTAATTCCAAAACCAGACAAAGACCCCACCAAAAAGGAGAATTATAGACCAATATCCCTGAGAAACACAGATGCAAAAATTGTCAACAAGATACTAGCCAATAGGATCCAACAATACATTAAGAAGATTATTCAGGGATCCCTGGGTGGCACAGCGGTTTGGCGCCTGCCTTTGGCCCAGGGCGCGATCCTGGAGACCCGGGATCGAATCCCACATCGGGCTCCCGGTGCATGGAGCCTGCTTCTCCCTCTGCCTATGTCTCTGCCTCTCTCTCTCTCTGTGACTATCATAAATAAATAAAAATTAAAAAAAAAATTAAAAAAAAGAAGATTATTCACCATGACCAAGTGGGATTTATCCCCAGGACGCAAGGCTGGTTCAACACTCGTAAAGGAATCAACGTGATAGATCATATCCACAAGAGAAAAAACAAGAACCATGTGATCCTCTCAATAGATGCAGAAAAAGCATTTGACAAAATACATCATCCATTCCTGATCAAAACTCTTCAGAGTGTAGGGATAGAGGGAATATTCCTTAGCATCTTAAAAGCCATCTACGAAAAGCCCACAGCAAATATCATTCTCAATGGGGAAACACTGGGAGTCTTTCCCCTAAGATCAGGAACACAACAGGGATGTCCACTCTCACTGCTATTCAACATAGTACTAGAAGCCTTAGCCTCAGCAATCAGGCAGCTAAAAGAAATAAAAGGCATTCAAATTGGCAACGAAGAAGTCAAACTCTCCCTCTTCGCAGATGACAGGATACTGCACGTAGAAAACCCAAAGGACTGCACCCCAAGATTGCTAGAACTCCTGCAGCTATTCGGCAGTGTGGCAGGATACAAAATCAATGCCCAGAAATCAGTGGCATTTCTATACACTAACAATGAGACTGAAGAAAGAGAAATTAAGGTGTCAATCCCATTTACAATTGCACCCAAAAGCATAAGATACCTAGGAATAAACCTAACCAAAGAGGTAAAGGATCTATACCCTGAAAACTACAGAACACTTCTGAAAGAAATTGAGGAAGACACAAAGAGATGGAAAATATTCCATGCTCATGGATTGAAGAATTAATATTGTGAAAATGTCAATGCTACCCAGGGAAATTTACACATTTAATGCAATCCCTATCAAAATACCATGGACTTTCTTCACAGAATTGGAACAAATCATCCTAAGATTTGTATGGAATCAGAAAAGACCCCGAATAGCCAGGGGAATATTAAAAAAGAAAACCAGAGCTGGGGGCATCACAATGCTAGATTTCAGGTTGTACTACAAAGCTGTGGTCATCAAGACAGTGTGGTACTGGCACAAAAACAGACACATAGATCAGTGGAACAGAATAGAGAATCCAGAAGTGGACCCTCAATTCTATGGTCAACTAATATTCAACAAAGCAGGAAAGACTATCCACTGGAAAAAAGACAGTCTCTTCAATAAATGGTGCTGGGAAAATTGGACAGCCACATGCAGAAGAATGAAACTAGACCATACTCTTACACCAGACACAAAGATAAACTCAAAATGGATGAAAGATCTAAATGTGAGGTAAGAATCTATCAAAATCCTAGAGGAGAACACAGGCAACACCCTTTTTGAACTTGGCCACAGCAACTTCTTGCAAGATACATATACATCTATGAAGGCAAGGGAAACAAAAGCAAAAATGAATTATTGGGACTTCATCAAGATTAAAAGCTTCTGCACAGCAAAAGAAACAGTCAACAAAACTAAAAGACAACCTACAGAATGGGAGAAGACATTTGCAAATGAAATATCAGAAAAAGGGCTAGTATCCAAGATCTATAAAGAACTTATTAAACTCAGCAGCAAAGAAACAAACAATCCAATCATGAAATGGGCCAAAGACATGAACAGAAATTTCACAAAGGAAGACATAGACATGGCCAACAAGCACATGAGAAAATGCTCCGCCTCACTAGCCATCAGGGAAATACACATCAAAACCACAATGAGATACCACCTCACACCAGTGAGGATGGTGAAAATGAACAAGACAGGAAACAACAAATGTTAGAGAGGATGTGGAGAAAGGGGAACCCTCTTGCACTGCTGGTGGGAATGGGAACTGGTACAGCCACTCTGGAAAACTGTGTGGAGGTTCCTCAAAGACTTAAAATTAGAGCTACCCTATGACCCAGCAGTTATACTGCTGGGGATTTACCCCAAAGATACAGATGCAATGAAACGCCGGGACACCTGCATCCCAATGTTTATAGCAGCAATGTCCACAATAGCCAAACTGTGGAAGGAGCCTCGGTGTCCATCGAAAGATGAATGGAGCTGAGTGAAGTAAGTCAATCGGAGAAGGACAAACATTATATGTTCTCATTCATTAGAGGAATATAAATAATAGTGAAAGGGAATATAAGGGAAGGGAGAAGAAATGTGTGGGAAATATCAGAAAGGGAGACAGAACATAAAGACTCCTAACTCTGGGAAACGAACTAAGGGTGGTAGAAGGGGAGGAGGGCAGGGGGTGGGAGTGAATGGGTGACGGGCACTGGAGGTTATTCTGTATGTTGGTAAATTGAACACCAATAAAAAATAAATTAAAAAAAAAGAAAGATGAATGGATAAAGAAGATGTGGTCTATGTATACAATGGAATATTACTCAGCCATTAGAAATGACAAATACCCACCATTTTCTTCGATGTGGATGGAACTGGAGGGTATTATGCTGAGTGAAATAAGTCAATCGGAGAAGGACAAACATTCTATGGTCTCATTCATTTGGGGAATATAAAAAATAGTGAAAGGGAATAAAGGGGAAAAGAGAGAAAATGAGTGAAAATATCAGTGAGGGTGACAGAAAATGAGACTCCTAACTCTGGGAAATGAATAAAGGGGTAGTGGAAGGGGGAGGTAGGCAGGGGGTTAGGGTGACTGGGTGACGGGCACTGAGGGGGGCACTTGACAGGATGAGCACTGGGTGATATGCTATATGTTGGCAAATTGAACTCCAATAAAAAAAAAGAAATATGGTATTTGTAGAATAAATGAATACTCTATGAGGTCAAGATCATGATGAAAATGCTTCACACACGTTCAAGATCAGGGTTTAACCAATTTTACAGTGAATGTATTTCTTTCCAAATATAGAAAATTTATGTCCTTGTTTATAGGTTACTGTTACAAACCTTAACAGAAAATGCAAGATTATGTCTGACATGATGGTATCCACCTTTACTACCAAGGTCACTGTATTTGGAAATATTTCGTTATTAAGTAAAATTCATTTTTACACTAATTTTTTTTCATTTTTCATAGATTAAAAGGCAGTATTAAATACACAGTATCTAATTTCATAGATTAAATATATAGATTAAATATATAGTATTTGAATATATAACTGACAATATAATGCCAGCTAAAATAAAACTTGACTTTTTACCTACTTTACCTGGACTCACTAAAAGTAAAAGTACATTTCCATTAGGAAATCTACCTTCTAGCTTCCAGTGCTACTTTCTCAGAATCTAGGAACCAGTGGAATCGAGATGGCAGGAATCAAGATGGCAGGCCCTGGATGCCAGCTCCAAATTAAGTCAAGAAAGGGCATGAAGGTAGCCTATCTTAATGTTACATTGTAAGTTAGCCCATTTGTTTACACAAATCTCCAACAGAGGAAATTGTGTAAGGGAGTTCGACATTATGGTGAACTGACATGGTGAAGGTGTCTATTCAAGTTTCTAAATTGACAGCACATAAATTCAAATTTTTTTTTTTTTTTTTTTGGTAGGTTTAACTGGAACAGAGTAGTGGAAAGAAAATACTATTTGTGGAGTTTTAGGTCACTTACCCTGTGTGTCAGTTTAGATCTGAGTACAGAGGATAGATCATTCATCTTTGAATCCCTGAGCAGAAAGTTTCAGTGCATACCCACAGAAGACACCTGTGTCTATGAAAATGTGAATGGATGGAAGGAGAGTGGTCCTCAGAACTTCAAGACATCTTTCCTGTCCCTGATTTGAGATGTCTTGCCAATGGAAATTAGGAAAAAGGAATGAACACCAGGAAACATGACCTTAGGAACCCAGCTGAAATGAATAACTAATAGAGCCAGAAATTCTCTTTACCTTTGGAAAGTTCCTCATGCCAGTGACCAGCATCTCTATATGCCTAACTCCTAACATGGAATAACAAATCTACATGTATAGACTTTCAGCAAATGCCTAGGACATACTCTATAGTTTATGCACATGAACATCTCAAAAGTGGCATAATTATTTGAGAAAAAAGAGGGGGTGACATGGAATCAGAATTTCTTTATTCTCATCCTACAAAAATCATGTAAACATTAGCATAGACTTTTCCTTAACCCTAAGTTCAAAATCGTCAGGAGATAGTGACCCTACATTTAAAATAAATAGTCAGGAAAAATAAAACCAGTCCTGTAGGGGAAACCTGCTCTGGAAGCTCAGTAGATCTGTGTGAAAATCTGATGAGGAGAGACAAAGGGCACTCTGTCACAGGTACAGAGAACAGCAGTGTGTTAGTGGATTTTAGCAGTTTGTTCCAATAAGTATCACACTGGGGCCTCCTTCCAGCCCCCAAACAAGAACAGGATTAAATATTTGGGCTCAAGGGCCAGCCAACAGCTGGTCTTTCCCTTACCTCCAAAAACGAAGGATTGAGGCTGATCCACAAAATTAAAAAAGGACAGACCTTAAAAATTTTACTTATTTTTAAAGCAGACATACTAGGATTCAGGTTTTCCTTACATCAGAAAAAAGCCATGAACATTAGCCACACAGATAGGAAAAGACAGAAAAAAATCAGGTGAGAATCCATACACAATTGCTTCTCTTCCTGTTTAAGTTTTAAAGAATACAACCCAGCTACTTCTTTGTTCTATCATATTCTTGCATTGGGACAGCTTAATCAATATTTGGTTTCTAAAGCAATAAACATTGGTTAGCTACCTGGCATAGCAATCATGAAGACTCGTTAGATCCTTTTCAATCTCCCCATTAAGTATCAGTTTGGGTCGGGTCGGCTTGCTCTTTTTTTTTTGGGGGGGGGGGGGTCTGCTTGCTCTTAATGTCACTTCAACCAGCAAGAAAGAAATAATTCTTTCAGAGACATTTTAATGAACCTCACTGATAACTAGTCATTCATTATGAAGAATAACTTATAGTAGGTACTTGGTAGAGAACAACAGTGTCACAGCCTTTGCTCTATCAGATCTCCTCCAGAGATGTTAGAGTATAAGTCTCCTTTCACAATGAGCTTTTGGAGGTTCAGATGGTATTCCCTAACCTCTGGGCATCTGTTAGGCCATAGAAAAAATGGGCTAAAATATGCAAAGTACCTAATAAACAGTAGGTGTTCTATAAATGTTTCCTGGCCAACTATAATAGTTGACATTTATTGAGCACCAACTATGTGCCAGACCCCATGAGCACTTCTTTATATATAGTATTTCCTAATAACTGTTAATAGTCCGTTTTCTAGATGAGTTAAATAAGGCTTAGAAATTCAGTTTATTTAAAGGATTAGCAAGGGATGTGGCCAGCATTTGAGCCCAGTTTGTCTGATTTAAAATCTCATATCCTGTCCATTACTCCACATTGCTTCCTAAACTGTTTGTTATGGCATTTGAGTGAGCTAGACAGAAAGTATAAAGCAAGTGAGCTATATTAACCACATAAGAATTCTAAACTAAAAATATCATTTCATGCCTCAACAGATGAAAGGGAAAGGTAAACAACATGAAATGAAACAATAAACCCCTAATGGAAAAGAATAAAAAGATGCTATTAATTGTTTTAGAATAGACAAATGTTAAATAGATGTCTGATTTTTTTCCCCCTCTTTTTACAGAGGGCATTCCTCCTGCCTCAAAAAATGGAGATCGGTTCTCTTTATGTTCCATCTGATTAAAATTGTCCCAATCCTGGAATGTACTGGGACAAAGCAGGCAGGTTTTATCCTTGGAAAAGCCTCAAAAGAGAGAGGCACTCAGGTAGATGGCCGGTCACTAAGCCTGTTCAGCACTAAGAGTTCAGTCTTGGATCCCTGGGTGGCGCAGCGGTTTGGCGCCTGCCTTTGGCCCAGGGCGCGATCCTGGAGACCCGGGATCGAATCCCACGTCAGGCTCCCGGTGCATGGAGCCTGCTTCTCCCTCTGCCTATGTCTCTGCCTCTCTCTCTCTCTCTCTGTGACTATCATAAGTAAATAAAAATTAAAAAAAAAAGAGTGTACTTAGAGTTCAGTCTTAGATCCTATGTTCTGGAATATTAGGCTAGGTGCTTTTCTTACCTGGATTTAATGATTTTTCTATCACATAAACCATCCTATGTTCATGTAATGTTTTACAGAACTACTCACTTAGTTTTGGGGCTGGGTAAAAGGAAAAGCTATAAAGACAGAAAAAGAAATGAAATCTAACTATGAATGTGTAACCAAAGCTCAGAAAGGGTTGAGATGGAAAGAGAAGGCTTTAGTATCACAGAAATAAAGCCAGGCACCTTGGATTTAGGGAGATGATTAAAAATCTTAGTTACTATGGTAAAAGACTTCGTTAACTTTGTTAATGGCAAGTAGCTGCCATTATTCTCTCAATCTCTATGCAAATAAAAATCTCAATCTTTATACAAATAAAAAGAGTTGCAGACATTGGCCATAGTCTCAGTTTTTCTTGCCACTACCGACAGCAGGAGTTTGGACCATCTACCAAAATTTCTTATTACTAGGATTTGACCTCCAATAGCATTTTCTGACTGCTGACCATAAACTAGAGCTTCAATAGTGTACTTGAGGATTATTTTAGAAATATGAATAAATGCTTTGCGATTAAACTCTACTCTCAATTAATGCAGAACTGGCTTTCATTTTAACCTCCAAAAGACATTATTATTTATATTTGACACCAGTTTTAAATGGACACAATTTTAAATAAATGATTTTAAACAGAGCCTCCAATTAAGCCTAAACCTAATCATTTTCCATAACTCCAGTTTTATTTGGTTTATATATTTCTGCTTGCACACAGACACACTTAAAATGTATATATATATATATGTGTATATATATATATATATAGATAGATGATATAGGAGTTTCTGACAGATGATTTGTTAATGAAAATTTATTAACTAAAAAAAAAAAAAAGAAACTTTATTAACTATATAACCTTTGAATACCAGAGAAACTGCAATATGTACAAATCAACATGAGTTCCCAGTTCCTAAACTTTGGTTATATGAAATATGCACCTCAAGCACCAGAGAACAGACAATAATTCTAATTTGGAAAGAAAAAAATCCCCAGAAACGATAAATCCTGCAACTCTCTTGCATCTTTTTTAAAAAACACATTTGGGGAAACTCTTTTATTGTACATTTCCTTCCATCTTGGTCAGTTTCCAAAAATAGTATTAATAAAAATTGATCAGGGAAGAAAGGACTGACAAACCATTACAGATCAAAGTGATGTCTCAAAAGAACTATACCCGGAAATAATTCTGTCTGAAATACAAAATTGTTTTAACCTAGGAGATTTGCATTATGTAACATGTACGAAAAAAATCCCCAACTCTTAATTTTCAAAATTCAAAAACCCCAACAACACAATCATAACAAGAGTTGGGGGTGAAGGCTTACAGGGAAATCTTTAGCAAATTCAGTGAAAAAGTTCTTGGTTTTCAATTTCTTCCCTGGCATCCTTGGCAACTGCTAACTGCAGAGGCAATGTGCATAATATACAGATATCAAAAGAGACCTGACAGGCTGAGCACAACCTCTCATGGGTTTTCACCGGAAATCTGATGAGCAAAGGAAAGAAAAACCAAAGAATGAAGACTGAAATAGAAAAAAAAAATGCAAACAAAATATATCTATTTAAGCCCATGTAAGTTGGGATGGAGAGGGCTTACATGTACAAACTGACAAATGCATGTGTGTGGAAGGGATTGCATCCTTGCCCACAAACTGGATTATATACACATTTATATTAAGTCAGTTCGTATATTACACCTGACAATTCAAACAGGATGTTTCTGGTGAGAGGTGGAAGGAGGTTCTGGTTACTCAGCTCCTCAGGCCCCAGTCCTTTGACCTGGCTGGTTGCTGGTCTCTGCACAGGATTCAACAGCATGATATATGAATGGATAAAGCTTGATGTCTGGTCCAGGGGTGGAACAGTTTCTGCATTCTTCATTGTAATACCGGAGCAACAGCTTATATATTTCTCCTGGAAGTAAAAGGCCAGACCAATACCCACATTAAGGCATGTACATGGATAGAACTACTAAAGAACACTGCAGTTTTATCTTAATCTAACTAACATGTACTCACTTTTGACTTTTGAAAATAGAGCATGAATGCCATAACCCTGGAAGGCTTTCCTGATATGAAGTTAAAAAAATTTTTTTAAGTACCTTAAAGAAACTACTTATAAGTTCATGATGACAACAGGCTATACACCGTACATCAGCCAAGTATCATTTTGGGAGTTTGTGGCAACTTTATTTCTACATTCAGCTCCCAGGGTGGCAAAGCCTTTCAGGTCAAGCTGAAATATAGCAAATGAGCAGGCTGTTATATCTGATAAATATGACTCAGAATGAGGCCTCTTAGACTTGAACTTACCCTCCTATACCATCCCTCTTATAGTTTTCTGTATGCATACATGTAAAAATGGATATTAAACTCCAGCTTCTTAGCCTTACTTTAATAAGCTGACATACTCATTCAAGATAGATGAAACTTAGTCAGAAAAAAGATTCTGCAGATGTTCTTCAACTAAGATTTTGTCCACTATTCTTTTTTTTTTTTTTTTGTCCACTATTCTTAAAGTCACACTTTCATTTTTTCTTATCCACTTGATCCATCCAGATTTAGCAAGTGTTTGTCCTGGATGGTGGACAATCTATCTAGATACCAAATGTCAAGACTATTTCCTACTTACCAACAGTTAGTTTCCTTTCAGTAAGGAAAGTGTGCACACTGTAAATGTCTCTCATCAATTCTGAGTCCCCAAAGGTGAAATAAACTACATCACGGTCAGCTACAGCAGCTGCCAGTATCTGTATTAAGGCTGTAGGCAAAGAAAAAAAACAAAACACAACATAGCTATATGATGACACTTCCATCAAGACACTTTTAGTTCTTGCAACCAGCTAAATTATAGCTGGTGTGCCATAGCTTTATCCTGGATTAAAGATTTATAAACCTAACATATGTGTTATTAGAAATGGCAAATACAGATGGGTATAAATCATCTACTCGTGTGACTTTACACGCATGCTCTGAGAAGATCATTAAGACACAGAATTCCCACACAAGGGAATTTTTTTCCTTTGTGGGAAAATAAAGGAAGCTACATCTGAGGTAGTGCAGTCAAGGCACTAAGGTGGTATTTTCTTTTACTTATATTAATTTGGAACTAAACTTTTTGTTTGCTTGCTGTATTAATTACTTTGTCTTATTATATAGTCACTGATCTTCTGTTATCACAGGAGTCTTTGTGATGTTTCCTGAACAATGCACTTGGGAGACTCTAATGCTCTCATTAACCCTATAGCAAGCATTTTCAAAATGGGTTAGAGACTATACCTTCATCCCTCCTGTACTCCCACTTCCACCCAATTGCTGTAGTATGGAGTGGGAAAATCACTGAGAATCAATTTCCCCAAGAATCAAAGTTACAAATCACTGAGCCTGAAATATGTTTCCAAAAATGAAGGTCCTTTATAACTTTAATCTCAAGACAATATTTATTTCATTTTTAAAATTTTTTGAGGATTTTAAAATTTTAATTTCATTGTATTTAATATATAGTACACAATGTAGTGATTCATCAGTTCCATATATTACTCAATGCTCATCAAGTGTACTCAATCCCCTTCACCTATTTCAACCATCCCCTCATTCACCTGCCCTCTGGTAACCATCTATTTATTCTCTATAGTTAAGAGTCTGTTGGTTTGCTTCTCCTTTTTATCCCTTTGTTTTGCTTCTTAAATTCCACACATGAATGAAATTTTACAGTATCTATCTTTCTTGACTGACTTATTTTGCCTAGCATTTATACACTATAGCTCTAACCATGTGGTGGCAAATGGCAAAACTGTGTATTCTTTTATATGACTAATACTATACACACACACACATACACACACATACGTGGAATATATATACCACATCTTCTTTAGCCATTCATCTTTGGATGGACACTTGGGCTGCTTCCATAGTTTGGCTACTGTAAATAATGCTACAGTAAACACAAGGGTGCATATATCCTTTTGAATTAGTGTTTTCATAGTGTGATTAGTGGATCATGGGTAATTCTATTTTTAATTTTTTGAGGAACCTCCATACTGTCTTCTACAGTGGCTGCACCAGTTTTCATTCCCACCAACAATACAGGAGTGTTTCTTTTACTCCACATCCTTGCCAACACTTGTTTCTTGAGTCTTTTATTTTAGCCATTCTGATAGGTGTAAGGTGATGTCTCATTATGGTTTTTTTTTTTTTTTCATTATGGTTTTGATTTCCCCAATGATTAGTTTATGTTGAGCAACTTTTATATGTCTGTTGGTCATTTGTATGTCTTCTTTGGAGAAAGGTCAATAAATACAATTTATTTTAAATAACAACAACAAAACACCACAGGTATAAACTGAACAAAACAACATAGGTATAATTCTTTTCTAGTTACATATCTTTTCCTTTATTAAAAAGGAGGTGGGAATCTAAAACATTATGGGAAATAAATAACTTCAATATAGTTTTGATTTTTCAAGCATGTTAAAACTCTACATACTATAAAAAATTAAAACAATAAGAATGGGGATGGAAAGGAAGCTATAATAGAAAGCAAACAAAAACAAATTAACCTAATTTGTTATCTAACTTTTACCAAATCTAAAGGAAATTTCGTCTTAAAGTGTCTTTTCACAAATGGCTTATTAGCTACAAGGGAGGAAAAAAACTCAGGATCTGTATGGTGGAGAAATCAGACAACACCTTGACTGAGTGATCAAAATTAACATCATCAATGGGGCAGATGGCCATCAAGTGCCTCTAGATACTATCACCTCTAGCTACTAAGAATGCATCACCTCAACCTAATTATGAGGAAACAGCTTACAAACTCAAGGAATACTGTATCCTTTAAACATGCCAATGTCATTAAAAAAAAAAAAAAAAAAGGCTATGGAAATACTCCAAATTCAAAAGGAGGCTAAAAGACAGGACAACTAGGGGCAATACCTGACCCTGAACCCTATATTGGAGGGCAAAATGGCTATAAACAGTTTTATTAGAGTACTTCACAAAATTGGAACATAGATGATAGAATAGACAAAAATATTCCATCAATGTACATTTATGAGTTTATTAGTAATCGTAATGTGTTTCTGTAGAATATTTTATTCTTGGGAAACACACACTGAAGTATTAGGAAAAGGAGTAGAACGTATATAACTTAAGCTCAAATTGTATACACACACAGGTGTTTACTTTTTCTTTCGTAACTTTTTGTAAATTTGAAACTATGTCCAATAAAAAGTTTTATTTTTTAAAGATTTTATTTATTTATTCACCAGAGACACAGAGAGAGGCAGAGACATAGGCAAAGGGAGAAGCAGGCTCCCCACAGTGAGCCCAATGCAGGACTTGAGTGGAAGGCAGACAATCACTGAGCCACCCAGACATCCAAATAAAAAGTTTTAAAAAATTATGTAAGAAGGAAAAATATTTTTAGGTTGAACATTTGATATAGTTGAGAGTCCTCAAATTTCAGAAAGAATCTAAGACTATAAATTATAATACATGTGAGATTCTAAAATACCAAAGTATTTCTTAATTTCCAAACTGGTATTTATTGAGTACCCACAACATGTGAGGTACCATGACTAGGCCTCATTAATCTTAGAGTGTTGAAAGTAATTAATCTCAAAATAGAGGTAGGTTTTAATTAAAACTATTCAACCAACTTATACATACATGAAAGCTTCAGTACACTCAATTTTAAAAGGTTCCTAATTAACCTAAACTACAAATAAAAATGAAAAAACGAATTGTCATTTTCCTTTACTAATAAGTATGATTTCTTACCTTTTAGTCTGAATAAAAATTTGGCTTTAAGTTTTTCTATTTAAAAAAGAGAAACTCGGGCAGCCCCGGTGGCGCAGGGATTTAGCGCTAAATCACCGCGCCACCTGCAGCCCAGGGTGTGATCCTGGGGACCCCGAATAGAGTCCCACGTCGGGCTCCTTGCATGGAGCCTGCTTCTCCCTCTGCCTGTGTCTCTGCCTCTCTCTCTCTCTCTCTCTGTCTCTCATGAATAAATAAAATCTTTTAAAAAAAATTTTAAAAAATAAATAAATAAAAAAGAGAAACTCAAAGAAAAGTCCTTTCAGTCCTATCTCCTTATATACAGAAATACTAGATCACTGGTCATTTGCCACTTATGAAAATGAAATATGAATAAACATTCAGAATTTATCTCCTCATAGAATTTATTTTAAAAATGTTTCAAGGCCATCACATTCCTATGGATAAGCTCTTGGAACTAAGCTTGACAAAGCTACCAAAAAGAGGCTGGATGATAATAAGCATGTATCAGACAGGTTGGGACTAGAAACAGCAGACCAGAGTTCAGTCCTCACCCATCTGCTGGCTCTTTAGATCTGTAACTTTGGCCAAGTTACTTAACTCTCTTTGCTACATTTTTCCCAGGGATGCTATGAAGGGAGTTAGATCAGATGATCCCTAAAGATTCTTTCAGAGTGTAGAATTCCATAATCCTTGATATAATTTTTCTCCTTGCATTGGATATTAGACTATAAATATACAAGTGAAATTTTCAGAAATACAAATTAATCTTGACTCTCTACATGTTAGTAATCACAACAAAAATTCACTTTAAACAGAACTGTCTTCAGACCTCACTATCAACAACATCCTCAAGACCTTTGCAAATCTAAGGAATTAAGTCTCAGGATTTAGGTGAATTCTCTTGCATGAGAATAAATCACAAATCTAATAGGGTATGTGGACTGAGTCCAAGTATGACATAAAAGCATCAAATTCTAACTTCAAGCACAACTAGGTGCCAAAATAATCACTTAAATTAACCGGCAGGGAGCTTGGTTTTAATTTTCTTTTTGGCATCAATGTTAAGCTATAAAGCAAATTCAAATAAGTATAAATAATATCAAAAAACAATTCATAGTGTCTTCTTGCAACAAATATACCACACCAAATATGAGTAAGATGATGGCTATTCATACCACAGTATGGTTTGAGGCCATCAGCATGTAATATTAGTAACAACTGCTAACACCAAGTTCTCACAGCATGCTGAATGGTTCTAGCAGCTTTAAAAGCACAAACTCAAGATTTACATGAATTAACTCAGTTAATCCTTACAAAAACTGAATAATATAAGTATTATCTCCATTTTGAAACCAAGGCACTATGGGAGCCAAAGTTTAAGTAATTTGTCTAGGGTCACAGGCCAGAAAGCAGTGGAGCTGAGGTTTGAACTCTGGCAGTCTGACTCAAGGACATGCTCCCTCCCTCACTATTCTGCAAAGGTGTCATGCCAAGTCATTCTGCTCTATTCAAAGCAAACATACCTTATGTCAGCCAGAAGAATTTCTTCAAGTAGTTTGTTTACATTATTTTAATGCATGCTGGCAAGAAGACCAAATAGTATAGATTTGAAGTACTACTGATGTCCTTCTAATGAAAACCAAGTTGTTTTGTGAGCTCCTACACCCTGGTTACCCTAAAAGCTCCAGCCTTTTTTGCTCACTCTTCTCAGCCAATTCTTATTCTATAACTGGTCTTGTCCTCTGGCTACTGTTTTTTTTTTTTTTTAAGACTTTATTTATTTATTCATAGACAGAGAGAGAGAGGCAGAGACACAGGCAGAGGGAGAAGCAGGCTCCACGCAGGGAGCCCAACATGGGACTTGATCCCAGGTCTGCAGGATCACACCCCAGGCTGCAGGCGGCGCCAAACCGCTGCGCCACCAGGGCTGCCCTGGCTACTGTTTTTAATCAATACCACCTGGATTTCTCTCTCTCTCTCTCTCTCACACACACACACACACACACACACACAGAACACAAGCAGAGAGAGTGGCAGGCAGAGGGAGAAGGAGAAGCAGGCTCCCCACCGAGCAGGGAGCCCAACGTGGGGCTTGATCCCAGGACCCTCAGATTATGACATGAGCCAAAGGCAGATGCTTAACCAACTGAGCCACCTAGGCGCCCTCACCTGCCTTGTTTTTTGTTTTGTTTTGTTTTTTAATTTTCATTTATTTATGATAGTCACAGAGAGAGAGAGAGAGAGAGAGGCAGAGACACAGGCAGAGGGAGAAGCAGGCTCCATGCACCGGGAGCCCGACGTGGGACTCGATCCCGGGTCTCCAGGATCGCGCCCTGGGCCAAAGGCAGGCGCTAAACCGCTGCGCCACCCAGGGATCCCCGTTTTCTGTTTTTTAAGATTTGTTTATTGATTTGAAAAAGAGAAAGAAAGAGAGTCGGGGATAAGGACAGAAGGAGAAAATCTTCAAGCAGACTCCCTGATAAGCACAGAGCCCAGCTACCTGGGACTTGAGCTTTCAACCCTGAGATCACAGCCTGAGTCAAAACCAAGAGTTGGATGTTTAAGTGACTGAGCCATCCAGGTGCCCTGATCCTTTCACTGGCTTTAGATGTACTCTCTCTTTAAGAACTCAGTCATCTCTAGAATGGCAAATCCCAAATCCAGATCCAGATCCAAAATCTGTGGCCAATAAAGATTAAACAGCAGGAGTACAGACACTGGGCTCTTGGGCATCAATTCTAGTTTGTATCCTAACATGGCTGCATGCTATTCTTCTGACTTTGGGCTAGTTACTTACCTCTCTATGCCTTGGTTATTTCATCTATAAAGATAAAAATAAAACTTACCTAATACATTGTTCTAAACTAATACATGTAAGGAAAGCACCTAGTACAATATTTGGAATACAGAATGCACTCAACATGCTCTCAACTAACAACAATAATAAAAACACTGGTTTTTGAGAAAGGCCAAATGTGAATTTTGGTTCTGACACTTACTAGCTCTCTCTCTTTGGGCAAGTTTATTAGCCTCTCTTCGAGAGAAACTTGGGTTCTTCATCTTAAAAATGTGGCTACAAATTGAAGGATAACTATTCAAACTAAAGGAGAAAATGAAATCTTTCTTAAAACTGGCTGATCATTAGTAACCCCCAGAGAGTTAAAATTTCCCAAAGCCATTTCCCAGATTCACTAAGTGGCATCTCTGAGGTTCTGATAACAACCATTACACTCACTCTAGACACCTTGAATTATCATGTATAAGACCCCACTGTAGGCAGTGGACCCACAGAAGAAAACAATGTGGAAGTGTTAAGGAAGGAATATTCTTACTTAAGTGTGTAACAGCAAGACTGGGAGAGAAATGGAGCCTGGTGTGTTCTGACAGAAATAAACAAAGTGATAAGGAGCCTGTGGTAAGACAAACTGAACTCAACTGGCCCATATTTCTATTCTACCCTTCCATTTTTAATTGATTCACCCCTTCCCCACTTCCACAAATGGACCTCCCACAAACCCCAGCCAAAGGGATAGGTGAGGCCAATGATAGCATGGTAGAAAATGATTTATCAGAACTGTTCAGGTTTCCATTTTTTCTACATCAATGATTTTTTTGGAGTTTAGCTATCTTGATTCCAAAATAGCAAAACAACCAGTACAGACATTATTTAAGTTTGATGTCAATGGGATATATGGTATGAAGGAAAATAAATTTATAAAATGTTGCTATAATCTCAAAGAATTTTTCACTTAATATAAATATGCAATAAAAGTAAACTGAAAAGCTTTTTTTTTTTTTTTCTTTAAGATTTCATGTATTTATTCATGAGAGGGAGAGAGAGAGAGAGAGGCAGAGACACAGGCAGAGGGAGAAGCAGGCTCCCTGCAGGGAGCCCGCTGTGGGACTCAATCCTGGGACTCCAGGGTCACCCCGGGCCAAAGGCTGGCACCAAACTGCTGAGCCACCCAGAGATCCCCCTGAAAAGCTTCCTAATCTCACTGGAGATGTAGCCAGTTTAATGACTTCCTGGCTATAATGATTTGGCCCAAGAGATGGGAAAGTGATCTAAGTTGGTCCAAGGAGTATTTCCATAAAATTTTTATTTTAAAAATTTTTTAAAAAGATTTTTTAGATTTATTTATTTGAGAGAGTGAGAGAGAGAGGGCATGAGCAGGGCGAGAGGGAGAGACAGAAGCAGACTCCCTGCTGAGCAGAGTGTCCCAAGCTGGGCTGAATCCCAGGACCCCAGGATCATGACCTGAGCCAAAGGCAGCATTTAACCAACTAAACCACCCACTCATTCTTCCATAAAATTTCTAAATTAAGGATTTCTCCTTTCCTCTAGGATTACCCAATTACAGTACTATAAGCCTGGAACTATTTGGTCCCCAGCTCCTGCCATGGAGAGATAACCAATGGAAGGAGAAGAGAACAAAGCCATCATCGTGAGACAAGCAGATAGAGAGGGAACCAATTCACAAAAGGGAGCATCTGATCCTAGGATCCAGTCATCCCTGAGGCCAAACTTACTCTGCCTTTCTCATCCACATCAGCCAATAATCCTCCTTCAGACTTAAGTGATTAGGCAGATTAGTGTCACTTAAAAATAAAAATCCTACTACAAAACTTTGTTACAGTGTTGGCGAGTTGGAGATGGGTGGTGGGAGAGGAATAGGGATCTTTGTGCAACAGTTAACACTAGAGTGGAGTCTTAAGGGAACACAGGGAATTAGCCAGATACTAATAGGCAATTTCAGAAAAATGTGCAAAACCCTAGAATAGTGAAAGGCACACAGGGTTGTTGAATAAATTTGTTAAAGAGAAGTTCATTGAGCATATTTTATTTGCAAATCGACTTTTAGGTAATGAAAGTAGGGAATGGATAGAAAATACATAAGACTACAACATCAAGATAGCTTTTAATTACAGTAAACTAGAAATGGCATAATATTCCCAAGTCAGGTAACACAGTATGGAGAGGTATAAAAAATAAACACTGAAGGACATGGAAAGAGGAATTGGCAAAAATATAATAGAACTTTAGAGTACCACTCAATCCCTTCGCAAAGCAAGTAGACAAAATAAGAGTGATATAGGGTGATCTAATAAGTATAGAATCTAACAGACAGAATAAGTTCTACACACACCCTTCTGAGACATCTGAGACATGCCAATATAGTATCTACAACAATGGACTGTTAGGCCATCAAGAAGCTTAAAAAACTCCGAAAAGTAGAAATAATACTATCTACACTCTTTGATTATGATGTAATAAAATTTAGAAATAAAAGATAAGGGCGGCCCAGGTGGCTCAGTGGTTTAGTGCCACCTTCAGCCCAGGGCCTGATCCTGGGGACCTGGGATCGAGTCCCACATCGGGCTCCCTGCATGGAGCCTGCTTCTCCCTCTGCCTGTGTCTCTGCCTGTCTCTCCCTCTCTCTCTGCCTGTGTCTCTCATGAATAAATAAATTAAAAAAAAAAGAAATAAAAGATAAAAGAAACCATTTTCTTTTTAAAACATTTTAAAAAGTTTAAAATTATATCCTAAAAATCTCATGGGTGTCTGGTGGTATTCTTAGGGCAGTAGCCTACTTCACAGTCTCTGAGACAGGATGAATAAAGCTGCAAAAAGAAGTTGCTTCCATCCTAACAATGAAAAAAGGCTAAGTAATCTACAGAATCATAAATTCTTCCTGAGTCGACCAGAGAGTTGTGGTGTTGCAAGGCAACCAAAGTATGACAACCCTAAAAAGATATGAAACACATACTCTATTATCTTTGAAAGAGTGTAAGAGACAGAGGTGACCATCATACAAATGGATAAGAATAAATCAGCTAAAACATAAATATAATTTTAAAAGCCAAGCATAGACTGGGGGTTTACTCTGGAATAACCAGGAGCCCCAGAAATAGAGTTCACACTCACTCAAAAGCTTTTTTTCATAGGCCCTCACAAGGTCTTCAGAAAGATAAGGGGCTAGGCAGAAGGACAGAGAGAGTCCATGTGATAGCACAGGCAGGCAGGAAATGACTGGCTGCTGGTGGGGGACAGGCAGCAAGTCCCTCCCTCTTCTCCACGTCCCTTCTTTTCTACCCTCTGGCTCCTAAGGCCATTGGCAGAAAGTTGTTAGTAAATGTCTGTTGAATTAATGACTTTATGAAAAATACTATCTTAACAGTTGTCAGCAGAATGCACAATAAAAACAGCTCAAAAATTATAAATTGCAACTCATGTACAGTTAGCAAGCATACTAACAAACATTTAACCTTATTGCTAATAAACGAAACACAATTTTAAGTTTAAATGCCCATGTTCTCTCTCCATGATTTTTTTTTTTATATTCCTTCCTTCCTTCTTTCTCTTGTAAGATAGGGATAGTATCTGATAGTTCAAAGAATCTTGCTAGTAGGTTTAGTAAGACCTAGGGACAGATAAAGATGGCCAACTGAGAAAAAGTTAATACTGGCCCTGTTTTTATCTGTTCTCAAAAAGTTTTAGTTTTCCAACCTTGTATTTCCATCTATTGATACTCTGAATTGTACCATAGTCTCTTGATTCTTTTCCATGCACCTGCTCTATCTCCCTAATATTGGATCATTAGCAAACATCTCTTTCTTGGTACTCTCTCCTCTTAGGGATTCACCAAGGATTTAAATGCCCCCTTCCTCATGTCTACCATGTGACTAATGAGAAGGCAAGTTTGTAAAAGAGAGGCTTATTCTCTCCTGATAACTGACTTTTTAAAAAATTGAGGTATAACTGACATATAAAGCTATACTGGTTTTCACATATGCAATATAATGATTTGATATTTGTATATATTGAGAAATAATCACCACAGTAAGTACAGTTAACACTCATCATCATACATGGTTACAACATTTTTTTCTTGTGATGAGAACTTTTAAGATCTACTCTTTTAGCAACTTTCCAATACACTATACAGTTATTATTAACTATAGTCACCATGTTGTACATAACATCCCTATGACTTATTAATTTTATAATTCGAAGTTTGTTCATTCTGATCCCTTTCACCAATTTCACCTACCTCCACACTCCATTTCTGGAAATCTATTTTCTATATCTGAGCTTGGGTTGGTGTTTGTTTGTTTGTTTGTTTAACATTCCACACATAGGTGAGACATACAGTATTTGCCTTTCTCTGTCTCACTCATTCAGTTAGCATAAAAATGCCCTTAAGGTCTATCCATGTTATCAGAAAATTTTATGATACTTTCTCACAAAAACATTATATACTTACAACAGAAAAACACAAATTAAAAAAAAATCATCTATATCACTCAGAAACAACCACAGTTAATCTTTGCATATAAACAGATAAACATAGAGAATCTCAAATTTGTGAGATACTTTATATTCATAATTAAATTTTTAAAATGGTTGATTATGCATATAGTATGCATTTCCCTTAATTTGGCAGTATTCCAAAAACATCCTTCCATGTCAGGAGTTGTATTTCTGCAATAATTATAATGTCTACATAATATTTCATTACATAGATGTACCATAATATCTTTCTTTTCAAAATGAGTATTAGTAAGTAATTCCCCACTAAAGGATAAACAACTACTTCAATTTTTTTTTAATTCTTTTTTTTTTAATTTATTTTTTATTGGTGTTCAATTTACTAACATACAGAATAACCCCAAGTGCCCGTCACCCATTCACTCCCACCCCCCCGCCCTCCTCCCCTTCTACCACCCCTAGTTCATTTCCCAGAGTTAGCAGTCTTTGCGTTCTGTCTCCCTTTCTGATATTTCCCACACATTTCTTCTCCCTTCCCTTATATTCCTTTTCACTATTATTTATATTCCCCAAATGAATGAAACATATTCAAGTGAATGAAGAGGAGGGAGTTGTCAAAAAGTCACTCTAAAATTTAAATCTCAGAGGATCCCTGGGTGGCTCAGCGGTTTAGCGCCTGCCTTTGGCCCAGGGTCCCGCGTCGGGCTCCTGGCTCGGAGCCTGCTTCTCCCTCCTCCTGTGTCTCTGCCTCTCTCTCACTCTATGTCTATCATAAATAAATAAATAAATCTTAAAAAAATAAAATAAAATTTAAATTTCAATAATTGAGAAGATGAACTACATAATGAAAATCTTTGAGTACTATGCTTGATACTCACCAGGGGAAACAAAACTATAATCTGAGAAAAAGATTTTTATGCAATAAGGAAAAGAAAGGAAATGAACACATATATAAAGCTTTTCAAATTGTCTATCACAGATGACCAAGGCTTAAGGCAGATGTGGTCTTCTGGATTGATGTTGTATAAATCTACTCATTCATCTTACATAAGAGAAAAACAGGAAAAAAAAATCTGTCATAAGATCAATGAGCCGAGTCAAAAATAGGCTTCCTCAAATAAAGTGAGGATGATAAAGAATTTCATAAAATCCAGAAATTTCTTCTACAGATTTTCAAAACCCTGAAAATAATAACATGCAGTTTTTGTTTCTGAATATGAAAAAAAAATATGGGTGAAAGTCTTTAGAATGAAAAGATTTTTCTAAGCATGCTGCAAATATGTGAACACAAAAATTAACTCCACATGACAATAGGTTGAAATAAATGAAAAAACTGAGAAAAATACCTGTAACATATGACAAATAATTAACATTTAATATACAAAGAGTTATTAATAGTCAATGAAAAGTCAAAACTATTCCCAAAGAGCTAAATGGGCAGAAGAGTGAAAAAGCAATTCACAAAGCAAATAAAAATGGGCAATAAACATGAGAAATGTTGAACCTCAGAGAAATGTTAAAAATTGACTAAAACCCATGTTGGTAAGGTTTCTTATGTAAGAAGACAATATAAATTAGCCTTTCAGAAGGACGGTCTGCAACAAGTATCAAAATATAAAGTATATATGGCCTTTGAGTCATTAATCTCACTTCTAGGAATTAACACTATGAAAATAATTATATAGAACATACATTTATATACTGCAGTTGTGGAGGCCGAGAAAATTAAGGCCATTCCACTTTTAAGTTCAGCCTTAGCACAAGTACAGCCATCCCAGGCCCCTGGGAATAAGAGCTGAAATTTACATTACTTCAGTTACAGGAAGAAAATAGCTTACAGCTTAACGTCCTAGAAAGCCCCATATTAGAATAAAAACAGAGCCCAAGCCAAGGGCAGGAAGCCCCTATTAGAATGAGAACAGAGCTCAATGCCCTTGAAGGCCCCATATCAAAATGTAAACAGAACTTGAGGAATTCTTCCACCCTTTCTGGAGGTCCCCTAGACCAGCCCTTAAAACTAAGCTAAAACCCACCTCAGGGTCCAAGTCCCTGCTCCGCTGTGTCGGGTATACTTGGACCCAAGCTCGAGCTTGTAAATAAACCCTTGTGTGTGTTTGCATCGGTGTCGGCTCCTTGGTGGTTTCTCGGATTCGCAATCTTGGGCACAACAGCAGTATTGTTTATAAGATATAAAAATAAACCAACGGTCTAAAAATGGGAGAACCAGTGAAATAAAGTATGGTACACAGAGGTATGTACAACAGAATGTTATGTGTAGCTATTAAAAATGTTGACAGTACATTTACATTTGTTGGTGTTGAAAGCCATCCATGAGAGGGTTTTCAAAAAGAGGTTAGAGCATAGACAATATGGTGTCATGTTATTGTCAAGTTGTTACACAGATTGTTACGTGGGAATGTCTGAAAGGATGGTCACCAAAACACTATGACTTCTGATGATTTTTACATACTTCATAATACTTTCCTGGATTAAAAAAATAATAAATGTGTCACTTTTACAAAAATAACACTCATAAATTATGACAGACTCAACTGTTTCATTCCCAGCAAGACAGACTCTAGTATATCTAGTTTGGCTATCAAGGCCAGCTGGTTGTTTATGTTTGCTTTGTTTTCTCGTTACTTTAATAACAAAGTTTCAAAAATCCTTGGAATTTCCTGAGCCATACTGTCATTGTTATGCTAAGGAGGGGACTCTGGGTGGGCCCAGAGATAGCTACAAAATTGGGATTTTCAGCCATTGACCTCCAGGAAGTGGAAGGAGGGCTGAAACTGAGTTCAGTGTGTGCCTACACAGTGAGGCCCCCATAAAAACCTTAGACAAAGGTGAGTGGAGCCTCCAGGTTGGCAAACACAGTGATGTGTGAGGAGAGTGATATGCCCTGACACCACAGGGAGAAGGCATGGAAGCTCTGTATTCCCTCCCAGATCTCACTCACCTTATGTGTATCCTTTATGATAAAACTGTAGTAGCACCTTCCTGAGTTCTCTGAGTCATTCTAGTGAATTATCAAAACTGAAGGGGGTTGTTAAGAACCTCCTAGATTGGCAGCCAGTTGGTCAGAGGTGTGGGGAGCCTGGGGATATCCCACCCAAGACTTTCAGCTAGAGTCTGAAGTAGGGGTGGTCTTATGGAGGACTCTGCCCTTAACCTGTGGGATTTGTACTAACTCCAGGTAGTTAATGGCAGGATTATATAGCAGCACACCTAGCTGGTGCCAGATCAGTCAGGCTGACACAGAACAATAACCTTCCTAAGTAATGATATATTATTTTCTATAATGGATACTTTTGAAAGTAAAGAAAATGTCGTAATTTGGTAAATGGCAATAGTTTTGTTGATCAGATTTTGTGATTTTTCTACCATAAACCATAAAATGCAAGAAATGTTTATCCTTCGTGGATACCCAAACGGCTCCTCAAATAAGTTATTTAGGCAGCTCTCCCAAGCTATACTCCCACATATGTGTACCTCTATTCACTACTATACTGCATTTGTCTATGCCTCTCATATGCTGGACTGTGAATTCCAAAGCAAGGAACACATCTTATTCACCTCTGCATTCTCAGAATCTACCCCAGTGCCTAAAATATGGCAGATGCCTCACAAGTTTGGTGAATACATGAGTCAACAAAATAGCTCTGTCTAAAAAAAAAAAAAAAAAAAAAACAAAGGTTCTGTCTATCAAAATCACTTTTGCCAAGGAAGGTGCTTAGTGGGTGCTTTCGTTTGAAAACTAAATACCGTGTATGGTAGATCAAAGAGGTAAGTAACCTCTGCAGGAAAATAGTAAGTAAAAATAAGAATTCCTTTATTTATTTATTTATTTTAAAGATTCGTTTATTTATTCATTCAGAGAGAGAGAGACAGACAGACAGACAGACAGAGACACAGGCAGAGGGAGCCCGACGTGGACTCGATCTTGGGTCTCCGGGATCACACCCTGGGCTGCAGGCGGCGCTAAACCGCTGCGCCACCGGGGCTGCCCAAGAATTCCTTTAAATACAGCAAGAAAAAAAAAGGGGATGATGTTAAATATTGTTTTTCTCTTCTCTTTGACTTTTGTGGTCTCTTATTACAACAGAACATTAGAAATCCAAGTTTGAAGGACTTTTTTTCCTAGTCAGAATGCTATTATCCTTCTTACAACAATTTATTTACTCACCTTTTAATCTAGCATCACCACCAAAAGCACCACAGCCCCAGTTTCCTGTAGCCACTGCAGAAAGATTCTCTGAAGAAACTCCAGGACGGAGAAATCCACAGTAAGCCTGCAGGATGAAAGAAACATCACAATATGTGAGGGACTAGACACTACCAGCATTTCAGACTGATGTATTAGGATTAGGATCAGGAACTATTATCAAGCTTATGTCTTTTTTTTTTTTCCATTCTTTTTTTTTTTCTTAGGGGCCAAAGTAGAGGGAAAAGCAGAAAATCCTCGGATTATACAAGAGGGGAATAAGAAACGATCAGTTCTAATATTTGATTTGATGCTGGACAAATCAAAGCCGTTAAACCAATACAGGTCTCAGTTTCTTCATCTGATTCAAATATAAATTGAAAGATCAGAGATATTTCAAGAACTGATGGGATCCCAATTACAAACTACCAGGATTTAAAGGGAGGAAAGGCACTCAACACATGGTTTTATTTGAAGGCTTCTAATCACCATTTTTTTCATTTCGCTTCCTCAATACTCATTCTCTGAATTATTGGGACTAGATTAATAACTGTGATTTTGCTTTTAAATGTGCTTCCTGCCACTGAAATGCTTAATAATGAAAAAACAATCATTTATTTAAAAGGGATTCCTACACCTGGTTATCAAGTAACCTTTAAGATCCCCTCCAGCTCTAAAATTCTCTGGTTTCACAGCTCTGTTTACACCAGAATATTTTAAAATTTGCTGGTCACCCGAGAAAAGTACAATATATCTTAAGGATGCTGGCTAAGTATTAATTAGAGGAATGGCTAATTTGGTATATGAGAAGACTGCCATTTAAAGTCCCAGAGTTTTTGTTTCCTATTCTTTGCTGTCAGCCCAGTTGGTCTTTCTGCCTCCTAAGGGTTCTTAGTTTTCTGGAACTATCAGACTATATTAAGAGGTTTAATTATAATAGCAAATCAAATCTCCCCTGGGTTCTCTCAAGTACCAAACAAAGCCTAAAATATAGCTTATGTATAATAGTAAATAAAATAAAAAGAATGATGTGTGACAAATGTTCCCAGAGAAAAACCAAAGATAAAGAAAGATGTTTCTATGAAACCCACACATAGAAATATAGTAAATTGTTCTCTGAAGTTTCCACAAAGGTATAAAAATTTATCTTACACACTGTCTGGATAGATTAACAAGGCTATTTCTTCCACCCCCTCCTAAACTGTAAATCCTGACAGATATTAATTATAAGTTGGTACCAGAGCATTATTCAATGCTGTGGTATAGAGCTTACACTAGAACTCACAAATTACCTGTATAATCAGATACATGGAGCTTCTGAAAATCTTTTTCAGATCAAAAATATCAGAGTTCAATTTTTTTTTTTTAGTAGGTTCTTAAAAGATATAGAGTCTGGGGATCCCTGGGTGGCTCAGCAGTTTAACACCTGCCTTTGGCCCAGGGTGTGATCCTGGAGTCCCGGTATCAAGTCCCATATTGGGCTCTCTTGCATGGAGCTTGCTTCTCTCTCTGCCTTTCTCTGTGTCTCTTATGAATAAATAAATAAAATCTTAAAAAAAAAAAAAAGAGTCTCTGTTTTATGGCAACAAGGGGCCAACAAAGTGTCAGAATAGACATAACTTTGCCACTTGGTTTCCTGTCAAATTCTCCTTAACAAGTCTAGATGAAGAAGATGATTTCTTAGGTTCCTATTGGTGCCGCCTCTCTTTTATCCTGTCAGAATGTCTTTAGCCTCTTCCTACACCAGTCTTTGGGGAGACTCATCTTTAATGAGCAAACATAGCTTGGTGAAACTAGAGCCTAACAATAGAGAATTTGAACCTATTATTTGTCCTATTATTAGGACAAAATCTAAGGTAAAGTGCTAATCAATTGTACGAAAAAACAAAACAAAAAAACTCCACAACTACCCTGAAAAATGGCCATAACAAAAACAAACTATAAAACTGACATTAATCTGCATTTAATGTTTTGATCAAAACAAATCAAACTTTAAAAAGTTAATCAGAAATTAAAGTATATAAAACAATTACAAAGTAATTAGGTATAAAGAATAACTTTATAATGTTTAAATACAAAATTCTTTTATTCTGTGTAAACAAAGCATATCTAAGGTCAGAAATAAGAGAGAGGCAGCAAGGTGCTCTGAGTTCCCTTTAGAGGGACAACTTATGCTTTTCCCTTCTGCAGTAAGGAGAGGGAGATCCCTTAAATGCTAGACCAGAGCAGGGTCACTAATCAGGGAATCACTTTCTTTTACAATGTAATGAGACCCTTTAATAACAAATAAAGATCAGATAAGGATAGAGACCTCAAAGGAGTTGCCGAGTTCTTACTTCATAGGGAAAGGTACTAGGAGTTCTCAAGAGCTTCCTGCTGGCAACAAATATATTTCATACCCACAGCTAGGGCACTTGAGGAGATTAATCAGAGCAGTAAGAATAAAAAGAAAGTCAGTTTGAACTCTATAGTCACATCCTGACCTAACATTCAACAGTGACAGAGCTATTTATTTTTACTAATAAACAACTTAAAAGAGAAAAAGAGGACACATTCATACCTCAGGACAGTAAGTAGAGGATACCAATGAATACTCATTATCTCAGAATGAATTCTGATGGGAAGAGAAGAGAGGAAGATAAAAGCAATTTTGGAGTCCTGAAAGTCACACAAAGGGGAGCTTTGAAAAGCAAGAGACAGGGAGAAAATACTGGTATCTACAGTTAAAAACTAGAGCCCAACTGGGAAGTGATGAGATAAAGACAGAAATGTAGGCTAGAAGCAAAGAAAGTGAAAAATAAAACAGGAAAACAGTTGTAAAAACCTATAGGCTCAGAACTAGACCCAGGAAATAGATGGTACTCACAGGAATAGTTGGTCACAAACACCCAGGCACAGGCATGCATGAACACACACACTGAATAGAACTCAGGCTTCAAGTTTAGCAGGCCCAAGTAGATTTAGCTAAACTGTCTTTCATTATAATGTAAACACATTATATTGTTTGCTAGATTAATAAATTAACAATTATTGTTCCAAAAGGGTTGCTTATTTGAAGACAATCTTTTCAAATCTGCACTTGTTTAACTTAAATTAATACATAGCTGGTACCAATACTGATTTTCTGAGATCTTAAAATACTGCGATCTCTTAAAAACAAACATAATATAAAAAGATCCTTAAGAATCTTTTGGAAGAGGGGCACCTGGGTGGCTCAGTCAGTTGAGTGGCTGGCTCTTGATTTCAGTTCAGGTCATGAGCTCAGGGTCCTGGGATTGAGCCCCAAGTCAGGCTCATACTCAGCAGGGAGTCGGCTTGAGGATTTTTCTCCCTCTCCCTCTGTCCCTTCCCCCTGTGCTCTCTCTAAAATAAATTAATTTAAAAATATCTTTTGGAAGACAATAAAATAATATTAATCAAGAGTCTTAAAATATCCTTAGGGAGGGTGCCAGGAGGTTCAGTTGGTAGAGATAAGACTCTTGATCTCAGGGTTGTGAGTTCAAGTCCTGTATTGGGCATGGAGCCTATATTAAAAAATATATATTATCCTTAGATAAAGTAATAACAATTTTATAAATCTCTTTTATTATTTGGTTAAATAACAAAGAAGTTTATTACTCATTATGTATAATGAGAAACTTAGGATCACCTAATTGTTCAAAAATAGTACTTTACTCATAGTATGTCATTTCAACCAGTTTTATGGACATTAAACATACTGTTATGAAAATATTAGAATGTGTGAAAAATATTTATAATATATTGTTAAATAGGTAAAATACAAAGTTATAGGTAACTTCTGAACACATTTTTATGAAACTATTCATGTGGAAAGACCTATAAAAATGAAAACAATTATTTGAAAGGTAAGATCATGAATGACTTTTTTCTGTTTAAAATAACTGTAACATTAGTAAACTTATTTTGCTTTTGTTTAAAATGTTATGTAAAATGAAAGAATTATGAAGACCTTAGTTTCCTTGTGTGTGAAACAAAGATTTGGTTAGGTATCTATTGTTATTAAGAGACTTGACGCTTGATGAGATGAGCACTGGGTGTTACACTATTGTTGGCAAATTGAATTTAAATAAAAGAAAAATAAATTAAAACAAAAATAAAGAGACTGAAGTAAAAATTCACTAAAAATGACACATTTTAGTCTAATATTCCTGAAAAATAAAGTGACCCGTGAAAGAGATGAGTTTGAAGTGCGTAGTCCACTTACATGCAGATTTTTTTGGATTATAGTATAGTACTATAAATGTATTTTTCTCTTCCCAATGATTTTTTTTAGTAACATTTTCTTTAATTTACTTTAAGAATACAGTATATAGTACATATACAAACCACATGTTAATCAACTGTTTATGTTGTTAGTAAGGCTTCCATTCAATAGTAGGTTACTAATAATTAAGTTTGGGGGGAGTTCAAACGATTTATGTAGATTTTTGACCATGTAGAGGGTTGGTATCTCTAATCTCCAAGTTGTTCGAGAGTCAACTGTACTTTAAGAAAGTATTATAGGGCAGCCCCGGTGGCGCAGTGGTTTAGTGCCGCTTGCAGCTCAGGATGTGATCCTGGGGACCTGGGGTTGAGTCCCCCATCAGGCTCCTTGCAGGGAGCCTGCTTCTCCCTCTGCCTGTGTCTCTGCCTCTCTTTGTGTGTGTCTCTCATGAATAAATAAATAAAATCTTAAAAAAAAAAAAAAGGAAGTATTATAAATGATCAGATGTTGAACTTCTCCTTCATTCTGACACTTTTTCAACTAACTGAGCTATCTCAGCTACCTTAGATGTTGAACTCCTTAGAAATACCAGCAGCTAGTTTTGAATGGTTTTGTTATTCATGCTCTGGCTTAATAACAATCTCTTTCCAAATTTGTTGATGAGTAATATTAAAAAAATCAATAAACAAATCAATTTAAAAAGGTTGTGATTTCCTATTGGGGTGGTCAGTTTGCTTTATTCAATTTCTTATCCAGAAGCCTCTATGAAATATTTTCATTACCTAATCTTACTTGAATGCATCTAACATGGTTAAATACAACTTTTCATAGATGATTTCTTTTTTCCCTTGCTGAGCTATTTGCCACTTTTGCAAGCCAGAGTCATAAATCTTTGCAACTACAAAGATAATTCTTCTCTAGAATGTCATCCAGCTTATCTCTCACAGGATTTAACATTGCTTCACAGTACCAGTTAGATAAAAGGAGACAGTCTTCCTTTTAAAAACCAACTCTGCAGGTCACAATGTGGGTCCAATAGGACAAGTGGAGCCTGGATGGAGTAAACTGTTTCCAGAGGGAATAAAGCACTTTGTGGGATTGCGCTTTCAATTATAATCTGATGACTAATACCTAAAAGTAGCAAACAAGCCCCTAGAGTTCAGAGATCCACATTGAATTCTGATGGTGAAAACATGTCTTATGCTCTATTATTCCCTAGCAATAGAGGAGTTTTTCTATTCCTGTCCACTTTCTCTCTGGTACAGAGAGAAGTAGAATTGCATAAGACATCTTTAAAGTGTTTTAATATAGACTTCTGCTTTAAACCTAAGTTTACAAAACACAGTGAGATATAAAATATTTAATTTAAATTCTCTTCAACTTGTGCTGTCAGTTTATGTAAAACCCTCCATTGCTGTACTAAAGTTCATGACTATTTTAATAGGTAAATATAACCAATAAATGATGCAATGCTTTTATTTAGAAGGACAAAGTTATCTGGATTAGTTCTCTAAATTGTCAACATTTAACAAAATCATTTATTGCTTTCTTCTTTTTCAAGGAAAGAATTAGAAAACTAATCCTCAGCTAAAAAAGCAAATATTTTGGAATACAGCAGTGAATGAAAGAACATACATTCATCAAGTGCCTTTGCATGGTGCCAAACCCTGAAATAGGTGCTTCCTCACTGTTGGCCCATGCGTTTGATGGGCTACTCTACATCTGTGGTATTTCCTTGTCTTACAGGAATTTAATAAGTGTGCTGGGGAGGAAAACCCTCAAATTTCTTAAAAAAGTATATCAAACAAAAAAGGGTATTGAGAAGGGCAATCAAATGGAAACTTGCTCACAGTATAGGATTATGATTAAAAAAGAAGAGGTAACCAAAACATATATGCTCATAGGCGATGGTTAACAAAACACAGGGATTGTTCTTCATGATATAAGACTGAACTAGGTAAGAAGTCTGGAAAGACAGATCTAGTAATAGTAATCTCTATGTGGGAGGAGTTACATTTTTATTTTATTTATTTATTTTTAGATTTTATTCATTTATTAGATTTTATTTATTTATTCATGAGACACACACACACACACACACACAGAGAGAGAGAGAGAGAGAGAGAGAGAGGCAGAGACACAGGCAGAGAGAGAAGCAGGCTCCATGCAGGGAGCCGGACTCGATCCCGGGTCTCCAGGATCACGCCCTGGGCTGAAGGCGGCGCTAAACTGCTGAGCCACTTGGGCTGCTCAGAATTACATTTTTAAAAAGTGATTTGAAGTCATGGAAACCTGGATTCAAGTCCTGACTTCATCACTGCCCATCTGTGTGATGTGGGGCAAGTTATCCAACTTCTTGAGGCTTGGTTTATGATCTCTAAATTGGAGACAAGACTATTTACGTCTCCCTGGGTGGTTCTGATTAAATCAGACATTACATTTAAAGTGCTGAGTCCCTAGAGTATCATAAGCAATCATTTAACGTTCACTATTATTTTTACTATTGTTACCTATATAACTTAAGAAAACTTCTACCTGCATTTGACAGAAAAGAATCTTTTATGAACTATAAATTGGATTTAATTGCATATTAACACAAATAATGGCAGATTGAAACAGAAGTACAGAACTATCAACCTATCTGCTTCATATGGTTTCATCTATTCCATATTTGAATCAACACTGGACTTATGTGACTTTAGCACATAAAGAGTATTTGGGAAATACCTATAAATTTGTAACATTTTAAGTGATTTAAGATAATGTATTTATATCTAAAAAGTTTATCTCAAAAAAACTGTGTTAGTAATATCTAAGAAGTTTAATTAATTACCAATGCACTTAACAAATATTTTGAGAAGTTTTCATAACCAAGATAGAGTGCTTGGCACTGACTGACTTGAATAAAACAAAACTTTGTCTGTTGCCAGGTTATTTAAAGACTCACTCTTTTTTGCGTAAGTGTGTTTCCTAAGGATTACATTCTACAAATAAATGTTTCTAATACTTACAACTTAACCTATTCACATACACCAAGGTTTCACAACTTTAAAATTTCTGGTGTCTTTGAGGATAGGTAAACTGTTAGTGCTCTATCAGTAAATATAGAGAACATCAATAGGCCATGGACAGTTTAAAAAAGAAAAGATTTATTTATGCCCAGGGTTAACATTCAAAAATATCACATTTGCTGATAATTTCCAAAACTGAATGATCTAGCTCCTACAGAAAAGTATTTATGGGAATATAAATTTTATCCATAAGAAAAAGAACCTTTAAATTTGTGTTAATGTATGATTATGATTAAACACACTTCTGTTTCATATATTTCTCTTCAAATACCTACTGCTTACATAAATGTCTTCTAGTATCAATGACCATGAGCATGTGACAAATTCATGTAGTATGTGTTTAATAAAGAAGGAACATCTAATGAAAATCTAAAGATAAATTTCATCCTATTTGATATGCTATATAATAAAAACATCATGTACTTGGAAATAGTTGCTTCAAGGTAAGAGTTTGGAACAGTGGAAGGCTTAAATTTAAAATGTACCTAGTATAATAAAGTATATTCTTTGTTATAGAATCCCTGGTTTTCAGCGTCAGGTATACCTGTTGATTTACCAAAGAACAGTCTTTCTGCATAGCTTTTCTGAGGAATTGCTTAAAAAAAATTTATAAGTGATACCTGTTACGTAAGTTCAACTTTGGAAAATAGTGCATTTACTCTTCAAAAATTTTAAGAGATCTCTTTGAGAACTCTAAATATTAAAATCAGTAAAATAATCTAATAGATCCGTATAAGAAAACACATTCAACAATTAGATTCTAAAGTAGATCAGAATATAAGATAATATATGCAATTACACTCAAAATACATATGAAGTTGTAAGAGTAGTAAAAGCTTTCTGAATTCTTTGGTTGTTTATTTTACTAACTATGTGAAAGGCAAGGTGTTTGTGCTAAGATCTGCAGAGCACCATAAGAGAGACCATTTCTATGGTGAGACCAGGGGGAAGCTATGAGGATGATATACTTAATACCAGATGTGCCAATCCAAGGACACTCCCAACACCCTTGCAACGGTACACCTAGTCTGCTGTCATTATTAAAAGTCTACATAGGCACTGGTACATGAGTAGCCATGTAATTATCTTAATAAACAATCTCACAATCAAATGTGACTCATGTGAGTTAAACAATGGTTTTCAGGATTGGGTCAGTTTTCATGGATATAAAAGTAAGATCTAAATAAATTATCAACTGTTTTGGTAAAGCTCTAAGTATAGAGAATAGAATCAGCACTCTACTATATTATAAGGGTTTATTATGATTAACAGTGAAAATCTGAATAGGTAGGTTCATTTTCATATTTCTGATACAATCAGAAAAATGATTATAGTAGTCAGCACTAAGCATCACAGAAAATCATAGAATACATCATAAATATGCCAAATTACCTAATCGATAAATAATTTACATATGATTCTTACCTATAATAGAACTTAACTTTTACTGTTTATCTGTATTAACTCTGATAGCATACCTTGTAGAGTCAACACTGAAAGGTATGAAAAAAAATTTAAGTGCTCATTCATTACTATATGGTTTTATAATAATGTTCCAAAGTAAGTAAAAGTACTTGATGAGCTAAATGCATATGTGGAGCTTAATATCAAGCAACAGTCTATCTGGCATCAGTAACCAAGCAATTACGAAATGGAAAGTACATCTTGTACAAGCTGACAGACCCATTAAATCAGGAGAGCTGTGGGCAGACATACTGACACTGCAAGAATTACCAGAAAGCATTAATTTCAGCATTAATAAAATGGCAGTAAATAGATGACAGCTGCCAGATGAAGTAAGAAATGAGGTTACTGGCCTTGTTAAGCTCGCGTCTGATTTTCTCAGGCACAAACTGATCGAGGTAGCGTCTGAAGTGAAGGGCATCGATGGCGACAATTTCAGTGCCTCGCCGCTGCCAGGCATCCCTAGGGCAGGACAGAAAGGGTAGGATGATGACTAGGGAAAGACACTCACAAAATAGAATCCTTGTGAGGTGGGGTTTCTGAGACTTTGGCAGGGTTAAAATATTAAAAACAAACCAACAAACCAGTAGCTATAGGTCTTGGCAAAATAAGAGAGCAGAAAACACCATTTTATTTTTAGATTTCAAGGCATACATATTATGGACTACTAGACATTAAACAGTAAAATGAATAATTATCAAGTGATGACAAAAATGACATATTGTAAACAGGTACATCATATACATTGAGTCTCAGAAATTAAAGGATTTGGGGGCAAACAAAAGGAACTTAGTTCTTTCTTGCTTCTCTCATACTAAAGACATGGTATTTGTATCCTGACAAAAACCAAAAAGACCTCACTCCTCCCTTGCTTTCGAAGACCTGCTCTTTGGGTCCTGGGCTTATAATATTGCCATCTATCATCCAAAACATAATCCCAAGAACTGTTACAAAAAATGTGTCATAAAAAAAAAAAAATGTGTCATGATTCAGAAAACATTCTACCTACTATGCTCAATTGCTGACAGTGTGAAACTATTTTTAAAAAGACTAAGACAGTAAAGCAGACAGTAACACATTGCCTGTGGAAATGGGAAAGACTGGGTAAGATGGTTTTGGAAATGTGAAATTCCAAATATTCCAATATTCCCTTTATAGACTTCGATAAATTCGATAAATTGACATGCCAAACAACTTTGCACACTGAAGAATAGCAACAGAAACCTCATGCTAGTCTGTAAATAATTATCAAGAATTAAATATTCACATAGGTAATTGTTGCAACCAAATATTTTAACCAAAACAAAGGGAAAGAGACCAGGGCTGGACTTGAGATATGACAAAAAATAAGTTTGCATGGGTAAATAGGCAATAGCTGATTCTAACACAATGGCTCTTTTTCATTAATGCATGCACACACACATGCAAGTACTTTCAGGGATCATTTCTTTTTGTATTTTTTCTCCAAATTTTAATTTAAATTCCAGTTACTTAAATATAGTATAATATTAGGTTTAAGATGTAGAATTTAGTGCTTCATTACTCACATACAACACCCTGTGCTCATCACCACAAGTGCACTCCTTAATCCCCAACACTTGTTTAACCTATCCTCCCTTCTCTCCCCTCCAGTAACCCTCCGTTTATTCTCCATAATTAAGAGTCTGTTTCCTAGGGTGCCTGGGTGGCTTAGTTGGTTAAGCATCTGCTTTTGCTCAGGTCATGATCTCAGGGTCCTGCAACTGAGCCCTATTTGGGCTCCCTGCTCAGCAGGGAGTCTGTATCTCCCTCTCCTGCCCCTCCTACTGCTTGTGCACTTGAGTTTTCTCTCTCTCTAATAAATAAAAAAATAAATTTTTTTAAAAAAAGAGTGTTTTCTTTTTTTCCCAAGATTTTTATTTATTTTTTTCATGATAGAGAGGGAGGCAGAGATGCAGAGGGAGAAGCAGGCTCCCTGTGAGGAGCCCAATGTGGGACTTGATCCTAGGATCCCAGGATCACAACCTGAGCCAAAGGCAGACACTCAACCACTGAGCCACCCAGGTGCCCCAAAGAGTCTGTTTTCTGGTTTGCCTTTCTCATCTCCTCATGTTCATTTGTTTTGTTTCTTCAATTGCACCTATGAGTGAAATCATATGGTATTTGTCTTTCTCTGGCTGACTTATTTCACTTAGTATCATATTCTCTAGCTTTATCTATGTCATTGCAAATGTCAAGATTTCATTCTTTTTATATGTCACATCTTCTTCATCCTATGATTCAGCAATTGCACTACTAGGTATTTACCCAAAGGATACAAAAATACGGATTCAAAGGGATAAGTGCACCCTGATGTTTATAGCAGCATTATCAACAATAGCCAAATTATGGAAAAAGCCCATGTGTCCAATGACTGATGAATGGATAAAGAAGAAGAATGGATAAACAATGGAATGTTACTCAGGCATCATTTCTATAAAAGTTTATCCCTGGCAAACCAATTTCATGAGGAAGCAAATAGGTCAAAGTATCAAAATATTTTTCAGTAAGAAATAGGGAGACAGGAACAGCAAAGTTTATTGTCGATCCTGCTGTTAATCATTCTATGGCACTAGGCAAACTGTCCTAATATATTTCCCCACCTACTTAATCTCACAGAAAAATTAAGGATAAATAAGCTGGCTAAAGGCTTTCAGCTCTAATAAGAACCTATTTAAATAAGCTGGGCCTTGGAAGTTAACCTCCACTGACTGTTTATATTTGCTGGCAGGTAAAGAGCAAGAGTTCTGCCCTTCTTCTTGTCTTAGACTTATGGCTTTTATTTTTCTGTTTTTCCCTTTTGTGTATGGAGATGGTATTACTAGTATTACCTATAGTATACTAATATATATACTATACTAGTATACTAATGAACCTGTTATACTGAATAATTAACAGCAGGATCTGAAATAATAGATGGGAGACAGAATGTACTAGGTCAAGCCCACATTCCTTAGCTTTTGGTCATGCAATACTCAAGTCAGAAACGAACTCACCTTTCACTCCCATCTTCATGACTTCGGGCCCAACGATACGTTTCAGCATAGCCTGTGTATTCACTGTACTGTTCAGTACCTGAAACAAACAAATCTGCCATTATTCTTCAGAGGGATTTATCTTAAAAGCTGCATGTTCTAAAGGGTATTTTTAAAAGATTTTATTTAATTGAGAGAGAGAGAGAGAGAGACAGAGAGAGAGACAGGTAGCAAGAGAGAGCACAAATGGGGAGGAAAGGGAGAAGCAGGCTCCCCAGGACTCTGGGATCATGACCTGAGCCAAAGGCCGACGTTTGGTCAACAATTCCTATGACCAACTGAGCCATCCAGGCACCCCTAAAGGGTCTTCTAAAAAAAAAAAAGAAAAAAGAAAAAGATATTACTATTTGAAGAGGGAGAGAGAGAGATGGGGGAGGAGGTGGAAGAACGAGAGCGGGGGGGGGGAGAGAGAGAGAGAGAGAGCACAACAGAGTGCACACAACAGGTGGGAAGGGCAGAAGCAGACTCCTCATTGAGCAGGGAGCCTTACGTGGCCCATCCCAGGACCCCAGATCATGACCTGAGTGGGAGGGAGATGCTTAACCAACTGATCCACCAGGCGCTCCCTAAAGGGGCTATGTTAATAAACATCTATCTGGAAATACCTATCGGCAAATGTCAGTTGAAAAAAAACCTCACTGGTCTTAATGACTTATTTTCCATAAAGAAAAAGATGACACCTATAAAAGCCACTGCAATATTTATCATAATAAGGGAATAAATGTCTCAATAGAGAGAATGAAATATGCTCTGTCATATTAATGTCTTTCATGAATAGTGCACAGATTGTTTTATAAAGGTCCAATGGCTTCAGTATCAGTAATCTGATGGTAATATTTAGTTTGTATTGTTGAGAAAGCAATTTAACATAAAAACATTCACTGCTAAGAAAGGTATCATTAAAATTAAATCTAGGACTTGCCTATTAACATGCAAGTTACTTCAAGGGGCTTTGTAAAACCAGAATATTGTGACATGAAAAGGGGGAGGGGGAAAAAGCATAATTAAAATACATCTGATAAGAACATGTACCAAGCTTACCATATAACAAAGATTTCTACCTTTTTAAAAGTTTTTATTTATCTAAGTGATTTCTACACCCAGTGTGGGGCTTGAACTCCCAACCGGGGATCAAGAATCACATGCTCCTCAGACTGAGCCTGTCAGGTGCCTCCAGAGATTTCTACTTCATCAGACCTGGCCATACCAGGAGGGATGGTACCAGATGTGTTCCACTACTTAACTAAATAAAATCATTCCAATTCCTATGGTCAACTCAATAATCACTTAACTTTTCAAGAATCAACAAAACAGTAAAATGAAAACCTGAAAACCCTGAGCAAGATAATACTTTTCACATATAAAAAGAAATTTAAAAAAAAGAATAAACATGATAACATTGACAATAAAGATTAGTGACTTTTTTTCACTGCAATTGCTCTAATTTTGCCAGTAAATAAAATACAAGCAGACTCACTTTTTTCAGACAGCTGGAACACTATTAAAATGACCACTCATGCAGTAAAGGTCCAATACTGAAGATATTTGTGACAAAGACTTAATATTTTGGGGGAAAATGATACTAGAATATATACAGTATTTAGAAAAAATGTAAATTTAGAGAAACAGAAAACAGGAGCACCTGGCTGGGCTCAGTCTGAGAAGCATATGATTCTTGATCTCAGGGTTGTAAGTTCAAGCCCCACCTTGGGTGTAAAGATCACTTAAACTTTAAAAAAAAAAAAAAAGTAAAAAAAAAAAGTTTAATAAAAATAAAAAGAACACAAAATCAAATCATGACATGCTGAATATGAACAGTCAATTCTTCATCCAAAAGCAAACTAATTTCGGTTTTAGGGTCAGAATAACTTCTTACATGTTACTTAAACAACTTGAAACTATTATACACAAAGATACTAAATGTAATGAACAAGACTGCAAATGGCCTCTACATTTTAACTATTAATTCACAGATGGACAACAAAGAAACATGTCAAATACTACATAAAGTTATAATCAGCAACATTCACACTATGGGAAACTCTGCAAGACCAACAGTCTGGGCTGCTTACAAAAAAACTTATAAGGAATGAAAAAGAGAGAGGAACCTATAAATTAAAAGAAACAAACATGAAAACACTAATAAGAAAGTAAAAATAGTTATATTAATACTGGATAAAATAGACTTTAAGTCAAGGAGTATTATGAAAGATAAAGAGGAACACTTCAAAATGATAAAAGGGGGAAAAACAAAAACAAAACAAAACAAAACAAAAAAAATGATCAAAGGGGTGCAGCCCCGGTGGCCCAGCGGTTTAGCGCTGCCTTCGGCCTGGGGTGTGATTCTGGAGACCTGAGATCGAGTTCTGCACTGGGCTCCCTGCATGGGGCCTGCTTCTCCCTCTGTCTGTGTCTCTGCCTCTCTCTCTCTCTCTCTCTCTCTCTCTCTCTCTCTGTGTCTCTCATGAATAAATAAATAAAATCTTTAAAAAAATCAAAATGATAAAAGGGTCAATTCATCAGAAAGACATAGTAATTATGCTTTTATTTTGATTTCACATTTGAAAAATTAAGTAGTGAAATCCATCACACTAACAGATTAAAGAACCCCATGTAATCATAATAAAAGTTGCAGAAAAGATAAAATTCAACCCACCATGATTAATACTCTCAGCAAAGCTGAGAATAAAAAAAGGAACTTTCACAATCTGATTAAGGACCACACATAAATGGGATCCCTGGGTGGCGCAATGGTTTAGCGCCTGCCTTTGGCCCAGGGCGTGATCCTGGAGACCCAGGATCAAATCCCACGTCAGGCTCCCGGTGCATGGAGCCTGCTTCTCCCTCTGCCTGTGTCTCTGCCTCTCTCTCTCTCACTGTGTGCCTATCATAAATAAATAAAAATTAAAAAAAAAAATTAAAAAAAAAAAAGGACCACACATAAAAACTTACAACTAACTTCATACTCAGTGATGAAAACATTCCACCTAATTCAACACTGTAGTGAAGTTCTTGCCACTGCAATAATGAGAAAGAAAGAAAAGAAAAGAAAAGAAAAGAAAAGAAAAGAAAAGAAAAGAAAAGAAAAGAGAAAAGGAAAGGAAAGGAAAGGAAAGGAAAGGAAAGGAAAGGAAAGGAAAGGAAAGGAAAGGAAAGGAAAGGAAAGAAAAGGAAAGAAAAGGGAAAGACAGGAAAAGAAGAAAAGAGGCATAAAGAGTATAAACTTGGCAGATCCTACCTTAACCAGGTCATGATACTTAATATCACAAACACTGGGACAAAGTGGTATTACTATTCTCCTCAAAAGATAAACTAGAGCAGGACACATAGATTCGGTGGGATTCCTGCCAAAATGAATAAACTGTATCTAGTTACAAAGAAACATTCAGAAAAAAAGTCAGTTATATTTCTACATTGTAGCAATGAATGATCAGAAACTGGAATTTAAAGAATACATTTACAATTACAACAAAAAATATCAAATACTTAGGGATAGGGACCCCTGCGTGGCTCAGCGGTTGAGCCTCTGCCTTTGGTTCAGGGCATGATCCCAGGTGAGGGTCCCATCAGGCTCCCTGCATAGAGGCTGCTTCTCCCTCTACCTATGCTTCTGCTTCTCTCTGTGTGTCTCTCATGAATAAATAAATAAAATCTTTAAAAAAAATATTTAGGGATAGACCTAAGCAAATATAAAAGAAATATACAGTAAAAAGTATAACATATTACTGTGAGAAATTAAAGATGACTTCCATAAACAGAGATCTCTCATTCATGTGTCAAAGACTAAATACTGTTAAGATGTTAATTCTCCCCAAATTGATCTATAGATTCAAAGCAGTCTTAATTAAAATTCCAGCAAGCTTTTTGGAGGTATTGACAAACTGATTCTAAAATTCACCAAAACAGCTCTGAAGAACAAAGTTGGAGGGCTCACACTACCTGATTTCAAGAATCATTATAAAGCTACAATTAACAAAACAAAGAATAAAAACAAGTCACTGTTAAGATCATGAAAAGATGTACCACATATGATAAAAAGATACACCACATCTGATAAAAGACCTGTATCCAAAGTACATAAAACATTTTCAAAACTCAATAATAATAAAAAAATAACCCAATTAAAACATTGGCAAAAGATGGTTTCATGTATGTAGTCACATGTCAAAACTTACCTAACTATACACTTTAAATATACAGTTTATGATGTCAATTAAATCTCAATAAAGCTGTTTTAAAAACGTAACTATCTCACTAGACTGCCAGCTTCTCAAGAAAGGGATTATAAGTCATTAACATATGTGCCTACATCAGCATTTTCTAACACAAGAATACAGATGCAGGGGGTGCCTGGTGGCTCAGTTGGTAGGGCATGCAACTGTTGATCTCTGGGTCATAAGCTCAAGCCCCACATTGGATGTGGAGCCTACTGAAAACAAAAGACTGTAGAAGCAATTAAGTACTTGCTGCATAAACATAATAATTAACAAGCGAAACAGGGAGAACATTGTATTAACTGAGGTTAAAATTATAATTCCAGAAAGACTTAATCTGAAAGTACTATGTGGCTGACACATAAAAAAAATTCACATTTATAAAGACAGCCTGGCATGGTAAAAAGGAGCACCATACTGAGATTAGGAGACATGAGGGACCCAAAGTGAATCCTTAAATAACCAAATCTCTCAGTGGACTTTATTTCATCATCTGAAAATCAGGCTTGTTAATAATTCTTATCTTGTTAACTTCATAGAATTACTCGGAAAGCCACAGAAAAAGAATTTAAAAGTCTTCAAAACCATAAAGTGGTTAGTATTGGTGTCATCAGACTTACCTTAAAGGGAGGTGGAGAAACCAAAGATACATGATTTCATTTATGTGAGGTTTAAAAGCAACCTGGTCTAGTGACCTGACTAGAAATAAAGATAGTCAGGAATAGTCCTGTTCCTTTCTATTTTCTGCCAGCAGTGGACAAGCTTCATTTTAATTATTTATAAAAAAGCAAAACAAAACAAAACTGCCTACTCTGATCTCTTAACTATGAAAACAAATATCTTTTCAGAGAAAAGTGGTTGAAAAATAAAAAATAGCAATGATCATGTTTCTATTTTAGCTTAGGATGGTTTTAGTCTTTCCTAAGAGAAATGAGATTAATTTCCTCAAGTATGGGAAATCTAAAATGCACACACAGATGCTTTTGCTCTAAACAAATTAAATCCTGGGTTTTCAGAGTAGATATCTTTCAAAAGTACGTCAAACTGGCTCTTCTGAAAAAGATATTCTTGTTTTAAATTAAAATATATTGGGATGCCTGGGTGGCTCAGCGGTTAAGTGTCTGCCTTCAGCTCAGGGCGTGATTCTGGGATCCAGGATCCAGTTCCACATAGGGCTCCTTGCGGGAAGCCTGCTTTTCCCTCTCCCTGTGTCTCTACCTCTCTCTCTCTTTCTGTGTCTCTCATGAATAAATCAATAAAATCTTTACAAATAAATAAATAAATAAATTCAAATATATTGATAAACTATGATGAAAATACAAAGGTTAATAGTGGTAATAGCAAACAAGAGACAGAAGACTGAATGACCTTTGTGATACCTCTCTGTAAGTACAGCCTATAAGATTTCATACTCAAAGACAAATCTTCCCTTAAGGGAAAAACTAGAAGGAACCAATTAAAATCTTTGCAAAAGTTTGTGACACATTAATGAGTTTTTAGATTTAGTGATAAGAAATGTTCCTATTTTCTCTTACTAGTAATGAAAGTTTATGATGAATTTAGGAAAAAATATTTGGGGATTAAAAAAATTCTATGTACAAAAAAAAAATTTCTATGTACCAATGGGTTGTACCCTTGGAAATAAGGTTTGTATAAAAGCAAAGCCATCTACTCTCCTTTTATTAGTAGCATTCATACTACTGATGATTATTCATAAGATAGAACACTCTTGACTTTCATTCCCATGATTAAGTAAATGGAGAAAAGCTAAACTCCAATTGAATTTGGGTATTCCCCAGTGAGCTGGTATCATTTAGTTGGCAATGGGTTGTTTTTTTGGAGTGATGAACCTTTAGTGTTTTTGCACTATAAAAATTATCAATACCATAAGCAGTGGTGTCTGTCCACTTTTTAATTTTTATCTGATCTGCTGACATTCACAAAAGATATAAGGATCTATGATGTCTGGGATGATCTGATTCACTGGAGGGCAGGTTTTAATTTTTTTTAATTTTTTATTTTTTACTTATGATAGTCACACAGAGAGACAGAGAGAGGCAGAGACACAGGCAGAGGGAGAAGCAGGCTCCATGCACTGGGAGCCCGATGTGGGATTCTATCCCGGGTCTCCAGGATCACGCCCTGGGCCAAAGGCAGGCACCAAACCACTGCGCCACCCAGGGATCCCAGAGGGCAGGTTTTATATTAAATGTACTAACATTTTGCTCAGTAAGTTTCATGTCTAGGCATCGCTTTAAGTGATCACCACACAGAAACAATAAAACTCCTAGAACCATGGTAACACCCCTTGGTATTAAAGTTTTTTCCTAGATGATGTAGAAAAACATGAGAAGGGGGGGGAGGATGAGGAAGACTGGAGTTTCTTTCTATCTATATATATATACCAAGAGGTTTTACCACATGGCTCTGCCTCTAGGGAGGATCACAACAAATAGAGGGATGACACTATCTGGATAAAAGTATTTGCCTTTTCCATGACCTGTTTCATATTAATTTCAAAGTTTGATGCCAACCAGATGTCCCACAATGATGATAAATTTAATTTATTTCTAATTTCTCAAACTCTTCTACAGATTCAGGCAGCATAGTCACAGCCATTAGCTCATTGAGCCTGGATGAATCATTGAAGGAATGGAATTGATCAGGCAGATAGATTGCACTGCATGGTTAAGAGTCTCCTAAGAAGGGAGATGGCAGAAATCCAACAGCAAACAGATGATGAAATGGCCATTTCCATTAAGGGAACATCACATCACAGATATTAATTAGAAGGCACTATTACAGAGTTAAGTGCATGTGGGGAAAAATGTAGAGTTAAAAGTCACCCCGGATGTCCCTAGCCTGAAGTAATTATAGAAGTGAAGGTGAGTCATGGATTTACAATTTTTCATTCATTTTACAATAACATAGGTAAGGTAGAGAACAGACATAACTCCATAGTGATCTTTTTTTTTTTAGACTGGGGATAAGCTATCTTTAAAAAAAGAAAAAAATCCTCATGTTTTCCTTTCACTATTCCCAGGAAAATTACATCTTTTATTTACAGAAAAACTAATGGCACACAATAAGAGACCTGCTACTTTCCTAGTAAAAATGAAATGAAACAGATGAAACAAATTAGTTTTGAGTTTAAATGCTCAGCATTCTACCAAGTTTTTTATTTTAAGGATATAAACTCATCTTTAAAACTCATGAGATATTCTGTTCTGAGTTTTTAGTTCAAATCTAGCTTTAGCTACTAAAAATTAAAAATCTTCTGAAGTATTGTTTGATAACACCCAAATGCTGGAAACAGTCACATTCCAGACCTTTAGAGCTCTCTAAAACATTATAAAACTCCTATTCAAAGTATCTATTGGCCCAACAACGGATATGACCATTTAATTTATTTTATTCTGCAATCCCTGGCACTTTCTTTTCCCCTAATATCTTCTAATGGCATCCTTCCTATCTGCACACATAACAAATAATAACTGCAAACAGATGACCAATAAGTGAGTTGAGACAACAGTGAAAATAGAAGGGTTTTATCTTTATATTTTGTTATAATCTGGATCACAACCTCAGAATTCTGGATGAAATATTTCAGTTATTAACTTCAAATAGGTGAGGCTCTATCCAAGAGGAAATTTCTTTGCTGGGGTTCCATTCTTAATTTCCTACATAAACTTAGAAAATTAACAATTTGTCTTACATCACCAGAAGAGCAGAATCACAGGGATATTATAAGAAATAATAAGATATCCAAATAATGTGGAATGACTTGTTGAAAATCTTTTTTTTTTTTTTTAAACCAACAAGCAGGGCAGCCCCAGTGGCTCAGCGGTTTAGCGCTGCCTTCAGCCCAGGGTGTGATCCTGGAGACCCGGGATCGAGTCCCACATTGGGCTCCCTGCATGGAGCCTGCTTCTTCCTCTGCCTGTGTCTCTGCCTCTCTTTCTCTCTCTCTGTATCTCAGGAATAAATAAATAAAATCTTAAAAAAATAAAATAAAAAAAAATAAACCAACAAGCACTTACAAAAGATAAGGGTGCATTAGTAAAAATGATTAAGTAAAAACCTCTGAAAATTTTCTGTTCCATAAAAGCAATGAGAACACTGGCAAAAATTGTGAGAATCAACTTCTTCTGAACTGTGGGAATTAACCAAAGGCTTGAGCAGTCTGAAGAGAGTTCATTAAGGAAAAATTGGCTGAATCTTGGTAAAAATAGTTTTGTAACATTTTAACTCTCCCTAATCTTATTCCACTCTCCTGAACTCTAGAGTAGCCTTAAAAACCAAGTTTGCAATCACAGTAAAAACCACAAAAGGGGTCAAAAGAGAAATGAAGCTCCTTCAAAGCCCCAATTCTCTGAGAACTGTCATCATTTGACCTGCCTGGTGGCTCCCTAAAAGACCTCCCTTGTAAGGCTGTCTTTATTTGACCTGACTTGGAGCTTAACCCAAGCAAAAAGCTTAATCCTCAAGGGTGTTTGTTGAAAACAATTGCAGGCAATTGCTTAGTATAGCTACCTAAGGCAGTTGACATCAATTAGAGCAAATGATAGGCCAACCAAAAAGTTTCTTTTCTTTTTTTTTTTTTTTAAAGATTTTTATTATTATTTTTTTATTCATGAGAGACACAGAGAGAAGGCAGAGACATAGGCAGAGGGAGAAGCAAGCTCCCCACAGGGAGCCCGATGTGGAACTTGATCCTGGAACTCTGGGATCACACCCTGAGTTGAAGGCAGACCTCCAACTGCTGAGCAACCCAAGCATTCCAAACCAAAAGGTTTCAAAGGAAAAGGTGAGGAATGAGGTATCTATAAGGGGCTTTAAAAAGTTCTTAGTGGAAAAAAAAAAAAAAATTCTTAGTGTCTCCAAGAATCCAAAAGACTACATGTGTGACCATGGCTGTATACATACTCACCAAAGACCTTTAGAATGTCTTAAGCTCACTCCTGACCTTGAGGCTCTGTGCAAGCAAGAAATAAAGTGTCAAGTGCAAGCAGAAAGCAAGTGTCAATGGCCTGGTAGAGTGCTGAAGGTGAGCCCCAATGTGTATATAGAGCTCTTCAGAAAAGACTGACTTGTTGGTTCCAAGCATTTAAAGTAATCACAGTTCAATCATTAGCTAACCACCAACCTAACTAAGCAGAGACTTTAATGGCTATATACGAAAAAGAATACAGACTTTACAGAATTAGTTTAGGAAAGTCATTAAATAACAATAGCAAACAGCAACAAAAACAAACTCTGGGGGAAGGGGAAAATCTGATTCTGAGAGTTGCTACATTTATTAAAATACCCAGTTTTCAACAAAAAAATTGAGATATGCAAAGAAAAGAGAATGTAGGGCCATACTCAGGGGAAAAAAAAGTAGTCAGCTATAACTGTACCTGAGGAGTCCAGATGTTAGACTTACTAAATAAAGACATTATATTAGGTATTTTAAAGATGTTCAAAGAACTAAAGAAAATTATATCTAAAGAACTAAATTAAAGTATGCAAACAATGCCTCACAAATAGAAAATCTCAAAAAAGAGAAATTATCTGGGGATCCCTGGGTGGCGCAGCGGTTTAGCGCCTGCCTTTGGCCCAGGGCACGATCCTGGAGACCCAGGATCGAATCCCACATTGGGCTCCCAGTGCATGGAGCCTGCTTCTCCCTCAGCCTATGTCTCTGCCTCTCTCTCTCTCTCTCTCTCTGTGTGACTATCATAAATAAATAAAATTAAAAAAAAAAAAAAGAAATTATCTAAAAAAAAAAAAAGAAGAACCAGAGGTGCCTAGGTGGCTCAGTCAGCTAAGCGGCTGCCTTTGGCTCACACTGTGATCTCAGGGTCCTGGAACTGAGCCCCAAGTTATGGGCTCCCTGCTCAGCAGGAAGTCTGCTTCTCTCTATGCCTCTCCCCCAACTCTGCTCATGTGTGTGCTTTCTCTCTCTCTCTCTCAAATGAATACAAAAAAATCTTAAAAAAAAAAAAAAAGAACCAAACAAATTCTGGAGTTGAAAAGTATAGTAACTGAAATAAAAATTTCAGTAGAGGGATTCAAAAGCAGATTAGAGCAAGCAGAAGAAAGAATCAGTGCACTTGAAGATAGGTCAATTGAGATTATCCTGTCCAAAGAACAGAAAGAATAGAGAATGAAGAAAAATGAACAGAGCTTCAGAGACCAATAGGACATCATCAAATGTATCAACATATGTATAATGGAATTCCCAGAAGAAGCAGAAAAAAAAAGGGACTAAGAATATTTAAAGAAATACTGGTCAAAAATTTACCAAATTTATCTAAACATTCAAGCAGCTCAATGAACTCCAAATAGGATAAAATCAAAGAGATCCTAAACACATCATAATCAAACTATTCAAAGACAAAGAGAAAATCTTAAAAGTAAAACATAAGCAACAAAATTTAGATACTCTCCTGAAGGTTGCCTACAAATATAACTGAAGCAAAGACAGTGGCTTCAAGATTAGATCTCAGAGTCTTAGTCCTGGCATGTACCTCTTTGGAGGTTAAATTAGTATAAATTTGATATAACTTATAAGGGATGGTTTTTCTCTCATTGTAATCTTTTAGAATAACAATCAACCAATTTCTCCAACCGAGGTGAGTGTTTGTCTTCTACACTAATCTCAAAGTATCAACAGATTCAAAAAGGAAATAAATCGTCCTTTGGAGAAAGAAAAAAGTATCAGCAGCAGATGACTGATTATGGCTTTTATGTGGGAATGTTACCTGAATAAAAGGCTTAACTTTCCTATGGTGGCTGATTAAGAATTTCTTAAGAGCTATGAGTTAATTACTAGTTTTTGGTAGCTCATTCACAAAAAATACAGTGACAGAGTATTATCTCAAGCGACAAAAAAACTTAAATAAAAAATTAAACCTCAAAAATAGACCTAAAATATAAATTTGACTATATTTCCCTCTCTCTTCATCCCATATTAATTTAAATCAAGAAAAGCCACTCAGATCATCATACTATTTCTCTTAGGATTAGAAATTAGGGTAAACATAAAGTTACTGATTTACTTCTCTTCTATAAAAGCTCTCTGTTATACTGATGGACTACTGTAACTGTGCTTTTTTACTTATATAGGTCTTCATATTGAAGTATAATGAAGCACTATGGAAACATGATAGAAGAATGATAATAGAATACATGCTCAAAGACATATCACTATCCTCTTCTTATAGGCATTATGTCATAAAATTTCAAACTGGGAGGTAAATAAATAGTTTTAACCCTTGTTCCTCAGATAAAGAAGCCAAGAAAGAAAAGGTGGGAATAAAATGTCTTACTCAAGATTAGAAAATAGAACTGTAACAATTTGAAAAAAACAAGAATAAATTAATCACTAAAAATACCAGGACTATGGGCAGCCCAGGTGGCTCAGTGGTTTAGCGCCACCTTCAGCCCAGGGCGTGACCCTGGAGACCGGAGATCAAGTCCCACATCCGGCTCCGTGCATGGAGCCTGCTTCTCCCTCTGCCTGTGACTCTGCCTTTCTCTGTCTCTGTGTCTCTCATGAATAAATGAAATCTTTAAAAAAAAAAAAAAAAAAAAAAAAAACCAGGACTAATGCCCATGGTGGAAAATAGCTATATCTGGGTAGCCTGTAGTCTTCATGATAGATACTCATAGATAGGAAAACTACTCTATCATACAGACTTCCAAAACTAACCTGTAATGATAAGACATTCATTGTGATCCAGCACCTCAGTGAAGAGCCGTGAAACAATTAACTCAGGGTTGATTAAAAAGCGGATTTCTTCTTGCACAAGTCCTGCACCGGTTACACCACCTCCAACAAAACGGTTTGCAAAATCCACCTGTTTGGGTTAAAATATGGCATGTCAAATGATGATCTAATACCCACATATGTGATAAAGAAGTGCTCTCCCTCTTCCTTTCATTTTCCATATAAATCAATCCCCAAATTAGTAATCTTCCCAGGAAGAAAAGATTGTGGTTGACTGCACTCTTTCCATCTCACTGTAATTAACAAACTTGTAGTTTACAAACCTTGTATGTACTGCAAGGACCACAAATCAAAGGAAACTTTATTTGGAAAGGTTTCAAGATCATTTCTACACCATTCACTATTCAATTTCCATTTATGGATTTCTTATGATTTTAATATAATCTTATCTTTCGTATAGAATATAGCAACCAAACACTTATCCTAAAAGAACTGAAAAACTTAGTAACTGCTCTTTTTTGGGTAATCTTTTTCTTCTGTGAAAGACTACAGAGATGGAAATTTCACCCTAAATTCAGTTGCAAATCCCAAACTGTGTAAACATTATAGACTATTTTTTAAATATATCTAAAGAAAAAAATGAAAACAGAAAACCTTTTTGAACAACAAAGATTCATAATTTGGCTATTGCTGATAATGCTGCTATATAAACATCAGAGGACATGTTTATGGAAAGAGCTCAAATGTCCATCAACTGATAAATGGATAAAGAAGAGTGGGGTGTGTATGTGTGTGTATATAAACAAACTGGAATACTACCCAGCCATAAAAAAAGAATGAAATCTTGCCATTTGCAACAATGTAGATGGAACTAGACAGTATTATGCTAAGCAAAATAAGTCAGAAAAAGACCCATACCGTATGATTTCACTCATGTGGAATTTAAGAAACAAAACAATCATAGGGGGTAAAAAGAAAGCAGTAAACCAAGAAACAGACTCTTAACTATAGAGAACAAACTGATGACTACCAGAGGGGAGGTAGTGGTGGTGGTGGTGGGGTGGGAATAGGTTACATAGGTGATGCGGATTAAGGAGTGCACTTGTTAAAAAAAAAAAAGAAAAAAAAAGGAGTGCACTTGTGATGAGCATCGGGTGTTGTACTTAAGGGTTGAAACACTAAATTATACACTTAAAAGTAACATTCCACTGTATGTTAACTGGAATTTTAATAAAAACTTAAAGATTCAACTAATATTTCAAATTTAGTTAAAATTATGCATAAGCTTTCTGAGGAGTACTATATTATAATGGGATCCTCAAATTCCTATTAATGAAGATGAATCACACAATCCTCAAGAAAAAGCAAACTCAGCATCATTTGTCTTAAACCTACTAACCACTCCAATGTGTTCAACACTATGCTAAGCTCTATGGAACAATATGTAAGAAATAGATTCCAGCTTTGCCATAGATTTTTGTATTCAAGGAGTTAGATTACACGCATGCACAACACCTTGTATACATACATAGCCATATATACATAAAAAGAATTTAGCAAGTAATGTAAGAGAGGCTTATATACTGTATATAAAGAAATACTCTTGTGTCTCTCCTTTACTCTTACACTACCACACTCATAATACTTCTACACCAGACATGTGGGTTTCCACATATCAAGCAATTCTGAAACACCAGGTGGGTGTCCTATATATAATTCAATTCAGCTCTGACACTATCTACCGGGAATTCGCATCAGATCCCACAGGCTAAGGATTCAGTCCCACAAGACTGTCCCACTTCAGTCAGCAACTGCAAGTCCCAAATTGTCAACTATACTTCTAGTTGACCAGCTATAAGTTGAAATTCCTATGACCTGCTCCTGTGGCTTGATAGAACAGCTCACAAAACTCAGGGTAACACTTAAGTTTACTGATTTCTTAAAAAGGATATAATAAAGGATATAGATGAACAAACAAATGAAGTGATATATAGGGCATGGTAAGTAGGAAGAGGTATAGAGCTTCCACACCTTTCTGGACAAGGCACTTTCTTAACACTTCCACATGCTCACCAACCTGGAAGCTCTCTGAATCCTGCACTTTTGAGGTTTTGTAGAAGCTTCATCACTTAAGGATGATCAATCATTAACACAGTTTTCAGTCCCTCTCCCTTTCTCAGAAGTTGGGGATTATGGTAGAAAGTTCCAAACCTCTAATCATGGCTCAATCCTTTTGGTGATCAGTCCCCATCCTGAAGCTATGCAGGAACTCCACCAAGAGTCATCTCATCAGAATAAAACATTCCTGTAACCTAGGAAATTCCAAGGAATTTAGGAGCTCTGTTTCAGGAATCAGGGTCAAAGACCAAATATTAAAACAAAAGATGCTCCCAGTACACCTATCAGTTAGGATATTACAAGGGTTTTAGGACCTCTGTGCAAAGAACCAGGGGCAGAGACTAATATATATTTTTTTCTATTATTTTACATATACTTTCAGACTATTGTCAAATACAAGATTCCTTAAAACTTGTGTTCTCTAAAGCAATTATGATACTAAATGGTAATTTGAGGCGTATTTTACAGAAGAGTAAAACAAGAATACGAATCTTTTGATATAGTCTTCTTTCATTAGAGAAGAACTTCAAAAACACTGAATATATGACTGGACAAGTTCTTGAAATGAGTTATCACAGAGAATCATATATATTTTATACTCTGGCATACTAAATCACATTTAAAAAAAGAGTAACTCGGGCAGCCCAAGTGGCTTAGCGGTTTAGCGCCGCCTTCAGCCCAGGGCCTGATCCTAGAGACCCGGGATCAAGTTCCACATCAGGCTTCCTGCATGGAGCCTGCTTCTCCCTCTGCCTGTGTCTCTGCCTCTTTCTCTCTCTCTGTGTCTCTCATGAATAGATAAATAAAATCTTTAAAAAAAAAAAAAATAAATAAATAAAAAAATTTAAAAAAGAGTAACTCTTTAGTAGATATAGAAAAATAATTTTAGGGATGCCTGGGGGTAGTTCAGCAGTTGAGCATCTGTCTTTGGCTCAGGGGCATGATCCCGGTCTGGGGATTGAGTCCCATATCGGGCTCCCTGTGAGGAGCCTGTTTCTCTGTCTGTGTCTCTGCCTCTCTTTCTGTGTCTCTCATGAATAAATAAGTAAAATCTTAAAAAAAAAGAAAAAAAGAAAAAGAATTTTGGCTAACCTAGTCCATTGATTAGAATTAGTTGCTTACAATATATAAGTTCATTATGCACTGGGTGATTCATGGCTTAAAATGTTCAACAAAGATCAACTGAATATTGTGCTGAGAACCATGTGATACAAAGATGAATATGAAGTGAGCCTTGACTTCACAGCATCTGTAATCTTGAGATCCCAGCACATAAGCAGAATAAGATGATTATTAAATAACCCACTAGAATGTATTAGATCATTCCCAAATAATACAATTAACTAAAACTGGAGCAACGGGACATGGCATTCATTTAAGATTTTGCTGACATTCAGGCAGAGGAAATAACTGCACAAGGACATGGCAAAAAAAAACAACAACTGTGCAGAGCTATATGAAAGACAGTGGTAGGTAGATACCTCATGCCTGTCTGCAATGTAGAGTATGTAAAGGATTATAGTTGCTGATGAGGTATTCTGGGGTCAAGGAAAGTTTTACTTAATTTTGAAGGTTCTTGGAATTCTAAAAAGAAAAGTTACAACTAGACCTGTGTTTTAGAACGATAATTTAGGCTAGAGTTGAAAGAATGAGTTGGAGAGGAGTAAAACTGAAAGCACAGAGTCTGGTTAGGTGACTATTGTATAGTTCAGAGAAGAACTACTAGGGCCTCAAACAGGTCAGTGGGGGAAAAAGTGAAGGAATGAGAGACCTAGCAAAAAATCAAAATGGACAGCACTTGAAAATCAAAAGATTAGCTAAGCATAACAGTATTGTGAACACAAATGAGAAACAAACAAGGTTTAAGATCAATGAAACTTAATTTTTACTGGAACATGGTACACAACTAAAATAAAAAGGTAAGTTCTATCCAACTTATGTACAACTTGGTAATGATAAATGAAATATATTCAATGTGCATACTATTATTCATTCTTTGAATAAAAGGCCAAAATTTATTATTTGAAAGGTATGCATAGAAATAAATACATTATACTAAACTCAATACGCCTCTGGAGGCAGGGGTCTTTTAGAAAAAACTGTCTACTACTTTAAAAAGTTCTTAATAAAAGGCTCTCTATTACAGGTAAGAAACCTGTTCTAGCATATGAAAACAAGCATATGAGGGCTTCTATATTTTTAGCCATTTTCAACTTACTTTACTTTAAAGCTACTTGTTCAGATTGCTCAGTTTCTGAATTATAACTTTACGAAAAGGAGAAATGGTAACAATCCTTAGAGAGGTTTTGTTGTTGCCATTCAGCATAATGTAATTTATATGCTACACAAGGAGCTTTGTAATACTGCAATATAATATTCCCCGATCTCCTGGGGATACGTGGCATGGATAGGGAGAATAATTAATAGAAGCCTTTATGGTATTCTTTTAATCTATTGAGGTTTCACATTTCGTCTATAATATATTCCAGAAAAGTGGGAAGAATCTCAATCTTGAATGTTGCTAAATAATTACTTGCTGATTGTATTGTGATGAAAGGTCAGCATTCCTGTGGTGCTAACTAGCAGTAGCTTTGTTTATTTCACGTGTATTAAGACTCCCTCAGTTAATCTAAGACTTTAATGTAGAAAAGAACGTCATCAAGATAGAAATGTGGGGAAAAAAGTAACATTCATTTAGAACAGATTTTAAGCATATTTCAAAACTACTGTTTATTTAAGAAAAAGTAATGATTAAATACAAATTTAAAAAAATTTAAGAAAAAAAAAATTTAAGTACCACATGTTAATCCAGTATCTAAATGTTTATAATCTCAAAAAATTAGTGAGAGAGAATGATTTAAAACAAAACATGGTTTGCCCCTTTGAAGATTTTAAATATGTCTTTTAAGAGGCCATTCTAAAAAGAATCTGTTTCATTAAGCACTGAGAGCATAAATATATAATAACTAGCCAAACGCAAGTCAGTCTAGTTATTTTACAGTATACATAGTTATTCAAACAGTTAGTCCAATCTCAGGAAACTGATTTAGCTTCTGACCCACTATAAGCATCAAATAAGGATCTAAGAAGAAAAATCAGCAATTTCCAGTATAAGTGAAATGATGTACAACATCTTTCAAAGAAAACTGAGATTACAATGCTCTTATAAACTGGATAAGAACACAAATCACTACATTTTGTCTCTGATTAGTGATTTTTCAAAGAAATCAGTATAAAGAAAAAGAAAAGCATGTATTCAGGTTAAGTGCCACAACAATTTAGCTAGATACATAGGGTGTTTTATTTGTTAACTCCTTTTTCCAAAAATATATATATTTAAAATAAAGGTAGTAACACAGATTAATAACAAAGATCAAGACATGGACAAAATTACCTGCTCTGAAACAGGTAAAGGACACCAAGCAGAGTTGGCTCATGTGCCTAAAGCTGTTATATATGGGAGAGAGGACTTTCTTATCAATCTTTTAGACATCTGCCTCCTAAGACCTATACAAGGTTGGTGGCAGAAAAACATTTCAAGCTGGTCATCATTTGGAGCAGAGAAAGAGCCTTTAAAGAAAAAGAACAAAACTGCTTGGTGATAGCTGTCAAGACCATACCCAGGGAACTTCCTCCACTGTCAATCTACAATCAATGTCTGAACTAAGAAACCTGATGTTGCCCAGATCTTAAAATTTTCCGTCAAAGGCTTTTTAAAGAGGCGCACGTTAAGAAACAGCATACACTGGCAAATAACAGTATTACCAAGACTGTCAAAATGATCTGTTTGGCGTTTTTCTCCATTCTGCTATCATGCTTCTTTGCATTAAATCAGTTTAGGAGAGAAATAAACAGGTTTTCAAACTTCCTTTGCTGTCAGAAGCTTGACAAGAGTAAGTCCCAAACAGCACTCTGTTGTGATTCACCTACCTGTAGCATGCCTTGACCATTTCCTTCTATGGTACCTTCATAAGTGACATGCAATCGAGTCAGGGGTTTTTCACATCTACAATTTAAAAGATAATCCTTTACTTTTAATGAACTTCACTAAGGAAAAATGTGGAAAATATACATAACTACAGAAGAAATATTAAAACCATTACGAATCTTAAAAGCCAGAAACATATGCCTGGTTAACGTTTTTGATATAGATTCTCCCAAACTTTTTCTTATTCAAATACTAAACATACATATTTAAATTAAAATGAGATAACATGCTGTTTTGAAATCCATATTTTTTTCTACAAAATATTTCTCTTCAAGAGTTGAAAAAGTCGGGCAGCCCCGGTGGCGCAGCGGTTTAGCGCCGCCTGCAGCCCAGGGTGTGATCTAGAGACCCTGGATCGAGTCCCACGTCAGGCTCTCTGCATGGAGCCTGCTTCTCCCTCTGCCTGTGTCTCTGCCTCTCTCTTTCTTTCTCTCTCTCTCTCTCTCTGCATCTCTATGAATAAATAAAATCTTTTTAAAAAAAGTTGAAAAAGTCTCAAAATATAAAAACAAAATTAAGATCTATGCAATTTTATTGTTATCCTACAGTTGGCAACCTGAAGAAAAATAAAAAAAAACTTTGGCAATAAATCATATATGATATTGAGATGGGGTCTATTTTCAGTAGTTTGATAAAAATGAGTGTATGAGTGTATGTGGTGGTAATATCTTGATGAAAATACAGGCCACAGAAATCTGATCTATGGTACTTTTATGTTAATAAAACTGATGAATTAATCTAGTACCTGTTAAGTCACAATTATTTTCTTTCGCTTTCATATACCATGGTCACTAACGTGCTACCGCAAAATGTGGCACCATGGGATATCAAATACCTTAAGATTAATTAAGTTTGAGAAAACGGCAGAAGCAGCAGGGTCACTATGACCTCCTCCCCTCCGCACAGTTCTTCCCTACATGTAATAAGACCCTCATGTGCAAGGTGTCCACTCTGTATTTGGAGGAAAGGAATATTCCTATCTCTGAAGAAGAAAGGATGCCAAGAATTCTAACAAACAGGCCTTGCTAAGTTTTTCCCCGATAACTACAATTACCTCATACTTCTTAATCTGTCATATTCCACAAAGATGTCCACTCTTCACTGAATCTGACATAAAAGTATGTGGGTCTATTTCTTTGGGCCTTCATTTCCTTAAGAAGGCTCCTGTGACATGTAAAATTTACATCAAATAAATCTGTGTGCTGGGACGCCTGGGCGGCTCAGCGGTTAAGGGCATCTGCCTTCGGCTCAGGGTGTAATCCTGGAGTCCCAGGATTGAATCTCACATCGGCCTTCCTGCATGGAGCCAGCTTCTCCCTCTGCCTATGTCTATGCCTCTCTCTTTCTGTGTCTCTCATGAATAAATAAATAAAATCTTAAAAAAATAATAAGTTTGTGTTTGTCTCCTGTTAATCAGTCTTTGTCCTTTTAATTTTCAGATCCTGACTGGTTTGAGAAAAAAGTTTTTCCTCCCTTACAGTGTTTACCTGGCTTTCATTATATTTAAAAACCAATTCCATTTTATTAACAGTATTTGGTGAGGGCATTTTTCAGTAATAGATTTTTCCCGATTACTTATTTAATAAAAAATATAAATTATAATAAAATATAACAGATGAGATCCAAATACCTAACTTATATAAGGGTTGCATTCATTTTTGGGGAGGGAATTATATATTTTTTAAAACAATTATATATACATATATATATATATATATATATACACATTTTTAAAGATTTTATTTATTCATTTGAAAGAGAGAGTGTGCACACAGAGTGAGAGAGGGAGAAGCAGATCCCCTGCTGAGCAGAGCCTGATACAGGGCTAGATCCCAGCACTTTTGAGATCATGACCTGAGGCTAAGGCAGATACTTAGCTGACTGAGCCACCCAGGTGACCCAATTATATATTTTTTAAAACAATTTAACTGGGGAAGCGCTATTTACCTTATAGGGATTTACTTTCTTCCTAATTTCAGTAAGTCCAAATACCTTTCTGGAGAAACTCCTGTCCAATAGACTGACAGCCTTAAACAGAAGGCAATTCAGTATATGTTCTAAGAGCTTCATTTGCATTAACTCATGTAACCCTCACAACAACCCTATTACTACTATCTCTTTTTAACAGATGGGAAAACAATGCACAGAAAACATTTAAGTAACCTGCCCAAGCAATAAAGCATCAAGAATTTGAAGTTAAAGACTTAACATGCTTTACCTTTAGAAAAATTACTTTCAAAATCTCTTATAGAAAGTTATGACACAAGTTGGATTTTTTTTAACTTCTTTTTGTTTGTTTGTTTTTTGATCCTACTTTCCTAGCCATTTTATGCTAAGGGAGACCACCCATGAGGACACTACTGAAAAGATAAAGAAGCATGATCCAGAAATCTCTAGTTTGTCATTCAGGACTTCAAAACAGAAATCTCATCTGTTCTTCAACTATTCTTCCTAACTAAAGCTGTCAACATACAGTATAATACTCAATAAAATTATGAAATTGCTAGACAGCTTTCTTAAAGTATCCTCCACCTTCTTGATAGGTCTCCCCTTTTGGCTCCAGCAAATCTTTCATACCAGTCATAATCAAAGACACAGACGATAATGAATCTCTGTGATTAACTAAGCCTAGCTAAGATATTTGCTGATAATCACTGGGTTAACTGTAACATGGCAGAAACTTGGAAATCAGAAAAACCTCTAACTTCCTGGCACCCATTTAGCCCCATACTCTTGGGAACACCAACAATTTTCATCTCTTCTTTATCCTCCCTCTTTAAGTGAATGCATGTTCTGGTTCTGTGGGTCTGAGAAATTGATTAATTACATTCTCCAACTTATGAAGCACTAAAACAGAACAGAACAGAAGTCAATAAAATAAAACAAGTTAGAAAAGTTACCAAGTTAAATTGTGCCTATCAAAGTTAAGGGGAATATCTTGATCTTCTACATTGAGGTGAAATGGTGCATTTCCCATTACTGAAGCTGTCTGTCACCTATCACAGGTATTATAGAGTTGATTGATATTTTTAGGATACAGTTAGAGCAGATGATTTCCTGGGGTCCCTTTCATCTCTAATATGCCAAGAGTCCAAACTGCTATACATGTTCCCTTCCTTTCTACTCAATTTTGTTTTTGTTTTTATATTCCAGTTGTTTAATCTTTTACCTACTTCCTTCTACTGATAATCATCTCAGCCATGCAGTTAGCCTCCTAAAGTAAGTTTTTCTTTCTCCTCGCGAACATCTTTGATGGATAAAAAAACACCACAGGAAAGCCACCTAAGTAGATGTGCTTCCTCAAGTTAACTCCCGTAAATAAAAATTAAGAGAAAGTAAAAATAAGACTTAACATGAATGCATACACAAATATGCACAGTACATTTGATCATGTTCTCATATGCGATGAAAAAGTTGATCTATTCTTAAGTGCTCTGGGGATCTGCTCTGGATTAGGAAATGTATTAACTAGTTCAGGGCATGAAGGAATTTACAAATCTGCATGAACTCAGATTGGTTACTATTCTTCTCAGTTATTTGCAGATAAATAATAAGGAAAAAACCTCAGTAAATTAGCAACTTCCACGAAATCTGCCAATAGTACACATGAACAGTCAAACTTCAAAATTCTGGTCACTCAGACAAATTCTAGAAAATTACTATTAACACTTTAGATTAACAAAAAAAATTTTCCTCCATCTTGTCCTCCAGAATGAAAAGCCATAAAATACAAACATGCTAACCAAGAGGAGTATAAGGATGAATATTAAATATTGGTGTTCCAGTTAATAGTAGTGTCTTCACACAAAACTCCTTAATTCTAAACAGGACTTTGTTTCAGAAGAAAAAAACTAAGGCAAAGAGTAGAAGTCAAAGGCTTGCAGACTTTGAATCATACAGCATGACCTTTCCAACAATGAGAGCTCAAAATGAGAGCTATCAATGGATCATTTATAGGAAATTCCCTAGCAATTAAGAGTCTGGGAAACCATCTTTCCAGGAGTTGCAAAATAGAATCCTAGTACAGTAAAAGAGCCCTTCTAAGATTCCCGATTATTTTTATTACTATTACCTTTCCCACTCTGGAAAATCTTCAAGACTCTGTCTTGTAAATGTCACCAAGCCAGTAGGTTCTACAAAAGCAATAAAAGAAAAAGAAACCCAAAGGAAGTTTTGATTTTGGAAAGATTATATACATTCGGTAAAATAATAGATCTAACAATGGTTATAAAACTAATTGGAAAATATCAAGTTTAGTATTGGAATACAACAGAAAACCGATTTAAAACAGTATTATCCTTACAGTAGGAACTCTTTTTTTATAAAATAGTAAGCCCTCACTAAAACAAAACTATACAAACAACAGCACAATGGTACTTATTGGTTAAGTTTTCTAAACTGAATACATTTGTAAAAACTCAACCAAAAAAAGGGGTGCATTAATGAGTGTAGCTTATACAATAAAGACAAATTTGAATTTGAATTTTAATGTTTACTCCTTCTCTGAGAAAGGCCTTAAACTTACATCTAAAGACTGGTGAATATATACACATTTATATGTTTTATAATAAAATAAAATGTCTGTCATTAAAAAAGAAAATTGTTGACAGGCCCTTTGGAGTCGACAAAGCTAAATCCAGGGCTTAGATGATATGCAATTGTTCTACTTACAAGTCATCTTAGCTGGAAGGAAGAATCACTGTGCTCTAAGAGGTTAGAAAAGAAAGATGACATAGTTTTTAAGGAGGAGTAGATATAAGGGGATCAAAATGCAGTATGTTTTAGAGGAATGTGATCCTTTTTTGTTAGATTTACTTTTTTTTTTTTTTTTTTTTTCTAATTAGGGGCAAAAGCAACAAATAAATCAGCAGGCCAAAAGTAATTTGATTCAAATCAAAGAACAAACTAAAAAGGCCAGGCCACTTCTGTTTAAAAAAAAAAAAAAAAAAAGAAAGAAAGAAAGCAAAAAGCTCTTAAGCAAAGAGATATGTCAGAAACTATTAGTGATAATGCTGGTAGAGTCCCATTGAAAGCCTGACAATCATTTCATTTTTCTGGATGATTCCACATTTCTCCGCTCTCAGTCACAAGTAGTAACAACTCAAAAAATAGTATGGAAGAATTACAGTAGAACATTAATGGATGGATTTTGTTAATATGGGTTATAAAATATTCTTAAGATTTCCTTAAGAAATTTCTCTAAGGCAAAAGGATAACATATATAAAACTCACAAGAGATTAAACAATTCAAACACCAGAGAAGCAATTCTATTAATAAGAAACTAATGTCAGTATCATCATTCAGCAAATTAACAGATTAGTAGGAATATTAAATGTCTTTCATATATACTAGGAGATCCCAAAAGAAATTCATAAATGAATATCACTAGCAAAGCTAGAAAAAAGACAGAACATGGCTCTTTAGATATAATTAAAACAAAAAGAACTTGAGGGCATTCTTATTGCCTTTCTTCCATAAAAAGGTAACTTTTATACTAGAATAGATTATTTTATTTTGGTTAATCAAATATTTCCCTTAATAAAATCACAATATGTGCTGCATATGAATTATCAATTTTTAAATACTCCATCTATAAGTATTTTATCTAAAACTATACTAAAAATAATTCAAAAAGCCCTTAAAAATCAACCTCAAGATCCTCATTAAAAATACAAAATAAAGACATTTGACAACATCGAAAAGTTGGTCTTGATGGAATTACATTTTATCATTTTATCAATTCTAAAAGGCACATTTTTTTTTCATGTGGTAATAAGCCTCTGAAACTGGAATACATCTTTCATAATGGAAGGTATCTAGCTATTGCCACTAGTCTAAATTAACGTTGAATTTTTCCAGAGATGTGCATCTGCTTCTGCAGTCATCTGGGAGCACCACCAACCTGAGATCATTGTGAATTAAATCCACTGTTGCAGGCTTTTGTGGATCACACTGGTAATAGGACTTTAGACTCCAAACTTGAGGCTAGTGGTTCAAATTCTCAGAGGAGATTTTTTGTATCTTCTCTAGCCAGTGCCAAGATTGACACTTGCAGTTTCTTTTTTGTCCCTTTTTTGCAGAGCCAGGTTAATTTCTCATCTGTCCTTAGACTGAAGGTACAGACCTCTGGTATATCAGCTATGTAAAAGAGGTCTCCTAAAATCCTTCAACCTGAGTGTTTTTTCCTTCTTTGCAGTATATAACATAATGACACTTTTTACACTCTACAATGTCCTGGATTTGATGTAATATGGTTTAAATAGGTTTCTGTAGTTTCTATTAAGTAGACTTTAGACTTTCTATATAAATTCATCATTAGCTTGTTAATGTCTTTTATTCCACTATTTCCTCTTTAAGCCTGTAACTTTACATCCTAAAAACTTATAACATGTGTCATTATATTTCATAATGAACTAAATTACCATGTACAATGAAAAAGCCAGAAAATAAAATGTCTAGTTATATTTTTTTTCAGCCTAATTCCTAGTATTTATGATGGTTTATAAATTTTTAGTTGAAAAAACAAAACAAAACAAAACAAAAAAAAAGAAAAAAAAAAGAATAAACAAAACATTAACATTTTCCCTCAAAGTAAACAAAATCCTAAAACTTAAGCAAGTTAGCTCTTAGAGAACTAAGACTCCAAGGACAGAAAAGTAAGCTCTGAATTACTTAGGTATAATAACAGAATTCATCCTATTTAGCAAAGCAAATTTAAGGTAGCAAAAAAAAAAAAAATTCTAATTTTTCCAACAAATTATTACAAATCCTAATTTGGCTTTATGTCTCATAAACTCAAATGAGACTTCATTTCCTTTATTATTTCATTCAGTATAGAAAACAAAAGTAAAAATAAATAAGCTAACAAGTAAGTAGCCCTCTATCAAAGAAGCATGGTTTTTCTGTTAAATATCAAAATTCTGATAACAGACTTCTTTCCAAAACTCTGAACAATGTTCAATGCCAATAACTTCAAAAGGAAAAAAATGCCAAGTGTAATGTGAGATTACACACTAAAGGAAGACTATGAGAAAACTGACCTTAGAATGAACCAATGATGTACTTAAGACAATCTGACAACCTGAATGATCAGAATTGAAAGGAATTCATTTCACTTGACCAGAGTTGATCTGCTCTATTTAGCAAAAGCAAACTTTAAGAAGTTCTGGTTTCCCTTATAAATTGACTTGGAGGAAAGGCCACTCGTGTAACTTCTCCCTTAACATTTACAACTATCCTATGAGGTAGTTGGTCATTATTCTCTTATTTTACTGATGAGGATACTGAGGCTTGAAAGTGTTAAGAAGCTTGTCTGTGGGCACCCAGCTCTTAGGGTAGGAGTAGCAGTACCAATCTATTATTATTAGCTGGTAATTTCTAGCCCTGGTTAGACCTCTACTACCACTGCCTCAGGTGTTACAATTAGTCTCTGGGAAAACAGTATGGTCAAGGTCCAAAAGAAAAAAGACAAACTTGTAAACACTAAGTATAACACTATTTCATAAGAACTCTACAAAGTGTGTAAAGGGGCTACAAAAGAGAAGGATGGTAGGAAGGCAACAAACTGGCTGTCCTCCGCAAATAAACTGTTAGTAGTCAATGCTTCTTAAAATAAAGAACACCCAAAACATATTTCCTGGACAATATACCTTCTTTTCAGAGTATTAATTTACTGTTTTTCACTCATGAAAACCTATTAAAGTATGTTCTGCTGATCTAATTTCAGAGTATATACAACTCATATGTATTTATAGCACACATTTAATGTATATAACATGCATAAAATCTAGATTATAATACTGAATTATTTGGTTTGGGCAGGAAGATGTACTTTGAACACAAAATGTTTCTGACCTGACACTTGATCTGAACCATCCCAATTAGTGATAAAAATTATATTAAGAATGAAAGGAATTTACTTTTCTCCGTGACTCTTCTAAAGTAGCAGAAGAGTGTTTTAAGCTTCTCTGGTTTTCTTGATGAACGTCCTTCGAACAACCTGAAGAAAAACAAAATAAAGAAAATAAAAAAGGGGTTTAAAATGCCTTAATGACTGACATTAAGGCAATAAAATATATTTAGCAACGAAATATATTGCTATCAAGGGAAGGCAATTCTATAATAACAGAGACCTGGAAAACTGGGTTCGAACGGCATCTGGAGAGGACTAAAACCAACTAGAACCAGGCTTCTTAGAAGTTGTTTGAGTCAGATGGCACTCTCTAACAACCACATTTCTCCCCTCTATCTTCCTCCAGGGAAAATGCACCATCTGGTCCTCCAAAGTCAATTAGGCTGGCGAGTTAATGCTCAATCATTTTCCCAATGGAAAATACTAATAATTCATAATATTACTGGGTAGTTAAATGGCTGAACAAAAATAGTCCCTGAAAAAAATCCACACGATTATACTGGGGGACGGAGGGTAGTGGGCAGTTATGACAATAACAAGCAGGTATGACAAAGTATTTGGGCACGGACCAATCTTTGGTAGTTAAACAGATACACACTTTGCACAGTAACCAAAACAGTGCCTTCATTTAGTTTCCAGAAACCTGGACTTGCACTACTTAGTCTTCTTCAAAATGACATAGCATTGTTAACGGTAACACATAATGCAATTTATCCTGAGGAAAGAAAAGCAGGGCTTTGGAAGCATATGACCTAAATAAGGAGTTTGCTAAAAGATTTCAAACATAAAAACATGCTTTGGGCATGAGATCTAGCTCTCCAAAGGCATTTGAAAATTATAAAGAAATTCTGCAGCTATAAATGATGAGGTATTATTTATCTGCCTCTAGTCATATGCTCTGGCATTACAACCAGAAACCCTTCAAGTAAAAGTTCTTTTTAATAAGTGCCAAAATGGGTAAAAGTTTTCATGATTAGAAAAGCAAGCTTATGTAACTATGCAGAGAGGGAAGAGTTAATTCCATAAGAAAATCCTATTGGCAAATTGAAATGAATTAAGAAAAGGGAAGTAAATGTAGATATCAAATGATCCTGTTTTTGATGATCTGAAATTCTATATTCAGGGTCATTTTCTGAGAAAACGATTTGTGTGAATATTTATTTCCTGAGAAGAATACTAATGTCAGAAAAGTATTTTAAACAAATTTAAAATCGAACTGATTTTTAAAAAAAAGGTAAAATTGAACTGATTTTTAAAAATAGTTTGAGTGTCTGTATGGGGGTGCCTGGGTGGCTCAGTTGGTTAAGCATCTGACTCTTGATTTTGGCTCAGGTCATGATCTCAGGGTTGTGAGACCAAGCTCTGAGTTGGCTCCACACTGGGCATAGAGTCTGCTTAAGATTTTCTCTCCCTTTGCCCACCCTGCCTCTTCGACCTCCTCTCTCTCTAAAAAAAAAAAAGAAAGAAAAAGAAAGAAAGAAAGAAAGAAAGAAAGAAAGAAAGAAAGAAAGAAAAGAAAAGAAGAAAAAAGAAAAAAAAAGAAGACTGTGTGATAATTTTTAGTCATCTAAAAGAACATACTTATCTAAAATGTTTATCACAAATACTCCTAAAATCCAGCTGCCTGCTAAAAGAAAGGATCTTTGAGAGTACAGGTTTTAGCTTGGTTTCTTCTATCTATCCTGTCAACCAGGATGGAGTTTATTTAAATCAAAATGATAGTCAAAATGAAGAAGGCACTTGGCAGTTTAATTAAACATCCAGTATCAAATAAATATAATTTACTAAATTAATGTCTTGGGAACCATTGCAAAATCCCTTTCCAGGTTTACTACTTGGTAGAGAGAAACAGTATAAATATAAAGGCAGCCACCATCTTTTCTTAGAGATGAACTGATGTACTACATAACACAATTAAAGTTCCTCTTCCACAGAACTGTTGTGTAGTAAGGGAAAAAAATGGCTGTTGTCCTTAAGAAATAATTCTCCCAAACATAAAAGTGTCCCTAGCTTCCATTTGTGGTCAGTTGTTTGTAAAATTGCACTTAAGTTCACATATTTCATAACCACGATGACAAATTAGTAAACCTAAGAGCCTTTTGGGACTACAGATTTTATTACCCTACCAATATTGACTTTCTTGGAAGATTATATGGCAGTAACTATCACACACTACAAATGAGCACCCATTGTTAATCTTGTAGGTCCTAACTGTATAGGTACAAAGTCAAGCAAAATCGCAATGTATTGTTAATTTGTTGTGCTAATTTCAAATCACTATGTAACCAAATATGCTTTCCCATTTTCCTGATGGAGCAGGAAGTGCCAAGTGAGGTGGAAGGAAGGAGAGACAAGGAGGTAGAAAGTCAAGGAAGATGAAGCAGGTTTGAAACCCTTGCATGAAATCTAAAATTCCACAACAGTGAAGTCTGAAAGTACTATGCATAGCCACCCAAATAAAATAAATTATCCTGATATTAAAACAAGTGAAAATAACATAAAAACACTGGCAAATCACATGAGTGAAAGTCACAAGAGAGACATAATATCTAAGAAGACAGTATCTAGGGGGAGGAGGGAGACAAAGAGACTGCGAAAGGAGTTCAAGAAAAGAGGAACACAAAAAGATGAGTCTCAGAGGGCAGAGACAAAGGGACTAAGAGAGATGGGGCTGGACAGAGGGAAGGAAGAGACAGAAATGCACCCAGAGAGACAGAGACTCAGAGAGAATGAGACCTTTTTATAATAATCAAGCACCATCTGATTTTTTAACTTCTCAACATCTATTTTTTTTAAATTTAGGTTTTCAACTACTGCCTGTGGTTTGTATTTGAAGGCCTTTTTGAGTCAGCAGGCATGTATATGTGCCTGCACTTAAACTAGACCACAGGGCAGCCCAGGTGGCTCAGCGGTTTAGCAACACCTTCAGCCCAGGGTGTGATCCTGGAGACCCCGGGTTGAGTCCCACATCAGGCTCCCGGCATGGAGCCTGCTTCTCCCTCTGCCTGTGTCTCTGCCTCTCTCTCTCTCTCTCTCTCTCTCTCTCTGTCCCACATCAGGCTCCCGGCATGGAGCCTGCTTCTCCCTCTGCCTGTGTCTCTGCCTCTCTCTCTCTCTCTCTGTCTCTCATGGATAAATAAATAAAATCTTGAAAAAAAAAATAGACCACAAAAACCCCTCTGCATGTAGGATGGACTTTTTGGCATTTAACTGAATATTAGAGAGTACTGAGAAAAGCAAACAGAAAAAGCCATTCAGGCAACTTTACTTTCATTCTAAACAAAACTTTTTATTTTTAAGGAAATAAGGCAATCAAAGGTCAGATACTTATTAACTCGTGTTTTCCTTTCCATATGTATAAATAAAATCACAGTTTAATAAAATCTTTCCCTGAATAGAATATTGGTAATATTACTGGAATTGAATTCTAGTCACACACACACGTCCCCTCATGTGATTTCAAGTTAAGGACTAATCCCATTAGTACACAGTAAATCAAACTCAACGCAGTATAACCTCCACTTTAAAATGGATGCAAATGATAATCTGGAACCTAGCCACAAAGTCATTTTTGGCTTTTCTGTGAAGCAATCTGCCATATGGCCCCAACAGCACTTTCAATCCAGGGAAGAGGCAGATGTAAAAGCCTCCTGGGCTGACCACTGCTGCAACCCACAATTAATCTCTGACCATCAGTTTCTAAGCAATCTCAAAAGCATCAATGCTAATCACATTGGAAGCCTTTATATGGATGTTTAGGCCCTGAAAGGCAAGCAGGGGAAAAGGTCAAGGATATTTAACATAACTAAGCAGGGCTGGAAGAACACAACAATAAATAAAAACAGGAAGACTTATTCAATTTGTTGACGTCAGCCTCCCACCACGTACTCTTAACCATTTTTATTATTCAATCAACTAGCTAGCCATAGCCCCTTTGAGGCTAAATACACTCACACACACATAACTCCCAACTGCCAGAAACTATAACCATAAATAGCAACTAGGCAAAAAAGAAAACACCACCACAACAAAATCCTCCATAATCAGCTTACCAAATGGCTCATCAAATTAGGTACTTGATCTTTCATAAGTCACATGAAAAAGGGGAACTTTGGGTCGTTTTCCATTTCTGGAGCATGGTCAGAGCATTTTGCTCGAGTGGAAGTAAGATATAATGAAAGAGCACCAAGTTTGAACAGAAGAACAGTATCCAAGTCTCAGTTTTGCTGACAAGTCACTTACTCTCACTGAACCTTAGTACAGAAGCTTCCCTACCTAGAAACCTCTGTAGACAGAATCAAAGTAAGCTGTCAACAGACAGCATCAATGATCATGTACAGTCATAATTTCTGTTTTTCTTTTTTGCTAGTTTAGGCTTATTAAACACATACCATCTCAGTGCAGCCAAATGCTGACATCCTGGCTGCTAGGATTCCCTAAATCAATTGTGGAGACTACCATAGGCTTTACCTGCCCTTAATTAATTTTCAACATTCTGGTGATCAAAAGAACATCCATCAGCCAGAATATAAGAATATACCTAATTTCAAATCTTCAACAGATTAAACTCTCATTTGGTGAAATGCTATTGAGATAGTATGAGTTTAAATCCCTTATGGTCATCCCTTATGATCACTCCGGGCTGATGAATGACTTTGGTTCATTTTACAGATCAAGAATTGTTTCCAAGGATAGTTCTAGTTTCTGATTAGCTATGATGTAAGAAGTACTAATCTGGTTTACTCAAAGGGAGGGCAGATAGCAGAATGGTTAAGGGACACAGATTCTAGAAGCCAACTTTATTCTGAGTTTGAATCCGAATTATACCGCTAACTTGGTGAAGTAATCAATCCTCTCTAAGCCTTCATCTTCTCAACTGAAAAATGAAAAAAACAATACCCAATTTATAAATTTGAAATATTAGGTAAAAAATAACAGTATGGTGATTCATACATAGTTAAGTATTTAATAAATATTAGGTATTATTATTATTATTATTATTAAGGATTATTCTTATGCAAAAAATTTCTCATGCCCAGCAAAGAAATCAACATTTATTTACATAAAATGCTTATATTGTTCAAATCCATATTAAGAAAAATAGCTCAGCCTCTTTTCCTGTCAAACCTAACATGCTGTCACTCAGAGCCAACCAGCTCAGACTTCAGGATAAATGACCAAGCACAATGAAAAAGACAAATGCTCTTTCTTAAGATGTGCCAGCATTCCCGTCAGATGTTTAGCTGAAAAAAATGATGCTTTAAAATTAACACATGTATTAAAATTAATGCAGGTTCTGGTAATTGTGGCAGGAAATGGGATATCACAAAAGCTAAGCCTTCTCAAGACTTCTTGACTATTACCTGTCAGCCACTCCAAACCTGAGGTCCATTTTACTATTGAGAAAAGAAGGCTGTTGGTGTAACAGGTGCCCAGTCCTTAGAGGACCCTGTGGATTTGTTTCTCTTACAGGCTGAATGGACAGTGAAGGGGAGGTTATGATACTGTGTCTATGGGGCTATAATTAGGAAGGAAGAAGCTACTACCCACACTAGTTGTTTGAAAAAGACTGAAAAAAATCTGTGGGATTCCAACCTCAAAATCAAATTACAAAAATCATCTACTCTTTTTATTAACTTTGTCTTCTGCTCCATTTCTGATCATTGACTTGTAACTACTTTTCTTCTGATTATAAAAGTAATATGTACTTATTATAAACAATTTCAAAAACACAGAAAAGGATGAAATAAAAGCATTAAATGTATTTATCTCACTACCCAATGGTAATCATACTTTTATTCATTTTTTTTGTCAGTCCATTTTCCATGTTCATACATGTTCCGATGTGAACATAGACGTGTATTAACAGATACAGATATTTTAACATAAATGAGATCATGTTCTACATATAACTTTTTATTCCTTATTAAAGCCAACAATTGCTAATTCTATTTTTTTTTTTTTTTTGCTAATTCTATTTTTAAAGATTTCATTTATTTGAGAGAGAGAAAGAGCACGCTCCTGTGTGTAAGCAGGGGGAGGAGCAGAGGGAAAGGTATAAGGAGACTACATGCTGAGCTTGAAGCTGGGTGCAGGGTTTGATCCCAGGACCACAACCTGAGCTGAAATCAAGAGTCCTCAACCGACTGAGCCACCCAGGCGCCCCTATAATTGCTAATTCTAATCATGCTTAATCGGCTCCCTTTATGTGCTTTTTCTTGTTTTATGTGATGAGGAATGTATATGTGTAATTATCCACAGAGAGCTTTAATCTTTTCTGAGCAAAGGGCTATTAACATTTAACTAAGATATCAGACTGTTATTTGTGAAGAGTTTAAATACTGAATTCTTTTTTTTTTTTTTCTCTTTAAGTAAACTCTATGCCCAACACGGGGCTGAAACTCACAATCCAGAGAGCAAAAATGGCATGCTCTATAAATTGAGCCAGCCAGGAGTCCTGAAATACCGAATTTTTCTTGGGTGAAATTTACCATCTGAAATTTGTTTTTTGTTTTTTTTTTAAATTTTTTATTTATTTATGATAGTCACACAGAGAGAGAGAGAGAGGCAGAGACACAGGCAGAGGGAGGAGCAGGCTCCATGCACCGGGAGCCCGATGTGGGATTCGATCCTGGGTCTCCAGGATCGCGCCCTGGGCCAAAGACAGGCGCTAAACCGCTGGGCCACCCAGGGATCCCTGAAATTTGTTTCAAAATAGTTTTTGTTTGTTTGTTTTTTAAAGAAAAGGTGGGGTTGGATAAGTGAAAAAAGAACAAAATAAAAGATTCTGGTAAGTACTGAAGCTGGCTAAATAAACATGGGTTCATAATATTGTTTCCTTTATTTTTTAGTATGTTTGAAAATATCCCTAACAATTTTGAAAATAACTTTTTTGGAGAAGAGGCTCTCTGCTACAACCTTAACTTAGTAAGAGAATGCAAAGTTTTTATCTAAAAAATAAATTTAAAATGTCTATAATCAAGTCAAAGAATCAATTTAAGAAAGCTTGTAACTAAGACATCTGAGGGACTATCAAGATACATTCATTAGCTGACTACTCATCCCATGGAAACAAACTGTAAGTGGCTATGGAAACACTAATTTTAAAGCATTATTAATTAGAGCTACTGCTTACCAAAATCCAAAACCAGGAAAACATAAAACCACTGGGACTATCTTGAGAATTCTGGATAGAAATTTTATAATTTATAGTATCCCTGGTGATCCTGGAGCTAATCAAACATTTATTCCAAAAACCAGAAAGACTACTACTCTATGGAGATCCTTATTATTAATATAACTAATACTCTTCATGGAAACAGATAATTACATTTCTACAAAATCAAATTTCCACTGTTTACTTACATACAAAATTTGACCATTTCCTTTACTATATTAAAAAGAAAACCTGCAAGAGATGCATTGTCCTTAACTACGAATAGAAATAAATTCTTATTAATTTCTTAACTAAGCCAAAAATTATAGTTAATAAACAGGTTCTTACAATTACAACTGCAGATACCAATGCTCTGTTTTCTCTCAGTCTTACCCCAAATACTAAATAAGTTAAAGGCAAAAACTTTAATTATACATAGCTTAAAAATAAAACATCTCCTAAATGCTAAGGATAAGATGCAGTTTGAAAAATAAAAAACAGCAGAATAAGAACAAAGGGTCTACGTTTTAGTCTTAGCACTCTGCCACTAATCAACTCTTTAAATGTTCCACCTGCAAAATTTATTTTCATTCACTCAATGTGGATTTATTGAATGCCTACAATGCATGAAATTTAATGAAAGGTAAGATCCCTATCCACACTCCCCACTAATGGGGCACATGAGTCGCTCAGTCCGTTATGTGACTGACTCTTGAGTGACTGACTCTTGATTTCGGCTCAGGTCATGATCTCAGTGTTGTAAGATCAAGCACTACATCAGGGTTTGTCCTCAGTGGGGGAGTTTGCTTGAGATTCTCTCTCTCTCCCTCTGCCCCTCCCCAGCTCTCTCTCTAACAAATAAATATTAAAAAAAAAAAAAAAATCCCGGTCCCCACTGAAAGGATGAAACCCACAATTTTAACAAAGTAGGGTAGGCGGTACAGCAGGAAAAGTAGAGAACACTAAAGGCACGTGCCTGGTTGTAAAAACCTAGGTAGTGCCCTGGATGCCTCTCTTTACCCACTCATTGATCCAATCTGTCTGACTTGCCCTTTAAATGTCACCATACCTCCACCCCCACTACTCACAATCCCAGCTATCATCCTCTCCTTCTTGGTGCATTGCAATCGCCTAACTGGGTAAACTCATTGTACTATGGCCCCTTTCCACTCAGCACCCACACTGTAGTCAGAACAAACTTTTGAAAATGTAAATTTGATCAAGTGCATCAGCTTCCCCCTCTTCCCATACCAAATGACTTTCTATTGCCTTAGGAAGGCCTAGTAGGCATAGTAGGATCGCCTACTGGTTGTCATCTCCTTCTGCAACTTGTCCTCTCTGCTGCAACTGTACTGGTCTTCTTTCAATCCCTGAGGATGTCATGCCACTTTTACCACAATGCCTTTTTATGTACCATACTCCCTGCCCAGAATATAATCATTTCTCCTTTTCTCCTGGGTAAAAACTCCTACTTACCCTTTCATACTTAGTTCAAACGTTATTTCCTCAGGAAAGGTTTCCTTTATTAAACTATACCCTTTCTAATTAAGCATCATAATTCTGTATACCTCCTCTTCCACATAACAGAGGTTCGTACAGACCTTCCTAAGAACCCAGAGGAATAGCAAACCTATCCTGGCAGGATCAGAGCTATCAGAAGTGCACTGATACATAAACTGATGCTCAAAGAAGAAATAAAAGCCTTGTGGATGAGAGAAGGCACAGAAGACAGAAACTGGTCTACCCCTTCTCTTGTGACCTGAAGGAACTTAAACTGTAGAGAATACTGGAATTGCTCCCTGTATATTTGAACTAAATGACTAATACTATTCTCTTAAACTTAGCTTAACATACTGACTCAAAATTAGGTTAACAACATGTTCCTCACAACTAGTATTTATACAAAGAGAATATGGTATCTCTTGTTGGGATTTTAAATAAATTATTTTATACAGATGACATTATTTTTCATTGTTTCCCCACTCCTTCTTAGTGTTGATAATGGAGAGAAACTGTACCATACAAAAATTTTCATTGAACTTTATCTTGCCTGCAAAATAGCAAAAAAACCACTTAACTTACTGCATTGTAAAGGTTAAATTAGATAACTGGACATAAAATGTTTGGCCTATGGCAAATCACTGGACAAATATTAGTTCCTTCCACCCTTCTCTATTTCACTTTTAAAGAGGTGTTCTCTGAAAACATACCGATTGAAGTTAATATCTGGGTAGCTAGAATACTCAGATTTCATCTTAGCATTTCGCCGTGGAAATGTGCAGAAGAAAGCATTAGCTAAAAGACTGGCAATCTGTTCCTGTGACATTGTGATGGAATGATTCATCTTCTGTTTCAGGAGTGGTATTGGCTGAGAGAGGAAACAAAATATACAGACAAGAAGGGCAATAATTAGTTTAGCAATTTCAAAAGCAGAGGCACCAAATTGCATTTGCTAAATTAAGGCAGGAATAATTTCAGGCCACTCTTGAATCCTTAAATCAGCAGTACTGAAGTCAAGGGCAGTTCATCAAGGATGATTGGAAAAGTGTACTTGTTTGACAAACTGCAGATTTCTAATCAATAATAATGATAGTAAAGAGAACATAAACATTACTTATTAGGGGAAAACAAGATTGCTTTAGCAAGTAAGAAATAAAAACACATTATCCGTGTAATGAAAAACTAAACAATAAAAGAGAAAAATGCATCACTGAGTTTAGCCATTACTACATATGCTAAATTTTATTCTCACTTATATTTAAGATTGCTGGATAGAGCAATTTTTCTATTAGTCCTAAATAAAATGACCTAAGGAAATTCAATAAATAAATCTTTTCCTTCTAATTCTGAACCAACCTTCACTTTGACAATTTCTTTGAGACCTAAATCTAATTTTATTACAGCAATTAATAGGACATGTATAGACAGACATATGTATAAACTGTAAGAAGACAGGCATTTCCCTACATCATCACTTTAAGCCAAGAAGATATAGGACATTTTTTCTTCAGATTTTTTATGATGGAAATGTCTTCTAGTTGTACCAAATCCAAATCCACTGTGCTTTTCTTTTCAGGATAATCCACGGGACCTTATGTTCAGTGGGTTTTATTCTATTTTAAATGTTAAAACTACATGTTTTTAAAGACATGGTGGTAAAGCCAAAGACCAACTGCCAGTTTATAATATCAGTTGTAAAGTTTTAAAATGTTCCAACATAATATTTAAGATGCTTTTCCTTCTGCCTTTCAATAAGACCCAGAACTAGGAATCCTGGATATCTGCATTCATTTCAAACCAACTGTCCTGATCATATCTCAGGAATCAACATCAAAAATGAAACCTAGGAGAGGTAGGCAAGGCAAATCAAAACTGCAATGATGTAACAATTAACTTTTTTCTAAGTATCAGAAAATGTACATCAGTGCTAGAATAAGAGTGTGCTAGGAAAAAAAAGGTTAAATTTGCAGTTTAACTGTTTCTCTTGGGAAAATACAAAGACAAACAGAGAAAATGGAAAGAATCACTACAGTATCCAAATGCTGTCCTTTTAGGCCTTAGCAATTACCATTCCTAAGAAAGACGGAACAGGGAGCTCATATCGATTTCCATTTTCCCATCCTATACATTTATTTACAACCCAGCAAGAAGTTTAGAAAAGGTGACAATGGCAAACTGGTACTTAGTTTTAGTTAAAAATGAGCTTTTAACTACCATTTATTAAGTTATTCATAAAAATAACTTTAAAAATTAATGGTGGCATTTTAGGCTTAATGAAAGATAAACACAAACATTTCTTAACACCCAAATAACCAAATAGTAGGATTTTATTTTTATTTTAATAGTACGATTTAAATAGAATAATTGATTTGTTTTCTTGGAGGAGAAATGTCTGAAAGCTCATACTTGGGGAAAACGAGAAGATGTAAATCTTATCAAGTGTTCAGCTAGATAAAATAAGGGACTGGTTTAACATGAACCAAGATCTTTCAAGAAGCTCATGTCCAAAATTCGTTTCCTTCCTTGAAGTTCCTTTTTATAAATCTAAATTTACCTTTTGGATTTGGACTAGAGAATGTTAATGTTAAAAAAAAAAAAAAAAAAAAAAAAAGAGAATGTTAATGTAATAAATTGTGAAGTAACCACATATACAATTTAATTTGCCAAAAATATCTTGATATCAAAGTGAAATATTAACTTTCACAGCAGAGATTTACTTTTCAGTAGAGTATAAAAAACAGACTTAAAATGTTCTCCCCATTAATGGAAGAACAGAATTTTTTTGTTTTTAGCCAGGCCAAAATATAGAGGAGCCACAAGTCTGATTTTGTTCTACCAAGTGCTTTGTTATAGCTTATAAATTTAGATGTTTTTGAATATATATCTCATTACATAAAATACAGAAATGCTCTTGCCTAAGTGCAAGGGGAAGAGAAGATGATTAAGTGATTCATGTCTAAAGGCTATATACTTATCAAGTATAAGTTCAATTATGAACTACACATTGAATTAAAAAACCATTTAACGGGGAACCCTGGGTGGCGCAGCGGTTTAGCGCCTGCCTTGGCCCAGGGCGCGATCCTGGAGACCCGGGATCGAATCCCACGTCGGGCTCCCGGTGCATGGAGCCTGCTTCTCCCTCTGCCTATGTCTCTGCCTCTCTCTCTCTCTCTCTGTGACTACCATACATAAATAAAAAAAAAATTAAAAAAAAAAAAAAAACATTTAACTAAGCACATGAAACTTGGGGACACAAAGATGATTTCCCTTCAAAAAGAATATACTATAGTAGGGGTAGATATATAAAGATAAATTACAAAATAATGTTCTAAGTGTGACTTGAGTGCTACAGGAGGGATTAACTTTGGCCAGGAGAGGTAGGGAAGGTTTCGCAGGGGGATGTAAAAGTTAAGCAGAACCTAAGATGTAGTGAGATATTTTACTAGGTAAGGAAAAAAGCAAGGAAAGAAAAAAAGAGTGAACATGACACAGAAGCAAGCAAAAAAACTTCAAAAAAGACAACAAGAAGAATATTAATATATATTTTCTGTGCCCAACAGAAAAGCTTATTTTGCACACAATGCATTAGTGATGTGAAATTAAAGTTACATAAAATTAGAAATACCACAGTAAAAAGCTAACAACTATGGCACATCAAAAACATAGAGTGGTTCTCAACTGAAGATAGAATGGCCCTCAGGTATTTGGTCATGTTTTTAGATTGTCTCAATGATTATGCTTGTGGTTTGGGGGATACCCCAAAGACAAACTGCAGTGTCACACACTACAGTGTGTGAAAACATCTCACACGTTTGTACACTGTTTCACCTAAAATGTCCCTAGGGCCTCTGTGAGGCAAAAGCATCAACAGAATCTTGGCTAGCATCCATGCAGCAAGGGGGTTGGCTCTAGAAACAAAAGACAGGCAAATTCAAGCCACTGTTTTCAGAAACATAGGAAGAAAACTAAAAAGAACAAACCAATAGCGTTTTATGGTAATTTGAAAATATGTCCACGAATTCTGATATTTCCTCCTTTTTAGAGATTTATTTTTATTGATTTTATTTTAGAGAGAGAGAGAGAGAGAAAGAGAGTAAGCATGCACACAAGCAGGAAGGGCAGAGGAAGAGTGAGGGAGAATCTCAAGCAGACTCTGCACTGAGTGAGGAGCAGATGCAGGGCTTGATCTCACAACCCTGAGATCACAACCTGAGCTGAAACCAAGAGTCAGGTGCTCAACCAACTGTGCCACCCAGGCGCCCAGGTATCTCCTCCTTTTAAGAGAGTCTAATTACCATCTCCTTGAGTGCAGGTTAGATTTAGTGACTAATTTGTAATCAACAGAAAGATAGCAGAAATGATGGTAGATGTCTTAAAAAACAAGGTCAAAAAAAGCACTGCCAATTTCTTGTTGTCTCCCTTAGGTGGCTTGTTCCCAGGAAGTTAGCGACCACATTGTGAGGACAACTCAATCAACCTATGGAGAGGGCTATCACAAGAAATTGAGGGCTTCTGCCAAAAGCCATGTGAGTAAATCAACTTAGAGGCAGCTCCTCCAGTCTCAGTGAAACCTTGAGATGACTACAGCCCTGACCAACACCCTGACTACAACCAGAAGAGAGATCCTGGGCCAGAACCACTCAGCAAAGCTGCTCCTAAATTCCTGACAGAGACTGTGAGATAATAAATGTTTGCTGCTTTAAGCCATGAAATTTTGAGGTAATTTCTTATGTAGCAATTAATTAATATACTCCCTCCAAAAAGAAATAATATTGGATTCTTTCCTTCATTTTTAAAAGCTAAAAAAGCACTATGAGCTCATTTGTTATATAACAACATCACTGTGTGGGGAAAGGAGAGTGAGGTAGTAGGCCATTTTGAAGATAAAATATTCTAACTCCATTAGTGTGTTTTGGAATAATAACTTTTTTAAGTTAGAGATTGTTTAAACAAAAACAGAATAGGAAGTCTCAGTAAGCAAACTTCAACAGTGTAAACTGAAGCTCAGAAATTGAATGCTGCATTTTTAATGTTCTTTTGCAGTATTCCCTCTAGCCTCTAACCTTTTCTTCAGTATAGCAAAATCCTTATAAAAAAAAAACAAAACTGTTTCTCATTTCTCTCTTCTTTCTCTTTGACCCTGGCCATTAGAGTTTAAAAGAAATTCAATTTGTGAATCTCAAGAAAGCTACTGAGGAAGAAGTTATTTCGACTAACCTGGGTGCAAATATTTGGCAGACACAGTGCAATTTTCACCATATCAGGCAAAATGGACTGATACAAATGTTGAGCTTCTGCTTCTTCAAGTACCTGAAAACCAGTAAAATATATTAGTGAATAATAACTAATGAATAAATGTTTGTAATGAAATTATATACCTGCTCTTCATAAAATCCCATATGTGAGACATTATCAGTCTCATCAAATACATATAAAAGTACACCAATACATGTACTTAAGGTGAACTCAAGTGAACTTAAAAATTCATTTTCAAACTTACCTGACTTACCTGAATACTCTGTGAAAACTAATTAAGTATTCAAAATACCAAATATCTCTCATATCACACTTCATAATTAAACAAAACATCTGCAAATAAAAAACAGCACATTCTGCCCTTGGTTACTGCTAGACGACTAGGGACTCTCTCAGAAACCTTCAAGAATCCATCCAGCTTCAACAGTCTAAAACGTAAAGAAATTGCCATAAAAGCCATACTAATTATTTCACAGCACAGTGTATTTTTCAAATCTAACCTATGGGTAGTAAACAACAAGGTTTCTGATGACCTTAGAATTTTTCTTTTCTAGGCACCCTAGGGAAGTTAAAACTACAATTCCCACATCATAATTTGAAGCACAACAAAGGCAACATTCATAGCCCATTTTTGTCTTTTATAATTTCCTATCTCTGCAGGCTTTAAAATTTACTTTAGGTCTTTTGATCTAATTTCTCTCTAAAAAATAAGGGTATGTTTTTAAAAGTTCTGAAAATGAAAACACTATTGATTTGGAAATTAACTCATTTGGAATTAACCAATTAACCATTTGGAAATTAATTTGTTAAGTCAGGGTTAAATAAAGACATTTATCAACTTAAAATTACACTTGAACTAAAGGAGCTCTCACTTATAATCCAGTCTGATTCTGTCATTATTACAAAGAAAAGAAAACTGAGGCCAAGGAGGTTACCTGATTATCCTAGCTTGAGAAAGTCAATTAGCAACTAAATTAAAACTAGAACCCAAGTGTTCCCAACTCTACTACATTGCTCTCCCCACTTCTCATGGGATTAATGGGGATGCAGATGCTTCACAAACCAACAGACTTTCTTCGTTATAAACTAGAATAAAGGAATATTCACTTGTCTCTCTGCAACTGCACAAAGTATGTGTGTAAATAGAAAAAGTAACGATTTACAGGGAATTTCTAACACTAAGAACTGTCTTTATACCAATGCTCTAAAATCCAACCTACGTTTACCTCTCTCTTTAAACTGGAACAGTGGGAAAACTAACATTGAGAATGAACAGAAAGGTATTTGCAACTCAGGGAGTTTGGGATTCAATCACAGATATATAGAAAACTATGTAAGTGAACAACACAAGACAATTATTAATTCTGGGGAAAACAAAAAAGTTGGCAAGAGTGGAAAAGCAATATCTTAGATATGTATAGTGTTTTTACTATTCTTCTTTAAAAAACAGAATATTGATCTTAACTGAAACAAATTTGATAACTATGGTGGGAAAATGGGAAGTAGAAATAAGGTTTTTTAAATTTTTTTTTAATTTTTTAAAAAAATTTATTTATGATAGAGAGAGAGAGAGAGAGAGGCAGAGACACAGGCAGAGGGAGAAGCAGGCTCCATGCACCGGGAGCCCGACATGGGATTCGATCCCGGGTCTCCAGGATCACGCCCTGGGCCAAAGGCAGGCGCCAAACCGCTGTGCCACCCAGGGATCCCAAGAAATAAGGTTTATGTTAGTGGTGAAGGGGTAAGTGAACAATAGCTAAATTCTAATCCTCTATAATGGGAAGTTAACACATTAAAAAAAAAAAAAAGTATAGGAAGTTAAAACTGGTATACTGTGTATCGTTCTATGCTATTTTTATTACATATACATTTGTGTAACTAACACCAAAATTAAGATACAAAACTATTTCACTATAATCTCTCTCCTGCTATCGATTTAGTTACACTCTCCTTCCTCCAAGCGTTCCTAAGCTCTAGCAACCATGTATGTTTTCCATCTCTGTAATTTTGTCATGTTACATAAATGGAATCAAATAGTATATTTTACAATTGACTTTTTCATCCAGTTTTAATACGTTTAAGATCAACTCAAGTTGATACAAGTACCAATAGTTATCCCTTGTTATTGCTGAGTAGTCGTCCATGGTATGAATATACTATAGTTTGGGTTTTTTTTTTTTTTAAAGATTTTATTTATTTATTCATGAGACAGAGACAAAGACAGAGACACAGGCAGAGGGAGAAGCAGGCTCCAGGCAGGGAGCCCGACCCAGTCTCCAGGATCATGCCGTGGGCCGAAGGCGGCACTAAACTACTGAGCCACCAGGGCTGCCCTAGTTTGTTTAACCATTACCTTACTGAGGGACATTTTGTTTGATTCCAGTTTTTGGCCACCACAAATAAATCTGCCTTTTACTTTCAACCTGCTTATATCATTATATCTGAAATGATTTCTTATAAACAAGCATCACTTTTTTATTCACTTTGTAAGTCTCTTTCAACTAGCAGATTTAGACCATTTACACTTAATCATGAATATGTTAGTGAATACTCATTTCATTTTTTATTTTCCATTTCTTTAATCAGTTATCTTTTTCCTTCCTTGTGGGTTATTTAAACATATTTTAGAATTCTAATTTTATTAATCTAAAATGTTTTTGAGTACATCTCTGAATAGATTTTATTGCCTGCTCTAGGCATTACATTATAGGTAAGTTACCAGTTTACTGGTGTCAACAGCGAGAGAAATTTTACCTTTGTTCAAGACCCTTTACCCTATCTCATTTATAATCTAATTGTCTTCAATATTTCCCTACATATATTGAGAACCACAGTGTTATAATTATTGAAAAGCAGTTAAAGAGAAAATGTCAAACACAATTTAGAACACAATCTATTTTATTTACATTTCCTCTTTCTGTTGTTCTTTCTTCATGATGTTCCATCTCTTATCATTTCCTTTCTGTTTCAAGAAATTCTTTTAGACATTTTTTAGGATAGGTGTAATAATGACAGTCTCTTCCTTTTCCTTCACCTGGGAATCATGGTTTCCCCTTTATTTCTGAGGAATATTTTCATTGAATATAGAATTCTGGGTTGATAGTTCTTTCCCTTTAGTCTTTTGAAAATACTGTATCATTTCCTTTGGTCTCTATGCTTCCTGATGAGAAATTCACTATCATTCGAATTGTTTTTCTCCTATAGGCAATGCATCACTTCTCTCCTAATACTTTCAAAATGTTTTCTTTGCCTTCTAAAAAGTTTGACTCTATGCCTTGGCATGGATTTTTGGGGTATATTCTGTTTGGGGTTCACTTGGCTTCTTCAAGCTACAGGTTTATGTCTTTTGTAAAATTTGGGAAAATTTCAGCTATTATTTCTATATTTCAGCTACTATTTCTTCTATATTTTTCAGCCCTGACTTCTTTCCCATTTCCCTCTAGTATTAAAATGATGTTAGATCTTTTGTTATAGCGCCAAAGGTCCTTCTGTTTTTTTTTTTTTTTTGCCAGTCTGTTTCCTTTGTGTTGTTCAAAATGAGTAATTCTTTTGTTCTTTTTTTGAAGTTTACCATTTCTTTTTTCTGTCATCCCATTTCTTCACTGAGCTCATCCATTGCATATCTTTAAAAATTTCAGTTTTTGTATTTTTCAGTTCTAAACTTTCTATTTGGTTTTTCTTTATGGCTACTATTTCTTTGCTGGAACTATTTTTTTCATTGTTTTAAGCCGGTTTGTAATTGCTCATTGAAGCCTTTTGTGATGGCTGCTTTATATTTCTTGCCACATAATTCTAACATCTGTTTTAGGGTTGGGATGCACTGGTTGTCTTCTCATTTCAACTCAGAATTTCCTGATTCTTGTTGAGAAGTCATTTTTTTATTGGGGATATCTTGGGTATTATGTTATGAGATTCTGGATCTTATTTAAATCTTGTTTTAGGGACACCTGGGTGGCTCAGCAGTTGAGCGTCTGCCTTTTGGCCCAGGGCGTGATCCCAGGATCTAGGATTGAGTCCCGCATCGGGCTCCTTGCAGGGAGCTGCTTCTCACTCAGCCTGTGTCTCTCATGAATAAATAAATAAAATCTTTTTTTAAAATCTTGTTTTAAAGATTTTATTTATTTATTTGAGAGCTAGAGAGAGCGAGCAGGGGGGATGGGCAGAGAGAGAGGGAGAAGCAGGCTTCCCAATGAGCAGGGAGCCCAATGCAGGATTCGATTCCAGGGCCCCGAGATTATGACCTGAGCTGAAGGCAGACACCCAAACGACTGAGCCACACAGGTGCCCCAAATCTTGTTTTAGCAGGACTTCTGTAACAGGGGAAGGCAAGAGCCGCATCATTACTGCCAATTTAGAGTAGAAACTCAAGTCCTCTATCTGTGAAGAGTGGGGGAGGCACCTTGTGCCCCTCGGGGGAGTGGCGTGGGGACCATGAGACTTTGAGCTTCCTTCTAGGACTTTATTGTATCTTTTCTAGGGCCCCACAAACCCTAGCTGGACAGTCTTTTCTCCACCTTTCAGATTTTTCTTATGTTTATATAGTGTCCAAGGTTTTTGGCTGCATTTAACAGGAGGGACGGGAAAAATGTCTACCCAAACATTTTTAACCTAAAGACATTTAACCTTATGTGTCTAAATGGGCTGACAGCTTCTTCTCCTTTGGGTACCTGTCCTTGTCTTTTAAAATTGACATACAAGTAGTTGCTGCCATGCTTTGTTGACTGTCACAAGCTTTAAAATATCATTTATTTATCTGATAAAACATTACTGCACTGGACTTCTTCAAACTGTCAACACTTCAGAGCTATGTCTAAATGCTGCTTTGGAAACACAAATGAGAACATAAAAAAAAGCCATTTGAGAACATAACCAACCCAACTACAGTTTGAGATAGAATGCATAATTTAAAAAGCTACCATGATCTTAAGCCTGCTCACATATTATTAGTATTTTTATGCGAGTGTTACCTTTTATAAATTATTATTAACCTATACAACATAAGCCAAGATATAAGTAATGAAAGGTTTGCAAAATATAAACCATTTCTTTACTACAGAGCAAGAGCCTCAAACAATAGTAGAGGTTTATTTATAATATATCATATATTCTGTTTATTTATAATAATGGCAATGATGATTATAAGGAAAATAAACATACGATGGTAAAAAGGAGAGCTTCATTAAATTTTCCACAAGCAAAGCCCTGCTTTCTGTTGGACAGTCTGCATAGATAATTATATGTAGCAGGTGCTTCTGTGTTTATTGTATTTTTATTCTAGTCCCACAAATCCATCATGTGTATGTCTCATTTAGAATTGACACGGTGAGTTTCAAAATTATTATTATTATTATTATTTGAGTTTCAAAATTATAATACTGTTTTGCTCTTCTCTTTAAACTATAAATCTGTTAATTTAACTGGTCAATAAACAAATATTTTGAGTATTTTTTTAATATTTTGAGTATTTATTATGTACCAGTCTCTTGCCAGGATGAAGACAGAACTGTAAACAATAACAGAGATGATCGCTGACCTCATGAGTCTCACAGCTGAAAGCCGTATGCTCTTTTTGTGACCTCCCTCAATAGGTCAGCCCTAACCCTGATGGATAATCATGGGTCATACTACAACCTCACCACTGTGACTGAAGAAAGGCTTTCTTTCTTCCTTTAGCAGATAGAAACATGGACAAACTGCGAAAAAAGAGTAACTGATTTGCCAAAACAGTCAATGTCAAAACATTATGAATGATTTAAATCTCTAGAAGCATGCAAATGAAGAGATGTTTACTTATTTCTTCTTTCTTAGAATACTTGACCAATTAAAACTAAATCTGTGAACTGTGCTCTAATACTATAGACATATTCATACATGACTAAGTACAGTGTCTGTCACACAGAAAGTATTAAATAATTACTGAACTTTGAGAGAATAAATGAAATCTGTAGCTGATAAAATCAGAAAACTACCATTATTTTATTAAAAGAGTAAGTTTCCATAGATCTACTTCTTCAAACAGTTCATAGCAAACAACTTTTAAAAAGTGACCAGTCATGGGACGCCTGGGTGGTTCAGCGGTTTGGCACCTGCCTTCGGCCCAGGGCATAATCCTGGAGACCCAGGATCGAGTCCCAAGTCAGGTTTCCTGCATGGAGCCTGCTTCTCTCTCTCTGTGTGTGTCTCCGCCTCTCTCTCTGTATCTCTCATGAATAAATAAATAAGATCTTTAGAAAAAAAAGTGACCAATCACAAATCAATGAATATGATAAACATCTAATCATTCCATTTTATATCTATTAGTCTGTGCCTCATTAGATCCCTGTAAAAAACTTTGAAGTTACTAATAATCTCTTTTCATGAAAATTTTCAAAATAAACTTTATATACAAGGTCTAGACTATTAAATTTTATTAAATAATTTTTCCAAAAAAAGTATATCACACCCCAAAAACCGAAGATGAAAAAACTCATAATCCTATGATTCTGAAATTAAAATAACTCAACTTTGTTATGTTAATTTTTTAACTAAATGGTATACTGTATTTTTCTGCGACTTATACCCATATACTCAATAATTTTTGTAATTAAATTGCATTTCTATATTTACTTTTGTCACATATCTACCTGTCCATCAATCCATTTTCCAATGCATTTTGGAATAATTGAGGACATGAATATACACTCATGACTTCAGCCTGTATATCAATTAATATAGTTTAATATTTAATATTTATATATTTTTTCATTTAAGGTCAAGTTTAAATTCAATGAAATAAATTAATCTTAAGTGGTATACTTAAGTGGCATATTATCACTTAACAAATTTGTAACAAATGTATATACCTGTATAACCTAGATCCTTCTCAAGATATAAGACATTATGAAAACCTTAAGTCTCTCATGCCCCTTTCCCAGGAAACTCCTGCCCCCACACCTGAGGGACTACCATTGTTCTAAATTTGTTCTATTACAGATTAGTTCTGCTTCTTGTAAAATTTTATGCATTGGAAACAAAGGACCTGCACTGCTTTATGTAAGGTGCTTTTTTTTTTTTTTTTAAGGTAAGGTGCTTTTTATCTCAACACAATGTTTTTGAGACATATCTATGTTTAATTAGTGACTTTGTTTCTTTTTATTATTTTATTCCATTGTATGAATACATCACCATTTGTTTATTCATTCTCCTGTTGATAGACAACTAGGTTGTTATAGGTTTTGGCTATTAGATTAAAGATACTATAACATTCTTCTATAAATACAGGAGTTTTTTGTACACTTTCATTTTTTGTGGGTGTAGAAAGGAACAGAATTATTGTCTCAGGGTTGTGTGGGATTGAGTCCACTTTGCTGGGCAATAAGCCTACTGAAGATTTTCTCTCTCCCTATGGCCTTTCCCAGTCCCTCCCTTCTCTAAAAAAATAAAAACAGAATTAATGAATTAATGGATAATAGGGTACAGAAATGTTTAGTTTTCTTTTTTTTTAACGTTTAGTTTTCTAAAGAACTCCCAGACCCCTCCCCAATATAGTAGTACCATTGTACACTCCCAAAAACAAAGTATGCAAGTTTCACTTGCTCCATATCTCTACCTACACTTGGTCATATTAGCCTCAGCCTTTCCAGTGTTTGTGTACTAATATCTCATTCCAATTTTATTTTATTTTTTTTGAAAGATTTTATTTATTCATTAATGAGAGGCACACAGAGAGAGGCAGAGACATAGGCAGAGGGAGAAGCAGGTTCCCTGCAGAGAGCCCTATGTGGAACTCGATCCCAGGACCCTGAGCCAAAGGCAGATGCTTAACCAGTGAGCCACCCCAGCTTCCCTCATTCCAATTTTTTTTTCCTCATTCCAATTTTAATTGGCATTTCCCCAATGACAAATGATATTGAGCACTTTTTAATGTGCTAATCGGTCATTTGTATGCCTTTCTTTGTGATGTCTTATAAATCTTTTGCTCAATTTTTAAGAAGACTATTTAATTTTGAATTGTAGTTATTTATATATTTTAAATACAAGTCCTTTGTTGGAGAAACTTTTTGCAAACATTTTCTCCCTATGTTTAGTTTGTCTACTCATTTTCTTAATGTCCTTAGATGACGAGTATTCATTAATTTTTTTTTCTTTTATGGCTAATGCTTTCTGTGTCCTACGAAATTTTTGCCTAAGTGACAAAGATGCTTTCTTCTAGAAGCTTTATGTTTTAGCTTTTGTATTTAGAATTTATTTTCTATGTATGCTGTGTAGAAAGAGCTGAAGTTCATTTCCCCCCCGTATGTACATCCAGTTCTTCAAGCACTATTTGTTAAAAGGATGTTTCTTTTCTGCATTAGACTGCTTTTGCTGAAAATCAAACGATTGTATAATCATGGATCTATTTCTGGGTTTTCTTGATTTACCAATAATCAACTTGAACCTTTGTTTCATTTTGTTTTTATTGAAGTATATTAACATACAATGTTATATTAGTTTCAGATGTATAATATAATGATTCAACAATTCTGTTTATTACTCAGTGCTCATCACAATTTGATTCTTATGCCACTACTACACCATATTATTTTCCTTAGGCTGCTATAATGAAGTATCACAAACCATGTGGCTTAAAACAACAAAAATTTATTCTCACACAGTTGTGAAGGCTAAAAGTCTGAAACCAAGGTCCTGGGCAGGGTTATCCTCCCTCTGAAGGTTCTAGGGAAGAATCCCTCCATGTCTCTTCCTAGTTTTGGTATCTACTAGCAATCCTTGGAGTTTGTTGGCTTTTAGAAGCTTTCAACAAATAGTAGTTACTATTATAATGGTACATATTTTACCCTCTGCCTTGTTTAACATTTTACTACAGTTAAATGACTATGGGACAAGACTTGGTTCACATTTCCCTGACATTCTTAATTGCTCCCTCCCTCTGTGACTCTATAGCATACGCACACACCTGTAGTACAGCACTTATTACAGCTTATTATAAGTACTTATTTACATGTTTGCTTCCTCTCCTCTAATCTGTGAAACATTTCAACAGCAGGGATTACATCTCTTGTATCTTGTATTCTAGTATCAAGCATAGTATTTTGTACTCAGTATTATTTGCTGAATAAAGAGTTAGAGAAAATGAAAACATTACAATTTATCTTGAGAGTATCCCTAAAAAATAAAAAGCATAAAGACATCCAAAGAAACCACAGCTCAAAGGATAAAGCAATTTCCCACATTCACACTTAGTGTAATAAATTAGGACTTGATGCCAGCGTTTTTCTTGTCAGGTTTTAGAGAACGCACTGGCCAAGAAACTGGAAGACTACAGTCAGAGGCATAGATCTGCATTTACTTTCCGTATTAACAAAAAATTCCTGAATTCTTTATTTCCTTATCCATAATAAGGATAATTCTAACTCTGTTTAACTTACAGAGTTATGAAGGCTCAGATGTAACTGTGTTTTATGAATTCTAAAGCCCCATATACAAATGCAAAGTAATAACAATAATAAAAATAATCTAATGGGCCAATAATTCACCACCTTTCTGGAACCTCCCCCTTTCTTCACCCCCACATCAATTAACTGCCAAGTCCTACTGATTGATCCAGCAGGAACTTACATATTCATTACCTCCTCTTAATCACTGCTACAAAGCTACCCTGACTCAGCCCCTTATCCAATTTCCCCAAGAGTGCTACAGTAATCCAACTGCTGCCCTACTGCTAGCCCACCTTCAGTTTCCGCACAAGTACATCCCAGTATTTCCCTGCTCCACTTGAAAGCTTTCAATGGCTTTTCATTGCCTTTATGATAGAGTACAACTGTTTGAACAAATAACTATCTGGCCTTAGATGCTTGTCTAGTCTTCTTTAGCACACATACACACCACCTTCTGTTCATTTTATATACTAGGCAACTCAGCAATCCACTCTTCTTTAGCACCTACCTGTGCTGCCACAGATAGAATTTGTGCTACACCTATCTTTCCTACTCAACTTTAAAACTCATGTAACTTTTTGAGGTCTTGCTCAAACAACGTGTTGCTTCAAAGTCTACCCAAATTGATTTGTCAGCTAGAAGGTAACTGTCCCTTTTGCAATTTATCTCTACATTTTTTTCACAAGACACTTAAGATTTCCTGCTTTAGGGATCCCTGGGTGGTGCAGCGGTTTGGCGCCTGCCTTTGGCCCAGGGCGCGATCCTGGAGACCCAGGATCGAATCCCACATCGGGCTCCCGGTGCATGGAGCCTGCTTCTCCCTCTGCCTATGTCTCTGCCTCTCTCTCTTTCTCTCTCTGTGACTATCATAAATAAATAAAGTAAATAAATAAATAAATAATTTAAAAAAAATTAAAGATTTCCTGCTTTATATTGTAATTATTTATGGATATGCCGACTAGTGCTTACTAGAAGTTCCTTTAAGACAGGATTTATGCCTAGAACAGTGATATTCATACGTAACATTCTCAATAAAAATATCTGTTCAATTAACTGACATTTTCTATCACAGGTAATTTTTTTTTAATTTTTATTTATTTATGATAGTCACAGAGAGAGAGAGAGAGAGAGAGAGAGAGGCAGAGACATAGGCAGAGGGAGAAGCAGGCTCCATGCACTGAGAGCCCGACGTGGGATTCGATCCCGGATCTCCAAGATCGCGCCCTGGGCCAAAGGCAGGCGCCAAACCGCTGCGCCACCCAGGGATCCCTATCACAGGTAATTTTACAAGGACATCCTCCACCTCCTCTCCTCTCTACTGCCTATGAGAATCTCCATTGCTTAGGCCAAATACTAGGGTTTCTTTCCTTCGTTCTTTTTTTTCCTTTTTAAGGAAAAGTAAATTAAATGCAAATGGAGTGAGCTTTCTTTTTTATTTTTAAATATTTTATTTATTTATTCACTCATGAGAGAGAGAGAGAGAGAGAGAGAGAGAGGCAGAGACACAGGCAGAGGGAGAAGCAGGCTCCATGCAGTGAGCCCGACGTGGGACTCGACCCCAGATCTCCAGGATCACATCCTGGGCCAAAGGGGGCGCTAAACCGCTGAGCCACCCAGGCTGCCTGTGGAGTGAGCTTTCTATACCTAAAACTTAATGGAATTACCTCTAGAAATCCCAAGTCTGAGAGGTTCATATTTTAAAAATTAAAAAGAGGGACACATAAATGGCACAGTCAGTTAAGCAACCAGCCAACTCTCGGTTTCAGCTTAGGCTGTGATCTCTGGATTCTGATATCGAGCCCATGTCAGGCTCTGCGCTTAGTGTGGAATCTGCTTAGGACTCTCTCCCTATCCCTCCCCTGTTCCCTATGCACGTATTTTCTCTCTTTCTCTCTCTCTCAAAATAAATAAATAAATCTTTAAAAAATTAAAAAGACATAAGTCAGAATTACCAAGATCTTTCAGATCCACCTATTCTCAAGCATGTTTTCAAACTACAAAATTAAACGTTAGAGAGGGAAAAAAAACCAATTATAGCACTAAATTATGTAAGAGTAAAAAAATCAACTGGAGAAGGTAAATGTTTCTAACACTTATTTGTGCGTGACTCAGGCTGACACTTTGGAGAGAAGAATGTGACAGCTTACAAGAAAACAAACTCACTCACTCCCCCTTAATTTCTGAAGGCTCATGCAAGTCTGACAGGCCAACCACAGGGTGATCTCTCATGTGTATCATCCATGACAATTACAGCCTCAATAAAAATGTTCCCAAATTTTAATAAAGCCAATTGGTTTTCAGGAAATAGCTAGCTTAACATTTTCATATTTAAGAAAGCATATTTCAGAAATTAGTGAACTATTTTGTGCATCTAATTAAGACTGTCTAAATACTTATCTTAAGGCATCAAAAGAGGTACAAAATGAATGTTGTAGAGGATGACAACGTGAAATGAAAGGCTGGGTGCTAACAGTGGTTAGTGTTGGTGGCACAGGGAAAATGGCTGTGCTGAGCATCCTGCCTCTCTATCATCTTTTCTTTGGTTTGGTTTTCCTCTTCAAACAGCTATTAAGAGTTCCTTATGAATTTTCAAAATGCTATGACTAAATCTGAGAAGGACTGATAAAAATCACAGCTCATTATAAGCATTTGAAATGATTTAAGGAAAATACAAGAGGCTTCAAAATATTTATCTTTCAACTTACACTGGAAATAATCTGTACCTGTCATTATATTGATAGTTGTCTAATATAGGGTAAATCAGACTACTATAGACACTTTCTCTTCTTCCCCATCATTGATTGTCACAAACAGAAGAAAAAAAAAGGAGAGTGCTAAGCAAGGAAATCTCTTTTTATTCTGAATCTCTAACCCCTAGTCAAGCTCACATAAGCCAGAGAAAGCAGGAGGGAGGTGAAAAAGGGCTCTCCTGGGGGCTCCTCACAATTCCATTTCTAGCCAGTCCCAATCACTGTTTTGTTGCTCATGACACAACCCTGTACTAGTTTCTCTCTTCATTCAGAAAACCAATCACAATTACCTTAAAATTCACAGGTTTTTGTAGATGGGTATGGATATTTCACTATCATGTACTCCTAAATTGAAATAATTAACAACTAATCTGGGAACACAACCAATTTAAGAAGAGTATCTTCATCCAGTTCTTAAAACAAACTGTGCCTCTAATCAACAACAGTCATACTATCTCCTACATGAATTTCATTATATTAAACATGAATAGAATTGTGTAGGTTTAGGAAATGTGAAGGAAGCTCTTCTCTAAACAGTATTTACTGATAATGACAATCTTTTTTCATGCTAATAATAAAACACACAGAGTATTCTTACCTTAGGACAAAGCATAATAACGCATCCTCATTATCTTCTGTCTCCAAAGAAGAATTTACTTCTCAATATTGTTATGGTAAATAATTATCCTTTAGGGAACAATCCCACTAGCACAAGATGCTCTGATAGGTCTTTCTCATCTCTCACTGCTATTACCGTATGACTACATGGCCATATCCATCAATCATGTTAGCAAACACCACCAAACCACAACGCTATTACATACAGCCAACAGATATTCTCAGTACTTTATAGTCACACTATTATCCATCTTTTATAGCCAGGCAATCAAACTGAACATGACAAGATTTCAGAGAGGGAGCTAATGATAATGTAAGTTTTCTAGTGCTAGAGGCAAGATGAACTTAATTCATTCAAGAAATGTTGGTAACTTCAATCTTTTACTATAGTTTATATGTTCAAATTCAATGAGAATATTTTTAAACTATAAGAAATACTTTTAAATTACTTATTTTTACTTTTAAAGTAACTTTTAAGTTAGTTTGATAGCTTCTCACACACCATTAGAAAAATAATTTGCCATATAAACCAAGTAATGTGCATACATACATATTATAGGGCTTAATTCTTATTTCTTAAATTATACAGCATGAATTAAAAATCAATATTCTTAGATCAAACTTCACTCAAATTAACAAGACTGAAATACACATAATTTTCCCAAAGGTTTGAGGGCACCCCCTGGTGGCAGATTCTTTGGAGAAAAAAAAATGCATTAGTAGAAAACAAGTACTATTACAAGGAAAATATCTTTTTAAAAAATTGACCAAGTTCTACTTACTCAAAAACTCAGTTATTTCAGGCAATATCCAATGTAGAAAAAATTCAAAATGTGATCAAAGAATGTTGAGATATCTCTGAAGTTCCCTGTGAAAAGATCTGACCAGCAGCAGCTTCCAGGTAGCAAGACCAGCCAACATGTCCATCGCAGAAGGAACCTGAGAGATGACCTTGTTCAGTAGAGAAGAAAACCTTCTAACCACCAGGCACACATATTGACTAAGCATTTGAAATGTGGCCAGTGTGATTGAGCAACTGAATTTCATATTTTATTTTACTTTAAATAGCCATATATGGCTTTGGCTATGGTTTGGACAACACAGATCAAGTCCTACTTGCTATTGCTACTCCACTGCAGAGAAAGTCACCAGAGCAATCTAAGGGAGATTCAAAAGTTTCCAGACATGTAGAACTGGATGGTATAAATATATATGACTAAATCTGTATCTTTTTGGGAATTTTTAGTGCAGCTAATTTAATTCAACTGCACTGAACTACTTTTGGTAACTGCAATTCATTTTACAATACAGATGAATTTGGAAATGGTCAGATATTCCTTTTGAAATAATTTTTACTTTATAGCGTATTATTTTAGGTTGTTAATATTCTTTATTCATCCCTTTCTTGTTATCTCAAAGGAAAAGCAGAAGATAGTAACAACTGCTATAGCATTTAGCCACACCAAATAAAATGGATTAGGAGTTCAGGCACAGTTATCACCTGAGGGGGCATTCATTCTTCTCTTACATGTAGAAAATAAAAAGGTAAATGGGTCCCTGAACTGCAGATTAGCTGAGCTCAGGAATCCAAGAAAGAGAACAGCCCAGGAGGCCCCATCTCTACTTTATGCTTAACTTTAGTAGTATCTTGCTATTTAGTTCAAACACCTAATGAGCACTCAGTTTGTCTGGGACATCATATTGAGCACTGCAAGGAATAAGAAGACAGACAATGCAAAGTCTCTATCCTCTAGAAATTCACTACCTTTTGGGGTAAAAACGTCATATAAATAACTATAAGGGTTGTGTGTGCTGGCCTCACCTTTTCTAACACCAACTGCCAATCTCAAATGGTCAAGTATCATTTTACACAATAATTCCTATTCTGTTAAGAAATTGTGGCTTAAGACCTTACATTTGTGTGTTGATCTACTTTCCTTGAGTATCTTTGAAGTTAGTTCAAGAAACATTTTTTGAGTGCCAGTCATAAGCTAGAAAACACTAAGATGCCCTGAAGAAGTTTGGCATCTGAACAATGTAGACATTTTATAGACAGATCATGTATTATATGACAAGTACATGGAGGTACCACTGTGAGCACAGAGAGGAGTTTTTAGTAGATACTGTGAAGACAGGAAAGAGTTCCTGAAGGAGATAAAGATTGCTGAGTCTGGACAGGTGGATTAAGAGTAAGTTAACAGCGTGTCAGAGAATCATAACCAACAGTCATCAGAGTATCAGGTTTGGAGCAGGAAAGTGGCCAGAAATGATGCTGGAGAAGTGGCAGAGGCAAGGCCATGGAATACTATAAATATCACTCAAGAGAGCTGAGAATAGATGAGGTGCCACATAAGGTTTGAAGATATATGCTTCAGAGAGCTCAATGTGTGTGAGCACCGTGACGGATGGATTCGAAGGGAGCAACACTGAACACGAGTGTCAGCTGGACGACTGGCAATAATATACTGTCTGGGCCATTAAGACGGTACGTATTAGACAAGTCTAGTAGAAATAGAGGCGAGGCTCAAGAAGTGTTTAGGAAGTAAATTATGGTATCTCAATATAAGACACTGACAGAGAAAAAGAGCTGAAGATTCAAGTGTACTCCGCATTAAGTGGTACTGAAAGCTCTTGGCACTAGGCTAAGTGATAGGGACATAACAAAGAACAAATCAAATCATGGCTGAGGGAGATGAACAAGGAAAAAGTCCGTAACAGAAGTGACAGCTAGGCTGGACACTAAAGGATGAACAAGTATTAATCAGGCCTTTGGGAGAAGGGTGAGACCAGAAAAGATAGAGTAACATCTGTATCCTAAAGTACAATTCTATTTTGGAATTTAAGGAACAGAATAAAACTAGCTTTGAGATAACAAGAAAGAGATGAATAAAGAATATTGAAAACCTAAAATAAAGGAACTGAAAAAAATTTACCTTTTAGATGATCTTAAATCCCTCTGAGGTGTGAAGTAGGAATAGACAAACAGAGTACACGTGAAGATTAGAAAACACTGTGAAGGTACAGAACCAAAGAGTAATGCGGAAATATATACAAGATGGCAAAAAGAACCAAAGGCCAAGGTAAGATCCAATAACAGGCACTCTCAGTAAGGCCTATCAAAAAAATTTATGATTTATCTCCTGCTTTCCTTCCTCTTTCCCTCCCTTCCTTTTTTTTTTTTTTCTTTTTTCAGTTAAGAGCAAAGCAAACAGGTAGCCAGATGCTATCAGAGTTGGAAACTAGCAGATACTAAAGATGAAGGAGAATCAGATGAAAAAATAGACTACAGGTACCAGGCTGGGCAGGAAGAGAAAGGCAGGAGAGAGCCAACTGACTGCAACTGTTTTGCAAGGTGTGTTCTATGGAATACCAGCTATAAGGGAAATCCTAAGGGAAACAGAAAAAGATCTTGTTTATAAGTAAGTTTGGGGAAAATGTTTAATTAACCAAAAACTAAGCAGTTTCTTTCCTGTAAGACTCCTCAGAACTATTCCCAGTAGGAGGATATACTATGCAGCATAACAAGTTGACCAGTCAACCTTTTATTCATAAAGAATGTGAGCAACACAATCTGGGAAAACAGTGGCCTAGAAGAAAAGAGACAAGAGCAGCAGACTTAAACGGAGTACAGTAGGAATTCATGAATAGAAATCCAGGAGGCTATGGTAAGAGAGAAGTTCTACTCAGAGAAGGCACTGGCCCTGGGGATAACCAGATCCAAACCGTGATCATACATGGTCATACAGGTTGACACAAGAGCGGGTCTCACATACAGACTTGAATCAGACTAGTACTAGTTGATAACTAGTATCATCAATGTGACTATCAACACCAAAGTTGCTCAAGTTGATGTCAGTAACAGTGCTGAGAGAAAAAGAGGTGTCAAAGATGGACAGATAACAAAGGAAGAGTGGACATAACCAGATGGCAAAGGATTCAAAGGAACAAAGGTTGTTAAAACATTGTATGTGCCCCCATGAAGTCAGTGTATTTAACTGATGCCAGATCTAAGGCCAGAGGCCACTATAGGCATCTTTTTTCTGGAGAATTTTTCTTAGTTTCTCTTCTTTTTACCTAACTTCAAATCTTTGAACTTACTGAGCCTCCCTAGCTTTATTCAACTGGTTTGTATGATGATTCTGCCCCTTTCCCTAATCATTTCTAGCTAACCTTATGTCTGGGTGGTATGTTTGACTTGGTTCCTCTCTACGTACTTTAAGTCAAGGCTGACTACAATGGCATGCACCACAATGCACAGGTTAAAAATGAGACCCACTTCAGCCCAGGTCTACAAGTATCATCCTGGGTTTTCACAGATCTAGGACAGGGTTAAACAATTCAACAATGTAGTAAGGATGAGCACTGGGTGCTGGGGAGAAAACCCATTCCTTAACTTCAGAGGAGGAAAAACTACCACTCAGAAAAGCTCCTTCAGCTAAGATAAAAAGTTGAGGGCCAGCTACTATTCAAGATGTTTAAATAAATGTTAGAGTAGAGCAGTCATTCTCAAACTTTCAGATACATCAGAATTAACTGAGGGCTTGTAAAAACACAGACCACTGGGCCTCACCCCAGCAGTTTCTAATTCAGTAGGTCTAGGATGGGGCAGGAGAATTTACATTTTTAACAACTTCCAGGTGATGCTGTCTGCTGGCTGAATCAGGGACTATACCTTGAACCACTGCAGTAGAGTAGGGTTTCTTGATCTTGGCAATACCGACCTTTTGGGGTAGATAATTCTGTTATGAGGAGGGTCATCCTATTCACTGTAGGATGTCTAGAGCCTCTACCTACCAGAGACCACTAGTACCTCCCTCTCAGTTGTGAGAACGAAAAATTGCCAAATGTCCCCTGGGAAGCAGAATCACTCTTAAATGATAACTATTGCAACCCACTATAGTAGTTAAGAGCTAAAACTGGAGTGAGAGGCATCTGGGTTGAAATCCTGTCTTTATCACTTGAGCAAGTTACTTAAACTCCTAATTCTTGGTTTTCAATTATTTGTAAAATGGAAATGTTAATGGTGTTTACCTAATAGGGTGATAATTAAATAAGATAGAACATACCACTTACACCTTACTTAGTACATAGTCCCAATTACAAGGACCACCACTGTCACTACCACAGATAACCAAATAGGGTGTTACAGCAAACACTGAGGAGATCAAGTACCTGGGGGACCTTGGAGAAGAGGTTAAGTTTAAGAGGAGACAGGGCTAAGCCTGGAATGGGTAAGAGTTTGCAAGTGAACTGAAACTGAAACATCTGCAACTTAAGCTGTCTAAGCTATCGGCCAGAAGGAAAGGATTATAAAGGAAGAAGACAGATGTCAACTATATGTCAACTATGTCAACAGTGAGCTGTGAGGTAAGTACTTTTAACAACCCATTCCCAAAGGAAGATGCCTTTGTGCTACAGACTGAATGCCTATGTCCTCCCTAAATTTGTATGTGTTAAAACTTTTTCTTATGTGATGGTATTTGGATGTGGAAACTTAGGAAGGTTATTCAGGTCATGAAGGTGAAGATGCCATGAATGGGATTAGTGCCTTAAAAAAGTTCTTTCTGCTTTGTGAGGACATAGCAAAAAGTCAGCCATCTATGAATCAGCAAACACAGTCTCACCAAACACCAAACCTGCCACCCCTTGATCTTGGACTTGATAGCCTGCAGAACTATGAGAAATACATTTCTGTTGCTTATAAGCCACCCAATCTATTGTATTCTGTTCCTAGCAGCCTGAATGGACTGAACCACCTTGTTTATCTCTTAGCTGGGCTTCCCAGGGCTGAGGTGGATTAGACCAATATCATTACTTGGGACTTCATTTGAAAATATTCCATATTTCACTATACTAGAAATAGTTCTTGTTGCAGAACATGACTTTTTATAGTGCTTTTAAAGTAATCAAAGAGCATCTGAGGCAACAAGGTACTATGCCACTAAGCTTACTAAAAGCTTCTTTAACATTATAAAGAATAATTGCTCAGACAGCTTAGACCCTGACTGCTTCATGCAGTTAATCATTACCTGTCATTGCCATAGCAATAAGTTATGGGTATGTACTTTTCACAACTCGTACCAACAGTAAAATATGGAGAAGATTATTATTAGCTCAGTTCTCATTAGATGCAGCTACGATGCAACACTGGCACTAATGAAATACTCCCTGCATCAAGAGGACAATGGATCTATCTATCTATCTAGCAATTTTAAAGATTTTTATTTATTTATTCATGAGAGACACAGAGAGAGGCAGAGACATAGGCAGAGGGAGAAACCGGCTCCCTGCAAGGAGCCTGATGCGGAACTCAATCCTAGGATCCTGATCATGACCTGAGCCAACGGCAGATACTCAACCACTGAGTCACCCAGGTGCCCCGACAATGGGACCTATTTAGCCCTCATTACCTAGTTTATTGCATTGATGATAAAGACTACACATTGAAAACAGTACATAAATTTGAAAAACAGATTTACATTCTATTTTATTTCCTCTTATTTTTATCTCAGATACTATATACCACAAAAATCCTTCTGGTTGTTAAATATGAGATCTTACATGTAAATAAAAGCGTGAGCAGGTTACCTAAAAGAAATATAGTAGGAGCATAAGAAGAGTAAATGTAAATTAATTTAGCAGGAATTACAAATAAATTACAAATTCAATTTCAACCAATTGAATAAAAACAAAGCAAAATAAAAAACACTTCAAACTAGTTGATAGAAATTTAATCACAAAAGATTAAAACACGAAATTATTATCACCCCTCTAACAGAGTAAATTTCTGTATAAGAAAATCAATGCCACAGCAACATTTAAAAGTAACGGTTTCCATAGCTATTTGAACCAAATGATTAAGGTTGGAATTACAGGACACTAATGTATTAGCTTTATTTCATTATTGGAATAAAGAATTCTACTGAATGGATTTTCGCTTTTGGCTATCTATATTTTCCATCCTCCTTGTCCTCTACATACATAAATACAACACATACAGTGTTTCACAAACACAAAATAACATCACTAACTTCATCAATGACCCACTCCATGGAAGGCTCAATTAAGACGGATTAGTAAGTTTATAAAGCAAGATGCCTAGTTCCAACTGGAGCAATTAGCCCTATGGAATATGAGCTATTTAAAATAAATCATGAATCTGATACTCTCAAGATATGCTCTAATCCAAAAGTGTATCTTAACCAAACTAGGAGGGAAAGCCCACATATTTCATATGAGTCTAAAATTTAATATTTTAGTGACTATGATTAGCTAGCTCTCTTTTGGCTCCTACAGTTCTCATGAATTAAATTTAGTCAAAAGCTGTAAAGTAATGCAGACTTTATTGTTTCTAGAGACTTTGAGTCTCTAAGTCCAAAAAGGCTAAATTTCCACCGAACTCCAAAATCAGAGGTTTGAAAGCTAGAGAGATAAAGACATTGGCTGTAGTCTTATGAAGCATTCAAGGCTGCTTTCATTTGATTAGGAATTTGCTACAGGCTCTTTGTGACAAATATAACAAGGACACTTTAAATCTTTTAAGCTTTGAAGAAAGATCCAGAAAACAGATTAGCTATGAAGAATCGCATTTAGAATCAGAACCTAATGAGTAATGTGTTTGTATACATTCAGAAACTTATTTCTGCATTATTAAAAAAAAAAAAAAGGCTATTGTGGTCGCAATCTTTTTTTTTTTTTTTAAAGATTTTATTTATTTATTCATAGACACACAGAGAGAGAGGCAGAGACATAGGCAGAGGGAGAAGCAGGCTCCATGCAGGGAACCCGAGGTGGGACTCGATGCCGGGTCTCCAGGATCACACCCCAGGCTGCAGGCGGCGCGCCAAACCACTGCGCCACTGGGGCTGCACTGTGGTCGCAATCTTACTGGTTATTAGTTAAGGACATTTGCTCTGATTTGAAATGCTGATTACAACAACTTGTTGCCTTATATCACCATTTCCCAAACTCTTCTAGAAAACACTAATGTTCCATGAAATGTTTATAGAGATGGGAGGTGGGCAATGGGGGGGGGGGGGGGGGGAGGAGGGAATGTGTAGAGATAAAGAAGAAAAAAATCCTGTAATATTTTTGTTCTAAAATTTTTAACAGAGAAAAACATACTAAACACATGTGACATAGTTACTATTAGATAAGTTGCCCTTAAGAGTATGTCCTGCTCCAGAAAGCCAGGAGTCCACAAGATACCCCTTATACACAAATGTATTGATGTTCAAGTGATACACAAACATGCTGTTATATTTTAGGCTATTTAATGAGAACTGATTTATGCTATGATTTTTGCCTAATAATTTTAACATACTTTAACTTTTTGTCACATAATAAACATATGAATCAAAACTTAACAATTTTTTCCCGCTAACAATTTTTCTTATGTATACATGATATATGTAAGATGAACTTTTTCTATGCTATAATCTATTCAAATACAAGCTTATATTTGTTTTTCTACTGTTATATCAATCATTATAATTTTTAAAGTTCCTAATAATTAAATTTTAAGGTAGTGCTCACACGAGTTCAAAATATTATTTTCATTAAACTCAAGTATAACAGTATATCCTTCAATTTTTGAGGCAATAAATTCTGGTGTACTTATCTTTACATTTTTTAATTACTTATGAAGAACTGTGAAGGAAAAGACAATTAGGCATAATTTGCTCCATTTAGTTTACATCCTTCAAAACTCAGTAAGACCCCCATTTATCTTTTAAAATTAAGTAGCACATAAGCAAAAATGCAAGTTCATTACCGATGGATGTAATTTTACACATCCACATTTATGGGGAAAAAGGCATCCAGCCTTTCTCTGACAAGTCATAGGATACCAGCTGATAGGAAAAAACACATATATTTCAATAACTACAGCAAAAGTAAAAGATGCACAATCTCTGAGATATAATAAATAATTTATTTCATATGCATGACTTGAGGTATATACTTCATGCTGTATTTACTTAAAACCAAAACAAATACAAAAAACTGCGGTATCCAAAGAGGATTACTAGCCTAATCACAGCAACAAAACCTTTCTACTTTAAAATGTTTCTCCAGGGCAGCCCCGGTGGCACAGCGGTTTAGCGCCACCTGCAGCCCAGGGCGTGATCCTGGAGACCCTGGATCGAGTCCCACGTCAGGCTCTCTGCATGGAGCCCGCTTAACCCTCTGCCTGTGTGTCTGCCTCTCTTTCTCTCTGCATCTCTATGAATAAATAAATAAAATCTTTAAAAATAAATAAATAAAATGTTTTTCCATGTTTTATTTGTAAATGTCTTCTTTCTTGTATCCTCTCATTCTCTTTTAGAAGTCACAGATGTAATAATAATAAAAAAACTCTCATTTTGTTATTTATGGCAGCCTTTATAAACCAACAGAAGTGAGAAATTAAAAGGCCTAGTCATTCCTATCTTTTCTATTCCAGACATAAAACTAAACATGGAAATGAAAATAAAATGGTCACTAAAAACTTTAGGTTTCCTTTCAACCAGCTAATCCATTTGCTGAAAAAGCTTGCTACACAAATCAGTTATAGAATTTAAAATTTTTATACTGAATAAATTAACATTCACATTTATTGTGAAGTACATATTCAACAAATACTACGGTTTAATGAATATTTATAAAGCAAACATCCATTTTTTTTAACTACCACCCAAGTCCAGACCCAGAAGTCAGGATCACAGAAACAGAAGTAATCTCTCTGAACACACCATCCCATCCCCACAGGAGCTTTAATATGTCCTGTGAATTACACAAGTTAACTCACTGATGATGAAAAGAAATAGTGCCATAGGTGTTGCAATATAGAAATATTTAAACCAGCTCTAAAATGCATTAATAGAGGACCTTTTTTAAATATATAAGATGTTTTTGTTAAACTTTCCTATGGAAAAAATCACTAGTAATAACAATCCATTTAGAATATAAATTATTGAAGTGCTTGAATTTAATTTTGTGGAACACTACACAGAAGGGCCATAAAACACAGATTATTTGTTCCTAGCACTTCCAACATCTGGCAACAAGGAAGATCAATATTAGCACTCAAGATGCAAAATATACTAAGTAAAGGCCATTTCAACTCACTAGCATCCAAATATTTAAGTACAAATTACAAAATAACAGATTGACCTCTGTGATCTTCACTAGGCTCTGACAAAAGTAAAAATTTACTTTCATCCAAAGTAAGTCTGTTCACATAGCAGGATTAGCAGGATTCTGGATCTCTTACCTCTTGTACTAGATACTAGTATATAAGTACTATATCATGGCACGACATTAAACAACTGTGGATATTAATACCTCCTGTTCTAAAAGTTCAGTTACAATACTAATACGCATAGAACTAGCCAAAGCAAGGTTTTAAGGAGATAAATTTAAACAGCCCCAAAATAAACTTAACTTTTGCAGTTAAAAATAAAATTGATATGATGTTAAATTTGAACTTCATTTTTTACCTTAGCAAAGCAAGGCATGCAGAGTTCAATGTGACATTTTAGTAAACAATTTCCAAATACTGCAAATAAGCAATATTTAAGAATCCCTTTTAAAGAACCACTCCTACTCTAAAATGTTTTTTTTTTTTAATTTTTATTTATTTATGATAGTCACACAGAGAGAGAGAGAGAGAGGCAGAGACACAGGCAGAGGGAGAAGCAGGCTCCATGCACCGGTAGCCCGATATGGGACTCGATCCGGGGTCTCCAGGATCGCGCCCCGGGCCAAAGGCAGGCGCTAAACCGCTGCGCCACCCAGGGATCCCTCCTACTCTAAAATGTGAACACAGATAATGCAAAGCAAATAATTTATCATTTCAAACCTAGCCAAACAATTGTTTCCCTTGCAGTAAAGATCTCCATTTCCTCCTCCAATCCCACTAACACACACATCTTTAACCACTGTGAACCTGGCCAGTGTTATCCTTGTGGGCTGTGAAGTGGTAAAGATTTGTATTAATATCCTTGGAGATTTGATGGACAGAAAAACACACAACTGTATTAAACATCCAAGGACTTCCATTAAATACACTGATGACAATGGAATAACAGTCACAGGGAAGAATATCCTTGAGTCTCTAGATATGCTTTCCACGAACAGATGTCCTTAAATCTCTAACAAATGATTTATCAGTTTGATGGAATATTATATAACCATTAATATTAAAGATGATAAAGCTATGGAACAGTCTTATATCCTAAAACATCTTAAGTACACATTTACACCTAGATATGACTATAAAATACTAAATATAAGTGCAAAGACTTGAAGAAAATAAGAAATGAATATTTGGTACAATATTATGGACTCCTCCAACCATCTGTACATTTACAAAGTAAATAAAAATCAGAAGGTCAAAAATAGAATGCCTCCTCTCTCTAAAGAACTATAAAACTATCATCAGCACCTTGGTAATCACTTCATATTTATGGTCTATCCTAAACACACCAAAATTTGCTATATATTACCTTTCTGGGCAAGGTCACCTGATAAAGGGGAAACAAGGTCCTGTCTGAGTAGTTTAAGACAGAAAAAAATGACTATTTTACCTCACAGCAAGGTGTCAGAGGTATTTTAACCAATAGCATGTTTTACTGCCATTGTCAAGTGTCAAATTTAACATTACTTTTTACCAAAATCAACAATTGTGTCCGATTTAAACCCAGAAAAATCATAAAATGCAAATAGACCATGTATAAATTACAATTTAAGTGACAAAGATGATACCAGTTTGGTCAACTTTGAATAAAAAATTTTATCTCTGTAAGAGGAAGAGATATAGATTCAAGGATATTCTGATACAGGCATAAGCCTTCTATTACTTACTTTATGCCTGCCATTGAGCAATATATGGGTCAAAAGCTTGATAAGAGAACTCTGAAATTACTGGTCCTACCTCAAAATCCAAAACTGGTTTGGATTCTGTTATATGATTATAAAAATTGCCCTTCACATTTAACTCCTTGCAGAAATTAATAAGCTGACCCTAAAATTCACAAGGAAATGCATAAGATCCAAAATGGCCAAAACAAACCAGAAAAAGAACAAACTTGGAGGACTCACACTTCCCAGGTTAAAAGTTACTTCAAAGTTTAGTAATCAAGACTGTGTGATAGTGGCATAAAGATAAACATATAGATGAATGAAACAGAATTGAGAGGATAGATAAATGTTTATAGACAACAGGTTTTTCAAAGAATGCCAAGAAAAGTCAATAGGGATAGAAGAGTCTTTTCAACAAATTGTTCCAGGACAACCAGATATCCACATACAAAATAATGAAATCAGATCTCTACCTTGTACAATATATGAAAATTAACACAAAATGGGTACTCATTTGCAAAACAATACAAGTGGACCCTAATTCATACCATATACATAAATTAATTTGAAATGGGTCATGGACCTACATATAAGAGCTAAAACCATAAAATTCTTAGAAGTAAGCAACAGAGTGCATCCTTGTGACCTCAGATTAGCATCTTAGATATGACAAAAATAGAAACAAAAAAATTAGAATTTATCAAAATTAAAAATTTATTTGCTTCAAAGGACCTTCAAGAAAATGAAGAGACAACTATATATAAATTAGGAGAAAATATCTGCAAAAACATATATCTGACAAGGAACTTATGACTTAAAGGACACACAACTCAATTAAAAAAAACCCAATTTTTAAAAAGATTTGAATGACTATTTCTCAAAAGAAGATACACAGATGGCCAATGACCATATGAAAAGATGTTCAACATCATTAGTCATTAGAGAAATGCAAATCAAATCACAATGAGATACTTCTTCACACCAACTAGAATGGCTAAAATCAAAAGGAGACACATTAAAAAAAATAATAATAAAATAAAATTTAAAAAAAGGAGACACATTAACAAGAAGGGTGGGCTGTGGAAAAAAGTGGAATCCTTGTGTAATTCTGGTAAGATGGTAAAATAAGCCAGGCACTTTTTTTTTTTTTTTTTTTTTAGCCAGGCACTTTAATAAACAGTTTGACGGTTCCTTAAGATATGAAGTTACCACATAACCAAGCAATTCCTAGGTATACATTCAAGGGAAGTGAAAAAATATGCCTGTATAAAAACCTATAAATAAATGTTCACATCAACATTAATGGTAATAGCCAAAAGGTGGAAACAACACAAATATCCATCAACTGATGAACAGATAAACAATATGTGGCATAGTCATACAATGGATTATTATTCAGCAATAAAAAGGTATAAAGTATTGACACATGCTGCAACACAGATGAACCTTACAACATTGTGCTAAGTGAAAGTAGTGCATTTAATATGTATGTGCATATTTCCTTTATCTATTTCTCCTCTATACATTTTACACTCAACCACCCAAATACTATGTCCTCTGTAATATCTGCCCCATGACTGAAAATAAAAATCTTTTCCCCTTCCATGACATACTAGACTCTATCAGACCATTTCTTCCACTCTGCCTAATTATTACAATCATCTATGGACATGTTCAGGGTTCCCTGCTTTCTGATGATAAGACTGTTGATCAATTCTGCATCTTTAATAAAAAGATGGCTTAATATATAAGGGTGTTCAGTGTTCTTTAAGGAATAAACATCATTACAATAAAAAGAACACAGACTTTACATCCATCCGACTCTTGATCTCAGCTCAGGTCTTGATCTCGGGGTTGTGGGTTTAAGCCCCACACTGGGCATGGAGCCTACTTAAAAAAAAAACAAAAAACACACACACACACAAAATTTAAAGTCTAAGAGTCCTTCATGTATTCAATGAATGGTTACTGGTCACCTATTTTGTGCTGGAACTCAACTAAGCTCAAATATAGATCTCCCAACACCTCACTGGTAAATTCATTCAATATCTGTATAATGTTGACCAAGTTACTTAAGCTCTAAATCTACTTCCCTTTCTAAATTGAATGTGCTATCTACACAAGTGTTTGAGGACTAAATTTAATATTATATTCCTTTTCATACATATCTTCAATAAATGCAATTTCCTTTTTTACTCCTTTCCTCAAAAAAATAGCTGAACACATTGCTTTTGGTCTATGAAAAAATGTAGTAGAGGATATATCCAGGAAAAAAAATGATCTCAAACTTTAAAGCAAGTTAATTTCAAATTCATAACATATTATAAACCTCATGTTTTATTAGTAAAATTACCTAGAGTCTGAAAAGTAATGTTACTTAAATTGCAGGGCTCTCATTCTCACACTACAGTTGCTAGAAAATTACTTTATCCTAACCAAATCTGTTTTTCCAAGAAGCTTAAATATCTTACAGGAACAATTTCTTAGGCAACAAATTTAGCAAACATAGTAAGTCCTTATTCTCTGCAGAAGATACCGTACAGAAGATAATGCTTTACGTGTTAATTACAGTTTCCAAATGAGATGTCCTCTATCTTTGAATTTCCATGCAAATTTTCAATTAATTAATTGATTGATTACTTAATTTATTTATTTATTTTAAGGTTTTATTTATTTATTCTAGAGAAAGAGGGAGAGCATGGAGATAGAACAGAGGGAGAGGGACAAGCAGACTCCATGCTGAGGATGGAGCCCAAAGCAGGTTTTATCTCTGGATCCTGAGACCATGATCTGAGCTGAAACCAAGAACCTGAGACTTAAACAACTGAGCCACCCAGGCGCCTCTCCATGCAAATTTTTTAATTTATCTTGTGGCACTCCCTCTTTGCCTTGCTTTATTCTTCTAAAACTACTATGAATGTGGAATTCTTGCCCATAGAAAATGGTATACTAAATGACTACAATCCCGAGGAAAATGATTTTACAGCATAAACCCAGGGCTATAATTTTGTGCCCACTGACCTAACCATCTGATTTCTGGGAATCACTTAAAGAAACAGTATCAAATTTGGGAAAACACACACACACACACACGTATATGTGTATATATATGTGTGTGTATATGTATACATACATATACATACATAAAGATGTTACTACAGTGTAAATGAGAACAGAGTAAAACTGGATGTGACCTAGATTTTTTTTTAATATATTTTTTAAAGATTTTATTTATTTATTCATGAGAGATACAGAGAGAGAGAGAGAGGCAGAGACACAGGCAGAGGGAAAGCAGGCTCCACACAGGGAGCCCGACATGGGACCCGATCCCAGGTCTCCAGGATCACACCCCAGGCTGCAGGCAGCACTAAACCGCTGCGCCACCAGGGCTGCCCGACCTAGATGTTTCTAGTCATAAAATATCATATAGCTATTAATAATGTTGACGATGGTACAAAAATTTAACAAGGTATTATGAGAGATTAAAGCCAAATCAAAATTAGTTCCTAAAACATAAATATAAGAGGAAATATTTTTTGCAAAGTAGAAGGTAATAATCATGTTAGTGTGACAGATTCATGGGTATTTTTCTTTCAATTTTTATACACATATTATTTTCATAGTTAAAGAAATAAGCATACTTTTACCTTATCCCAGAAATCAACCAAAGCTGTAAAGTCCCATTTCTTAGAATATGCCACATTGTATTTCAGAATAGCATCCTATGGAAAAAGCATAAACAAAACCTCATGATATAATCAAGTAAATTATCTGTGAATAGCCTTTCTCCTTTATGAACTACTTCCAATAAACTTCTTAATCAGCATTAAGCTTCCTCCTGCCATTGGCTACTCCACATCAGTAGCGATGAACAAACAGAATACACACTAATTTATTATTCACTTAAGAAAAATGAGATTAGGAAGGTCAAGCAATAGGAAAAAAAATCCTAACTCTTAACAGTTGCATTATAAACAGAGGCGATACACTCTCAAAACTGGATCTTGGAGATAAAAAAATTTAAATATCATAATGATTATTGGCTATCAATAGGTTCATACTATACATGCAAATATATAGTGTTTTTGCAGTATTAAAATTTCATGGGAAGAGTAAATTAGGAAAAAATGTCTAAAAGGCTTCCCAGGAGAGATGGAAATAATGAAAAAGAGATTGATAAACACTGCGCTAAGGCATAAAATGGTCTTTTTCCCCTTATTTTCAGCTATTGTTATAAGCTACATATAAAAAGTTGTCTTCCCCCAGCGGTTCACATAAATTACACATTTATGAAGGCAAGAAAAGTCAAAATAGCACGCCATCTACTGGTATAATATTTAACTGACTAGGCAGTACCGTATTCTTGGTTAACAGTGATAAAAACAAAACAGGCCCCAAATGGAGTCACTTATGCTAAGCCGTACTTCACCAGAGACTTATTTTAATTACAATTTCAGCCTATCTCAAAAATGGAATCTTAAACCAGTCAATGAGGTATCACTTGGTCAGCACTAGTTAGTTCATCAGCCTGATAGAACTCTCCCATCCCCTAAAGGAAAATGACTGCCACAACCAATCTATTTTTTCCTAGTGTAAAAAATAGGAAACATCCTTAGTGTTGCTTCCACTCCCTTCTGCCTATTAAAGTCTTTTGTTTTGTATAGCAGCTTAGAATGCCTTTCCTTCTGCTAGATAAGACCCTGCCTAATTCATAAATTGTTGAATAGAGCCAGTAAGATCTTTAAAATTTACTCAGATGAATTTTATTTAATACCTGAGTGGGGGTATGCATAAGACAATCTATTAGATATGCAGAAAGAACTATTACAGTTGACCCAGGAACAACACAAGGATTGAAAATCTGCGTGTAACTTTTGATTCCCAAAAAACTTACCTACTAATAGCCTCCTACTGACCAGAGCCTGATAACATAGTCGATTAACACATATTTTGTATGTTAAATGTATTATATACTGTATTCTTACAATCAAGTAAGCTAGGTAAAAGAAAATATTAATAAGTTATAAAGAAAATACATTTATAGTACTGTATTATCTAAAAAAGTCTGCATAGGAGACTGGCGCAGTTCAAACTGGTGTTGTTCAAGGGTCAATTGTATTTAAATTTTATCTCATCCTTTTAAATTTCTATTTTGGTTATATTTTATGATGTATATGTTATATTACTAAAGCAATAAATATAGAATTCACAAGCAACTATCTATATTTATAATATACATCTTCAATTTATTTTACTCAAGGTGTAAGTTGAAAAAACACTGTTAGATTACTATAAACCTTCCAAATTTCCTCATAATTGAATAAGTTTTTTTTAATTGAATAAGTTTTTAAAAATTAACTCTTGTCTGAAAAATCCTTTGTGCCACATAACAATCACCAAGCACCTAGATTAAAAAGTAAACCAACAATGTATGCTATTTACTTGGATATCCAAGTTCCTTCAAAAATGAAAAGCATCAATCATAAAATAATATGGCAAAAAAAACCCTGTTATTTTTCTCACAGCCACAATATAAAATTTTCCATTAAGAGAGAAATTATTTTAAGGATTTTTTTTTCTAATTACTGGTATGTGATTTCAGAACCTCATATGAAGTATTAAATAGCAACATCAATAGGTAAAAGGACAAACAATGCATACACTGCAACATACTGCTGATACACTCAACAACATTGATGAATCTCAAAAATGTTCATTCTGAGCAAAAGAACCCAGATACACTAACATACATACTAGGTGATTCCATTCATGTAAAATGTAAACTAATCTACAGTTAAAGAAAAACAAGAAAGAAAAAGAAAAAAGCAAGTCAATAGTTAGTTGCCTGGGGACAGTGCAGAAAAGAGGAATCAGTCAATTGTAAAGGAGTTAAGAGGAAGCTCTGAAGGTGACAGAAATGTTCTGTACCTTGATTGTAGGGAGGCTTCATGGGTATATGCAAATGTTGAACTTCATTAAATTATATACTTTAAAAGCCTGCGTTTTCTTTTTTTACATGTAAATCATTCCTCAAAGTTGGTAAGGAAGAACATTTTACAGTCTAACCTTTACACTCTAATTCTTTAAGTGGATTTTATAATGAGCATTAATTCCTAACTAACATTCATTCACTTTTACTTTATCTTCAAGTCTGAAAAGTAGCCTACCACAAGGTCTCCTATCATTAGAAAAACTGGATGCTATTCTGTATTCTCAGCTATCAACTTTAATTCATTATTCATAGTAAGCACAATTAGTTAAAGCACAAAGAAGTACATTCTTTGCAAATTACCAGACACATCAATTATAGAAATATTACTGTATAAATGGACTTTAGGGGACACTATTCCTTTTTTAAACTTTTAACATCTCTAATCCCGCTTAACTCAATATCAAATAAAAGCACCAAAAGGATTATTATATTTAGTAAGAGGGACTTAACGTTCCCCCCCATAGTGTTCTTTCAGCCAAAGAAACAATTACCAAAAGCAGAAAGAAGAAAATCTCTGATGGATTATCCTGTTCTGTTGAACCTACCATAAATTAAACAAGAAAAGGAAATTCAGAGTAAAACAATTACCCCTTCTTAGTCACTGGCTCACTAAGGAATTGCTAAAAGGGTGAGTAGACAGGGTAATTTAGAACACTGATTATTCTGTGTTTATGTTTAAGAAAAAATATGAAAAATTTCAATAATCCTGCTTATAAGGCCATAGAACCTTAGACAGTGTTTCTCAAAAGGAGTATAGATAGTATTCTTGGGTGTCCTGCTTCCGTTTTTTTAAGTTTTAATTGTGGTTTTGGATACAAAGGACAAAAGACAACACAGTGTAGGAATGAAGCCTGGTGCTTTAAACAGATAAAAATGGTGAAAATTTTGAGCCACCATAAGATATACTGCAGTACAAGGCTGTCAAATTCTGCAGAACCTGAATCAAAGTGCTCATTATCATATTTATTTGCAAGCTGATGTTCTCCATACAGATTCCATCTTTGCATCCACCAACATCCACCATATGTGATTAATAAGTAGTAAAAATAAAATGAAGAATTTTTTTTCTTTATATTCTTTAAAGTTTTTCAGCATACTACCTTGAGGGTCAGATCAGTGATTAAAAAACTTTTATGCAAAAAAGGGATACTGAATGTAAATTGTTTCCACTGTAAAAATGAACACAATTCAAATGATGGTTCATAATGCTTAAAATGGAAAAAAATCAAATTGATATAGCTATAAATATAAAGAGTTTAGTTTTGTTTGTACATATACTACTATACTAAAAATAAGCAAATTCTAGCAGACCCTGAGAATTTCTTCCATTTAAGAGGAGTACATTACAAGATTGAGAAATACTGTCTTTAAAGAATGAAATTTCAAAATACATTATGGCACAACATACTAATGTTTTTCATATAGAGGAAAAAAAGACAAATGGGAGCTATAGAAATATATAGAGCTTAAGAATAACTTAAGTATAAATAGAAAAAGAGTATAAAACCTGAGACACTAACACAACAACTTAAGTCTCTCAAAGCAAATGAAACTCATTTTCACCCAAATATAGAAAAATCTGTTATTGTTATAAAAGTTCACACGGCTATAATGCCAAAAATAAACATATACTCACCCATATTTTAGATATTAGAAAAACAATCTAATGATTGTTCTTATATTCTTAAGTGAAATATTCTTTAAAAAAATCAAAAAATAAATTGCCAAAATGTAAGATTAATAAATAATTAGACTGCTAGAAGCTATATTAACAGCAATACAAAACAGCATGTTTAATGTATATTTTAATCATTAGGAAACTCTGTTCCCTTTGGGCAAATATTGCTAGTCATAATTCTTTCCTCATTTACTTTTAAAGACATTTCAGAAACATGATAATTCTAAAAAATAAAGGAGAAGCTTGCTCTGAAGGAAATTGGATGGGGAAATAAAGAAACAAAGGTTTTATTCCAGGTTCTCCAAATTATTCTGTGTGGCTCCAGGCAAGTCATTTACAACTCTCAATTCTTCTACTCTTTTGCTAGTGATGGAGTGGAAACCAGGAATGTCTCTTAAGAAAGTTCCTCAGGAAGCAAGCACTTTGCATGCAAATAATGCTGTTAACCTGTGTTAAAGATCAAAAAATGTCTTTAGGGAGACACAAGGCCCCCATCTAAGAACTACAAACCAGAAGCAACAATAGCAAAATCAACTACCTTCAGGTTTTGAGGTCGTGTAAATTTGTTGAGAAGTGCAGTCTGAATGAGCTCCCACCGGCTCCCTGCAGTTCGCTCACCATTCTTTAAGGGAAAGGAAAAACAAATGAAATTATGCTAAGCTTTTTTGGATCACAGAATCAGAAGTCAAACAAGCACATACTAAATTTTCAGAGACTAAAAGAACATCTATTTTATGCTTACCTCATCTTCCACAGGGTACAAGTTTTGTTCTGAACAAGGCATCTTAACATGCTTGTTGTCCCACAAATCTTTGAAATGTGTTGGAAAAGGTTTAGGAACTTCTCCTGCTCGCAAAAGGTCTACCTGAAAGAGAGGGAAACAAGGAAACTGTAAGTGCATAAACCCTAAGCATACCTTCTACAAAATAATACAAAGAAAGCAGCCAAAACAAATGGTATTAAAATGCAGACCAGCTCTTCCATAAGAAATCTCAGAAGTTTTCTCCAGCTGTTCCTGCTCCTTATCTCCAGTTGATCAGTTTCCCAGTAATCATGTTTGCTCATTCCACCTTCATCATCATCACATCTAGGTCCACCTTACTGCTTGCCTTCTATTCCTCCCATAACTCCCGCGGTCCCCAGACACAATCATCCTCCATAAAGCCCTTATCCCTACTTGGGAACAATCTTAATCTTTCTAATGTATTCCCAGGCTCCTAATCCAATAATGGCTCCCCTCTGCCTATAGTCATCCCAAATGATGTTCCCAGTTTTTAACATCCTCTCTTACCCAAACACTATCTGGTTAAACATCTATTCTGACCTTCAACACTTGGCTTAATTTTCATTTCCTCTAAGAAGTCTTCAAAAACTTTAGGGTAGTTTATTCCCTCGTTTTATTAAATCATTATCACATCAGAGCTCACCTGCTTTTCCTTCTCCCACTAGACTCTAAATTTCTTGAGAATAAAACCCATATTAATTGTGGATTTTCAATATTTATGACAGAGCCTGGCTTATATTTTTGAATGTTTATATGTACTTATACATAAATAAAAATATATACATATACTGCTTACAATAGACATTAAATAAATGAGGAAGAGGATATTTAAAACATGGAAGTTTTACCTTTTGCCTATTCTGGACATTTTCTAGAAATGGAATCATACAACATATCAAACTCAACACCCAAAAAACAATCCAGTACAGAAATGGACAGAAGACCTGATCAGACATTTCTCCAAAGAAGACCTACACAGAGCCAATAAGCACATGAAAAAATGCTCCATATCACTTCTCATCAGGGAAATACAAATCAAAACAACAATGAAATATCCCTCTACACCAGTAAGAATGGCTACAATTAACAAGACAGGAAACAAAAAATGCTGGCAAGGATGTAGAGAAAGGGGAACCCCCTTGTACTGTTGGTGGGAATGCAAGCTGGTGCAGCCTCTCTGGAAAACAGTGTGGAGGTTCCTCAAGAAGTTAAAAATAGAGCTACCCTATGACCCAGCAATTGAACTGTTGGGTATTTACCCCAAAGATACAGAAGTAGTGAAATGGCAGGACACCTGTACCCCAATGTTCATAGCACAATGTCCACAATAGCCAAACTGTGGAAGGAGCCAAGATGTCCTTCAACAGATGAATGGATTAAGAAGATGTGGTCTAACATATACAATGGAATATTACTCAGCCATCAGAAAGGATGAATACCTACCATTTACAACGACGTGGATGGAACTAAGGGGTATTATGCTGAGTGAAATAAGTCAATTGGAGAAAGACAATTATCCTTTGGTTTTACTCATGTGTGAAATATAAGAAATAGTGAAAGGGACTATAGGGAAGGGGGAGAGGAGCTGGGTGGGGAAAAATTAGAGAAGACAAACCATAAGAGACTCCTGACTCTGGAAAACAAAGGGTTGCAGACGAGGAGTTGGGAAGGGGGATGGGTGACGGGCATTAAGGAGAGCATGAGATGTGATGAGCATAGGGTGTTATACTGTATGTTGGCAAACTGAATATAAATAAATAAATAGGGATCCCTGGGTGGCGCAGCGGTTTAGCGCCTGCATTTGGCCCAGGGCGCGATCCTGGAGACCCGGGATCGGATCCCACGTCGGGCTCCCAGTGCATGGAGCCTGCTTCTCTCTCTGCCTGTTTCTCTGTCTCTCTCTATCTCTCTGTGTGACTATCATAAATAAATAAGAAAAAAAAAATTAAAAAAAAAAAATAATAAATAAATAAATAAATAAATAAATAAATAAAATGAGGTCTTTAGGTGGGTTCTAATCCAGTATGACTGGTGTGCACGTAAGAAGAGAAAATGTGGACATAGGTATCTGCACAATTTAAAGTTTCAAAAAAAGAAAAAAAAAGTTTTCTCTCTATGCTCATGAGTGAAAAAAATTTTTTAAACAAATTAATTGGGCAGCCCGGGTGGCTCAGCGGTATAATTTTACTTATTCTAACATCAATAAATGACAATGAGATTATAAATACAAAATCTGAAACTGGGAATTAAGAATGACAGCTAAAGCTTATACAACCTCCTACTTAATCTACATTTATAGCTCTTACACAGTATTAAGAAAATCCTACTCCGACACCTAAATACTTGCAAATGATGATGTTTTTTGTTTTTATTAGTTTCAGAGGTAGAAGTTAGTGATTCATCAATTGCATATAACACCCAGTGCTCATTACATCAAGTGCCTTCCTTAATGGCCATCCCCAATTATCCCTTCCCCCAACCCACCTCCCCTCCAGTAATCTTCAGTTTATTTCCTAGAGTCTAGTGTCTCTTATGATTTGAGCCTCTCGCGATTTTCATCTTATTTTTCCTTCCCTTCCCTTTTGTTCCTCTGTTTTGTTTCTTAAATTTCACATGAGTGAAATCGTATGGTATTTGTCCTTCTCTGACTTATTTTGCTTATCATAATACCCTCTAGTTCCACCCATGTGGTTGTAAATGGCAAGATTTTGCTCTTTTTGGTGATTGAGTAATATTCTTCTGTGTGTTTTCGTGTGTGTGTGTGTGTGTGTAGCACATCTTCTTTATCCATTAACTGTTGATGGACAATAATGTTTTTAAACTGTTATTTTGAAGTTTAAGTATATTCTTCAGTGTTTTTAAACAGCAGTGGTGAGAGAACCTTAGTGCTATGGTCTGCACTAAAATGAGTTCTCTTGGTAAAATCTGCTGGTTAAAATATATTAAGCATTTTCATATTTGTGTTAGTTCTTTTATTACAGGCTTTTCACAGTTAAAAATATACTTTAGAAAAGCAAGAGGAGTCAAATTTCCTAAGAACCCCTGAACTACTTCCACATAGCACAAATTGATCATTACTGTGTCCTTTTTTTCATCTCTTATCTGAGCTCTTACATTACTTTTCTCTGTTGTCAGTGGATCCTCACTTCCACAAGGCTGTCTGATTAATCCTGCTACAGCATAACCATTGTGTAGACAGACATTTTAACAATTTCCAATACCTATAGACTTAAGTCCAATTCCAAACACCTGAAGTCCTCTATGATATAGATCCAATTTACTTGTCAAGTCTTGTCTTCCACCATTCCCCATCCAAATTCTAAGCAAACTATTTTCCATAGTAACTCCCCCTTAGAGTTAGCTCATCTTTTTTTCTTTTTAAGATTTATTTATTTATTTGAGAGATAAAGAGCAAGTAAGCATGGGGGTGGGAGAGCAGAGGGAGAGAGAGGAAGAGAGAGAATCTCAAACATATTCCCTCCTGAGCACAGAGCCCAATTGAGGGCTCAATCTCACAACTCTGAGATCATGATCTGAGCCAAAATCAAGAGTTGGACAGTTAAGTGACTGAGCCATCCAGGCACCCCTGTGCTCATCTTTTAGAGCTCAGCTCAAACCCCACCCTGTTCCATGTTGCTTCTACCTCTAACTATGATAAAGAATTCTATAATTAGGGTAGCCCGGGTGGCTCAGTGGTTTAGCGCTGTCTTCAGCCCAGGCATGATCCTGGAGACCTGGGATCGAGTCCCACGTCGGGCTCCTCAGCGTGGAGCCAGCTTCTCCCTCTACCTGTGTCTCTGCCCCTCTCTCTCTCTCTCTCTCTGTCTCTGTGTCTCTCATGAATAAATAAATAAAATCTTTAAAAAATAAACAGAATTCTATAGTTAAAAAAATAATCACATCTAGACTAAGTTGTACAATAAAAGATTTTAAGTAATTCCTGTGAAATCTAATACAGAGACTAAAAAATGAGATGACTATTTAAAACTACTACCCAATGAAGGAAAGAAATCTAAAATTGGATTATGAGGGGTGCCTGGCTGGGTCAGTTGGTGGAACATGGGACTCTTGATCTCAGGGTCATGAGTTCAAGCTCCATGTTGGGTATAGAGATTATCTTTAAAAAAATCTTTAAAACTGGATTATGGTGGGGTACTGGGTGGCTCAGTCAGTTAAGCATCTGCCTTTGGCTCAAGTCATGATTCCACAGTCCTGGGATCGAACTCCGCATCAGACTGCCTGCTCAATGGGGAGCTGGTTTCTCCTTCTCTCTCTGCCTATGTCTCTGCCTGTCTCTCTGTGTCTCTCATGAAAAAATAAATAAAATCTTAAATAAAAAAATAAAAAAGAATTTTAAAAAAATTGGATATGGTGATAGTTGCCTAACTCAGTAAATTAATTAAATATCACTGAATTAAGTGAGCACTTAAAATGGGTAAACTTTATACACTTCAATAAAGTTGTTTCTGCAAAAAAGAAGCTACAGAAAGTATAAAATGATTACCAGGGGCTATTAAGAAATGGAGAGTTATAGTTTCTGTGTGAGATGATGAAAATTTTCTGGAAATGAACAGTGGTAATAATTGTACAATATTGTGACCGTACTTACTGCAATTGAAATGTATGCTGAAAAATGATCATACAATAGCAAACTTTATATTTTGTATATTTAACCACAATTTTTAAAAATGAGGTTTAGAGATGTTAAGCTTGAGACACCTTTGGGACAGTAATGGTGATGTCTAAAGAATCTGAAAAGCTCAGAAAAGAGGGCAAAATTGGAGAACAATTTCAGGATATCGAACTATACACAACTTTGAACTTTAGGGACTAATCACTACCTAATACGTAGTGCATACTCAACAAACACTATTACTTGACTATAAAACAAAACAAAAAAAAAAACTAGTAAGTTTTTAGAAAAATGCTAAAAAAGTCAATTTCCTTATCAGCTGACAACGATTCATCTTATGGATATATTAAGTGCTATATTAAGTAAGCTATCATTATTTTTCTCCAACCTATAGACTTCTTAGTACTTTATATATCAGAAAAGAGAAGGAGTTTCTATATCTTGGTGTGTTTTTCATGTTAATAAGTATCATAATAAATCAAGACATAAGAGTCCTCTCTCTTTATAGGTAAGAAGTAATAACTACCCGAATAGTTACTGTGTGATTGGCAGATGGTCTCAGGAGAGGGAGCCGAATCCCACACCTAGGCATTCTTCTCATCTCCTCAATAGGAGTTCCAAGCCATTTCTTATCTGGAGAAAGGTGAGGTGGAATGTATTTAAGTATCTTCCTTTCTGTCCTTTGATGCTTGAATTCACATTGTTCTTTTCTAAGATTAAAACAAATGTTTAAGTCACAAATCACTTACTACTTAAGTTTCATTAGATATACAAGTACAAAACTTACCCAGAATATTATTGTTTAAAATATGCTAAGGGACATTTTACCTGGGTGGCTCAGTCTGTTAAGCATCTGGTTTCGGCTCAGGTCATGATCCTGGGATCAAGCCCCGTTTTGGGCTCCCTACTCAGTGGGGAGTCTGCTTCTCCTCTCCCTCTGCCCCTCACCCCACTCTAGTGTGTGTGCACGCTCTCTCTCACTCTCAAGTAAACAAATAAAATCTTTAAAAAAAAAAAAAAAATGTACCAGGCTTCTCTTTCTCCTTGGTGTTTATAATCAAAAGAAAAATTTATAAAACTTATGGTAAAGCTAAAAAGCTTACTTTCAAGTCTGTGGAAGGAATTTCTAAACACAGATATCACCTTCCAAAAAACAGGCCATGTAAAAATATGAGCAGTGCCAAGTTAAGTCATGATTCATAGTATCAGCTACTTCCCAGGTTTCTAGACAATAATTTTTGACAAAGTGAACTTGTTATGGCACACATGATAGAAATTATGGAGAGTAAGCTTTAAGATTCCACATGGGATAACTGCAAAAATGTAAGCTTTATAATCAGACAGACTGGGGTTTAAATCCCAGCATTACCACCCACAAGTTATATTTTCAGTGAATTCTTACTTAAACTTCAGTTTTCTCATTTTTAAAGTGAGTACAGTAACGCCTGCCTGTGCATCAGAGCATTAGAGAAAATGCAGTATACAAAGGCCTAGAAAAATGGATAAACAGAAGCCACTGTCAACCTAGTATTTTTATATTCTGATAATCCCCGCAAACTTCAGAAGGAAGATCATAAAACTAAAAAAAAAAGCCAATTAACAATATTTATTCAATCCTTGTTTTCTGTTTCTGGTCTTTTTGAACCTAGGTTTAAATTCACCATAAACAGTTAACAGGCAATACAACTATTTCTTTGCTTCAGTATAAACCGTAACTTTGTTAAACTCTCTTACAAAATTATGAAAGATACATCACACTATTGGAGATATTCTTGTTGAAAAACATTACCTTTTGTCCTCTGCTTTGGGCATTCTCATGAAATGATCTGTGATTTTAGAATCCTTTTTCCCATGTTGCTTGGAATTCCTGCATTCTACATTCAGGCTAGAAGTACTTCCAGATGGTTTGGCATTTAAATCATTCATTCCACTGTGAGTCTCTCCTCCTTCAAATTGAAAATGTAATCGAATTTCACCTCCTTTAGAAGACCGTCTCCTCAACTCAGTGTCGGCTTCTCTTGCTTGGAACCTTGAAGGTTTACTTGCTGTTTGAGAGGAATTGCTATCTTCTTGCTCATCAAAACCTGGGCTTGTCTCTTCATCTGCTTCTGAGTCCTGACAACTATTTTTGGAATTATCTACATCCATTGGTGATTCAGGTTCACTTTCTTTCTCAAATGGAGAAGAATTCCCTAAAGTACTTTCTTGTCTACTCAATTTGTTGGCATTTTTCAGTTCAGTAGCAACATCCTCAGAGCCGATGTCTGACAAGGGACTCTCTGGCACCACATCTATCTCTTCCTGCTGACAACCTGCACAGTCCTCTACTGGATGGCAAGACTTGCTGCACTTCTGGTGGCTTCTGGTTTCTCTGGCCTGTTCACCTTCTGTGGTCTGCTTTGCATTTTTAAAATTTACAGGTGTCAAAAATTTTTGGTTATCTCTACTTTCCTCACTATCTGTATCACTGTGATCATCATTTTGGGGTGACTGAGCAACGTTAGCATTACTGAACCGCTCTGGTACCAGAGTTACTGTCGAAGGTTCACTTTCTAAAAGCAGCTCTGTATGTTTCCCTTCATTTTGCCACTTACACATAGCTGCAGTCTGATGCTGGCTCAAATATTGTGTACTTTTTTCAACAGGTGATTTATCAAGACTTAGCTGAGAAACATTTTCTAATTTTTCCACACTATGTTGATAAAAGTTATCTTTTTGTACAGAACTCATCATGGATTCTACTCTTGTATTGTTGTTTTCTTTACTATGTAAACTACAACAGAATAGAAAGAACTAATGAGACAATAGAATTTATGATACAATAGAAAGAACTTATGGTATAAAAAATATCACTTATTCAACCCCTTTCCCACAGTGTTAGAGCAATAATTAAACTACTTGCAATTACCTAAACACAGTCTTTCATGACTCCATGACTTTGCACATATGCCTATTATCCCCGTTCCCCAACTCTATGCCTGGGAAACACCTGCCCTTCCTTTAAATGTTAAACTTCACTCACCTCCTGGCAGGCCTTCCTGCAATGGTAAAGCTAATTCTTTGTTCTATATGCTAACCACCACTGTTCTCTGTTTATACCTTTATTGTCCTATTTATCACACTATGTAATAATCATGTGTTTTTGCATCTGCCATCAGTATACTATAAGCATCTTAGAGACTCTGTAAGTCTCTTTCATATCTGTAGGTCAAGTATATAGAACAGACTCTAGCATTTGAGAGACTAAAAAATTATTATTTATAAACTGAAAGAATAAATAAATAAAAATGAGAAAGCAAGGAGAAAAAGTAGCATGAAGCAAGATAAAACATTCATATATCATGTTACTCATTTTTCTATATAGGCATGTATACCTCTATACCTTTCTGATTCAGTTGTCTTGATTCCTTTAATGTCCATCCAACTGGTAATAGTCTTTTGTTTGAAAACTGTAAAAAAAAAAAAAAAAAAAAAAAGACACATACCAAAACAATTATGTTTATGCATACCTGCCTTCAAAGAAAAAAAATACCTATAGCAGCATTTATACATGTAAGGCATTGTGCTAGGTTCTGTGAATTAAAGAGATTAATCAATCATTCCTTCCACACTCAAGCATTAAGAGATTAAACAGAAATACAAATATAAATGCATTTGGCACACAATGGAAAGTGACAGGCCCCTGAAAGAGCTGGTACGACCAATGGATACAGGCTCTGAAATCAAATCACCTAGTTTCTAATCCTAGTTCTCCCAATGGATTCCTATGTGTCTTTGTGAGGGCTCATTTTTCTGTTTCTCAGATTCCTTATTTGTAAACCTGCAAGTTAACAGTATCTATCCTGGGGTTATTATGAGGTGTTTAAGGCCCAATTTGGTATATACTAAGTAAATGTTGATTCATAACTATGTTTAGTATTAAAAAGGATCCTGATAAGGAATTAGGTATTTCCAAGAAAATACTATTTTAGGGAATTGGAGTAAGTGGGACAATCTTATAAACAGACTGAACTGTTCCTTGAAAATAAACATGTAGTCACATAAAGGGAAAATTGTAAGGCACCAATGGCAGGGAAATATAAAGAACTTAAAAAGAAAGCAATAGGGGACGCCTAGGTGGCTCAGTGGTTGAGCAACTGCCTTCGGCTCAGGTTGTGATCCCAGAGTCCTAGGATTGAGTCCCACACTGGACTCCCCACAGGGAGCCTGCTTCTCCCTCTGTCTATGTCTCTGCCTCTCTGTCTGTGCCTCTCATGAATAAATAAATAAAATCTTAAAAAAAAAAAAAAAGCAACCGAAAATATGATTGAAAAGTCAGCTAGGACCATATCACAGAGGTTCTTGAATAACCCACAAAAAGAGGTACAAAAAAAGTTTCAGGTCACACTCAGAGCTGTATCCCAGAACTCAAATCTAGGAGGGTCCCAGTCATACATGATACATACCCTGGAGGGCAAATCTGAAGGGGCAAGAAGGAAGATTCTAATGGTAGAAACTAGAAAGGAAGTTACTGGTCTAGGTCAGTGGTTTCCAAACCAGCTGAATCATTAGGGGCCTGGTAATTAATGGATCCTAGGGCCAGGCCCCAGACCCACTGAATCAATGTATGTGTGATGATGGGAGTCACTAGGGAAGCTGGAATCTGTATTTTTTCAAAAAGTTATTTTGATGATCATCAACCAGGTTGGAGAACTAATGGCCAAGGACCAAAACTAGTCATTGTAAGAACAGAAAATAAAAGTTGAGAAATGAGTCATTACAGACTTTACAATGATAGAAGTTAAGGGTGACACTAGGCTTTAAGTCTGAGACTTGAAAGATGGTCACAGCATTAACTAAAAATGTAGACTATATATAAGACAACTGGATTTAGGGGAAAATATGATTAGATCAATTGTGAACATACCAAATTTGAGAAGCCAAAGAGATAATTCTATCTATCTATCTAATTAGGTAGATAATTTGTATCTAAAATGACCAGCAGACAATAGCAAAAGTAGAATTGATGGCTCAGTAAAGATGCAATATAAATAAATGCAATCCACAATTTACAAAATCATTAAAAACAAGCATGCTTTTAACTGTACTGCCTATGGATTAAATGTATATAATATCTTAGTATAAAAATATAAAATTTTAAAGATTCTCTACTATTCTCCAAGCTGCAATGTAAAAACCTATGCACCTTAAGTCACAGACTTACTCTACTCTTATTTATGTCTCCTCAAACACCATAACATGAGCAAAACAGATGCTGTTCCAAATACACGAAAATCAACAGCTTTATCACTCTATTTGAGCACCATATAATTCCTTACATTCCTTACATAAAATGCAAAGAATTGCATTTTAAAAAACATTCCAACTAGTAAAAATTTTTGATCAGTATTTTCAAAATAGTTTCTATCACAAAAAAGTAATTATATTTGATATTTCTTGTTAAATACCACTATTTCAGTGACTTAATTAAGTTAATAGAAAATCAGGCTTGAGAAAAAATTAGCTTCAATCAGAAGAGGGTGAACCACTTAATTTCAAGGCTTTTCAGTAGTTCTTTCTCTAATTTCATTACCTCAAACACAAGAGAAAATCCTCAAATTACAAACCAGCAAGGAACCAAAAATTCACTTTTTGAGTCAGTGTGGAGTTCAAAACACCTTTCTCCATAAATATAAGGATTAGTGGTATCCAATCCAATAATGCACATGAAGCATAGCACTACAAAGGCAAGTGTACAGAATCGAAAGACTGCATACAACATTATTTCATAAGAAATTATGTAGCATTCTCCTGCAGTTCTGACACTGAGAATGTGTTCTCTCGCCAGCTTCAAGTTCCCTACTATAATTCCCGAAGCCTCTGAAAAGGATAAAGAAGGAGGAACCAGAAATAAGGAACTGGTATTTCCTGATAACAAGACATTCTTCTGAGAGTCCTATTTTTCTTTTCAATACCACTATTTCTGGCTTTCAAAGGTTTCTTTTGCAACACGCCACAAGACTGCTTAGAACTTTACCCCCTGGGATCCCTGGGTGGCGCAGCGGTTTGGCGCCTGCCTTTGGCCCAGGGCGCGATCCTGGAGACCCGGGATCGAATCCCACGTCGGGCTCCCGGTGCATGGAGCCTGCTTCTCCCTCTGCCTGTGTCTCTGCCTCTCTCTCTCTCTCTCTGAGTGTGACTATCGTAAATAAATAAATTTAAAAAAAAAAAAAAAAAAAAAAAAAAGAACTTTACCCCCTTATTCCCGAAATGAACATAAAACTATGCTTCCCATGTTACCTGGTAACTTCTTTCTTTTTTACTAGAAATAATCACAGCAAACAAAAAGAAGAGCAATAAGAGGTGATAAAAATGATACAAGATCTGGAGTCAAACCAGATCTTGGACCAAAATCTTCACTCGGTCGCTTACTAGTATTTTTATTCTTTGAGCTTCTATTTCCTCACATATAAAATAGGCTTAACAATAAATATCTCCTGCAAGACTTATGTAGATCAATGAGAAAAAATAGCAGTGTTCAGTTTCACAAAGCAGAAACTCAACAAATGTATCCTCTCCAACACTTCCATCCAATCTCTTTTTCACTGAGATTAGTTCTCCAATTTTATTTTAATTTCACATCATTTACACGTAATCTCATTAGTAATATCACTCAGTAACCAGTGCATCTCAATGTTCAATGAGCAAATCAATTAGGGCTATTGATACACGCAAATGACACAAAAAGCTTTGAAATTCACCTGCATTACAAAGGAAAACCTAAATTTCACAAAAAGTCCCGCCCCTCCCCCCCCCAGCAAGATAAGGTATGGGAAGGGTATGGTGAGATCAAAGAGTGACGGACAGTGGGAGTTTTGAGATGAAGAAAGAGGTCTGAAAATGCTTTTGACAGCTTTGAGGCTGAAGGAAAGATATGGAGGAAGGAGGACAAACTGGATCCCCCACCACCACTGTAATCACCACCACCCATCCTACACTTGGACCATGCCTGGAGCAGGGAGAGAAACTCTAGGTAGTCATAAAAAGCAGAAGAGGAGCTCCCATCAGAATGTGAATAGCACCTTGAATTTTGCCTGTATGCAGATTTGCAGATTTCAACCAATATAAGAAATATACCCAGGAAGGCAAATAACACAAAATTTGAAGATCTTGAATGAATGAATGAATGCCCATTTCCTTTTCTCCCTACTCTAACTATACATGAAAAATTTAAGTAGAAAGTTCCTAATTTTTACCTGAGTAGTACTAATTACAAGAATTCCAATTTTTTAAAAAATTTTTAAAAATTTATTTATTTATGATAGTCAGAGAGAGAGAGAGAGAGAGGCAGAGACACAGGCAGAGGGAGAAGCAGGCTCCATGCACCAGAAGCCCGATGTGGGATTTGATCCCGGGTCTCCAGGATCGCGCCCTGGGCCAAAGGCAGGCACCAAACCGCTGCGCCACCCAGGGATCCCAAGAATTCCAAATTTGAAACAATAGTTTTTGTTTAGACTTGAACATTCTAATTGCTGTCCTGTGCCCAGTATACAAAAACATTTACACATGTAAAGTACAGCCCAAGTACTCATTTTGTTCCTCTTCTGCAAAAATCTGCAGAAAATAAAAAGATCCAACCATGAGGATTGATTGCTCTCCTCCAATAGAAACTAATTCTTCCACCTTTATATGCAAATAAAGTTAATGGGCCCACAGATTAGCCTCTCGCATAAGTCAGATACAGGACTTGGAGGTCACTCTCAGTTGCCCCTCTCCTCCACTCTCCTTCGCCAAGTTCTCTGAGATCTACGGCCTAAATCTTAAATCCATTCCTTCTTTTCCATCTTCAAAAGAGCACCAACATCAAAAGAACAGGAACATCACTTTTTAAACAACGGCATTCGTTTCCTGCAACTGGTCTCCTTGTCCAGTCTTGACTTTCTCTAACCTAATGTTAAACAAAGGACTTTCTTAAGTGAGATACAGACAACATAAGAAAGTCTCCTACATTATAGGTATTTCATGAAACATGTTTGTAATAAAAATGGCATATTTACCCAGTTTATAGATTTCTTATTCTGTGTACCAAGTGAAATTTATACGGTGGACTGCAGTCAGAGAAGTCCAAAGGCCACTAAGCCATCTTTTCTAAAATATTAACTGAATGCTATTTCCATTTTTAGAGGCTTTCAGTGGCTCCTCATTAACACAGAATAAAGTCTAAACTCTTTGAAATGGAACTAGTTTGTCCATAAGAAGTTCCGCCCTTCTTCCTGGCCTCATGTCCTGGCGCTCCTGTCAGTCCTGTCATTTTATGCTCCAGTCCTACCACCTTTGCACATGCCATCCCTCTGCATATTTTTTCCTCTCCTTGATCTATACAGAAATCCTGCTCATCCTTCAATATTTAGTTGAGATCTACTCCCACTGCCTCTAAGTCCTGACAGAACTAAGTTCACACCATTCACCCAAAGACTGACCTCTGTGCAGCCTCTTACACTGTTGACCAAAGCATCCTTTTGGAAATGCTCTCTTCCCTGTGTGACACAATAAAAGCCAGGCTTTCATCCTACTCTTCTGGCTGCTTCTCTTCAGTCTACTCTTAGATGATGATGTTCCTAAAGTTTCTGTCCTAGGTCTCCTTTATTTTCTCTACGTGCTTTAAATAATCTAATTTACTTCTATAGCATCAATTATCACATTTATGCCAAGGATCCTCAAATCTACATCCAGCACAAACAATATTTATGAGGTACAAACCCATTCTCTCTGAAACCATCCACTTCTTTCCTACTGCCCACAACCAGGTATAAACCATCATTATCTCCCACCTACACTAACTCCTTTAGCCTTGGGCCTACACTTCTGCTCCCTTTCAATCCATTCTTCATTTTCTACACACTAGCCAGAGGCCTTGGGGGGGGGGGGGCACGTGTCTGTGTGTGTGTGCATGTACATGAAGTCACTTCCCTAACGAAAAGACATTAAAAGCTTCTCATTGTCCTTAAAGTTCAAAATCCTCAGCATTGCCCGTTATTTTCCAGTATGATCTGATCTTTGCCTACCTCCCTTCAGCCCCACCTCTCATTACACTCTCCTGCTGACAGTATGCACCAGCTGCATTTTAGGAACACTTCCTTACTTCCTCTTTTCTAGTCCTCAAAATAAACTCTCTCATCCTTTCTCAGTCCTCAAAATAAACTCTCTCATCTTCTGGGAGATTATCTTTGATCCCACAGATTGTATTAAAACTCCGGACTCCTACCATAATGATGTATGTCCCTCACCTGTCAGCATATCCATTACCCTTTATTATGTGGACTTGTAATTGTTTAATCTCTCTTGATAGATTCTAGGATCTGAAAACAGAGCCCAAATTACTCTTATTCAACACTGTATGCCAAAAAAAAAAAAAAAAAAGTACAATGCCAGCTAGTACTAACAGCTCTGCACCCCCAGGACAAAGAATCTGAATCAAGAGAAGTTGTGACCTTTGTAGCTTTCCTTCCATCTAGAGGCTGAGTTTCACATACACAATTAGACTTCCTTAACAACTAAGGCAACTTCTCAGCAAACCCGAGGAAACCAAACAGGTGGAGTCTACTGCCATTTTCCTTCTTGTGAGTGACTACTCATTAGGGTTTCTCACACCACCAATCCCAACGGGGAAAACGCGGCCGCATTCCCCTACTAGTGGCCTTAGTGGCTTAGCAAGAGGACCTCAGACTGGCAGACACAAGACCAGAAAGGGATGTTGTCCCTGTGTCCCCTACAAAGACCAAGATGAGGTTTGGGCCGAAGCGAAGGACAAAGTTCTTTATTTCCCCACGTACCAAGCGAGGTGGAGCTGCCTCTGTGCGGTCCCGCCCGCCCCGGGACGCAGCCTGAGGAGGACGGTGGGACCCTGAACTGCACGGGAGCGTCCTTGGGATCGAGGACGCGTCTCTGCCTGCTGGGGAAGCTCCGGGCGTCCGAGGCGGCCGGCGGAGAAGTTGCAGCGGCGCCCCAGCGGGGTCGCTTGGTGCAGGGCTCACAGCCGGGGCCCGCACTCATGCTTGGGACCCGCAGCGCACAGTCCCCGGGCCGGCCGCGGGGAGAGCCTCATTCACTAACCCTGAGAGGGACGGACTGCGCCTCCTCGCCGGCGCCTCCAGGCACCATTCCCTCTCTGCCGCTGCCTGCTTCTGCAGTTGCTACTCCGCCGGCCTCCCGAGCCAAGCCCTAGCCAGTCGCCTGCCTTCCCTCTTCCACAGGCACCCCCACCTGCCTCAGGATGCGCCGCTTTGATTCCGGCTCGGCTCACTTTCCCACCACCGGAAGGCTGCCATCAGGCGCTTCCGGCTTCCGGGACGTACAGTGTCGCAAAGCGGAACTGCAAGGATTAGCGGGTGCCGGCTCCCGGAAGGTCACCGTGTGGAGGAGGAAGGGGTAACCCGGGTCGCCCTGCTGTTTCAGGGGAGCAACGGCCGAGCAGACGAACCCGGCCTAAGGCGGTGGTGATAAGCAGACGGGCAGTTTCCTGCGACACCATGGAGAGCGGCGGGGGAAGCGGGAACAAAACCACCGGGGGCTTGGCCGGCTTTTTCGGCGCCGGCGGGGCAAGTTACTCGCACGCGGATTTGGCCGGAGTCCCGCGTAAGTATCAGGCCTAGCTTGTGAACGAACATTTCTTACTGGTCCTTGCGACTCTTCCGGACGAATAGCGTCCTCTGTCCTTTTTTTGGCTGGCGTTCACTCCTTTCGGTACCACTGATGGAGTTCGTGTGTTTGCGCTGCCGCTCGTTCAACGTCGAACGAGTTTTTGCAGCCGTGGATCCCCGAGCAGGTCTGGCCGACCTGGACTCGGGAGACGTTGCCTCTTTTCTTCCTTTCATATCCAAGCCTGGTCCACAAATTCCTCTCTTTTCTCTCACACATTGCTTGTGCTTTGGGCTGTGTGCTCGACTCTAGATTAAGAGGTGAGCCTCGCTCTGCAAGTAAATACAGTCCAAATAGCTTGGAAATAACTTTTAAGCACAAAGTCTCGTGTTTCGAAGCTGAAAGGTAGCCGTCAGGTCAAAGCATTTAATATTGAATATAGGCAAGAAAGAAATTTGAATCGTGCCACCTGGAGGAGCTGAGAAGTGAGCTGCACTTTAAAGGTCGTTTATGGACTTGAAAAAAGAAGCCAGGTAAGAAAGGAAAAATACAAGATCAAAAGTGCAGAAGCATGAATACCCTGCCTGTACCCTCGATCCTGTGAATACATCTTCCACGAGTTTCAGATTTTATAGGTATTCACCTGGATGAATAGAACTTCTCCAGGTCTTTTATGCTCAAGAACAAAAGAGCCCTAGTGTCATTTCTGTCAAAACTGAATCTGGAACACATTTTTCATCTAACAAGTCCCCTGAGGTCTGGGTTTTGGAGCGCAAAGGGCACTCACTTCCTTAATGTGATAAGCATTGTTACATTAATTTGATTACGATTTTAAGGTAAATTAAGAGGTCGAGGGTGAACACCATTCATTGAGCACCTGGAATGGGCCAATGACTTTTCTGGGTGCGGGACTACCGATGGTTAAAGGAGATGATTGCTGCATTCGTGGAGTTTACATCGTATTGAAGTGAGCCAAGTAACACAAACACTTCAGTTAGTGATAAGTTTATGTAAAGGCATCAAAACAAGATCGAGAAATGATGAAAGCAGCACACCATTTTAGAATGGGTCAGGGAAAGCAGCTAGAGGATGTTGACGTTTGAACTATGACCTGAATACAGTACAAATGCTAGGAATGGGGGGCAGGTGTACAAGGGAAAGAGGTTAGTCCAAATGCCCTGAGGAAAAAAAAACACTTGACACGTTTAAAGGACAACTGATAGGCCTGTGTATCTACAAAGTTGCAAGGAAATTGGAGCTGTAGGAGGTCATGAGATCAGGAGGACAAGTTATGGCCATTAATGCAGTGTTTTATAAGCCATGGTAAGGATTTTGGATTTGATCGCAAGTGTGAATGGAAGTCATTCGCGCTGTTTTCTTTTCTTTAAAAAAAAAAAAAAAAATTCACTTTAGTTGTTACATAGGAAATGAATCAAAGGGACTAGAGCAAGTTAAGGAGTCTGTTTAAGTAGATTCTTACTGTAGCCTAGGTGAGATTTAGTGATTGGACTAAAACGATAGCAGTAAGGGTGGTGGTAAGGAACAGTTCAGGATGAATATTGAATATAGAATTAGTAGGGCTTTCAATTGATGAAAAGACTATAGTCATGGGTATTTCACAGATTTGTGAACAATCAACAGATGTGCAGGAATTCAAGAGTTAAATTTAGAATGTGAGAAAGTTATTTTCCCGGGTAGATTTTTCCATTTTCAAAGTTAGTGGGATTCAAATCTGGCTCTCTGAGAGTTTCCATTTTCTTTTGTCCTTACCCACATTCCTTTGGTGATAACCCAAGAATGCTCTGCACTGACACAGCAAATGACCTTTGTCAGCAGCCGTCCATACTAAGATTTGAAGGAAGTACCTTAAAATATTTCTGTATAATACATAACCTGAGCACTGTTTTTCCCATGGAATTGATTGGTCTCTTATCAGTCTTATTTTGCAGTTTGTATAGATGTCAAGCATCCTTGTGACAGAGTAGAGGAAATTAGCTTTATAATTAACTTGAGCTATGCTTCCTGCTGCTTTATTTGATCCACATTATTGCCAGTATCTTTTTGGTATGAGAGCCTGAGCCACTCATGCAAGACCTGGTTTGAGGACCTCAGGAGGAGACAACCCTAAAACTGCCACGCAAGACAGGAGAAGCATAGAAAAGCAGAGAATTTCATATTCAGTGACCCTGAAAATCAAAATTGCAAAACACAAGAAACAGCATAATTAACACTGAATGAAATAACTTTTTAAAATTTCATTGCAATGTGATGTTTTCTTTCTAGTGACTGGTATGAACCCTCTGTCTCCTTATTTAAATGTGGATCCACGATACCTGGTGCAGGTAAGATTAAGGCTAGTCCCTTTATGAATTTATTAGTTTGGTCATGTATCTTACCGCTAAAAAAAAAAAAAAAAAAACAGGTTCTTAGACTGACCAGATCTATGATACAGATTTCTGGAGGCATTAACTCTGGTCTCCATTCACCCTTTTTCATTTCCTTGGAAACTCTGGAGATTTGACTTGCATCTCCCTGATACTAATTAATTAATTCCCTTTAAAGGTTTTTTGGGGTCTCAGGTGGGTTTTTTTCTTTCCCATTTAAAGGTATTAAATATTTTCCCATTAAAAATTAAAATATACTAACAAAATTTACCATCTTACCTATTTTTCAGTGTACTGTTCAGCTTTATTAACTACATTTATAATATTATGGAAGAATTACCACCTCCCATATCCAAAACTCATTTCATGATGTAAAACAAACTGTACCTATTAAAAAATAACTTCATTCTACCATTCCATTCACCTATCCCATGGCAACCACCCTTCTGTTTCCTCTAATTTTGATAACTAAATACCTCAAATAGGTGGAATCATACTGTATTTTTCCTTTGTGATTGGCTTATTTCATTTAGCATACTGTTCTCAAGTTTCATCTATGTTATAGCATGTGTCAGAATTTCCTTCTTTTTAAGGCTGGAGAAAATTAATCGAATAATATTCCATTTTGCTTATCCATTCCTCAGTCCCTAGATTGCTTCCATATTTTAGCTTTATGAATACTATTATGAACATTAGTATACAAATGTCTCTTCCTGATCCTCCTTTTGATTCTTTTAATTATATATCCAGAAGTGAAATTACTGGATCGTAGGGAAATTTTATATTATTAATTGTCTGAGGAACTACCATTCTGTATTCCATAGCACTGTACCATTTTACATTCCCAAGAACTGCACAAAGGTTGCAATCCTCACCAACACTTGTTATTTTCTGTTTTTGTTTTTTAATCATAGCTATGCTAATGGGTAATGAGGGTGGTGGTCATTGTGATGTTGAGCATTTTTTTATAAGCTTATTGCCCGTTTTATACTTTGGAGAAATGTTTATATAAATCCATTATCCATTTTTTAATTGAGTCTTTATTGTTGTTGAATCTAAGTTTTCCATATGTTCTGAATGTTAACTCCTTATCAGATCCATGATTTGCAAATATTTTCTCCCATCCTGTGGGTTACCTTTTTACTATTCTGATACTGTCTTTTGAGGCACAAAATTCTTTAAATTTTACAGAGGTCAGTTTTTCTATTTTTTTCTTTTGTTGCCTGTGCCTTTATGGTCAGATCCAAGAAGTCATTGCCAAATCCAGTGTCACAAAACTTTTCCCCTATGTTATCTTCTAAGAGTTTTATGGTCTTAGATGTTACATTTAGTTCAGATCCATTTAATTTTTGTATTAGGTTTTAGGTAATGATCTAAATTCATTTGATTACATAGATATCCAATTTTTAAAGCACTATTTGTTAAAAAGAGTGTCTTTTTCTCTTGGAATGGTCTTAGCCCTCTTGTTCAAAATCATTGGATCAGGGACGCCTGGTGACTCAGCAGTTGAGCATCTGCCTTTGGCTTAGGGCATCATCCTGGAGTCCCACATCAGGCTTCCTGCATGGAGCCTGCTTCTCCCTCTGCCTATGTCTCTGCATCTCTTTCTGTGTCTCATGAATAAATAAATAAAATCTTTAAAAACAAAACAAAATCATTGGACCATATATGTGAGGATTTATTTCCAGGTTCTGTAATTTGTTTCATTGGTCTATATATCTGTCTTTGTGTCAGCATCACACTTTTGATTACAGTAACCTTACGGTAAGTTTTGAAATCAGGAACATGATGATTGTTCTTTTTCTTTTCTTCTTTCTTTCTTTCTTTTTTTTTTTTTTTTTTTGTTCTTTTTCAAGATTGTTTTGGCTATTAGGGATTCATTGAGATTCTGGGATGGGTTTTTCTATTTGCAGAAATATCATTGGTATTTTGATAGGGATTGCATTGAATCTATAGATTCTTTTGAATAGTATTGACATCTTAACAGAATAAAGTCTTCCAACCCACAGACATGGGATATGTTTCCATATATTCAAGTCTTTAATTTCTTTTAAGAGGTTTTATGGTTTTCATTGTGTAAGACTTTCACCTCCTTGGTTAAGTTCATTCCCAAGTATTATTCCTTTTGGTGCTATTATAAAAGGAATTGCTTTTGTAATTTCTTTTTCAAATTGTTCGTCATTAACACATGGAAATCCTTTTAATTTTTTGTGTTGATTTTTTTGTATCCTGCTACTTTGCTAAATATATTAGATCTAATATATTTTCTTAGTGCCATGTGTAGGATTTTCTATGTATAAGATCATTTTATCTACAAAAATAAGAAATTTTGCTTCTTCCTTTCTGATTTGGATACTGTTTATTTCTTCTTGCCCAATTGCTGTGGCTAGAACATTTAGTACAAGTATCCTTCACTTTTTTGAAATTCACATCGTTCCACTTTTATGAGAGACCTACATTATGTAGATCTGAATCTAGTACCTGTTTACACTGGCCAAAAGAAATCAGAAGAGGATTTTTGCTTTTACCAAAAAAGTGAAAAGCAAAAATAGCATTCAGCATTTGCTCTGCAGTGAACTCTTCTAATGGCACCTTTCAGGCTCCTTCCTGGGGGGTCTACACTCAGCATTTCAGCATTAAGAGATCGCAGCTTTGAACTATGTGAGCGTCTGTGCTTTATCTTTGTGCGTCTGATAGCAAGCTGTGTCCTAAAGTATGAGAAAAGCCTGAGAGGTTATCTTTTGGGTCTGGGAATAATCCATTTTTCCATGTAAGTTGATGAGAATTGCTTCTTCACTTTATGCCATTTTGACTCACAGAAGGTTTCATGGGAATGCTCTACTCATAGATATCAGGGGAGGCTTGTAGTATCTCGAACACAAGAGACAGAAATGGTCGTCCTTGCCTTTTCCTGATCTTGGAGGGAAAGTTTTTATCTTTTACCTTGGAATAAGATGTTCATTCTGGGCTTTCCTTATATGGCTTTTATTATGTTGCATTAGTTTTCTTCCTAGTCCTAGTTTGTTGAATTTTTTTAGTCATAAAAGTGTGTAGGATTTTGTTAGATGCTTTTTTTTTTTTTTTTTTTTTTTTTTTTGTGCAGTAGTTGAGGTGATCATGTGCTTTTTTTTTTTTTTTTCCTTCTTTCAGAGCGTTGTATTATGTTGATCAGTTTTCATGTATTGGACCATCCTGCATAACATTAATAAATCCCGCATGGTCATAGTTTGTAATCCTTTTAGTATGCTACTGAATTTGGTTTCCTAGTATTTTATTGAGAATTTTGTATCAGTGTTGATAGGATATAGTGTTGATAGGTCTGTAGTTTTCTTGTAGTGTCCTTGTCTGGCTTTGGTATAAGAGTAATGCTGGCCTTAAACAAAGTATTGCCTCCACTTTAATTTTTGGAAAAGTTTAAAAAGAATTAGTGTTTTTTCAATGTCTGGTAGACTTCACTAGTGAAGTCATTAGGTCCAGGGCTTTTCTTTGTTTCTTTTTTGAGAGAGAGAGAGAACACAGGGTGGAGGTGGGGCAGAGGGAAAGGAGAGAAAATCTAAAGCAGGCTCCAAACCCCGCACAGAGTCTATGTGGGATTTAATCTCAACCCTAAAGTCATGATGAGCCAAAATCAAAAGTTGGACCCTTAACCAACTAAGCCACCCAAGTGCCTCTGTTGTGACAGTTTTTATTCCTGATTTCAGTCTTCTTATTAGTTAGTTTTGGTGTATTTGGATATTCTGTGTCTTGGTGAGTTTTGTATCTCTAGGAATTTATGTATTTCATCAAGATTATCTAATTTGTTGGCATGCAGTCTTTCATGGTATTTTTAATTCTATAGAATCAATAGTGACTTTCATGTCTGATGTTAATATTTTGAGTTTTTTTTTTCTTGTTCATTTAGCTAAAGGTTTTTCAATTTTGTTTCTCTTCAAAGAACCAACTTTTAGGTTCATTGATTTTTTTTTTTCTCTACTGTTTACTTTTTTATTTTTATCTTCTCTAATCTTTATTATGTCCTGCTAGCTTTAGGTTTAGTTTCCTCTTTTTCTAGTTCCTTATGTTGCAAAGTTAGGTGTTTTTTTTTTTTTTTTTTAAGTTAGGTGGTTTATTTGAGATCTCTGATTTTTTTTTAAGATTTTATTTATTTATTCATAAAAGACACAGGAGAGAGGCAGAGACACAGGTAGAGGGAGAAGCAGGCTCCCTGCGGGGGGCCCGATGCAGGACTCGATCCCAGGACCTGGGATCATGACCTAAGTTGAAGGCAAACGCTAAACCACTGAGCAACCCAAGCGTCCCTCTTTGATTTTTTTTTTAATAAGCATTTATAGCTCTGAATTTTCCCCTTAGCACTGCTTTGACTGGATCTTATAAGTTTTGATGTATTTTCTTTTTTATTCATAATTATTTTCTAATATCTCTTATGATTTCTTTGATCTTTTAGTGGTGTACAGTTGTATTTAATTTCCATGAATTTGTGAATTTTTCATTTTATTTCTGTTACTGATTTCTAACTCATACTGTTGTGGTTGGAGAAGATACTTTGTATGGTATCTTTTAAAATGTATTGAGACTTAATTTGTGTCTTAACATATAATCTGTCCTGGAAAACGTCCCACATGAATTTGAGAATAAGGTTTATGCTATTATTGTTAGGTAGAGTGTCTTGTATATGTCTCTTAGATCCGTTTGTTCTTTTTTTTATTGTGTTAAGTCCTCATTTTTATTATCTTCGGTCTGGTTATGATAGTTATTCATTATTGAGAAGAGAGTATTGAAGTTTCTAATTCTTACTGTAGAAATTTTGATTTCTACCTTTAATTCTACTATTTTATACTTAATATATATTAATGATCTATTACTAGGAATGTAAATGTTTATGATTGAATCTTTCTGTTGTATTAAACCTTTTATTAATATTCTCTGTCTTTTGTGACTTATTGGATTTAAAATCTATATTTTCTGATATTAGTATGGCCACACTACTGTCTTTGGTTATTATTTGCATGGAATATCTTTTGCTGTCATTTCACTTTGAATCTTTTTGTATCTTTGGAATTAAAGTAAACCTCAGTGTAGTTGGATCCTGGTATTTTATCTATTGTGTCCATCTTATATCTTCAGTTAGAGAGTTTGATCAATTTATATTTCAAGTGATTGTCTATAAGGAAGGATTTCTATCATTTTGCTGTTTGTTTTCTAGCTTTTTTGTCCCTCATTTCTTGCATTACTATCTTTTCTGTTTGCTTGATTTTTTTTCCAGTGCAATGTTTAAATTTCTTAATTTCCTTTTGTATATATTCTATAGCTATATTCTTTGTAGTTACCAAAGGGATATCCTGAAATTTTAAAACTAATTTAAAATCTAATTAAATCTAATTTGATCTAATCTTAAATTTGAATTTTTACTAGTTTAGCTTTAATAACATACAAAAACACTACTTCTATAACAAGTGTGTACCCCTTCTCTCAGTTGTTAATTTCATAGATTTACATCTTTATACATTGTGTGCCCCAAGACATAAACTATTCTTTTTTTTTTTTTTTTCTTAAGATTTTATTTGTCCCTTCATGAGAGAGACAGAGAGATAGGCAGAGAGAGAAGCAGGCTCCCTGCAGGGATCCCAATGTGGAACTCAGTCCTAGGACCCAAATATCATGCCTGAGCCAAAGGCAGATGCTCAGCCACTGAGCCACCCAGGTTTTCCCTAATGATTCTTTTATATATTTTAATATCCAAAATTTTGTGGAAAAGAAAATGTAGAGTTTGAAACCAAAGTTACAGTAGTGCTCTTTTTATAATTGCCCATGTATTTGCCTTTATTGAAATCTTTCTCTCTCCATAAGGGTTTGAATTGTGATCATATCTTGCAGGACAGGTCTAGTAGTCAAACTTCCTCAGCATCTGCTAATGTCTGAATATTTCCTTCACTTTTGAAGGGCAGTTTTGGTGGATGTAGCATTCTTGGTTGACAGGTTTTTTTCTTTTAACATTTTAAATGTATTGGCACCTTGCCTTGTGGCCTCCAAACTGTCTCTCTCAAGAAATCTAATAGTCTTATTGAGGATCTCTTATATGTGACAAATTGCTTCTTTCTTGCTGCTTTCAAGATTCTTTCTTTTTCTTAGGCTTTTAAATTTTTACTTTTAATGTGTCTCAATGTGAGTATCTGATTTTATCTTGAATATTCATTGAGCTTCTTGGATGTTCATATTCATCTCTTTCATCAAATTCCGCAAGTTTTCAGCCATTATTTCTTCAAACATTCTCTCCTTCTTCTGGGACTCTCACAGTCTGTGTTACTCAAGTTTGTGGTATTTCACCAGTACCTTAGGTTCTGTTTGCCATTTTTCAATCATTTTCTTCCTGTTGCTAAGACTCAGTAGTTTATATTGTCCTGTCTTGAAGTTTGGTAATTCTTTCCGCCTACCTAAATCTGCCTATGAATCCCTCTAGTGAATCTTTCAGTTACTATACTTCTCACCTCCAGAATTTTTTTGTTTTTTTTTTTTTTGTTTGTTTGCTTGGTTTTTGTTTTTTTAGATTTTCTTTTTCTTTATTAATATTTCCTTTCCATTCTATTCATACATTGTTTTGACATTCTCTATATCTTCTTTAGTTCTTCAACCATCTTTAAGACAGTTGTTTTAAAGTCTTTGCCTAGTAGATCCACCATCCGGACATGCAGGTGGTACGTTTTTGTTGATTTTTTTGTTTTTCCTTTGGATGTCACACTTTTCTATTTTTCTGTATGCCTAGTGGTTTTTGTTGTTGAAAATTGACATTTGAATCTAATAATGTGCTTCTGGAAATAAGATGTTCTACATTCCCCAGGATTTGCTCTTTAATTATTACTTTTGTTTACTCTTTTGAGGTTTTTTTTTATTAATGTGGTATGTCTTTGTGCCAAGGACCAGCGTATTTCTTAGTTCTTTTCTGAGCTTGCACTTTTCCAGGTCCTGTGTTATTACTTTCTTATTTTACCTTTATGCACAGTTGCTTTTGAATGTCCAGTCTTTAATATCTGGCTCCCAACAATGGGGAAAAGAGAGCTTGAAAGGGAAACAAAAAGGGGAGTAGCTCTTATTCAAATTCCCTGGAAGTCTGTGGGGGTTGGAGGACATGCAACAATAGCTTTGTATCTCTGTGATCAGAGCACAAATTAAAGGTTTATTTTTTAAAACAACAGGAACTAATTTTTAAAGCACACCAATAGGGCAGCCCTGGTGGCTTAATGGTTTAGCGCCCTTCGGCCCAGGGCATGATCCTGGAGTCCCGGGATCGAGTTCCACATCGGGCTCCCTGCATGGAGCCTGCTTCTCCCTCTGCCTGTGTCTCTGCCTCTCTCTCTCTCTCTCTTTCTCTCTCTCTCTGTCTCTAATAAATAAAATCTTTTTTTTAAAAAAAAGCACCCCAATAAAAATATTGGAGTGTATAGTTGCAAAGTTCTAAAAAATTGTTAATGGTAAGTTATTTAAGTGGGAAATAGTGACATAAATAGTAATTAAATTCTATAAATGAGAATGTAAAATCTGGCAATCTTAACGAAATCTTGAACCAGATATTTACGTTAAAAAAACATGTATTGGGGCAGCCTGGGTGGTTCTTCGGTTTAGTGCCGCCTTCAGCCCGGGGTGTGATCCTGGAGCCCTGGGATCGAGTCCCTCATCGGGCACCCTGCATGGAGCCTGTTTCTCCCTCTTCCTGTTTCTCTGCCTCTCTCTGTGTGTCTCTTATGAATAAATAAATAAATAAATAAATAAATAAATAACCTTTAAAAAATGTATATTTCTATTTGAATTCATTTTGCTTTATATTAGATTATTAATCTAATATATTAATATTAACTAATAATATGTTATGATATATAATATATTACATATAATAATATATTAAACTATTAATCTTTCTATTAGATTATGAATTTATTTATTTGAGATATAAGGGAGAGGGGCAGAAGGAGAGCGAACCTCAGACTCCTCACTGAGTGCAGAGCCTGACAAGGGGCTCCATCCCAGGATCCTGAGATCATGTCTTATGCCAAAACCAAGAGTTGGAGATCCCTGGGTGGCTTAGCGGTTTAGCGCCTGCCTTTGGCCCAGGGCACGGTCCTGGAGTCCCGGGATCGAGTCCCGCATCTGGCTCCGGCATGGAGCCTGCTTCTTCCTTTGCCTGTGTCTCTGCCTCTCTCTCTCTCTCTCTCTCTCTGTCTCATGAATAAATAAATAAAATCTTAAAACAAAACCAAGAGTCAGAAACTTAACTGACTATACCACCCAGATGCTCCCTATATTTTAAGGTTTACATTTGCTTCAGCCTCTCTTTTTTGTTATTTGGAGAAGATGGTAATTCAGCGCAGGTTAAGTTGCAAATTGCAGTGTTTTTTTAAAGCTCAATTATAACAACAGGATATTAGACTAAACTGATCAAGACACTACAAAGAGTATTGGATATCTCAGGAATGCAAGATTAATTTAACATCTGAAAATCAACATGCTAAGTTATATCAGGAAAGAATAAAAGAAGAAACTCAATAGACATAGAAAAACATCTGACTAAATTCAGTGTTCCTTTGTGATAAAAACATTCATTAAGCTAAGAATAGGGACATCTGGGTGGCTCAGCAGTTTAGTGCCTGGCTTCAGCCCAGGGCATGGTCCCAGAGTCCCAGGATCTAGTCCTGCATCAGGCTTCCTACATGGAGCCTGCTTCTCCCTCTGCCTATGTCTCTGCCTCTCTCTATATATGTCTCATGAATAAATAAATAAAATCTTAAAAAAAAAAGCTAGGAATAGAGGGAAACTTCTTCAAACTGACAAATGGCATTTGTAAAGTAACCAAAGCTAACATCAAATGTAATGATGAAAGACTGAATACCAGTAATTAGGAACAAGACTCTTATCTACTATCTTCATTTCTGTTCAGTATTTTTTTTTAAACATTTTATTTATTTATTCATAGAGACACACAGAGAGAGAGAGAGGCAGAGACACAGGCAGAGGGAGAAGCAGGCTCCATGCAGGGAGCCCGATGTGGGACTCGATCCCGGGTCTCCGGGATCACGCCCTGGGCTGGAGGCAGCGCTAAACCCGCTGAGCCACCTGGGCTGCCCTGTTCAGTATTTTTTACCCAGGGCAGTTAGGCAAGAAAATGAAGCGGCATTCAGATTGATAAAAGTAGAAGTAAAACTAGATAGATATTTGCAGATGGCATGGTCTTATCTATAGAAAATTTTCAGTGTGCTCAGTCAGTTAAGCCTCCGACTCTTGACTTTGGCTCAGGTCATGATCTTCAGGGTCCTGAGTTGAGCCCTGTGTCAGGCTCCATAATCAGTGTGGAGTCTGCTTATCTCTCTCCCTCTGCTCCTCCTACATGTGCTCATGTGTGCACTCTCTCAAATAAATAAATAAAATCTTTAGGAAAAAAAGGAAGAAAGAAAATTTTTACAGAAACCACAAAATACTATTAGAAATAATAACTTCAACAAAGCTTCAAGTTAGAAGATCAATGTACATACTCAAGTTATTTTTTAACCAGTAATAATAGACGCTACAAAAATGAAAGTACAAAAACAATTTGATTTACAACATCATCAAAAAGAATAAAAAATTTAGGAATAAATTCAAGGAAATACAAAAGTTATACTCTGAAAAATATGAAACATTGAAAAAACCTGAAAGAAGACTTAAATAGAAAAATCAGAAGGAAAAAAAAAAAGAAAAATCAGAAGGTTGCATTTTTTGGGTAGAGAATATTATTAAAATTACAATAATCTACAAATTTCTATGCAGGTTCAGCACAGTTCCTTTAGAAATCTCAGCTGACTTTCTAGAAAAGTCAGTCAATTTCCTTTCCAGAAATTGACTGGCTGACCCTAAAATTCATATGGAAATTCAAGGAATGCAGAATAACCACTAATCTTGAAAATAATTCCACACTTCTCCCTTATAATCTACAAAAATTAAGACATTATTGTACTAGTATGAGGATAGCTCCACTGATCAACAATATAAAATTAGGGGCCCAGAAATAAGCTCTCACATTTATAGTCCGTTTTCAAGGAAAGTACTAAGACTGTTAAGTAGGGGGAAAATGGTCTTTTCAACAAACTGTGTTGGGACAACTGAATCTGTACACAAAAGAATGAACTCAGACCCCTGCCTCATATCATATTCAAATATTAACTCAGAATGGGTCAAAGACATAAATATGAGAGTTACAAAACTGTGAACTCTTAGAAAAAATTATAGGTATAAATATTTGTGACTTTAATTTAGGTGCTGATTTCTTAGATATGACACCAAAAGCACAAGTGATTAAAAATAATTAGTAATTGGATTTAATAAAAACTTAGAACTTTTCTGCTGCAGACTACAAAGTCAAGAAAAGGAAAAGACAGTCCACAAATTGGGAGAACATAATTATAAATCATATTTGATAAGGACTTACATCAAGAATATTTAATTTGGGCAGCCCGGTGGCTCAGCGGTTTAGCACCGCCTTTGGCCCAGGGCCTGATCCTGGAGACTCGGTATTGAGTCCCCACGTCAGGCTCCCTGCATGGAGCCTGCTTCTCCCTCTGCCTGTGTCTCTGCCTCTCTCTCTCTCTGTGTCTCTCATGAATAAATAAATAAAGTCTTTTTAAAAAGAATATTTAATTTTGGGGATACCTGGGTGACTCAGTGGTTGATCATCTGCCTTTGAGTCAGGACATGACCCCAGGATTCTGAGATTGAGTGCCACATCAGTTTCCCCATGGGGAACCTGCTTCTCCCTCTGTCTATGTCTCTGCCTCTTTTTCTCTGTCTCATGAATAAATAAAACTTATCTTTAAAAAAAAGAATATATAATATTTTAGGAAACTCTTAAAACTCAATTTAAAAACGGATAAAAGATTTGAATAGACATCTCTCCAAAAAGATACAGTAATGTTCGATAATCACATAAAAGACATTCAACATCACTTACTAGGGAGATGCAAATTACAAAACCAAAGTGAGATACCACTTCACCCTTGGTACAGCAATAATCAGAAACACGCACTAACTGGTTTTGGTGAGGACGTGCGGAAATTGGACCTTCATGCACTGCTGGTGGAAATGTAAATTGAAACAGCTGCTTTGGAAATAGTCTGACAGTTTCTCAAAATATTAAAAATAGAGTTACCATATGACCCAGTAATTCTACTCAGAGATATACCCAAGAGAATTAGAAACATATGTCCACAAAACAAATTGTACATGAATGTTCATATCAGGTTTATTCTAACGAGCCAAAAAGTAGACACAACCCAAATGTCTTATCAACTTAAGAATAAACAAAATGTGGCTTCTCGTGCAGTGAGATATTTAGCAGTAAAAAAAGGATGAAGTAATGATACATGCTGCATCATGGGTGAACCTTGTAAACTTACTACATAAAAGAAACCAAATCATAAAAGACTCTATATTATATTATTCTACTTATATGAAATGTCCAGAATTGACAAATGAATGAGACAGAAAACAGATTGATGAGTAGCTGCCAAGGGTAGGGGATAAATGGAGAACTGACTATTGCTCCCAGGTACCAGGTTCTTTTTGTGGGATAAAGTATAGTCTTTGTTGTAGAATTCTGAATATACTAAAAACTATTGAATTGTGCACTTTAAATAGGTGAATTATATGATGTGTGAATTATATATCAGTAAATTGAGTGGGGTTTTGGTTGTTTTTTTGTTTTTGTTTTTTTGTTTTTAAGAGTGATGGTTAGGACTTTTTGTTTCAAGTTGAATCACTAACAATATTTGACTACCTGCATTTCTTGAGTGTGTTTCAATAAAGGCAAGTTGTTTAGGACTTGTATAAAACTTGTTTTTGCAGGAAATGTTTGCCAAATGTTTGTCAAATGTCAGTGTTATCTACACTGTATGTTTATTGATTTATTTCAAAAGTACCTCGTTAGTATTTTACTCAAAATTTTGAAACTATGTTTGCTTAAATGTTGATCTTAAGCTTAAAGGGTGTACTGTAGCTCCATTAAAAATACATTTTGAGGGATCCCTGGTTTTGGTCCCTGCCTTTGGCCCAGGGCGTGATCCTGGAGTCCCTGGATGGAGTCCCGCATCAGGCTCCCTGCATGAAGCCTGCTTCTCCCTCTGCCTAGGTCTCTCTCTGGGTCTCTCATGAATAAATAAATAAAATTTTTAAAAAACTAAAAATTAAAAAAATAAATAAAGATACATTTTGACCCTACATTGGTAGGTGAGGCCTGGTAAGGTTAGATATCAAAGAAAACTCTGCGTTTTTAAAAAAATTAGGATTCCTAAAAAAAAGAAAAGAAAAGAAAAATTAGGATTCCTGCTTAAGCACAAACATTTGTGGTAACCTTTTCCATTCAAATGCAAAAGGGACTTCAGAATTAAAAAGTTTCTCTCATCTCATTGTTAAAAAAAACCATGGGAAGTCTAAATTTAAAGACTACCTTAATCAGAGTTGTACTTTGAGGAATAATTTTCCGTACTTTTGAAGGGCAAAGACATCTTAAATACTACCTGTGAGCTCACTGTATACTAATTTTTGGCAACAACTTTTATCCAAGGTACTATTTGTGGTTTCTCTCTCTCTTGATTTGTTTATTTTAAAGAGAGAGAGAGGGCATAAGCAGGAGGGGCTGAGGGAGAAAGAGAATCTCAAGCAGACTCCATACTGAGTGCAGAACCAGACACAGGGCTCATTCTCAGGACTCTTGAGATAGTGACCTGAGCAAAACCAAGAGTTAGACGTTTAACTGCACTGCCCAGACACCCCTTTGGTTTCTCTTACTGTTGTTTTGTGTTGTCACCATATTTGCATCCTCACTGGTACATTAAAAATTATATTAAGTAAATCTTCCACTTTTTAGGCCAGATGAACATCCAATATAAACAACAGTATGAATTTGAATATTTCTAACATCCAGTGTCATCCAGTTGAAATATAAATATTTAACATAATTTCAGCCTTCATACTATTTTATCAAGTACAATGGTGCCCATCCTTGGATGCATTTCTCTTCTATAGTAGCAAACAATGGTATTGGTGATCTTCTAGTGACACTAGTGTCCTACAGTGTCAGCACATAAGAATTTTTCATTGTACAGTGTTTGTTAACGTGAGCTTTACAGTGTATCTTCCCTAGATGTGTAAGGATACTTCAAGATCAACCTTGCTAAGTGTTTATTTCTTGGAATTCAAATTTGGTTAATAAGCTGTTAATCATATTTTTGTTAGAAACCAAAAGCTATAGTGTTATGAAGGTTTTCTCCCCAGGATTAATTTAGCCAGTGTCTGCTCCCTCAAAAATCTTTGCAAATTTTTGTTATATGAAACAGTACATTTTAGGGGCACCTGGGTGGCTCAGTTGTTAAAGCATCTGCCTTCAGCTCAGGTCATGGTCCCAGGATCCTGGAATTGAGCCCCCTGTCAGGCTCCCTGCTCAATGGGGGTCTGCTTCTCCCTCTCTCCGTTCATGCTGTCACTCCCTCTGTCTCTGTCTCAAATACATAAGTAAAATCTTAAGAAAAAATTTAAAATGAGGGTACATTTTAATTGCATTTAAGATTAAGCCCACGCCAAAAAATAAAGGATTAAGCCCTAATGACAGCTAACGATGAAATTGTTTTCTTTTTTTTTTTTTAATGAAATTGTTTTCAGTTGATGTACATTTGCCTTCAGTCCTCGTAGTGCTTTTATTATGGTTGAACCTAGCAAAGAGTAAGTACATGCACTTGTGTTTATTAATATTCATCTTGATCATTTTTAAAAATTTCCTATTTGTGAGCCCTGGGTGGCTCAGTTGATTAAGCATCTGCCTTCAGCTTAGGTCATGATCCTGAGGTTCTGGGATTGAGTCCCACATTGGTATCCCTGCTCTGGGGAGCTTGCTTCTCCCTCTCCCTCTCCCACTCACTCACTCCCCTTGCTTGTTCTCTCTCTCTCTCTCTTTGTGTCAAATAAATAAAATCTTTTTTAAAAAGAAATCAATTTCCTTTTGAAGTCAGTGATCCATTTCTAGTTTGAAAAACTATACACCTCATTAATTCAAATACAACATTTCTAAAATCCTCAAGCCAGAAGCATAATTTAAAACTAAGTCATTAATTTAAAAGTCAGGAAGCAGGGTGCCTGCGTGGCTCAGTTCATTGAGCCTTTGATTCTTGGTTTTGGCTCAGGTCATGATTTCATGGGATCAACCGACTCCGTGCTCAGCTGGGAGTCTCCTGAAGATTTTCTCTCTCTCTCCTCCCTCTGCCCCTCCCCCCACTTTCTCCTTTCTCTCTAAAATAAATAAAATCTTTTTTTTTTTTTTTTAATAAATAAAATCTTTAAAAAAAAGTTAGGAAGCATCCAAAATTTGCAAAACTATATATAATATAATATGGGATCTCTTCAGAATTTGCTTATTATTGCCCAATAGACCATTTCTGAGTGATGAAAGTAAATGTGCTTGCTTTGAGTAAATTTATGACTTTTTGGTGAGAAAGTATGCAAACGCTAGAAATCAAGAACCAATGCAGAGCTACAGTTTTCCTAATCAGGAATGCGTTTACCAAAGTTCTATATTTGGTGAAGGGATGTTTATTAGTTAGCAAATTGCCAGCCATGTGTGCTTCTAGCTTATTTTAACCAGTTTTTATGGAAAGCTTGGCAAATGTGTACTGAATGTGTTCTTTATAAGAGTGTATTGTATTATAGAACAATCATTGTGCTCTTACAGTAGCATTTTCAACTAAGGATTTTTGGGTGGCCTTCATGGCCATATTTACTGATATATATAGTTCACATACCATATTTACTGTTTCCAGTAAATATCAAATTTACTGGAAAGAGAGACTATATAGCTTTCTAAGATTATCAAAAGAATATATGCGCCCCCAAACAGTTGAGAATTAAGAAGGTAATTTTGCTTTTGCATAATTAATCCAAACTGTTGTACTTCTGTAGTTTCTGCTTTTTTTTTAATTGAGCAGATTGATAAATAAATAGCTATAGAATGAAAGTTTTCTTTTTCCACAGTTATGTTTCAGTTGAGTAAACTATTACTTCTTATGCTTTTCCATTTACCTTTTTCTTTAGCTGTCCTTCCTAAACATTCTTGCACTGTTGTTTCATATTTAACATTAAGTAAGGCAAATTACATACCCGTAGAATCTATCAAACTTAATATTGAGAAGCAAAGTTCTGATGAGAATGCCTCCTAAGAACTAGTGAGTATAACTACATATGTAGCACATTTTATTTCACTTTGATTTAGGTGTTAGTATTGTTGTAGAAAATTTTATTTGACCAAGTGTAATTGAGTTTTAGTTGACTTAAGGTTTTACTTTTTGTGAAAAACTAGTTTGACAAATTAAAAAACACTTTGCAACTCCTGGGTCTTGAGGGGAGCTCAGCTTGGATTTTGTTATTACCCCTTTAGGATACTGATGAGTTTATTTTACCCACTGGAGCTAATAAAACCCGGGGCAGATTTGAACTGGCCTTCTTTACCATTGGAGGATGTTGTATGACAGGTGGGTATGATCACTTTTTTCACTGTCCTCAATCCAAGTAATCAAAAGTGTGTAAAATCAAAAGTAATTCAGATATTGGTTCCAGAGTTTTAAAAAATCATTTAGGGGTACCTGGCTGACTCAGTCCGTTGAGCATGTGACAGTTGATCTTGGGGTTGTAGGTTTGAGCCCCACGTTGGGTGTAGAGATTACTTAAAAATAAAATCTTTTAAAAAATTATAAATAATTATTATATACATCTTTCATTTTCTCCTACTAAAATTAAAAAGAATTCGAAGTGCAGGTTTTTAATGGAAAGCTGTATTATTTGGTTGAATCATTACTGTGAATCACTAGGGGCTGCATTTGGAGCAATGAACGGTCTACGGCTAGGATTGAAGGAAACCCAGAACATGTCCTGGTCCAAACCAAGAAATGTACAGTAAGTCTTATAATCATCTGATGTAGTGATGTTTCAATATTAACCTCTACTTTGTTGGCTTGATGAGCACAACCTTGAGATTACAAATGTTTAGGGTATTGACATACATTTTGATTGATTTTTTTTTCTTAAAATAAAAGTAATTAAGGAGTCAGGTTACTGAGGCTTAGATTTTAAAAGGAGTGATTTTTGTCAGTGTCCCTCAATTAGCTGTTGCTTCCCCGACCTAACTTCTCTACTTTTTCATTCTATAGGTCTCTGTGACTTGCTTTTCTAGTGGTTGAATTGCTAATACATTAGTTAGATTGTTCAAGGGTGTGCAAAACCATAGGACATGATAGTAAAGAAAGAAGCATGTAAGAGTGATTACTGGATCTGCTGTCATTTGAATTGAACTACTTAACTGACTTCACTCACTGTTTCTGAAAGGAGAAGGCTAAAAAAAATTTATCACGGAGTCCCTAGAACTTAGGGATAGTTCCCTGAGTCTTCTCTTAGGAAATTGAAGTTTGTGGAGAAGGAAAGTAGACATCTTCACCCTGCCCAAGAAATAAACATGATTGGTCCATGTAGATATTCTCTAAATAATATGATGTTTAGTTTTGGATGTTTTTACACTTTTTTTTTTTTTTAAAGATTTTATTTATTTATTCATGATAGTCACAGAGAGAGAGAGAGGCAGAGACACAGGCAGAGGGAGAAGCAGGCTCCATGCATCGGGAGCCCGACGTGGGACTCGATCCCGGGTCTCCAGGATCGCGCCCTGGGCCAAAGGCAGGCGCCAAACCGCTGCGCCACCCAGGGATCCCTGTTTTTACACTTTATATGGGTGAAGTCACACAGTATATATTTATACAATGGCTCATCATCATTTTTTTTAAAGATTTTATTTATTCATTAGAGACACACACAGAGAGAGACGGGGGCAGATATAGGCAGAAAGAGAAACAGGCTCCATGTAGGGATCCCAGTGTGGGACTCCATCCCGGGACTCCAGGATCACGCCCTGGGCGGAACGCAGGAGCCCAACCGCTGAGCCACCCAGGCATCCCTGTCATCATCTTTATATGTAGTTTAGCCAGCAGGTGGCAGCAGGTTTGCTAAATTAGACCTTGGGAATCCTGTCAAGTTTTTCATATTCTTGTTACTATGTGGATCTTGCTTTACTAGGCCAGATCCTTGCATATTTTTACATTTTTATTAATGCTTGTCCCTTACTCCAGAGCATCTGCATGGGGATACTTAGCCGAAGTATCTGCCTTCTGCTCAGGTCATGATCCCAGCGTCCTGGGATTGAAACACCTTCCTTCCATCCCCCTGTCAGGCTCCCTGCTCTTCCCTCTCCCTCTGCTTGCCGTTCCCCCTGCTTGTGCTCTCAAGTGCACCCATGTTGTCTCTCTCTCTCTCTCAAATAAATAAAATCTTTTTAAAAAATTTGTCCCTTACTCCAGTACTTTTTTTTACTTTTTTGTGTTATGCAGAATTTTGAAGATGTACAAAAGTAGACAGAATAGTACAGTGAAGACCCATGAACCATAACCCATCCTCAGCAGTCGGCCAAGATTGGGACCAAATGTGCCCCATCTTATTCTCCGCTCGCATGTTACTTTAAAGCAAATCCCTAACATCACATCATTTAATACCAATTTGAAAGTGGAGGATATGCTAGAAAAGACAACCTTTGTTGCTTAAAAGTGATAATTATTAGTGTTTTAGAGAGAGTAAAATTGATTTATATTTTTTTAGGTAAGATTTCTAAAATATATATTCTTAAAATATATATAATTTTTTATATGACCATTCTAATCTTATTGGATAGGAAGCATTTAAAACAGGAGACAACCGGGGTAATAGGTGGCTCAATTGGTTAAGGTCCGCCTTTGGCTCAGTTTATAATCCCAGCTTCCTGGGATTGAGCCCTGTGTCAAACTCCCTGTTCAATGAGGAGTCTGCTTCTCCCTCTCTCTTTGCCTGCCCCCCACCCTGCCCCTCTTATGCTCTCTCAAATAAATAAATAAAATCTTTGAAAAATAAAATGAATAAAGTAGGAGGCAGCCTCTAAAAAAATGGAAAGAAAGTAAGGTTTGGGGCCAGTCAGATCTAGTAGCTTCAAAGCCTAGTTTCTTACTTACTGTTTTGTGATTTTAGGTAAGTTTTTTTTCTACACTGAAGGGTTGTTGAGAGGTGATTAAGGTAGCTAAATAGGGGCTCAGTAAGTGGAGATATATTTCCCAATCATATCCCAGACAATTTCACTAACTTGCAGTGCTTCCAGCGGTATAATAAAAGTAATAGTTTTAAAAACTTGTTACAAATGACAGTATACTGAACTTAAAATAAGTTAGTAAATATGTAACAATTAGTTAGAAACAATATACTTCATTACTAATTTTTAAACAGCTTTTTAGAGATAAATAGAAATTTTTGTTATTTGGACATTACATGAGTTTTTTAATTGCATTAAATGAGTTTTTTCACTTTGTTACTGGAATTACATAATTTCCAGCAGTAGTCAGCTGTCCGGATAGACCCATTCCTGTGATGGTGTTACACTGCTGGGAGAGGAATGTCTTCTTCCTCCAGTTGCCTCTGTCACTGTTTTGGTGGCGCCTGGCACTGGTACAAGGCAGAACTATGCTTCCTTGAGAGTATGCTGAGCGTTCACTCTGGCCGCTTGGTTCTAGTCAGGGAGCAGACATAGTATGTTTTCTGTGTGTATTCTACTGAGACAGCTTTTTCCTTCTCTTTGAGTATTTCCCCTTATTTCTGCTTTTTTTTTTTTTTTTTTAAGATTTTATTTATTTGACAGCACAAGCAGGGGGAACAGCAGTGGGAGAGGGAGAAGCAGGCTCCCCACTGAGCAGGGAACCCAATGTGGGGCTCAATCTCAGGACACTGGGACCATGACTTGATACTTTAACTGACTAAGCCACCCATGCACCTCTATGTTACTTCTTTTATGTAAATCAATTACTATAAACTTTTTTTTTAGTAAAACACATTCTAGGCTGTCAAATCCTTTGTGTATTTGATTTATATTTAATAATAAGAACTTTCCTTACTGCCCAAAAATGTTAGAGGTTTAACCTTCATTTATATTTATATACAGTAAAAGTCATCCTTACTAAATTCTGAGGAGATACTAAGGTAAGTCTTAAAATTAAGAAAACTTCAGGGGGTGCCTGGGTTGCTCATTCGATTGGACATCTGACTCTTGATTTTAGTTCAGGTCATGATCTGGGGGTCCTGATACCAAGTCCTGCCTCAGGCTGTGCACTCAGCGGGGTGTCTGCTTCTCTCCATCGGGTCTCTGCTCGTGTTCTCTTTCTTTCTAAAATAAATCAATAAATCTTTTTAAAAATAAATAAATTAAAAAAATAAAAATAAATTAAGAAAACTTCGGGTATTGGCTTTATACATTATAAATAGCTACAGTAATGGTTTTTCAAATTACTAGAGAAATGGTAATTCTAAGTACAAATTCTTTCTCTCTCTGCCCTGGTAGGATTTTGAACATGGTGACTAGGCAAGGGGCACTTTGGGCTAATACTCTAGGTTCTCTAGGTAAGTAGAGATCTCACTTAATAAATCATTAATGCAACAAAAGAATGTGTATGTATCATGAACAATTTGGTCAACCAAAGTTCTGGCCCTAGGATATTAAACATTTTATTTAAATCTACTCTGATGAGTAGTGTAGACAATACTTAGGAAAAGACCATGAACAACATAAAGTAATTCCAGATGTTAAAGCCTTTTCTCAATGTTTTAAGTCTTTTTAAATATTATATACTCCCCTGTCCAAGCAAGATACCAAATCATGTTTTAAGTAGATATGAAATCCAGGTAACTTAGATCTAAGTCCAGTGCCTCTTTATGTTAAGAAAGGTTCAGGGTCCTGTAGTAAGATACGGTAGATTAATTCATCCCTCTTGCTCTAGTTTCCTAATAGCCCATTCAGCATTCTATTTACTTCAGTAGATTTCTCAGACCCTATTTCCAGAGTTATAATAGGACCTTTGTAGATAATGAAAACATTTGTTGTTCTAAGCAAAGGGTAAGTTAGTAGGACTTAGGACCAAATTCTTTCATATTATGTTGTTTATAAATGATTGACTCTTTTGGTTACTCATAGCTTATTAATAAATGTACCAGTGGTATTTATACTGTAACAGCCAAGAATGTCTTTGTAACTTAGTTGAAAGTCTGAAAATCTTTTAATTGTGGCAGATTAACTAAAGGAAAATGTAATCATCTCATTGAAAAAACATAGAAAAGGCGTCTGTTGTGAAAGAATAATACCCTAGCTTTGTCATGGGATTTGGAAGCAGTACATTTTCACACCATGAAGTCAAATTGACATTTGAGATTCTAGGAAATGACTGCTTCAATGTGCTGCTCATATACAGTCACCCTTCTTTGTTTCTGTTTGGTTGCTTATGTAACTAGAGTAATCTGCCATCCTGGTCTGCCCAGGGGACTGTCTTTGTTTTAGCATTGCAAATCTCATGTTCCAGGAAACTCTCTTCCTGAGTGAACTGAGATGCTGACCAATTACCTTGTGTGTTCCTAGTATCATATGATCAATCACAATGTTTTGCTCAAGTTCAGTTTCAGTTAAAGAAGTTGAAATGGCAAGAAGAGCCTTTACAGAAGTATAAGAATATCACAACAGAGGTGTTGTAAGGCAGTTTGGTGTAATATTGAAGGGTCAAATAATGGCATAATTTTGAGAAATGATAAAAGGATTAATCGGAATCTTTATAGGAATAGGAGAAAGGTAGTTTGGGGGATGATTTTGTTACAACTATATCATGCTAGTGTTAATAGTTTTTTACATGTGAGGGAACCAAACCTCAAATTTTTTTAAGTTAACATCTTTGTTAAAATAGAAATGCGTGTGTCTTAGTTTCTAAATCCAAAGTATATAGCTGTTATGAATAAGATATAAGTGAACATTAAAAATATTTTTCCTGGGACTCCCCAGCGGGACTTTTTATTAGTAGCTACTATTCTTGTTGCTTCTGAAGCTTTCCACAGAATTTCTTTGCATATCCCCAGTTGTACACACATGTGCCTGCTTTTACATGCTAGTGATACGGTTTTTCCTGCTTTTTCTTTGGAGTGTGTAGTGTTCCAGTATATGGAAAGTCCACTTCTTGGTCTATACCCTTTGATGGGCATTTGATTTGGTGCCAGGCTTTTGCAATTACAAATAGTGTTCCAGTAGTCATTCTTTATATATCTTTGAATGCTTGTAGAATGTCTGTAAGATATATTTATCTAAACATAATTGCTATACTGACTTTTAATCACTTTTTTATTACTGATCAGTTCCATTTCCCCTTTAGCTTTGCTCTATAGTGCATTTGGTGTCATCATTGAGAAAACACGAGGTGCAGAAGATGACCTTAACACAGTAGCAGCTGGAACCATGACAGGCATGTTGTATAAATGTACAGGTAGGTACTACTGAGTGAAGAGGAGCTCTCAGTAGTTTTAAAACTAAGTAGCCACAGTTTTCAAAGGATACTTGACACATTTTTTGCAGTATAATGGAGAGCTGAACAAAACTCCTGGTTGTTTTGTATTTTTCTTTTTTTTTTAAGATTTTATTTATTCATGAGAGGCAGAGACACAGGCAGAGGAAGAAGCAGGCTCCATGCAGGGAGCCCGATGTGGGGCTAGATCCTGGGACTCTAGGATCACACCCTGGGCCAAAGGCAAGTGCTAAACTGCTGAACCACCTAGAGATCCCCTGGGTTTGGGTTTTTATTTGTTTTTTTATTAAGTGTACATTCAGTAATATTAAGTGTATTTACATTATTGTGGAATATCACCACCATCTAACTCCAGAACATCTCTTCATCTTGAAAACTAAAACTGTGTATCCATTAAACAATTTTCCCCTTCCTTTTTATTTTCTAACTATGAATTTAAACTCTTAGGTACTTTAGGGTACCTCATATAAGCAGAATCGTACAATATTTGGTCTTCTTATGACTGGCTTGTTTCGTTTAGCATACTATCCTCAAGTTCATGTTGTAGCATGTTTCAGAATTTCCTTTTCAAGGCTGAATAAAAACTCCCTTGTACATATCTACATTTTATTTATCCATTCATCTGTCAGTGGATATTTGGATTGCTTCCACCTTTGACTACTTTGAATAATGCTCCTGTGAACATGGGTGAACTAAATACCTTTCAACTTTGAAAAAATAAACAGAACCGTAAGAGTTGAACCAAAATGACCTGACTGGAGATCAAATACCAAATTCTCCTCTAAGATGGAAAAGAAATTAACATTCACTGCATTATGATTATGCCCTCAGCTATAAGCACTTAATGTAACTTACTTAAAACTGTGAAGTCATCATCATCACACCCCAATTTTATAGATGAATGCAGTATTAAGAGGACTTTTCAAAAGGTCACATAACTGGTGATAGGCCCAAGTTTTTCATCACATTTCTGCTTGAAATAGCTTAAGCTACATATGTACTCTACTTATACCTCTGAAAATTACATTTGTTTCATTGTTTTACTATGCATTAGAAATGATTAATGGAGTAATTTTGTTTTTTGGAAATTCCTCCACCACAAATATCAGGTAGCACTTTTGCTTCATTTTTAATAGAAGAAAGAAAAGCTTCAGTGGGATCATGAAATCCAAGATTTCCTGATACATCTGAGAGTGAGGGGTTTTTTTTCCTATATTGAAAATGGATTGAGGGTTCCTGGGTATTCAGTTGGTTGAGCATCCTACTCTTGGTTTTGGCTCAAGTCGTGATTTCAGTGTCATGTGATCAAGTCCACCACCCCTCTCTCTTCCTTCAAAATAAATAAATTTGTAAATCTTTTTAAAAAAGAAGAAAATGGATCATATTTGGAATTTTATTCCTAAGAGTTCACAGTATTTCTTGCACCACATGCACATGTATGTACTCAAATAAACAGAGCTCCAGGTAGATTGAGACGATAAATGCCTTTTATGTCTATGAAGATGTTACCTTAGCTAGAAAAACTTTCTTAAAAAATCTAAAAATACTTCAAGTTGAAGATCTTTAGGATCAGACAAAAGAATTTAAAACTTTAATTGGCAGCACAAGGGTGCATTTAGCAAGAGTTTACTTGGCCCAACCTGTGTTTAAAAAGATCAAATTAATATTTAAAAAACAAGAGATTTCACATAGAAATCTGGAATTCCAGCTTCTTTTGAATAAATGGAAGACAAAAAGCTTACATTATTCAAGTTGACATATGGCTAGGGCTGAGTGGGAGCTGTTTCTGTACCAGTACATGGGCACTAAAGCTCCAGTTCAAAGAATACATTAGGGGTTGGAAAGTCCCGGTCTTATTCAGGGTAAGCCACTGTGGGATTTCCCAAGCTCTAGGCAGGCTTGAATATAAGAATGTACTGAATTATTCATCTTAGAACATATTATACATATTTAAAAGGGAAAGGAAAAGGCTGAATTCTTGATTTTGGAGGAAATGGGAGCCTAGCTTTCTGTGTCAAGGACTTCCTTGCAGTAATAGCATTTATGACACAGGCTGAGACACCTCCTGCATAAATTATAAAAGAGAAAGGTCTTGGTTCAGAAGAGAAGAAGCAAAAAAAGAATATCCATAATTCTATGTCAGGTGACTGCAGATTTCATTTTCCATTACAGTGTGAAACATAGAGGAAGTTAATAATCTGCTGACCAAGAATTCCAACGTCGGCTCATAGTTTCTGGCTGAACAATTTAAATTTAGCTCAACACATTGAAATCAGTCTACAGAGGAGTCTTGTTGATTTCTGGTTTAGAATGAATTTAATAAGTACAGAATTACAAATTTTGTGTGATAGGAATACAAATACAACTTCAACTTCTAGATTCAGGGATTTGGAAAAGAGTTGAGGCACTCTTGGTCTAGAGCCAGCATAGACTCTTAAGGACAGAAGTTTACATTTAGGGAATAGCTGATTCTTGCTGACATAAAACATTTCCAACCCCCAATGTATTCTTCGACAACAGAAATGAAAATTAAAAAGGTTAAAGTAGTATAACTCAACTTAGGTATGGAGCTCCTTTAGTGGAAAGAAAACTCATGAGGAAAAACACATGAGAAAATGGGTAGTTATCAAACTAAAAGCTTAGAGACTAATTTAAATGAATAATTCTCTTGAGTGATTTTAGTTCATATCTGTTTATTTAATGAATTTATGTAAATATTTTTCAAAGGGTATGAAATGTCATTATTAGATTTTCTATGGCATATGAAAATCTGTTTAATAATGATCCATATTGGGGCGCCTGGATGGCTCCGTCCATTAGATGCCTGCCTTAGGCTCAGTCGTGATCTCAGGGTCTTGGGATTGAGCTTCCTCTTAGACTCCTTGCTCAGCAAGGATCTGCTTCTCCCTCTGCCCTTCCCCCTTGCTCGTGCTCTCTCTCTCTCAAATAAGTAAATAAAACCTTGGAAAAAAAATATTGACCAGTATTCTACCAGAAGAGGAACAGCTGTAGTTTTGCTATTGTTCATAAGCTTAGGACTAATGTTTAAAAGGCTTGGCTTGGTCACTTATCTGAAATCAGGAACAAGGCATCAGAGACTAAAAGATATGGGCACCCTTTTCTCCCCTCACAAAAAATCCCTGACCTGTTCATTCTGTGCCTTCCATAAGATTGTATTAGAGAAGCAGACTAAATAAAATTAAGGATATTCAAATACATTTCTTCATATTAAGCAAATATTATCAGGGTTATTGTTAAAAGGGGTACTTTTATCAATGAGTGCCAGGCCTTCAAAATTAAACTTTGAAGATTGTATTAGAGAAGCAGACTAAATAAAATTAAAGGATATTCAAATACATTTCTTCATATTAAGCAAATATTATCAGGGTTATTGTTAAAAGAGGTACTTTTATCAATGAGTGCCAGGCCTAACAAAATTAAACAAAGACTTTCTTGATGACTTTCTATTAGTGGCAGCAATATTCTTCCAGTAAATTAAAATACACATATAATAGGCAGAGGGTTAGCTGCTGTAATATACAGAACATTTTGACAGATCACTTAAACCAACAGTCCAATAAAAAAGAGTAAGGATTGACAGAGCGCTTCAGGGAAAAATACAAACTACTAACCAATAGAAGCTATTCGGTGTCCCAAGCAACCAGGGCAAAGCAAAATAAAACATTAAGTTAATATTTTTCACCAACTGCCTTTAAAAAAAGTGATGACAAGTAACTAACTGATGGTCACCATAGGGGAGTTGGGTGGGCGGATGCGTTGAAATAGGAGTAAGGAGTGCACTTGTGATGAGCATCAGGTGGCTAAAATAAAAACTTAAAGTGATGGTAGGTGATACTTAATATTGGCAAAGGGAAGCAAACAACTGGCATTAGTATTAGTATTTTGAATATGTAGATCCTTTGCTGAAGTAATCTTTCAGCAATTTATCCTCCAGCAAACTAAGGCATACACACAAAACTGTATGCACCAAAGTTTAAGACTGGCTTCAAGGAGAGGGCATATTTGAACAAAGATGAGGGAGCATGTGAGATGGCTGTCTGGAAAGAGTGATTTAGGTAAAGGCTAACAACAAAGTCCCATGGGGATTAAAAGGCGGCCGGGGTGGGGGTGGGGGGGACTGCGGGGTGGAGAGCAGTAGACTCTGGAGTTATCGTAAAAGTGGCAAGGGACTAAATCATATAGAAAATAGAGCAGCTTCATAGGCCACTGAAAGAATCTGACTTCACTGGACTTTGATTCTTATATTCTAAATATTAGCATTTCCATTTACTTACAAGCCTTAAATTGTTGATCATAATTATCAGGTAAACTTTCACTGTTCTGGGTCCAGAGTTTTCATGGGAGATGTTAAGTCAGTGTTGATAAACCCTCTTAAACTTGCCTAAGATTCTCAAAGGGGACTGGGCTACCATACCACCACAGGAAAGCAACCTCCAAAATGACTAAGAATCTGATGAGAAGAAGAAAAAAAGTCCTAAAACGATAGTAATGTGGGGAGTCAAAAACTATTGAGAAAATTTAATAAGTGTAGTCTTGTACAAGAGAACTGGGATTGCTGGGGAGGGACTGGTGGTGGTGGGAGGGACTCCCTCACCATGGGAAGCCCGAAAGGCAGCTGCTCTGCTGCTAAGAGTCACACATACTGCTTCCACTCTGTAACAGAGAAAGTGAAGGGGGGGGTGGTGGAAGGGAAGCAGGAAACAGCATCTTGTAGTGTTCCAGTTGCCATTGATAACCCACTTTCTCTCACCATCCCCTCATTTCATCATCCATGAACTTCTGTACCTACTTCTATACTATAAAGTATTTTTATTTTTCATTGACCATTTTGACTTTAGACTTCTACCTTCAGTATGTCTTGTCTAATCACTATTTCTGGCTTAATCTTCCTCAAGTATGGTACTAATTCTAATACTCCCTGTCCAAAAACTTTTGATGATGACATACTGCTTTTCAACTTAAATTTCTCATCCTAGCCTTCCATGCTCTAATCCTAGCCTACATTTTCAGACTTTTCCCATACCTTCCTTGCATATATCATATGACCAAACACATAAATTTGAAATCCAGTCCTTCTATAAGGCCTAGATCAACTGTTATTACCCCTTTCAATAGATTTATCTATCTATCCTGGAGGCAGTTAAATGTGGTGTAAAAAACAAAGGGCTTTGGAGTCAGACTGGGTTTGACTTGACTAGCATTAGATCCCTAAACAGCTACATGTGCAGAGAAGAACTTGTCTGAATTTGTTACACAAGGGTATATTCCCTTCACAGACTTGTAAATGAGATAACTTACATAAAGTAAGTTACTTACATCCCACCATAAGCACATTTTATGTAATTTTTACAAGGCTTAACAGTTTTCCTGGTAGGAAGTCAGTAGATAAAAAGATTGAAAAATCGAGAACTAGCAAAGTAGTTGTGTTATTTAGAAACATGAAGGTAAAAAGCAAAGAATGAAATGGTTGCCTTTGGGAACTAGGAATTAAGGTGAAGATGGTGTGTGTACTACATTGTTCATCACTAAAATCTTGGTACTATTTTGACTTGAAATTTTTCATATGGACTATAATAAAATAAAATTTAAAGTGAGCAAAAACCTATGTATCAATTAGGCATTAGAAGAGAGGAGTGAGGAGTTACTATTTAATGGGTACATAGTTTCAGTTTGCAAGATGAAAAATGTTCTCTGGAGATGGATGGAGGTGATAGTAGCATGATGCCATTATACTTGATGCTACTGTACTGTGTTGTCAAAAATGATAAAAAAAATTTTTTATAGTATTTAGTAGTAGCCATGTCAGTGTTGTAGGTAAGGCTGGAGGGGCCAGCATCATCTGCTGGCCAGATGCCTATCCACTATCCGGAGGCTGAGAATGTTTTATATTTTTAAAAATGGTTGACCCTTGAACAACGTGAAGTTGAACTGCATGGGTCAACTTATATATAATTTTTCTTCAATCAGTACAGTACTGATTTTGTATTTTCTCTTATGATTTTCTTAGTGATCCTTTCTGCTTCATTCTAAGAATACAATATATAATACAGTACATACAAGGTATGAAATATGTGTTTATCAACTATATATGTTTTCAGTAAGGCTTCCAGTCAACAGTAGGCTATTAGTGAAGTTTTTGGAGAGTCAGAAGTTGTACATGGATTTTTGACTGTGCAGGGGGTGGGGTGGCATCCTGTAACCCCACTCATTGTTCAAGGGTCAACTGTAATTACATTTCAAGTGGTTATGTAAATACCTACATAATAGCTTTTGGGACCTGAAAGTCTAAAATATTTACTTTCTGGCCATTCTAAGAAAAATTTGCTGGTTCCCCAGCTCTAAAGTAATTGTCAGTTCAGTGTATTAGCTCTGCCACTGTCCAGCTCTATACCCCCACAAACAAGGTACTTTAGTATTCTGGGCCTCATCTTCCTATGATCAGAAGATTTGCCCTTTCTGGCAAGAGTTGTGTAAGGACCAAAAGATAGAAGGTAAAACTGAAACACATGTCTGGTGTTTGTTTTCCTTTATAGAGATTGACCATTGACCTTATTTGGTTACTTTGTTCAAAGCAAGAATATTTGCTGTCAACTTCCTGTGCTTAGTTGGGCAGAAGTTCTTTACAGAAAGTCTAAAGCCAAGGCCTTCAAACGTTTAATAGAATAAGTTAGAAAATGCTGGAATTAATGGAAAGTTACAACTAAAACCTGGCTTGGTATGTGATAAGAGGCTACGCTTAAATCAGGATTAGCTGTGCTTAGTAAATCAAGCACTGCCAATGTTTAGTGTCTGCTTGCTGCAAATAACTGTTGTCCAACCTTCAAAGAAGTGACTTGTTTGAATTAAGTTGGTTTCATTTTGGTCAGAAAGTAGAAAGCTTTCTAGGAGACAAATTGTTGTTAAGGGACACTTAAAATGCCACTGGTGTCCCAAAAATCTGAGTCTTGCAATTCTGTTTCATTGTTACCCCTAGTGCACCTGCCCAAGGAGGCTTGTTATTTGATAGCTGAGAACTAATAGGAGTCTTTCAAAAAAGTGGCTAAAGAGAAACCATGTTCTTAGGCACACTCAAAGCAAAGGGCCAAGTGTAAGGAACAGTTTGCCGGTATTTCCAGACCAGTGTGCAGAGTTCAGAGCTCTGTAGATCCAGGGGAGTTCATCTGAAGTTGAATTTTGGTCCCAGGAAAACATCTGCAAATGTAGTGCGCTTCCAGGTACCTGCCCTCCATCATTTTTCTGCTAATAAACAGCAGTGAGGCCACCTTTCGTTTTTTGTTGAGTCAGAATGGAGTACTGTATGTTTGTAACCTGCTTGAAAGAGCCCTCATTATACTCAGTTTAGATCTAAAGCAGCATGTTGATGCTGTTGCAAGTAGTAGTTATTCTCCTGTACTTCATAGTTTGTTTTTTTCATCTTAGTAATTTGGTCTAATTATAATTCACCTTTAGTCCCTAGAACTTTTTGTTGATTTACTAAAGACATGAGAGGGAAGTCATTATTGGGCAGACTGTTTTAACTAAGGTTGAATTTTTCAACCTCATTGGATACAGTTGCAAAGTCAACTGCTATACTTGGTCTAAATGTAGCAAGATGATATAGAGATGATATGGGCTTCAAGGAGAAATCTTCATTGAATTTTTTTCTGATTCCTGCTTCCCACATATTTGATGATGTTTATAAGTGATGCCTGCAGTTTCTGTTTCAGTCTGTTTGAGAGAGATAATTAGGGCACTTCATGGTGAAAACCTACGCAGGTCAGCTATCAGACCTCTTCAGACCAGAGAGGCTCCTGGAGGGGGTGGCTTTTTAATCAGCTGAAGCCATCTGGCAGGACAGGACATTCATTGCAGAAATGGTAGTCTGAAGTGTTCTAACTTGGCAGTGTTACTGAATTTCACAGAGTTTCCTGGTTTGTAGCCAAAGGGCCTCTGGTAAGGTAATCACTGGACCACAGCTCCATTCCAACTTTGCCTTCCTAATATGTAACTTGGAATGACTATTCCATAGGTATAGACTCCCTGAGGTTTATGGTATCTACTCGTTTGTGAAACCATAAGAACATTGAGTTATTTCCTAAAAGCTTATTTGGGTACCCCTTAGTCCTCTTGGTAGACTCCGGGGATTTTCAGGTAACTGATTAAAACATTTTTGTTTTTACGTTTCAGGTGAAATATATATTGCTACTTGTTTGTCACATGAAAAACTTGTTCAAAGTTTAATCTTTCAATGTTTTTCAGTGAGGATGATGAAGCTGTGTGCCTTGTTTCTCATTAGTTATACTAGATTGGCAGATGTGTCAGTGTAGGAATGGACAGGGAGGAGGGTGGGGACAGGTGGTCCTTTATCAGCACTTAACACAAAAATTTGATTATAGCTATCTTATCACCACTACTTCTTTAGTCTTCAAAGTTAATAGAGGACCTGTCCAGAGTCCAAAGGTTAATATTGTTTCCAAAGAGGGTGTCACCTTGTTTATATTATAGCCCTGAATCAATTTGCAGTGCCTATGAGGTCCTAAACAGTAGGACTGGCAGGAAATTATTCATCTGTTTGGGACTTCAATAATAATATGCATAAGATCTTGTCTGAATTATTGTAGGAACAAGTGAGATGGAGAAAAATCAAGAAATTATTAATGCTTATGATCTTAGCTATAAATTATTAAATTAAAAGCGAAAAGATTGTGAATGAGAATACAATATATGTATTAAACAAGTGATTTAAGGGAATCTCTTGAACCTCTCTTGGTTTCTTGTATTATTTTTAGGACTTAATCTATTTGAGGTGGAATATTGATAAACATGAATTATGTCTTAATTTCGTGATAATGTTACTTAATCCTTTGATGCTAGGACACTATGCAATACAAGGCTGTTTCTCCCCCTCCTACTCTTTTCCAGGTGGTCTACGAGGGGTAGCACGAGGTGGGCTAGCAGGACTAACGCTTACCAGCCTCTATGCACTATATAACAACTGGGAGCACATGAAAGGCTCCTTACTCCAACAGTCACTCTGAAGATTTCGCCAACTTATGAGTGGAGGACACTTTAGTAGTCATCCAGATCAATTTATATGTCAGTCTGGAGTTGCTCTCTCTTCCTACAATTAGTTTGAAAAATCGGAGATTCCAGTTTGCTGTGGTAAAGATCACGTGTGGTTGACCAGGACTGGCATCCTGCTAGCCAGAGTGGAAGCCCAAACTCCTCTGGTGGCTGAGTAATGTGGTTCTTCCCTACCCCCTCTGAACTGAAAAACTACTTAGAGGATTCAGGTCATGATTGTTGTCTATACCGTATCCCCACATTTATTTAATGATCTGAAACTGTAATGTTGCCTTGTATTTCCAATAAAGGGTGAAAATAGAACCGAAGTGTAAACACAGTGTTTCTATTTAAAAGCATTTTTCTGGATATAAAGTGAAAGTTATTCTTAGCATTTTTGTCTGCCCCAACTGGCCAACTCATTTTCTTGGTTGTGTTGAAATAAAGGGTTACTTGACATCATTAACATCTAGGTTACAAATTTTCTTCAACAGAATTGACACTAAACCTCAGGATACTTGATATAAACCATCATGCTAAATTCTCACTAACTCACCTCCCTATGGAGGATAATTACAGGATAGAAACAAGCTACAGGGTTTAAGGAAGCCTTGGGAAAGCTAAAGGTGAGGGCAAGTTATTTGTTTTCTCACCTATGAAATGAAGTTAAATAAAACTGCACTGCAGGTCACACATATACATAATACATACTAAAACAACTGGTGTTTATTATGAAGGGAAAGGGTAAAGTAGGGCCTTCCTGCATGCACCCAGTAAGGACTCAGAGAGAGAGGAAAGCACTGAACCTTAGCTGAAGGCCTCTAGTTTTTTTAAAAAGAGAGTTTAATATATTTCATAAAAATTAAAAGAGCAGATCTGAAGTCTGCAGGAAAAGACTCAAAATGAAACTGGTAATATACCTAGCTTTTGCTATATTAAGATTCATAAGATACACTTGATATTTAAGTTAATATAAAAGTTCTTAGCTGTACTCCTACCCAAAGGTCACTGTGGTAGAACAGTCTGTGATAAGGCAGTTTTACAGATACACACAACTATGCCTGTTTGTGCTTTTAATGAAGGGAGGTACAAAATGCTTCAACACAAAAGAATGTTTTACATACTTATTAGCATGATGATGAATATAAAATTAGGAACACATCATTAAACTTCAAAACTACAAAGTTTCCTGCAACATAAGATAATGGAAAAGGCTCCTTAAATTTTTACCTGCCACCTTTATTATTAAAGTTCTAAGTGGTATTGGGGGAGGAGCGACGACCAAAAAATAGGTTCTTTTCAGCTGTGTTCAAGAAGTCAAATGAAGCTGTATGGCAAGGACTGTAGGACTCTGAAGTTTCTCCAAAAGGGCTTTTAGATGACCACATCACAAACTTCAAAAGTAACAGGAAAGCTGAATTTAAAACTTGTCTGAAAGCCCAGAAAGCAGCTAAGATATCTCACCTTTGAGAAGTTAAAAACATTATAAATCGCATTTCCTACAGAGATACTTTTTAAAGCATGGACGGGACTTTTAAGGATACTGGTAAAACATCAAAGTTTTCATAAAGCTTCAGTAAACACCCCAAGGCACAAGTGTTCAAAACAGCCTATTCACTAAAATGTCACTGCATTCTGAAACTTCCAAAGGTATAGGTACATTATGCTTGCAGTGAGAACATTTCATTTATTCCTAATTAAAAGCACCAGGTGTCAGACTCAGCTTCCCTTTACACAGGATGCACCAATAACCCTTAGGATAGCTAACAGTTCAAATACTACGTTTCCAACATGTCTTGCCTTTCGCTCTTTGATTGATTACTCAGCAGGAGGGCTCTTTTACCTGTGTTCAGAATATTATGAAAGTGGCTAGGACTACCCTGGATATAATCCTGAAACAATACGGAGCTCTTCTAAAAGCTCATTAGCTACTTCAATAACATTTAGATAACAGACCAAATTTGCAGTAGCTGAATCTCTTTCAAAAGAAGAAAAATAATGTAGAATCTAACATGTAAGTTAAAATGTTTTGTATAATCAATGTCAAAAATTGCCAAGATTGTTAATACATGTTGTGGTAAGAAAAAAAAATCACTATGTTGGCAAGGTTAACTATTTGTGTGAAATACACTAAACAGAAGAATCATTATTTCCACCACCAATGGAAGAAAACCCACAGCACGGGGAGCATCTAAAGAGGACAATCAAAAGATTAGAGAAGCTTACTAGCTTTCAAATATATCAACACACTTTGATTACAGAACTATTTCATTTTTAAAACTACAGTGTTTTAATGTACTTCTAGTAACAATTCAATCTAAGGAGCTGTAGAGGCTTATGAAAAAGACCTATCCACCAAGATGCTGTTTGTTTCTAGTGTAGGGCTGAGTTAATACTTTTGTAGAAAGGAACTGAAATCACCTCAGCATCAACAGTCTTTTTCTTTTATGCAGTAACTTATAATTCGATGACTTATTTCTCTTCACTAGCTCAACTAGGCAGGAAAGGAACTAAGCTGACTGGTCAGACCCAGAAACACAATGATTTGGCAAGCTGCACAGTCACTCGGCCCATGGATATGGGATAATTTGCAGAAAAGTTGCTTGACTTGGGTTCCATTGCTTCACATCTGTAAAGAAACGTCCACAGATTAGAGTCCCTTCACTATAGGATAAAAGCAAATCTTCCCCGCCTTAAAGCTCAGACTTGTTTCTCAAGCTAATAGAATCCACAACAGGCTCTGAAAATTCCCGATAGTTATATCATCTTAAAAGGTCACTTTCAAGTATGTCCTAGTTATTTTATAAAGCAAGTTCAAGTGAAAATACCTGAAACTGTTACGATCCCCCAGCCATCATCACTTGCCTAGCACACACACCATTAACAGGACTATAGTTCAGTAAGCCAAGTGTGAATTCATATAGAAGACAAAACATTAAAAAAAAAAAAAAAAAATTGACAAGCAGCTAAAATCTTTTTTTTTTTTTTTTTTTTACACTAGAGACATGTACGCACCTGTAGAGGAGTTCGATACAACCACTTTTCTTTGTCTACTTTAAGCTGCATACAGGCAAAGAGGTCACAAACTGCTGGGAGGCCATAACGGTCTTGGGGAAAGTTACATTCCTCCTGTAGTGGTGAATTAAGTAATACTTCCTGCAAGAAGACAAAAGCGGTGGGTTGCTACATGACAACTGGGAGGCAAGACACCAACTTAACTCATCTGCCCAACAGTGTAGTGTCTCTAAAGAATGTGTACATGTTGGCCATTCTCTCAAATAAGCAAGAGAAAAGGTAAAATTGTTTATTAATCTTTCCCCAAAACAACCACTAAAACTGAGGTGTTGTTTTTCTTTCCTGCAGGATGGGGCCTGAAAGCCTGGAAAATGTACAAAAATTTCAGTCTGAATCAGATGTTCCAGCAAGATTAATATGCCAAATAACATTTAACATATTTCAGGATCTGGCCCATCTGCAAGATTTGGGATTAAGAAAGTATCTATCTACTAAGTATAGTTCAGATTCTGTGCTCACCTTGGCCTTCTTTCGAAGTAGCCACTTGTCTTCTCCTGAGGATAATTGGCTGAGGTTTCCTATCTGCTTTCCTGGCAAGACCCAGTCAGCTGTATTAAAAGGATGGCAGAAAGTGGCCACTGGGTTCATAGGCTTTTGCTTGCTAGCTCTGTCTTCAGTACCAAGCATTTCCTTGGGACAACCTTCTTTGCATGAGGGTGTGATGAGCCACTCTGACAAAGGGCTGTTCCTTATGACTTGGAAGGAATCCGCAATTCTAGAAGGAGCCACTGCCTTTGACATCTTAGCTTGTTGTGCTGCCTCTTTTCTGGAAGGACAGAGCCACACACTCAGGGAATCTATACACTTCTCAGACTCAGGATTTGGTTCCACAGGCATACCATTTTTGTCTTTTCCTTCTTTCTTCAGAAGCCATTTACACAGAGCTTCCTTCTCACAGTTCTCATCACACACACACTCTGCAAAGCTCGTACAGGGCTCATTGGCTTTGCACACCTCCTCCACTTTATATGGGTCCTGATGATTCTGGACAAGCCAATCCTCATTAATCATGCTGGGAATGGACAAGGGTTTCTTGGCCTCTAAGTGGTCGTTCAGGCACTTCAGATTGCCCAGGTTTTCAATCTCCACACCCTTGGGCTGGTTGCCCCGACAATTGGTACAGGAATCGGGCTTGACAAGCCAATCATTCACACTGTATGGCTCCTGGAACACCTGCAACAGGAGCTTAAACTTCCCACTGGTTTCACAGCTGCCATTCCCAGGCTTCTCCAGCTTATGGGATTCCTGAGGAGTCACCAGCCAATCAGAAAGGTCCATCTCGTCCTGCTCAAGAAGGTCCAGATCTCCAATCTTTTCAATTTCAACAGAGTACGAACTGGTAGTAGAATGGCTGTTACACTTCTGGTAAGTTGGTTTTTCGGGAACCTCTTGTTGCTGACTCTGGTGGAGCCAGTTTTCTAAGCCCTTTAGGTTGCCCCAGACTTTACCAAAGAAATTGCAGGCTCTGGCAGAAGTCTACACAAGAAGTATGCAGTATTAGTCCATAGAACATTATGGCTGCTTTGGGGTTCAATGATAAGAGTTCATTTATTTACACTCCCTAGAATTTCTAAATTTAAGTATATAAAGCCAAGGAAAGGATTTCTCTGTTGGGATATTAAAATATGTATTGAATAACAAACAAATTTCTGCAGTTTTAAAAAAACTTAAAAATACTAAAGACAAACTAAGAGAAAGCTTTTGTAGCCTATCTGATAGAAAAGAGGCTGGTAGTTCTACATAATCAGCCTTCACAAATAAAGACAAAAATGAACAAAGGATATGATTAGGCAAGTCATCCAAGAAGGCTAATTAACCTAAAAAATATTCAACCTCCATAATCAAACTTCAAAACAAAAGTAAAATTGTTCTTTGTATCAAATTCAGAGGAAAAAAGGAACTTATAAATGATTGCCACTATTTGAGAAGTTTCAGGGAAAGATACACCTCAATATTCTGCCAAATATTCTGAATATAAATTGGTATCAACTTCCTAGAAAGCCAAACTGGCGATATGTATCAAAAGTCTTAAGGGGTATGCAGAATTATAATCTAGAAATCAATTTCTAGGATTTTACTGCTAAGGAATTAACGTGCACACACTAACTCCTGGCTGTTTAGGGGAACTGTGTTCATACCCAGAAAAACTGGAATTTCAATTATAGCCAATCAATGAAATATAGTATTATAGATTTTATGGAAGAAATTAAATGAAAGAGAAATATATTTATGCTCTACTTAGAAAAAAAATTGCTAGTCAAAACAGGATTTACAGAATCATGTTTCTGAAGTGTATGTATGCATACAAAAATGGAAGTATGTAAGTAAGAACGTTACAGTAGTTAGCTCTGCATGTTGGGGTTCTAGGTTTATATTTCTTTATAGTTCTCTGTTTTCTAAACTATCTAGAATAAAGACGCATCACTGGTGTAATAAAAGTTGCAAAAATATTTTCAGCCTAATAGCAAAAACTAATGACATAAACTAAAACCATCTACTACTCCATCTACCTCAGAAATAATAAGGCAGCAACATACCTGACTATTCTCCAAGGTCTGCTTTTGGGTGAGCCAGTCCTGGAGGTTGGTGCTGGGTATGTAAGGAGCCTGTCGAACACTGGCAGGTTTGCTTCCAAGGAGCCATTCGCTGAGAGAGACAGCAGTAGTGCTGGATGCTGACTTCTGCTAATTACATAATACTCTGCTGCTTAACAAGGCAATGCCAAATGCCATAGAAAGTTCACCCGTAAAGCAAGGGACCCAAGCTTTCTAATTTCACTGACTCTGCACAATTCACATGACTTCCCTAAGCCTCCATCTTCACAATTATAAAATAAGAAGTATAGTTCACCTCCAGGGTTGCTTTCAACTCAAAACATCTAGCATTCTATATTCACATTGCCTTAAGAATTATGAGAAGGTTGCCAAAGAGAGCTACCCCCAGGGAGCTAATGATAATGTCCTATGAACTAATTGGTAACAATCACTTTCTCTCTTAATACCCATAAAATCTCTAAATTTCTGACATTCAGTCTCAAAGGGAGTGTTTAATTGCATAAATTAACTCATTCCACTGCTGCCATTTTGCAAAAAAAATAGTAGCCAAAAAAAAAAAAACAACCCAAAGTGATTTAGTCAAAACCCAAAAGAGGGAAGCCTGGGTGGCTCAGCGGTTTAGCGCTTGCCTTCGGCCAAGGGCATGATCCTGGAGTCCCGGGATTGAATCCCACATCAGGCTCCCTGCATGGAGCCTGCTTCTCCCTCTGCCTGTGTCTCTGCCCGTCTCTGTCGCTCATGAATAAATAAATAAAATATTTAAAAAACAATAAACATATAAACCAAGTAATAATTTAGTTACCAAAAACGAAATGACATTTACCTGTTCTGGCAATGGGATATAACCTCTTTTCTCCAGGAAAGACCCAATATTTGATGAATTAGCATGAGCAATAAGATGCTCAGGAATTTGCTATAAAATGAAAGCAAATTAATCATGTTTATTAATGTTATGCTTTCATTCCAAAAAAGTAAAATTGTAATTCCTAAATTTCAAAAATAGCAATGCATTACTATTTTACTAGAATATTCTTTACACTAAATTCGATGCCTACACAAGTAGTTATGAAATCTGAGAATTCTCTACTATATAAATATCATAAAAGAGAATTTTTTACCATAACTGGTAGTATTACTGTTTTTAACAAGGCCCAAATCAGATCATGTTTAATTTTTTATCTTAAATACCATTCAACCCATAGACTTTATAAGAACTATGTCAAGGTATCAAGAGATACAAGATGAATTCAGAAATTATTAGTGAATCAATACCATATTCCAAGAACTACCAGCCTAATGCTCTATCAGCTTAATCAGAACATGAAATTCTGTAGTTTACCAAATTTTCAAGAAAGCCACTATTCATAGTAAAATATTTTAAGACCATTTGTGAGTCCACAGGTCTGAGAAGTGCACTATGAATTATCTGAGATCAACACTACTCACGATGGTCTTAAGGGATCCAAATGTGGTGATGGCCTGGCGCAGAGCAGTTGTGTCTGCTTCAAACAGTAGGATAGTCGAATCTTCAGGTTTGAGGGTCAAATTGCCCAGTCTGGAGAAAAAATAAACAATATCTGACTACTTTTAAGGAATAACTGTTTTAATCTAAAACAAAAGCCAGGGATCCCTGGGTGGCACAGCGGTTTAGCGCCTGCCTTTGGCCCAGGGCACGATCCTGGAGACCCAGGATCGAATCCCACATCGGGCTCCCGGTGCATGGAGCCTGCTTCTCCCTCTGCCTGTGTCTCTGCCTCTCTCTCTCTCTCTCTGTGACTATCATAAATAAATAAAAATTAATAAATAAATAAATAAATAAATAAATAAATAAATAAATAAATAAATAAAACAAAAGCCAAATTGTGAATAATCTGAAATGACTGTACTTTTCTAAGGAACTCATCAAAGGTAGAGGACTTCATTATGAACCACCAGGTATAATATTAAGCATATACATAGACTTAGGATGATCTTATTACTGGAAAACTCAAGTTAAATCCAAGACATAAAAGGAGTTACAAAATTGACTTGTTTTTGTTTTGTTTTTTTTTAAAGAATTTTTATTTATTTATTCAGAGAGACAGAGAGAGAGAGGCAGAGACACAGGCAGAGGGAGAAGTAAGCTCCACGCAGGGAGCCTGATATGGGACTCGATCCCAAAATTGACTTGTTTTTAAAAATACATCAAAAGTCAAAACAAGTAAAAAGTATCTTTACCTCTCCAGGCACACAGACACTTGATTAGCTAGATCTTTGTTTTGGGTGCACTCCAGTTGATGAATAAGACAATTGAACTGGCCCAGTAACTGTAAGAAAAAAATGAAACTATCTAGCCACAAGGTTACTAAAAGCACCAAATATATCCAAGTAAACAAACAATACTTGGTACTAAGCTTTTACCTGATCTATATTAATGGTACATTATAGGAAAGACATTCTCTGGAAAACCATACTCAAACCAATTATAGCCTTACAGCCACCTTACCCAGTAGAGCTGTTGGGCCTGCTGCTGAAGTGTCTCCTCTTTAAGCTGATAGATGAGATCTACCTGTTCATACAGCCACACCTCACGGCTTCGGAGGCATTCCAGATGACGGCTTATGCAGCTGTGAATCTGGGCTTTGACCTAGTAAACACATACCTATTAGCTTCACTACTGTTATAAGCCTAAAGAATGGTGAGTTTCTTTCTTTCTTTTTTTTTTTTTTTTTAAGATTTTATTTATTTATTCATGAGAGACAAGGAGAGAGAGAAAGAAAGAGGCAGAGACATAGGCAGAGGGAGAAGCAGGCTCCATGCAGGGAGCCCGACGTGGGACTCGATCCGGGGTCTCCAGAATCACACACCCTGGGCTGCAGGCGGCGCCAAACCGCTGAGCCACCCGGGCTGCCCAAGAATGGTGAGTTTCTTAAACTTCTGAGGGTCACAAATCCTTTTGATTATCCAATCATATATATGGAACCTCTCTCCAGAAAAATACGTATCATATACTCAAAATTTTGCCTGTAATTTCGGGGTTGCAGGTCCCGGTAGCACACCCATGGAACCACCAAAGGCCCACAGACCCAGTTTAAGAATTTCAGCCACAAAAGCTCTAAATCCTCCTTCCATACCCCATCCATCCAAAGAGGAGCGGGTTTATTTGGGTGGCCTGAAATAATCAAGAAAAAAATAAAAAGGATATGTAATACTGATCCCCTAAGTTTTTCATAGAATTTGAAAACATATATAGTCTTACAAATTTGTCAGTGGAGTAAGATAGAAGTATTAACTTAATGGCTAGCTAGCCCTTGTCTCTTTTCTCACTCTATGAATGAGCAAGCCAGTTATATTAGGCCAATTAAATAAAGAGATGTGCCACTACATGTCAACAGCCAGAAGACCGGTGGGGCAGAGTTTAAGTAAACCTGTAAACTAAATGTTTCTGAAAGCAGAAGTAGTGATTCAAAAAAGAACAAAAATAAAAAATCCAAAGGAGAGTGCTCATTTCAGCAACATATATACTAAAAATCCAAAGGAGAGAAGTCAAAACACCTATAATTATCCATGAGAATCCGCATGAGAAACTATTTTAAAACAAAATTTTTCTATAATAAAGTTGTATTTCAAAATCATGTAATACTTGGTCTTCCCACTCACCAACAGAATATTAGGCCAAGGGAACAAAGAGATTTCATTTTGACTTGATTCAACAGATAAAGTGATTTACATTACATGCCACCAACAAAGCCATGCCACCACGAAGTTAAAAGCTGGTAGAGGCCATGATGCAGCACCATCCTTTATGCATCAAGGACACAGCTGAGCAGAATACTCATTCATTTTGTTATTTTTTTATTGATGGCAGTGCTTGGCACAGGGACCACAAAGAGGAGCAATTAAAAAATGCATGCTGAACTGAAATCTTTGAGGTGGCACAAGGTTTTCCAGACTCTTCTACCATCTGTTTAATTTCCTTTGGGAATCAAAGGCACCAACATTTCAGGCATACCAAACAAGACATGGGGTGTAACCTGGTTAGCACAGAGAAGCAAAGTCCTTAGCCATGCTCTAACCAGCCCTGTGCTAAAAACCCAGACAAGAGAAGAAAAAAGCGCACATCACACCTCTTGTAAGTTATCTTTAATTTGCTGTTCAGCCCGGAGAACTCCACCAATAGCAAGCTCCAAGTCCCTCCGTGCATCACAACACCTCAAAAGGGGTTCTCTATTACTGGAGCGGCCACTCTGGTCCTGTGAGGTACTCATTCTGCTCACTGTTCCTGTGAGAGGAAAAAAAGAAAAATCTAAATTGCACTGTAATTTCAACCAAAAACCACCTTTCAAACATGCCCCAAATGATCATTCCAATGAGCTCTCAATTACTAACTTACTTAGATCACTTCCAAAACAGGACCCGGCACATAGTGTACTCTTAATAAATACTGCTTCTTCTTCCCTGCCCACCACTACTGCATTCCTCCATACAATTCTATGCATCTACTTTAGTGATACTTTACATGTAAACAGATTATTCCTAAAAAACAAACAACCCACTAATTTTCCAGAACTGATAGGGCATATAGCCTCCAGAAAGTTAAAAGAACACTACAGTGTAAGTTTCTGTTTATGAAACACATGAAGTCATAGGGGGCATATGTTCTTGTTTTACAGATTTAGAGGTGAAGACTTAAAAGGTCTAGAAGGATCCATAATCACTCTGAAAAGCAGCTACAAACCAATAACTTGGTAAACAGTTTAGAACACTGTTTAGATCTAGCATTTACCTGGACTGGGAAATGGAAATTTTAAATTATTTTCTTTTAGGTAGAACTTTGTTTTTTTAAACTTAGGAAGAATTTAGGAATGGTTTCAGAGCTAGGAAGCTCTCAAGAGTGTAAATCTAACAAAATAATTTCATAGTATTCTAATATAAGGGAGATGCTCACAGACATTGGTGTGGGAAACTACAAAGTTTTCTAATAATCTTGGGCTTACAAGAGATAAGAAATAGAATTGGAAAGAACAGCACACAACCAATGATATACTGAGACTGAGAAGAATGTAAGAAAAACCATGAAACCAAGCTTGATAATAACTGTTGGAAGAGGGACATCTGGGTGGCTCAGTGGTTGAGCATCTGCTTTTGGCTCAGGTCATGATCCCAGAGTCGGAGTCGTGGGATCAAGTTCCATACGGGGCTCCCTGCAGAGAGCCTGCTTCTCCCTTGGCCTGTGTCTCTGTCTCTGTGTCTCTCAAAAATAAATAAAATATTTTTTAAAACACTAGAAGAAGTCTGGTGTCTATCTTGGATAGATCTAGAATCAGAGATGGTTTCTCAACATTTAGAAAAAAACAGTAATCAATGTAGCTCAGCATGTGTTCACATAGCCCTATGACACCAGAGTTATTTCCTTCTTGGACAGTTTTACTAAACTGGCCATTCAATGCAATCCTGTGGCCACAGTCTATCTGGATGCTCAACACATGATCTGTGACAAGGATATATCCTATCTTTGGGGATAAAGTGAATATGAGCTAAAAAGAAGTACAACTAAATGGAATCCGAAGATTATTTTTTACAAACAACTCAAAAAGTCACAGACTGGGGATCCCTGGGTGGCACAGCGGTTTGGCGCCTGCCTTTGGCCCAGGGCGCGATCCTGGAGACCCAGGATCAAATCCCACGTCGGGCTCCCGGTGCATGGAGCCTGCTTCTCCCTCTGCCTATGTCTCTGCCTCTCTCTCTCTCTGTGTGTGTGACTATCATAAATAAATAAATAAATAAATAAATAAATAAATAAATAAATAAATAAATAATTTTTTAAAAATTTTAAAAAAAAGTCACAGACTGAAGCCCATCTGTAAAGTTTTGAGGTATGTTTTCCCTAATTACTCACCTGTTTTCCCTAATTACATGGATAAAAACAGAAAGCAGATACGACAGTCACAGTTAACAAAGGACTTTGATAAAAACATTCTACATACCTGTAAAATGAAAATGTAAATGTTTAAAACTTGAATGGGGGATGACAAGGTGGAAGAGAATAAAGTGTATTTTAAAAGGATGAAGACTTAGTTGAAAGTAACCTCTATATGAGTTAGCACTGTGCTGGGTCTGAGAGAAAAATAACACCATTTGCATTTACAACATATAGCATATATGTATAGTATATACATATAGTATAGCATTTGTCATAGGACTAACCTGTTCCATGTCTATTAAACTAAATTTGAAATTTCTTTCTGAATAACACACTTTAGAATAGACATTTAGAAAAGGAAAAGGGACTTTAAAACCATGAAAAATTACTCCAGAAGGGAAGCTGTTTAGCCTAGATAAGAGAAGTCTCTGGGAGGACATGATTACAACAAGTAACCTATCAAAAGATTTGTTCAGGATCACCCAAAGAGGGTAGAGGAGGATTAACAGGAGACATCTGAGGCAGTATGTGAAAGAACTTCCTATCAGTTCTGGAGGCACCGACCTCCTCTGAGAAGCCAGCTTTTGGCTAAACAGCAGCCTAGCCAGTGTAGTGTGGAGAGTCCCCCAGATGGCTGACTCCTCCTCTGAGAGGACGCGAACTCTGGCCTAGACTGCATATTCAAGCCTAGGTTTAGGACCAGACAGCTAGCTAGAAGCTGGAAAGGAATAAAGGCGGTATCATCCTCACCCTCAAAAATAAAATGATGGGAGGAAGAAGCCTAACAGGCTCCACAGTGAGGAACTAGAGATCCTCTAGGAATCTTAAAGATTTGGGAAACTGTAATTTCTGTTATTTTGTTACGTCAGTCTGTTTCCCCATAATGACCTCTAGAAAGGAAAGGCCTCCTTAACTAAATTTGATAGGAATCCCTGTGGAAATTTTTCCTAACACATATGTTAACACTTGGTGCACTCTGTAGGAACTTTGAAAAATACCTGTACAACACAAGTGAAGTGTTGCCTTATACTTGAGAGCTGGAGTGTCACCTCATTACAAGTTGCTTCACTTTGCACTTAAAAGTTATACGTAAAGCATGTTTAGCTGTCTTTCTAATTATTAACCAACTTTCACCTATGCCAAGTTTCCCATTCTTAAGTCCTCACCATTTGTGTGGCATTCCACAATATCTGGCACAGTGTAAATGTAATCAATAAAATTAAATTAAAATGCACTTCACAATGTCAAACCCCAGAGCTCTAGATCACACAGGTGGCAAATTCAAATGCATATAAGTGCTGACTGTTATTATTAAATCCCTAAAGTAGGTCTTCTAAACTCAATCACAAGTACTATACAAACTGTCTAACAAGAACAATGGGCAGCCAGGGTGGCTCAGCGGTTTAGTGCCGCCTTCAGCCCAGGGCGTGATCCTGGAGACCCAGGATGAGTTCCGTGTGGGGCTTCCTGCATGGAGCCTGTTCCTCCCTGTGCCTGTATCTCTGCCTCTATCTCTCTCTGTGTGTCTCTCATGAATAAATAAATAAAGTCTTTAAAAAAAAAAAAACTGTCTAACAAGAACAAAATATGGCAAAACTATACAAACTGGGTTTGCTCCTTATCAGCTATGGACAGAAGCAGGATGAGATTTAAGTTACAAAACTCATTTCCCCCCATATTTATCACATTTTCAAATTAAAATAAGTGTTATCCTTCAAAACAGTAATCTTGTTAAGAATAAGGATCTTTAGAGCCCATCCGTTCAGCCACTAAGAAATCCTTTTTTTTTTTTTTTTTTAAAGACTTTGTTTATTTATTCATGAGAGACACACAGAGAGAGGCAGAGACACAGGCAGAGGGAGAAGCAGGCTCCATGCAGGGAGGCCGACGTGGGACTCGATCCCGGGTCTCCAGGACCATGCCCTGAGCCAAAGGCAGACGCTTAACCACTAAGCTACCCTCAACTGCTGAGCTACCGAGGCGTCCCAGAAATCCTGTTTCATTTCTTTATGATCAATCCCCGGATGCTTGTCTCTGCTGCCTTTGGCTGTGCCCCTTTGCCTCCCTGTGGGGCAGTGGAGGGGCAGTCAGCTTCTCTAGCCTAGATCCCAAGAAAGCAGTTATGCAAACACTTGCCTTTTTGTACTGCAGTGAGGAGGAAGCCCTCAGAACTAGAATTAAGAATCCACTATAGGAGTGAACTCAAATCACAATGAGGTGAAGCCTGACCTACCTTTATGAAATACCACGTCCAAAGAGACTTGTGGGAGGTAAATAGTTCACACAGCCATTTTCAACAATTTACCATTTATTTCAGGTTCCAGAGCCAGTGCAGCAAGCATGACAGTTAAGAGGTTACCCTGGAAGCGGGGGTGGGGGTGGGGTGAGCAGTGGCGAGGCGTTTAACAAATGGAGTTCTTCATCTGCCAACATAAAACCCATGGGCTGGTTGCTTACTTCTCTAAACCTCCACTTCCTCTGGAAACACGGAGACAGCGACAGTAGCTACAAATGGCTACAGAGAAGCTGAAGTGAGACATTATCAGCCTGCGGCACTTAATCCAACCCCTGCACTCTGCACTTTTTAACACTATTGTTAGGTTTAGTTGAGTTATTGGGACTTTAGGAACCATCACCCCTGGATTAGAGACAGCAGCACTGAAGCTAGAAAAGGCTTTGAAGTGAAGAGGCCTTGACTCAGAATCATTAGGCCATTGATCAATGCTATGACCTTGGGCCATTTGCCCTTTTAGAACCTAAACCCTAATTCCTAAATCAAGATAATACCCACCTTGCAGATTTAGGGGTAAGGATGTGGTACTTGTTTAACAGATAGTAGTTCCCTATCGAATCTTTCACTATACAATATAGCAAAAGGCAAACAGTTTTTATGGCAAAAACTCAATAGTCTAAACCCTGTACTTACCAAGTATGCACACTATTGTCTGGTTTCTTACCTGTAAAAGGACTGGACCAAATCAGCTCTAATTCCAAAATTCAAATCAATGAAAGACTATTTAAAAATGTCTTTTCCTCTTCATCTTTGTAATCCAAACCACTGCCCCCACCTTCAAAAGAAGACTGCTTAAATGTGTATCTTTTGAGACAAAGTAAAAAGTTTAAATGCTTCTGAAACTTCCCTACCTCTAGGATTCCTGTCCTAAATTTAGGGCAGGAGGAAGAAAGAGGGAGAGACACATGCACTCCTCAAATAAAGCTCCAGGAAAACCTAGAGCTTTCCCCAAAGAGGAGTTCTATAAACTATATATGCAATCTTTGCATAGTGTTTTACACAAATCTAGTTATGAAATCCAAAGATCATGAAACCAGAATTAAGTAACTAACCACAAATGAAGCTCTATCGTTATCGTGTGCTTTAACCATAAAATTTCGAAAAAGCTATAACCCTCTTGTGACCCACATAAAACCACAACTTAAAGTACAAAAATTTAGCCATCTCTTTAGTAGACTATTCTCATTTTATAGATAAAGCCACTAAGGCCCAGACAGTTTAAACCACTCATTTAAAGGGCCACAGCCATAACAGGTTTGAGTTTAGAACTAAGGTTTCTAAGGTCTAGTCCTGGATGCTCTCTGACCAGCTTGTTCTTCCTTTTTTTAGTGTATTATCACCCACAAATTACTTGTATTTGCCAATACTATAGTTTGAAATTAACATTCAAAAAAAAAAATTCCAATGGAGTACTATTGGAATAATTTCCATTAAGATTCTGTGCATTTTCATAGTCCTCGATAAAGTAAGACAATTTCTTAGAATTTTCTTCCTTGGATAATGCTAACAAAATAAATAGTACCCGTGCATGTCAAGACAGTTTCAGAATAATCTAAACACTGCCAAATGCCAGTGCCAAGTACGAAGGACAAGAGCAAGAGTCCTGGATTCTGACCCCACATCTGTATCATAATCACGCAAAGTTCCATTTGTCTGTCTGAATGAAAGCTTAAACCATGTCAAGGCCTTTCAGGTTTCACTGTTTTGCCACCTTTCCCACCTGCCCCTTTCCAAAAAAAAAAAAAAAAAAAAAAAGGTTTTCCACTTCTCAGTTATTTTCCTGGCTTCCAAGTCATTGCTAGAAGCCGATGTTCTAAAAAGCAACCCAAAGCATACATCTATGTTCTCTGGATTACTAAATTTGAAATATTGCCAATGTGGTTATCTTTGATGAGACATCTATTAGACTGTACAAATTTTCAGGAAAAAAAATGATAAAGTAATTAATATTCCACATCACCTTGAGACATTCCTTCACACGTTCTTTATTGTCAAAAAAAAAAAAAAAAAGCTTATTTCACAATTCATTAACTCAAAGGCTATACATATCTTACCCTAGCCCCAAAACACTTTTAATTCCTTATCAACACAAGTATTTTTGAAATTCAGGATGATTCTCCATAATTTTTTTCACACCTCGCAATAAAGGCTAATACCTGAAGAGACTTAAAATACGATAACAATGAAATCACGGTATCATATTCTAAGATGAACACTTCAGAGTTTACTGCGCTATTTGTCTACCTTTACAGCACATCAACTTTCCGAAGCAGTAACTGCAAACTGACCACAAAATTCCCCACCTAATGCCAAATAAGACTTTTCTAGCTCAAAAGCAACGATGATTCATGCAACTTTCCAGGTCCCCAACACTTTGTAAGAGCACAGCTGCTCCACGAAGCCGCAGTCCGCAGGGCGACCGCTCCGCACGCAGGCGCCAGCCCGGGCCGCAGCGCCCCTTCCCCAGCCCAGCGTGGCGAGCCGACTCCGAGCGCCCCTGCCGCGGTCCGGGGCTGCCCACGTACCTGCAGGCTGGGCCTGCGCCGCACGACCTCCTGGGCGCGCCGAAGACCGCTTTATCCCCAACCTGGCTGGCGAAGGTCCCCGAGCCCACGCGCCGCGCGCCCCCGCGCCCGCGTCTGGCGGCCCCGGCGGCCGGGAGCGCGCACGTCGGCGCCCGGGACGCTCGGGAGGTTCCGCCCACTCGGGCACCTCCCCCCTCCCCCCTCCCCGCCCCCCGCCCCCCAGGAGCTCCCGCCCCGCCCTGCCGCTTGCCGAAGCCAGCTCCCGGAGCCCCCAGAAGCCAGGGCTCCCCTCCACCTCCCCTCGGCCCTTCTGCCCCAGCTCTTGGCCTCTATCCACCCTGTTCCGCGCCCCAAGTCGTCAAGACGGCTACGACTTCAGGGTTTTGCTGCTTATCACTACAGAGAAGTAACAACCGTGGGGCTTCTGAAGGCTTACCGCGTTATTCCTGGAATGTCCCTGCCGGGTAGTTTATGCCTCCTGAGATCACCACTGTCAGCCCCGCTGGGGTTCAGCCCTTGCCTCTTGTTCCAAGTGTCCATTATTACTGTCTCCAACTCAATTGTTGTCTCCAACAATTATATGTAAAATGTTTAGGGCAGTACCTGCCATATACAGTATTCCTATCTGATTATCGTGATCATGGTACAGTACATTTAGTTTGGTGCCCTTTTCTGCAAAATCACCCTTATTGCCTGCATATCCAATCAGGCCAGCAGACAAAATCTAGACAGCGCTAGTCATTGCCTTTCAATCAATTTTATTAATGTAAAATACTTGCTCTTGTCTATTCACAAACTATTTTTGTAAATAGTAAGAGTAAAGCAAAACCACACAACAAAAAGCAAAAGACACTCCAGGCCATCACCTCCAATTAAGCATCCCTCAGATTTCAGATGAATAGTCTGTGGAGGCGCCTGTCTTATCTATGCTGCACAAGGTTTCTGGGATCCCATTTCAGATAGTCATTACCAAACATTTCAGACAGTCACTACCAAAAGTTATGAGAAAACAATTTCTTCTCTATTGGATAACACATTTTGTAAAGATTTAAAAAAAAAAAAAAAAACAACACAGGACATCCCGGGTGGCTCAGTGGTTTAGCGCCACCTTTGGCCCAGGGCGTCATCGTGGAGTCCTGGGATCGAGTCCCTGCATGGAGTCTGCTTCTCCCTCTACCTGTGCCTCTGCCTCTCTCTCTGTCTCTCATGAATAAAAAAAAAAATATTAAAAAACAAACAAACAAACAAACAGGGGCTCCTGGGTGGCTTAGTCAGTTAAGCCTGCCTTCTGCTTATGCCATGATCTCAGGGTCCTGGGATGGAGTCCCTCATTGGGCTCCCTGCTAGGCAGAAAGCCTGCTTCTCCCTCTCCACCCTGACCATGCTCTCTCTTGCTACCTCTGTTGCTATCTCTGTCTCTCTCAAATAAATAAAATCTAAAAAAAAAAAAAAAAAAAAGACATACTTCTAAATGATGGAAGTTTAAATTTTGTGGACTTTTGTACTTTAAACGGCTAGAAAAGAGGAATTTTCAGTCTATTAAAACATAACTGATGTCAAGAAGAACTTTCATCTTTAGGTGCCCCTACAAAATACTCACAATGTAAATAAATACAATAGAAACTGTGTTGACCATCACCTACATAACCAATTGTCTCTACGCCCTCTCTAAAAGATCCTGACCCACACCTCCACACACTAAATAATCCAGCTCTCCCTCACTTGAATTCCTGAGTTACTGAGAGTCAGTGTTTGTTCTATCAGCTTATTCCAGCTGTAGTTGTCACTACAATGATGTGATTTATTCCAAATTACGTAAAGAGTGGAGGAAAAAATAATAAAAATCTAGAAGAATTCTACATTCAAACCACTTTGCATGCTCCTCTTTTCTCCCTTAGGCTTCATTATTTGCCCTTATATCTTTATGTTTACATTCTAAGGGGGATTTTACCTCTCTTCTGCTTCAAGATTTCTATGCTGTCTCAGAACGAGAACCATCCACTCCTAGTAGGTCATCTCATTTAAAGAGGATGTAAACTCCCCACTTGCCTGTAGGATAAAGTCCAAATTTCTTATAAAAGGAATAAAGTTCTCTATTTTCTCACTCCAACATGATTTTCCTGCCATCTCCTCAGAGCAGCCCCCACACTGTAACCTGCTACACAGCTCTTCCATTCACAGCCTAGGCTGGTTTACCTGTCCAGCTTGGCTCTCCCAGTTCTCGCTGCCAGCAATACCAGTTCCCTTCTCCTTACCTGTCCACTTTTCTAACTATGCTCAAGTCACCACCACTATGAAGACTTTCTGGCCAAGCACCCCTCTCCTCAATAGTTTTGGCCAACAGAGTTTGCTGCTCCTTCCTCTGGACCCACTCTAATCTATACAGGTTTCCAGCGTGAGACCTGTAACATGTTACTCTAATTACACAGTACATGTCTGCCTCCTTAGCTTGAGATTCTCAAGAGAAGGTACAATGACTTATTTGGCTTTGTACACTCTAATGCTGAACAGAGTCTGGTAAGGGTATTTTGGCTTACCAAACCCCTTCACACTCTACGTGCTCTATTGAATTGACAAAGAATGGTGTCCCTAAAGTTGTGCAATGCTGTAACCCTAAATTCAACAGAGACTTAATGTGTATGTTTGAGAAATGAATAAATGATAAACAGACGTTCAAGTTCAGACTAGCCACGATAAGAATAGTATAGTTCTTCTTTAAACATAGATAATCAACTTGATGTCACAGTAAGGCCTGCATTCAGGATGGTTTTTCAGAGGTGGAAATGTTTCTAGTGTTACTATTTTTAGTTTTCTTTCAAACAAGACAAAACTGGCAAGGGTACTGCCACTGAAACCATGATCCCAGGACAGGCACTGAGACAAAGCATCTTTCCTCAGGCAAACCCGTCAAAGTTTAGCTATGCAGATTCACAAACATCAGGAAGTCTGTAAGTTAAAGAGGAAATATTAACTTATCTACAGCCAACTCAGGATTTTTTTTCCTTCAGATTTGCAGTACCACAGAAATTCTAGCTGACATCACAAAAGATTGGTAGGCTTTCAGAACTGGGACTCTGTCCTATTTTCAACTTGAAACTTCTGGTCATAATACAGTAAATGATAGGAAAACATACTGCTTATCTACCATCCCAGTGATAATACTATTTTAGAGGATCCCTGGGTGGCTTAGTGGTTTAGCGCCTGCCTTCGGCCCAGGGCGTGATCCTGGAGTCCCAGGATCGAGTCCCACATTGGGCTCCCTGCATGGAATCTGCTTCTCCCTCTGCCTGTGTCTCTGCCTCTCTCTCTGTGTGTGCCTCTCATGAATAAATAAATAAATAAAATCTTTTTTAAAAAATACTATTTTATCTCTGATTTTATAGTAAGTATCTTACGGTTTTTCCCATAGGAAGTGAACAAGTAATATAATATTATCCCTTCTCTAAAGCCTGGGGTACTAGCAATAATGCTAAAATTAAATTCAAAATATACCTTAGATTATGTTCTTATGAAATCAGTAATTGTCCTAGTATTAAAAGACTTAACTTCTTATCTATGATCAAACTGACAATCAAAAACTTTTTAACCTATTATTCATTCCTACACTGAACCAAATTGTCACATTTGTAGAGCACTGTAGGAAAGGCTGGATAAGAGGAATAGTGAGGCTCAAAAGGGTTCCCAAACATTTTTCCAGCACCAGAGAGGAACATCTTGATTCCACTGAATAATTAAGCCAGGTAAAATCAGGGAGGATGACTTGGGATAAGTATGGTTAACAGAATTAGACTGAATCATTCACATCAGGAGCAAAAAGAGCACCCTCAAAATGACTATTTTATGGGTGCCTGGGTGGCTCAGTCAGTTAAGCATCTGCCTTCAGGTCAGGTCATGATCCCAGGGTCCTGGGATGGAGCCCCATGTCTTTGGGCTCAGCGGGAAGCCGGCTTCTTCCTCTTCCCTCTGCCCCTCCCCCGCCGCTTGTGCTCCTATTCTGTCAAATAAATAAATAAAATCTTTTTTTAAAAAAGGTGAAACATTGTTCAAAAAAAATAACTATTTTATTCACTTGCCTGTGAATCTACCTAATTCAAAGAGGGTGAATACCATGTCAGGCTCTGAGGTATTGTAGGTTAGGTGGGATATTTATAAGTTATGATTGAATGTTATAATTTAATAAGCAAAGACAAGCTGAGAACTATATGGCAGCTCCTCCAACAAGCATACTATTTAAAAACACTATTTAAAGCTACTCACCAGAAGAAAAGTACTCAACTTTGCCCCCATATGAGCCTAGGCCACTCAACTTGTCTGTGTGCTATATGTTGAAACAAAGTATCAAGACATATCCATAATGAAAACAAAGCCAAAAGGAAAGTTGTGGACAAGTCTTTATTCTCTGAGGCTCAATATACTTCCTTTGAAAAAGTCCAAGATTGATAGTTTTTTAATTTATTATGTTAATTCTAGTATAGTTAACATATGGTGTTATGTTAGTTTCCAGTGTACAATATGATTTAACAATTCCATATATTACCTAGTGTTCATTATGATAAGTATACTCTTAGTCTCCCAAAAATTAATATATGTAAAGCACTGAGAATAATTCCTGACACATAGTAAGAGGTATATCCCCCATTATCCAAAAGTAGAGCATTTCTATGAGGATTTCTGATTACCTGACGATCTATCTTTCTAACAGATGCACAAAATACATTGAGATAAAGCACTAATCCTCAGAAACACAGTTCAAAGCTATGGTGGCTTGATGTTGAGATGCTAAGTGTAGCTTCCAGGGAAGGACCTTGGTGGAGCCACTCTAGCTGCTGGGGTGCATAATGCCTCTAATAATGACTCACTGCAAAACAAATGCTGAACACCACTTTTGCTTTTTGCCCTTTTTTGTAAAAGTAAAAATCCTCTTTGGAAACAGATACAAATGCAGGTCTTTCATAAAAGTAAAGTGACGTAACAAAAGCTTTAAAAAAGCAGGAGGGGGGCGTTTGGGTGGCTCAGTTGGTTAAACATCTGCCTTTGGCTCAGGTCATGATCCCAGGGTCCTGGGATGGAGCCTCATGTCAGGCTCCCTCCTCAGTGGGGAGCCTCCTTCTTCCTCTCCCTCTGCTGCTCCCCCTGCTGGTGCTCTCTCTCTCTCTCTCTCTCAAAGAAATAAATTAAATCTTTAAAAAAAAAAAAAAAAAAAAAGCAGTGGATACGTGTAGCTATTTTTAATAAAAACCTTTTAGAAAAAGCAGTGGATACATGTAGCTATTTTTACTACTTTTGGTCAGATAATGGGTACCATAATAAAGGAAGACATTTTATTACGTAGCTCATCAATTTAATAAGTCACCATTATCTCTCCCAGTTTCCTGACTGCTGCCCACTCCTCCCTCCTCACCTACTCTTTCTTCTCTTTGCTTGCTCAGTTCAGTCACAATTGTCTCCTTGTGGCTCCTACAGCATTCCAAGGATGCTTCTACCTCAGGGCCCTTGCACTCTCCTCCAGATATGCTTATGCCCACTTGTTCACTTGCTTAGAGTGTCTTTTCAGTGAAGCCATTCCTCACAATCCTATACAAAATAAATCTTCCTTCCACAAACTCCCCCTTAATATATTTTATTTTTCTCCATAGTACTTATCACCATCTGACATGTAGAAACCATTTATTTTCTGAACCCACTTCAGAAAACACACTAGAAAGTAAGTTCCCCAGAGGAAGGAACTTTGTCATTTTGTTCACTGTTATATAGTAGATGTTCCATAAATATTTGTTGAATGAATTCAACAAATATTTAATGTATCTATGTGCCAAGGGCTTTTTTTTTTTTTACACATTATTTCATTTTAGTCTCCCAAACATTTAAAGATTTTATTTATTCATTCATGAGACACACACAGAGAGAGGTAGAGACATAGGCAGAGGGAGAAGCAGGCTCCCCATGGGGAGCCTGATGTGATACTCCATCCCAGGACCCCAGGATCACCACCTGAGCCAAAGGCAGATGCTCAACCACTGAGCCACCCAAGTGCCCCCAAACATTGATTTTTTTTTAAAGATTTTATTTATTGGGCAGCCCTGGTGGCACAGCAGTTTAGCACCGCCTGCAGCCCGGGGTGTGATCCTGGAGACCTGGGATCGAGTCCCACATCGGGGTCCCTGCATGGAGCCTGCTTCTTCCTCTGCCTGTGTCTCTGCCTCTGTCTCTCTGAATAAATAAATAAATAAATCTTTAAAAAAAGATTTTATTTATTTATGAGAGTGCGTGCACACAGAGGGAGAGGAAGAAGCAGACTCCTTGCTAAGCAGGGAGCCCAATGCAGGGCTAGATCCCAGGACCCTGAGATGAGGAGTCGAAAGATGACCTGAGCTGAAGGCAGATGCTTAACCAACTGAGCCACCCAGGCGTTCCCCCCGCCCCCCCCCCACCTCAAACATTTAAAGTACATATTATCACCACAATTTAAAAAATAAAGAACCTAACGCCTGATGAAGTTAAATATATATTACCTATAATCACAGGCTTCCAAGTAGCGGGGTCAAGATTTAATCCCAGGTCTGAGTCTAAAGTCCTTAGCCACATAAGTTAAAGGGATCACTTGGGTACTAAGATTTTACGTATTCATTCAACAAATATTTATAGAGTTCCTATGCTGACACATACTTATGATAGTCCCTGAGGGCACAACAATGAATTGCTACCTGGAGAATCTGTGCCATTGATTCACCAAAAATTCAGCAGAAAATAGTAATTCTTTGAAATACGACATTGAGAGTCAAAAATCCATCAGCAGCAATGACTGGCTCTCAGTGTTTTCCAGTATGCTAACCCTTACTCTAGTAGGGAAATTATTATGAAACAGTAGCCAAGAGGCTTTCAGATGGGCGTAGGGATGTATAAGAATATCCTGCAGTTTTCTAAAGCTCCCCCCCCCCCACAGGTTCCTGAAATTCTGGCACAGCTCAGCTGATTTTAAAAAATGGGGTGAGGGGGCAGGTCCTATGTAATTCTAAAATAAGACATTTTCTTCCCCTCTGAGAATCACATTTTCCTTCCCTTACATAGCTCACCGTGCTTTGCCACTTCTGAAATGCCTGTTTGCCCAACAGTAAGAATGTAATTGTAGAGGTTTATTCAGACACAAAATATCATGAAACTTTAGACCCTATAGGATTTTCCCTAAGGACCCAAGGCTAAAAGTCCCATAGAAAAGGGGGAAGGAGAAATAAAATGCAAGGAATATTACTGGGCTAGAGCTTACATGTATTATCTCACTTATCTGAACAAACAGGCAAGCTAGCAAACATTCCAAAGAGCAAGCCAAGTAACTTCCCTAAGCCACACGGTCCATCCACCACACCCACCTCCACGGCAGCACCTGGGTAAGTTCCTCAAGGGTCCGATAGTCTTTACAGCTCAGACGCGGCACGTAGGACCCCAGTACAGGGACGAGCCCATCAGGATGACCGGTCTCGTCCTCACCCCAGGAGATAATTCAAGAGTCCTCGCAGCCACATTTCCAAATCAACAAATGGGCGGTGGAAAACTAAATCTACCCAAGAGAGTCGCGCTGTGGTGAACCTTACCCTGACCTGACTAGAAAACACTGGAAAATGGTAGGGGGGGGGGGGCGCTGCTTTTTCCATCTGACAGACTCTGCGGCCTGCCCGCTGTCATTCCTGACCGCGTCATCCCGTGTGTCACACGGCGGGCGCCTGAGGCCCTGGCGACGAGCAAGCAGAGCCCTGCGGCCGTCACTCCCGGGGTCGGGAGACGGAGACGGAGACGGCGGCGGGCGGCGGGGGGCGGGCGGCGGGCCGAGGGCCGCGGAGGGGACCGGCCCAGGCGGCCAACAGCCAGGAAAGGGTGACCCGGGCCGGACAGGTCGAGGGAGACGCCGGCGGGAAGGGCAGACCTAGGCTGGGCGGGCCAGCGGCCACGGCGCCCCGGGCCACCCGCGACCCGCAGGCAGGAGGACCCAGCGAGCCACCGCGGTGCTTACCAGCTCCGAGGGCCGCGCCGGGCGAAGCGAGCGGGAGCTTCCTCGGGGAGAGGCCCGCAGGGTCAAGCAGAGGGCCGAAAGGAAGAGTTCTCGCGAGAGCGCCGCCTTCCTCCCACGCCTCACGCCACACATCTGACAGTCTCGCGAGACCTCGGCTCGGGTCAGCCCGCAGCCCCCGCCCGCGCCCGCGCCCGCGCCCTGTCCGCCTCCCCCGAGTCGCTCACGTTAAGTAAAGCAAGTTTGTTGAAGGCAGACTCCGCCGAGGATTCTCTCTGTGCTCCGTGATGGTCTCACAAATGTCCTCGTAAACAGATTTTAGCTTTAATGTACACATGCAAAAATAGACGTCAGAAGACGCAAAAGGGCAAATCCTGTGTGAATCCAATTACATAAGGTCGCTGGAATAAGTCAGATTCATAGAAGCAGAAGACACAACAGTAGGGCGCCCGGGTGGCTCGGCTGGTCCGGCCTCCGCCTTGGGCTGCGGCCAAGGTCCTGGAGTCGAGGGTGGAGCCCCCAGGCGGGCACTTGCTCTGGGGCAGTCGGCTCCTCCCTTTGCCCTTCATCCAGCTCTTGCTCTCTCTCTCTCTCTCTCTCTCTCAAATATATAAATAAAATATTGTTTTTTTAAAAAAGGAATAAAAAGAGAACACAAGGTGCTTTCCACAGGCTGGGGGGAGGAGTAATTGTATGATTACGGACTTTGAGGTTAAGATGATGGAAAGTTATGGAGATGCATGTAGTGATGACTGTACAACAGTGTGAATATTTGTAATTCCACTCAACTGTAAACTTAAAAAAGTGGTTAAAGTGGTAGCTTTTACAACCTGGATATTTTGCTACAGTTTTTTAAATTTTAGCGAATTTAGAGGTCAGAGTCCAGATTCCAAGCCCCATCATGATTCCAAAGCATGTGTTCATTTGCACCACATCATACCACTTGCCACACCCCACAGCTCTGTACTTCTCAAAATTTGCCCCGTGTGGCATTACCCACATTAGAACATTGTTGTTTATTTGTGATCAGATATTAATATAGGAATCTTAATGTCTCAGTTTTGACAGAGGTCCCCAGTACTCAGCTATCTGCTCTCCATATTTCCCGCAAGGTGAAAGACCATCTAAGTAGGTCCCACCAAAGAGTGACAAGGAGCAAGGCAATCTCAGGAAAAAGCAATGGGAAATGTGAGTTCAAATGCAGAAGCTAAAAGGCAGTCATAGCCTGTATTGGAAGGTGAGCTGTGGAGAAGGAGGAGCAGCAGGGCATGTTGGAGAAGCCCACAAAAGCCCGAAGGGGAAGAAAATCACTCTAAACACTGCCACTAGCCAAGGAAGCCAACCAAGCCTGTACCTGACCCTTAATTATCTTGTCCTCCACTGCAATTCAGTTGTAGACTCTAGATTGACACTTTTTTTTGTAACTAAAGATGACCAAAACACTTTTTAATTATCTTCGGACCAAAAACACCAAAAGACTTGCCTAGATTGCTCAACTAGTCCACATAGTATGTTTAAACAGGTAGAGTTCAAGGGCAGAGGAAAAATAAAGCTCTTCACTGATTGCCCACAAATTGTTCAACAAAGGACTATTTGCTTGTGATCTGTCACGTACACACGCAACTCTAAACTGGTCAGGACTGCCAGACCTTACTTCTCTGGTTCATGGCTTAGCCCCAGGCCCAGAACATTACCTGGTCCAGGCACTCAGTAGAGACCTGGAGTGAACAAATGTTCTCTAACACAGAAACAGCAACAGGTAATCAACATTGTTACCGTTTTAAGTTCCTAAGTTTTGAGGTGATCTGTATGCTGCAAAAGATATTAGAATCCTGCACCCAAGCCATTTCCATTTACCAGACAGAGTCCGCGGCCTTTTAATACCCCCATCAGGTTGTGTGTGATCTTGGAGGCGCTTTTCCCAGGCTGTCCTGCTCTAAACTGCTCTAACCTTAGGGTGCCTAGCAGGCTCAGTTGATAGAACATGGGACTCTTGATCTTGGGGTCATGATTTCAAGCCTCACATTGGGCCTAGAGCTTACTTTAAAAACAAATAACAACAACAACAAAAAAAAAAAAAAAAAAAAAACCCTGCCCTAACCTCAAGAAAACACAAAGGTGTGTGTGGGACACAGTGCTCTCTAAAGAAGACGAAGGAAGAGTAAACATGGAAACCTCAAAGAATTGGGATCCCTGGGTGGCTCAGCAGTTGAGCAACTGCCTTCAGCCCAGGACATGATCCCGGAGTCCCAGGATCAAGTCCCACATTGGGCTCCCTGCATGGAGCCTGCTTCTCCCTCTGCCTGTGTCTCCGCCTCTCTCTCATTCTATCATAAATAAACAAAATCCTTAAAAAAAAAAAAAAAAAGAAAAAGAAAGAAAGAAAGAAAGAAAGAAAGAAAGAAAGAAAGAAAGAAAGAAAGAAAGAAAGAAAAAGAAAACCTCAAAGAAAAAGAGGGATCTGATTTTATCTTGAAGACACATGTATTTTTTGGATTGTTCACCAGATAGCTGGACAGCAGGGCACCAGACTGCAGACATATCAAAAGTGACATAAGCAGCAGTGGTCCCTAAGTAGGAGACATATAATGATCTCTTGTAGTATATACTATAAAAACATTATAACTTTTATTCATTTTTTTTGTCTCCTTTCAGTGTTTGCATGCTTTGTAATACACACATAATTTATAAACTAATGTATAATAATTGATAAACTAAAAGCATACAGAGATTCAAGTGTTTGCTCAAAAACTTTTTTACTGTTAGGTAGGGTTACACAATCATAGATTGTCAGAGGCCAAAGAAAAACAAGACCTGGCCTGGGGCAACTTGGGCCCTCTCAGGCTGGGAGCCCTAGGCCCACCACCAGCACATTACATTATCCATTCAACTGACAATACAGGTCCTTTCTGGGTCACTCTGCCACCACTTTATAGCTGCAGGTCTCCTTGTTGAGGATTGTCTGGCACTTGGTTTTTGTCATAATATAGGGGTGTAGCAGGGCTGTCACTGAGACAAGAACAAGGCCTATTCAAAGGGATAGGATGCCCATCCTCTCCAGGACTAGCTCTATGAAGCTCTATGATGGAAGCAGCCCATCCTCCAACTCTCTAGGATGCCCCTCACCAACTTAAGGCCATTCTTTGGCAACACCAAAGTGCCACCTTCAGGAACATAGACCTGAACACATGGAACCTGAACTATCAGCATGTAGGCCATCCCTGGCATCATTCCTAAATTCCATCCTGCCCTGCATGCACAGAAAGATAACAGTAGGTTCTGACAGGCCCAGAAGCAGATCTGGGCTCCTGTCGGGCCAGGAAACTTGTTCCAGCCTGATTCTTCTTTTTTTTTTTTTTAATTTTTATTTATTTATGATAGAGAGAGAGAGAGAGAGAGAGAGAGAGACAGGCTCCATGCACCGGAAACCCAACGTGGGATTCGATCCTGGGTCTCCAGAATCGTGCCCTGGGCCAAAGGCAGGCGCTAAACCGCTGCGCCACCCAGGGATCCCAGCCTGATTCTTCTTGCTCTCCCTACTTGGGATGTGCCATCAGTAGTGCTGCTTGAAGATAGGAAAGGAACTGTTGTTCCATCCCTGGCGTGGAGGCTAGTTAGATAGGAGATGGCTTGGCCAACAGATAAAAAGACTCACTCCAGGTGGGGATTATGGAGCTCAGAAAGAATCTCTGTGATACCAGAGAGAGAACCAGTTCCGAACTCAGGTTCGACTGCTTGCTGCTCTAAAATCAACACTTAAGAAACAAGTGATGGTGGGAAAGGTTGCTTTATTCAGGAAACTGGCAACCTGGGAAGATGGTGGACTGATGTCCCAAAGACCATCTTCCCCATTGAGATGACACCAGAGGGAACCCTGGAAGAGGGTTGTATGGCATAGCTACAGTGATGTGGCACTGACCAGGGTGGGAGAGTGCCAACTCTGGGGGACATGGATGTCTTCATTCTTTGGAAATGCACTCTTATGTCAGAAGAGAAACACTTTACTAGCCCTTAATCTGGTCCACTCCAGAGCCACACTGACATTTTATACAAAGACAGTGTCAAATTTCTAGAACCCCAAAATCAAGGTTCAACTCTAACATGTGGTGGCCCAACCAAGGCAATGCCTGGAAACCTGCTTCAGCCAGCCAGCCAGCCAGTCTCCCAATCCAATATCCCTCTTGTTCCATTAAGCACTTAGCATGGGGAACACTCAATAAATATATTTGGAATTTTCCAGACACTTAAAATCTGTAGCACTTGGGTGTTTAAGTCAAGTGCTCATTCCTCTAGTCACTGATAGTGTCTTAAGTCTCTCTGAGGCACTTGTTAAAACTCAGATTCCTTTGCCCCTGTAGATTCTGATTTAGTAGGTTCTGGGATAGGCCCCAGAAATTTGTATTTCATCAAAATTCCCAGCTGAGTCTGTGATCAGGCAAATTTGGGAAACACTATGTATGCCAATGCTTCTGTCATTAGAGCAGCTCCTGTTCTTGCAAACACTATATGGGCCAAGGCTGGCTTGAAGACATCAGATGGACTGTGGGGGAGGGGTGCACAGAGTGGCTCTTATGGACATAGTTGCTAAGGAAACAGGACAATTAGGGCCACAGTTTGGGTACTCTCTGTTTTATCACCCCAACCACTAGACTTTTGGCGTCCACAGTAATCCAGCAGAATACACCTACACAACCTTTGTGCTAACTTGAGTTAAACTGAGCAGTGAAGCAACATGGAGTTTAGAGTGTAAAGCACACTACAGATCTGCACCTTCACATCCAATCCCTTTGCTATGCTCACAGCCACTCCTGTTCTCGCAAATGGCTACAAGCCAAGGCTGAAGTGACACTGGCTAACTTATACAATACCTTCAGATGATTGGTTATTATTTCCTACACTGAGCAACTCATGTGGATGTAGGTATTTAGTAATAAAATATTTATCAAGTTCCAAAACCTACTTAAAGGAAATAAGCCTGGGGTGGAAGTAACCTAAATGTATGGAACATAATTCAGCCTTAAAAAGGAAGGAAATTCTGAGACATGCTACAACACGGATGATCCCTGAGGACATTATATTGAAATAAGTCAGTCACAAAAAGACAAATACTGTACAATAGCACTTATAGGATGTACCTAAGGTTATCAAATTCATAGACACAGAGTAGAATGGGGGTTGCCAGGGATGGGGTGGAGAAAAGAACAGATAGTTGTTTAATGAGTGTGGAGTTTCAGTTTGGGAAGATGAAAAAGTTCTGGAGATGGTTACACAGAAATATGAATGTACTTTAATGCCACTAAATTTCACACCTAAAAATGGTTAAAATAATAAATTTTATGTTTTATATATTTTACAGTAAAAGCAAGCAAGCAAGCAAGCAACCTTTGAAAAACTAAATCCCCTTTGGGATGGAAATTTCAAAGAAGGGAGTAGCTATTCCTCAGAGAGCAGCCCAACAGAACTGAATCCCCTGTTTGCCCTACTGGCTCGAGACTTCCTTGTTGCAACACTTAATTCCATCTTGGTCACAAAAACGCTCCTCACCAATCTTGGTTTTCCACTTTGAGTTTAGCAAGTGTGTGACTCCATCAAGATCCTTGCCTTCTAAAATAATACATGTAGGGATCCCTGGGTGGTGCAGCGGTTTGGCGCCTGCCTTTGGCCCAGGGCGCGATCCTGGAGACCCGGGATCGAATCCCACGTCGGGCTCCCGGTGCATGGAGCCTGCTTCTCCCTCTGCCTGTGTCTCTGCCTCTCTCTCTCTCTCTGTGACTATCATAAATAAATAAATTTAAAAAAATAAAAATAAAATAAATAAATAAAATAAAATAATACATGTAGCATTGTGACAACGTCATTGGAGTCCCCAAGGCGTGCAACATGGGCCAGCCATTGCCATCTGCACCTCTCTCAGAGAGGGACAATCTCATCAATATTAAGGGCGTCTAAGAAAAGTGCTTCTGAGTCCATGCACAGCTAAATTCCAGTACTCCCAACTGATCATATTTTCTTACAGCAAGCTTAAATCCTTCCAAATTTTATTTAAGAACAGATGTTTCAAGAAAAAATAAGGCCTTCCTCTTTAATCAGATAGCTGTTGTGAGCCTAAGGGTACCTGGGGCCAAGGGTTTTGTTTGTTTGTTTGTTTGTTTGTTTTCTGTTGGATTATCTTCAGGTAAATGCTCCATTTCTCTTTTTTGGTTCTGAACCCCAAATGTACGTGTAAAACATCTCAAGTATTTTTAAATTTACACCTAGGTCCCACCTCAGAACAATGCAATCAGAATCTCTGAACACAGGGTCGAGCTTGCCATAGTTTTAGAAAACTCTGCAAGTGATTTAAATGTTCAACTAAGGTTGAGAGCCACTGCTTTAGATCCTTGGTGATCCAAGTGTGCTTGAAGAACTAGCAGCATCAGTACTACCTGAGGCCGTATTAGGCAGGGAGACTCTTACTCCCATTCCAGGCCCACAGAATCAGACCTGTATTTTATTTTACTTTTTAAGATTTATTTATTTATTCATGAGAGAGACAGAGAGAGGCAGAGACAGAGACAGTCCCACTGCAGGGAGCCTGCTGTGGGACTCGATCCCAGAACTCTGGGATCACGCCCTGAGCTGAAGGCAGACGCTTAACCGCTGAGCCACCCAGGCATCCCAGAATCTGTATTTTAATAAGATTCCCAGAGGGTCTGCATGCACATTAAAGTTTGTGAAGTACTGCTTTGGAACAATTGATGGTTTTCAACCTTGGCTGTATGTAGGAGTTGTTCAAGAAACTTTTAAGCTGTGTAGTTCCTACCCTGGAGATTCTGATTTACCTGGTCTAGGATGGGACCTAAGCATTGCTAAGTTTCAAAAACCCTCCACGAAATTCTCAAATAGCTAGGGTTGAGAACTACTGCCTTATATAAATGGCATATTAAAGTTCCTCACTTTATTCCATTTATATATTTGCCCTAGCCCTCCTTCTCATCTAGATTCAAAGGCCTTCATCCACCAATAGGCTGCAATAATATAATACATTGAGGAGCCAGGACCTACCATTAGATAAATCACATGGAGTGTTCTTATTAGGTATAGCATTGAGCATTGCATAAAGACACAAAGGTGGTCAAAACCCTGAGGCTGCCAGAACATTATGTAATGTAAAGCAGGATCCGAAAGGAGAACCAATGAATTCAGATGTAATTACTGAGTAAAGTCCTATAGCAGGATCTCTGCTGGCTTCTGGTAGATAGTTTAAAGATGGAGCTTTGGGGCGTGTGGGTGGCTCAGTCAGTTAAGCATCTGCCTTCAGCTGGGGTCATGATCCCAGGGTCCTGGGATTGAGCCCCATGTTGGGCTCCCTGCTCAGTAGGGAGCCTAGTTCTCCCTCTCTTCCCCACTCCTGTTCCCTCTCACTATCTCTGTCTCTCTCTCTCTCAAATAAATAAATACAATCTTTTAAAAAAAATAAAATAAAGATGGGGCTTCTACCATCAGGTAATCTAGCAAAGTAGCAAGACATACACCATAACGCTTAGTAAATTGCAAAGAGTGGGCAGCCCTGGTTGCCCAGTGGTTTAGTGCCGCCTTCCGCCCAGGGTGTGATCCTGGAGACCGGGGATCCAGACCTGGGATCCAGACCCGGGATCAAGACTTGCGTTGGGCTCCCCGCAGGGAGTCTGCTTCTCCCTCTGCCTGTGTCTCTGCCCCTCTCTCTCTCTGTGTCTCTCATGAATGAATAAATAAAATCTTAAAAAAAAAAAAAGTTGCAGAGAGAGCTAAATGTGAGTCCCAAGTCATAGAGCAATGAGTGTGCTATTTTATTACAAAGGAAGTTCAAGAAACCCTTGTGGAGGGATCCCTGGGTGGCGCAGCAGTTTGGCGCCTGCCTTTGGCCCAGGGCGCGATCCTGGAGACCCAGGATCGAATCCCACATCAGGCTCCCGGTGCATGGAGCCTGCTTCTCCCTCTGCCTATGTCTCTGCCTCTCTCTCTCTCTCTCTCTGTGACTATAAGAAAGAAAGAAAGAAAGAAAGAAAGAAAGAAAGAAAGAAAGAAACCCTTGTGGATAGGTGATTTTTAGCTGCTTTTTCAGAGCATGTATAATTCAAAGGACAGAAATGAGGCAGTAAAGGGACTTTCAGGAAGATAATAAAACACTGATAAAGATACAGACACACAAAAAAACACAATAGGAGACTTGATGAGGCAACTGGGTTAGTCCAAATTCTCAGACCACAAGGCTAAGAACCTTGTTTCCAGATGACTATGGCATCTTGAGTGCTACATGAATATATCAGTTCATCTAGGCTAATACTAGATCTGTAGGACAAAGAAAAGTATCAAGTTGGTTTTTTTTAAAGGATTTTATTTATCTATTTTGAGAAAGAGAGAAAGAGAGCATGAGACTGGGGCGAGCGGCAGAGGGAGATGTGGACTCCCTGCTCAGCAGGGCTCCATCCTGGGACTCCCGGATCATGACCTGAGCTGAAGGCAGACGCTCAACCAAATGAGCCACCCAGGTGCCCCATTATCAAGTTGTTTTGTCAACGTTTTGAGATAAGCAAGCTAGATAAATAAACTTTAACATAAAAATTTAGGGATCCCTGGGTGGCGCAGCGGTTTGGCGCCTGCCTTTGGCCTAGGGCGCAATCCTGGAGAGCTGGGATCGAATCCCACATCGGGCTCCCGGTGCATGGAGCCTGCTTCTCCCTCTGCCTATGTCTCTGCCTCTCTCTCTCTCTCTCTCTCTGTGACTATCATTAATAAATAAAAATTAAAAAACAAAACAAACAAAATTTATAGGAACCTTTTAAAAAGGAAGATGGGCTGAGTGTTCTTGTTCTGTAAGATGTCTAAAATTAATCACAAATGGATGCATCTTGGAGTAGTGTGTTATTGATATAAGAATAAAAAGACATAGGTGACAAAAATAGAAAACCCAGAAAATATGTATAAAAATTTATATAAAATAAGCTTAGCCTTTGAAATCTGTAAAGAATGATCATTCAATAAATGGTATTAGAACAAGTGGTAGACTATTTGGGAAAAAACAAAATTATTTTCTTTAGTTCCCACAACAAAATAAATTCTAAAAGGATTCAAAGGCTAAATTTTTACAATAATATCACAAATTCATCATGGGAAATATAGATAAATATTTATCTTATTCTAAGCAGAAAGGAAAAATAAAAGAAAGAGGTTTGAATGTGCAAAAGCTGTGAGTCCATCAACAAAACTAAAAAACAGGGCAGCCCCCGGTGGCGCAGCGGTTTGGCGCTGCCTGCAGCCCAGGGCGTGATCCTGGAGAACCTGGAGACCCTGGAGACCCTGGATCGAGTCCCACGTCAGGCTCTCTGTATGATGCTTGCTTCTCCCTCTGCCTGTGTCACTGCCTCTCTCTCTCTGTCTCTATGAATAAATAAATAAAATCTTTAAAAACTAAAATTGATAGATAAATAAATAAATAAATAATAAATAAATCAAACTAAACTAAATAACAATGACCAAATTTGGAAAACATTTTCGTTATATGCAGACTTACTTTCTAAATATCAGTGGGATAAAGAAAAACATCCTAGCGGAAAAATAGCAAAGGAAATAAAGGGGCATTTCACACACATGCATGGACCCAAATAGAAATGATAAGCAAACGTATGAAAAGTTTCAACCTACTGATAACACAAGAAATGTAAATACAGGGCAGCCCGGGTGGCTCAGCGGTTTAGCGCCACCTTCAGTCCAGGCGTGATCCTGGAGACCAGGGATTGAGTCCCACGTCTGGCTCCCTGCATGGAGCCTTCTTCTTCCTCTGCCTCTCTCTCTCTCTCTCTCTGTCTCTCATGAATAAATAAATAAAATCTTAAAAAAAAAGAAATGCAAATACATTGATAACATATAACCATAACAGAATAGCAAGAATAATTATTTAATTTCTAATACCCAGGAGAAAATGGAGGCATATGTGGGAAGTGAAATGCACAGGATGGTTTATGTTAGAGCAATTTTTAAGGAAAGGGATGTGGTAAAACATCTCCATATTCTTAAATTGTTTACAATGTTTGACTTCATCTTCTCACCTTGAGGACTTGATTCTAAGAAGGGTGGCACAGAGGAGGAGACAGACACTTCTCAACAATGCTCACTGCAGTAAGAAAATGGGGTGGGGGGCATAACAACAACCCAAATGCCCAATAACAGCGCTGGTTGAGAACATGGTTATTCAGGGGAAAAAGAAAAACAAAACCAAAAATAAAACAAAACAAACAAACAAAAAACCTGGTAAACCAAGGAGGTAAGAGAATATGAAATGCCATGAGCAAATGATCACTACATATCATTAAGTGAAACATTGTGGGTTACATCACAATTACCTACCGTTGTGATAAACAGGAATCTTTACAGGCCTGTGCACCCGAAAGTCACACCAAACTTATGCAAGAGAAAGTAACCATCCATTTGGCACTACTCACAAAGACAACTCACCAGGAACACATTCAGTGTTTACAGAAGGTTGACTACCAACAAGAAACTATGTTTTTAGATGACTTACAAATTGTTCATAAATCAGGTCTCTACCCTAATTATACATTTACTTTTGCCATTTGCCCCCCTACATTTGCCCTAGATGCTAAAGAGCAGAGGAGAGAATTCTGCTTTCCTGAGCCTTCATCCTATGCTGTGTAGATGGCTACGCACATGATTCACAGATGCCAATCACACAGCCAGATGGCTAAGCCCAACGTCAAGAAGGCATCAGAATAGCTCAGCTGGGGATGCCTGGGTGGCTCCGGGGTTGAGCATCTGCCTTTGGCTCAGGGGTGCTCCTGTGGTTCTGGGATTGAGTCCCTCATTGGGCTCCCTGCATGGAGCCTGCTTCTCCCTCTGCCTGTGTCTCTGCCTCTCTCTCTCTCTGTGTCTCTCATGAATAAATAAATAAAATCCCCCCCTCAAAAAAAAGGATAGCTCAGTGGGTCAGCTCAGCAGAGCCATGAGGGCACTGCTCTTAGAGTCTATGGTGAGAGAGGAAGAATGCCCCAAGCCCAGTGTCCAGGCATAAGGGAGCAGCACTATGCAGCCCAGGTTTTCCCTTGACAAGTCACTTGGGCTGGAACAGCTCAAACTTCCTAGAATTCTTCTTGAATCTTAAGTCTTTACTCTCTGCTGCATCAAGCAAGACTTCCTTCTCTTTGTTCAACAGTGATCTTCCAAAAACCCCTGCTTCCTCTCATGATGCCACGAATGGCTTTTAGGGGGTAGCAACAAGCAGAGCCTCCTGGTATATTTGAGGGACTATTTCTATGAGTTTGCTTAGGCTGCCATAACAAAATATCTCAGACCTGAGGGCTTAAACAACAGAAATTTATTTTCTCACAGTTCTGGATGCTACAAGTCTGAGATCCAGGTGTCGGCTGGATTAGTTCCTTCTGAGGCTCTCTCCTTGGTTTACAGATGGCCTTGGGCTCCCTGAGTCTTCACATGGTCTTTTCTCTATGCACATCTGTTTCCTAATCTCCTCCTCATAAGGACACAAGTCCTTACGAATCCAGGAGGAATCCAGTCCTCCTGGATTCTGGCTCATCCTCATTTTACCTCAACCACCTCTTTAAAGGCCCCATCTCCAGGGGCAACTGGGAGGCTCAAGCGGTTAAGCTTCTGCTTCTTGATTTCAGCTCAGGTCATGAACTCAGGGTTGTGAGATTAGGCTTCAGGCTTAGGACCTGTGTCTTGGGTCTTTGGGCTCCGCACTCAGCAGGGGGTCTGCTTGAGGTTCTCTCTCTCCCCTCCTCTCTCTGCCCCTCCCCCCACTGTATACACATGTGCTCTCTCAAATAAATAAATCTTTGAAAATAAATAAATAATGGCCCTATCTTCAATAGAGTCACATTCTGAGGTACTAGGGCTTAGAACTTCAATGTATGAATTTTCGGGGAACACAATTCAACCCCACAACACCATTTTGTCCCTAATTGCTCCCCCCACAGCTTGCTACAGTGCCTAGAACTCCACCCTGGGTTTTCCTCTACTCGTAGGGGATTGCTCAAGCCTCTTAACCAATTGGCTCTCCAGGGGCTTCAGAGTTGACCACAGTGATCCTTCTTAGTGCCATCCTCTACCAGCCCTAAAGTCAGTCTTGCTATCCCCCAACACTGCTAGGGGGACTCTCCTACCCCCTTGAAGTCCTGCCTCCCCACTCACCAGGGAAACCACAGACTCCTGCACACTTCTGCTTTCACCTGCATATGTTTAAACCACATCAACTCTAAGTTCCTGGAAATTAAGAGCATATTTCTCATGGTGTGTAGCCCCTCAGTTTCTTCTGAAACACCAAGTTTGAAGAATTTCCTAGGGTACGAGTCCCATTATACATAGGTAGCAGGTAGGACTTGCTGTCCTAGCATACTTGTCACAGGCATGTGACCTCAGTGCCACCATCAAACACACTGAGGACTCCCTTAAAGAGGATGCATGGGAACCGCTTACTAGGAGCAATGGTGGTGGAGGAAGCAGCTCCTAGCACAAGGGTTTATGGAGTTCAGCATGCAGTGCCAGTGGCATGAGCAGCTGTGACTCTGACCAGTGACAGTGAGGTATTTCAGCAGCCATACGCAGTGGGGTTTGGAGTTTCTATCTGATAAACCAAGCCTACATCTCTGGCCTCCCACAAAGCCTGCAAGTTGACCGTTAGTTTTAATAAATACCTTTCCTGCTCACACAGACTGGAGGCGGTTCTGTTGTTTACAGCTGAGAACTCTCTGACCAAGACTGTGACCATAACTTCTCTCTGTTGATGTCTTTTCCAATGACTGGCACAGTGTCTGGCACAGAGCAGCCATGCAGGATAGAATCAGCTGGATTAATGCAGGTATTCCAGAGCAGGAGAAAGATCCTGATATTGTCATTCAGTGCCACAGTTAGAAAGAGCTCATTTGACACTTGTTGGGTGCTAGCAGGAAGGTGATTCTGCCTTCCCACCCCCTCATACCCCTGCCCCTCACCCTCAGGAGACTGAGTGATGGGGAAAGGACCTCGTGAGCAGCAGTGAGGGCTGCCTACAGGGAGGGGGCAGAAAGGAAACCAAAATGAGCAGCCCTCCCCAGATGTCTCACAGCCAGCTCTACTGAAACCTGCCAGATTGATTTTCAGTGTTTGCTCCCGCTTCAATTTTCATCTTTATGGACTGAATGAGCCTTATTTTTCCCCTTATTTTATTTTTTTAAAGATTTTATTTATTTATTCATGAGAGACAGAATGAGAGAAACAGAGAGAGGCAGAGACACAGGCAGAGGGAGAAGCAGGCTCCATGCAGGGACCTGATCCCAGGTCCCCAGGATCATATCCCGGGCTGCAGGCAGCACTAAACCGCTGTGCCACCAGGGCTGCCCTCCCCTTATTTTAAAATTTACTTTAGATGCACACATGCACGCATGCACACACACATACACTCCACACACGTAATAGAAAAAAGGAAAGGTAGAGATAAGCAAAAGAAAAAGTTCTGTGGGATGCCTGGGTGGCTCAGCAGTTAAGTGTCTTCGGCTCAGGTCCTGATCCCAGGATCCGGGATGGAGATCCGCATCCGGCTCCTTGCGGGGAGCCTGCTTCTTCCTCTGCCTATGTCTCTGCCTCTCTCTCTCTCTCTGTGTCTCTCATGAATAAATAAAATAAAATCTTAAAAAAACAAAGTTCTGTGGTTGTACTGTGCAAAGACAGCTAATGTGAGCATCTTGAAGGATTTCCATGAAGAGCTTCCTAGGTATATTTTCATATAGGAGAGGCAAAAATCATATGCATGTTTCCCCAGGCTGAGACATCATATATAATGTTATACATAGACTAGAGCATATTGTTATAGAACCTGCTTTTCTCATTGAGCTATGCTATGGCTGTCTTTGCATATCAATAAATAGAGGTCTGATCACCATTTCAGTGGATACATTTTATTTCCATGGAATGGCTGAGCCCACATTTATTAGGTCAATGTATTGTTGAACACTCATGTTGTTTCTGACATTTGAAAAAGTTTTGGAACATTAAATTAGGAATTTTCTCCCTTAGATTTTATCCTTTAAATGAAAATTTCCCCCACACTTAAGCTAATTTCCTTAGGACAAATTCATAGAGGTAGAATTTCTGGGTTAAAGGTATTATTATTTCATTATTTGCTAAACAAATAGGTAGAAATGTTATTTAGTTTTATTTTTCTTTGATGATTGACAAGACTAGACATTTTTTGGTATACTTATTGGCCAACTGTATTTCTTCTTTTGTGTATAGCCTATTCACGTGGGTATTTTACCTACTTTTCTGTTCTAAGGTGCTTATTTTCTTTTTCTGGATTTTAACTAAACAGGCTCTTAATGTTTTAAAGATATTTAATTTTCAACTGTTACAAATGTTATCAATAATGTCCTCAGTTATTCATAGTCAGAACACTGACTCCCGAGTTAAACCTAAGGAATGAGAAATTTTCCTTGCTTTTATTTTTACCTTTAAAATGATATATTTTGGGAGTCTGGGTGGCTCAATTGCTTAAGCATCTGCCTTTGGCTCAGGTCATGATCCTGAGTTTTGGGATCAAGCCCCATGTTGGGCTCTCTGCTCAATGGGGAGCCTACTTCTCTTTCTCTCCCCAGCTCTTGCTCTCTCTCTCGCTATGTCTTTCTCTCAAATAAGTAAATAAAATCTTCTAAGAAAAAAAAGATATGTTTTGACATATGGAAATTTTAAATCTTTATTTAGATTTGTAAAATATCAGGGTGCCTGCGTGGCTCAGTGGTTGAGTGTCTGCCTTTAGCTCAGGTCATGATCCTGGGGTCCTGGAATTGAGTCCTGCATCAGGCTCCCTGCAAGGAGTCTGCTTCTCCCTCTGCCTATGTCTCTGCCTCTCCATGTGTCTCTTATGAATAAATAAGTAAAATCTTAAAAAAAAAGGTTTGTAGAATATCTAGTATGGTTCCTGCCTTTATTTACATATAGTTAATAGAAGGTCTTAAGGCCTCTTTTGGGGGTTCATCACATTTTGAAACATTTTAATTCTAAATAAGTAATTCATGCACATGATAAAAACATTTTTAAAAAAGCCTCTTTTCCACCTGTCTCCCAGTCTCTCAGTTCCTCTATGTCAAGCTATTACTGATTCAGCCTTACTAGAGATGGTCTGTACATACATGGTTTTATTCCTAACAACTCGAAAAGTGCCAGGTACATAGTAGGGGCTTAACATATATTTGTTGAATGAATGAATGAACGAATGACCAAAAAAGTGCTTAGCACAGTTCCTGACACCCAACAAGTGCACTGTAAATGGGAGCCACAGCTGCACGGCTGCTATTGCATAAACTGAGCAGAATAACAACCCCCAGGCCTGCAGTGAGATTTAAATTAAGCCACATATGTGGAAGGGGCTGTTGAAACTGTAATGGGCCATGCAAATAGGGGCTGAGAATTATTACTGCAAGGCTGTTTATTGATAACCTTTGTATTCACTACAGACTTGGCTCATTTTTTGGACCAGTCCTGGGGACTCAACCGAGCTTGTGGCCTATCACAGAGTAACTATAAGCTTGCCCCTGACAGGATGCAAAGCTTGTGCTCCATGTTCTGGTCTATCTCACTGCTTCAAATGCTCATGAAGGAGCACACACTCTCTGCACTTGCCACAGGATGTTCTCTCTAAGCCAGCGTCTTCCTTAGTCACTGCTGGCCCTGGGGCATTTGCCATGCCACCCAAGGCTCCAGCTGTCAGGAGAGAAAACATTCTGTTACTCTCTTTTGCAATGGATTTTCAAGGCTGCTGTTGGTGGTGTGACAATATATTTAATATCGCTGTAGTTAAAAAGAATAAAGTAGGGCCACCAGATCCTCCCCACACCCCTACCTCCCGGAGTCTGGTGGCCCAAGCCTCCTCTATTCTGGGAAATGTTGGCAATGCTCTGCTGGATCTTGTCTCTGTGATATGACATCTGCTTTCACACTGAGGACAGTGCCACAAGCCACAAGAATGAGGCCACACTTCACTGGGAGCACACCCTTTCCGTCACGAGGTCTGTCTGCACTGGTGCTTCTGGGGAAGAGGGAAGGTGGGGAAAGCTACCTTCGGTAAGTGGATGATCTTGGTACATGTAGGTTTTTACTTGCTAATTTCCTCTCAGAAGTAGCCTCAAATCCACATTTTGTAAGATACCTTGTGATATCTTTCATATCTACTGAGTAAATTACTTTCCTGATGATCCCCAAACATTGCTTCCCTGTAGTTTGGTCCTTTTCTGTTAAGTTCACAGATACGCCTTTGAGATAAAGGTGGGCAAAGTATTGGCAAATGCAAGAGTTTTGATGCATTGGTTTGATAAATATTCGAGTGCCCATTCAGTGCCTTCTTAATCACACAAGCAAATTCTTCCTTTCAAGGACCAATCCAGGATTATTTTATTTTCAGAAATACAACTTTCGTTACTGTAACCCAGGGGGACTCATGTTTGCTAAATTGATAGGTTCCTGGTCTTTTAATTTAGTTAACATAGATTTCTCCCTCCCATGGGAGACAGACTATACGAAAACAAACAAACAAACAAACAAACAAAAAACAAAAAAACATTGCTTGGCCCTTTACATGTATCTGTTCTTTTTGCCAACTCCATTTTACAAGTGAGCCTTTAAATTGTTTATTGGAACAAACTGTATTACAGCTTTTAAGCAGCAATGATTGTAAAGTAGCACCTCAGCTGGAGCAGCTCTAGGATTGTATGCTCTGGCTCTACAGACAAGGAGTGAGGCTGGTGGGGGCGGGGGGTGGGAAATCCAGTGACTAGTTTAGTAAATTGTAGACTGTCAGAGGGAAATGACTACAGTCTCAGGGAGCAGGGCAAAGAAGGAAGACTGAGGGTGGATGTACCTCACATCATCTGAAGTATAGAAATAGTGGGACCGGCCTGCTTACCCCCTAGGGCTATTTTGAAGACTCAGGGAAGTAACAGATGGTAAAGAGTGAACATAAAACACCCTATAAACTAGGCTTTCCTTTTCTTGCTATAATTATAACAATGAATGTTCAGGAGTTTTCTAGTGGACAACTATTGGTCTAATTTTTTTTTTAATCGTTCAAATTTTTATTTTGATGCACAGTATGAGAAACAAACTTTTAAATCATCTGAATCTTATGGAAAATGAAACAGCAAATAAATTAGACCCATGTTAAAATAGAAGGTCAGTTATACGTCCAAACTTAAGGATATAAGAGCCACAGATAAACTTCGATTCCACAGTCTTCTTTGAGAGGTCGAAGTCTTTCAAACACAAAAATATGGAACGCTTCACGAATTTGCGTGTCATCCTTGTGCAGGGGCCATGCTAATCTTCTCTGTATCGTTCCAATTTTAGTATATGTGCTGCCGAAGCGAGCACTGGTCTAATTTTTAATCTCCTGGGATAAGCTGTCTTTGGAATAGGAAATACTGTTTTGGGGATCCCTGGGTGGCGCAGCGGTTTGGCGCCTGCCCTTGGCCCAGGGCACGATCCTGGAGACCCGGGATCGAATCCCACGTCAGGCTCCTGGTGCATGGAGCCTGCTTCTCCCTCTGCCTATGTCTCTGCCTCTCTCTCCCTCTCTCTCTGTATGACTATCATAAATAAATTAAAAAAAAAAAAAAGGAAATACTGTTTTGCCAGCAGAGGCTCAATCCTGTTGACATCTTATTGATCAGGTGGCAATGGGAGAGAACATGCTGTTCTCTATTACCACCTAAAACCTAAAAGCTGTTTACAAGCCAGGTTTTGAAATGTAATCTTTTTTTTTTTTTAAGATTTTATCATTCATGAGAGAGAGAGAGAAAGAGAGAGAGAGAGAGAGAGGTGGAGACATAGGCAGAGGGAGAAGCAGGCTCCCTGCAGGAGCCCGACATGGCACTCGATCCCGGCTCTCCAGGATCTCGCCCTGGCAGAAGGAGGCACCAAATCGCTGAGCCACCCGGGCTGTCCTGAAATGTAATCTTCATAATGGACATTGTTCCTGGACAATTTTTTTTTCCTGGACAATTTCTTATGGAGCTTATAAAGCCAGACAAGAATGGTCAAGACATATTTCCCCCCTTTGTCTCAGGTATACTCATATCTTTTCAGTTGTTGTTTCTGGGAATTCAGGCGATTGCGGGAAGAAGTGCTATCTTATGTGACTGCAGTTTCCCATACAAAGGAGGGTGGACTACAATAGGATGTCAGCTAGAGTGCGAGCACCATTTCCCACTGTGCCCACACTATCCCTACCTGTCCATCAGCCTCCAAGCCCCCTGCCCTAGCTCTGCCCCACAGAGTTGCTCAGCATCTAGACAGCCATACAGCCAGCCGGCCCTCCCTGGATTAGAGTTGAGTTCCTAGGATTAGTAGAACAAGGTTCCACCCCAACCAGTCTTCAAATCGAGTACTTGTTTCCTGTCCGTCACTCTCTCACCCTGTTCTAGAGCCTTCCCAGACTGATATCACTTCTCTTAAACTTCCCATCCACTCGTGCTTCCTTTACACTAGCAGATAACCTCACTTATCTCACAGAGACCAGACATGAGAACCGCCCCACCCATCTATTCCTTCAGCTTTCTCTCCAGGTCCCTTGCTCTACCAGATGTGCTATTTGGATCCCATTCACTCCTACATATCTTCCTTTTTTTTTTTTTTTAAGATTTTATTTATTTATTCATGAGAGACACACAGAGAGAGGCAGAGACAGAGGCAGAGGGAGAAACAGGCTCCATGCAGGGAGCTCGATGGTGGAACTTGATCCCGGGACCACGGGATCACACCCAGAGCCAAAGGCAGATGCTCAACCACTGAGCCACCCAGGCATCCTACTCCTACACATCTTCCAAGGGATTTTCTCTAGCCTCCCTTGTGACAAGTGGGCTTGAAGGGGCAGATGGAAAAATATCCAGTATGTGAGAATTGTGGAGCTCCCAGCCAGGAAATAATAATCTTCTCTGAAGGTCCACCTGACCCTGTCAGTTTTTCATTTTGGAGTCTGTGGCGATATCCCATGGCAAGACCAATTTCTGCATTAGTTAAGATCTTGTCAGCTGTGTTAGAAAAATTAACTCATATGAGTACCAGCAAAAGGAAATGTTGTGGTTTCAAGTGTTCAGTCCAGAGGTGAAGAGGCTTCTGGATTTAGAACACTGAGATTGTGTTCAGGCCTTATAGCTTTCACTCTCCAGAAACCAGAAAGATGGAGGCCAACCCTATTCCATGGAGTAATTTATGCAAAATGAATACTTCCATTTACTTCTATAAGATAATAAGGCAAATTCACTTCTTTGTGCCCAAAGATGCAACAGAGGGCGTTTTATAGTATCAGGAATACTGTAGGGTGAACCCCTCTCTACACTGGGCAAGGGTAGCAGTGGGACGGAGATTCTGCAGTTCCACGGGAAACTTCACAGTATGAGTGTGAATCCACTGGAAGAACAGTGAAAACTGTCACTAGTGTGGGTTTCTGGGGGACACTAAATGCCCTGAGCCATGTCTACTGTGGGTAACTGTCAGAAGAACTGTGTGAAGCTAACAAGCCTGAAACCAAAAAGACTGGTGGTAAATGATCCCTCCTCCCGCCAAGGCAATTAGAAAGCTTACCAGAGGAGTGTGAAAACAACAGATAAAACTCTGAAGCAAAGAGGTGGAGCTAAAGCAAAAAAGTCTGAGAAACCAGGCTTTGTTCCAGACAAGAGGGTGCCCCAGGCATTCGCTGGGAGCCTCAGAAGTCTTGTTTGTCAAGTGCATTAAAGGCTATTTAGTCAAGGATCATGTGTTTACAGTTTAGAGCAACTACACAAAGACCCTAGGAGCCACTGCCTCCCTGACTTCTGAGTGGTGTTGTCCCAAACACAGCACCCTTTGTGAAGTTGGTGCTTGCCTTCTTCTGAAGATAAGGTGGGGACAATAAGGCTTTGGTGACAGGGAAGTTTGTTCCTTCTTTCTGGGGTGCTATTCAAAATGTTGAACAACCAGCATTACTCAACCAGTAACCTATCAGTGCAGTTGCCAGTAGTCTGTGTGGGGGACCCTGCTGTGCCAGGTGTTACCTCTTCCTTTTCTGTGTCTGGTGAGGTGTGGAGGGACCAAGATACTGTGCCTGGTGAGTGGAGCCCCTCCAGGGTCTTAGGGAAGTGGCCTTTTATCCACCAGTACATCTGAAGGGACGCATGCCAGGATCACCAGCCCTGATCCTCTTTTGTCAAAGAACACCTACCTGCAAAGCATATGTGGCCACTAGCACACAGAGAGAAGAAAGTCACCAGTAGCTTTCCCAGTTTCCCTGTGAGTAGTGCTGTCCATAGAGGGCTAAGAGGTAGGTGCAGAGCAGAACCAACACATCAGGCCTCTGACAACCACCCGCACGCATCACCTCTCTGAGTTTTCATTGCAACACAGTAAAACAGGCATTTTCACTTCCATTTTGTTGTTGGGATGATTGAGGTTTAGAAGGATGAAGAAATCTCTCTAGGTTTTTCAGGTGGTAAAAAAGAGGCAGCATTTTTCAAGTGTTTAGAACATCCAGGCCTGTTGACTCAAAGCCTCTGCTCCTTCTATAGCCTGGCACTGCATCCTGCACACACCTACTTGGAGGGCTTGCAACAGCTGGAATCAAGTGAAAAGAACGAAAGCACCTGGTGCTCGAGCTGGAGCTCCAGGATGGCACTGCCACGCGGATGGGGCCTTCAGGCCAGGCTGTCCATCCACCACCCTCCTTCTCTCCCATCGTCCTTCCTTGACAATGTGTGTGAACCTCCCATGACCTTTGGCATTAGGGAATTCCAACAGACGCTAACCAGCCTAATGACTTAGGATGACTTAGGACACAGCTCACCTGTTTTTCAAACCACCCTCCTTTAATAGGTGTTCACTGGGGAAATAAATGCCTGTTACACAGTTACTGATCTTTGCCATGGTGGACAAGGTAAAAAAAAAGGAGAGTATTGCTATATCCATGTGAGACCTAGCCAAGTTGCCTGCCCTCCCCACGTCTTGTTACCAGGCAGAGAATGGGTTCTGAACTCAGGCTCTGCTGTTTGTCATTTGAAAATCAATACTCAAGAGATATATGATATTGGGAAAGGAAAGGCTGCTTTATTCAGGAAGCTGGCAACCTGGGAAGATAGTGGACTGACATCTCCAAGACCATCTTCCCCATCTAGGAGAAGCTGAGGTTCTTAAAGGGGAAGGTACAGGAAATGGGGAAGAGGGGTGAGGGCCTCCATGCAGGACAAACAGTGCCCCGGCAGTTCGTCCTATGTGGACATGACCCTGATCAGACCCGCCAGCATCAGTGGCAGCTGTTTTCCAAGGTGGTCAGGCTTTACCTTCTGGGAAGGGCCTTCACTCCTCAAGGACAGTGGCCTGCAAATCTCAAGGAAAGTAGGTTAGTTTTGCTATAGACCAAGAGACTTAGGTCAGTAAGCGGGGCATGCAGAAGCTTGAACTCCGGGTTGGAGTGCTATTTTACTTTTTTTTTTTTTAAGATTTTATTTATTTATTCATGAGATACACAGAGAGAGAGGGGTAGAGACACAGGCAGAGGGAGAAGCAGGCTCCATGTGGGGAGCCCAACGTGGGACTCAGTCCCAGGTTTCCAAGATCAGGCCCCGGGGCTGAAGGCGGTGCTAAACTGCTGAGCCATCCGGGCTGCCCTGGAGCGCTATTTTACTTTCAGATTTCTCTTTGGCAAATGAGGGAATCAGCTCTCTATTGAGGCAGCAAGCTCAAATGCTTACAGGAGCCAGACAGGCAACATAACAAGTGAAGAAGAGACCACTTCCCCAGGCAAATTTGTATCTTTCTCTCATTTTTCTTGAAATGCATATCATCTCTAGTCTATTTCACTTTATCTCAATTTTGACAGAGTCATATGTATAACAAATACATTTTTGATGACCTTAAAAATAAAGTTATTTTACCAGCAAAGACAGGTTTATTAAAATTGCAACTTGGGATAAGCAAGCTTTGGCAAAAACCATACGCTAGTCCAACAAAGGAAAGGAATGTTATTTTATGGAGAAGGAAGAGGAGTTGGGAGGGGTTGTTTTAAAGGAAAGTCCATTGAAGAAAAGCAAAAGGGACACCCGGGTGGCTCAGCAGTTAAGCATCTGCCTTTGGCTCAGGGCATGGTCCTGGAGTCCTGGGATCAAGTCCCACATTGGGCTTCCTGCATGGAGCCTGCTTCTCCTGCCTGTGTCTCTGTCTCTCTCTCTGTGTGTTTCTCGTGAATAAATAAATAAAATCTTAAAAAAGAAGAAGAAGAAGAAGAAGAAGAAGAAGAAGAAGAAGAAGAAGAAAAGCAAGAGTACAGGGTGATGATGGTTTCTCCTTGGCTTTCTTGCTGAAGTAGAAGATGTGAGGTATGTTTTTTCCACTGGTGCTTGTAACTGATAATTCTTTCTTGTTGACAATTTTGCGGGGGTCTGGATTGGCAATATTTTCCAGTAATTGATGCAGAGTGGTAGGGCTGGAGAGCTCCCCCTTCTGGTCTCCTGGCTCCATTATAGTGAGGTTTTCCTTTACTAATTTTCAGTTTTTACCATACGAAGGAACTGGGTGAATGTGATGATAAATGCCTGCTGTCACTCAGCACAGTTTCCAAAGATAATAGGGATGGTGGACACTGTGCTAGTCCAGGAAGAGAACTCCCACCCCTAGATTGTGTTCTTATGCTCTCTCTTTCTAGAATGCTCTTCCCCCAGATATTCAAAGCCTCGCACCATCACTGCAGATCATAGTTCAGAATGGTCCTCTGCTTGGAACGCTCTCCTTTCTTCCACACTGCTTTTTAGTCACAATATTTACCATTACCTGATACTATTTTATGTATTTGTCTATTGCCTACTTTGTTCACTGAAGTGCAAGTGCCATGAAGTAAAAACTTGACATATCTTGCTCACCACTGTAATCCCAGCACCCAGAACAGTACTCAGCACAAAGCAGGTCCTCAACAATTATTTTTTAAAAAATACTGAGCCCCAAGTAGGGATCCCCACTCGGTGGGGAGCCTGCTTCTCCCTCTGCCCCTCCCCTTGCTTATGCTTTCTCTTGCTCATGAATAAATAAAATATATTTTTTAAAGATTTTATTCATTTATTCATGAGAGACACACACAGAGAAAGAGAGAGAGAGAGAGAGAGAGAGAGAGAGAGAGAGGTAGAGACATAGGCAGAGGGAGAAGCAGGCTCCATGCAGGGAGCCCGACGTGGGACTCCATCCCGTCTCCAGGATCAGGCCCTGGACTGAAGGAGGCGCTAAACCGCTGAGCCACCGGGCTGCCCATAAAATCTTTCTAAAAAAGATTTATTTATTTGAGAGAGAGTGGGGGGTGGGGGGGTGCAGAGAGAGAATCCTTTTTTTAAAAAAAGATTTTACTTACTTATTCATGAGAGAGAGAGAGAGAGAGATAGGCAGAGAGAGAAGCAGGCTCCATGCAGGGAGCCCAACATGGGACTTGATCCAGGGTCTCCAGGATCACTGCCTGGGCCAAAGGCAGCACGAAACCACTGAGCCACCAGGGCTGCCCAAGTGAGAGAATCTTAAGCTGAGTGTGGAGCCTGACTTGGGGCTCCATCCCACGACTCTGAGATCACGACCCCAGCTGAAATCAAGAATCTGACACTTAACTGACTGAGCCACCCAGGTGCCCCTCAACAAGCATTTTATTTATTTATTTATTTATTTATTTATTTATTTATTCATTCATTCATTTAAAATCTTTTTTAAAAATATTTTATTTATTTATTTATTTATTCATGAGAGGCACACACACAGAGAAACATAGGCAGAGGGAGAAACAGGCTTCCTGTGGGGATTCTGATGCAGCATTTGATTCCAGGACCCTGGGGATCACAACCTGAGCCAAAGGCAGCCAATCAACCAAGAAGCCATCCAGGTGCCCCTCAACAAGTATTTTAAATCAATCAATCAGTGAATATTAATAAGTTACTGTTGGGGTGAAGGGTTGGAACAGTGAGGGATGGAGGGTTTACTTTTCATTTTATACTTTCTGTACTATCTAAAATTTTTGAATATCTTATATATATTACTTTTTAAAAATACCAAAATTGGGGACACCTGGCTGGCTCAGTCAGTAGAGCATGTGACTTTTGATCTCAGGGTCATCAGTTTGAGCCCCATGGTGGGTGTAGAGATTATTTAAAATATATATATATAGGGACGCCTGGGTGGCTCAGCGGTTTAGTGCCTGCCTTCGGGCCCAGGGCATGATCTTGGAGTCCCGGGATCGAGTCCCACATCTGGCTCCCTGCGTGGAGCCTGCTTCTCCCCCTCTGCCTATGTATCCGCCTCTCTCTCTCCCTCTCTGTGCATCTCTCATGAATAAATAAAAATAAAATCTTTAAATAAATATATAGATAGACTATTGGAAAGTGGGATTTGGGACTAAATACTTTTGTGTATTTCTATGCTTTTAAGACTGTTAATAAACAGTATTTTTAAAAATGGGATAATAGGACTTGTAGTTTAAATGCTGCCTTCTGGGGGGCACAGCTCAGTCAAGTAGAGCATATGACTCTTGACCTTAGGATCATGAGTTTGAGCCCCACACTGGACATGGAGCCTACTTTAAAAGAAAATAAATAAATGCTGTCTTCTGTCTTTCCAACAAAGTTCCTTATGCAGAACTTTTTTTGGAGAATACTGGTATCTATGGAAGGGTCTAGGGCACTAGAAATGAGAGGGAGAAAACTGTGTCAAGATATAACTAAAGCTTCTTCCCACTGTCTTTTGCTATTGAGATGCCCAAAAGCAGTTTAGATTTTTTTTTTTAAAGATTTTATTTATTTATGATAGAGAAAGAGAGAGAAAGGCAGAGACACAGGAGAGAGAAGCAGGCTCCATGCCCAGAGCCTGACGCGGGACTCGATCCCGGGACTCCAGGATCGCGCCCTGGGCCAAAGGCAGGTGCCAAACCGCTGAGCCACCCAGGGATCCCAGATTTCTTAAAGCTTTTTGTAAACTCCAATAGTAGGAGGGCTACACATGGCCACACCTTTTTGCAAATACTGGGAAATCATAGCTGGGGGAGGGTATCCTATTGGAAAACAAAAAGGACTCGTTTTAGACAAGTGCTATGAATTGAATGTGCCTCCTCTTCCCCTCCAATATATACTAAACTCCTATCCCTAAATGTAATTATATTTGGAGATAGGGCCTTTATGGAAGTAATTAAAATTAAATTAAGTCATGAGGATGGGAATTCCAAGATGGGATTGATGTCTTTACAGAAACACCAGAGAGTTCCCCTCTCTTTGAAAAAGCTCACAAAGAGGTCGTGTGAGCACACATCAAAAAGGCTGCTGTCTGCAAGCTGAAGGAAGAGGCTTTGGAATTGTGGGGGCCAAGGGCAGGCTTCCCCAAGATGGGACATTTTGGCACTTGGATTATTTTGAGCTGAAGGCATTTGAGACCCTGTGGGCTCACGAGAAAATTTTGCTCCTCCCTTAATCATGTAGAAGAATCTAAATTGGATCTTTCCTTCCTATTAGAATAGGGGTTATTAGCAAAGATAAATTTTATCAAGTGATCCTTCTGTATAGCAGACCAAACAACTAATTATCAAACATCTGCTCTTCTTCTTACTGTCCTGTAAATTGTGTTCTTTTTCTCTTAAGTCCTAGACCCCTACCCCATTCTCCTTAGTTCAGAATGATATATATATACCTCATTTTGCCTATCTTTGGAATTTCCATGTCTATGTAGATTTGCTACAAATATGCTGTTAAATTTTGTTTTCTCTTGTTAATCTGCTTTGCATCAATTTGATTCTTAGTCCAGCTAGAATGACCTTTGAAGAGGACAGGAATTCTTGCTCCCTTACAGAAATAGAATCCACCCTGCCAGCACCTTGATCTTGAACTTCTTAGCCTCCAGAACTGTGAGAAATAAAGTTTCATTGTTTAAGCCACCAGTTTATGGTATTTTATTTATTTATTTATTTATTTATTTATTTATTTTTAATTTTTATTTATTTATGATAGTCACAGAGAGAGAGAGAGGCGCAGAGACACAGGCAGAGGGAGAAGCAGGCTCCATGCACCGGGAGCCCGATGTGGGATTCGATCCCGGGTCTACCAGGATCGCGCCCTGGGCCAAAGGCAGGCGCCAAACCGCTGCGCCACCCAGGGATCCCTATGGTATTTTTTTTAATGGCCGCCCAAGCAGACTAATATAACAGAAAAGAAAACAGTAAGTTCATTGTTAAGTTCCACTCATGGTTGAAGTAATTAGCAATAAGTACACTATCCATAAAATTCTAGGGGAAGTGAAAATGGTATTAGATCTGTTATGTATTTATAAACATATTTATTGCACAGTAAACACACTTAGGTTGAGATGATATTTGAGGACATGGTCCCCTTTCCTCCTCAGTTAACTGTGCACACTGGTTGGTCAGCACATGTGCTATCTTCCCAACTGCTTGGCAAGGCACCTCTCCCTTCAGGCTCATGTTCTCTGTTCCACAAAGTCCATGCTCACATCCCATTACAGAATCTAATACCTATTGCTGGGCAGCCCGGGTGGCTCAGTGGTTTAGCGTTGCCTTCAGCCCAGGGCCTGATCCTGGAGACCCGGGATCGAGTCCCACGTCGGGCTCCCTGCATGGAGCCTGTATCTCTCCTGAGTAAATAAATAAAATCTTTAGGGTAGCCCTGGTGGCCCAGCGGTTTAGCGCCACCTACAGCCCGGGGTGTGGTCCTGGAGACCCGGGATCGAGTCCCACATCGGGCTTCCTGCATGGAGCCTGCTTCTCCCTCTGCCTGTGTCTCTGCCTCTCTCTCGCTCTCTCTTAATGAATAAATAAACAAATAAATAAATAAATAAATAAAATCTTTAAAAAACAATAATCCCTATTGCTTTCCCCAGTCATCTTCACTTACCTTTATCTCCCTTCCCACCTGCTATACTACCAGAAAAGAAAAATAAATAGTAAATAGTGAGATTTCCTGGGGCACCTGGGTGGCTCAGTGGTTGAGCATCTGCCTTTGGCTCAGGGCGTGATCCCAGGGTTCCAAGATCGAGTCCTACATTGGGCTTTCTGCATGGAGCCTGCTTCTCCCTCTGCCTATGTTTCTGCCTCTCTTTCGGTGTCTCTCATGAATAAATAAATAAATAAAGCCTTAAAAAAAAAAAGTCTTAAAAAATTTCCTTATTCGGTTTGTCCTGAAGTTAAAAGGAGGAGGGATTAATGTAGATAAAAATGAAAATATTTAAAATAAACAGGAAGTCCTGTGTCTATTTCCCTCAAATCAACTGCACAATAATGGGATGGTATGGACAAATCCTAGCCAATAAGGCTTGTCCCTTCCTCCCACCCTACTCTACTCCCTGGTACACCAAGGCTGAGTGTAGGGTACTTCCTACAGTAATTCAGAAGGAAGTGACTCAACGTTCAACTGTTAATTTCAAAATGGACTTTCACAGCCTATGGCAGAGATGATAGCTTTAGGAGAAAAAGGCTTTGGTGGCATTAACAAATCCAATTCTTAGCCTGAACACTAGGCATAGAAAAATACCTAAAACCAGGCAGACTAGATGAAGATCTCTTAGGCCTAGGAAAAGAGAGAGTTGGAGAAGGGAGCAATTGATTGAGTCACTGATGGGCATCCCTGAAAGGGAGCTCTTGTTCTACCCATTATCCCACCCAGAATAGGCAGCCTTAGGAAAGGGTGTGGGCCATAGAGCCTCAAGGTAAGTGGGACAGGTCTTTGAGCAGGAAAGGAAAGTTGTACTCAATTCTTGTGGGGCCCAAGGAGAGCAAGCCAGGTCTTCAAGCGTCCCCACACCACTGTACATGGTGACAGTGGCATTTTGGAGCAACAACAGCTCTGTCTCCTGGGCTCTCAGGGCAGTGAGGGAACACATCTAAAAGTGCCTTTGTGTCCTCTGAGAGGACATTGGGCCTGCAAGAGCCTTGCAATGAAGACAAACAAAACTCCTACTGAATGGAGGGATATTTTTGGAAACATTTCCAATATGTTTTCATGCTCTGTATGACCTGCTGCCTTGTAGCTTCCCACCTATAATGTTAAGGACAAAGTGTTTTGAGTTCCTACCAAGACGATGATCTTGAGGGTCAGGCCTGGTTCAGAAAAGAAATTCAAGGTTCTTTAAGATCAGGACAGAACACATCTGGGTTTTTTTTTTATATAAATTTTTATTTATTTATGATAGTCTCACAGAGAGAGAGAGAGAGAGAGGCAGAGGCACAGGCAGAGGGAGAAGCAGGCTCCATGCACCGGGAGCCCGACGTGGGATTCGATCCCAGGTCTCCAGGATCGCGCCCTGGGCCAAAGGCAGGCGCCAAACCGCTGCGCCACCCAGGGATCCCCACATCTGGGTTTATATCTATTGTCTCACAGTATTAAGAAGAGTCCCTTTGACATTCATGTTCTAAATTTTTATTGTAGTGGCTATATGACTACTCATTTGTCATCCAACTGACCACTCAAAATAGGTGAATTTTACTGTATATAAATTATATCTCTGAACTTATTTTTTTAAAATATTTATTTATTTATTTTGGAGAGAGAGAGAGAGTATACAAGAGGAAAGAGGGAAGGCAGTGGGAGAGAGAGAGAAGCAAACTCCCCGCTGAACACAAAGCCCTACTCTGTCCTTCATCTAATGACTCTGAGATCATGACCTGAGCCTAAATCAAGAGTCAGATGCTTAACTAACTGAGCCACTGAGGTGCCCCTCAGAACTGATTTTTTTTTATACAGACACAGGATGTTGAAACTAGTGAATGGAAATTTGATGAGCAACAGAATATTACATTAACTCAAAGTAATTAAGTCTTCCAGATTGCTTATTAATCACAGAAGAAAAAAGAGCAATTTCTATTGAGACTAAGTGATACTACCTAACCATAGAATCAAATCTAATTGCCAACATCAGGGTTAAAATGAGCCTCCTCCTATGATGCCTTGAGGACATTCTTTTGTGGAATTCCTGCCAAAACTGCATATCTTTATCTCATTACAAGGAAACCTCATGTGAACATGTTCTACACAATAGCTGGCCCATACTCTTCAAAATATCAAGGCCATGAAAGATGAAGAAAGGTGGAGGAGCTGTTCCAGATTAAAGGTAACTAAATAAATATTACCCTAGATTGGATCCTGGACTCAAATCTAGAATATCTGGACAATTGGTGAAGTTCAAATATAGAGTGGACCAGATAATTATTTTATTTATGTTAAATTTTCAGGATTTTGGGGTACCTAGCTAGCTCAGTTGGTGTAGCCTGAGCTACAAATTTACTACTCTTGATCTCAGCGTAGTAAATTTGGGCCCCATGTAGGGTGTAGAGATTACTTTAAAATAAAATCTTTAAAAAAAAGTTTCAGGGGCAGCCCAAGTAGCTCAGCGGTTTAGTGCTGCCTTTGGCCCAGGGCATGATCCTGGAGACCCGGGACAAGTCCCGCGTCAGGCTCCCTGCGTGGAGCCTGCTTCTCCTTCTGCCTGTGTCTCTGCCTCTCTCTCTCTCTCTCTTTCTGTGTCTCTCATGAATAAATAAAAACCTAAAAAATAAAAAAAAGTTTTAAAAAGTTTCAGGGTTTTGATAAATGTATTGAGGTTAAATTTAAGAAAAAAGCCATTGTTCTCAGGAAGTTCCCACAACTATCCATGGATATAGGGACACGATGAATACACGTTACTTTCAGATCGTTCAGATAGAGACAGGAAATGGTAACTTGTATGTGACATAATGTTAACCGTTGGTGATTCTGGGTGAAGGGTCTACAGGACTTTTTTCAACTATTCTGGAACTTTTCTGTGAATGTGAAACTAAATCAAAATTAAAAATTTTAAAAAGAGTCCTCTGTGATGGTCAATAAGTACCTGACAAGATGCTCAACATCTTTAGTCATTAAGGAAATGTAAATCAAACCACAGTGAGATACCACTTTATACTCATTAGGATGGCTCTAATCAAAAAGACAGATCAATTTTTTTTTTTTAAATTTATGATAGTCACAGAGAGAGAGAGAGAGAGAGGCAGAGACACAGGCAGAGGGAGAAGCAGGCTCCATGCACTGGGAGCCCGACGTGGGATTCGATCCCGGGTCTCCAGGATCACGCCCTGGGCTAACAAAAAGACAGATCAAAGCAAGTGCTGCCAAGAATAAAGAGATATAGAAACTGAATGAAGTTCCTTAAAAAGTGAAAGACAGGGCAGCCCCAGTGGCACAGCGGTTTAGGGCCGCCTGCGGCCCGGGGTGTGATCCTGGAGACCCGGGATCGGGTCCCACATCGGGCTCCTGGTGCATGGATCCCGCTTCTCCCTCTGCCTGTGTCTCTGCCTCTCTCTCTGTGTCTCTGTTAATAAATAAATAAGAAAAAAATTAAAAAAAATTTTTTTTATGATAGTCACAGAGAGGGATCCCTGGGTGGCGCAGCGGTTTAGTGCCTGCCTTTCACCCAGGGCGCGATCCTGGAAAACCGGGATCGAATCCCATGTCGGGCTCCCTGTGCATGGAGCTTGCTTCTTCCTCTGCCTCTCTGTGTGTGTGTGACTATCATAAATAGATAAAAATTAAAAAAAAATTCTTATGATAGTCACAGAGAGAGAGAGAGGCAGAGACACAGGCAGAGGGAGAAGCAGGCTCCATGCACCGGGAGCCCGATGTGGGACCGGATCCCGGGTCTCCAGGATCGCACCCTGGGACAAAGGCAGGCACCAACCGCTGCGCCACCCAGGGATCCCAAGAAAAATCTTTAAAAAAAAAAACAAAGACAGAGTTACTATTTAACTTAGCAATTCCACTCGTAGGTATATACCCAAGAGCACTGAAAACAGGTACTCAAATATGTACTTATACATTAATGTTTATAGTAGCATTATTCACAACAGCCAATAGGAAAAAAAAGATAGGTAAAAACAAGCCAAATGTACATAAAAATGAATGGATAAACAAAATATGATCTATCCATACAATGGAATATTATTCAGCTGTAAAAATAATGAAGTATTAAAAGAGGACTCCAGCTAACTTCATTTTGACCTCAGTCAAGTACTTTCTAATTCATTGAGTTCTCTTCAGCTTATCTCTTAGCTCAGACAAAAAACCTTGTGGGCAAAGCATCCCCGATGCTAACTGAAACTACTCACACAAGCAATAAGGACTGCCCCGAGCCAGCAAGATCCTGCTTGATTGACTCCAAGGCAACCTGATCAACTTGAACTCAGATGGGCCAGCTGCATGTACCCACCAACCTTTGTCCCATATTTCCCTTATATAAACCTGAAGTATACTCGGCACTTTGGAGATAGTCTTAGAGACACTAGTCTGCTGTCTTCCTGGTGTTGGCCTCGCTGAAATAAACTTGTTTCTTGTTTCACCATTGTTCATCTCTGCCTGTGGATTTTATCAGTGGCAGTTGGCCGAACTTGGTCTGTTTGGGACCCCTGGAACCAGGGGCTTTTGTACCCCATGCACCAGCTATAGATCCAAAGAGACCACATGACCAGAGACAATGAATGTCTCCCCAGAAACATGAGGAGACAGGAGACTGAAGACCACATGGGCACCCCCTCCAAAATCTTGATTCTGTGTAATCCTTAAAACCTAGGCATGCCCTGGCGAGCAGGAGAAAATTCCCCAAAAAAGCTGAGATGAAATTGTCTGCCATCCCAGTGGGATGGGGGCTTGAAATCAAAATTAAGTTGATGTGTGCAAAGTAACAAGATGCAGTTTCTTTTGCTCATTTGGGGCACTGTAATACTGTGATTTATAAGAAATATATATATGGTCTTTATCCTCATTCCTAGCAGAGTTCCTAAAACCCTTGGGATTTCCTAAATGATAGGAGCAATGAAGGTGTCTTTTGTTATTCATAACAAGCCCCTTTCCACTACATCTATATTTATGTTAATGACGGGAATTTGAAAGCCTCTAAGTGTGGGGATTAATTGCTAGGGGAACCATCCCTGTTATTAGAGGTTATTGGAGGCTTCATCTCAGCAGAAGGGAAGGGGTGGAGGTTGATCAATCACTAATGGCCATGACTTAATCAACTATGCCTATGTAATAATGAAGCTTCCATAAAAGCCCAGGAGGGTGGGGTTCTGAAGCTTCTGGGTTGGTGAACAATGGGAGGTGCTAGGAGAGTGGCACCCAGAGAGGAGGGTATGAAAACTCCACGCCCTTCCTCACATACCTGCCATATGCATCTCTTCTATCTGGCAGATTCTGAATTATATCCTTTTATAATAAATCAGTAATCCAGGGATCCCTGGGTGGCGCAGTGGTTTGGCGCCTGCCTTTGGCCCAGGGCGCGATCCTGGAGACCCAGGATCGAATCCCACGTCAGGCTCCCGGTGCATGGAGCCTGCTTCTCCCTCTGCCTGTGTCTCTGCCTCTCTCTCTCTCTCACTGTGTACCTATCATAAAAAAAAAAAAAAAAAAAAAAAAGTTAAAAAAAAAAAAAATCAGTAATCCAGTAGGTTAAATATTTGCCTGTGTTCTGGCAGTGCTCTAGCAAATCAATCAAACCTGAAGAGAGGGTGGTGGGAACCTCCAATTTATACCCAGTAGTCAAAAGCACAGATAACAATCTAGATTTGAGATTGACATTTGAATTGGGTGGGGGGGGAGTCTTGTGGGCGTAACCCCCTAACCTTAGGATCAGATGCTATCTCCAAGTGGAAACTATCAGAGTTGAGTTAAACTGTAGGACACCTAGCTGGTGTCTGGAATCAGGAAATTGCTTGGTGAGTGGAAACTCCTACCCAAACATGCACACATTTGGTGACCAGAAGGGAAATTAAAAGATCAAGGGCTCTGTTAGCCCTGGAAAAAAATCTATTAAGGAAGTATCTGTTCTTCCTAGTTACCTATATCTTCCTAGTTTTACTATGCTTTTTTAAAATAAAAAATAGATTTTGTAAATTTTTTAAAAATTATTTATTTATGATAGTCACACACACACAGAGAGAGAGAGAGAGAGAGAGGCAGAGACAGGCACCCAGAGATCCCGATTTTGTAATTTTTATACATCCTTTCCGGCAGCTATTGAGATGATCATATGGTTTTTCTTTTTTGACTTTCTTCTTTTTTTTATCCTCTTTTACACATTTTGCCCACCCACACCACTCTCCATCTCTGGCTACTGGCAATCTAATCTGTTTTCTGTACCTATGAGCTCATTGTTTTTTTGATTGCACATACAAGTGAGGTCATATGGTATTTGTCTTTTCCTGTTTGCCTTATTTCATTTAGCGTAATGCCCTTAGGATTCATCCACATTGTTGCATAATAAAATCCCATTTCTTTATTCATTCATCCATCAATGGACACTTAGGTTGTTTCCATATCTTGGCTATTATAAATAATGCTGTAATTATAACCAAATCAACATGACTTTGCCCCTTGACAGAAACTATACCAGGTAAGCTGTTGGACAAAGGAAACTATTTCCAGCAAATAAGGAATATCTTCCAAAGTCCTGTCTCCTGGACAAGGGTAAATGGGCTTTTATTTAAGGTTAGGATGAATATTTAGATAGGGAAGCCTTGTCATGGTAGAGAGAGAGGGAGGCATAAAGTTGTGCATGCGCCTTTAGGAAACATGTCTCTGTACACACTGTATGTTAGGTAAATGAGGCTTGTGTTCCTCCTTGGGTGGAAATTTTAATATTAGAATGAGGTAAAGGTAGTTGTGGGTCATTCTGTACTTGAGGTCATTCCCTGGTCTGCCTCTGCAGGTATGAGTCAGGGGTTATGCTCAAACTGGTTTGGGTGATTTGGGCAGTCTGGGCCAGCAGGAAGTCTTGTCTGGGTAGTCACTATTGCTTGAAGGGGTGCTTTGGTTTTCATTTGTCTGAATTAAAAGATAAGTGGAAAGAAGAGCTTAAGGAAAAATGTGGACAAAGGTCAGTGAGTATAATAAGCAGGTGGGCAGTAAAGGTCAGGTCTTAGGATCTATCTGGTGACACAATGAATGTCAGGGTGGATACATCTTTATGAATTAGGGTTCACATTTTCTTCAGATAAATACTGAAATGTGGAATTGCTGGATATGGTGGCTCTATTTTTAGTTTTTGAGGAAACTCCATACTTTTTTCCATAGTGGCTGCACCAGTTTATAGTCCAACCAATAGTGAACAAGAGTTCCCATTTCTCTACATACTCACCAACACTTTTTTCTTGTTTTTTTTTTTTTTTTTTTTAAAGGATTTTATTTATTTATTCATGAGAGACAGAGAGAGAGAGGCAGAGACACAGGCAGAGGGAGAAGCAGGCTCTATGCAGGGAGGCTCTGGGCTGAAGGTGGCGCTAAACCGCTGAGCCACCAGGGCTGCCCTCTTTTTTTTTTTTTTTTTAATAGGTGAGGTGATATCTCGTAGTTTTGATTTGAATTTTTCTGATGATTAGTGATGTTGAGCACCTTGTCATGTACCCCATTGCCCATAAGTATGTCCCTGGAAAAATGTCAATTTAGATCTGCCCATTTTTTAATTGGATTGTTTGGGTTGTTTTTGTTGTTGTTTTTTTACTATTGAGTTGTGTGAGTTCTTTATATATTTTGAATATTCACCTCTTATCAGATATGTCAGTTTTGCAAATTTTTCCCATCCTGTAGGTTGCCTTTTCATTTCATCGATATTTTCCTTCCTGTGCAAATCCTTTTTAGTTTGATATAGTCCCACTTGTTTACTTTTGCTTTTGGTGCCTTTGTTTTCGTGTCTTTAATCTATTTTGAGTTAATTTTTGTGTATGGTATAAGACAGTGGATCACTTTCTTTGGCCTTTTAAGATGGCAACTTATTTATCAAATTCCCTTTTATTGGAAGACTGTTGCATACTTGGGAAAAAAAACCTGTTACGGCCTATTGTTACTGCAATGAGTTTCTGGATTCTGCTGGCTAATAGTAATTTAAGATATTTGCTTTAATATTCTCAAAGGCTGCCCTCTGATAATTTGTTGCTGCTATTGTCATCTCTGTGCTGCATTCCTCTGGGGGATATTCCTCCAGAGGATGAAATCCTGGTTGTTCTCCTCCAGGGGGAGATATGGAAGAATGTGACTAGAAGGAATCCAGTCTAGACAAGGAAGGGCTGGCATAGATTTGCCTTGAAATGAAGTCATGATGGAAGAGCAGCCAGGCAGAGAGCATAGGTCATTGCATGTATTTAAAAACTATGAAGATCAATGAAAAAAGGCAGCAGCAAGCTTCATGGTAAAAAAAAAAAAAGAAAGAAAGAATATCCACTTAAGTCAGGAATAATACAAGAATGCTATTTCTTACTACTTAAAATGGCTTTGGAGGCATTTAAATAAGAAGAGGTTTAACATTGGTTAATTAGTTATTAGTTAATAGTTTGTTGCAGTTGTTGTTGTTTTGGACTTGTTTAGTGACTTTCCTGTACTAATTTTGTAGTCTGTTTTCTTTGTCATGTATGGCCACTGAAGTCTCTGCTCACTTAACTTAGTGGTCCAGCCAATGACTGGAAAGAGATTCCTTAAATGTCTGGCATCAGTAAGTCTCCCAGCCTTTGCCAAGAGGTCTGTGTCTATGTGTTAGGGCATACTTAAATTTGGCAATTTACAGCTCAGGCTTAGCCTTCACTTCTTGCTTATACAGAGCCTCAACACTAACAGGAGGGGAGAGATTAGGGCCTTCTCAAGTCTTAACTGGGCACATGCACTGGCTTATACGTCAACTGGCCTCTAGCTCCCCAGGAATATGTTGGAACTTTTCAAAGTCTTCTATGGACATCTCATTCTCCAAACTTCCTTTTCAGTTTTTGGGCAGTTTCTTTTTCAGTTCTACAACTGTTACCCTTTTTCATGTACCCGCTATGTTAAACAGTCACTACAGATTTTTTCTTTCTTTTTCTTTTTTCCCTTTCTTTCTAAGGATTTTTATTTACTTATTTGACAGAGAGAGAGAGAGAAAGAGCAGAGAGAGAGCAAGCAAGCACACAAACAGGGAGAGCAGCAGGCAGAGGGAGAGAGGGAGCCTGATTGGGGGGGCTCAATCCCAGGACCCTGGGATCATGACCTGAGCTGAAGGCAGACACTTAACTGACTGAGCCACCCAGGTGCCCCTGATTTTCTTTTTTTAAACAAATGTTCCAAGAGAAGGTTATTCACAGTGAGTAAGCTCTGAATGAGGTCAAATAAAGATAAGCTTTGTGAGTGGGAATTTCCAGGAGACTCTAAACAGGTCAGCCTATATAATTATCTGGGAATAGGGCTCTTTCAGGAGCCCCAAACTTGTCTGGTCTCTCCAGTGGTTGTTGCTGATTGGGTTCTACAGCTACCATGTTGTGCAGCCGTTGGCTTTCAAAGAAGGAAACCAGAATTGTGCAGCTGTGCAGCTACCATGTTGTGCAGCTACCATGTTGTGCAGCTGTTGGTTTCCAAAGAAGGAAACCAGAATAGGGCAAGCATAATTCTGAAAAGCTCCCTGTTCTTACCGTGATTCAGCTATTTTTCTTGAATAAATGTTCCTTGGATTGTTGTCTTTGGTTCATCTTCATAGTTCTAAGAAAGTTGATTTTGAATTTTTTTGCCAGAGTTTTCATTGCTTTTATGGAGGAATGGATTTTTGGATTCTTAGTCTGCCATTCCATTCTCTAGTGGAATTTTGATGTTTCCTTTCTTACATTTCTGAAGTTTATTCCTAGGGTATTTTTGTTGCTATTTTAAATATAACATTTTCTTTTTTAAAAAGATTTATTTATTTATTCATGAGAGATAGAGAGAGAGAGGCAGAGACATAGGCAGAGGGAGAGGCAGGCTCCCTTAATGGACCTGATGTAGAATTTAATCCCAGGACCCCAGGATCACAACCTGAGCCAAAGGCAGATGCTCAACCACTGAGCCACCCAGACTTCCCTATAACATTTTCTTCCACTATATTTTCTAATTGGCTTTTGTTTTTATTTAAGAAACCTCTTTAAAAAAAAATTTCAGTATAATTGATATACAGTGTTATATTAGTTTCAGATATACAATATAGCAATTCAACAATTCCATACATTACTCAGTGTTCATCATAAGTGTTCTCTTAATCCCCTTCACTTATTTTACCCATCCCCTCACCCACATCCTTTTGGTAACCATCTGTCTATTCTCTATTATTAAGAGTTTGATTTGGGGGTACCTGGGTGGCTCAGTGGTTGAGCGTCTGCTTTTGGCTCAAGGTGTGATCCCAGGGTCCTGGGATCAAAGTCCTGCATCAGGCTCCCCATGGGGAGCCTGTGTGTGTCTCTCATGAATAAATAAATAAAATCTTGGGCAGCCCGGGTGGCTCAGAGGTTTAGCGCTGCCTTCAGCTCAGAACCTGATCCTGGAGACCCGGGATCGAGTCCCACGTCAGGGTCCCTGCACGGAGCCTGCTTCTCACTCTGCCTGTGCCTCTGCCTTTCTCTCTCTCTCTCTCTGTGTCTCATGAATAAATAAATAAAATCTTTAAAAAAATAAATAAAATCTTTTTTAAAAAAAAAGAGTGTTTTTTTGGTTCATCTTTCTATTTTCCTTTGTTTCTTAAATTCCACATATAAGTGAAATCATACAGTATTTGTCTTTCTCTGACTTATTTCACTTAGCATTATATTCTCTAGATCCATCCATGTTATTGCAGATGGGAAAATTACATTCTTTTTTTTATGGCTGAGTAACCTTCCATTATATATACATGCCACATATTTTTTATCCATTCATCTATCAATGGACACTTGAGTTGCTTCCATATCTTAACTATTATAAATTATGCTGCAATAAACATAGGGTGCGCATGTCCCTTTGAATTAGTGTTTTCAATTCTTCAGGTATCTAGCACTGGAATTACTGGATTATATGGTAATACTATTTTTAATTTTTTGAGGAATCTCCATATTGTTTTTAATGATAGTTGCACCAATTTACATTCCCACCAACAGTGTAGGAGGCTGCTTTCTTCTCACATACTCACCTTGTGTTTTTTAATTTTAGCCATTCTGACAGGTGTGAGGTGATATCTTGCTGTGTTTTTGATTTGCATCTTCCTGATGATGAGTGATGTTGAGCATCTTCTCATGTGTCTGCTGGCATTCTGAACGTATTCTTTGGGGAAATGTCTGTATGTGTCTTCTGCCCATTTTAAAATCAGATTATTTGGTTTTCTGTGTGTTGAGTTGTATCAGTTCTTTACTTTGGATACCAACCCCTTATCAGCTACAACATTTGCAAATATCTTCACCTATCCAGTAGATTATCTTTTAGTTTTGTGTGTTGTTGTCTTTGCTATGCAGAAGCTTTTCATTTTTGATGTAGTTTTAATAGTTTATTTTGGCTTTTGTTTCCCTTGCCTCAGGAGGCGGATCTAGAAGGATGCTGCTACCACAATGTCAGAGAAATTACTGCCTGTGCTATTCTAGGATTTTCATGGTTTCAGGCCTCACATTTTGAGGTTTTGTGTGTGTGTGTGTGTGTGTGTGTGTGTGTGTATGGTGTAAGAAAGTGGTCCAGCTTCATTCTTTTGCATATAGCTGTCCAATTTCCCCAATACCATTTGTTGAAGAGACTGTTTCTGATGGCATATTCTTCCCTCTTTTGTCAAAGATTAGTTGGCTATATAATTGTGGGTTTATTTCTAGGTTTTCTATTCTGTTCCATTGATCTATGTGTCTATTTTTATGCCAGTGGTATACTGGCTTGAATAATACAGCTTTATAACATAATTTGAAGGCTGGAATTGTGATACCTCTAGTATTGTTTTTCTTTCTCATTGCTTTAGCTATTTGGGGTCTTTTGAGGCTCCAAACAAATTTTAGTATTTTTCTAGTTCTGTGAAAATTGCTGTTGGTATTTTGATAGGCGTTGCCTTAAGTCTGTAGGTTGCTTTGGGTAGTACAGATGTTTTAACAATATTTTTTCTTCCAACCCATAACCATGGACTGTCTTTCCATTTCTTTTTTTTTTTTAAGAATTAATTAATTAATTAATTTATTTATTTATTGGAGAGAGAGAATGAGAGAGCACACAAGCAAGGGTAGCAACAGAGGGAGAGGGAGAAGCAGGCTCCCTGCTCATCAGGGAGCCTGATGCAAGGCTTGATCCTAGGACCCTGGGATCATGACACGAGCCAAAGGCTTAACCAACTGAGTCCCCCAGGAGCCTCTGTCTTTCCATTTTTTTGTGTTGTCTTCAATTTCTTTCATCAGTATCTTATAGTTTTCAGAATACAGGGCTTTTACAACTTTAAGTTTATTCCTAGGTATTTTATTATTTTTAGTGTAATTGTAAATGGGACTGTTTTCTTAATTTTTTTCTCCTGCTTCATTATTAGTGAATAAAAATGAAAGAGCTTTTTGTACATTGATTTTGTATCCTGTAACTTTACTGAATTCATTTATCAGTTCTAGTAGTAGTCTCTCAGATTTTCTATATATAGTAGCATTTCATTTGCAAATAGTGAAAGTTTTACTTTTTCATTACTAATTTGGATGCCTTTTCTTTCTTTTTGTTGTCTGATTGCTGTGGCTAGGACTTCCAGACTATGCTGAAGTAAAGTGGTGAAAGTGGGCATGCCTGTCTTGTTCCTGATCTTCAGGGAAAAGCTCTTAGTTTTTCCCCACTGAGTATGATGTTTGCTGTGGGTTTTTCACATATGGCCTTTTTATGCTGAGGTATGTTCCCTCTAGAACTACCTTGTTGAGGGCTTTTTATCATGAATGGATCTTGTACTCTGTCAACATTTTTTCTGCATTTATTGAGATGATCATGTGGGTTTTATCGTTTCTCTTATTGATATGATGTAACATGTTGATTGATTTGTGAATATTAAAACACCCTTATATTCTGGGAACACATCCCACTTGACTGTGATGAATGATTTTTTTATTGTATTGTTGGATTTGGTTTGTTAAATATTCTGTTGAGGAAACTGGCAGTTGATTCTCCTTTTTTTTGTAGTGTCTTGCGATTTAATTTTTAAGAGTTCTTTATTTATTTATTTTTTTATTTTATTTTATTTTTTTATTTATGATAGGCACGCAGTGAGAGAGAGAGAGAGAGAGAGGCAGAGACACAGGCAGAGGGAGAAGCAGGCTCCATGCACCAGGAGCCCGACGTGGGATTCGATCCCGGGTCTCCAGGATCGCGCCCTGGGCCAAAGGCAGGCGCCAAACCGCTGCGCCACCCAGGGATCCCATAATTTTTAAGAGTTCTTTAATATCTTCCTAGTATATTAGAGATATTAGCTATTTGTCTGTTATATACATCGCAAATATTTTCTTTTGGTTTGCCAATTGTTGTTTGACTTTATGATGGCTTTGACCATGAGAAATGTTTTATTTTTATGCATTCAAATTTATCATTTTTTTTTATTATTACAGATTTCAAGTCATAGTTAGACTCTACTTATACTGAGGCTAAAGAGGAAGTCATTTGTCATGTCACTTGCATGATTTCGGTTTTTGCATTTAGATCTTTAATCCAGTTGGAATTTATTTTTACGTGAAATGATAGTTACGGTTCTACTTTTATCTTATCCCAAATAGCTACTCAGTTGTTTCAGCAGTATTTTTTTTTAAGTCCATTTTTTGGGGTGCCTGGGTAGCCTTTGGTTCAGAGAGTGATCCTGGAGTCCTGGCATTGAGTCCCACATTGAGTCTCAATTGCATTGAGCAGTCCCATGGGGAGCTGCTTCTCTCTCTGCCTATGTCTTTGCCTCTCTCTCTGTGTCTCTCATGAATAAACAGATAAAATCTTTTTTTAAAAAAGGAATGAAGCAAATGGGTGAGCAAAATTATCATGATGCAGGAGCATTTCTTAGTGGTTTAGCTTTCATTAAACAGTCAGTGTAGGAACTGGACTCCTAGGAGGGTTACAAAGTCTCCTGGTAAGACTTGCCAACCACTTCTGGGAATGATGATGGCATTACTTGAGGCTGCCTTCTGATGTATTTGGGCATTACTTGAGGCCTGCCTTCTGATGTATGTGGGCAATTAGCAGAGTCAAGGGGAGGTTGGATAAACACGGGGAAGGGTTATTTAATGTCATATAGTATCAAAGCTCTAAAGACTTGCAGCTGATTTAAAATTCCAACTCTTGAATCTTTATCAGGCCACCCTAGAGTTAAAGCCTTGACTCACTCTCAAATTCAGAAAAAGAGAGCTCAATGATTAACAGAGGCAGGGAAAGGGCTGTGGGAGAAATGCATCCCTGACAGCCCAAAAAGTGCTGCTTGTTGACATATAAAGTCAGAGTTTAGAATCAGTAAGTAAAGCTGCTTGATTCCCATAACTCATCAGACTCTATTACTCTGTATATGGATCAGCTTTTCTACCAAGGTCAGAGAGCAGAGATCTGTTAGAGGAGCATGTTGTACTTACTGTGGGGTGCCTGGTTTCTGGGTTGTTTTATAGGGAAGCATTTCTGAGTCACCTCATGTGGAGCCTCTGAATTGCCCATTCTTGTAGAAAATCTTTTCTTAGGCACTTTAAATGACTCTTAGAAGAACTATGGCTTACCCACGTTGGAGTTTCTGTAAAATAAAGCAGGGTGGCTAGACTTATTTTCAAGAAAGTAGAGTTAGAAAAATCAGTCCTTACGTTACATATAATACATTTGATGGTCAACCTCAAACATTGATATTTTAGATCTGTAGGTATTTCAGTGCAACATCTGAGAGCTATGCATTATGAAAGCATAAAATGTATTATTCCCCAGTTTTCTCAGCCTGTGATGCTGTAAAGATGTAAAATTAATCCTATGGAACAGAAAAAGCATTACAAGTTATTTAATACCTTTGACTTGAATTCTACCTTTATTGAAAAGGCAAGCAGCTAGTGGTCTACATTATTGTGTGTACCTTTTCTTTTTTAAAGATTTTTATTTATTTATTCATGAGAGACTTCTAGAGAGAGGCAGAGACACAGGCAGAGGGAGAAGCAGGCTCCATGCAGGGAGCCTGATGTGGGACTCGATCCCGGGTCTCAAGCCCCGGGCTGAAGGCGGCGCTAAACCGCTGAGCCACCTGGGCTGCCCTATTGTGTGTACCTTAAGTTAGAAACTGTTATAAAATGGAAGGAGATTTTTGTGATCATCAGTATTTCAAAAACACTTCAGATAAAGGTCACCTAGAATAATGACATTTTAAGAGTTGTAAACCCACCTTGCGGGTAGTAGTTTGTTGAAATAAGGGTTTTACCAGAAAGGAGGAACAATGTCATAAATAAATTTGTGAGTCTTATTAAAAAGAATTTGGTGGCCTGGGTGGTGAAGTCAGTTAAGCATCTAACTCTTGGTTTCAGCTCATGTTGTGATCTCGGGGTCCTGGAATTGGGCCTTGGATCAGTCTCTGTGCTCAGCGCAGTCTGAGATTCTCCCTCTCCCTCTGCCCCTCCTGCTTATGCTCTCTCTCTCAAGTAAACCACCAAATCTTAAAAAAAATTTTGGTGAGCAGGGTGATTGGCAAACTGTATCTTGTAGTTAAGAAATCTAACTTGAAGACTGTAGAGCTTGACAGTTTTGGGATATAGTTGCACACATTTGCTGCTCATGTTTCATATACTAGTGCAAAATGATAACTGGTAGTAATTTTGAGGCCGTCCATTTGGCCAAACTACCAGATACATAATTAATAAAGTACTATAATAATATTTTAAAAACAACCGCCATTTAAAAAATTTTTTTTTTTCAATTTTTATTTATTTATGATAGTCACAGAGAGAGAGAGGCAGAGACATCGGCAGAGGGAGAAGCAGGCTCCATGCACCAGGAGCCCGACGTGGGATTTGATCCTGGGTCTCCAGGATCGCGCCCTGGGCCAAAGGCAGGCGCCAAACCACTGCACCACCCAGGGATCCTACAACTGCCATTTTTTAAAAAAGCACATAACTTACAGTTAGTAGACTTATTAAAATGGGTCAGAACTATATTATTGGATTTTTAGGTTTGTGGGTTCTCATAAAACAAAATGCACAAGTCCTATTATCAGAACCACAGAGGGCTAGCAATACATACAAAGGAACTAGCTAGCAATACATGCAAATCAACTACCTCTAACCAAATTGGGGGCTTGGTTAGAGATGGTTGGTTACAATTCTAAACTCTAATGCTATAATCACACCATTTGGACCACATAATTACTTAGAAAATCAGCTGGATTTGAGCACTCTTAGTCACAGGTCCAAATTCATTTGCATATGTTAATACTAAGGCTATAGCATTGGTCATTTTATAAATACTGTGCTTCACACTGTAATGTAAAATGTGTATATTTAACACTGCTTGTATAAATTATATAAATGATAGCAAATTTGGATAAATTAAAGCTTTTAAAATTATTATTATTGTTACTTTTCCATTAGTACCTGTAGCTTCAGCAATGACTTTGTAAAACCCTGTCTTAACAATGACCAATTTTGTAGCTTTTAACATTCTGGATTTTCATTTGTTTTTGAGAGAGAGAGAGAGAGAGAGAGAAAGCACACGCAGGCTAGTGCAGGAAGGGGCAGAGAGAGAGAGAGAGAGGAAAAATCTTTTTTTTTTTAAATTTTTTATTTATTTATGATAGTCACACAGAGAGAGAGAGAGAGAGAGAGAGAGAGAGAGAGAGAGAGAGAGGGAGGCAGAGACACAGGCGGAGGGAGAAGCAGGCTCCATGCACCGGGAGCCCGACGTGGGATTCAATCCCGAGTCTCCAGGATCACGCCCTGGGCCAAAGGCAGGCGCTAAACCGCTGCGCCACCCAGGGGTCCCGAGAAAAAATCTTAAGCAGACTCCAAGCCAGCATGGAGCTGAGGCAGGGCTGGATCTCTTGATTCTTTCATGACCTGAGCTGACATCAAGAGTTGATTGCTTAACTGACTGAGCTACCCAGGCGCCCCTGGATTTTCAGTTGTAAGGCAGATTTTGGCAGTGGCTTTTCTCTTATTAAATCCTCTAATATTAATGAACAATGAAACATCCATTAAACTATTAGGAAATACTACATATTACATCGGATTGTGTAATGCTGAGAAGTTTATATCTTCAACAAAATTGTTAGACCTGTCCCTGACTTTGAGCAATAGCCACATTATAGTCATAAGTGAAAATAAAGAGAATATGCCATTGTTTCCACGATGTGAAAATTAAAATCCTGTAAATCATAAAACACCCCAATTCCTATCATAACTATTTAAAAGATTGTGAACTTACCAAAATGCACATGAAGTAAGTTTTTTGTTTTTTTCTAAAGTAGGCTCCGCATCCGATGTGGGGTATAACTAATGACCCTGAGACCATGAGTCGCATACTGCACTGAGCGAGTCCGCCAGGCACCTCCAAACAAGAATATTACATATTTGATACCATGTCCCTGCAAGATATGTTTCTTCCTTTTTCTGAGGAGGAAGCTAGCAGAGGTTAAATAACTTGCCCTTGGGCACAAAGGAACGAAAAGAAACTGGGATATTTAATTAGAGAAGTAAATTGGTCTGGCACAAGAGGGATTAAAATCTGGATCACGGAGTGCTAGTAGGGAGCGGGGAGAGTCGAAGATATATTCGCAGCGGGGACCAGATCACAAAGGATTTTTGCTTGTCTTATGAGAAGTCTGAGCTTGCATCTGTGGACTCACTGTCGAGCGAATCCGAGTGAAGGATCTTAAGCAGGCCCTGCCTACACACGGAGTCGAAAGCGAGCAAACTGATGGTCAGGCTGCTCCGCCCTTCGCCACTTACTGAGCACCGGCGTGAAGGCCCAGCGGGAGGCAGCAGAGCGCCCCGGCGGGGCCAGCTTTCCGTCCGCCCGCGTGACTCGACGGCGAAGGCCCTAGCCGGGTGGTCCCACCGGCTACCTCGCCGCTCCCCCGAGGCCACTCGGCAGCCACCGCGTCGGGCCCCACGCTCCCTCTAGTGCAACCGTGCGGAGTGCGCCCCGCCAGCGCCCCCTAGCGTCGTCACCCTTCCCGCCAGCTCCCACCTTAGCCCAGCCGCAAGCCGCCTGACGACTCCCTAGCTGGTGGCCGCCTCTTTTTTCCGGCGCCATGCACATCCGGTCACGTGTGAGCCCAGTCACGTGAGAGCCGGTCACGTGCCGCGCCCCGCAGGGCTCCGGACTCGGCGCTCGGCTTCCGCAGACCTGCGGGCCTCGGCGGGTGGGGTCGTGGCTGCCTGCCTCGGAGCCTGCCGGACTGCACGACCGGGATGGTGAGGGCGGCGGGCCGGGCCGGGGCGGGGCCGGGGCCGGGGAGGGCAGGAGCTGGCCGGGCCGGGCCGGGCCTTCGCCTCTCCGAAGCTCAGCCTCTCTGGTCTTGCCGCTGCAGATGAACCGGACGACCCCGGACCAGGAGCGGGCGCCGGCGTCCGAGCCCGTGTGGGAGCGACCCTGGTCGGTGGAGGAGATCCGTAGGAGCAGCCAGAGCTGGTCGCTGGCGGCTGATGCGGGCGTGAGAGGCGGGCCCCGGGACCGGGAGGGGAAGGCGGGGCCGCCTGGGGTGGCGCGCGGCCTGCGGGCAGAACAGGAGCCCCAATTCCTTCTCCACCCGATCTATCCCGCTGCCATTTTTTTTTAAAGATTTTATTTATTTATTCGTGAGACACACACACACACACACACAGGCAGAGACACAGGCAGGGACCATGCAGGGAGCCCGATATGGACTCGATCCCGGGACTCCAGGATCACGTCCTGGGCCGAAGGCAGGCGCTAAACAGCTGAGCCACCCAGGGATCCCCTGCCTCTGCTGTTCTTAATAACATAACCCTCTCGCCTTCAAAGACACCGCGGCTGCAGTTCTAGGCCCCCGGGCAGGGGAGGGCGGGTCGTCCTTAGCCGGCTGAGTGCCCCCACTGGGCCTACAGCCCACACGCGGGGTTCTCTTCCTGGTTTGAGTTTTGTAGCAGCGCACCCATATCCATCCTGAGGGAGGCAGATAGGTTTTCTCTGCGCTGCTGGATTGCTAGGTCCCTAGTGAGGCCCTTCCACGTTGAGACCCAGACCGTATGGGGAGGTAGACAAGCCTGTAAATGGATATCCCGGAGTGGGACTTTGAAAGCGGGGGCTAGAAGCCCAGAGCTGTGATTCCAAAGTCCCATATGAATGCCATTTTTTTTTTAAATAAGAGTAGTGGTTTGTTAGTTTGCCCTTCTTCTGGGATTTCTGAAGAGTGATAACCAAACAGGACTTTCAAATTTCACCAGAAATGAGATAGCAAGTGTCCACCGACTCCTTGGCACTGTTTTGATGAACTTCTTTAATGTTTTTCAGGGCTACTTGGTCCTGGGTATTGTCAAAAGCAGCATCCCTTACATTCCAGCACACATACACTTACACAAAGGTGAAAAGAAATGGGTTCTTCTTTTATTTTTTTTTTATGATAGTCACACACAGAGAGAGAGAGGCAGAGACATAGGCAGAGGGAGAAGCAGGCTCCATGCACCGGGAGCCCGACGTGGGACTCGATCCCGGGTCTCCAGGATCACACCCTGGGCCAAAGGCAGGCGCCAAACCCCTGCACCACCCAGGGATCCCTATCTTTTGATACATAGGATAGTCTCATGTGATATTGATACCGCTTTATGTTTATTTTTAATATAGCTACTACAGTTTCTACAGGAATTCTCACAGCAGACTATCTCTAGAACCCATGAGATCAAGAAACAAGTGGATGGTCTAATCCGGGAAACTAAAGCAACAGATTGTCGCCTGCATAATGTCTTCAATGATTTCCTTATGCTGTCTAATACCCAGTTCATTGAGAATGTGAGTTATTTCGTTGTATCTGACTTATAAATAATGCTTTTTAGAGAGATAATTTGTTGTGATATTAAGTGCTTCATTATTAGGTACCCTCCTCAATTTTGATGAATGTAGAGGTTCTTGGTAATTGAAGCTTCTTTCTTTAGGATTAATGGCTTTTTTTAATTAGTAAAGTTTATTTTTTCAAGCCTTTAAAAAATATAATGACACAATTTTCTTACTTTCTAGTTTTTCCATCCATTTTTAGTTTTAGTTGTGCTGACTTGGATGGCATTCCAACGAACTTTATTGTGGACATGTTCTGTAAGGAAAGCTGTACACTTCGTCTTGATCCTCTAGGCTCGAGAATGTGGCTGCAGTATTGACTGTGCCCACCATGTTCTGATAAATTATTTTAAAGGCATGTGTGCCTACTTGGAATGATCTTTTTTTTTTCAATATTCTTGATTAATATTTTGTTACGATGGCTGAACCTGTGATATAGAATCAACTCTAAACAGTACTGAGCTTTGACCCATGTGTGATTTTTACCTGTGTATGTATTGACTTTCTTTTTTTTAGTATTTATTTATTTATTATTTATGATAGACATAGAGAGAGAGAGAGAGGCAGAGACACAGGAGGAGGGAGAAGCAGCTCTATGCCAGGAGCCTGACGCGGGACTCGATCCCGGGTCTCCAGGATTGCACCCTGAGCCAAAGGCAGGCGCTAAACCACTGAGCCACCCAGGGATCCCCTGTATTGACTTTCTAAGTGTACTTTTACCACATGGTACTGGCTGGATTGGTACCTGATTGAATTTTCAGGGGTGGGGGGCATCATAAACTATTTTTTCTGAATCACAGTCTTCTTGTCTTATTTATCTTTTATTCAGCCAAGGTTTTTTGCATTTGAGTTTTCCTTGATCTAGTGGGGTTTTGTTCTTTTTGATTTTTTTTTTTATTTCTTTATTTCTGTTCTCTTCTTGAATTCCCTGTTTTCCATCCATCTTTCCATTCCCTTACTCCTTATGCCTCTTCACCTCCCATTCTGCAGCCAGAATCCCCTCTCTTGAAAGGGACTGTTGGCCACTTTCAAGTTTTACTGCTGCTCACACCTCCCTGTAACGGCACATGTTACATAGGCTTCTCATTTGTGGCAGAACATGATGATGTTAAGAGTACAGCTGATGCTTAATAAAACTGTGGAAAAGATCTACATGCTGTTAATACATTTGCAAGTGATTTGGCTTTTTAGTTTTTTTTTCCTTCAAATCCTAGTCTTGGTACTCATATATTACAATGCTGGCTTGAATGATGGTGCCATTTAGTTTCATGATAGATTATTGGAAAGGTATCCAAAGTCATATGGGTTTCTTGGTTTTAGTAATTAACTTCAGAAACAATCCCCAAGTTGAAAAATGTATTATAGACTTAGTGAAACTAAAGAGCAATCAGGACTTTCTGGGGCAAGAGAAATCAGTACCTTTAGTAAAGGCTCAAGAGGGGACTCTGAAGGAGGAGAAATACTAATTAACAGTGGCCTGTGCCTCAGTGTGTCCTCAGAAGGGAACAGAATTCTTAAAGTTTCATGAATCTATTAATTTAGGAAGTTTTGTCCTGAAACATTAAGTGACCTAGAAATGATTTATTTTTTTTTCTAAAGTTTATTTTTTTAGTATCTCTACCCCCAGAGTGGAGCTTGAACTCATGACCCCAAGGTTGAGTTGCATGCACTTCTGACTGAGCCAGCCAGGCACCCCAGAAATGACTTTCATAGCATTTCTCGTGATTGTAATTTCACATTTACTAACATGATTTGATGTGCCAAACTACTAAATCAAGTCCTACATTTTTTTCTAAATATCGTATTCCTTGGGCCCAGCACACTCCTGGTTTGTAGGATCCTAGTGAATATTTGCATGAATAAACAAGAGAACACATAAATGAAAGGGATCAGAGCTGTGTATAATCTGTTAAGAGGTCCTCAGCCTCTGGTCCCTTTTCTCTACCTCATTTCTTTCCTTGTTTCCTCACGTGAAGAAAATATCCTTTGAGGGAAAATACTAAAGATATTTGACAATTCTAGGAATGGCTACCTGATTTTAAAATTATCAAAAAACACATGAAGCTGTGAGGTTAGCCTGGTAAGAGTGAAGGTAGTTAGCATTGGTTATCTGGTGTGTGCTGAGTACTTGAGATACAGAATTCTCATCACTCAAAAGATATATGGGTTTTATGTATTTGCTGAATGGTTTCATAGAGGTCATGTTTGGCTTCTCAGGCATAGTCTGCTGATACCTTATGATGTGGGTTTTTTTGTTTTTGTTAAGATTTTATTTGAGTGAGGTAATTTTTAATGTCAAGCAGGAGAAAAAGTAGGATGTTGGTGCTTTTCAGACTTGAGTGTGAAGCTCAACCTTTTAGGTTAAATGATCTTAGTATTTAAAATCTGAAGTGACCTTGGTAGCTGCCATGCCTGAAAGCCTTAATTTTAAGATTTATTTACTTTTCTGTTCCTGTCTTTGAAAATTACCCTCCAAGTTTCTGATCTTTATAGAATTTTTCTTTAAGATATTATTTATTTGAGAGAGCAAGAACATGAGCAGGGGGGAGGATCAGAGAGAGAGGGAGAAGCAGACACCCCACTGAGCAAGGAGCCTGATACAGGGCTGGATCCTAGTACTCTGAGATCACAACCTGAGCTGAACGCAGATGCTTAACTGAGCCATGCAGGTGCCCCAGAACAATTATTTTTTAAAATTACGGAAGAAGAGGAAGTATCTGAAATTTCAGATAGTAGAGAGTGCCTTTCAGCATTCTGGTATATGTATTCTAAGTCCATTTCTCATGCAGACCTTGGCCTTTAAGCTTTTTCTTTCTTGTTGTAAAGATAATGAACACTTGTTGAAGAGATCAACATAGATAAACGATATTGAGGTGTAAAAATATTAAAGCCACAAAAAATTAACTATAACTCTACCTCCCCAAATTAACTAGGCATTGAACACTTTGCCACATTTCTTTCTAGTCTTTTTTTAACTTTAACTTTTTCTGCATGTATATATTTGCATGCTGTATTTTTCTTAGTAGTAGTTTATTATTTTATAAGTCCTTTAACAATATTTCAATATAAAACTTTTTAATGAAGTCTTTTAACTGTCTAGAAAAGAACGGATAATAACCACAAGTGCTAATATGTACCACTCTGCATTAACAGACTAGTATTTTTCCATATTTGCTTCAAAGCCATCAACTTCCCATTTACTTTAACTCTAAATGTTTTGGGTAAAGGCCTCTTTGTATATCTACATTTTTATTCTTATCTGGAGAGTATATACTTGCATGAATGTGTATGAGTGTTTATATGTGTGGTGTGAGATAGGAATGTTACTTTTTTTTCCTCACATGGTAAGCTTTATTGTAAGTTCTTTTCCTCACTTCTGTATGAAAGCATGTATATATACATTTGTGATTTTGTGAAAATAAAATTAGGTTTACAGGAATTATGGATCATTTTCTTGCATTTGTATTTTATTTTGATTACCTGTATGCCAGTATCCCAATCTTAAATACTGCAAATTTCTAATAAGTCTTACCAGACTATGTTTTCATGTCTTCTTTTTAATAATTAAATAGTTAAAAAGTAAAAGGCATCACGACGAGTTATTGGAGCCAAAGCTCTGTTTTGGAACAGAGATGCCTGCCTGCCTATGCTGTACAGGTCAGTCAGATGCCTGGCCTTCTGGCAAATCTTTGGTGGGCTTGGCTTACCTGCTTTCACATAAATGAGATAATAAAAGTTTATCAACTGTTTGGTAATGAAAAGGACTTCTACCATTTCCATTGCTTACAATGTTAAAGCTCTTGTTACCTAGTAGGTAAGTTCTTCCAGTTGACATATTCAGTACTTGTAGCATTGCCCTGCCAGCATCAAGTATTAGGTTAAACCAAAGGTCTGAAAATGGTATTTTAATTGTTTTTGTAATTCTTTGGTCAACAGTGAGATTGAACTTTTTTTCACATTTCCTAGTCATTTCTATCTTTTTAAATTTAAGTTTAAATTTAAACTTAACTACTGCTTTTTGCTTTTAGTTCTCAACCAATGACCTCAACCATTTTTTGAATAATCATTTCTTCTCTTTTTAAAAATTATGTGTTGAATTTGTATATTACAGTGTATTCCGAATGATATTTTGACCATTTAAAAATGAATTTGCTTCCATATGTAGCGTGTATATGATGAAGAGGTGGAGGAGCCGGTGCTCAAAGCTGAGACAGAAAAAGCAGAACAGGTACTTGCATTAAATTACTCTTCTGTTGAGTGTTGACTTAGAGAAGGAAGGTGGTGGAAGTTTGTAATGTGGCTGGTGGGGGCTTGTGAGCAGGAAGATGGTTACTGGGGGAAATAGGAAAGACTGCTTCTGATAGTCCAAGAATCGAACTCTTTGGTTTGTTTCTGAAATGTAGTATAGTAAGAAATATATAAAGTTTTTGAATTCTGGCTTCAGAGTAGAGTACTGGAGAATTTCTGTAAAAGGCCAGATAGTCAATGTTTTAGGTTTGGTTGCTGGCTACATTGATCTCTGTCTCTTTTTCCTTCTTTTTGCTCTTTCTCCTCCTTCCCTTTATCCCCTTAAAAAATGTAAAAACCATTCTTACCTTGAGGGTTATGCAAAAGCTGGTCACAGACTGGGCTGTAAGTGTGAGTTCTTTGAACTTTCCCTATTCTTTCATGACAGCTTTGATTCCCGCCAGTTGGAAATTACAGTCCGCACACATTTGAGTGCCTCCTGCAGGTCACAGGATGTTAGTACAGAGGACATGAAATGTGCAGTCAGCACTTACTGACTCTACTAAGATTGCAGGGAGCTGGTGACTTAAAGACTTTACCCTCAGGAGCTTATGGTCTTGGTTTGCCAGTAGAGCATAACATGTCAGAACTGCTAATTGTTCTGGAAGTTCAGATGAGAAGAGCTGAGTGATGTAAGCAGGGAACACCTCCAAGGGTAAGATGTTAAGTGAAGAAAGAAGGGCCAGATTTTAAGGCCATTTCAGTGGGAGAGAATGCCAGCCCCTGAGGTTTAATGTTGGGGGATGTGCCTGGTATCTTATAGACTATGTTAGTGGAAGATACTTGTGGCTAGGCAGGAAGAACGGAAAGAGAATGAGAAGTGGGTGCTGGAGGGCTTCATAAGCAAGGCTAAGGAGTCTAGGGGTAGTAGTTTCTATCTTTTTACCCTTCTGTGGCTTCACGTGTTCTAGATGCATAAACATTCTTCCATGTTGTCACATCATGGGGCGAAGCATAGATAAGACATTTTGGACTTACCTTCTGGCAGAAGTTGTACCCTTTTTCTCCCACTCAGGGAAGCACTGGAATATAAGTTTATAATGGGAAGAGCCTTGGCTCAGCTCTAACTTACTGAGAAAATATAAATCACTTGCAAATTTGGTACTTTATCAGTAGCTGTTGCTTAGATGAAACTGTTAGGATATTAGAAACCAGCTCCAGTTCTACCTATTCCCAGCTAAAAAAAAAAAAAAAAAAAAAAGTTATTTTTAATGATCCTCAAAAGATTTGCCAGCAGTATATGGTTACACCACATCAGGGTTCAATTTTAAGTGATGAGTGTGAGGTGAACTATTTTTTTCAAAAGCTACTATGTATTTATTATTTATTTCGCAAACATATTTTCATACACCTAGTGCATATTAACTATTTGACTAGAACCAAGCATTCCAGCTTGGAAAAAAGATGCAGCCAGAACAAAAAATCCACATTAGAAAGACATCCATACTTAAGGTAAAAGTATAAGACACTCATAGGGCTTTTCCTTTGACCCTCACAATAGCACTGTGTGATTTAGTTCTTTATATAATTATGTATTGGCTTCTAGAATATTTCTGAAGAGGGGAAATGACACTACGTTTTTTTTTCAATATTTCTCACAACTGATGACACAGTTGAATGAGTGAGGGGACTGTCATTGAGAGCTGCTGTTGTAGGAAATGGAGGCCTGTGGAGTATTTTCAGCAGGTTGGTGATAAGTACAGACTTGGGGGGCATTGTTCTAAGATGATGTACAGGATAAGTCATAATGGAACTGACCCTCTCTTGGTTTGAAACAAATGTATAAAATACCCATAATTACTAGGCTTTTGTTTTTGTATTTTAACTAATTGAAAAATGACATCTCTGGCTGGAGTATTTCTTCTAAGTCTTAACTTCTGAAATTGTCCAAGGACCCATTAACCAAGGTTTAGTGGTATCCAGTCATGATGAACTTGAAAGTCTAAGCCCTTCATTCTTCCAGTGGCAGGGAAGTGAAGTGCTGCTTGAGGGCTTGTGATTGTGGACAGGGGATTTTTACATAGGTTATCTGGCTGAACCATTATACCATAATTGTACTTTTGTTTTCTATAAATGGTGAACTGGGAACTCTGGGACCTTAGGTAGTTTGATCCACATCTGGAATGTGACCAACCTGAAGTTCAAAACTTACTCCAAAGTCTGTTGAGCAGTCAGCAGAATCTGACTTTTGTTAACATTTTTAATTGATTTCTTTTTGTTTTATTAGGGTGGTATCAATATTTTGGACATCCATACTGAATGTCATTTTCTCTGTAGGAGAAGACCCGGGAACAGAAAGAAGTAGATCTGATTCCTAAAGTTCAGGAGGCTGTGAACTATGGTTTACAAGTACTAGACAGTGCATTTGAGCAACTAGATATAAAAGCAGGAAACTCAGACTCCGAAGAAGAAGATGCCAATGAACGAGTGGAACTGATCCTTGAACCAAAGGTAAAGACAGTTCATATATTTATTGTTAGACTTGTTGTGTTTGGGGTACTTTACTTGGGCACAAAATTAGTAAGACATGGGCTTTACTTTTAGAAAGTGAGCATGGCACTTAACAATCTCATATTGACTCTGTTGGAAAGACTTGCTTTACCTGAACATTGGTAGAAGGCAGCACACCAAGGTAGGTAGGGGAGCACAAAGGTACAGGGCATGGTTCCTACTCTCACAGCGCTTATTACAGCATTACTAGCTGGTGGGAGAGAGGAGAAGTTCATATGAGTCCCCATCATAAGTGCTCTGAGAGAGAACTGACTTTTACCCAGGGCAATGAGGGTACAGATGTGACTTGAATTGGGTTCCGAAGTATGAGGAGGCTTGTGTGAGAGAGATTGTTGGGAACCTGAAGTTCTGTAGTTTATGTTAAGGGAGACTGCAGAAGTGTTGAAAGAATTTAAAAAAAAAAAAAGTGTTGAAAGACATTTGGGTTGATTTCAGGTTTTGGCTGGGATGAGTAAGGCTGTTAGGAGTGTTCATGAATTAGACTATAAGCCTCAGAAGTAGTTATTGCTTTACTATTACTTTCTCTCAGATCTGCAGAGGAGACGTTTGGGGCAGCACAGCCACGCAGAAGTAAGCAACAAAAGGTTGCTGTATTGATTTTGAGAAAGAGTCCTTGTGACACGCAAGTGCTTTTTATGAATTGAAACATGCCACAGAGCTGAGCTCTTCTGGTCATTCGTTTTGCTGCACACTTCTTCCAGTTTGACCTTCCAGTGTTGTACCATGTTGGGGCTCCTCCTTTTGCACTGGTACACTTGTTAGCCTGCCTTCCCCCGTAGGGATTTGCAGTCGGCAGTGGATCCCAGGCAAGTATATTGCCTGGCCCACACTTGTTAGTTGGAGGTCCTACACTGCTTTCTCTTCTACTGGAGGATGTGGGAATACTTTCTAAATCCTGATTAGCCCCATTCACTCTTTCTTTTGTTTGCACTGAATTGGTTGCTTTGTATCTTTTTTTTTTTTTTTTTTAAGTTAAACAAGTAAGTTTATGTAATCTCTACACTCAACATCGAACTCAAATTCACAACCTTGAGATCAAGAGTTGCACATTCTACTGACTAAACCTGCCAGGCATCTGGGTTGCTGTGGTCTTTAACTTTTTATTTTCTTCCTTCCTTCCTTCCTTCCTTCCTTTCTTTCTTTCTTTCTTTCTTTCTTTCTTTCTTTCTTCTTTTTTTTTTTTTTTAAGATTTTGTTCTTTTATTTGAGAGAGAGAGCAAGCAGAGTAAACAAGAACATGAGTAGGGAAGGGAGGGGCAGAGAGAGATGAGGAATCAGACTCCCTGCTGAGCAGGGAGCCCAGTGCCCTGGCTCAAGCCTGGGACGATGGGATCATGACCTGAGCTGACAGCAGATAGATAGATGCTTAACCGGCTGAACCACCCAGGCACCCTTGTGGTGTCTTTAACCTTTACATTAACCTTCTCAAATTCTCTCTTGTGTTAAGCATCAGAATTATTTTCTCCTGCACCTCTAGGGTCTTTCCAATACAGAAAAGAGATTATGGCCAAACATCCTACCTTGCAAAGGACAAATCTGCTTTTACTGTGGATATAGGAAGTTGTCCTGGGGTGGAGTGCTTTCTTGAACTTAAATTTTTAATACATGTGTGTTGAGTGGGACTCAGAAGTAGAGGACTGGGATGGAAGGATGTCCAGTAGGTATTCTCTTATATATGGTGTCCTTTTTTCCATTTTGTTATTTTATAATCTTAGTCTTATTTTACCAACTTCATTTTTCTAAATTATCCAGTGGGTGCTGCTGGGGGATATTATTATTTTCTTCTATGGGTCATTTTTTTCTCCCAGACAAGTTCTCATCAGTCTTTTGGATGTGTATCTTTGGTTCATTATGTTGACTATAGATACTTCCATCATTGCCCTCTGTTTCTTCTCATCTAGCCCTTGCTTTGGGTGCCCTGCCCAGCCTTCTCATTGCTCCAATGCAGTGTGAGGGAATCCCCTGTTGGTTCCCTCCTGTTCTCACACCCGAACCTGGACACACCCACCTGCCTCCCAGAGTCCTACAAAACCATTTGAGTTATTTCCTCAGTGTGTTTCTTTCAAAATTTTAGAACTATTATTGATGATTCTCAAAGTAGATTCTCAGCTTGAGCAGCTGATTTTTGCTTACCAGTGCTGCTTTTTGGGGAGGAAGGCAGGGCTAGGACTCATCAAAGCTAGCCAGAACTTCAGTTTCTTACCTTGGCCCTCCTTTTGAACATGTTACTGTGAAGTTGTGATCCTTATTTGGTTACTTCTGGTAAACTTTGTGCATGCCTTTGCCATTTTTAGTATATGTAGGCATATACATGGGAAGGAAGATTGGGAAGGAAGATTGTGTGATTTAGTTTTTCTTTGCTATTTTTTACATAGGATTTGACTTTTTAAAAAGTCAGTGATTTTATTATTATTATTTTTTTGTACTTTGAATCCTGCTGTGTTTGTTATTGTCCACTCTCATTATGTAACTTGTTTGGGGTAGTCAGATGGAACAAGATGTCAAATGGAAAACTTATTTTTCAGCTTGAATATTTAATAATGGCTGTTATCTTTCATTATTTACAGGATCTATACATTGATCGTCCTTTACCTTATTTAATTGGGTCAAAGCTATTCATGGAGCAGGAAGATGTAGGTCTCGGAGAGCTGTCTAGTGAAGGTATTCTTTTGTGCCAAATATTTTTGTTACTTTTAATGTTTATATCTTTTTATTTTTAAATAAATTCAAACTTTACCTTAATGTTATCAGAGTGGTACAAAGAAAGAACTCCTCTATACCCTTTGCTCTGGTTTACTGGTTGTTAATATTCTATCACATTTGTTTGATTTTTTTTCTCCCTGTATACACATATTTTTTTTCTGAATCTGTTTGAGAGAAGCAGACATGCCTTATTACTCCAAAATATTTGTTTGTGTTTTCTAAGATCAAGGACAGTCTCATATGTAGCTACAATATGTTATCAAAGTAAGGAAATTATACTGGACGTAATTCTATTAGCTAATCCTCTGTCATATTTCAGATTTTGCCAGTTGTCCCAGTTATGTCCTTTATAGGTTCTTTTTCCCTCTGGTCTAGGCTCCAGTTCGGGATTACTCACTACATTTAGTTGTCAAATCTCTGGTCTTCTTTTAGTCTGATATAATTTCTCAGGCTTTCTTTGCGTTTCACAGCTTTAACATTTTTGAAGAGTATAGGCCAGTTTTTTCCCTTGGTAATTAACTTTTTTTGTAGTTAGTAAGTATCTTGTGGGGAGATCCTATAAGGCTATGTAAATCTTGTATTCCTCACTATAGTGAAGATACTTTTAGTTCTAATTAATGTATATAGATAATTTTATCAAAATCTCTGTGATGCTGGTATATGGTGGTTTGTGATTTTGAGAAGGAACTAAGGATGTTTTATTATGAATGTTGGCAATAATGCTTTATTTTTCTTCTAACCAGAGGGGTCAGTAGGCAGTGACCGTGGCAGTATTGCAGACAGTGAAGAGAATGAAGAAGGGGTAAGAGCTGTTTGTATCTCCAGGTCGTGGTGGGCAGGAACCTGAGGGTGTATTTAACAGACTAAGTAAATATTTGTGAATTAGCACTATCTTTTTACACATTTTTTTTTTAAAGATTTTATTTATCCATTCATGAGAGACACACACAGAGAGAAAGAGAGACGCAGAGATATAGGCAGAGGGAGAAGCAGACTCTATGCAGGGAGCCTGATGTGGGACCCGATCCTGGGTCTCCAGGATCAGACCCTGGGCTGAAGGCGGCACTAAACCTCTGAGCCACCTGGGCTGCCCTTTTCACAAATTTTTTAACAGTGTTACTAGTCATAGTCTTAGTTTTTTTTTTCCTTTTTTTTTTTTAAGGTATTATTTATTTATTCAGGAGAGACACAGAGAAAGAGGCAAAGACATAAGCAGAGGGAGAGAAACGGGCTCCCCAAGAGGAGCCCGATTTGGGACTCGATCCCAGGACCCACGGATCATGCCCTGAGCCAAAGACAGACACACTCAACCACTGAGCCACCCGGGTGTTCCAGCCTGAGGTTTTTTTCCTGTGGGATTGAGTTTTCTTTTTGTCTTATGTACAAAAACAAGGAAAACTGCTTTAATCCCTTTTACGCTTCCCCGATCTCCTACCTTCCCACCAAGACTTCCTCTTACCAATATATTCTGAGGGGAGCAGCTTAGATGTTTTGGTAGAGTCTGCCTGCAATTCAGTCTTTGAGTAAGTTCTGTCTTAGAATAATTTGGGGGAAAAAGTCCATACTAAGAGAGTGGAGTTCAAGATGTAAAATCACACAAACCAACTTTTGATAATTAAATGTGCAACTCTTAACTTTAAATTCAGAAGTTAGCAATGATAGTGCAGATAGGTATGAGCAAATTATTAGAGTTGTCTAAATTAACCACAAAAATTACATGTTAGCATGAACAACTTTTGGTGATACTGCCAACTGTCCACCTTATCTGCATCTTGACACTCCAGGTAACCAGTAGTCAATACAAAGAGTCTGAGTATAGATGTGCCCCAAGAGACTTAGACCTGAAATCATTTTTGTGCTTGTGAGTAAATCCTGTTTTAACAACAAAGCCTTTTTTTCCCCTAAAGGAGTCGGATGAAGATTTTGCTAATCATAGTGACAATGATCAAAACCGGGTGAGTCTTATGTACTAAAGTGACTTTGCTTTTAAATTTTAATTGAAGTATAGCATATATACTAAATATATGCAAAAATTACTTTTGAGAGGTGCTGGCCTGGGGGATGAGTGAAATAGATAAAGTGGATTGCACTAAGTAACATAGAATTGTTGAATTAGTATATTGTATACCTGAAACTAGTATAACACTGTATGTTAGTTATATTGGAATTAAGAAAATAAAAGTTATATAAAAATTATTTTAGAATGACTTATGAGAAAATAAGGATTTACTCATTTTTATAGCTAATTTTCCTTCAATCATTACATGTTTTTAAGTTAACTGACTTGGTTTTTTGTATGTTTGTTTTTCCAGTTTTGCTTTATATTTTATCTTAATTTTTCTTAGAAAACAAAGAAGTGAAAAACAAAATTGGGAAACAGAGCATCTAAATGAAGGCCTTGTTACTCAAGCTGAACTATTTCACATAAATCCCCCTCCCCTATTTTAAAATTTGAGACAATATAGCAGTAGGGTTAACTGACAGAGAGGTTCGCTCAAAAGGTACAAATCTAATTCTACTGTCTTAGTATAGCAGTCTTAATTTTTGTATACCTTTCTAAGGATGTATTCTTTTCCTAATATACATAGTATATTTTCTGCTCTTTTATGTTAACAGATTATTTTAAAAATTATTTTGAATCGTGTTAGTAATACACTTTGGGCACTCTGTATTTTAAGCATAGTGATACAATGATACTTTCATAGTCTCTAAATTTATATGGGAAATAGTTTATTTCCAGAATTTTGTTTTTGAGATAATGCTGCATTTAATATTTCCATGCACAAAACTCCTTTGCTTATGTGAGCTATTTCTTTAGGAATGAGATGGTGTAGAGTTAGAGCAAAGGCTCTTGATATTATGGTCTCATTACAGATCATGCCTGATGATATTCTTATAATCTTATTGGCATTAGAATTATGATTTTTGCTACCATAATATATACAGTGGTATATTGAGATAGTCCCATTTTGCATTTCAGTTTCCTAATTGGGAAATCTTTTTTTCACAAAAATTTTCAACTGCCAAATGAAGGATTTAAGTACTTTGTGGTTGGTCCTTGTATTTTCCCAGTTGTATTCACAGAGGCAATTTAATAATCAGTCTTTAGAGGATATATATTTCTATGGAACTTACTAGTAAGATTAATAAATTCAGACTTTTAAATCATACAATACAGTGATTAAAAGCATTGGCCTAACCATTTATTTGTATTGTTAAAGAGCCTCAGGGTTCTAAAGATTAAAGTAGCTAATAAAGTGCTTTTAGCATAGTGCCTCGCATGGTTTATATAAATGATATCTACCAGTAGCCCCTTTTATAAAAATTAGAATTTCATAGATAAAGCTTAGTTTGAGTCCTCCACCCCTCATTATCCCACACTCTTTCAGAGGTAATTGGTGTTGTGATCTGGGAGTGTAAGTACTTTTTTTTGCCTTTTTTTTTTTTTTTTTTTTTTATTTATTTATGATAGTCACAGAGAGAGAGAGAGAGAGAGGCAGAGACACAGGCAGAGGGAGAAGCAGGCTCCATGCACCGGGAGCCCGATGTGGGATTCGATCCGGGGTCTCCAGGATCGCGCCCTGGGCCAAAGGCAGGCGCCAAACCGCTGCGCCACCCAGGGATCCCTTTTTTTTGCTTTTTCAAATATCTTTGTGTCCCTAGAAATGAAGTAGGTGTTTGGGTGGGGGTAGGCAAGGTATCATACTGGGTTTCTCATTCAGCATTTTTTTCACTTGATACCTTGGACAGCCTCTGCAATTGTTATAGCTTATTCCTTTTAATTATTAGTATTATCAAGATAAGGCTGTACTTATTTATCATTTTTCCAGTGATGGACGTCTTACATAAATCAGTGTCTGCTATTCTGTGCATAGTACTTGCACTGGAAGGAAATCTTGTATGTTATTTGTTCTAGCACATTTATTGCTTTAGGACTTTCCCTGCATCACCATCGTCATCCTCCCTGTTTGACAAGCTATCTCCATTTTGCCTAAAGTCTAAGTGGCAGTATCACTTTTTCAGCTTGTTGACCTTACTTCCTAGTTCTAATCTCAAGGTTTATATTCTTAGCCTACTGCACAAATGAGTGATGAAGAAGAGGATGATGATGGTTGTGACATTTTTGCTGATTCTGAGAAGGAGGAGGAAGATATTGAGGACACTGAAGAAAATACTAGACCTGTAAGAAAGACTACAGTGACTCTCTTGACAAAGTTTTAGAAATGGCACCAAGAACTCATTACTTTGATTGTCATTTATATTTGTAACCATCTCATTTTGCATCATATTTGTACATTTACACTTTTGAAAGTAATGGTTGAGCATCACTAGTTGCCTTACAAATACCACTTTCTCTTGTTCCAGTCAGAGCATTCAAAATCTATTCATTTCCAAAGTTTTAAGACTTTAATATTCCTCTCCTTTTCCCACACTCAGTGCCTCATGGTGGTTTTCTTATTTGGATTTTTCAGGATTAAAGTGAAGTATTTTTTTTTTTTTTTTTTTAAGTGAAGTATTTAAACAAAATAAGCAAATAAGGAACTTATTCCCTTCTCCCTATGAAGGGAGTCCTGTTTCTCAAGTGGTCTGTATATAGGGTGCATATGTTTAAGTTCATTTAGTTAAATTTTTAATCAGTTCAGTTCTTTACCTTTGGTTACGTAATTTTGTCGGGTATCAAAAGTAAACTGTGCCAGTTTGTCATAAAAAAAGTGATACTTTTGATCTTTTCTGCTCATAGAAAAAAAGTAGACCTACATCATTTGCTGATGAGCTGGCAGCTCGAATCAAAGGGGAAGCTACAAGCCAGGTGGAAGAGGAGCGAACAAGTAAGCATTGAGATGAATTAACAGGGTTGGGGGGAAGTGCAGGACCCTCTGCTGGGCTTCACTGAGAGCATATTTCCCTGTTAATTTCACTAAGGCATTGAGAGGCTTTTTTTTTTTTTTTTTGGTTTATAGACTCTTTATTAATTGAACATTGTGGAACCCCCAAGAAAAATTCACATCTGTATAATAGTTTATACGCAGTTTCAGAGGATTCCCCAGAGAATCACAGGCCTCAGATTAGAAATCTCTTGATTAATATTTACTCCTATATTGTGACTAAACACAAATGTATTGTATAGTATATTCTAGTGATTTAACAGGATGGAATAATTCTTTCAGTTTGAGTGAGGTACTGAGTGAAGTACTAAGGTAGGGCTGAGACCCAAAGTTGAATGTCTTGCTCTTAGCTTAGAAGCCTCAAGGATGACAGTCATAAGGGTAAAAATGAAAAGTCAGTATATAAATACTGTGTAACATAGACTGTGTATGGTGAAAAATTGTAAAATACTCTTCAAGCCTTGTCCCCAGGAGAAGCAAAACCTTGGAAGACATTGAAGGAGAAGAAGGAAAGGAGAACTCCCTCAGATGGTAGGCCTTTCCCCTCAATTCTGTTATTTTAAGATGCTCTTGGTTCAGGAGTAGCATTTTCGTAATTCACAGAACTCCACTTTAAACGCTGACAAATGGGGTCTGTCTCTATTCTTATTTCCAAAGCATTTAAAAATGGAATGCTGAGATGCTGGGAGAAGAGTTGGGTGTGCAATCACAATGCTGTAAAGATTTGAATTATTAAGTTTTATAAGTGATCATTTGTAGAATTCTCTAGAGGTATACAAACTAGGGACTCTAGCATTTATTTTCAATAAAGAATATATCAGACCCTTTCATATTTAACAGTATCATCCATTATATTCCTACTTGTGACTGTGTCAATTTCCAGATCTTTTTCAGTCTGTTCTTCCTTCCCCCAAATTCTTGATGGGATAGGTCTTAAAGGTAATTGAGAAGAAACAAATCTAGATGAGAGGGATCGCCTAGAAAATCCACCTTGCTTCAGACATACACAGAGTTAATGGTGGGATCCCAGAGAGCCTTTTAAGGGATTCAGTGGACAGTTTAATGAATTTTATTTGAAATTCCTCAGACTGTCGGCACTCAAGTATTCCTTATATATAGTTAGATACTCTCCATGCCGGTCTTGGATATGTTGTAAAGGCTAACTCTAGAAATTTGATTTTTAAGCTCCTCTTTAACTCTCCCTACAAAACATTCCCTTTCTGTTTGTTAGATGAAGAGGACAACTTATTTGCACCCCCCAAGCTGACAGATGAAGATTTCTCCCCATTTGGCTCTCGAGGTGGCTTGTTCAGTGGAGGAAAAGGACTTTTTGATGATGAGGATGAGGAGGTGAGTTCTGTGGTAGTTAGTGAAACTCTCTATAGTTGTGTCATGGGCCCACAGTTAGTAGGGAAAAATGGCTTCTTACTTGCAAGTTGCTTCTACTTTCTCATATTTTGGGAGATTTTGAAGTAAGAATCACAAAATGAGAAAATACTGTATCCTGATGCCCTTTGTTAGGTGGAGAGAGGATGTGAGTAATTTACAGTGAATAATTTGGTCAGGCAGTCATTTCTTACCTTACCTGTTGTCTTCTTCCATGTTGGTATTTAATAGACCTAAACTATTTAAGGGTCTGGTTTTGCCATAGTTTTCACTTTGGAACTAACTTTTTGGCAGAAAAATAAATCTGTATTTTTAAACTTATAAGGTACTTTTTTTAGAAATTATCAAATGCAGCTACATTTTCCTCTGCTTTTTTGAAATGTCATGTCCTGTACTTTATTACAAGCAGAGTGACCTCTTCACAGAAGCCCCTCAAGATCGGGAAGCCCAAACCTCAGTTACTGCAGGTAAGTTTGAGACTGACTCCTCTTGTTCCTGAACACATTTCCGAAACTGTTTACTTCTCAGTAGGAGATGGAAGCCCTAACGTTGTCTCCACACACCTTGCTTTTTTGTTAGGCAGGAAGCTGTTTAGCTCACCTTGATCTAGTTAAGAGCAGCTCATTTTTCACTCATTTTTCACTCATTCACGGCTTGGAAAAGGCAAAAGTACCATTGTAAACCTACATCTCAGCTTTGTCGCTTTCTTAGGTTATAGGAACAGGAATAGTACTCTGTAGCTGTGTTGAGAATATTTTAATTTAATCATGTTTAATTCAAAGAAACACTTGTAGAATTCTGCATTTAAATTGGAGGTCAGTAATTCCATAGTCTGGTGTGTGTGCATCAGAATCATATGTGGAGTACACACAAAAAAGAAAAAAAAAATCTTAACAAATTATATTCCATGAGGTGTCTGGTAGCTCTTGAGAATTGGGGATTAGTTATTTGAAGTGAGTGGTGTCCATGAGCCATCAGTTATCAGAACTCGGCTTGCAGTGATATTGGCTGGCTTGCTGCCCTGCTGTCTCCACTCTCTTGCTTTTTGGTAGTAGCGGATGCTGGTTTCCCTCCTTAACTATGACTCTTCATTTTTGTTGTCATCGATAATCTCACTTTTTTTTTTGCTCTTCTTTACTACTTGTTTGTTCTCCAATTGGAATACATAGAGCCAGAACTGTTACGGAGCCCTGCTTGCTCTGCCTCTGGTTTTACTTTTGTGCTTTACCCCTTCCTTGGCCTCTTCAGTCAACCCCACTGTTGTTTGACCAGACCCAGAGTCATCGGCCATCGGAACTGCAGCTTAGATTATATTAGTACCAAGAAAAAACTGCTATGGGTAGAGAAGACTGAGTTAAAGCTAAGGCGTTTTAAAATGGCTCTTTTAGGAAAAATATGTTGCTTTTTAAAAAAAAACCTTATTTGTTGATTTGAGAGAGAGAAAGCACAAGCAGTGGGAGGAGGAAGAAGGAGAGGGAGGAGCAGGATTCCTGCTGAGCAGGAAGCCTAGTGTGGGACTGGATCCCAGGACCTGGGGATCATAACCTGAGCTGAAGATGGATGCTTGACTGACTGAGCCACCCAGGCGCCCTGGAAAAATTAGTTTTAAAAGGTTTCCAAGTAGCTCTGTATTGTGTTATACATATTTCAGTAAGGTCATTTTTTTCTGATATGGTTATTCTTTCTCATTTTTAGTGTCTTCATCCTCCAAACCTGGAAAGAAAATCCCAGCAGGAGCTGTTTCTTTGTTTTTAGGTATCATGACTTAGGGTTTGTTTTTTAAAGACCAAATAAGTACTGTTTTGTCATTTTTTTCAGTTGTCATCTAAGTGCTGGCTGGAGAGTAGGAGGAGCTTCAAAGGGCAAGAATAGCTCATTTACTGCTGTTAACTCATATTCTCTTAGAAATCAATGGCTGTGGACTTCTTTGTCTTCCTTCCTTCCTTCCTTATGGGATGTTCTATAGCAGTGAAGGATGGAGATTATTGGGTCCTGTTAATGTGTTCTGTGGATGAACTGAAACTAAATGTTCTTGGTGGGTGGTCCTTTTTTTTTTTTTTTTTTGTTCTGTAGAGTCAGGAAACCTACCCACACTGGCGCACAGCTGTGATTGTCCTGTCTGTCCACCCACAGGGGACACTGATGTGTTTGGCACCACCTCTGTTCCATCATTGAAGGAGCCCCAGAAGCCCAAGGAGCCCCAGAAGCCTGAGCAGCCCACTCTAGGGAAAAGCTCTTACCCTCCAGCACCCTCTGGCCTCTTTGATGATGATGATGATGATGATGATGATGACTTTTTTGCGGCATCTTGCAGCAAACCTTCCAAAACAGGTACCTATTTCAGCTTTTCCTGGGAATTGAGGCAGGGAGAGAATGTTGACCTGTGAAGGACATAAATTTTGTCAGGTTCTGTCTTCCAGTAACAGATCCCTCCTCAAGCATTACTGTCGAGTGTTATCTCCGCTTCAGTAGTTGTGGTGCCTTAGAGGTCTGCGGTGCCTTAGAGGTCTGTTTTCTGAACCAACCTTTCCTGCTTTGGAAACTACTAGGATTATTTGTCCTATGGAGATCTGAAATCTTCCCCTCTAATACCTGCTGAAGATTTCTGGTTGTGACCTTTGGAGTTACAGAGGAAGTTTTAATTACTTTCTTCTGGCAGAGCTTAGTAAATTATATGACCAGAATGCCATGTTAGCTATTCAATTCCCAGCTTCTCTTCTCTCTGCCAGAAAGCCCACATAACCCTTTTTTTTTTTTATAAAGATTTTATTTATTTATTCATGAGAGACACACACACACAGAGAGGCAGAGACAGAAGGCAGAGGGAGAAGCAGGCTCCATGCAAGGAGCCCGACGTGGGACTTGATCCCAGGTCTCCGGTATCACCCCCTGGGCCTATGGCGACACTAAGCCACTGGGGCTGCCCAAGCCCCACATAACCTTGACCTTTTTTTTATATGGTGGGGATTTTTGGCCCCTTGGCTACGTGGGTACTCCCCTTTCTTCTTCTCTCAAATTTAAGCGCATATGTTCATGAAGTTACTCTTCTTAAATTAGTTGTTTGTTTATATGCAGATGACTCTACTGGGACTCTTGTCAGGTGAGGCTTGTGATTCTGCATTTCTAACAGGCTCCGTGGTGGGCAGAGATTGCTGGTCTGTGGAAAACTTGGTGTTTTTCCACAAAAGAAGGGTAGACTACTAGGTGAACAGTTTCCAGCAACATGAGACAAGGACTCATCCTCCTAAATAGTAGATGGACCAGGATCCAGTGAGAAGCACATTCTGTGAACTTAGCGCCTCTTCCAGTGATAGATGTGGAAGTAAGGATAGAGGCAGAAACCTGAGGGAAGTTATCACCTGGGTACTTTAGAAAGTGTGTAGAAAGTGTGCAAATGTGGGTGGCTGAGCGGTTTCGCACTGCCTTTGGCCCAGGTCGTGATCCTGGTGTCCCGGGATCGAGTCCCATGTCGGGCTCCTTCTATGGAGCCTGCTTCTCCCTCTGCCTGTGTCTCTGCCTGTCTCTCTCTCTCTCTCTGTCTCTCATGAATGAGTAAATAAAATCTTTAAAAAAACAAAAACAAGAAAGTGTGCAAATGGATGCATAAAACACTCAGATCTGGGCTGACTAAAATGACAGTAAATAAAGGTGGTGGTGCCTCTCTTGGCCTGGTAGGCCTCTTACCTAGTGGGTATTGTTGAGAACTGGTATAGAATCACAAATGAGTTGACAGCTGCTGCTCTTCTGGGTCATTCACAAGTCAGTGTTCTTATTTCGTGACACACACCTCATTCTGCACAGCAGTGCATGTAGTAGTGAAAGGCTGGAAACCACCTTGGTACTCATCAGTAGGGTCAATTATTGCTCTCTTGTTCAGTGGAATTTGATGAAGTGTTACAAAGAATGAGGTCTATGTTGACATGAGAAAGATTCTCTAGGTACATTGGGTGAAAAACATAAATCATAAGAAATATTATTAGAATTATATTATCATTCATAGCCTTATTTGTGAATCACCAAAGTGAGTATGGGAGTATATCCTTTGAGGTAATTAGATACATGTGTATTAAACTATTCCAAAAAAAAAAAAACCAAAAAAAACCTATTCCATATGGCTGTCTTGTTTGGGTGGGCAGGTGGAGTTATGGGAGAGATTTCAGTATTTCCATTTATTTATTTATTTATTTATTTATATTTATTTATTTATTTATTTATTTATTTATTTATTTATGATAGTCACAGAGAGAGAGAGAGGCAGAGACACAGGCAGAGGGAGAGGCAGGCTCCATGCACCGGGATCCCAACGTGGGACTCGATCCCGGGCCTCCAGGATCACGCCCCGGGCCAAAGGCAGGCGCTAAACTGCTGCGCCACCCAGGAATCCCAGTATTTCCTCTTATATGCCTCTGTTGATTGACTTCTAATTTTTACTTATTACTTTTTTTTTTTTTAAGATTTTTATTTATTTATTTACGAGAGATACAGAGGCAGAAACATAGATAGAGGGAGAAGCAGGCTCCCTGTAGGGAACCTGATCTGGGATTCGATCCCAGGACCCTAGGATCACAGCCTGTGCCAAAGGCAGACACTCAATCGCTGAGCCACCCAGATGCCCCTCTTTATTACTTTTTGAAAAATATTTTATTTTTAAGTAATCTCTACACTTAACGTGGAGCTTGAACTCAAGACCCTGAGATCAAGAGTCACATGTTCTACTAACTGAGCCAGCCAGGCACCCCAGTAGTTTGACTTTTTAAAAGGAAGAGCCAACCCTCACTTCTCAGATTTCCTAGGGTGGTTGCTTCTTAAATAATCTTTTTTCTTTAGGTCTCTATTTACCTTTGATGCCAGTCCAAGCTAGTCTAAAGCACAGGACTCTGCTGCTTGGATGAGTGTGTAAGCCAGGTAGTTAATCCACTGGTCCTGTGTTTCATTTGAGCTACTCTTGTGTTCTTTGACAAATACCAATGTAGTCCACTTAATACTGCTTCATAACTAATCAAAAAATAGTATTGTTTTTCTATTCCTCAGGGGGGAAGAATTTTTAATTTATGAATTTAGTGGTGGGAGTTTTGACTTTAGTATAATTTTGTCCTGTGGTATCTTTTCTAATGACAAAGTCAAATCCACTGCCAGTATCTTTGATGATGAGGAAGGAGATCTGTTCAAAGAAAAAGCAGCTGCTTTGCCAGAAGCCACAGTGAATCAAACAGATGAAAATAAAGCAAAGGCAGAGAAAAAGGTGAGCAGGAAGGAAACAACATAGTTAAGCCTTGTTATGTATTGATTTGGGGCATCTTGTTAATTCATCTGGAACCCAGAGGAAAGTGATGATTCCTTTCAAGCATACAGCAAAGTGAAAGAAGAATACAGTAAACACCCAAATACCTACCACCTAGATTGAGCAATTGTTGAATTTTGCCTTGCTTAGTGGTATTTACCTCCATTGATGACCTGTTCCTGAACCAGTTATTGTGTTAAGGGGTACAAAGAATGTTTTCCCAATTCTCTCGTTTATTCTGTTAGCTCACATTCTTCTAATCGGAACACAAGAGCTTTCTCTTCTCTTTCTTTTCTGCTTTTTAAGTTATCACTATAGGATTCTCTGTTCTACCTATTTAAAACCATTAGTATTATTGTTTTTGTTTGAAATGAACCTGTATTTGGCCAGCAGGATGCATCCCCATCAGCCTTTAAGCTTTTCTGGCTGTTGTCCCTTTCCTTGGTATCCTACATAGCTTGATCCATCTTCTTTCTTTCTCTCTTTTTAAAAGTTTATTTATTTAAAGATTAATTTATTTTATAAAACGTGTGTATATACACATGATTGCATGTGGGGATGGGGTAGAGGGAGAGAGAGGATCTCAAGCAGAGTCCCACTAGGCATGGAGACCGATGTCGGGCTTGATCCCAGGACCCTGAGCTCATGACCCGAGCCAAAATTAAGTTGGATGCTTAACTGATTGAGCCACCCAGGAGCCCCTATTTATTTAAGTAATTTCTACACCTACTGTGGGGCTTGAAATGACCCTGAGATCAAGAGTTGCATGCTCTTCCAACTGAGCCAGCTAGGTGCCCTGATCTCCATCCTCTTTTCTAAAGCACATACTTTCTGTGAAACCCTGACCATCCCACTGCCGACCCTACAGGTAGCTGGTCTTCCTGTGTTGGCTCCAACTGTGCATATCTCATTTGTGTACTGAATACTCTGATCCACCAGATGTGCCCTCTGGCTGAACTTGTTTTTCTCTTCTCATGAGGTTCCCTCTGCCTGGAGAGTCCTTGCTTCTATTCTACCATTTCCTGTGTCCAGGCTTTGTCCTGAGAAATTTACTTTATCAAAGAATTGCTTCTTTTTTCCTAACTTATGCCAGTTTTAAAATTCTTTCTCATGATTCTTTTTTAAGATTTTATTTATTGACAGAGGGAGAGAGCACACAAGTAAGGGAAGCAGCAGGCAGAAGGAGAGGGAGAAACAGATTCCCCACTGAGCAGGGAGCCCGATGCAGGGCTCAATCCCAGGACTCTGAGATCATGACCTGAGCAGAAGGCAGATGCTTAACTGACTGAGCTGCCTAGGCGCCCCTCTCATGATTCTTCTTTTGCATTAATTCTCTTTACATGTTTAAGGTCCACAGCATCTTTATTTCCGTGGCACATGGCTTAGTGGCTTATCCTAGCAGAGACTCCGTGTATTTTCTAAATGAATGTTTGAGCACTGGGTGTTATGTAATACTGATAAATCACTGACCTCCAGCTCTGAAACCAACAATACATTATATGTTAATTGAATTCAAGTAAAATTAAAAAATTTTATAAACCCCCTCATTTATAGTTATCTTATTTGTTAAATTCTCAGTTTTTTGTTTTTATTTTTTTCCAATGAAGGTTACCCTTCCTTCCAGCAAAAATTCCAAGCTCTTGCCAGAAACAAAGACTCAAAAAGGTTTATTTTCAGACGAAGATGACTCTGAGGTAAGGAATTCTCTTTATTAGTTCTGGGAGTTAGTCTTTGGATATAACAGAAAGTATTCCTTTCTTTTTTTTTTTTTTTTTTTTTTTTAAGATTTTATTCATGAGAGAGGCAGAGACGTAGGCAGAGGGAGAAGCAGGCTCCCTGCTGGAAGCTGATCCCCGGACCCTGGGTTCACAACCCAAGCCAAAGGCAGACACTCAACCACTGAGCCACCCAGTATCCCAACAGAAAGTATTTCTAAATCAAGGTTTTATTAGTAGAGGTAGAAGACCTTTTATTAAATATTTCTTTCTTTGAAATTAATGTGTTGGGAACACCTGGTGTTTAGAAAGCAGTATGTGTAGTAATATTTCTCACTGTTGGTTTTTAATCTGGCGCATCTCTTGGGAAGAAAATACCCTCTTCAGGATGCTCAAATTTAAGGCTCTTTGTTGATCCACAATGCAGTGAGGTACTTGTACCAGAACAGAAATCAACACAGTTTCCTTTTTCAGTAGTCTCATTGGATAGTAGGCTTAGTGCCAGAGTGATATGTATTCTGGCATAGCCATTTATCTTGTGACCAGTAACAGTTTATGGGCTGGCAGTGCTTGCAGACAGCCTCAGTCCTTGAAGGCTCCTGTCTGGAAACCTCTTTCCATTGTGCTTTCCACAGCACCTGTCTCAGAACTGTCATTGCTTTATCTCTCACAGGCCTAGGTCCTTTTAGAACTTATTTCAGTCTGAGCCTTTAGGGGATCAGAGACCTGTCTGAGAATAATGGGCAATTATAAATCCCCTTCACAGAAAATTATATGAACATGGCAGAAATTTACTTGTAACTTCAAGAAATTATGAACTCTGGATTAAGCTTTTGTGGTTACTTTACACTAACAGCCAGGATGGACATATAACTCTTTGGAAGTGGAGTGATTGCTCCTGATGTAAATAAAACCTGTGAGGCTTATATTTCATTGACAGCTAGTGTACAGAAGATAGGAATTAGCCAAACTCCAGTTAAGCCAAACTCCTGACAATATGAGCACAGCATGGTGGGGCCTCGCACTCTGGTCTCATCCCATGCTCCCAGCTTCCTTATCATCAAGCACACCTGCACGGACTCCAGCCTTCTAGGAGTGCTCTTCCCAGAATCTGGATACCTTGCTTCCTTACTTTTTACAGTTTTTTTGACGCCTCCCCTGATGATCCTTTGCATGATTGCGAACCTGCTAGCACACACCACGCTGCATTCCTTGCCTTCTCTTCTGCTCTTTTCTCTACCATGTATGTTGCCATGTGACATATCATGTGTACTTGTTCATTATCTCAATCCCAACTAGTGTAAGTTCCATGAGGACAGGATGTTTTATTTTTTTTTTTATTTTTTTATTTTTTTAAAATTTTTTTAAAGATTTTATTTATTCATGATAGATACAGAGTGAGAGAGAGGCAGAGACACAGGCAGAGGGAGAAGCAGGCTCCATGCAGGGAGCCCAATGTGGGACTCGATCCCGGGTCTCCAGGATCACAACCTGGGCCGAAGGTGGCGTTAAACCACTGAGCCACCCAGGCTGCCCAGGACAGGATGTTTTATTTCCTCCTCATATCTTGCACACTTAGGCTAGTGCGTGGCACTTGATAAGCCAATAATAGTTGTCGACTACACGCAAAAACCAAATGTGAACAATTTTAATGACTTAAAAGGTGTTTCAGTTCCTTATTACTATGAAATAAATTCCTCTCAAACTCAGTAACTTCAAACACCAGTAGGATTTCTTATTTCTTTTATGGTTCTATAAATGGACTGGGTTCAGCCAGGGACTTGTCATTTAGGGTCTCTTGTATCGTTCCAGTCTGAAGGTGGCTGGGTGGGAAAGACTGAAACAACTGGGGCTCTAGGGGCACCCCTCCATCTTTATGTGGTCTCCCAGCACCTGCAGGGAAGGAGGGTTCTTAATATGGTGGCGCAGGGCTTCGAAGTGAGATTCCCCAGAGAGCTGTGCAGAGGCTATCTTGCCCTTTGTAATCTAGCCTTGGAAGTCAGTGTTGTTGAGGCAATCACAAAGGCCTGCATTCCAGGGTGGGGATGCAGACTCTAGTTCTTGATGATAGGAGTGTATAACAATTTGCAGACAGGTTTCACAGCTACTACAAAAGACTTTGTCCTGTGTGCATTGTCATAGAGTGTTTTTATCAGATAATTGTTGGGGTGCTTAGACAAGGAAAAGTATAAGAGTGAAATCTTGGCAATGTGTAAAATTCAGGAGAGGCATGGGAGCCTGTGGTTCCCCCTTTGTGGCCTCTTTACCTCAGAAGACCTGTGGGACTCCATGGAGCCCAGGCGAATCCACTGGGCGGAGGAAACCTCTTCGCAGTTAAGGAATTCATTAGGTCTATGTTTGAGAGTAGGCATTGATGCCATAATAAAAAGAAATTCTCTAGAGAGGTCTCAGAAACTATGTTCTTGTCCTATTCAATTGTCTGGCCCTTGGCTATTGATGTTTCTGTCCTAAGGGGATAGGTGTCCCAATTTTATGTTTCTGGTTCATGTAGCTCAATTTGCATCATAGGCTGACACTGTCACATTTTGAGTTTCTTCAGAGTCTACCAGATTTTTTGCTAACAACTCTTAGCTATAGTTCAAGTAGAATACTCTTAGCTATAATTCAAGTAGATAAATATAATTAAAGTAGTAAATAAAACATAGTGCAGTAATTGGGAATCTAGTGTCCTCTTCCATTATTGGATCTTTTTTTTTAAATTTTATTTATTAATGAGAGATACAGAGAGAGAGAAGGAGGCAGAGACACAGGCAGAGGGAGAAGCAGGATCCATGCAGGGAGCCCAACGTGGGACTCGATCCTGGGTCTCCAGGATCAGGCCCTGGGCTGAAGGAGGTGGCGCTAAACCGCTGAGCCACCGGGGCTGGCCACTATTGGATCTTTTTAATCTCTCTGATTCTTTGGACAAAGAAGTCATTTTACTTTTCTAGCACAATAAGAGATTGATTGGAAATTGTTTTCCACTTGGGAGTTTAGAAACCTCAGAGTTCCAGTGAAGCCTCTTGGAGTTCCACGTGGGCCTCTTCTTACATGTGGGCATCCGTACTGCACCCACTAGGACAAACTGACACATGGTCTCAGCCAGCTTCCCTCTCACAAAGAGACCCAGACTCATGCAACCATCATGTCATAGTCTTCAATGTTTTATATTTAACTGGCACTTTAAAAGCTGATCTGTCTTGTTAACCAGGAACTTTAATCTTGATCCAACAGGATTTGTTTTCTTCTCAAAATGTGAGTAAGTCAAAAGATGCATCTCTGCTGCCTAGCAAACTCCCCACGTCGGTCTCGCTTTTTGATGATGATGATGAAGAGGTAAACACTTATTGCAATGTAAGATAAATAAGTTTTTGAAGAGTTGAAAACCATTGCTGGTGTAGCTTTATAGGTGGAGGCTCATACAGTGATACAAGGTCATAGGGAGGCAGTCCAACCATCTGAGGTTTACATAACAAAAATATTTTAGTTTTTCTCTCTCAGTGACTCCTTTGACTCCTAGCTGTACAATAGGCAGGACATTAGATTATTATTATTTTAAATATTTTCTTTATTTGAGAGAAGATGAGAGAGAGGGAGAGACAGAGTGAGTGTACACGAGCTGGGGGTTGTGCAGAAGGAGAGGGAGAAACAGACTCCCTCCTGAGCAGGGAGCCCGATGTGGGGTCGATCCCAGGACCCCAGGATCATGACCTGAGCCAAAGGCAGATGCTTAACCGACTGAGTCACCCAGGCACCCCAGGGACATTAAATTCTTGACCCAGCTGTTATGGAAGGCTTTGCAGATTTCATTTTAAAAATCTGCCTTTAAGAAACACTTTTCAGGGGATGGATCTTTGTTATACCCAATGACTGACGAGAATGTCTTGGATAAAGTGTAAATAAAGAGACAACAACAGCCATGTCCTTACCTTGTTTTTCTTTTCTACCAAGGATTAGAGAGCAAGGTGGGGGAAGGCAATAAGAGGGAAGACAAACTAAACCTTCCTTCTTGTGCACTACTCTGCAGTGGCCAACCTCATGGGCTTTGGCACCAGACCCTGCATTCACTTGCAGATCAGGACCTTGGGCAAATAACTTAAACTTTCAAATATTTTTTTTTTAATTTTTTTTTTATTAGAGTTCAATTTGCCAACATATAGCATAATACCCAGTGCTCATCCCATCAAGTGCCCCCCTCAGTGCGTGTCACCCAGTCACCCCAACTCCCCGCCCACCTCCCCTTCCACTACCCCTTGTTAATTTCCCAGAGTTAGGTGTCTCTCATGTTCTGTCATCCTCTCTGATATTTCCCACTCATTTTCTCTTTTTCTCTCCTTTCCCTTTTATACCCTTTCAATATTTTTTATATTCCCCAAATGAATGAGACCATATAATGTTTGTCCTTCTCCAATTGACTTATTTCACTCAGCATAATACCCTCCAGTTCCATCCACATCGAAGCAAATGGTGGGTATTTGTCGTTTCTAATGGCTGAGTAATATTCCATTGTATACATATACCACAGCTTCTTTATCCATTCATCTTTCGGTGGACACCGAGGCTCCTTCCACAGTTTGGCTATTGTGGACATTGCTGCTAGACACATTGGGGTGCAGGTGTTCCGGCATTTCACTGCATCTGTATGTTTGGGGTAAATCCCCAGCAGTGCAATTGCTGGGTTGTAGGACAGTTCTATTTTTAGATAAAGGGCTAAGATCTATAAAGTATCCAAGATCTATAAAGAACTTCTTAAACTCAACAGCAAAGAAACAAACAATCCAATCATGAAATGGGCAGAAGACATGAACAGAAATCTCACAGAGGAAGACATAGACATGGCCAACACGCACATGAGAAAATGCTCCGCATCACTGGCCATCAGGGAAATACACATCAAAACCACAATGAGATACCACCTCACACCAGTGAGAATGGTGACAATTAACAAGGCAGGAAACAACAAATGTTGGAGAGGATGTGGAGAAAGGGGAACCCTCTTGCACTGTTGGTGGGAATGTGAACTGGTACAGCCATTCTGGAAAACTGTGTGGAGTTAAAAAGAGTTAAAAAATTTCAAATCTTATATGGCTTAATAGTATATAGAGTCATTTTGGCAGCTGAAACAACTCATGTACAGCTCTTGGCACTGTGTCTGGCACATAGTAAGTGCATAGGAAATATTTATTCTTGTCATTAGAGTCTTTATAAATGCCAGTTCATTTTTCTCATGGCCTTTCCTACCTTCCCACACTCTGCTTGAGGGCTCCCTTTATCGAATTTTTACATTTCAGGACTATTCATCTGCTGTAGTATTTTGTTAAGAGTGTTTTTCTGTCTAACTCGGGTTCAGGCTTTCTGATAAATTTGTTTCTATTACCTTAAAGAAAATACTTTAATAGTAACTTTTGGAATGTTTGACTATATAAAAATCAACAAATGTCTTTGAACCTATGAGAATCGGCTTTTTAGGAGGCCATTGATTTTATTTTGTAAACTGTTTTTTATGTTCATATTATCTTTCTAAAATTAACCAGAAACATGCCTTTGCTCTATCCCAGTGTGTGTCTTTTTAAGTGTGAAAGAGTGGAGAAAACTCCCAATTTCTGTTAAACCAGTCCTCTGGTTTCTAATTTATAGAAAGGTGTGTGAATTGTTGGCTGCCACACAAGCTGGACTGCTCTCTGTGATGAAGACAAGGGTCCACCCACAGCAGGCCTGAGTGGGGCCAGGTTTCCTCCTTTTCTGTGACTTGGTCCTTAAGTTACCCTCCTCCTGCTCACTCCCAGGACTTTGCCTTTGAGTTCCATGTGGTCTGTTTACCTTCTGTGAGTGGAGAATACAGTTAGAGAAGATTACATACTGTTGCTTTAGGATTATACATAAGAGAGAAGTGGGATTACTGGCATTTTGTGATTTTTTTTTTTTCCCTCTTGTATATATTCTGTCCTTGACCAGAGACTTACTCTTTAACAGTTTGACATGGAAAATTGTCTTGTTTTTTGTTTTATGTGTATGAAGTTGTCATACTCTTCTGCCATTTGTTTTCCCAGGATAATCTTTTTGGGGCAACAACTGCTAAGAAGCAGTCATCATTTCTTCTAACTCAGAGCCAAGAGAAAGCTAAACCATCTGAGCCTTCCAGGAAGAAAGCATCTGCCTTGCTGTTCAGCAGTGATGAGGAGGTGGGTTGAAAGCCTCCCCTAGAGAAGAGCAGGAGGTGGTTTGATGGGATTGAGGAGTTATGGCTATCCCAAACATTTTCTTTTCCTACCTGTTTTCTGTCCACTGTTTAGTCACAAAAGACTGTTTTCATGAAATTGTCTCTTTTTTCTCTGGAAGAAAGATATTTAGTATAGTATATTAACTTAAAGATTAATGTTTTCAGAACAGTTGAGAACAAACTAAGTATGCCCCTCAAATTATATGCTAATACAAATGAGTTAGGTTTTATATTGTTAAATGATCATTACATTTAATTAATAAAGAAGTATAGCTATACATGGTAGGAATAGCCTATGCAAGTTTAACTCTCCCCCCCTTTTTTAAAAAATTTTATTTATTTATTCATGACAGATACAGAGAGAGAGTCAGAGACATAGGTAGAGGGAGAAGCAGGTTCCATTCAGGGAGCCTGACATGGGACTCGATTCCAGGTCTCCAGGATCACGCCCTGGACCGAAGGCGGTGCTAAACCACTGGGCCACCGGGGCTGCCCCTTAACTCCCTTTCTAATGAGTCTTTTTTCTTTTTTAAAAGAGAAAGAGAGGGCAGCCCAGGTGGCTCAGAGTTTAGCACCTGCCTTCGGCCCAGGGCATGATCCTGGAGTCCTGGGATTGAGTTCCGCATCAGGCTCCCTGCATAGAGCCTGCTTCTCCCTCTGCCTGTGTCTCTGCCTCTCTCTCTCTCTCTCTTTCTCTCTCTCTCTCTCTCAGTGTCTTTCATGAATAAATAAATAAAATACTAAAAAAAATAAAAGAGAAAGAGAGCACGCATGTGCACATGCACAATCATGAGCAGGGAGAGGTGTAGGGGGAGAGATAACGACTCACTACTGAGCAGGGAGCCCAATGCAGGGCTTGATGAGATTATGACCTGAGCCAAAGGCAGATACTTAACTGACTAAGCCACCCAGGTGCCCCCTGTTTGTTTGTTTTTTAATGAGTTTTAATAATATTTCTATTTACTATCTAGATACAAATTAGCAAAGCCAGTAGTGAATATGGCTTAGCTGCTGATTTAGCTGTACAGAAAAAGACCTTAAATATAACATTACAAACCCTGAGCATTAAAAACCTTCCTGCATTGTAGTAATTGCTTTTCTTTATTTTAACATTGTAGGCAAGTTATGAAGGTATGATATGGATAGAGAAATTATAGACATATTAATTTTTTTGTTGGAAGCAACTTATGATACAATACAATTTGCTTTTTCCTACTCAAACATCCGAGTTGATGGATTGTCCTTTTTTTTTTTTTTTTATTCTAGCATTGTTAGTGGTTGTTCTTGCTGTAATAATGGCCAACGATCTGTGGAATATTTCCTGCACAGTATTATAGTGGTTCAGGGAAAATAAAAATACAGTTGACTTTTTTGACAGTGTGGGAATTAGAGGCACTGACCTCCTGTGTAGTTGAAAATTTTAAAGATTTTACTTTAATTTATTTATTCATAAGAGACGCAGAGAGAGAGAGAGACAGAGACATAGGCAGAGGGAGAAGCAGGCTCCCTGTGAGAACCTGATACGGGACTTGATCCCAGGACTCTGGGATCATGACCGGAGCCTAAGGCAGGTGCTCAGTTACTGAGCCACCCAGGAGTCCCTGTAGTTGAAAATTGACGTATAACTTCAGACTCTCCAAAAACTATCAATAGCCTACTGTTGACTGGAAGCCTTACCAATAACATAAACAGTTTTTAACACATATTTTATAGGTTACATGTATTATGCACTGTATTCTTATACGTTACCTGTATTATGCACTGTATTCTTACAATAAAGCAAGTTAAAGAAAAGAAAATGTTAAGATCATAAGGAAGGGATAATACCTTTATAGTACTGTACATATATTTATTGAAAAAATCCATATGCAGTTCAAAGTCGTGTTGTTCAAGGGTCAATCATATTAGCTAAAGTTGGGAACAACAGCACAGGCTGAATAAAGATAACTAGGATTCTAGACCAGTGACTCTCAACCTTGGCTACCCATTGGAATCACCTGGAAAACTTTAAAGAGTACTTTTACTTAATTCTGCTGTAGATTTTCCATTAAGTGGTTTGGTGTATGGCTTGTCCCTGGAATTTCCTAAAGGTTTCCTGGGATTGTCTCACTACACTAGAGGAGCACTTCCCAAACCACGACATGTGAAGAAATCACCTGGGCATCCTGTTATGAATGTAGGCTCTGATTTAGAAAGTCTGGGGTAGAACCAGAATTCTGTATCATAATATGTACTGCTTATGGACCTCACTGTGATTTGTGAAACTAGTCTCTAGAGACCAAAGGACCACTTAAGGAAGTGTAACTATAAATTACACTTCTAGTGTATAAGTGTATGAGGAATTCCTATATTTGAAGAAGTGAGAGTATAGCCAGGTGGGGTTCCCTTAAATGCTTTCCAAAGGTCAGATTCAGACTTTTGTGGTAAAAGGGTCACTAGCAGCTTTCATTGTGTTTTGTTTATATGTACATTGCTTGAGCTTTTTATACATTTTTCCAGCCTGTTTTAGGATCGTTAAAATATCATTTTCCTCCAAAGTTGAGTGTTACTGATTTTCTTTTTTGACATTCCTTTTTCTTCTCATTCTCCTCCATAAATAAGTTTGAATCTGCTAAGCTAGACAATTTCCCTTGTCCTAACCCAAAACAGAACCATAGAGGGGAGAGAAACATAATGTGATGGAGGAGGGCAGAAGGTCTGTGAGGTCAAAGAACTTAGCTGTCTAAATTTGAGTTCAAAGAAAAGTCCCAGAAATGAACATTTTCAAGAATGATGCACTTAGTTTAATAATATAAATAATAGTGAAAGAGAATAGAAGGGAAGGGAGAAGAAATGGGTAGGAAATATCAGAAAGGGAGACAGAACATGAAGACTCCTAACTCTGGGAAACGAACTAGGGGTGGTGGAAGGGGAGGAGGGCGGGGGGGTGGGGGTGAATGAGTGACGGGCAATGAGGGGGGCACTTGATGGGATGAGCACTGGGTGTTATTCTGTATGTTGGCAAATTGAACACCAATAGAAAATAAATTTATTATTAAAAAAATACTTAGTTTAAATATAGTTTAATGAGTATAAATTTCATTTTACTTCCAGGTTCCTTGGTCTGAATTGCCACTGGATTTTAATGTGTGTTTTATATTTTAAGGACCAGTGGAATATTACTGATTCACAGAGGAACTCCGCGTCTGATAACAGGTCTAAACATAAGGACTCTGGCACCACTCAGGAACAGGATGCCAAGGCTCTCAAAAAGACCAGCCTCTTTGAGGAGGATGATGAAGATGATCTGTTTGCTGTTGCAAAGGATAGGTGAGATAGTCATTGTAAGAAATCCTTTAACCAGTGTCTGTGTTAACAAGTAAATGTATTTGATTTGCAGGATGTCAGTTACTTGGGGTGACATGATAATCATTCATTATAGTCATACAAGGGAGAACATCTTTGATTTTCACTTGTAAGATATTTCCCCCCCACCATACTGGTTAATGTTTTTCTTAGTGGATTTACCTAATTTCTTCTACTTATTATTTTTTTAACCCCTAAATATTATTTTTGTTTGCTAGGGATTTAAGTGCAGTTTGTTGTCTTTTGTTTTTGTTTTTCTTCTGGGATACCCTATAGAATATAAAGTTTGGTCTGAGTTAAATTTTGCATGTGAATGGAAATATACTCAGCATTGAAAATATCCTATTAGAAGGATGGTTCTCTGCAGGGTAGTGCTGTGTCACACTTGCTGATCTGGGTGGTCCTCCACATGAATACTTGGACTAAAGTTGAGGACATTTTGTAGACTGAACATGAGCGGTGTTAGTGGTGTAAACATGCTGCTTTTACAGACAATAGCAAGTGTAGGAGAGCATGTGGAAGAATTGGAGCCCTTACACAGTGGTGACAATGTAAAATAGTGCCACTTTGGAAATCAGCAGTTCCTTAAAAAGTTAAATGTGGAGTTACTATATGATTTAATTTCACTCTTAGGTAGATGCTCAAGAGGAATGAAAAATAGGTCTACCCCAAAACTTGTGTATGATGTTCTTTGCAGCATTATTCATAGTAGCCAAAAATGGAAACAAGCCAAACATCCCATCAACTGATGACAGGATTAAAAAAATGTGTTATCTCCATACGATGGACTCTTAACAATAAGAAGGAATAAAATATTGATACGTGCTACAACATGGATGAACCTTAAGTATTTTTGTTAATCGAAAGCAGCCAGTCGGGATCCCTGGGTGGCTCAGCGGTTTGGCGCCTGCCTTTGGCCCAGGGCGCGATCCTGGAGACTCGGGATCGAATCCCACATCGGGCTCCCGGTGCATGGAGCCTGCTTCTCCCTCTGCCTGTGTCTCTGCCTCTCTCTCTCTCTCTGACTATCATAAATAAAAAAAAAAAAAAAAAAAAAAAAAAGCAGCCAGTCACAGAGGACCACATGTATGGTTCCATATAATGTCCAGAACAGATATATCTGTAGAGACAGAAAGTAAATTAGTGTTTGCCTGGGGCTGAGGAGCCAGGAAAATTGGGAGAGACTTTTAACAGGCATGGGGGTTCGTTCTGAGTTGATGGAAATAGTGAGAAATTATTATTATTATTTTTAAAGATTTTCTTTATTTATTCATGAGAGGCAGAGACACAGGCAGAGGGAGAAGCAGGCTCCATGCAGGGAGCCAGACATGGGACTGGATCCGGGGTCTCCAGGATCAGGCCCCGGGCTGAAGGTGGCGCTAAACTGCTAAACCACTGGGGTTGCCCAATACTGGGAAATTAGATCATAGTGATAGTTGCACAATTCCAGCTATACTAAAAACCAGTGATTTGTGTATTATATTGTAAAGAGTAAATTTTATGGTGTGTAAATTGTATCTCAAAACCATTCTAAAGAAAGAAGCTCTATGACTCTAACAAAGTTGTGAAATGCTGCCTTGTGAGCAGGGCACTCAAGTGTCCTGACATACCTGCACAGTCTTGCTTTGTACCTATCATTCTAGCATGACTATTAATTTCTCTGTCACTCTCAGAAGTGTCCTGGTTTTGGGACGCCTGGGTGGCTCAGTGGGTGGGCGTCTGCCTTCAGCTCAGGGCATGATTCTGGGGTCCCGGGATCAAGTCCTGCATGAGGCTCCCTGCATGGAGCCTGCTTATCCTTTTGCCTATGTCTCTGCCTCTATGTGTCTCTCATGAATAAATAAATAAAATCTTTAAAAAAAAAATGAAGTGTCCTGGTTTAGGCCATAGGCTCTGTGTTTATCTTTATGCTTGCTGATGTCTGTACCTTTCAAGTCAAAAAATGTAACTTGTTATTTATGGTGAGAAATACCTTAGTTGACTGAGCAGCATTTTTCTTCTGAGGACAGAGCTCCACAAGGAAACCCAAATTAATTAGTTAATCAGTTAATTTTAAGATTTTGTTTATTCATGAGAAACACAGAGAGACAGAGACACAGGCAGAGGGAGAAAGAAGCAGGCTTTCCAGATGCCCTAGGAGGCCTAAATTTAACCAGCAGTTGCTCAGTGTGTGGAATGAGGGCCAAGGTTAGGACCCTTTTGTTTTTTGTTGTAGTCCTGTTCAGAATCTGTCATCACATATTTTTTGTGGGTTGGTTTGGTGTTTTGTTTTGTTTTTAGAAATAACTTGTTCAGAAAATCATGCATAAGATGTTCTGCTGTAGCTATTTAATGAGGTTTCTGGTATTCTTTTGGCATCTGATAGAGTTTTTTTTTTTTTTTTTTAATTGGAGTTCATTTTGTCAACATATAGCATAACACCCAGTGCTCTTCCCGCCAAGTGCCCCCCTCAGTGCCATCACCCAGTCACCCCAACCCCCCGCCCACCTCCCTTTCCACTCACTACCCCTCGTTCATTTCCCAGAGTTAGGTATCTCTTGTGTTCTGTCACCCTCACTGATATTTTCACTCATTTTCTCTCCTTTCCCCTTTATTCTCTTTCACTAATTTTTATGTTCCCCAAATGAATGAGACATAGAATGTTTGTCCTTCTCTGATTGAGTTATTTCACTCAGCATAATACTCTCCAGTTCCATCCATGTTGAAGCAAACGGTGGGTATTTGTCATTTCTAATGGCTGAGGAATATTCCATTGTATACATAGACCACGTCTTCTTTATCCATTCATCTTTCGATGGACCCGAGGCTCCGTACATGGTTTGGCTATTGTGGACATTGCTGCTATAAACACTGGGGTGCAGGTGTTCCGGTGTTTCACTACATCTGTATCTTTGGGGTAAATCCCCAGCAGTGCAATTGCTGGGTTGTAGGGCAGTTCTGTTTTTAACTCTTTGAGGAACCTCCACACAGTTTTCCAGAGTGGCTGCACCAGTTCACATTCCCACCAACAGTGCAAGAGGGTTCTCCTTTCTCCACATCCTCTTCAACATTTGTGGTTTGCTGTCTTGTTAATTTTCCCCATTCTCACTGGTGTGAGGTGGTATCTCATTGTGGTTTTGATTTGTATTTCCCTGACCGGGCAGCGCTGGAAAGCTCCAGGGGAAGTCGAGGGACTTACAGAGAGTTAGAATCAGAGAGTTGTTAGTTCCTTATGGTTACTCATCACTTGGTAGTCAAGTATTTTGGTTATAATTTGTAGAAATTTTATTAAAATTTTTTTAAAATTTTATTTATTTGAGAGAGAGCACACTGGCAAGGAGGAGGGGCAGAGAGAGAGGGAGACATAGACTCCCCACTGAGTGGGGAGTCTGACATAGGACTTGATTCCAGGACCCTGAAATCATGACCTGAGCTGAAGACAGATGCTTAACCAACTGAGCCACCTTGGGACTCTATAATTTGTGTAAATTTTAATTAGGTATATATGCATAAAGGCGTATTAGATACCACCTTACTATGTCATTACAAATTGCCTTTTTGCTTTTATAACTTCTTTAAGGTATAGTCTTTAAAAAATTTATTTTTTATTTTTTATTTATTTTTTAAGGTATAGTCTTAATGTATAACCATTCTTAATTGTATATGTCTAATTAAGTACACTCAACCATTTGGTCAGTTCTCTAGTCTGTGATCCTTAGGTTTGGTTTTCTTTTCTTTTTTTTTTTAAGAGATAAGCAGGAGTCAGTTTTAAACTAATGAATAAGCTACATATATTGTGTCTTGCTAGTAATTAATTTTACGAAAAGATTATGATACATATACTTGTGTATGTATTATGTTCTAATGTAAGTAGTTATATATGGTGAACAATTTATTGAAATGACGTGTTACTCTGATTTTTACCTAGCTAAGATTGAATTTAAAGTTTTTGTTACTTTGGTAATTCTGTAGTGTGCTACTTGGATGACTCCTTATCATATAGTAAAAACTGGAACTTGACCTTTCAGTAGTTAGAACGCTTTCTGTTCTGGCTTCCCCATGTGTGGTGCTAAACCTCCACGTGGCTCTCCACTTTCATATTCCTGTCCCTTAAAAGTCCTGATCAGTATTTGCTCTAGCAGATGTTTATTGGCCACCTTCTCTGCAGGGGCCAGGGCAGAATCCTAGGTGAGGAGGCAGGTGAAGATAGGCTAGAGGAAAGTGATGAGGAGACCTGTGGGAAAGCACCTAGTATATTCTCTCTCTCTTTATATTTTAACTTCACACTGTTTTTTGTGTTTTTTTTTCCCCCCCGAGTTGGCTCTACATGCAACATGGGGCTTGAACTCATGACCCTGGGATCAAGAGTTGCATTCTCTATCAACTTAGCCAGCCAGGCACCCCCCAGTATATTCTTTATTGAAAACAAATGTTAGAGATCCTTAGTTTCTGTACTTTTTGGAGAATTCTAGATACTAACAGTTGCTATAAAAATGTAGTAACTCAGATCTTTTTTTTTTTTTTTTTAAAGATTTTATTTTATTTATTCATAGAGACAGAGAGAGAGAGAGAGGCAGAGACACAGGCAGAGGGAGAAGCAGGCACCAGACAGAGAGCCTGACGTGGGACTCGATCCCGGGTCTCCAGGATCACACCCTGGGCTGCAGGCGGCGCTAAACCGCTGCGCCACCGGGGCTGCCCAACTCAGATCTTTATAGGATTTTTACTCCAAACCCACCTCTCCTCCAAGCATCCCAAAACATGCTTTTAAATCCTTCGCAAAGCTAACATAGTGCACCTACAGTGAGTCAAAGGAACAAGATGAGAAGGCCCCCAAACTCTCCTATATGAGGATGGAGGGACAAAGGCTGATGATTTGCTTGGCACAAATTGCACCTATTTCAAAGGTTTTTCTGGTTTGCTTTTAACTATATAAGGTCAGCAGATGGCTTGGCTGTTTGGTGGTAGGTGGGTTCTTTGAAGTATAGCCTAGAGGGAATATTGTATATATTTTTAAGTCACGTTTGCCTTTAATTTGATCTTTTGTTTGATTGTATAGCCAAAAGAAGACCCAGAGAGTGTCACTTCTCTTTGAAGACGACGCTGATAGCGGAAGCTCTCTCTTTGGCTCTCCTGCATCTGTTCCTCCTACAACGGTATTCTTAAGCTTCTAAGCCCAGGAAATATCCTTGAGGTGATGTTACATGCATAGTGATACTTCCCTGAATCAGCTCTTAAAACCTGACCTTGGAGGCTGAGTCAATGGAAAAACCCATTTGTCTAGTTTTAGAGATCTTCTGGTTAGTGGTATTTTACAGATGAAGCACAAGTACAAAGTGTGGAGGAAAGGATTCCTCCATGTCATGTATCCTATTAGCATCAGGAGTAGGTCTCTAGAGTCTTAGGGGAGACTGCTGCTACAGTTCCAGTGGAGGTTGCCAGGCTCAGCGATGGCAGCATGGAATTGTACTAACATTAGATCAGGTCTGTAAGGCACATGTTATTCCTTTTAGGAGCACGTTTTAAGTACTAATACTTTGGTCCTGGTTTATGTGAGTAGCCAGTCAGTAAAAGGGAAGGAAATTCTACACATGTTACAACACATGCTACAACATGGATGGACCTGGAAGACTTCACATTGAGTGAAATAAGCCAGTCAGAAGAGGGCAGATAGTATAGGATTCTACTTAACATGAGGTGCCTGGAGGAATCAACTTGATACAAACTGAGAGTAGAATCATGGTTGCCAGGGGTCAGGGGGAGAGAGAAATGGGGAGTCTTTTAATGAATACAGAGTTTCAGTTTTACAAGATGGAAAAATTCTGGAGATTGGTTTTATAACAATATGAATATTCTTAACACTATGTAACTCTGTCCATAGTTAAGATGGTAAATTTTATGTTTTTTACCATAGTTAAATTTTCTAAAAATTAAAGGATGTGATTTAAAAAAAAGACCAATCAATGGCTTTCTGGTGTAAATGATTCCAGTGATTACATCTAAATGACATCACTACCACAATCACCTAAGCCAAAATATTTAGCCAATTTTGATGTTAGTTATATCAAAAAGGAGTATTAAAGAATGAAAGGCAGATGGGATTATGATATTTGTCCAGGGAACCCAAGCATACTAGAATCCTGCTCTGGCCTGTCATTCATCCCTTGCCAAATCCTCCCCTTAGTGGGCATATGTGTGTGTGCACATAGAACAAAGTAAGGCCAAGCTGGTAGCTTGATACTTTATTGCCAGCTGGTAGTTGCTGATAGCCCCGAAGGGAAATGTAGAACTTTTTAGGCTAGACCCCACAGAGACATCCGTTATCTGACCTGAGTTAGCCTAAAAGGCCAACTCACAGCCTGTTGTCAGGCCTTCAGCTTAGCTTCAGGCCATTTGAATTTGGCATCTAATAGAGGCAAAAAGACATACGAGACAGAGAAGAAGGGATGAGCCCCTGGGATTCCTCCCATATGGGAGCAGCCATATGGCAGCTCCTCCACTGATGCTTGATGTGGGAGATCCTCCTTCCATCATGGTGAGGGGTGACCAAGTCCCTGATACCTGTACAGGTATAGTGAAAGAGAGGGATGGCTCTAGAGGAGCCTGGGATTTCCTGTTTTCTAGAAGCTGATCCATGGTTCTTCCATACTTCCTATATATTTTTTGTTTAGAGTTTACTTTAAATTATGCAGTAATATATGGGTGCCTTCTTTAAAAAGATTAGAAAGTGCATAGAGAATATGAAGTCCTTATGTTCTTCCCAGAGGAATCACCAGTAACACTATGTTGTCAGCTGTTTAGGCCTGCTTCCATGCGCCCTGTGTCTGTATACTATCATTTAAATGAGATCATGTTATATGTTTTTATGCATCTTTTTTCTTGTTCTGTAGCATGTGTTTCATTTCCATGAGTTTCAGTTTGTTCTTTTTCGCCATTCTTGGTATTCCCTGTAACTGTACCAGGACTGACTTCACCTTAGATGGAGTAATCGTCAGTATTTCCTGCTAGATTATTAGAGATGTTTCTTCCCATCCCTACTGCCTTGTCATTTTTAGCCTTGATTATTGAGATAATTTTTTATCTGGCCTCTCTGCGAATGCTCCTTCCTTTGATCTGCTCTCCTTGCTGTTGTCCTGGTTCTGTTTCTAAAGGGAACCTGGTCCTATCTTGTCCTTGTCACAAATGCCTTAGTTGAGCCTACTGTGCCACTGGTACGGTAATCTCGTTCAAACTGGACTCCTCTTTTCCAGCCTCACTCACCATGGGATCTAGGTGACTCATCCTGTCCCACAGTACTCCAGAGGACGTTGTTGTCTTTCTGATCTGGAAATAGTCTTCATGTTTTCAGACATAGTACAAATGTTAACTTGTCCTGTGAAAGCTTCCCAGACCAGGCACATGTCAGACTTTTTTTTTCCCCACCACATTCCCAGTAAGTGGGTTTGCATGGCTTATACCAGAAGCTTTCAGCATTGGGAGGAGTATGCTGCCTTCCCTACTGCTGCTTCTGAGGTGCTCATAATCTTTTCCCGAATCACTCATATTTAGATCTCTCTAAAAAAGACGTCAAGTGGAAAAAAAAAAAAAATCAAGTGGCTCCATGGTTAAAACAGTCAGGAGATCTGAGTGGTTTTTCTTTTTAGATCATAAATAAATAATAACTTCTACCCTGGATAACTGAACAATAATTTAATAAATTTTAAAGGTTCCTGAAATGGAAAACAGCTTCTGCCTATAGTAATTATGGATGTTAAATGAGACAAAAGATCAAAGATCTACATCTTAAGTAGCTGAACAAACTGCACACAGAATTTTACCATTTGTGTAAATACCTTTAGACAACAGTATACAAGATATTTTTTGTTTTTGATATCCTAGACTATTTTAAAGTGTGATGTGACTAAGTTATAAACCTACCAGTGAAATTAATTTCATGATAAAGTCAGCTTATTATTAGAAACATTTACAACCAATAGTTTGGGTGGCATTTTCTTTGGTTTAAGGGACCATGTTTAAGTTTCCTTTTTCACCCTAACCAGCTTGCATTGATGTTACATGTAGTTTGCAGTGAGACCAGCACATTCCACAAAAATTTTTTCTTTTAATCACTTCAGTGATTGCCTTATCACTTCTGAAACTGTTTTTTGGATTTCCAGTCTTTTATTTAAGCTTCAAATGATTATGCATTTTAAGGGACCTTGTCCTAACAATAACTAGACATCTTACCCTACTTTTTACTTCATTTGTAATTTTTTCCCTCGTACTTAGTAGGAATCTTGATTTCACAAATTTGTCTTCCTAACTTGATTCAGATATTGCTCCAGAGCTTACTTCCTCATAACATCTAGTCTAGTTGGTATGATAAGAGTTACAGTTTTTTCTCAAGATGTTTTGATTAATCATTTGCTCCAAGGATGCTGATAACTCTAGACAAGACACATAACCTCAGTTTTTCTAATCTCTGAAATCCCTGCCTCCCATGTAAGGAGCAGATGAGAGATGGGGCAAAGTGCTTGCAAACTTGCTTTGGCTACCTGTTTGGTATAAAGCACTGTGGTTGGCTGTGGGAATATATGATCCTTTCAAGAGAATGGACAAACAGATAGCTAGTAATGTAAATTAGGGAGCAAGTGAAGAAAGGCTAGGTAGGGGAAAAAAGAATTTTATCAATGTAGCAACTGGTACTTGCTGAAGAGGACAGGGGAACCTTTTTGGGTGACCTTGAGCTGGACCATGCTCGAAAGATGAGGAGGATTTGCTTCTACAGACAGGAACAAACAAGGAAGTGTGAAAGTTTACAGTAGGTTTGAGAAATAATGAGGATGGATAAGATGCAGATGAGTAAAGGGAGAAAATGAATTGTCAGTTGATTTTAATGCATAGCATTTGCTTAATGCAAACAGTGCAGGTGTGGGGTGAGAGCGGAAGTCATCTGGTGGGTATTTTATTTTAGCAAGGCAGCTCTGGCTGACATCACTGAGCTGAAAAGTGAGAGGAGGGAGGCAGAGGGGAGAGACTAGTAGTTGTCTGGATGACGGAGGTAAGGGTCTAAGTAATGGCAGTATCTGTGAAGTGAACATGTACAGAGACAGGTGCAGGTGTTGTAGTGGCAGAAGTCGTAAAGTGCTGTGTCTGTAAGTCTGAGGTGGTGGCGTTTATTCCTGCTCCCTCTTTGGGCCCCCCCTTCCGTGTCCCCCACTTGCTCGCCTCCCATATTTCACTAACTCAAGAGGACTGTGGTTCCGCCTTGTTCCATACATTGCCATGCTAGTCAGGCACACTTGTGTTTTTAAGAATGTCATCTGCTCTTCTTTTGGTAGAAAAAGGAGACTGGCCCTGAGGTGCCTTCTTTGCTGTTCAGCAATGAAGAAGAGAAGGGGGCACCATTTGGAGTGAAACCTGTGGATAAGAAGGTTGAGGGTGCCGTAGAATCGTCAGAATTGGGGAGCACTCCTGTGGTTGAGGAGTCAGAAAAGGTAGACATTTTTTTGGCCTGTATATTCTGATATGTTTGTTTCTTGTGTCTTGTGAAACACACACACACACACACACACACACACACACACACACACAAATACACACACCTTTTTCTTCCATAGAAAATAAGTGCTTAATTGAAAAATTTGAAGACACTGAAAAACGTGAAGAAGAAGATCTGATGTCACTATTGAGGGAAGTCTTCAACCTTGTTCATGCTGTTCAGTCTCCTTTCTAGGCATATGTGCCCCCAGCGATGTGCATCTCTCCCATTTTACACTTTTAGTCATCTCTTGTCCATGTCTCACCAGGGTGTTCTTCCACATCTTGTTTTTCATTTAGGTTTCTCTCTCTCTCTCTTTCTCTTTTCGTATATTTTTTTAATTGGAGTTCAATTTGCCAACATACAGTATAACCCCCAGTGCTCATCCTGCCAAGTGCCCGCCCCCCCAGTGCCCGTCACCCAGTCACTCTTCCACTACCCCTTGTTCATTTCCCAGAGTTAGGTGTCTCTCATGTTCTGTCACCCTCACTGATATTTTCACTCATTTTCTCTCCTTTCCCCTATGATCCCTTCTCTCTCAATGTCTACTCTTTCTGACTTGCTCTCTTTGTAGCGTTTCTGCTACCCCTGGTTCTCATCTCCTTCCACCTGTCCTTGAATTAAAAGGACTGTTTTAAGAAGATCTTAATTTCCTATTCTTTTACATTTCGTTGATGTTGTTGGCTCTTAATTAGAGATTAAAGGGAAATTTCTCTCTGTTCTAAAATGTTTGCTGTCCTCTCCAGGGTGGTCTGTCATCTGCAGGAGCCTGTGGCTGCTGGCTGCTCCTGGGGTCAGTTATGGCCTTCAGTATCTGTATACTTTTTCTTTTTTTCTGACTTTTCTTGATCTCTGTGTGTTCCACTATTTACATTTAATCTCTTTTTCAGGGCCTATGTGAAGACTATCACATATATTTTTCCTGGCTCCTTGGAGCTATAGCAATAGAAATATTTTGTTTTTACTTGAAACATTGTGTGCCATTCTCTACTTTGAGTTTCTATGTCGTCCTTTTCACAGTTACTAAATTAACGAGGAGTTTGGGAAGCCCCACAGTGTAATTTGTATTTCTGGATGTCACTTATTTTTTTGTTGTTTCCATTTTCAGGGAGGACCTTTGATTGTATCTACTCAAGAAGTAGTCAGGCATTCTGATTTATTTTCTTCATCATCTCCTTTGGACAAAGGAACCAAAAGTAGAACCAAAACTGTTCTTAGTTTATTTGATGAGGAAGAGAATAAAACAGAGGATCAAAACAGCATCCAAGCTCCAAAGAAAGAAGTAGGAAAGGTAAGCAAAAAGCAATGAAGTTAGCTTCAGGTTTTTGAAAGGATAAAAGAATCTTACTGTGTCAGTTCTGTCATGTGAGTTAAATGAAGAATTGAGAGCTTTAGTTTCTCTACATCTTCACCAACACTTGTTGACTTTTTCTGTAATAGCCTAGTGGTGGTGGTGTAGGGAAACTGGAACCCTCCTTGCGTGACTGTTGGGAATGTAAATTTGGGTAGCTGCTTCAGAAAACAATTGAATAGTTCCTGAAATTGTTAAACATGAGTCATCACCAAGCCCTAGCAGTTCCACCCCTAGGTTTATATCCAAGAGTAATGAAAACATATATTTATTCACACAAACTAGAATGTAATCTTCTCAACCGCATTATTTATTATACTCAAAAGATGGAAGGATGGAAGGAGCTGAGTCCATTAACTGATGAATGGGTAAACAATGTACTGGAATATTATTTGACAATAAAAAGAATGAGTTACTCATATATGCTACAACATGGATGAACCTTGAAAGCATTCTGAAAGAAAGAAGCCAGTGATTTCCTTGGGTAAATCTTTAGAACTTCCCTCCTTTTTTTCCAGAGTCCTGATCCTGGTGCTCGCCCAAAGAGCACAGGCGTCTTTCAGGATGAAGAGCTCCTTTTCAGTCACAAGCTCCAGAAGGACAATGACCCAGATGTTGACCTTTTTTCCGGCACCAAGAAAACCAGGGTCAGTTTCAAAACGTTTTTCACATCATGACTTTGTTATCGTATTAGATGTTATGTCAGCAGCTCACCTAGTTCTCTTTTTAATTGGCTTTTGTTTTGGATATTGAATTTAAGTTTTGTCTATTCCAGTTATTAGAGCCAAGTGTTGGGAGCCTGTTTGGGGATGATGAAGATGATGATCTTTTCAGCCCTGCCAAGTCACAGCCTTTGGTACCAGCCTTTTGTTTTCAATATTGGGGTATGGGGGAAGGCATCTGGGAAGGAAATTAACATCTAGTTAAAAGAGTAAGGAAAATACAGGACTGCTTGGTTGGCTTAGTCAGTTAAGCATCTGCCTTTAGCTCTGGTTATGATCCCCTGCTTGGGCTCCCTGCTCAGAGGGGAATCTGTTTCTCTCTCTCCCTCTGCCCTTTCCCCGTACCCCTCTCCCTGCTTCCTGCCCTACACACATTCTCTCTCTCTCTCTCAAATAAATAAATAAAATCTTAAAAAAAAAAAGAGTAAGGAAAATACACAGAGAATTGTGGTGCTTACTAGTAAAGGAATGGCAAATGGTGTGCTGATGAAGTGTGTATTGTGTCCCCATCTTGTATTCCCTAACTAACATGAGAGCATTAACCAGCCTAGGCTCTTACTGTGTTACAGGTTTTTTAAAAAAATTTATTTCTTCACACAGAGAGAAAGGCAGAGACACAGGCAGAGGGAGAGGCAGGGTCTGTGCAGGGAGCCCAATCATGACATGAGCAGAAGGCAGACGCTCAACCACTGAGCCAGCCAGGTGTCCTGTTTGTTTAAGACTTTTTTTTTTTTTTTTTTTTTTTTTTGAGAGAGAGCGAGTGCACAGAGGGGAGGGGCAGAGGTAAAAGGAGAGGGAGAATCTTAAGCAGGCTCCATGCTTAACAAGGAGCCTAACATAGAGTGAGCCAACATTAAGAGTCAGACATAGCCGACAGCCTCCAGAAGCCCCCAGATTTGTTTGATTTTTAAGTTGTTTATTGAAAGACCCATGCATGCAACATGGTGACTAGGTATTTGTGCCTTTCAGGTGCACAGCCTTAAATCTGAGTATTAGCCTGTTTGTGTTATTTTTTCCCCCACTCCAGTAGATTTGTTAGGTACTCTCTGTTTTCTGTTTAGCATAGTGAAGACTCCTGAGAAGGTCAGTCTTTAGAATGCCATTTTTGAAAATGCTGCCTTCATATTAGTTCAACGCTCATTTGAGAAATGACTCAAAACTCAAGCCAGATTATTTTTATGAGTTATGACTTTTCTTTAAAATTTCTAAGCTACATAACAGGTGTTTGGTATTCTTTTTCTTTTGAAGATATCAGAAAAGAAGAGGTTAGTGAAAAAAGACCACTCTGTATCCTCTTTCAAGAACCAGAAACATCCTGAATCCACTCAGGGTATCAAAGAAAAAAGCACATTGAAACCGGAAACACCTCAGGTTAGAACTGCTTAAGGACTTTCAGCTCTTGTTTGCATCCCAGACAGAGGGACTCCATCACACAGACCCAAGAGTATTCAGAGTTCTCTTGATTAGGGAGGAAACAGCAACTAGGACAACCTCTCTTTACTGTGTGGTATGTGTGTGTGTTTTTAGTTTTTAAAAAATTTAAAATTTCACAATTAAAAATAGTTTTTAAAGTAAAGCTCTATGCCCATTGTGGGGATTGAACTCACAACCTGCAGATCAAGAATCATGTGCTCTTTTGACTGAGCCAGCTAGGTGCCCTTCTCGTGTTTTTTTTTTTTTTTTTTTAAACACATCTCCCTGCTGCCTCATTTCTTCTCACTCTACAGTCCAGTTCCATGAAGCTATACTTATGATTACTGTTTTTGGACGACCTTCAAATTCAATTCCAAGATAGAGTTAATATAGGGTGAAGAATCTTTTTCCCATTAGAGCCCCCTCCCCCATTTCTCCCTTTGGGCTACATTGGAGTAGAATTACATTAGAATTAAATATAGATTCTGTCCCATTCCCTGATTCCCCCATTTTCTTGGCTACCTCTCCTGAGGTTACTGCTGATAGGTCTTTGTCCTCAGCAGTCTTTTCCCTGGAGCTCGTTCTGGAAACAGGCTAGAACTGGAGAGTGAGATATAGTTCTGGCTTACAGCTGTCTCTGGATGTCTCCCTGAGGTTCAGTGACCTGAGCTATGAAAACAAACCATTAGGGATAGCACATCTCCAATGACTTGCCCCATGTTTCAGCTTCCCTTGCTTCTAGAACCTCAGTGCATTAGGTTGTGGGTGAATTTCTGTGTGCTTTGTGATAATTTGCTGTGTGGGATAACCAGCATGGTAATTTTTCCAACTGGTTAGGTTTTGGTGCTCTGATAGAGTGTGATTCTTATGAATCTAACTCATGATCTTTGTGTGCCTTTATTCCATATATGATCTGACAGCATTCCACCTACACGTTGGATGAGGAGGCATAAGTGAAGTAATGTTAGTGCAAGGTTTCAAGGCCCCAGAAGAGATTTGAATGCCTTTCCCATTATAGAATTACAGAAAGTGACAGCTTTGCTCCATCAATTTAATGGGCATAAGTGTAATCCAAGAGACACTTTTCTATTTCCCCAATGGATTTTTAACTGAATGTAATTTCACACAGGACTCACCAGGTCCCGCTCCATTTAAAACCAAAGAGCCATCCCCTCGGATCTGGAAAATACAAGTAATTATAACATGTCTGGAATCTTCATTGCCTGCCTTGTGGCATCTATAAACTTTTTTGGATATTTACTTTTGTCAGCTGCTGCCAGGCATTTTCTTACCTCTTCCCCACCCTCTAGTTGTTGCTTCTTGTGTGCTGCATCTGTAACATCTTTTCTTTGGTCCCAATGGTGGGCACAGGTATATCATCCTCTGTTTTAATTCTAAGACTAGATCAGGAGACCTCCCTGCATTTTTCTTTCTCTTGTCGTATTATACATTATATATACCATGTCTCTTGTCATGTGTCAAGTAGTGATAATAGATTGCTGTGTTTAAGAAAACATGCAGAGTTAAGTTTCATTTTTCTTTTTTAGGCAAATTTAGCGATTAATCCAGCAGCCTTGCTGCCTGCAGTGGCTCCCCAGATCTCTGGAATAAAGCCTGTTTTGCCAGAATTGGCTTTTCCTTCTTCTGAACCTGAGAGGATCCACAGTCTGGAAAGTATGCCCACTCTTCCCAGTAGTGGGGAGGCCGGTGTGAGTTTTGATCTTCCAGCTCAGGCAGACACGTTACACAGTGCAAACAAGGTGATGAAACCACCTTTGCTTACTTCTCTCTCTTTTTTTTTTTTTTTTTTGTCCAGAATAACTTGTGCATTTCTTCCTCTTCCATCAGTTACACATCATAGGCTGCCTGCCATTCCCCATTTGAAGGAGGCAGCTCCTCCTTCCTTCAGCCTCTCCACCCCTCTTTACACCTTCCTAATTCTGCCTTCCACTGCCTCTGTTTGTTACATTTGTATTCTGCTCAGTAGCCACAGTGAAGTCCCAGTTCCTCTAGGCTCTCCTACATTGCCATCCAAAGGTCTTCTAACACAGAGCAGATCGCTTCCCTCCTCTGCTGGCCTCCTTACTGCCCATCGGAGGACATTAAAGCTCCTTGGTTTGGTGTTTTAAAGCCTTTTATAAACCATGCTAACCAAAGCTTCCAGCTTGCCCACCAACCACACTATCAGCCTAAACTCGTCATATCATGCACCATTCCTTGAATATACACACTCCGACCCTCTGCCGCCAACAGCTTGTGCTGATTCCTCTGTCAGTAATGTTCCTCATCACTGACAGTTTACTTAGACTTTACTGCTTTTGTGATATTTCCTGTCCTGCCCCCTTGTCCTGCTCCCTCCGCTGAGACCCAATGGCAGTTACTTCCTGGCTGGTATGAATCTGTCACACCATTCCACAGGACTGCTGGATGGACTGAACTCTGAGGTTTTGCTTTCATTTTAGTTGGTTCTCTTTTCTGTGCAGTCTCCCTTCTCTAGAAAATCTTAGCTGATCTCTGAGTAAGCAACCTACCTAGGATAACGCTGGCAAATACATTCATTTTAACTACTTCCAAACCTATCTTCTTAATGAAAAATAAAATATCCTTCTTTTTGTTCTGTTTTTTTTTTTTTTTTTTTTTTGTTAGCCTTTGGTGAGGTGGGGAGGGTAAATACCTTGGCTACTTATTAAAATTATTTGTGAAATTTCTTTGAAATAAGCACACACAGCCAAGTACTTTGGCCAAGGTAGCTTGTACCTTCTTAAAACTCTTGATTGTGTGTTTTGGAAAATATCACAAATACTGCTTTATTACTAATAAGTAACTCATATTTTGTGATTATATTAAAAGTCTGCTTTCTAAGCCATATTTTTTATGTGAAATATTTAGCATTTGAATTTAGAGTTTGTTGGCTTGAAGAAAAGAGCCCTTTAGATTACTTCTCTTTCTTTATTGTCTTTCATCTTCCTGGTCTTGGAGCCTGATTTTAGGCTAGTCTCTGGCAAAGATTAGCACTAGAATTCCCTGATTTTTTGTTTTGAAAGGTACCCATACATAAACTGAGGACAGAGTAAAGGCTAAGGAGGTTGTGGAACACAAGAGTACCAACATGCCTACTTTGCAGGGTTCCAGCAGCAGATGAAGCCTTTTGTATGAAATTGAACAGATATTGCCCTCCAAAGAATCAAAAATGGGGAATATTAAAAGATTAAGAGTAATGCAGTCTTGGAGCAGCTACCATATGTCTTTGGAAATCTTTAGGAAATAATCTCTTCTCTGTCTTATATAATATCTTGATTGAGATAGACCAGACAGCCTTAAAATATTTTGAGTCACTGATTATTTGCTATGTTAGCTTTGAACACTTTTTTTTTCTTTCTAATCATTAGATCAATACGTGTTTTTTTGCTATTACAGAGCCGCGTCAAAGTGAGAGGGAAGCGCAGACCGCAGACACGTGCGGCTCGGAGATTGGCTGCCCAGGAGTCCAGTGAGGCTGAAGATGTGAGTGTGTCCAGAAGATCCATTGCATACTTGGCAGATGGCGACGTTTCACCAGGTGATCTTCAGCCACAGCCCAGGGCAGCTGGCAGACAAGACATCTCTGAGGCAATTGCCACTCCAACTTGGGCAGGTGGTCCTTTGTCTGTAGTGGACAGAAGCCCCTTTGCAAAATCTCTGGGTCAGCCTCTTGAGGATGACCTTTTTGATTCTGGAGATATCTTCTCCAAGGATACTGGATCTCAGTCTACGGGGAGAAGAAAAGCCAAGGCAAAGGCAGCAGAGAGCCTGGCCAACACACCAGGGGGAAGTAAAGAAAAAAGCCTCATGTTTCCTGCCTTAGATGAGGCAGGCAGTGATGATGACCTGTTCCAGTCTATTAAACCAAAACCAGCAAAGAAAACGAATCCTTTTCCCCTCCTGGAAGAGGAAGATGATCTCTTTACAAATCAGAAAGGCAAGAAGAATGAGTCAAAATCCAACAGTCAACAGGATGTCCTCTCAAAAGCACAAGATATTTTTGAGGTAATAGGACATAGTGGTACTTTTTTGGGCCTGGTTCTTTGTTAAGACAAATACCGAATTGGTATATTTGAGCCATACACTATAGTAAGTTTGTTTCATTGCTGCTTGTTATCTACTTGTGTAGTACTTATAATTAGGTTCTTTTATTAGTTATTTTGAAATTTACTCAGAAGTAGTTTTTTGTTTTGTTTCATGGTGGGGTGTTTCTTGGCTGGCCATAATTACTGATAAAAATCTTGATTTTTATAATTTTTATCAGCATGTGGTTGTAGTCTGTTTCCTTGGCATGTCACTCTGTGACATACACAAAGCCCCACCAGTACAGCTTAAGTGTTCAGCCTCTGGTTCTTGGGGAAAGAGTCCCTGGCTGGAACTGACAACTTAGTGCAGGCAGGAAGGCCTTCATTGCCATTCTTTGAGCATATGTTTCTTGAGCATCTGGTACTGGAGGCCCAAAGTGAACTAGGACCAGTATGTTAGGGGAATTGGATACAGATGGGGCAACAGATAAATCACTTGTTTTCAGATAATGTTTAAGTACCGTAAAGAAAACGCCTCAGGGCAGTGGGACAGAGTGATGGAGGGGGTGGGAGACACTGCATCTAGGACTGGTAGAGAAAACCTCTCTGCAGAGCTGGTACTTGAGCTGGGACCAGAAGAAAGACAAGGACTGGGCCAGGAAGAGATCCAGAGCAGGGCATTGCAGGCGGAGAGCAGGTCACGTGGCTGTCCCAGGGTATGGTGGCAGTTTGCATTTCTACAACTTGGTTTAAAATTGTTTTACTTTTTTTTTGCTCAACAAGGATGATATATTTGCTACAGAAGCAATTAAACCTTCACAGAAAATAAGAGACAAGGAAAGAACATTTGAATCCAACCTATTTGATGATAAAATTGATATCTTTGCTGACCTAACTGTAAAACCAAAAGGAAAGTCCAAAAAGAAAGTGGAAGCTAAGTCTATATTTGATGATGATATGGGTAAGTTTGACTTTCTATGTATGGCACAGAGAGTGATTACCATTCAGTGACTATGATTTCTCTGGCCAGCTTTGTTTTGGCCCTTTCCTGAAAAATGCTTCCTGGTGGGTTGCCTTTGGCTTTCTATGTAATTCTGAGTTAGGCTGAGGATGGATGAGTAAATGGACTGGTTATTTTGGTGAGACAAGTTTTTTTGCTCTGATGGTCATCAAGGAATTTGAAAGAGCCCAGAATTTGACCTTTAAATATAATTTAGTGACGTGGATGGAACTGGAGGGTATTATGCTGAGTGAAATAAGTCAATCAGAGAAAGACAAACATTATATGGTCTCATTCATGTGGGGAATATAAATAATAGTGAAAGGGAATAAAGGGGAAAGGAGAAAAAATGAGTGGGAAATATCAGAAAGGGAGACAGAACATGAAAGACTCCTAACTCTGGGAAACGAACTAGGGGTGGTGGAAGGGGAGGTGGGCGGGGGGTGGGGGTAACTGGGTGACGGGCACTGATGGGGGGCACTTGATGGGGTGAGCACTGGGTGTTATTCTATAGGTTGGCAAATTGAACACCAATAAAAAATAAATTTATAAAAATAAAAAAATGAATATAATCTAACTTGTATTTTAGAATTTGACCTTTAAGTATAATTTAACTTGTATTTTTGTATTGACACCCCCTACCAATCATCTGTGATAACTCCGAACATTCTCCTCTTCTGAAGGGAAGATCAGAAACTGGCCTACAGGCTCCAGTAGGCTGAGGTGGCTGCCTCAGGTGGGGTGCAGTCATTTGAGTCCATTCTGACTGAAGAATGAGTGTCAGTAGTTCAGAGAACGCAGAGGGAGTGCAGGAGGAGAGCAGGATTATATATGAAAGCAGATTATAACTCAGACTTACTGTCTCATCAGAGATCCTGTGTATTTATAAACATGGTCATTTTTCCCCTGGGTATAACATCTGCTTTATTAATGGGCCAGCCGAATGCCTGATCTTAAATGTTAAATGTTATGTCTTGTGGATGTCAGTGGATGGGACTTGAGCTGAGGCCAAAAACACTTTCTCCTCCCTCCCTTCCCCCTCTACTCCCCCCTCCCAGGCCTAGGCTTTGGGGTTAACTGGGAGAAAGCAGCTGCTGCAGTGCCACATGGGGGCTATTCCAGGAGTAAGCTATGTGCTTTATCTCCACCTGCTTCCCACCACAGGGGATGCAGAAGAGACCTCATTTTGTTTTGTTTTTAATTCAACAAAAATAACGCATAGCTGTTGTAATAGGTTATTACTATTTGGGAAGTATAAACTGTGAAAAACAATCCCTAGAAGTAAACGTTATTGAGAGTTTGATGTGTATTCTTTCAGCCATGGTGGTGTTCGTAGAGCTTCATATACATAGAAATATATACTTATTTTTTCCAAAAAAGGAATATATTTTCCCTGTTCTGCTGTTCCTTTTAGTCACTTAATGTCTTCTTATGTCAGTACATAGAGATCTAGGTACTTCCTTGTTTTTGGTGGTTGAATAGTATTCCTTTGTATTCAGCCAGTGGCATATTGAAGGTTATTTAGATTGTGACCAAGTTTTCTTTATTAAAATTAACACCATGGTCTTTAACATTTGTGTATACATATCTTTATGTACACATGCTAAAATGTAGGATAGAATCCTAGCAGTAACATTACAGGTGAGTAGGATGAGTCATGAAACATTAGAGTCCGTTGAGTCAAACATGAATATGGTCATAAAGACTTTTATCTTTAGCATTGACATGCCTCAGATAGGTACATTTATTCTGAAAGGGGGTGACTCCTATGTTGGATTTCCCCTTACTTTTTGTATTTCCCTTTCCTTTTAAAATCCAGTGGAACTGGAGGGTATTATGCTGAGTGAAATAAGTCAATCGGAGAAGGACAAACATTATATGGTCTCATTCATTTGGGGAATATAAATAATAGTGAAAGGGAATAAAGGGGAAAGGAGAAAAAATGAGTGGGAAATATCAGAAAGGGAGACAGAACATGAGAGACTCGTAACTCTGGGAAACAAACTAGGGAGGGTGGAAGGGGAGGTGGGCAGGGGGTGGGGGTGACTGGTGACGGGCACTGAGGGGGGCACTTGATGGGATGAGCACTGGGTGTTATTCTATATGTTGGCAAATTGAACACCAATAAAAAATAAATTTATAAAAAAAAATCATAAAATCCAGTGGGAAGAGAACATAGAAGTAGGTATAATGTCACAGATAGTAAAGTCAGGGGCAGAATTAGTGTTGTTATCCTTCCCTTTTTTCTCTTGTCCTTGTGTACACACGTACCTGTGTAGCTAAGAAAACTGGTCAGAGAGAACCTATGACTTGTATGTGATCATAAAACTTAATTAGTAGCAAAGCCAGAACCACAATCTTAAGAGGCTTGGCTCTTAGTGTTTTTCTTGTCCCATACTGTTACCAGACTTGACTGTTTGGTGATTTAATGTAGATGTCTCTCAAAAGCACCTATTTTCTTGCCTAATCAGTGAATCTTTTTCTTTTTTTTTCTTTTTAAAGATGATATTTTCTCCTCTGGTATCCAGGCTAAGACAACCAAAGCAAAAAGTCGATCTGCACAGGCAATGCCTGAACCAAGATCTGAACAGAAGGTGTCCGACATATTTGATGATCCCCTGAACGCCTTTGGGGGCCAGTAGAGCATACAGGGTATCAACATCTCACCCTTCAGTTTACATCCTTGAGTTAATGATGCTGTCTTACGTACTCATTGTCTTAATTGGGTTAGAAAAAGCAAATACTGAAACAACCTCACCTCTTTCTCACCCAACATGCTTAATTTTTTTCTGCCTTGGTTTTAATCATGCTTAGTACTGCAAAACAAAAATAAATATTTCACAATGTTTTTTTTTTTAAACTATATTTTTATTTAATTAGCCCTGATGGAGCCACAGTATGATTTAGGGCATGTTGGAGGAGAAACCTCTGTGTGCCTTTAATGGATGGGCAAGGAATTCCAGAGGAAGCAATGCTAGACAGATGACCAGGAGTATTCCTTTCATGGATATCATCCCTAGCTTAGAGCCTAGGGAGGTGATAAAGGAAGAGGATGAGAGATTATATACTTCTCATGACTCTTTACAGTAGGTAAGGAGGTTTCCTTGGATTCCACTGAATTCTAAATGCTTCTATAGGTCAATTAATGTAAGGTTTGGCAAACTGTGGCCCTCTGGTCTGTTTTTGTAAATAAAGTTTTATTGGAACACAACCATACCCATTCATTTACATATTGTCTATGGCTGATTTCACCCTACCTACAATGCCAGATTTCAGTAGCTGTGACAGAAACTGGATGGTCTACAAAGCCTAAAATACTTCCTTCTGTCTGAAAACAGTTTTTTGATCCTTGTTCTAAGGCATCTGTTTCCATTCATATGGAGCTTTGCATTTTGTGAATGAGGCAGAATGAATCCAGATAAATGGAAGGAAAAGTGCTGAGGTTGGAAATGTCCTTCTGTAGAGCAGCACTGTTGCATAGAACTCTGCACTGATGGGAATATTCTATAACTATGTTGTCCAATGTGGTAGCCACTAGCCACATGGATAGCTGACCCCTCCTCCAGTCCATGTGTTCTTGTGCTGTGCCCTGTTGGTGCTAACTATTCAAACTGTAACTATGGCACAGTCTTATAGGCAGGTTCAGTTTGTTTCCTCAATCCTGAAACCACTAACTTCTTCCTTGGGCACTTTTAAGATTGAACTTGGAATTGCTGATACCAAATCAGAGATTTTGTACAGTTCTCACAGATCAGCTGTGTGTGCTCCTCTGCTCTGAGAGTGACTTGATGGCAAAAGAGGGTGCTTATACCTTCTGTTCCTTAGGTTGTATGTGTTTATAATTACCTGCTCCTGTGCCTGACTCAGTAAGCATTTGTTAAACATGTTGTTTTCCTTTGGGAATGATTACAACTGATCCATCATTAGGATTGATCCAAGGAATTTCATGAGAAATTAGATTTAGAAAATATGCAAATTGCTGTTTTGAGAGGCTTGAAAAGGGGAAGGAATTTATACTTCTTGGTCCTATGGTAGGCACTTTCCATGTTCTTTTTTTCAGTCTCCATAAGTCTACTAGATAGTAATGTCCTTATTTTATAGATGAGGCTAAAATCTGGAAGCAGAGTATAATAGTTGGAAAAAAAGCCAAAGTTTGGCTTTTTGTAGTGAGACCTAGACTTAAATCTGGTTCTAGAATGGCTTGAGTGTAGGCAAATTGTTTTACCTCTCTTAGCTTCTGTCTCCTTCCTTGTCAACTTTGTCAAGTGTTCAGTACCAACTGTGTAGGATTGTGATGAGAGAGAATATACAAAGACCCTTGTTGACTACATAGCACTTGAAAAATGGTGGTAGATGATAAGAAAGACTGATTTTGGCCAATAAAAGAGAGCTTCTGTGTTGGAATCCAAGGCTACAAGCTCATCTACCTGATTCCACAAAGCCTGTGATCTTAGTTCTTCCTGACTGAAGTGAGGAGGCAGGTTGAAAATAAATTTTTGATTCAGTACGATTCAGTCCATCCCAGTCACTATTTTAGAATTGGTTTACAAAGATAATAATATCTCTGTCCCTAAGGGGCTCCAGTCTATTCAGTATTGAAGTTTAAGAAGGAACCAGGGTTGAGAGCCTGAAGATGGAGATCTTTAAACTCATCATAAACCCCAGTGTATGCAGAATGTTGGATTGTGGAAAATGGTAGCTGGGGTCTCAGGGGAGACCTACGAGAAAGGATAGAGATTAGATGTTGGGGTTCATCTTAGATTTATTTCTCGGATTCAAGAGGAGGATGCTGCTGCTGCATTTGGAGTGGGATTACTGTTCATTATCATTTTGGTAATCCACCTAGTGTAATAGGCCAGTTCAGTTGGAAAATCTTATAAGGGTTGGATGTAGAACATGCGTGGGGAATGGAGGGAAAAAGGAGTGGGGGGGCCCATTTCAGGTTGGAGGGTTCATGTTGTCATCGTGTACACTTGAGTTCACTTTGAGAATTAGAGTAGAAAAAAAGTGTGGCTGTGTTTACCCAAGCCTAAGATTTAACAACTCAGGGTGCTCCCGCTAACACCTGGCATACACCTATCGGTAAATTGGATAAGGAATAAACGGAGGAGACCAACAGAGACAATTGACTTTTGCCCTTGTTTTCAACCAAGTACGGCAATAGCCCCATACTTCGGATGAGACCGTTGAGGCCGGAACGTTAGGGAACAGCGAAGCACGGGAATGGGGATCTGTTAGAGACAGACAGGACGGCCCTGAAGGCGCTAGGAGTGCAGGAGGTCCGGATGGACCCGCTGGAGGGCGGCTGCACGGTACCCTCCTCGCTCCGGCACGCAGGGGGCGGGGGCTCTAAGGTGCAGTCCACACCCTCGGGCCAGAGGCCGATGCGGCCGCTCCGACCGGGGCGCGCGGCAAGTCTCCCGCCTGCCCAACAGGGCGCCAGGCAGGGGCCTAGTCAGTCAGAAAGGGCCGACATCCGGGCCCTGCTAACTGCCACCCGCCCCGAACGCACGGGCAGCTCCGGCGGCCAGGCCCCGCCCGCCCCCCCGCTGATTGGACGGCGACGTGAGCGCCGGCGAGCGATTGGTACGCGGCGTCACAAAGGGGCGGGGCCGCGGCGGCCGGAGCCTTGCTCGTCGGTGCCGGCCTCGGCGTTGCCCGCGGGGCCGTCCCCCTCGGTAGGCCTGCGGGCCCGCCAGCGAGTGGACGAGACTGCAGGGAGGGCGCGGCGCGGGCGCCCGGGGCTGCGGGCCGCTGAGCCGGGCCGCGCGGCCGCCGCGGTCCTCGGCGGGCGGGAGAGGAGCGCCGGGCCCCGCCCCTCCGCCGCGGCGGTCCGGAGACGGCGCGGCGCGACGCCTTTGTCGAGGACGCAGCGCCTCCGGCCGTCCCTCGGCCGTCGCTCGGCCGTCGCTCGGCCGTCCCTCCGCCGGCGCCCGGCCCCGCCCCGCCCCGCCCCGCCCCGCCCCGCCGCGGGTGCCCCGCCGCGGCCGGAGGGCGTTGAGCTGCCCGTCGCCGGTTCTGACGCGGAGGCTGAGCGCTGCCGCCGTCCCGGTCGGCCCGGGCGTGTGGGCGCCGGAGCTTATCCCGGAGGAGCACGGGCTGCGCAGGTGACTCTGGGCTTCGCGTGTGCACGGGAGGCCCGCGTAGACGTTGGCTTCGAGGGGTTCCCAGCGCTGCTGGAAAGTCGGGGCCAGGCGCGAGGGGTGGGCAGTGTTCTGTAGCTCACGTTGGAAACAGGAATGTGTTCACATAGTCAGTAAAAGCGGGTCATTAGGAGCTAGTGTGGAGTGTTGTTAATGGTCGCGCAGCATTCTGGATCTTTTCATATTGGGGGAAAACGTTAAAGAAAAAGAAAGCTACCCTTACATGGCTGATATTCTTTGCAACAGGCTAAAGCTGATTCCTAGTGAAGTGACTTACTGAGTGGTATTACTGCCTTTCCTATCCTTGACTTCTCTTCCATCTTTGATTGTGTATTTAGAACTTTATCAGAAGAAAGTAATGTTTCTGGGTATTGATTTAGGAACGTGTTTTGATGCCACTATTCGTAATCTTAAGTATGTTTTTTAAAATTATTGGTAAAAATTCTGGAAGCGTTTTTTTTTTTTTTTTCTCTCTACCTGCCTCTTCCTTTGCACTTGGTCTTGTATAATTTAGCTGTTGATGTTGCAACATTTCCCATCCCGTCTTTGAGTCTTCATTGCATCAGCATCAGAGGGTTCCATAATATGCTTACTGGAGAACGGAGGTCCTTGGCCTGCTGGAACTTTGATTTGCTCCTCTGCCATCATCTAGTCTACCAGTCTGGTTTAACCAGATTTCACAGCCTCATTTCATCCTCTCTTACTGTGTATTTTACTGAGGAGCAGTGTAACGATTTTTTTTTTAGAGGCTTACATTTCAGTTTTGAATTTGGTTACAAACCTCAACTTTATGACTTTGGGAGATTACACCATTTATTAGGTGCTAAGCCTTTGTTGGGTGTTCCAGTGCAATTTAGTTCTGAACTGGGTTGCTATTTTTCTTTTAGCCCATAGTGGTTTTATCCTTTCTTGATACGGATGAAGGACTTCCAAATCTGCTACCTTCTCCCACCCCCGCTGGTTTATTGATATTTCAGGTATTGTTGTAGAGAGTACTGTGGTGAAGGAAATGCTCCTTATATCTTCTGTTAGTGGTCATTTATGCCTTTACTTTCAGCATTCCTGGCCTCTGTTGCTAGAGCTGCTACTATATTGGTAGGAGTGCTGTTGACTTTGGGGAAACAGACATAATTCTTTAGTATATTCTTACTTGATGTGGCATGATAAGTATTTTATAAGAATCCACATGTTAGCCAGAATCATGTTCTAAAAGCAGTTACTTCAGTGATGGGGATAACAGGGGTTAGGGAGGGCAGCCCAGGTGGCTCAGTGGTTTAACACCACCTTTGACCCAGGGCATGATCCTGGAGACCCGGGATCGAGTCCAACGTCGGGCTTCCCTCATAGAGCCTGCTTCTCCCTCTGCCTGTGTCTCTGCCTCTCTTTCTCTCTCTCCTCTTTCTTTCTCTGTGTGTCTCATGAATAAATAAATAAAATCTTAAAAAACAAGAGGGTTAGGGATTAGCTGCATTAAAAAGTCATTTTTCCTACAGGCATTTCAATATATTAAACCTATAAAATACAAAACCTGAGCAAGACATTACTGTATTGTTATTATATTTGTTACTTATTGTTTTTGATAAATATAAAATAGCATTTTTTAAAAAAGATTTTATTCATGAGAGAGAGAGAGATGTTGTCAGTGTTCCAGAAATGTTCCAGTAGGTGAATGGATAGATTGTGGAACATATGGATAATTTAGATAATTGAATATTATTCAGCCAATCTGAAAAGGCTACATACTGTATGATTGCAACTATATGATATTCTGGAAAAGGCAAAACTATGGGGATGGTAAAAATATCAGTGTTTGCCAGGGATTTGGGAGGGAAGGTGGGATGAATAGGTGAACTGCAAAGGACAACTATTCTGTGTGATAGTGTAATAGTGGGTACATGTCATTATATGTTTATGAAAGGTAGTATACATGAAGATTAAACTAAATTATGGATGTTGGGTGATAATGAGGTATCATTGCAGTTTCTACAGTTGTAATAAATAACACCTCTCTGGTGTAGGATGTTGACAGTGGGGGAGGTCATACATGTGTGGGAGCAGGGAGTATATGAGAACTATGTAAATTTTTTCCCAGTGTATTTCCCAGTGTATAAATCCTCAAAAAATACTAACAAACCAAATCTAGCAACATATGTAAGGATTATACACCATATACAAATAAGATTTATTTTAGGAATGCAAGGTTGGTTCAACCTATCAGAATCACTTTTTTTTTTTTTTTTTTTAGATTTATTTATTGAGAGAGAAAGCACATGGGGGCAGAGAGGGACAGAGGGAGAAGAGAGAGAATCTCAGACTCCCTACTGAGCCCAGAGCCCAACATAAGGCTTGGTCTCACGACCCTGAGATTGTGACCTGAGCTGAAATAGTTGGTTGCTTAACTGACTGAGCCACCCAGGTACCCCCCATCAGTGTTCTTTTAAACACCATATTATTTTTAAAAAAAATATTTATTCATGAGAGACACACAGAGAGAGGCAGAGACACAGGCAGAGGGAGAAGCAGGCTCCCTGCAGGGAGCTGGATATGGGATTCAGTCCCAGGACCCCAGGATTACGCCCTGAGCCAAAGGCAGACGCTCAACACTGAGCCATCCAGGTGTGGGATTCAGTCCCAGGACCCCAGGATTACGCCCTGAGCCAAAGGCAGACGCTCAACACTGAGCCATCCAGGTGTCCCTAAACACCATATTGATAGAATAAGAGACAAAAACCATATGATTATCCCACTAGACACTGTACAGAAAAGCATCTGACAAAATACAACACCCTTTATGGTTTAAAAAAAAAAAAAAAGATACTTAAAGTAGAAGGGAATCCCCTCAGTGTGATTCAGATTATGTAGGAAAACCCCACAGTCCAAATCAGTACCATGTAGTGAAAGATTGAATGCTTACCCCTTAGAGTCAGGAGTAAGACAATAATGTCTGCTCTTACCACCAATACTCAACCTTGTATTTAGGTAAGAAAAGGAAATAAAGAGCATCTTATTAGAATGTTGAAGATTGGAAATAAAGAAGTAAAAATCTCTGTTTGCCAATGACATGAACTTTGATGGAGAAAATCCTAAGGAATCCACTGAAAAACTACTAGAACTAAGAATTCTGCAGTGTTACAAGTGTACAATATCATTATATTAAGATCAGTTGTATTTCTCTTCACTAACAATGAACAAATTGAATATGACACAATTTCATTTATAGTATCAGAATATAATTCTTAGGAATACTTCTTTTTAAAGCAAAATTTGTACTCTAAACACTATAAAACATTGTTGAAAGCAATTTAAGAAGTTTTAAATAAACCGAAGGGCATTACATGTTCATAAATCATAAAACTTAATATTGTCAAGGTGGTGATTTCCAAATTAATCTGCATACTCAACAAGTCCTTATTCAAAAGCCCAACTAGTGTTTTTGCAAAATAGACCATCTGATTCTAAAATTAATATGGAAATTCAAAGGACCCAGAGTAACCAGGAGTCCTAGAAGAAGAAATTAGAGAACTCACACTGATTTCAAAACTTACTACAAAGGTAAAAAGGTATTGTACTATTATAAGGACAGGCATGTAGATGAATAGAATTGAAGGACTGGTATTAAACCCTCATTTTGTGGTCAATTGGTTTTTGACAAGGGTGCCAAGACAATTCAATGGGAATAGAATAGTTTTTATGACAAATGCTGCTGGGACAATTGGGTTTTTACTTGGCAAAGTATAAAGCTGGACCCTTCTTTCATACCACAAACGTGAATTCAGAACAGGCCTACATGTAAGGCTAAAACTACAATTCTGGGCAGCCTGGGTGGCTCAGCGGTTTACCGCCTGCCTTCAGTCCGGGGTGTGATCCTGGAGACTTAGGATCGAGTCCCTCGTTGGGCTCCCTGCATGGAGCCTGCTTCTCCCTCTGCCTGTGTCTCTGCCTCTCTCTCTCTCTCTGTCTCTCATGAATAAATAAAATTAAAAAAAACCATACAATTCTTAGAAAAATATATGTAAATATTACTTTGGATGAGGTCAAGTTTTTGGAACATTGACAAAAGCACAAGCAACAAAAGAAAAATAGCCAAATTGGAGGTCATTAAAATACACTCTTATGTTTGAAGGACACTGTCAAGAAAGCTAAATGACAACCCATGGGGGAAATATTTGAGAATCCTAGATCTTTAAGAGGCTTGTATCTAAAAAACATTTTAAAAAAATCCCTTTTGAATATAAGGGAAGGGAGAAGAAATGTGTGGGAAATATCAGAAAGGGAGACAGAACGTAAAGACTGCTAACTCTGGGAAACGAACTAGGGGTGGTAGAAGGGGAGGAGGGCGGGGGGTGGGAGTGAATGGGTGACGGGCACTGGGGGTTATTCTGTATGTTAGTAAATTGAACACCAATAAAAAATAAATTAAAAAAAGAATCCCTTTTACAACTAGTAATGAGACAACTAGTAAAAATTGACAAAGGGTATGAATATATCTTCTGAATCCACATTTCTGTAAAGAAGATATACAAATAGCCAATAAACACCTAAAGATATGCTCAATGTCATTAATCTGTAGAGAAAGAAAATTGCAACCACAGTAAAATACTACTTCACACCCACTAGGATGGCTTTAATCACCAAAATAATAAAAAGTATTGGCAAGGGTGTGGAGCAATCAGCACTCTCTTTCATTGTTGGTGGGAAGGTAAGATGGTTCTGACCACTTCTGAAAACAGTTGGTAATAACACAAGTTGCTGAATGTGTTACCACCTAACCCAATAATTCCAATCCTAGGTATATGTACGAGAGAAAGGAAAACATGTCCACACAAACACTTGTAATCAAATGTTCTTGTAGCATTATTCATAATAACCCCAAATTGGAAACAACTCAACATGCCCATCAACTGATGACTGCATAAACAATGTGTATTAATACAATGGACTATTATTCAGCAATAAAAAAGAATGAAATACTGATACACCTAAGAATCATGAATGAACTTTGAGAATGTTATGCTAAGTGAAAGAAGCCATTTATAAAAGATTACATATTGTATGATTATGGGAAATGACAAGACTAAGCAAAATGGCAAAGTAGATTGGGGTGCCTAGGGCTGAGAGGGGAAGGGAGAATTTGGGAGTGATATTTAAAGAGTATGGGGTTCCTTTTTTGGGGGTGATGAAAATGTTCTAAAGATGATTGTGATGGTTGTACAATTCTGTAAACATAATAAAAACCAGTCAATTTTAGATTTTAAATAGGTGAATTTTATGGTATGTAAATAACATTTCACTAAAGCCATAATAAAGATTTACCTATGCCTCCAGGAAGATGTGTATCACCTGTCCTACTTTAAGTTCAAGACATTCCCTTTAGGGGATCCCTGGGTGGCTCAGCGGTTTGGCGCCTACCTTTGGTGCTGGGTGCGATCCTGGAGTCCCGCGTCGGGCTCCCGGCATGAAGACTGCTTCTCCCTCCTCCTGTGTCTCTGCCTCTCTCCTCTCTCTGTCTATGTCTATCATAAATAAATAAACAAATATTTAAAAACAAAGTTTTCACTGATTAGCAATTTATCAGTTGTTCCTATTGTAATCATATGCTTGTAATTTATCTTAGGACTTTTGTCTGTTGTGTTTGCCTGTCATAAGTCATTGCGTGTTTGTGTGTAGAGATTATGTCTAATGTCTGTTACCAATATAAGTGTTATCTTAGTGCAGTAATGATAACTTCTGGAATGCTAATTATTATTTAGTGAGTCATTTATATTTTTAGTGAGTCTTATTTTTAAGGAACCTATTAACCTATCAAAAAACCCTATTTTTTTATTCAGTGTGATTTAAATGTACAATGGCTATAACATTTTGTGTGGGTTAGAAAACATAATTTACGTGGTTTAGTAAAGGATATGCATAAAGTTTTCAGAATCTTGCAAATCTCTGTTGAGTTTATTGGGTTAAATGACGTTAACAAAAATATATTTGAGTATGTACTGTAAGTAAATAAATAAATGTGTTGAGCTCTAGTAAGATATAGAAAAGTATTGTAAATACAGCTGTTCTTAATCTTTTTTTAAAAAAAATATTTACTTGAGAGAGACAGCATGCGTGAACATGAGCAGGGAAAGGGGTAGAGGGAGAAGGAGAAATAGACTCTCCGCTGAGCAGGGAGCCTGATGTGGGGCTTGATCCCAGGACCCTGGGATCATGACCTGAGCCAAAGGTAGATGTTTAACCAACTGAGCCATCCTGTTCTTAATAATAATCTTATGGTCTAATTGGGAGAGTGGTTCCGGAAACAAATGTGAAGGATTAATGATTAGACCAATTAAGTACTGGAAAGAATTCTAGGGCTGTCTGGAAGATTGATGTAGGCCAGAGTGATTGAGAAAGTCTTTATAACAGAATGAGACATTCAGATAGGCTTGTTAAAAAAAAAAAATTATTCTTGTTTTTTAGGTATAAAACTCAAAACATGAACAACGATATATATTACCAATGTTCAAAAGTGATTTGGCTAGAACTGGAATACAGTTGCCTACAACATATTCCAGAGGAATTAGAAAAGTCAAAGTAATGGATAACAGAAAAGATCCTCCATTCTTCAATGAAGATAACGTGGGACCGTTTTACTACAAACTTCCTTTCTATGATACCATGGAGCTCTTCATTGAAACATTGACTGGAACATGTTTTGAGCTGAGAGTTTCACCCTTTGAAGCTGTTATTTCTGTGAAAGCAAAAATTCAAAGATTGGAAGGTACTAGTTTACATTTGTTCATCTGGAGTGTGTAATAATTCTAACTTTTCTTATGGATAAAATGTCAAACCTATATAGAAGTAGGAAGAATAGAGTAATGCACTCTTTAGACCCCTTCCTCAGCTTCAACAGTTATTAACTCATGAACTGTCATGTTTCTATTTCTGCATTCCTCCCACCCCTTTCCACTTCTGCTAGGTTCTTTTGAAGGAAATCTCTGACATTGTGGTAATAGTATATGAAATAATATTTTAAAATAATTTTTCAACAGGTTATGATGACATGCAAAATCTTCCATAAGTACCTTACAGTTATTTTCAATGGGAAATCATGATTGAGTTCCGTTTTAGTGACCTTCTTTACCTATTTATACTACTTTGCAGATATTTTTATTTTTTTTATTACGTATGTATGTATTTATTTAAAATCTAGAATGCTTCATGAATTTGCTTGTCATCCCTGCATGCAGGGCCAGGTGAATCTTCTCTATATCATTCCAGTTTTAATTTTTAAATTTTTAAAAAATTTTAAATTTTTGTATGTTTTTTTATTGGAGTTCGATTTGCCAACATAGAGTATAACACCCAGTGCTCATCCCACTCATTCCAGTTTTAGTATACATGCTGCTGAAGCGAGCATACTTTTCTTTTTTAATGTGGAGATTTTCTAAGAGTTCTGGCTTACATTTACATATATTTGAAGTTTCCTCGGTACAGCAGGAATGCTGAATATTGAACAATATTGAATAAGTTCAGTGTCTTTGTGGCTTACATGTGTGTGAAGGGGTCATAAATTATTTTGTGTTAAAATTAGAATCTTTTTCTTTGTACTTTACAAATTTCTGAAATAAGTCGTATTTGCCATTATAGTTGTTAGAACCCAGTATGTACTTAAAAATTAAATTGTTCTATATAACACTAAATGGATGTTGCTGTAATTTAGCGGTAATAACGAGCATTGCCCTCTAGTTTAAGTTCAGAGTTGTAGAAGGATGATTAGTGTTGGAATCTTTTGTCTATTAAAGTCGAGAATCCTGGTGTCTGAACTAAATAGTTGCTGTTTCTCTACTAACTATTCTGTTAAGTTAGTGGCCAGCTGAGTCCAGAGGCCATATTAGTACATCCAGTAATGGCACATGAAACATCTTTCCCTCAAGTGATTTGCTGAGACACAGAGGCAGAAGAGGGTATTTTGACATTGTTCTGCTTTTTTATTAATATGATGGTATAATTATATCTTTTTAGGAGCAGGAAGATAAAACCATCTTGTGTTCTAAATAATCTCTGTATTTTTCCCCCTTTCATGCATTTTGAATAATCTTCATGCAGCAAAAACATTTTAGAGAGTATCTTGCTTAGGTATCTTAATGTCAGAAGATTAAAATTGGCTTACAGAAGGTTAGGGACTCATCCTAGGAAAATGTCATTCCTTTTTTTTTTTTTTTAATTGGAGTTCAATTTGCCAACATATAGCATAACACCCAGTGCTCATCCCATCAAGTGCCCCACTCAGTGCCCGTCACCCAGTCACCCCCCCACCCCCGCCCACCTCCCTTTCCACCACCCCTTGTTTGTTTCCCAGAGTTAGGAGTCTCTCATGTTCTGTCTCCCTTTCTGATATTTCCCACTCATTTTTCTCCTTTCCCCTTTAAAGGAAAATGTCATTACTGACAGAATTGGTTTCACAGCCAAGATGTAGACTTCTTGAAAGTCCGAGATCAGTGTACTAGCATGGTCAGATTCTACTAAGGGCTTTTTTCTTTTTCTTTTTCTTTTTCTTTTTTTTTTTTTTAAAGATTTATTTATTTATTTATTTATTTATTTATTTATTTATTTATTTATTTATTTATTTATTTATGATAGACACAGAGAGAGAGAGAGGCAGAGACACAGGAGGAGGGAGAAGCAGGCTCCACACCGGGAGCCCGACGTGGGACTCGATCCCGGGACTCCAGGATCGCACCCTGGGCCAAAGGCAGGCGCTAAACCGCTGAGCCACCCAGGGATCCCCTAAGGGCTTTCTTCTTGACTTAAAGACTGCCTTTTCTTTCCGTATCCTCATCTGGCAGACAGGAAGAGAGTGGGCCCTCTGGCATCTCTTCTTATATGCCACTGTGAGGGACACTCCATCACATTGGAGTTTGGGCTTCAAGATACAAATTGAGGGTAGGGATACAGTTCAGTGCATAGCATTCCTTTTCCCATTGCTGATCCTCATATCCCTCATCTTTTCTTTTATCCTGTTCCATACTTTCTTATAATTTCTTCCAGCCATGGGCACTGACATTCTGTTTTTCAGGAGGCTTCAAGAAGGCATCTTTCCTGAAAAATGAATTTTGACTTTTTTCTGGGGTGATCTTTTTATTTCTTTTCTTTTCCTTTCTGCCTTTTCTTTTTTGTCTTATCTTTTCTTTTGAGAGAGAGAGCATGCAAGCAGGGAGGCATAGAGGCAGAGGGAAAGAATCCCAAGCAGGCTCCACACCTAGGTTGGAACCGGGAGCAGTACTTGATCTCACAACCCTGAGATCATGACTCAAGCTGAAATCAAGAATCGGATCCTTACTTGATTGAGCCACTCAGGCACTCTTGATCTTTGTATTTCTACCTAGGAAGACATTTGGGGCTAAATCTCCCAAGATAGATAATGTAGCGGGGAGGATAGGAAGGCAGAGGTGACACTGCTCAGTTAATCCTTCAGGGAAGTGCTTGCTCTGCCAGACTGCGTTTCCTTTTCCAGTAAATTCAGAACTGGAGCCTAGTAAGAGATAGGGGGGTAGATGGAGGGAACTGTGAACAAAGAGTTGAAGAAATGTGTTGGTTAGTAATGATAAGGCTGTAGCAAGAAAGGAGCAGAACCTACAAGGGAACTTTAAATGGGTGTTGAAGGCACAGTAGCACTAGAGCCAGACAGTCTGATTGCATATTTCTAGCCAAGCAGATTACTTAATCTCTATTTACCTCAGGTGTGCTCATTTAAAATAGGAATAATAATAGTTCCAATCTCAAAAAGTGATTCTTAGGATTCTTAGTTAATAAATGTAGAACATTTAGCAGAGCATCTGTGTTCTTTATCAGGGGAAAATTGTTACTCTGTGGAAAGAGTACAGCATGTACCCATGGATATAAGAATGATGACCTTGGGAAGAGATGTAATTTAGCTCTCTGAGTTTTCCAGAGAAGGCAATTTTTTTGGAGTTTATCATTACCTAGAACATTGGCCTGTAAAGGAGAGTACATACTATGCAGAGGTTATGAAAAGTAATCCAGTGGAAATTGGAAAGAGAAAATATGCCAAGAAATGTAAGGGATTATTATCATTTGGTTCATGATTGCCACGGGCAGTGGATTTCCTAAGACATCCAGTCCTTGGGATTACTGCTGCCTGTAAAGATTTCTCTTCTATGCATGGTATAGGACTTTTTTTCTTGCCCTTTTTATGGGTAGATGGAACCATGTTATTAGTTCTGGTCAATGAACTATGAATAGAAGTTTCTATTAGCCTATGCCCCCAACCTCCCCCATCTCCACTGACATGCAGTGAACATGTAACATGAGCAATAAATCAGTTTTTGTCTTAAGCCATTAACGTCTTTGGGGTCATTTGAAGATTCAGCATAACCTACTTAATTCTAACTAATACAGTATGAAATGGGGATCCTTTTTTTCCCATTACATAGATAACTGGTCTTTTAAATACCATTTATTGAAATACTCTAACTTTTCTCACCAAATTTCATACCTGTCATGTATGGTATTTATGATATTCATGTATGATATACAACTCTTGATCACCTCATCTATGTCTGTGTCTTCATAAGCCAATATTTATTATACATTCTTATTTATCGTGATATGACTTAACAATTTTTTTTAAAGATTTTATTTGTGTATTCATGAGAGAGAGAGAGAGAGAGAGAGAGAGAGAGAGGCAAGAGACACATGCAGAGGGAGAAGCAGGCTCCTGGAGGGAGCCTGATGTGGGACTTGATCCTGGGACTTCAGGATCATGCCCTGAGCTGAAGGCAGACGCTTAACCACTGAGCCGCCCAGGAATTCCTAACTTAACAAGTTTTGATAGTTGATGATGTGCATTCACATTAAGGATTGTTATGTTTTCTTAGAGAATTAACCAATTTATCATTATGTAATGCCTTCTCTTTACCCCCAATAACTTTCCTTATCCTGAGTTCTGTGCTGTCTGCAATTAATATAGCTACTCCAGCTTCCTTTTGATTATTATTGGCATGATGTATCTTTCTCCATCCCTTTACTTTTCCCTCCAGCTTTCTTAATTAACAAATAAAATTGTATATATCCCTATACTTTTAATCTCTAACTTTATGTTTAAAGTGGAGTTTTTAGAGACTACATGTAGTTGGGTCTTGGTTTTTGATCAAGTCTGATGATCTCTGTCTTTTATTTTTTATTTTTATTTTTTTAAATAATAAATTGATCTCTGTCTTTTTTAATTGATAATTTAGGCAGTCGATGTTTAAAATTATCTATATTGTTGAATTAATAACTATTGTATTTGTTACTTTTTTCTATTCATCCTCCTTGTTCTTTGTTCCTTTGTTTCTTTTCTGCATTTTGTGGTTTTAATTAAAAACTCTCTTCTTGCTTACAGGATTTGTAATAAAAAGTTCCCTATAATTATTGTCTAGTTTTTTCCTCTGCCTTCTTTAAAGATTTTCTCTTTGTTTTTGCTCTTCTGCAGTTTGATAAGATATGCCTAGGTATAAATTTTAAAATTTTAATCCTCTTTGGTGGTCTCTGAGCTTCCTGTTGTATGCTTTGGTATATCTTGTTAATTTTGGAAAATTCTGGGCCATTATTACTTAAAATATTTCATCTGTACTATTTGTTCTGTTTCTTCTAGTATTCCAGTTACACCTTTTGAAAATTTTCCACGGTTCTTGAAGTACTGGTTTGTTTTTTTTTTTTCATTGTTTTTTTTCTCTTAATGTTTCAATTTGGGAAGTTTCTGTCAACATTTCTTTAAGCTTTAAGCTCACTGATTCTTTCCTTGCAATTTCCAGTCTACTAATAAGCAGGCCGATCAAAGTCTTTTTAAATTTCTGTTATTGTTTTTTACTTCCAACATTTACTTTTAATTCTTTTGTATACTTTCATTCTGTCTGTCTTTTCTTTTTCTTTTTTTTTTAAATTTTTTTATTGGACTTCAATTTGCCAACATATAGCATAACACCAGTGCTCATCCCAACAAGTGCCTCCCTCAGTGCCCATCACACAGTCACCCAAACCCCCCGCCCACCTCTCCTTCCACTACGCCTTGTTCATTTCCCAGAGTTAGGTGTCTCTCATGTTTTGTCACCCTCACTGATATTTTCACTCATTTTCTCTCCTTTCCCTTTATTCCCTTTCACTAATTTTTATATTCCCCAAATGAATGAGACCATATATTCATATTGATTGACTTATATTTCACTCAGCATAATATCCTAGATGGACACCGAGACTCCTTCCACAGTTTGGCTATTGTGGACATTGCTGCTGGAAACACCGGGGTGTAGGTGTCCTGGCGTTTCACTGCATCTGTATCTTTGGGGTAAGTACCCAGCAGTGCAATTGCTGGGTTGTAGGGCAGATCTATTTTTAACTCTTTGAGGAACCTCCACACAGTTTTCCAGAGTGGCTGCACCAGTTCACATTCCCACCAACAGTGAAGGAGGGTTCCCCTTTCTCCACATCCTCTCCCACATTTGTTGTTACCTGCCTTGTTAATTTTCCCCATTCTCACTGGTGTGAGGTGGTATCTCATTGTGGTTTTGATGTGTATTTCCCTGATGGCAAGTGATGCGGAGCATTTTCTCACGTGCTTGTTGGCCATGTCTATGTCTTCCTCTGGGAGATTTCTGTTCATGTCTTTTTCCCATTTCATGATTGAATTGTTTGTTTCTTTGCTGTTAAGTTGAATAAGTTCTTTATAGATCTTGGATACCAGCCCTTTATCTGATAGGTCATTTGCAAATATCTTCTCCCATTCTGTAGGGTTGTCTTTTAGTTTTGTTGACTGTATCCTTTGCTGTGCAAAAGCTTCTTATCTTGATGAAGTCCCAATAGTTCATTTTTGCTTTTGTTTCTTTTGCCTTCATGGATGTATCTTGCAAGAAGTTACTGTGGCCGAGTTCAAAAAGGGTGTTGCCTGTGTTCTCCTCTAGGATTTTGATGGAATGAATCTTGTCTCACATGATTAAACTTATTTGTAGGTATTTCATTCCTTTTGATGCAATTGTAAATTGGGCTTTTAAAATTTCTCTTTTTGGTAGTTCATTATTAGTGTATGGAAACATACATTAGTATTTTGTATTGATCTTGTATCTTGCAACTTTACTGACTTTGTTTTATTAGTTCTAACAGGGGTTGTTTTTTTTTTTTTTTTTTGGTGGAATTTTTAGAGTTTTTTGTTTGTTTGTTTTTTGTTTTTTTGTTTTTTTTTTAAACTTATGATAGTCACAGAGAGAGAGAGAGAGAGAGAGAGAGAGAGGCAGAGACATAGGCAGAGGGAGAAGCAGGCTCCATGCACCAGGAGCCTGACGTGGGATTCGATCCCGGGTCTCCAGGATCGCGCCCTGGGCCAAAGGCAGGCGCCAAACCACTGCGCCACCCAGGGATCCCTAGAGTTTTTTAATATATGTCATCTGCAAATAGAAATAGTTATACTTGTTTCATTCTGCATTGGATACCTTTTCATTTTCTTGCCTAATTGCTCTTTCTAGGACTTTCAGTACTATGTTGAATAAATGTGGCAAGAATGGGCATCTTTATTTTGTTACTCACCTTAGAGGAAAAACCTTCCATTTTTCCCCATTCAGTATGATGGTTATCGTGAACTTGTCGTATATGGCCTTTATTATGTTGAGGTATGTTTTCTCTATACCCAGTTTTTTGACAGTTTGTACCATGAATGGATATTGAATTTTGTTAAATGCTTTCTCTGCATCTGTTGAAATGATCCTATTTTTATCCTTCATTTTTAAAAAATATTTTATTTATTAAAAAGAGGGAGAGCAAGCATGGGCAGTGCAGATGGAGAGGGACAGGCGACAGGCAGACTTCCAGCTGAGCAGGGAACCCAACTTGGGGCTTGATTACAGGACTCTGGGATCATGACCTGAACTGAAGGCAGATGCTTAACTGCCTGAGCCACCCAGGCACCCTATCCTTAATTTTTTAATGTGGTATGTCATATTGATCTGTGGATGTTGAACCATCTTTGGATTTCTGGAATAGTTCATGGTATATGATCCTTTTAATGTTCTGTTCTATTCTATTCTATTCTATTGTATTCTATTCTAGTTTTATGTGTTTTGTTGTTGAATGTAGTTTGCTAATATTTTATGAGGATATTTGCATCTTTGTTTATCAGGAATATTGTCTTGTAATTTTCTTTTCTTGTAGTATCTTTGTCTAGTTTTGGTGTTAGGGTAATGGTGGACTTGTAACATGAGTTATGGAAATGTTCCCTCTTCTCTTTTTGAAAGAATTCGAGAAGGATTGGTATTCATTGTTCTTTACATGTTTCATAGAATTCACAAGTGAAGCCAGCTGGTCCTGCACTGTTGTTTCTTGGTAGATTTTTGACTGCTGATTTATTTCCTTACTAATTGGTCTGTTTTGAATTTTTCTTTTTTTATGATTCAGTCTTGGTAGGTTGTGTGTTTATGAATTTATCTATTTCTTCTAGGTTTTCCAATTTGTTGGCTTGTAATTGTTCATAGTAGTCTCTAATCTTTTATATTTATGTGGTATCAATTGCAGCTTCCCATTTTTGATTTGATTTAATTTATTTGGAGTCTTCTCTTCTTGATGAGTCTGACTAAAGGTTTTCTCATCTCTTAAAAGTAATTGGCTCTTAGTTTCTTTGATCTTTTCTATTGCCCTTTTAGCCTCTATTTCATTTATTTCTGCTCTGGATCTTTGTTATTTCATTGATTCTGCTAACTTTAGGTTTAGTTTATCCTTATTTTTTTCCATATTCCTTGAGTTGTAAAGTTAGGTTGTGTGAAATACTATTGTGTCTTAATGTAATTGTTTATTGCTATGAATGTCTCTCTTAGAACTAATTTTGCTGTACCTCCTGAGTTTTGGTATGTTGTATTTCCATTTTCATTTGTCTCCAGGTATTATTAATTTTCTTTTTTATTTGTTCTTTATCTCATTATTTATCAATAGCATGTTGTTTAATCTTTACATATTTGTGAATTTTGCAGTTTTCTTTTTGTAGATAATTTCTAGTTTTATAACATTATGTTTGGAAAAGAGACTTGATAGAAGACTGAAGATTTCAGTCTTCTTAAATTTATTAAGTCTTATTTTGTGACCTGACATATGATCTATCCTAGAATACATTCTATTTTTACTTGAGAAGAGTGTATATCCTGCGTTTGGATGGAATGTTCCGTAAATGTTAAAGCCAGTTGGTCTAATGTGTCATTTAAATCTAACGTTTCTTCATAGATTTTCTATCCGGATGATTTGTTGGTAAAGGTGGGATATTGAAGTACTCTACTATTATTGTATTGCAGATTCTTTCTACCCTTAGGTCTATTAATATTTGTTTTATGTATTTAGGTGCATAGATATTTATAAATGTAATATCCTCTTGTGGGATTAACACTTTTATCATTCTATAATGACGTTTTTTTGTCTCCTGTTATAGTCTTTGTCTTGAAGTTCCTTTTGTCTGATATAAGTATAGTTGCTACCTACTTTTTTTGGTTTCTTTTGGCATGGAATGCTTTTTTCCATCCCTTTCTGTCTGAGTGTGTCCTTAAAGCAGAAGTGAGTCTTTTCTAAGCAGAATATAGTTAGGTCTTATGATTATTATTATCATTTGCCGTTCAGCCACTCTCTTGATTGGAGAATTTGGTCCATTTACATTAAGGTAATTACAGATAAGGTATAGGCATTATTTCCGTTTTGTTAATTGTTTTCTTGCTGCTCTATAATTCATTTGTTTTCCGTTTCTCTTGCCCTCTTCCTTTGTGATTTGATGATTTTTGGTAGTGGTATGCTTAGATTTTTTTTTTCTGTTTATCTTTTACAGATCTACTGTAGGTTTTTGCTTTGTGGTTAAAACCAGGAAACTTATATAAAACATCTTGTTTATACAGTTTATTTTAAGCACGTAACAACTTAATTTCAAATGCACTCTAAAGCTCTGTATTATTACTCTTCTTCCTACATCTTACATTTTTAATGCCGCAATTTATCTTGTATTCATTAACAAATTATTGTAGTTATATTTATTTTTACTACTTTTGTCCTTTAGTCTTCATACTTGATTTATAAGTGATTAACGCACTGTCATTACTTTAGATTACTCTGAATTTAACCATGTATTTTTAACAGTGAGATTTATACTTTCAGATGTTTTCCTGTTACTAGTTATAGTATTTTATTGCAGTTTAAAGATGTTCTTTTCACATTTCTTGTAATTCTGGTCTATTGTTGCTGAACTCCTTCAGCTTTCGCTTTTTTGGAAAACTTTGTCTTATCTGTAATTCTGAAAGATCACTTTGCTAGGTAAAGTATTCTTAGCAGTGTTTTCTTTTTAGCACTTTGAATATGTTGTACCACTCTTTTTGGGCCTGGAAAGTTTCTGCTGAAATATCTTTTTGTAGTCTTATGTGAGATTTCTTGTTCTTAAGAAGCTGTTTTTCTCTTGCTGCTTTAGAAGGATGCTCTCCTTATCTTTAACTTATGACAGTTAAATTATAATGTGTCTTAGCTTGGGCCTCTGTGGATTCATCTAAGTTTTATGTCTGTTTTTCTCTGTCTTTACCTTTTGGGACCTCTATAATGCAAATATTGGTCTATTTAATATTGTTCCATAAATCCATTAATCGGACTTTTCTCTTTTATCTTTTTGCTCCTTTGACTGGATGAATTCCACTGTCCTTTCAGTTTGCTGACCTTTTCTTCTGCTTTGTATGGTTGGCTGTTTTACCCCTGTATTTAATTTTTCAATTCAGTTATTTTATTCTTCAGCTTCGTGATTTATTTGATACTTTCATACATTTTCTCTTTGTTGAAATTCTTACTTTGTTCGTGCATTATCCTTCTGACATTGGCAAATATCTTCATGATCATTATTTTGAACTCTTTATCAGGTAGATCACTTATCTCCATTTCATCAAGAGGTTTTATCTTGTTCTTTTGTTTGGAACATACTTGTCTCTTTACTTTTCTTGACTCTCCGTGATGGTTTCTGTGCTTTAGTTAAAACAGCCATTTCTTCCAATCTTGATGTAGTGGTCTTATATTTGATATGAACCTTCTCATTCAACCCTGCTTATCTCTCAGATCTTTGTGATTATCCAAACAGTGCATTTTTGTGGCTTGCAGTAGTTGTCGCAGTGGGAAGGATCTCAGCACGTAGATACAGGCTGTTTGGAATCTGTCCCCTAGGCTACCATCTTTAAAGTATGCAAATATATCTCTTTTAGGGAAAGGCTGCTAGATGATTGTTTCTATTTGCCTCTTCTGCGCTGTACCGTAGTTAGCCAGTTAAGAATTGTTTCTCTGTTTTTCAATTTTTCCTCTCCTCCAAAGATTGTATTTATTTATTTATTTATTTGACAGAGAGAGAGAGAGAGAGAGAGAGAGATATAACAAGCAGGGGGAGCAACAGAGGGAGAAGGAGAAGCAAATTCCCCACTGAGCAGGGAGCCTAATGCAAGGATGGATCTCATGACTTGAGCCAAAGTAAAGCAGATGCTTAAGCGACTGAACCACCCAGGCGCCCTTCTTTTCTTTCTTTTTTTTAAAAGAATATTTATTTTGACACATGAGGTGGGGCAAGATGGCAGAAGAGTAGGGTCCCCAAGTCACCTGTCCCCACCAACTTACATAGATAACTTTCAAATCATCCTGAAAACCTACAAATTCGGCTTGATTTAAAGAGAGAAAAGCTGGAATGCTACAGTGAGAAGAGTTTGAGCTATCAAGGTAGGAAGAATGAAAAATAAATAAAAAAGCATTCAAGGGGGAGGGGCCCCCGTGAGAGGCTGGGCTAAGGCCAGGCGGTGAGAGCCTCCAGGACAGGAAAGCCCAAGCCCGGAGAAGCAGGAGCTTTACCAATCTTCCCGGACGGAAAGGCACTCGCAGGGAGCTCGGGCAGGATCCCAGGAGGGGCAGTGATGCCCCCCAGGTTCCCGGGGTCACTAACAGAAGAGGTGCACCCTGGGGAGAGCACACCACACCACAGGCCGAGCTACCTAAAGGGCTGGAGGGCACGCCCAGCGGGGCCTCGGGAGCAGCTCCGCGGTGGCTCTGCGGGGAGGGGGCTGCGCGGCTGGGGAGTATGATTCCAGCAGCACAGGTCCCAGAGGCCAAGGAGCCGGGGGACACAACCAAGATCTGGCACTCCCCCCAGGACAGGCGGGGGCCGAGAAGGCACGGGACAGCGGGGACACTCCTGCAGCTGGGTGGCCCTGAGCTGTGCAGATCAGCGCCCCCCCCACCCCCAGAGCATCCAGGCCCCTGCGGACTGGGAGATGTGGTAGTTACTGAGGGAGCTGACTCTAGGGCTGGAGAGCTGGCCTCCGCCACTGTTGTTGTTCCTCCTGGTGTCACCTGGTACATGGGGTTGAGCAGGGCTGCCAGGGAGCAAGGTCCTCACAGGATAAACAGCTCCTACTGAGCCATGCACCTGGCAGGGGCAGGACAACTCCCCCAGATGCATACAACTGAGAATCAGCAGAGCAGGCCCCTCCCCCAGAACACCAGCTGGAAGGACAGGGGAAGGGCAAGTTCTTGACCAAGCAATGCTGGAAAGTTCCAGGGGAAGTCGAGGGACTTACAGTATATAGAATCAGAGGATGACCCTCCTTGTTTATTGTTTCTTGTTTGTCCCACTCCCCCTTTTTTTCTCTTTTTCTCCGTTTTTCAGTACAACTTGTTTTTAGCCACTCTATACGGAGCAAAATGACTAGAAGGAAGAACTCATCACAAAAGAATCAGAAACAGTACTCTCTCTCCCACATAATTATAGAATTTGGATTACAATTAGATGTCAGAAAGCCAATTTAGAAGCACGATTATAAAGTTACTGGTGGCTCTGGAAAAAGCATAAAGGATTCAAGAGACTTCATGACTGCAGAATTTAGATCCAATCAGGCCGAAATTAAAAATCAATTCAGTGAGATGCAATCCAAACTGGAGGTCCTAACGACAAGGGTTAATGAGGTAGAAAAACGAGTGAGTGACAGAGAAGACAAGTTGATGGCAAGGAGGGAAGCTGAGGGAAAAAGAGAAAAACAAAAGATCATGAGGTTAGGTTAAGGGAAATAAATGACAGCCTAAGAAGGAAAATTCTACTTTTAATTGGGGTTCCAGAGGGCGCCGAAAGGGACAGAGGACCAGAAGGTGTATTTGAACAAATCATAGCTGAGAACTTCCCTAACTTAGGAAGGGAAACAGGCATTCAGATCCAGGAGATAGGTCCCTCCCTAAAATCAGTAAAAACCGTTCAACACCCTCAACACCCTCGACATTTAATAGTGAAACTTGCAAATTCCAAAGATAAAGAGAAGATCCTTAAAGCAGCAAGAGACAAGAAATCCCTAACCTTTATGGGGAGAAGTATTAGGTTAACAGCAGACCTCTCCACAGAGACCTGGCAGGCCAGAAAGGGTTGGCAGGATATATTCAAGGTCCTAAATGAGAAGAACATGCAGCCATGAATACTCTATCCAGCAAGGCTCTCATTCAGAATAGAAGGAGAGATAAAGAGCTTCCAAGATAGGCAGAAACTGAAAGAATATGGGACCACCAAACCAGCTCTGCAAGAAATATTAAGGGGGACTCCGTAAAAGAAAGAGGAAGTCCGGGGATCCCTGGGTGGCTCAGCGGTTTAGCGCCTGCCTTTGGCCCAGGGCACGATCCTGGAGTCCCGGGATCAGCTCCCACATCGGGCTCCCAGCATGGAGCCTGCTTCTCCCTCCTCCTGTGTCTCTGCCTCTCTCTCTCTCTCCCTATGTGTATCATAAATAAATAAATAAATAAATAAATAAATAAATAAATAAATAAATAAATAAATAAATCTTTAAAAAAAAAAAAAGAAAGAGGAAGTCCAAGGAAACAATCCACAAAAACAGGGACTGAATAGGTATCAATGATGACACTAAATTCATATCTTTCAGTAGTAACTCTGAACATGAGTGGGCTTAATGATCCCATCAAAAGACACAGGGTTTCAAACTGGATAGAAAGCAAGACCCATCTTTTCCTGTCTACAGGGACTCATTTTAGACCTAAGGACACCTACAGCCTGAAAATGAAAGGTTGGAGAACCATGTATCATTCAAATGGTTCTCAAAAGAAAGCAGGGGTAGCCATCCTTATATCAGATAAATTAAAGTTTATCCCAAAGACTGTAGTAAGAGATGAAGAGGGACACTATATCATACTTAAAGGATCTATCCAACAAGAGAACCTAACAGTCATGAATATTTTGCCCTGAATGCTGTGGGAGCTGCCAAGTCTATCAATCAATTAATAACCAAAGTTAAGACATACTTAGATAATAATACACTAATACTGGGAGACTTCAACAAGGCCTTTTCTATAAATGACAGAGCTTCTAAGCACAACATCTCCAAAGAAACAAGAGCTTTAAATGATACACTGGACCAGATCGATTTCACAAATATTTACAGAAATTTACATCCAAATGCAACTGAATACACATTCTTCTCAAGTGCACATGGAACTTTCTCCAGAATAGACCACATACTGGGTCACAAATCAGGTTTTCACTGATATCAAAAGATTGGGATCGTCCCCTGCATATTTTCAGACCATAATGCTTTGAAACTAGAACTAAATCACAAGAAGAAGTTTGGAAGGATTTCAAGAACGTGGAGGTTAAAGACCATCCTTCTAAAAGATGAAAGTGTCAAGCAAGAAATTAGAGAAGAATTAAAAAGATTCATGGAAAAAAAAAAGATTCATGGAAACTAATGAGAATGAATATACAACCATTCAAAATCTTTGGGATACAACAAAAGCAGTCCTGAGGGGGAAATACATCACAATAATAGCATCCCTCAAAAAACTGGAAAGAACTCCTATACAAAAGCTAACCTTGCACCTAAAGGAGCTAGAGAAGCAACAGCAAATGAAACCTTCACCCAGCAGAAGAAGAGAGTTAATAAAGATTCGAGCAGAACTCCATGAAATCGAGACCAGAAGAACTGTGGAACAAAACCAGGAGTTGGTTCTTTGAAAGAATTCATAAGATAGATAAACCATTAGCCATCCTTATTAAAAGGAAGAGAGAAAAGACTCAATAAAATCATGAATGAGAAAGGAGAGATCATGACCAACACCAAGGAAATACAAACGATTTTAAAAACTTATTATAAGCAGCTGTTATACCAATAATTTAGGCAATCTAGAAGAAATAGACACATTTCTGGAAAACCACAAACTACCAAAACTGGAACAGGAAGAAATAGAAAACCTGAACAGGCCAATAACCAGGAAGGAAATGGAAGCAGTCATCAAAAACCTCCCAAGACACAAAAGTCCAGGGCCAGATGGCTTCCCAGGGGAATTCTATCAAATATTTAAAGAAGAAACAATATCTATTCTACTACAATTATTGTTCCAAAAGATAGCAAGGGATGGAATACCTACACCAAACTCGTTCTGTGAGGTCATCATCACCTTAATTCCAAAACCAGACAAAGACCCCACCAAAAAGGAGAATTATAGACCAATATTCCTGATGAACACAGATGCAAAAATTCTCAACAAGATACTAGCCAATAGGATCCAACAGTACATTAAGAAGATTTTTCACCATGACCAAGTGGGATTTATCCCCAGGATGCATTTGGATGTAAAGTTCTGTAAATATCTGTGAAATCCATCTGGTCCAGTGTATCATTTAAAGCTCTTGTTTCTTTGGAGATGTTGTGCTTAGAAGATCTGTCATTTATAGAAAGGGCCGTGTTGAAGTCTCCCAGTATTAGTGTATTATTATCTAAGTATGTCTTAACTTTGGTTATTAATTGATTGATAGACTTGGCAGCTCCCGCATTCGGGGCATAAATATACATGACTGTTAGGTCCTCTTGTTGGATAGATCCTTTAAGTATGATATAGTGTCCCTCTTCATCTCTTACTACAGTCTTTGGGATAAACTTTAGTTTATCTGATATGAACACTGCTACTCCTGCTTTCTTTTGAGGACCATTTGAATGGTAAATGGTTCTCCATTCTTTCATTTTCAGGCTGTAGGTTTCCTTAGGTCTAAAATGAGTCTCTTGTAGACAGCAAATAGATGGCTCTTCCTTTTTTCTCCAGTGTGAACCCTGCGCCTTTTAATGGGATCATTAAGCCCATTCATGTTCAGAATTCTTATCTTATTGAAAGATAAGAATTTAGTGTCATCATTGATACCTATTCAGTCCCTGTTTTTGTGGATTGTTTCATTGGACCTCCTCTTTCTTTTACGGAGTCCCCCTTAATATTTCCTGCAGAGTTGGTTTGGTGGTCATATATTCTTTCAGTTTCTGCCTATTTTGGAAGCTCTTTATCTCTCCTATTCTGAATGAGAGTCATTCTGGATAGAGTATTCTTGGCTGCTTGTTCTTCTCATTTAGGACCTTGAATATATCTTGCCAGCCCTTTCTGGTTTGCCAGGTCTCTGTGGAGAGGTCTGCTGTTAACCTAATACTTCTCCCCATAAAGGTTAGGGATCTCTTGTCTCTTGGTGCTTTAAGTATCTTCTCTTTATCTTTGCAATTTGCAAGTTTCACTATTAAATGTCGGGGTGTTGAATGGTTTTTATTGATTTTAGGGAGGGACCTCTCTCCTGGATCTGAATGCCTGTTTCCTTTCCCAAGTTAGGTAAGTTCTCAGCTATTATTTGTTCAAATACACTTTCTGGTCCTCTGTCCCTTTTGGCGCCCTCTGGAACCCCAATTACAAGTAGAATTTTCCTTCTTAGGCTGCCATTTATTTCCCTTAACCTTTCCTCATGATCTTTTGTTTTTCTCTTTTTCCTTAGCTTCCTTCCTTTTTATCAACTTGTCTTCTGTGTCACTCACTCATTCTTCTAGTGCATTAACTCTCATTGTTAGGACCTCCAGTTTGGATTGCATCTCATTTAATTGATTTTTAATTTTGGCCTGATTGGATCTAAATTCTGCAGTCATGAAGTCTCTTGAATCCTTTATGCTTTTTCCAGAGCTACCAGTAGCTTTATAATTCTGCTTCTGAATTGACTTTCTGACATTTAATTGTAATCCAAATTCTGTAACTCTGTGGGAGAGAGTTCTATTTCTGATTCTTTCTTTTGTGGTGAGTTTTTTTTTTCCTAGTCATTTTGCTCAGTGCAGAATGGCTAAAAACAAGTTGTAATGAAAAGGAAGGAAAAAAAAGAGAAAAAAAAGAAAAGGAAAAAACCACAAAGAATAACAACAACAAAACAACAATAAAAAACCAAGGAGGAGTATACTCTGATTCTATAAACTGTGAGTCCCTTGACTTACCCTGACGCTTTCCAGCACTGCTTGGTCAAGAACTTACTCTTCCCCTGTCCTTCCAGTTGGTCTTCTGGGGGAGCAGCCTGCTGTGCTGATTCTCAGGTGTGTGCACCTGGGGGAGCTGCTCAGCCCCCTGCCAGGTGCACAGCTCAGTTGGAGCTATTTATCTTGTGAGGCCCTTGCTCCCTTGCTGCTTCGCTCAGTCCCAGGCATAAGGTGACAGCATGAGGAACGACAACAGTGGCAGGGGCCAGCTCTCCAACCCTGGAGTCAGCTCCCACAGTAACCACCACAGTCTCTCAGTCTGCACTGGCCTGGATGCTCTGGGGGCGGGGGCCGCTGATCTGCACAGCTCAGGCCGCCCAGTGGCAGGAGCATTCTTGCTGTCCTGTGCCATCCTGGCCTTTGCCTGTACCAAGGGGAGCACAGGATCCTGGGCTGTGTGTGTCCCCTGACACCCTAGGCTCGGGGGCCTGCGCTGCTGGAATCGCACTCCTCAGGTGGCGCAGCCCCCTCCACGCGGAGCCACCACCTGAGCTGCTCCGGAGGCCCCACCAGGCAGGTGCTCTAGCCCTTTAGGGAGCTCAGCCCGGGGTTTGTGGCACACTCCCCCCCCCGCCCCCCCCCCCCCCCCCCCCCCGCACACTTCCTCTGTTAGTGACTCTGGGAACCTGGGATCTCCACTGCCCCTCCTGGGATCCTGCCTGAGCTCCCTGTGAGCTCCTTTCAGTCCAGTAAGATTGGTAAAGGTCCTTCTTCTCTGGGACTGGGCCTTCCTGTACTGGAGGCACTAGCCTCAGGGCCTTAGCCTGGCTCCTTGTGGGGTCCCGTCCCCCTTGGATGCTTTTTTATTTATTTATTTTTCTGTCTTCCTACCTTGATAGAAGTGTGAACTCTTCTCATTGTAGCATTCCAGCTGTTCTCTCTTTAAATCTCAGGCCAAATTTGTAGGTTTTCAGGATGATTTGAAAGTTATCTAGGTAAGTTGGTGGGGACAGGTGACTTGGGGACCCTACTCCTATGCCATCTTGCCCCACCCTCTAGTTACTCGCTTATAATAATAAACAGTAGCATACATACCACTGTTATTATTTTTTTAAGATTTTATTTATTTATTTGAAAGAGAGACAAACAGAGGGATGAGCAGGAGGAGAGGGACGAGTAGATTCCATCCTGAGCTTAGAGCTGGATGCAGGACTTGATCTCATGATGCTGAGATCATGACCTGATCCAAAATCAAAAGTTGAACACTTAACCAACAGAGCCACCCAGGCACCCCACCACTATTATTATTCTAGGCAGCTTTAGTATCCTAAGAAAAGTAATTTGAGAGGGCTAAGTATATGAGATATTCAAGAAAGATTTTCATCAATATCGGTATTCATTAAATGTTCTATAGTGTAGATAATACTCTCTGGCGAGTATAGTCCAAATATTCTTTGGGTATTCTTTTTTTTTTTTTTTTAAGATTTTATTTATTCATGAGATACACACACACACACACACACACACACACACACACAGAAAGAGAGAGGCAGAGACATAGGCAGAGGGAGAAGCAGGCTCCATGCAGGGACTCACTTGATCTGGGGTCTCCAGGATCAGGCCCTGGGCTGAAGGTGGCGCTAAACCACTGAGCCACCTGGACTGCTTCTTTGGGCATTCTAATGTACACTTTGGAAAAAAAACAAAGAAATGCACAAAAAAGATTATATTAGTCTGTAGAATCTTCCTTAATATTTCTTTAATATCACAGGAATGCAAATAACTGTGTTCTAGAGTATAATTTTCAGCATTGAAAATTACGCACAACATAATTTTTTTTTGCGCCAAATATTGAATTATTCTGTGATTAGTGTTTAGGGTCTACAGAAGAACGTGTTAATATACGATCACATATAAATACTAAGTTGGAAAGAATTTTCTAGTACATTAATGTTTATATTCAAAATGATATTTTCTACCGTTTTTCAAGATTTCTGACTTTTTCATTCAGAAGAGTTATGAAAGATGCCATGTTAATCAGTAGATAATACTACTCTAGGAACACATTTTAGGAATAACCGCCTCCCCACAAAAACAGTAAACTAAGTTAAATGTTCTATATATTTGAACTTAGATATAATTGGACATACTTGTTTTGAGTGTACAATATAATGATTCAGTATTTGTATTTATTGCGAAGTGGTTACTGTAATGGGTCTTTTTAACATCCATCACCATACAGAGTTATAAACTTGTTTTCTTGTGATGAAGAAATTTTCTTCTACTCTCTTAGCAACTTTCAGGTATACAATATTATGATTATTATTATTTTAATAATAAATTTATTTTTTATTGGTGTTCAATTTGCCAACATACAGAATAACACCCACTGTGCATCCCGTCAAGTGCCCCCCTCAGTGCCCGCTTCCCAGTCACCCCCACCCCCCGCCCTCCTCCCCTTCCACCACCCCTAGTTCATTTCCCAGAGTTAGGAGTCTTCCATGTTCTGTCTCCCCTTTCTGATATTTCCTACCCATTTCTTCTCTATTCCCCTCTATTCCCTTTCACTATTTATATTCCTCAAATGAGTGAGACCATATAATGTTTGTCCTTCTCCGATTGACTTATTTCACTCAGTATAATACCCTCCAGTTCCATCCACGTTGAAGCAAATGGTGGGTATTTGTCATTTCTAATGGCTGAGTAATGTTCCATTGGGATACAATATTATTAACTATATAGTCCCCATGTTCTACTTTATTTTATATATTTTATTACATAATTATTTTATAGCTGAGATTTGTACATTCTAACCCCCTTCACCCATTTCACACCTCCCCTACCCCCAACAATATACTTTTAACAATCTGCAAATAACTGAATGAAGACTGTACTTCATAGCACTGAGAACTGCCTTTTAGGCCTTAAATCTTAAATTCTTCAGGGCTGATTTCATGATATTTGTCTTTAAAGGGCTCCTAATGTCTTACTTCACTTCTCGGATAGAGAGTTACTAAAATTACTGTTCTAAAGTGTGTAGATTGGACTCCATCTACTTTTAACCATACCTTTTACGTATGATTCTGGCAATTTTAGCTAAGCACCTAGCATTCAATTTAGAAACGTGTTTAATTTATTATTAATAGTAATTCTTTAATAGCTTTCTATCCTACTCTTTTGAATATTCTATTGAATTTGTAACCATATTTTTATAACATTTCCCTAAGGTATTTCCATCTGTCAGCAGCACTTAATTTGGAATAACATGGAACTTGAAGATGAATTTTGCTTGAATGATTACAAGTGAGTTTAATTACATATTGGCTGTTTTATAGATGCTCAGCATTACGACTCGATGTATCAGTATTTTCCTTCTGAATCCTTGGATCATGTCTTCTGAATAGTTGTGACCCCTAGATTTAAGGGTAAATCCTGAACCGTAAGATATGTTGGTTCAGTACTCCATACTGCCTGATCCTTATCCTTTGATTCTTTATATTTTCATTTTTCACACCAATTACGTATCCCCTGCCTTTTTATTTTTTAATCTTTCTCTTTTGACCTTGCCTTGTGCTCTTTTTAATATTGACCCGTTCCCACTTGGCTACTTTATTTTTCTTTTCATTTTTACAAGAGTATTGGGTAAGAATAAAAATCCTAGAAGAGAGCACATGTAGTAATTTCTCTGACACCAGCTATAGCAACATTTTTCTAATGTATATCTCCTGAGGCAAGGGAAATAAAGGCAAAAATAAACTATTGGGACTACATCAAAATGAAAAGCTTCTGCACAGCAAAGGACAGAACTAAAAGCAATCTACTGAATGGGAGATGTTTGCAAATGACATATCCAAGAAAGGGTTAGGGTTAGTATCCAAAAAAATAAAAACAATACAACTCAACACCCCAAAACCAAATGATCCAATTAAAAAACAGGCATTTCTGCAAAGAAGACATCTAGATGGCCAACAAACATATGAAAAGATGCTCAGTATCACTAATCATCAGGGAAATGCAAATCAAAACTACAGTGATATGTTACCTCACACCTGTTGGAATGGCTAAAAGTAACAACACAAGATAGAACAGGCGTTGATGAGATTGCTGGGGGCGGGGTGGGGGGGGAAGGAATCTTCTTGTAGTGGTGGTGGGAATGCAAATTGGTGCAGCCACTGTGGAAGATAGTGTGGAGGTTCATCAAAAAATTTAAAATAGAAGTACCCTACAATCTAATAATTGCACTATTGGGTATTTACCCAACACTAATTCAAAGGGATACATGCAACCCTCTGTTTATAGAGGCATTATTTACAATAGCCAAATTATGGAAGCAGCCCAATGTCCACTGGTAGATGAATGAATGAAATATTTTTCAGCCATGAAAAAATGAAATCTTGCATTTGCAATGACATGGAAGGAGCTAGAGAGTATAATGCTAAGTGGAGTAAGTCAGAACAAGGTAAATACCATCGAGTTTCACTCATATGTGGAATTTAAAAACAAAACATATAAGCAAAGGAAAAACATAGACAAACCAAGAAACACTCTTAACTATAGAGAACAAAGTGATGGTTACCAGAGGCAGGGAGATGGATGGAGGATGGGTGAACTAGGTGAAGGAGATTAAGAGGACACTAATCATGATAAACACTGAGTAATGCATACAATTGTTGAATCACTGTATTGTACACCTGGAACTAATATAATAACACTGTTAACTATACTAGAATTAAAATAAAAAACTTAATAAAAAAATAAAAAATAGGGGTGTCTGGGTGGCACAATCAGGCAGCTGCCTTCGGTTCAGATCATGATTTTGAGGTCCCGAGATTGAGCTCCACATCAAACTCCTTTCTCAGTGGGGAGTCTGCTGCTCCCCCTACTTGTGTTCTCCCACTTGCACTCTGTCTCTCTCAAATAAATAAATAAGATCTTTAAAAAAATAAAAAAAGTAAAACAAATACACTTGATAGAGACAAAAAAAGAGTATTGGGTAAGAGAGTTTTGCTCTTCACCAAGTCTTTCATTTTTTTCATCAAGCTTTTCTTCTGTTACTAAGTGCACCAGTGATTGCAGATACACTATTTGGCTTTCGTCTTTTTTTCTCCTTTCTCTCATTCATACACTTCTTCACTCTTTTCGTAATAAAAAAAAAGAGACAGAGGTGATGTGAAATATCTGGAAGAGCACAGGGATTCAAGAGATCTTGTAGATTTTATAGATTTGCTATTTTTCTATTTTCTATTTTACTAACTGGATCTTTTTTCTAACCTTTTGAACCTTGGACAAACTTCTTTTCTTCTTAGAGCCTCTTTGTGTGAAACGAAGAGACTAAATTGAGATGACGTCTCATATTTAAAGCCTATGAGAACTTACTTTTCCCTTTTTATACAAGTAATTAAGTTAACATTTTATATTAACGTATATTGCTGTATCTTTTTTTATTATAGAGGGTAAGTACTATGCCTGATAAACTAGCACTTAATTGTGTATATGTCTAACACCAAGAACACTTTAATTATGGTGGTTTATTTTTGTGTTCACAGTATATCAGAAGGTTGTACCTTGAAGCTGGTATTGGCTATGCGTGGGGGACCTATAAATACTAGAAGAGGTAGGCATTTGTGAAAATTCTGTATATTAAAACAATTAAATAATTTTCAAGCCAGTTGGTATTTTTATAGTCTCAAGTTTTAGTCAGATTTTCTTCCTTAGAAAAATGATGATTGTTTTTCTAAGCATTGTTCTTTAAAGCCCAAATACACAGAAGGAACTCATGTTTCAGGAAAATCTCCTGATTCTTGATTTAATACTAGGATATTTAAAAGTAAACCTCACCAGTAGAGGGAAAGGAAATGATAGCATTGTATAAATATATGGTTATCACTGTGTTTAGGTTCATACCAGTTTGTTGCTTTCTTTTACCCAGAATCTTCAACTCTGGGTATAATGATTTTTACAGAGAATTCTAAAGTTGCCCGTTAGCCTGGTTCGTGATGCATTTGGGTTTCATGGGTATTATTTTGGCACTGTTGAATCCTTTTTCAGAATGTGGGCAATCTCTGGAAGTCATTCGTTTAACGAGTATATTTTATGCATCTACTAGATGTTCAATACACTGTTCCATGGAAGAAAAAAGTTTCTGCTTACTGACATTGCCCATAATAAAGGTGTAAAGATTTGATGTCAGGCAGTTGCAAGTGCAGTGGAGGAATTTGGGGAGTGTGACAGTGTGGAAATAGGATTCTAGGAGGATGATTGTGGAAGGGCCCTTGGAAAAGTTGATGTGAGCAATTTCTATTTGATTAAGAAGAGAGTTCTAAGCATGGGGAAATTTGGAAATGTTCTCATTGGTTCCTGATTCAGGTGTGTCACATGATTCCCCACCAAGAAGAGGGATCCTTAGACTGCTCAGAGCAGTTCTGTTTTGTGGGCCTTATTTGAAAGGGAAGACCTTCATACTTGTTTGATCCTTTACTGACCAGAAGACTAAGGTTAAGTATTGATTCCAGTGCTAGTTTATTTCTTCCACAAGTCAAATCTTGTCTCTCTGTTTCATAATTTTAGTTAGAAAATGGGGGTATTTATCATCTTTTTCCTAGCTACTTCAGGAGGATTTTGTAAGATATGTTGAACTGTTTTGGATAGGTTAGAAAAATGTAAAGGTAGTAATGTTAGAGTTGGCTACTAGCACTCCTAGTATTAGGAATTCTATAAACTGGGCTTATAAAATTGTCCTTTGTGACATAAGATGTTTATAGTACCAAGTCTGAGAATAGTGTAAGAACTCTAACGTGTTTATGGAGCCATTGTAAGATAGAATTATATAGTGTTTAATGACATGTGAATTCCACTGTTAGAAAATTTTGAAAGTTGGTTATCTGTGTATAGTATTGTCTTTAAACCAGTGTGTTTTTGATTATTGATCTGACAAATTTGGAAAATATAGGAAATAGATGTGTGAAGTGAAAATAGTCATAGGTAATTATGTCATGGAATCAGCAGACTCTAGTGGCACAGAAAAATACTGATGTATTTGGTTAAGCCCTGTCTTTGTATGTAACAACATAATAATGCATTTCATTTCTTTCATGTTAGTACAACATATGGAATGCTAAATTAAACTATAAAAAGACCAGAAACTTATTTAAAGACTATCACGTATATGTTGTATGCACAGTGTTATTTCAATTTAACACATTATATCCTGTCACTGTACCAACATGCATAAAACTTGATATAAATTGAAAGCTTGTTTATCAATTTTTCCATTTGTAGTTCCTATGGAAGATCCACTTAGGGAGATGGCTGAGTACATGGATTCCATTCGAGATGAGGTCTGGGAGAAGACCTCCTGCAACAAACAAGTTACATTTTTGGTATACCGAGAAGGAGATCAACTGAATTTCTTTCGTGTAGTAGATAGGGGAGATGGCACTTTAACACCATTATCTGAATCTTTAAGGTAAATATGTTTTCATTTGCATGTCTCACTTAGAAGAGGAGGACCCTGTGTGATATACTCCATAAACCTTAATGTTTACTATGTGTTGTCAAAACAATCTCATATTCACAAGACTAAATTTCATGCATTCTCTCCACCCCACTGCCCTAGGTATATAATTCTAAAATTGTCCTTTATGTGTTTGATACTTAGTAATTTATAAAACTGAAATTTATTTATTGAGAAAGGTTTTCTTATAAAAGATTTATTTCAAAAAAACTTTATTTCTGTCCTTTGTGAAACTCTAAGATACTGACTATAGTCTTTTTATAATAGTCTATTATATTATTTTACAGCCTTAGCATTATAGGGTTAAACCTAGAGTTGCTGGGTTTTTTCAAAAATTAACTCTACTGCATAAAGGTAAATAAATCTCTTTACTTCTCTGGTCTTGTTTTTCTACTCTGTAAAAGGGGGAGGAATTATTATATTGATTCTAAACTCAGAAGGAAACAACTTAAAGGTATTTAGCTAGGCAGTAGAACAAGTAGGAAATCAGACAAGGTAAGCTGTAAGTTTCTGTGAACTCTGTCTTACTTTGATTCTTACTGCCTTTTACTTTAAGTCAGTAAACATTTAATGAACTTTTTAAAAGCCAGTCTGTACACTAGTACTGACTTACAAAGATGATTGTCCCTCCCTTCATGGAGCTTGCAGTCTGCTCTAACTAGTGTCTATAGTATATTCTTGCCAGTTGTTACAAAAAGATGCCAAAATCTCTGGAAAACCAGATAAGAGGGCCTTCATTTTGCCTGAAAGGTGGGGAGTTAGGGACAAACTCTGAGAAGAAGGGATCTTAAAAAAGGAGTAGGAGTTTCCCAAGCAAACCAAGGAAGGAAAGGTATTACAGATAATTAAATTTAATTAACTAAATTTAATCAGATTAGTTGTGGGTTGTTTCTTTTGGTGTTGAATGTTATAAGTTCTTTATATATTTTGGATACTAATTCCTTATTGGTTATATCTTTTGCAAATACCTTCTCTCATTAAGTAGGTTGCCTTTTCATTTTGCTGTGCAAAAGCTTTTTATTTTAGTATAGTCCCAATAGTTTATTTTTGCTTTTGTTTCCCTTATTAGAGGAGAGATATTTAGAAAAATTTTGCTAAGGGTGGTGTCAAAGAAATTACTGCCTGTGTGTTCTTCTAGGAGTTTTATGATTTCAGGTCTCACATTTAGGTCTTTAACCCATTTTGAGTTTTTGTGTGTGGCATAAGAAAGTGGTCTAGTTTCTTTTTTTTTTTTTTTTTTTTTTGGGCATATAGCTGTCCAGTTTTCCTAGTACCACCTATTGAAGAGACTATGTTTTCCTCCATTGTATATTTTTCTCTCATTTGTTGTAGATTAACGGACCATAAAAGCATGGGTTTATTTCTGGGCTCTCTATTCTATTTCATTGATCTGTATGTCTTTGTGTCAGGACTATTCTGTTTTGATTATTAGAGTTTTGTAGTATACCTTGAAATCTGAGATTGTGTTACCTCCTGCTTTGTTGTTCTTTCTCAAGATTGCTTTGGCTCTTTGGGTTTTTTTTGGTGGGACAAGTACCTAAATTGAATCCCAAAATAAAAAAACTAGAAGACAAAATTGTAGAAAAAATAACTTGTAGTCTGGAAACACAGGTTCTATGACTCAGGAGCCTAGGCACAGTTTAGCTGGGTATTCTGCTCTGGGTCTCCCAAAGCTGCAGTCGAAATGTTGGCAAAGATGCACTCTTACCTAGAGGCTTGATAGAATCTACTTCCAAGTTCATTCACGTTGTTGGCATAATTTATTTTCTGGCAAGTTGTCTGACTTAGGGCCCTGGGGTTTTTTGTTTGTTTGTTTTTTTCTGGTTTTGGGTAGCGGCTGCCCTCAGATCCCTTTGGATTAACTCAAAATTAACTGATTTGGAGTCTAAATTATACGTGGAAAATCGCTTTTGCCATATTGTGTTGACTAGAAACAAGTCCTAGGTCATTTTCACACTCAAGTTTAGGGCAGTATACAGAGTATGAGAACCAGGGATTGGGAATCATGGGGATTCCTTTAGATTCTTCTCACTACAAGTTATGTGGAAGAAGGATTAGACTCTGATTTTGTTTTTGTTATTTATTTTTTATTGGAGTTCGATTTGCCAACATACAGTATAATACCCAGTGCTCATCCCATCAAGTGCCCCTGACAGTGTCCATCACCAAGTCACCCCATTCCCTCACCCACCTTCCCTTCCACTACCCCTTGTTCGTTTCCCAGAGTCTCTCTTGCTTTGTCACCCGCTCTGATTTTTCCCATTCATTTTCTCTCCTTTCCCCTTTAATCCCTTTCACTATTTCTTAAATTCCCTGTATGAGTGAAACCAAATGATGATTGTCCTTCTCTGACTGACTTAGTTCACTCAGCATAATACCCTCCAGTTCCATCCACATTGAAGCAAATGTTGGGTATTCATCTCTTCTGATGTCTGAATAATATTCCATTGTACATATAGACCACATCTTCTTTATCCATTCATCTGTTGCAGGACAGCGTAGCTCTTTCCACAGTATGGCTATTGTGGACATTGCTGCTATGAACATTGGGGTGCAGGTGTCTCGGTTTTTCACTGCATCTGTATTTTTGGGGTAAATTCCCAGCAGTGCAATTGCTGGTTCATAGGGTAGCTCTATTGAGGTAACTCTTTGAGGAACCTCCACACAGTTTTCCAGAGGGGCTGTACCGGTTCACATTCTCACCAACAGTGCAAGAGGGTTCCCCTTTCTCCACATCCTCTCTAACATTTGTTGTTTCTTGTCTTGTTAATTTTCCCCATTCTCACTGGTGTGAGGTGGTATTTCATTGTGGTTTTGATTTGTATTTCCCTGATGGCAAGTGTTGCGGAGCATTTTCTCATATGCTTGTTGGCCATGTGTATGTCTTCTTTGGTGAAATGTCTGTTCATGTCTTCTGCCCATTTCATGAATGGATTTTTTGTTTCTTGGGTGTTAAGTTTAATAAGTTCTTTATAGATCTTGGACACTAGCCCTTTATCTGATATGTCATTTGCAAATATCTTTTCCCATTGTAGGTTGTCTTTTAGTTTTGTTGATAGACTCTGATTTTGAGAGCTGACCGACAAACGGGTGTTGACTGTTGACTCTAACTTGTTAGGATCTGGTTACTACAAAATATAGTAGTAACCATGTAGTAACCACAACCATCTAGAGCAGAAGTAGAGAAGAGGGAGTATTGAGCACTACAGCCTTAATCCAGTGCCTCTTATTTGGGCCAGGAATAGAATTTTTTCATACCAGTCTTTCCATGTGCTAGCTCACTGTTGTTTTGACTTCTTTCAAACATCCTCTTTTGGTTCTCTTTTCCTAAAGGAGAAAAATCTAAGTTCCTTAGCTTAGCATATAAGGCTCTTTACAACTGTCATTTATTTTTCAGCTCTCCTTCATTATGCCATGTTTTTGTACATTTTTACCCTTTGCTTGAAATGTCATTTTCTCCTATTACCTCAGTTTCTTCTTAGCCAGCTTCTTTGTGTTTAAGATATAGCCCAAATGTTGCTGAGGATTTTAATTAAAATTGTATTATTTTTCCTTTGAGGATATTTTTAAAATTTCTTTTCCTTTCTATTCACCTGCCAGAATTGGACAAGCGATAGAGGTGGGTGAAAAAGAAGGGTAGAAAACTTTCTGGTCATACGTTGCAAGACATTTATCTTGACTGTAGAAGGAGAAGCTTTCTTACTCTATAATAGGGGAGAGCAAAATTTTTTTGTGAAAGGCCAAATAGTTATTATTTTAGGATTTTCAGGCCAAGAGATCAAATCAAAGGTACTTTATAGGTACTTACATAACAAAAGAGAAGAATTTCCACAAAATTTTTACTGACAAAGTTCAAATTACAATAATAATAATTGAGGAGCGCCTGGGTGGCTCAGTTGGTTAAGTGTCCAACTCTTGATTTGGGCTCAGGTCATGATCTCAGGATTGTGAGATCAAGTCCAGTGTTAGGTCCAGGCTGGTGTGGAGGCTGCTTGAGATTCACTCTCTTCCTTTCCCTTTGCCCTTCCCACCATCTTGTGTGCATGTGTGCTCTCTCTCTCTCTTAAAAAAATTAAAAAATAATTGAGTAGTTGGGTGTGTGTATATTTTGGGTCCATGAAAGAACAACTTGAATGTTTTTCAGAAGGGTGGGTTATATTTTACTTAATTGAGGTTGCAAGCTAATGTTGCCTATCAAATTTGCAAAATGAGTTGCAAAAGTTACTCTGTTAATATGGATCTGTAATGAGATTTTATGTATTTTATCTTTGAAAAAAAATTTTTATACAGATATTGCCAAGTACTGTTATCAGTCCATAAGCATGATTTTGATATTGAGCATATTCATTGCTTGGAAGGCATTTATAGAATTCTCTTATAATGTTCTCGTGCTGTTTGCATTTAGCATAGCATTACACTGCATATTAATCATATCAAGATAGGTGGAGCTCCTCAATTGCACATTTAAATAGATTTTGAAGTATGGAAATTTCCTTTAACTTGCAACAAGGTATGAAAACACTGCTGGGAATTTAGAAAGCATGTCCCCTGTAAATTTGTGTGGGAAGGTTCTTACTTCTGAAAGCATGCTGTTATGTGTGATTCAGAGTAATATTGGTATTGTCAGAATGACATTACTGCAGTATAAGTTTTGTATAGAACGTTGTTTTGGCTTGTAATTTTTGGTGGAATTCAATAAGAAACATTATTAAGTCCACAGCAAAAACTAATTTTCAAAGGCATTCAGTGTTTTATCTTAGCAGGTGAAGGTGATTCTTCTTGTCAGAAAAATTCAGTGTTAGCCCTGAGCTTAAAAGAATCCTAATAAAGGGATCCCTGGGTGGCGCAGCGGTTTAGCGCCTGCCTTTGGCTCAGGGCGCGATCCTGGAGACCCGGGATCGAATCCCACGTCGGGCTCCCGCTGCATGGAGCCTGCTTCTCCCTCTGCCTATGTCTCTGCCTCTCTCTCTCTCTCTGTGACTATCATAAATAAATAAAAATTTAAAAAAAAAAAGAATCCTAATAAAATTACTACAGTTAAGACATTGAACTGATGGCTAAGTCTATGAACCAAAAAAGTTTACTGTTGATACTACTAGTTCAAGAATACATAATAGATTGAAATACTTACTTCTGAATACCTGCTGGTGAATAATACAGTGAGTAACATAGCCTTCAAACACCTTAGGTTTTCATTAGCTTTGTAAATTTGTACAACTTATTTTTTTTCTGTTCCATACATATTTTTACTCCATCAATTGTAGCAGATTTGACTTCAAGTTGTACTGAATTACTGTTATAGCAGATTCTTTGAAAATCTTCTTACCTGCAGTTGTTTCATGCATACTATTCATAGGGACTTCATTCTTCAGTAACTTTAAAGTTGATATTGATGCCTTATAAGCAAAAACAACTGAACAGTACTTATACCTTATGTCAAGTCATCAAAAGCAAAGGAACAGAACTCCAAATCATTGCCTTATTGTTGACTGTTGCTTCCATAGTTGTCAATTCTTTAAGAACTTGTTCTTGCCAAAGCGATAGTCTTTATTTAAACAAGTTTATTGTCTCTGGACACATTTCTTCAATTGCTGTGATCAAGCATAGTTTAATTAATTCACTGTTGGCAAACAGCTTTTCTTGCTTAGCTAGTTAACCAGTTACATTCTGACCAGTTCTGTGTCAGTTTCTTTTTTCATTATGGTTAAATGGAATTCTGATCAGCCTGTGGTCTAGGTTTCACAATTACCAGCCTTGGCTGATAAAATGAAATCAGTGTATTTTTGTGAAGATGGATTTTGCTTTTGTGGGAATGAGGTAGTAGGTGCCAAAAGACCTTCACCTGTTGTATACTGACTTCAGAAAAGCTTAGCTGGGCTAGATTGTCGGTAATGCTGGATCATGGTATTTCTCCTTATTTTTTAAATTTCTTCTAAGAAATATATTTTTTGAAATACATTTGCCTTGAATTTACGTTGATTAGACTTATTCTCTTATCATTAGCAGCATATGTATAGTTTCGATTGCATATAAAGTATTTTTAGTCATTGAGCAGGCATCAGAAACATCTCAGTGGTAATTATTGCTTTCTTTACAGTGGTGGTTCTGTGTATAATTTGTATACGGATGAGGATGAAGAAATTGAGCCTTCTCCTTCTGGGCAACAGATAATTGAAAATTCAATAACTATGAATAAGATGAAGCTGCTGAAGGCTAAGTTGGAGAACATGAATCTCAGCAAAAAGGTGAAGCTGTCGGCATTTGGCCAGGCTTTTCTCTAGTTTATCCCTGCAAGACTCACAGCATTGAGATCTGCTGACAATTGTGAAAACAAATTATTTATAAAATATTCATTTCAAGTTTCTGGCCTCAGTTACTTATTGAGATATTGAAAGTGATTAATTGTTTTTTTAGGCCACCAGTACATCTACTATGATATAGTGTACTTAAAATAATTCATTATTTTTAAAAATTTTGTAGCACTACTGCTAAGAAGGATAATAAAAAATAGCCTAATCTTAATCTTGCAATAATAATTTTTTAAGTGGTCTGTTAATATTTGCTTATATGGATGTCTCCTCTATTTGGGCTTTGATAAGGAATATACCTACATTTAGCCTTACTAGATACTGTCAGTTTTCCAAAGTGATTCCAAAGTAATTGAACCAGTTTACATTCTGTCCAGTAGTGAATGAGAGTTGCAGTTTCCATGTATTCTTACCAGCATTTGGTATTTTTGTCATTCTGGTTGATGCGTAGTGGCCTCACAGTGTGGTTTTAATTTAAATTCCTCTGACTAATGAAGTTGAGCATCTTTCACATGTTTATTGGGTATTTGGATATCCCTTTTTGTAAAATGCTTATTCATCTTGGGCATTTTTCTGTTGAGTGATACGTTTTTTCTTCTTGATATTTTTTATCTTTATATATTCTGGGTATAAGTCCTTTATCATATACACACACACAGACATGCACACACACATATCACTACTCTGTTACTTTACTTCTCACTGTATTAATAGTTAATCCCTTTTGCTTTCTTGAAATATAATATATACATAAAATAAGGTTCACAGATCTTTAATGTATGGCTTGATGACTTTTTACATTTCTATACACTCATATAGGTTCAACCCAGATTAAAATAGGATCCATCTTTCTCTCCAGGTTTAATTATAACCTTTCCCTACTCCCAGAAATAACTACTGTTCTTACACTTGCCACCATAAATTAGTTTTGCCAGTTGTTGAACTTTGTATAAATGAATATACTTTTTTGGGGGGGATCTGGTTTCTTTTGCCCAACATATACTTTTGTAAATTGTCCATGTTGCAGGTATCAGTTCATTCTTTTTTACTGCTATGGTACTTTTCTATTGTATCACTATACTTCAGTTTTGTTTCTCTCCTTTTGATAGGTTGGGTTGTTTGTAGTGTTGGACTTTCATCAGTAAAGATGCTTTCAACATCCTTATACACGTTTTTGGTGGACATATGCACTCTTTTCTTTGGGGCATAATAAGCCTAGGAATGGACTTGTCATAGGGTAGGTGTATGTGTAGCTTTAGTCACTATGCCAAACAATTCTGCAAAAGCTCTGTAATTGTTCCTTTCTCATCTAGATGTACAATCCATCTGAAAAAAAAAAACCTGAAAAAAAGAAAAAAAGGTGTAATGTGAAGTAGGGTAAAGATAATTTCTTCCAGGTGGAGAACAGTTGACCTTGCTCTCCTGGAAAAAATTTCTTTCTCCACAATCTAAATGTTTATGCACCTAGTAACACAACTTCAAAGTATACTAAGCAAAAGCTACAAAGAGAAAGAGACAAATCCGTCGTTATTTTAGAAGAATTCTACACTCAGCCTCTCAAAAAAATGATATAAAAGCTAACGAATCAGAAAAGATGTAAGAAGACTTGAATAACACTATCAAACTACTTGTTCCAGGTGACATTTACAGAATGTTCCATGTGAAAACAGCAGAATATACATTGTTGTTAAGTGCACTCAGAACATTTAGTAAGATAAACTGTGTTGTTTGCTATCAAACAAGTCCCAATAAATTTTAAAAGATTCAAATCCTACAAAAAGGCTCTCTTATTATAATGTGATAAAGTTAGTAATTAATAACAGATATCTGGAAAGTCTAATATTTTGGAAATAACACACTTCTAATCGATGAGTCAAAGAAATCCAAAGAGAAATTAAAAACCATTTTGCACTGAATATAAATATTCTGATAATGTGGTAAGTTACTATTTTTAATATAAAATCATTCTTAAATTCTTAGGATGAGCCATTATTAGTTGTGATGAATTTTCCTTTTTATACCTTTATATTTCATTTGCTAATATTGTATTTAGCACTTGTTTATCAGAGAAATTGGTCTGTAATTTTTTTAACATCAAAATTGAATTTTACAGTTAATACCCATTTATCTACCACCTAGATTTTACAGTTAACATTTTAAAAATTGTTTTTAATTGTGATAAAATATATATAAAATTTACTATCTTAATCATTTTTTTAAAGATTTTATTCATTTATTCATGAGAGACAGAGAGGCAGAGACATAGGCAGAGGGAGAAGCAGGTTCCTTGTAGGGAGCCCGATGTGCAATACTCTATTCTGGGCCCTGATAGTACTCTATCACACCCTGAGCTAAAGGCAGACGCTCAACCACTGAGCCACCCAGGTGTCCTATCTTAATCATTTTTAAGTTACATACTGTTCAGTAGTGTTAAAGTATATTCATACTATTGCACAATCTATCTTTAGAACTTCATCATGCAAACTGAAACTCTATATTTGTTAAACAATTCCCTATTTCCCTGCTCCCCCTACAGTCCTTGGCAAACACAATTCTACTCTGTTTCTATGAGTTTGACTCTCTAGATACCTTGTATAAGTGGAGTCATAACAATTTTTTGTTTTTGTTTTATTTTGTGAATGACTTATTTAGTAATGTCCTCAAAGTTCATCCATGTTGTATAGCATGTCACAATTTCCATACTTTTTAAGGTTGAGTAATATTCCATTATATGTATATACAACATTTTATTTATCTATGCATCTGTTGATGGAGACTTGTGTTGCTTCCATCTTTTGGCTGCTGTGAAGAATGCTGCTATGAACATGGGCATACAAATATCTCTTTTGAGAACAGCCTTTTGGATATATATACCTAAGATTTCAAGATCATATGGTAATTCTATTGTTAATTTTTTTTGAGGAGTTGCCATATTGTTTTCTACAGCAGTTGTACCATTTTACGATCTACTGGTTGGTACACAGAATTTCCAGTTTTTCCACATCCTCACCAATACTTGCTGTTTTGTTATTTTTTAAAGAGTAGTCACCTGATTGGTGTGAGGTAATATTTCAATGTAGGTTTGATTTGCATTTTTCTAAAGATATTGAGCATCTTTTCATGTGCTAGTTGGTCATTTATGTATTTTCTTTGGAGAAATGTCTAGTTAAGTCTTTGGCCCATTTTTTAATTGGGTTATTATTATTATTTTTTTATGATAGTCACACACAGAGAGAGAGAGAGGCAGAGACATAGGCAGAGGGAGAAGCAGGCTCCATGCACCGGGAGCCTGACGTGGGATTCGACCCCGGGTCTCCAGGATCGCGCCCTGGGCCAAAGGCAGGCGCCAAACCACTGCGCCACCCAGGGATCCCCTAATTGGGTTATTTCTGTTGTTGTTTAGGCTTAAGAGTTCTTTAGAAATATATTCTGAATATTAACTTCTTATGAGATATATAATTTTCAAATATTTTCTCCTATACGTTGCCTTTTTACTCTGATGGTGTTGTCTGATGGTGATGTTTGATACACCAAAGTTTCAAATTTTGATGTAGTCCAGTTTATCTATTTTTACTTTTGTTGCCCATACTTTTGGCGTCAAATCCAAAAAATCATTGCCGAATCCAATGTCACGAAGCTTTTCCTCCTGTTTCTTCTGAGAGTTTTATAATTTTAGGTCTTACATTAGATCTTTGGTGCATTTTAGGTTAAATTTTGTATAGGCTATAAGACTCCAACTTCATTCTTTCATATGTGGATATCCAATTTTCCCTGTTCGTTTGTTGAAGAAACTGTCTTTTCCCCACTGGGTGGTCTTGACACTTTGTTGAAAGTCATTTGACCCCTACATGTGTTGGTGTATTTCTGGGCTGTTTACTCTGTTCCATTGGTTGATATGTCTGTCTTTATGCCAGTACCATGTCTTTATTTTCTTCTTAAAATATGATTGACATATAATATCCTATTAATTTTAGGTATACATCATAGTGACTCAATATTTTTATGTATTATTAATTGATGCTCACAGTAAGTCTAGTTACCATGTCACCACACAGTTATTACAATATTACTAACTGTATTTCCTGTGCTGTAGATTACATCACCATTACTTCTTTTATAAATGGAAGTTTGTACCTCTTAATCCTCTTCACCTGCTTTGTCCTGCCCCAGTCCCTCCCCATTCTGGTAACCAGCAGTTTGTTTCCAGTATCAAGGAGTTTGTTTCTACTTTGTTTTGTTTGATTGTTTTGTTTTTTAGAGCATATGTATGTGTGAAATCATATGGTATTTGTCTTTCTCTGACTTATTCCACTTAGCGTAATACCCTCAGAGTCTAAAAATGTTGTCACAAACGGCAAGATTTTATTTATTTATTTATTTTTGGCTAATATTCCATTGTTTATATATACCACATCTCTATCCATCCATCAACGGCCACTTAGGTAGCTTCCATTCTTAACTATTGTAAATAATGTGACACTGAAAATAGGGACGTACATATCTCTTTTAATTGGTCTTTAAATTTTCTTCAGGTCAATACCCAGAAGTGCAATTGCTGGATTTTTTTTTAATTTATTTTTTATTGGTGTTCAACTTGCCAACATATAGAATAACACCCAGTGCTCATCCCATCAAGTGCCCCCCTCAGTGCCCGTCACCCAGTCACCCCCAGAGTTAGGAGTCTCTCATGTTCTGTCTCCCTCCCTGATATTTCCCACTCACATTTTCTCCTTTCCCCTTTATTCCCTTTCACTATGTTTTATATTCCCCAATTGAATGAGACCATATAATGTTTGTCCTTCTCCGATTGACTTATTCAACTCCGCAAAATACCCTCCAGTTCCATCCACAGTGAAGCAAATGGTGGGTATTTGTCATTTCTAATGGCTGAGTAATATCCCATTGTATACATAGACCACAGCTTCTTTATCCATTCATCTTTCCATGGACACCGAGGCTCCTTCCACAGTTTAGCTATTGTGGACATCGCTGCTAGAAACATTGGGGTGCAGGTGTCCTGCCGTTTCATTGCATCTGTATCTTGGGGTCAATCCCCAGCAGTGCAATTGCTGGGTCATAGGGCAGATCTATTTTTAACTCTTTGAGGAACCTCCACACAGTTTTCCAGAGTGGCTGCACCAGTTCACATTCCCACCAACAGTGCAAGAGGGTTCCCCTTTCTCCACATCCTCTCCAACATTTGTTGTTTCCTGCCTTGTTAATTTTCCCCATTCTCACTGGTGTGAGGTGGTATCTCATTGTGGTTTTGATTTGTATTTCCCTGATGGACAGTGATGTGCAGAGCATTTTCTCATGTGCTTGATGGCCATGTGTAGGTCTTCCTCTGTGAGATTTCTGTTCATGACTTTTGCCCATTTCATAATTGGATTGTCTGTTTCTTTGCTGTTGAGTTTAATAAGTTCTTTTTTTTTTTATTTTTAAATTTTTATTTATTTATGATAGTCACAGAGAGAGAGAGAGAGGCAGAGACACAGGCAGAGGGAGAAGCAGGCTCCATGCACCGAGAGCCCGACGTGGGATTTGATCCCGGGTCTCCAGGATCGCGCCCTGGGCCAAAGGCAGGCGCCAAACCACTGCGCCACCCAGGGATCCCGAGTTTAATAAGTTCTTTATAGATCTTAGGTACTAGCCCTTTATCTGATAGGTCATTTGTAAATATCTTCTCCCATTCTGTAGGTTGTGTTTTAGTTTTGTTGACTGTTTCTTTGGCTGTGCATAAGCTTTTTATCTTGATGAAGTCCCAATAGTTCATTTTTGCTTTTGTTTCCCTTGCCTTCATAGGTGTATCTTGCAAGAAGTTGCTGTGGCCAAGTTCAAAAACAGTGTTACCTGTGTTCTCCTCTAGGATTCCTATGGAATCTTGACTCACATTTAGATCTTTCATCCATTTTGAGTTTATCTTTGTGTCTGGTGTAAGAGAATGCCCTAGTTTCATTCTTCTGCACGTGGCTGTCCAATTTTCCCAGCACCATTTATTGAAGAGACTGTCCTTTGGCCAGTGGATAGTCTTTCCTGCTTTGTCGAATATTAGTTGACAATAAGGTTGAGGGTCCATTTCTGAGTTCTCTATTCTGTTCCATTGATCTGTGTGTCTGTTTTTTTGCCAGTACCACACTGTCTTGATGATCACAGCTGTGTAATACAACTTGAAATCCAGCATTGTGATGCCCCCAGCTATGGTTTTCTTATTCAGTATTCCCCTGGATATTTGGGGACTTTTCTGATTCCAAAAAAATCTTAAGATGATTTGTTCCAACTCTGAAGAAAGTCCATGGTATTTGATAGGGATTGCATTAAATGTGTAAATTTCCCTGGGTAGCTTAGACATTTTCACAATATTAATTCTTCCAATCCATGAGCATGGAATATTTTTCCATCTCTTTGTGTCTTCCTCAATTTCTTTCAGAAGTGTTCTGTAGTTTTTAGGATATGGATCCTTTACCTGTTTGATTAGGTTTATTCCTAGGTATTTTCATGCTTTTGGGTGCAATTGTAAATGGGATTGACTCCTTAATTTCTCTTTCTTCAGTCTCATTGTTAGTGTATGGAAATGCCACTGATTTCTGGGCATTGATTTTCTATCCTGCCACACTGCCGAATAGTTGTATGATTTCTAGCAATCTTGGGGTGGAGGCTTTTGGGTTTTCTATGTACAGTATCATGTCATCTGCGAAGAGGGAGAGTTTGACTTCCTCTTTGCCAATTTGAATGCCTTTTATTTCTTTTGTTGCCTGATTGCTGAGGCTGGGACTTCTAGTACTATGTTGAATAGCAGTGGTGAGAGTGGACATCCCTGTCGTGTTCCTGATCTTAAGGGAAAGACTCCCAGTGTTTCCCCATTGAGAATGCTATTTGCTGTGGGCTTTTTGTGGATGGCTTGGAAGATGCTGAGGAATCTTCCCTCTATCCCTACACTCTAAAGAGTTTTGATCAGGAATGGATGCTATATTTTGTCAAATGCTTTCTCTTCATCTATTGAGAGGATCGTGTGGTTCTTGTTTTTTCTCGTTGATATGATCTATCACATTGATTGCAATCAATGAGTGTTGATCCAGCCTTGCATCCCAGGGATCCCACTTGGTCATGGTGAATAATCTTTTTAATATACTGTCGAATCCTATTGGATAGTACCTTGTTGAGAAATTTTGCATCCATGTTCATCAGGGATATTGGTCTATAATTCTCCTTTTTGGTGAGGTGATGCTGGCCTCATAAAACAAGTTTGGAAGTATTCCATCTCTTTCCATCTTTTGGAACAGCTTTAGTAGAATAGGTATTGTTTCTTCCTTAAGCGTTTGATAGAATTCCCGTAGGAAGCCATATGACCCTGGAGTTTTGTGTCTTGGGAGGTTTTTGATGACTGCTTCCATTTCCTCCCTGGTTAGTGGCCTGTTCAGGTTTTCTATTTCTTCCTGTTCCAGTTCTGGCAGTTTGTGTTTTTCAATAATGTGTCCATTTCTTCTATATTATCTAACTTATTGGCATATAGCTGCTCATAATAAGTTTTTAAAATTGTTTTTATTTCCTTGGTATTGGTTGTGATCTCTCCTTATTCATTTGTGATTTTATTATTTGAGTCTTTTTAGTTTTTAATAAGGTTGGCTAATGGTTTATCTATTTTATTAATTATTTCAAAGAACCAATTCCTGGTTTTGTTGATCTGTTCTACAGTTCTTCTGGTCTCTATTTCATTGAGTTCTGCTCAAATCTTTATTAACTCTCTTCTTCTGCTGGGTGTAGGTTGTATATGCTATTCTTTCTCCATTTGCTTTAGGTGCGAGGTTAGCGTGTGTATTTGAGTTTATTGCAATTTTTTGAGGGATGCTTGTATTGTAATGTATTTACCTAATAGAACTGTTTTTGCTGTATCCCAAAGATTTTGAATGGTTGTATCTTCATTCTCATTAGTTTCCATGAATCTTTTTAAATCTTCTCTAATTTCCTGGTTGACCCTTTCATCTTTTAGCAGGATGCTCTTTAATCTCTTAATTGAGTTTGAGTTTGAGTTTGAGTTTCTTCCAAATTTCTTCTTGTGATTTAAGTTCAAGTTTCAAAGCATTATGGTCTGAAAATATGAAAATATACAATCCCAATCTTTTGGTATCGGTTGAGACCTGATTTGTGAATCAGTATGTGCCCTGTTCTGGAGAAAGTTCCTTGTGCATTTGAGAAAAATGTGTATTCAGTTGCATTTGGATGTAAAGTTCTGTTAATATCTCTGAAATCCATCTGGTCCAGTGTATCATTTAAAGCTCTTGTTTCTTTGGAGATGTTGTGCTTAGAAGATCTGTCATTTACAGAAAGCATCATGTTGAAGTCTCCCAGTATTAGTGTATTATTATCTAAGTATGTCTTAACTTTGGTTATTAATTGATTGATAGACTTTGCAGCTCCCGCATTCGGGGCATAAATATATATGACTGTTAGGTCCTCTTGTTGGATAGATCCTTTAAGTATGATATAGTGTCCCTCTTCATCTCTTACTACAGTCTTTGGGATAAACTTTAATTTATCTGATATGAAGATTGCTACCCCTGCTTTCTTTTGAGGAGCATTTTAAGGATAAATGGTTCTCCAACCTTTCATTTTCAGGCTGTAGGTGTCCTTAGGTCTAAAATGAGTCTCTCGTAGACAGCAAATAGATGGGTCTTGCTTTTCATCCAATTTTGAAACCCTGTGTCTTTTGATGGGATCATTAAGCCCACTCATGTTCAGAGTTACAATTGAAAGACATGAATTTAGTGTCATCATAATACCTATTCAGTCCCTGTTTTTGTGGCTTATTTTCTTGGGCTTCTTTTTTCTTTAACAGAGTTCCCCTTAATATTTTTTGCAGAGCTGGTTTGGTGGTCAGATATTCTTTCATTTTCTGCCTATCTTTGAAGCTCTTTATCTCTCCTCCTATTCTGAATGAGAGTCTTGCTGGGTAAAGTATTCTTGGCTGCATGTTCTTCTTATTTAGGGCCCTGAATATATCCTGCCAGCCCTTACTGGCCTGCCAGGTCTCTGTGGAGAGGTCTGCTGTTAATCTAATAGTTCTCCCCATGTAGTTTAGGGATCTTTTGTCTCTTGCTGCTTTAAGGATTTTCTCTTTATCTTTGGAATTTGCAAGTTTCACTATTAAATGTCGAGGTGTTGAGAGGTTTTTATTGATTTTGGGGGGGAGGCTTTCTATCTCCTGGATCTGAATGCCTGTTTCCCTCTCCAAATAAGGGAAGTTCTCAGCTATGATTTGTTCAAATACACTTTCTGGTCCTCTGTCCCTTTTGGCGCCCTCTGGAGCCCCAATTAAAAGTAGAATTTCCTTCTTAGGCTGTTATTTATTTCCCTTAGCCTTTTCTCATGATCTTTTAATTGTTTTCTCTTTTTTCCTCAGCTTCCTTCCTTGCCATCAACTTGTCTTCTATATCACTCACTCGTTCTTCTGCCTCATTAACCCTCATCGTTAGGGCCTCCAGTTCGTATTGCATCTCATTTAATTGATTTTTAATTTCGACTTGATTGGATCTAAATTTTGCAGTCATGAAGTCTCTTGAATCCTTTATGCTTTTTTCTAGAGCCACCGGTAGCTTTGTAATTGTGCTTCTGAATTGGCTTTATGACATTGTATTGTAATCTAAATTCTGTAACTCTGGGAGAGAGTACTGTTTCTGATTCTTTTGTGGTGAGTTCTTTTTTTAGTCATTTTGCTCCGTGCAGCGTGGTTAAAAATGAGTTGTACTGGAAAAAAGGAATAAAAGAAAGAGAAAATATGGATATCCTCTGGTTCTATATACTGTAAATACCTTGGCTTCCCCTGGATCTTTCCACTGCTGCTCGGTGAAGAACTTGCTCTTCTGGTGTCCTTCCAGCTGGTCTTCGGGGGGAGGGGCCTGCTGTGCTGATTCTCCGGTGTGTGCACCTAGGGGAGCTTCCAGCTCCCTGTCAGGTTCATGGCTCAGTGGTAGCTGTTTATCCTGTGAGGCCCCTATTCCCTGGTGGCCCCACTGAGTCCCAGGCACAGGGTGACACCAGGAGGAACAGCAACTCTGGCATCGGCCAGCTCTCCAGCTCTGGAGTCAGCTGCTGCAGTAACTGCTGCAGTCTCCCAGTCCACACAGTCCTGATGCTCCGGGGGTGGGGGTGCTGATCTGCACAGCTTGAGGGTGCTGGCGGCAGGAGAGTCTTTGTCCTCTGTCCTCCTTGCCTCTGCCTGTTCTGGTCGGAGTGTAGGACACTGGGGTGTGTCTGCTCGGTGCCCTGGGATTCGGGCCCTGCACTGCTGGAATCGCACTCCCAGGTCTGTGGCTCCCAAAGGCAGCAGGGCACAGGCCCTCCGTTTGGAGCCGCTGCCTGAGCTTCTCCCAAGGCCCTGCTCGGTGCATGCTCCAGCCCTTTACCAAGCTTGGCCACGGTTTGTGTTGTGCTCTCCCTTGGGTGCACTTCCTCTGTTAGTGACTCCGGGAACCTGGAGGCTCCACTGCCCCTCCTGTGGTTCTGACCAGTTTTCTTGTGTTGTGCCCAAGATTGCATATCCGAGAAACCACCAAGGTGCCAACACCAATGCAAGTACATGAGGGTTTATTAACAAGCTCGAGCTTGGGTCCAAGTATACCCGACACAGCAGAGCAGGGACTTGGACCCTGAGGTTAAGAGGCGTAGCAGTTTTATAGAGGCCACTTTATGAGATTGTAACACACACAGAAATTTGCATAGTCATGTCGGTCCACACACAGGTGGCCAATTGAATTACAATTTACCCTATAGTGACCGTTTGAACTAGCCTATCACTCTGGTCAGAAATGGTGTGCAGGTTTGGTGGGCACAAGGCGAGCTTTACATTCCTTGGTGGTTAAGGATTCTGCATTCCTATATGAGCCGGTTTCGGTAAGGGTGTGCTCAGGGGCTTGACGAGGGTGGGGGAGTGCCTTAAGCAATAAGCAGGTCATGTGGGGGTTATACATGAGATGGTGGGTGTAGCACAAAATGGAGTTAGCCCTGCTCTGCTTGTCCAGGGGTAGGGGAATTTTGTTAAATTCCTTGGGTCCCACACCCTGCTAAGTGCCTTTCCGTCCGGGAAGAATCTGGTGGCCTGGGTGGCTCAGCAGTTTAGGGCCGCCTTCAGCCCAGGTTGTCAATTTGGAGTCCTGGAATCGAGTCTCGCATCGGGCCCCCTGCATGGAGCCTGCTTCTCCCTCTGCCTGTGTCTCTGCCTCTCTCTGTGTGTCTCTCACAAATAAATAAATAAATAAATAAATAAATAAATAAATAAATAAATAAATAAATAAATAAAAAATCTTAAAAATATATTTTGTGTACCAGGGAATTAGGGAGGCCCAAGGAGAGGGAGAGAGTCGGGGGAATGGTCTGTTTTAGGAGCAGTCAGAACACAGAACATTTATCAGTGAAGTTCAGCATCTTATATGGGTGGAATTCATGCACCCTAAAACAATTATGGTAAAAGATCATTGATCACAGATCACCATAATAAATATAATAATGAAAAAAACAAAAAAAATATAAAAATGAAAAAGTTTAAAATATTCTGAGAATTATCAAAATGTGACACAGAGACACAAAATAAGCAAATGCTGTTGGAAAAATGGCTTTGGTAGACTTCCTTGATGCGGGGTTGCCACAAAACCTCCAATTTGTAAAGAATGTAATTATCTGTGAAGTGCCTTAGAGCAAAGTATAATAAAATGAGGTATACCTGTAATTTTTATTTACCCAAAGGAATATTAAGAGTTACATGTGGACAAAAGTGAGGATTTCGTTTGGCAAAGTAAGTTTCTTATTTTAAGAACATCTTCTTGGTATAGTGAAACGCAGTTTTTAAAATCCATAGTACCCTTTCAGTGGAGGGTTGAATTGTTGTGTCTTCTGATTTTTGTGACTCCCTTTTGTGTCTATGGGTCCTTACTTTAACTTTCTTGCTGCCTTCTTTATTTTTTTACTTTTTATTTTACTTAAATTCAGTTAGCCAACATATAGTACATCATTAATATCAGATGTAGTTTTTAATAATTCATCGGTTCATATAACACCCATCACTGCCTTCTTTACCTTCACTATCAGGTTCTCAGTAGATAACTTTCAATTTACTCCTCCTTCCCCCAGAAGCCATGTCTTCTTGAAGCTTACATCTTGAACAGTTTCAAGTCACTTGCTTTTGGTTTCCTGTTGGCTTGTCAGTATCCTAGATCTTAAATCTCTTTTCAGCATTTTCATAATCAAGTGGGATTTTCTCTTTTAAGGGTTTATTTTATCTTTGTTCCATCAGCCCTAGATTATCCACACCTCTTTTTCTTCCTTTCTTCTTTCCCTCCCTCTTGCCCTCTCTCTCCCTCCTCCTTCCCCGCCTTCCTCCCTCTCTGCCTGCCTGCCTTCCTTCCATCCTTCCTTCCTCTCTAGCTTAACACTTTTGCTTGTCTCTCACCACAGGCTTTGCAAATGAATCTCCTAGATTTGGGTATTTTTCTCCTTGAGAGGTAATTTGAAGTTAATTTTATCCATCCCCTAGTTTTGAAGGTATGAGTTACGGGTTATTTTGTTTATGTTGTTAATGTGTATGGTGTTTTGGAGGATGCATGGAGAAACTTAGATTTAGGCAACCACTGTGAATCTCTACAGCCCAGAAGTTAAACCTTCATTTTCAAAGAATAGTTTTGTTGATTAGAGAATTGAAGTTTGGCAAGACAGTGGCCCCAGGATAAAAGCAGCTACACTAGCCAGCATATCTTTCCAAGGTTCTTCTTTCTTCACAGCTTTAAGCTCCTCTACTTCTTGCCTCTACTAGTGTCCACTAAGTTATCTGGCTCTTCTTCTATATCTAGGTTGGAAGTGTTGTTTAGATCATCACATGTTCTCTTCCATCCTGTTGCATGTTTCAGCTGATACCTTGAAGGAGCTGAGGCTTCATATTCTTAATTTTTAAGTTTATCCAAAATAGTATGAAATAAAAAAATCATGATCTTTCATGATTTCATGAAATCAAAGATCATGAAACCAAAACTTACAATATTGAGGACCCCTATATCACTCCCCAGTTTGCTAGGAAGACTCAGTACTAGCCCATAGTTGCAACCATGTCTAAGATTTATTGCAGCAAAAGAGTATGAAGTAAATTATCAAAGGAAAAGTCTCATGGTTCAAATCCAGGGGAAACTAAGGACAAACTTCTCAGCATTCTTCCCCAATAGAGTCTCATAGGACATGCTTTATTCCTCTATCAATGAACTGTGTCAATACAACTGTGAGATATTGTCTACCGAGGAAGTGTATTAGAGACTCTTTGCTCGGGAATTCTATGAGAGGCTGTTCCTGTAGATAGCATGTACCAAAATTCCAAACTCCCAGAAGGAAAGCTGGTATTTAGCATAAACCATATTGTTTGCACAAACAGGGTAGGTACTTTTCAGTTAGGGTGATAGGAACTCTCTTGAAATACAAGTTCCCAGAAGCTAGCCAAGGGCCAACCTCACAAGCAGGCCTTTATGGCACTATTTTCTGTAGTACATATATAGCCAACACTTACTCATCTATCTTACTAGGGAAAATTGTTGGGGACCTAGAATAGGTCAGCAGTATCATATATACTATAATGTTTTCTTTTCAGCAAAACTGACAAATAATCAGTAGGGAGGAAAATAAAATAAAATTCATTTTCTTTAACATTCTCAGGAAATCATCCTCAATGGAGAAAGCAAAATTCTTCTCAGTTGTAAGCTTAAGATTTTAATCTTCTAAGACATTTTTAATTGAAGTTATCAAAATGCCAGTGTTATGTTAAATAACATTTTCTTCCTTCATTAATTTGTGTTAATGGGTAGACAAAATGACTGTGAGAAATTATATATTCACTTTTTTTTTTTTTTTTTAGCCTAAGAAAGCTGTCAAGGTAAAACCTCGTCCACCTATAGCTCCTCGACCTTCTAGTAGTTCCACGGCAGCTGCTCGCCACAGATTGTTAAAGGCTCTCCCCCACATTGGGCAGTCTTGTTTACCTTCTCCTGGGAATGCCTGTCTACCTGAAACTTCCAGCAATGCGGTTTCAAGTTTGGCAACTCTGCCCTCTGCTGATACACCAATATCATCTATCACTAGCAATTTTCTTAAGGAAGATGATAACTGGGAGAGTAACACACTGTCTCATTCCAATAGTAGCATCAAACTACCACCTCAGATACCCCATATGGAATTAGAAAATGACAAAGAGCTTGCTGATTCTGTTCTCCATCTTGGATCATCCTTGCCTAGGCAGAAAAAAAATCTTTCAGGAAACTTGTCATCTAATAATGAAGATGACACTGTTTTATTTTCAACTTCAAAAGAATGCATAACTGAGGAATCACTTCTACCTGAAGTGGGCTCATTTGCTACATTTACAGAAGGAAACACTGATGAACAGAGCAGTGGCTTAGAAATCACACAGAAGGTAAATCCAGAGTTCTTACTCACTAATGATGATAAAGGGTTGAAAGCTGCAGAGCAGCATCTTAAACATGTTGCAAGAATGTTGAGTGGTGAATCAGTAGAAACTACAGTTCTCAACCACCGTGAATTAAGTCCTCACAAGAACAGACTCTTGTCACCTCTTCACTGTTCTACACCAGTGTCACTCCATAATTCTCTGGTGAAATCACAAAGACAGCCCAAATGTTTTGAATCTGGGAATCTTCAATCTTCTGCATCACAGAATGTGCTTCAGTCATTGGATGTTCGAAATATAATGGATTCTTCTTTCTCTAGGACTACTCGCTTTCGAGCTGTTAAAGTCGATTCACCCGGGAAAAGATCTGATATTATTTCTAAAGTTGAGGCTCGAGATATCACAGAAATGGCTAACAAGGCTTCCAAAGAGCCTGTTGGTTGTGTAAATAATATAGGTTTTCTTACTTCGCTGGCCCGGAGTGCAAGCAGAGATAGCTTACAGAGCACACGTGGAGCAGGCAGGCTTCGGACCTCTGGAATCGGGCTGTCTACAAGCCAGCATTTTAAGGAGGAAAATCTTAGGAAAAATTCTCCCCAGTTAGAACCTACAGATTTTTTTCTAGTAAGTATTTACCTTTCAATATGTTCTAATAGTTATCCTTAGAGTCATTCAACATATTTAAAGTTTGTTTTTTGTTTATATAAGTAAGGAGGCCTAAGGTTGAATTCTTTTCATAAGATTCTCTTAAAATGTTTATCTAGTTTGTAGAAAATATTTTTGACAGTTGAATTTTATTTATTTTTTTTATTTTTTTACTTTGACAGTTGAATTTTATTTTTTATTTTTTATTTTTTATTTTTTAAATTTTTATTTATTTATGATAGGCACACAGTGAGAGAGAGAGAGAGGCAGAGACACAGGCAGAGGGAGAAGCAGGCTCCATGCACCGGGAGCCTGATGTGGGATTCGATCCCGGGTCTCCAGGATCGCGCCCCAGGCCAAAGGCAGGCGCTAAACTGCTGCGCCACCCAGGGATCCTGACAGTTGAATTTTAAATAATGTTTTAGTCCTAAGTTGAGAACTGTAATTTGAAAGTAATTTTGTGTAAACAATTTATGATATATGCTATTTTTATTATTTTTTCCTAAATAAGAACTTTTATTTGTACTATCAAATTTTATTCTCTTAATGAAAAATATTAAGTACAATACTGCTGAATGTGAGAATCAGATTCTAAGTTAGTTTGGTTAAAAATTTGATTAAATGAAAGCCCTACAGCATTTCCATAATAAAATACAACCATAAGAGATTCTTAACTATAGGAAGCAAACTAAGGGTTGCTGGAAAGGGGATGGGTGGGGGGATGGGGTAACTGGTGATGGGCATTAAGGAGAGCACTTAATGTAAATAAGCACTGGGTGTTATATGCAACTAAATTCTACCCCTGAAACTAATAATACACTGTATGTTAACTAACTTGAATTTAAGTAAAATCTAAAAAAAATACAAGTATCATGTTTAGTGATCTTTTCCTCTGATCTTCATTAGCTTACCTCTCTAGATGTTTTGTGTTTTTATTATAGTCTGCCCGTGGTATTGGAATGAATGGAAATAACACAGCAGCAGGGAAGAGAGTAGGTAAGCTGGCAGTAATTTTGAAAATATAAGCCTAACAATCATTTCATTATGCATATTGTTATATTTTCAGAGAGAAATAAGAACACTCTTTGTGGTATGTATGGAGTAAACTCTCCCTAAACTTTGTTCCGCTTAAGAAAATTTTTATGAGAACTGACTGTAGGACATATTTGAAGAATAAAACAAAAATTGAAATTGAGGTCTCTGTTGCCTGGGAAAAGATATGGTCTATGTGAAAAGACGAGAAGAATGAAGAATTAACATGTAGTTCCCAACCCTCTCAGTCACTGGCCACTCTGGAGCCTTGCTGGGCTGCTGGATGGGTTTGGCGAAAGTATCTAAAGAGGTATTTCTCAATATCATGATCCATTATCAAGGATGAACTCCTTTTGATGAACTGATTATTTCTGGATCAAAAAAGGACAATCCTTGAATTAGCCCTTTCCAACGCATAGTAGCAGAAGTGGCTATGACATTAGCACTCCTTTCTACCAGTAACGCCTTAAAAGTGCACTGACTAATCCCTATTTCAAGGGAAGTAGTTGTTATCTTTTATGGTTTAATACCCAGACTAGGGATGAGAACTCGTTACCAAAGATGTACTGTGTTTGTAGCCCCGGGGTTCTCAAGAATACTTTATAGAAGTTATAAAATGGATGTGACAACCAATATAGTATATATTATGGTTATCCCATGATTTTTATCCTTTGAAGAGTTATTTAGGGTTTATTTTACACTGCTGCTATCTATATAAGGCCCAAAGTTTTTTTTTTTTAATTTTTATTTACAGAGAGAGAGAGAGAGGCAGAGACACAGGCAGAGGGAGAAGCAGGCTCCATGCACCGGGAGCCCGATGTGGGATTCGATCCGGGGCTCCAGGATCGCGCCCTGGGCCAAAGGCAGGCGCCAAACCGCTGCACCACCCAGGGATCCCGGCCCAAAGTTTTAAAGTCTTACTATATCTACTTTTTTTTTCAATTTTTTATTGTGGTAAATAGCCATAACAGAAAATTTACTGTCTTAACCATTTTTAAACATATAACTCCGTGGCATTAAGTACATTCACATTATTGGGCAACCATCACCACCATTCATCTTTAGAACTCTTTTTATCTTGAAAAACTTGAAACTCTATACCCATTAACACTAACTCCTCAACCCCCCTCACCCCAGCCTCTAGCAGCCACCATTCTACTCTCTGTCTCAGTGATTTTAATTACTCTAAGTATCTTATATAAGTGGAATCATACAGCATTGTCTTTTTGTGTCTGGCTTACTTCACTTACCATAGTGTCCTCAAGGCTCATCTATGTTGTAGCATGTGTTAGAATTTTCCATACTTTTTTAAGGCTAAATAATACTCCATTGTGTGTATATAAGCAGTTTGCTCATTCATGTATCTCTGAATGGAGATCTGTGTTTCTTCCACATTTTAGCTCTTGTGAATAATGCTGTTATGAACATGGGGCCCAAATATGTCTTTGAGACCTTCCTTTTAATTCTTTTGAGTATGTACTCAAAAGTGAAATTGCTGGCTCATATTGGTAATTCTATTTTTAATTTTTTGAGGAACTGCCGTGCAGTTTTGCATAGTGGCTGCACTGTTTTTACATTACTACTAGCAATGTGCAAAATTTCCAGTTTCTCCACATTCTTACCAACACTTTTATCTTCTGGGCTTTTTTTGTTTTTGGTAATGGATATCCTAACATGTATGAGGTAGTATATCGTGGTTTTGGTTTGTATTTCCTTGGTGATTAGTGATATTGTTTTGATGTTTATACATCCTTGGAGAAATATCTATTCAAATATTTTACCCATTTTTAAATTGAGTTGTTTTGAGTTTTTGTTGTTGAGTTTTAGATATTTTACATATATTATGGATACTGATCCTTTATCAGATATATGATTGGCAAATATTTTCTTCCATTCTGTAGGTTGCCATTTCACTCTACTGACAGTCCTTATGGACAGTAGTTTTTAATTTTCATGAAGTGCACTTTGTCTATTTTTTCCTTTGTGCATTTGATGTTGTGTCTAATAAGTTATTGCCAAATCCAATGTCATGAAGCTTTCCCACTATATTCTAGGAATTTTATAGTTTTAGGTCTTACAGGTTGGTCTTTGATGCATTTTGAGTTAATTTTTTTAATGTATATACTTTTGTATGTGGTGTAATGTAAGGGTCCAACTTTACTCTTTCTCATGTGTTTATCCGGTTTTCCCAGTGCCATGGGCACCCTTATCAAAAACCTTTTGGAATATTACTCAGCCATTAGAAATGACAGATACCCACCATTTGCTTCGACGTGGATGGAACTGGAGGGTATTTCCTGAGTGAAATAAGTCAATCGGAGAAGGACAAACATTATATGATCTCATTCATTTGGGGAATATAAAAAATAGTGAAAGGGAATAAAGGGGAAAGGAGAAAAAATGAGTGGGAAATATCAGGGAGAGAGACAGAACATGAGAGACTCCTAACTCTGGGAAACGAACTAGGGGTGGTGGAAGGGGAGGTGGACGGGGGGTGAGGGTGACTGGGTGACGGGCACTGCGGGGAGCACTTGATGGGACGAGCACTGGGTGTTATTCTATATGTTGGCAAATTGAACAAATTGAATAAACAAATTGAATAAAAAATAAATTTATTAAAAAAACAAACAAACAAAAAAACCTTTTGGCCCTATATGTGGAGGTTTATTTCTGGGTTCTTTGTTGCCTGTCTTTATGCCAGTACCTCACTTTTTCTGTAATATATTTAACCCTAACTTGGGCTTTGGTGCTTTTTCACTTCTCTTCTCATTCTTTATCTGAAATTGCTGTTGCTGAGGTCACCAAAGATGTCCACAGTTTCAAATCCAGTGGATGCTTCTGTATTCTTATCTTGTTTGGTTGTTGTTGCCCTCCTTCTTGAAATAGTTTCTTTTCCTTTGTTTCTCATCTTTTCATTTCTTCTTCTTTTTTTTATTCTGGACTATTACATTGTTTTATTTTTTTATTTTTTATTTTTTTAGATTTTATTTAGCTATTCATTTTTAAAATTTTTTTATTGGAGTTCAATTTGCCAACATATAGCGTAACACCCAGTGCTTATCCCGCCAAGTGCCCCCCTTGGTGCTCATCACCCAGTCACCCCAACCCCCCGCCCACTTCTCCTTCCACTACCCCTTGTTCATTTCCCAGAGTTAGGTATCTCTCATGTTTTGTCACCCTCACTGATATTTTCACTCATTTTCTCTCCTTTCCTTTATTCCTTTATTCCTTTATTCCTTTTCATTAATTTTTATATTCCCCAAATGAATGAAATCATATAATGTTTCTCCTTTTCCGATTGACTTATTACACTCAGCATAATACCCTCCAGGTCCATTCACGTCAAAGCAAATGGTGGGTATTTGTCGTTTCTAATGGCTGAGTAATATTCCATTGTATACATAGACCACAGCTTCTTTATCCATTCATCTTTCGATGGACACCGAGGCTCCTTCCACAGTTTGGCTATTGTGGACATTGCTGCTAGAAACATCGGGGTGCTGTGGACATTGCTGCTATAAACATCGGGGTACAGGTGTCCTGGCGTTTCACTGCATCTGTATCTTTGGGGTAAATCCCCAGCAGTGCAATTGCTGGGTCATAGGGCAGATCTATTTTTAACTCTGAGGAACCTCCACACAGTTTTCCAGAGTGGCTGTACCAGGTCACATTCCCACCAACATTGCAAGAGGGTTCCCCTTTCTCCACATCCTCTCCAACATTTGTTGTTTCCTGTCTTGTTAATTTCCCCATTCTCACTGGTGTGAGGTGGTATCTCATTGTGGTTTTGCTAATATGTTGTTTTAGATTTTTGCTTTTTTTTTAAACCTGAGTTTTCTTCTTTTCACTTGTTTTACCCTTTACTTGTCCCCAGGTGTATACACTTTTTTGGTTGATTTCATTTAAGTCAAGGCATCAACTGCTACCTGCAGTGATCATCACCTAAACTAGAGTTGTGTAACTTGCTGCCATTTCCTTTCAGTAATAACTATATCATACTGAATTTGCTAAGTTCTTCCATTGGTCTTCTTTGCTTTTAACTTACAGGGTCTCCCTTGGAAATCTTATCCATCTTCATAGTTTAGTCATCATTTTTAGGCAAATGATTACCAAACTTGCATCTAGCATACTACTCTTTGCTTTGTTGGCTGTCTTCTGTTGGGTAATTATAGATCATTGTCTTCGATCAATTATTGGACTAGGAAATGCCAAACAAATGAGTTAATCCACATATCTTTAATCTTGTTTGGAAAAGCAACTTTTCACATTGGAATTATTTTGTTGACCTTTTCTTTGTTCATATGTCCAATGCACATTTGAGAGAAGGCTTCAAGGAGGAACTGATGATTGATGATATGTTCTTACAAGATGAGTAGAATTTTACTAGGTTGACAAGCTGGAATAGAGCATTTTAAAAGAAATTTCACCTGTAATGGGTCTGGTGCTTTATTGAGAGTGGGTATGATGTGGTAAATGACAGAAAATGACTTTAGAAGTTAGAAAGGGGGATCCCTGGGTGGCGCAGCGGTTTAGCGCCTGCCTTTGGCCCAGGGCGCGATCCTGGAGACCCAGGATCGAATCCCACGTCGGGCTCCCGGTGCATGGAGCCTGCTTCTCCCTCTGCCTGTGTCTCTGCCTCTCTCTCTCTCTGTGTGCCTATCATAAATAAAAAAAAAAAAAAAAAAAAATTAGAAGTTAGAAAGGTATCATATTAGATGTATAAGACCCTGAATGCCAGTCTAAAGAAGAGTAGGAAACCTATATGCTAATGATGGGTCCTATCCTGGAGTGAGTAACTAATAAATGTTTTTTTTCTGATGGATAGAAGTGTATGTGGGAGCCATTCTCATAGGCGAAGACTGCATTTGTATTTCTGTGCCAAATCATTCTTGTCACTACTGTGTTGCATGTTTCTGCACATTCACAAGAGTTCTTGAATGAAAAAAGTTTGGGAAACATTAAGCAATTCCAAGGAAAAAAAAATGAAAATATAACTACTGAACTAGGTTATTATTAACAGATTATTCCATTGGGGAAGAATATCCTAAATCTGAATTTCAAAGATAATAACAATTAGATGAGTTTCCAGGGGATATCTGGTACTGTATGCCTTTCGTATGTGTCCTTTGCAAATGCTTATCTAATTTTCATTTTTTAAGAAGTGGAAAGTACCTTATTATCTTGTTCTTGATAACTCTAGGTGCACTTGAAGAAGAAAGTGTTTATTAACACAGTTGGTGCCCAGGCAACATTGGAAGTCATTCACTTAGTTGTTTTCAGTTTTGTTTCTACCATTATGAGTCATTCAGTTAGTTTCCAATTTGGTTTACAGTTTTGGGCAAGATCTAGGAGAGTATTTCAGACTGGTAATGAAGCAGACTTAATGTTACTGAGTTTGTATATCCAGCACCCAATCTGGGTGGCAAAAGGTATAGCACCGTTTCACTGTAATTCCAATTTTTTGAACTCTTGAAGGATTTTCAGAGACTTTTAGCTGCCAGGTAAACATTAAGCCCAGGCCTCCCAAACCTTTTTCAGTAGTGGGGTACCAGTACTGTTCAGACTCTAACACTTTTCTTCTCATTCCTTCATAAAAATGATTTTGGGGATCCCTGGGTGGCGCAGCGGTTTGGCGCCTGCCTTTGGCCCAGGGCGTGATCCCGGAGACCCGGGATCGAATCCCACGTCGGGCTCCCGGTGCATGGAGCCTGCTTCTCCCTCTGCCTGTGTCTCTGCCTCCCTCTCTCTCTCTGTAACTATCATAAATAAATAAAAAAAAAAAAATTAAAAAAAAATGATTTTGATCCAGACATTTTTCTTGATTCTCTGTCAAAGATTTGTGTACTTTACAATTACTGATTGCTCTTGGACACAACCAGAAAAATGCCAGTGTGTACAAAAGTCCTAAAAATATAAAAGTCTTAGTCATTAGAAGGCTACAGAATCTTTAAAAATAGAACAGTTTTGCATCTGTAGTTTATGTAAATAATTTCGGATATAAAAATAGCACAAATTGATTTTTTATAGCAAGGAAGTTTCCTGGGACAGGCATTTGTTTTATGTTTTGCTTAATACTATTTCACATTTAAAATATTGTGCCAGTTATTAATCAACATATACTTTCTTTAAACAGGAGAATGTACTCATCACCTGCCACCTGTGAAAGCCCCTATTCAAACAAAGAAGAAAGCAGCAAAGCATTGTTTCCTTTGTGGGAAGAAAACTGGACTGGCTACTAGCTACGAATGCAGGCAGGTTGGCTGGCTGGAAAAGCTGAGATGCTCTCTTTGTGGTGACCCAGCATAGGGATACAATATAAAACATTCTTTAAATTGGCTATTCATCACATAATTAGGATGATCTTCAAATAGCAGCCCTCACTTGAGCTCCTAATTGGTTAAAGTAAAGAGAAAGTAGACAGCTCCTGAATTTATAAATCATGAGATCTTGCCATTCAAGTTAGGAGACTACTTGGGAGAATGTATTTTCTTTGTCTTTTTTTTTTCTTTCTTTGTCTTATGATAGATGTGCTTATTGGTTTTTGTTTGAACACAACTTGGAAGAACTCTTCCTCCAAGATTGTTTTAAATTGAACCAATTTTAACTATTCAAAACAGATGAATAGGGCAGCCCTGGTGGCTCAGCAGTTTGGCACCACCTTCAGCCCAGGGCCTGATCCTGGAGACATGGGATCGAGTCCCACGTCGAGCTCCCTGCATGGAGCCTGCTTCTCCCTCTGCCTATGTCTCTGCCTCTCTCTCTCCTCTCTGCGTATTCTCATGAATAAATAAATAAAATAAAATAAAATAAACAGATGAATAATACATTCACAAAAAATAATGAACTTTCTCATAATTATTTCTTTTGTTAGCATTGATTAATATGTCCTGAGGACAGTGTCTACCCTTTGAGTCCAGGCATTAAAAGCAACTGCTGCTTTTTAGAGTACTTTCTATTCAAATAGGAACAGCTCATCTTGTTTGAGATATATATATATATATATATATATTTTAAAGATTATTTATTTATTTATTTATTTATTTATTTATTATTTATTTATTTATTTATTTAGAGAGGCAGAGACACAGGCAGAGGGAGAAGCAGGCTCCATGCAGGAAGCCCGACGTGGGACTCAATCCCTGGTCTCCAGGATCACACTCCGGGCTGCAGGTGGCGCTAAACCGCTGCTGCCCTGATAGAGATATTTTTGAAATCCTTTCATGGCATAGTTAGGTTTATGTGCTTTTCTTTCCAGACTGAATTTCTCACAAATTGAGTTCACCCAGGTTTACTAAATATGAGAGAAGCAATAAACACATTTTTCAGTTTTTGCAATTTTACTACTTTATAAAGATCTGTATCTTTTTTCATTTGAAATAGAGTCTCTATTATAAACTCTCATATTCATGGACAGTTAACTTTTTCTTTTTGGGAATGCGTGTACTGGTTTATGAGCGCCAGGAAAATGTAGCGCTGAAAATTGCTAAGAGAACCAGAGGGCTCCTGTTGGATACCCGAAGTCAAGCTCTGATCTCCCAAAGAGATGAGCCTTTGTAGAAATGTGACTATTCACATGAACTTTTTTTGTGCTTTAGATGTGGAAACAACTTCTGTGCATCTCATCGCTATGCAGAAACTCACGGCTGCACCTATGATTACAAGAGTGCAGGGAGGAGATATTTACAGGAGGCAAATCCTGTGGTTAACGCACCCAAACTTCCAAAAATCTAGCTCCTGCTCTGCGCCTAGGAATCGTATTACAATGACAGAAGAAATATTGTTTAGACTGCATTATTTTTGTTCGACTCCCAAAAGATTTGCCAAATGACAAAAACATACAATGCATACTGTTGGAGAAAGAATGCTACTGTATTTGACATCTTTATCCTTTGGGGAATCAAAAGTTTTAAAAGTAGTTTTAAAAACTTTATAATGATTTAGCTTTGTTATTGCATGTCTTGTGTTAACTATTTTCTATTTGATACTGCAATTTAATAGACAAGTCTTCAAAAGATGCACTTTAGGAAGTTATCACTGACTATGTAACCAGCTTCCACATTGTACAGAAATGTGTTGTCCTGAAACGGCTCTACTCAAATCCACCACTTCTTTGAGGGGTGAGGGTTGGGAGGTGGAGATTGGTTTTGTATTTTTTTTAAATCCCATGTGTGAAAATTTATTGAATTTACTAGAAAGTTCCTTTTTATCTCAAGCTACTTTTTATAAAAAAGAACATTTCATGTCCCCCTGTGGTTTTAACACATATATATTTCTTCCATATTCAGATTGGCATTCAGATACGTCCCATTCTATAAAACACATCATGTTAATCATACTATATATATTTCTTAAAATACTACTTTTTGAATGGTAGTTTGCAATAGAAAGGGTCTCAGTTGCCATTAAATACAGAATTCTAACTTTTCACTTTTTGAAAAATGGCTACATTTAAAACAAAATCTCACAGCTTGGTTTGTTTTTCTTATAAGTTGAATGCTATTATTACCAGGAGAAATTCAAATAAATATTCAATTTCATTATAAGTTTGATTATTTACAATAATTTTATAAATAATTTAAAATTTTTTATTCAATTCAATTAATATATACTGTATTATTAGTTTCAGAGGTAGAATTCAGTGATTTATGAATTGTATATAATACCCAAAGCTCATCACTTCCAAATGTCCTCCTTAATGCCCATCACCCAGTTTGGTAAACTAAAAACTGAACTACTTGACACAAATGTAAATATTTTCCTTAGTCTGTATAGCTCCCCTTAGAAAGTATACCATTAAATGTATCACTCTTCCACTAATATCTTTCCCACTTGTAAATATATAGTTCAGTACCCCCCTCCTTTATCAAGACAACATGTGCTTTAGACATTTAAAAATCCAAGAACTCTATTACCTGGATAGGCTGCTGGAAAATGGACCAAAACATATTTATTCTATAATAAATATGAGTGGTTAGGGTATTGATATGTGCTTAGCACATGCTTTTTAAACCAAGACCATGTAGAAATAACTCTTGTTTTAAGTTTACCAAAGATTTTGGTCAAAGTTGAGTTTTTTATTGTTATTGTTTTACTAGTTCCTAAGTTACTGAGAGAGAAACCAGTTGAATTCAAGAAATATTATTACTGGAAAGCATTTCTTTATGCTTTAAATTCTTATAGGGATGGATCCTAATTTTAAAGATCTCAGATATATCTCTTCATCCCCAGTAATTATCAGAGTGCTTTGATGTAGGCACTGGATACACATTAGTTAATTAATTATACTGTACATCTTAACTGTGATGAAAAATGAAGGTGTTTATGTCGTTTCATATGCTAAACTAATTTTATGTGATAAAATTCAGTTTCTGGAATTTATTTTATTTTATTTTTTGTTGAGGGGAAGGAGAAAGAATCTTAACCAGGCTCCACATGGGGCCTAGAGCCCTACACAGGACTCGATCTCACAACTCTGAGATCATGACCTGAAGTAAAGTCAAGAGTTGGACGCTTAACCAACTGAGCCATCCAGGCACCCTCTGGATTTTATTTTTAAACAGTAAATATTTGGTTTTAGCAACATTAGAAGTTAAAATGTTTAACTTTTAGCTTTGTGAAATATTTTTCAAGTTAAGTTTAGTATATTTTAGTCATTCTAACGAGAATTTAAAATATATACTCAGGGGATCCCTGGGTGGCGCAGCGGTTTGGCGCCTGCCTTTGGCCCAGGGCGCGATCCTGGAGACCTGGGATCGAATCCCACGTCGGGGTCCCGGTGCATGGAGCCGGCTTCTCCCTCTGCCTGTGTCTCTGTCTCTCTCTCTCTCTCTCTGTGTGTGACTATCATAAATAAATAAAAAATTAAAAAAATAAAATAAAATATATACTCAGATGTTTTAAAATTTTACCCATGTTGTTACTTGTGGAGGGATTTAATCATAATAGAGAATACAGGAATTAATTTCCTGGCATATGTTTAATGTAGTTTTAAGCCATCAGGATAGGTAATCCAATCTTCTTTCTAGTGGGGTTTTCCAAAATATGACCCCTAAGCTGTCTAGAAACATAAGATTTTAAGTGATGCATGAATAAACATTTAAAAAATAATTACATATGTTTAATGTTTATCAGAAAATAACTCAAGTAGCTTAAGTTGAAAATAAACTGATGAGGATTAAAAAGTTGATTGAAAATTGACAAGCAAAGGAATATATAACAAATCAAAAAAGTACATGTGAATGACTGAAATTTAGGAATAAAGGTATGTCGTGTTTCTTTGAAAATTATGTTAAATTTTAAAAATGGTTGATGAAGGATCCCTGGGTGGCGCAGCGGTTTGGCGCCTGCCTTTGGCCCAGGGCGCGATCCTGGAGACCCAGGATCGAATCCCACGTCAGGCTCCTGGTGCATGGAGCCTGCTTCTCCCTCTGCCTATGTCTCTGCCTCTCTCTCTCTCTCTCTCTCTCTCTGTATGACTATCATAAATAATAAATAAATAAATAAATAAATAAATAAATAAATTAAAAAAATGGTTGATGAAAGTGAATACATGATTTTAGAAAAACTACATAAGGATAAAAAATGAAAGTAATAATTTCATCATGGTTCCCTTCTCCTGTCCCCCAATCTCTTGTACAAATTTCTATTTTAGTTTTTCTGGTAATTACTATCATAACACTAGGCAATATATTTAGACATTATTTTTTGACACTCCATCATTACAGATAAGGAATTTAGTATGATAACATCATACCTCCATACTCCCCAGTTTTTATTAGTGTGTTAGTCTGATGAGGCTGCCATTATAAAGTATCATTGACTAAGTGGCTTAAAAAACAGAAATTAATTTTCTCACCATTCTGCAGGCTAGCAGTCCGAGGTCAAGGTCCAGCAGGGTGGTGGTTTTCTGGTAAGATATCTCTTCCAGGCTTTCTTCTCATTGTGTCTTCATGGCCTTCCTTCATGTGTGCATCCATGGAGCTCTCTAGTGTCTCTTCTTAGAAGGACACTAATCCTCTAGGACCAGGGTCCCCCTCTTTTGACCTCACTTTTTTTTTTTTAAGATTTTATTTATTCATGAGAGACACACACACACATACACACACAAAGAGGCAGAGACACAAGCAGAGGGAGAAGCAGGCTCCATGCAGGGAGCCCGACTTGGGACTCGATCCGGGGTCTCCAGGATCACACCCTGGGCCTAAGGTGGCACTAAACCACTGAGCCACTCGGGCTGCCTTCTTTTGACCTCACTTAATCTCAATTACTTCCTTAATCCAGAAATAGCCACACTGGGGGTTAGAGTTTAACATAGGAGTTTGAAGAACACACATATATTTAGTCCATACCAATCAGTTCTTTATAGTTATAGTGTTTATTTCAAATTCACCCATTTCTCTGCAGTTACCCTTGTCCATAGCACCATAGCTTTCACCTGAGCGATTGTAACTGCTTCAGCTTCCTAACTGGGCTTCTTGAATTAATTCTGTGTCCTATATATAACTTCATTTTCTACACTTCAGTTGTAGTGAGCTTGAGAACCAAGAAATTGAGCATATCAATGCCTGAAATATATCAGTGACTTCTTGTGTTCTTCGAATAAAGACCCAAGACCTTAATAAGGGCCCTGTGATCCGGTCCCCACCAATTTCTCCAGCCTCAAATTGCACTGTTTCCTCCTGCTGTCTGGAATTTGCTCATGTTGACTTTCTTTTAGTTTTCCCAGCCTATTTCTTTCTCCTTGATACCCACCAGTTTTTCAGATGCTTACTCCATCATTACTTCCTGAAGGAAGCCTTCCCTGATGAATGCTTGTCTAAGCCATCACTCTTCCATTTCCTTCCATATACTTTTCCTTCATGGGCTCTACTGCAGTGTTATATTGATATTTCTGTGATCCTTTGAATTGCACAAGATGGCAGGTCCATCAGAGTAGGAATTGCCTTTCTGTCCATCTATCCAACCTTATTCCGAAGCATTGCAGGTAAGCCCTTAATATTTGTGAATGAATTAAAAAAAAGCTTGTAAGAATGTACTAAATCTTTTTAGTGATCCATCAACTTTAAGTGGTATTATTGCCTTTTCTGCCTGTTTTCAGATTGATTTAAAAATTGAAAGCAGAGACTCCTGGTGGCACAATCGTTCAAGCATCCAACTCTTGGTTTCAGCTCAGGTCATGCTCTCAGGGTTGTAGAATCAAATCTCAGATTGTACTCTGCACTCAAGATGGAGTCTGCGTATGACTTTCTCTCCCTCGTCTTTTTCCCCTCCCTGTGAACTCTCTCTCTTAAAAAAAAATAAATCTTTTTTTAAAAATGAAAGCAATAAGAAGTTAAAATATTACATTTAGAATACTGTTCATTGAAGATTCAAATTGTATGATAGTATATTTTCTAGTGTCACTGTAGAGAGAAAATGAATTTTCCTTTAATTCCTTCATTTGCTTAAAATTATGCCATATTATTTCTTATTCCCTTTTTGTATGGCTTATGCTTTTGTTTCCAATTGCTTTTTTTTTCTTAATGTCATTAAGAAAATGTACTTGTATCTTACCATCAGATTAAGACTGTTCAGATAGGGATCCCTGGGTGGCGCAGCGGTTTGGCGCCTGCCTTTGGCCCAGGGCGTGATCCTGGAGACCCGGGATCGAATCCCACGTCGGGCTCCAGGTGCATGGAGCTTGCTTCTCCCTCTGCCTATGTCTCTGTCTCTCTCTCTCACTGTGTGCCTATCATAAATAAATAAAATAAAATAAAAAAATTAAAAAAAAAGACTGTTCAGATAGCTAATTATATAGTTTATTTGTTGGGGATCATTCTTCTTGCAGACATTCTTCACATAATCATTTGCCTTTTATTGTAATTAAATAATTTTTAAAAAAATATTTTATTTGTTCATGAGAGAGAGGCAGAGACATAGGCAGTGGAAGAAGCAGTCTCCCTGAGAGGAACCTGATGCAGAACTTGATCCCAGGACCCAGGGATCATGACCTGAGACAAGGGCAGACACTCAACCACTGAGCCACCCAGGTGCCCTTATAATTAAATCATTTTATTGATTGATTGATTGATTGATTGATTGATTTATGATAGCCACACAGAGAGAGAGAGAGAGGCTCTTCAAAAGAGAAAATCAGTATTGTTGATATGGCGTCCAATCTATGGAACCCCACTCAAATTTTGCCAACTTTCACAATAATGTTTTCTCTTTCCTCTCTGGCTCAGGATCCTTCAGCAGAATTTCATGGAGGGCCTTGGAAATAGAAACTTTGCCATTCCTGACATGTATAAAATTGTCCTTTTTATGAGTTCACACTTAATGGTTTGGCTGGGTTTAGAAGTCTTTCCTCAGAAGTTTGAAGGCATTAAAACAGTGACTTCTAAAAAAAAATAAAATAAAAAAATAAAACAGTGACTTCTGTATAGAATGTTACTGATGGAATCCTAAAGCCAATCTAATATTTACATTTTTGTTAGTAAGATGGTCACCTTTTTTGTTTTTTTTTTTTCCAGACACTAAAGCATTTTCTCTTAGTTTTTGGACATCTGAAACTTCATTCATTTTCATCCATTTTTCTTGATATTGTTGTATTTATTCTTTCTGAAGTCTCTATTTTCAATAGCTCAGGGATTTTTTTTAAATGAAAAATTGATCTCCTCCATTGCCTCTGTTTTCTTATGGAAATTCTCTTAGATGGTTGGTTCCCTAGACAGATACTCAATTTATTTAAAAATATTTTTATGTAAAATTAAAGAAACTCTTAATGCATATACAGAAAAGTGAATATACACAAATTATATAAAGCTCCATAACTTATCACAAAACAAATCTCTGTTTAACTACTGCCCAGGTTAAGAAATAGGAAACATTGCCAGTACCCCAGAAGCCATTCTTGCCTTCTGTCCTTTCCCAATCACTACCCCCTCGTCTATAAAGGTAACCAACCATTTTTCCTGCATTAGTCATTTTCTTCTATTTCTTTATGGTTTTACCACCTAACCATCTATCCCTGCAGTTTTGCCTTAAAAAACCAAAACTTTTGCCTCGGGAATTGTATAGTATGTGTTAGTCTTTATCTGGATTTTTTTCACTCAGTATTCACTGTGAGATTTGTGTTAAATGTAGTTGTACTTAATTTTTATTGTGGTATTCTTTTGTATGAGTGTGCTACAATGTATTCTTCATCCATGTTGATGGACATTTAGGTTGTTTCTAGCTTTGAGTATTCTGTATAATGCTGTTATGAACATTTGTACACATATCTCTTAAGAGCAAATGTATACACATTTCTTTTGAGTCTATACCTAAGAGTAGAATTGCTGGATTGTAGTCTTATCATTGTGTTTAATCTACTAGATAATACTAACAAATTTTCCAAAGTGGTTTTTATTAATTTATCTCTACCCATAACAGTTTGAGAGTCCTCCTCTGTTTCATATCCTTACCAGTATTTATTTCTTTTAGTCATTCCAGTGACTGGCTTTTGTTTACAACTTCTCACATGTTCCTGCCCTCCTCAGCCTTATTTCTTAGCAGCTCCAAGGTACTTTTCTTTGCAGCTTTAGGAATTGGGATGGAGTAAGGTCCCAGCTTTGGGGAGGAGGTGGTCTCCCTTGAATGATGTGTATAGTGTGTGTGTGTGTGTGTGTGTGTGTGTGTGTGTGTGTGTATTTTTTCCTCATAAAGACTTTTTCCCTAGTTATGCTTTACTTTTTTATTCAGGAAGGGATGACCTGCTCAGAGACTTTAGCCTGTATTTCATTATCCAGTACCCTATTACAGGGGTAGCTGGGAGATCAAAGTTTTAGTTTTTTCATTAAAGTAGTTTCAAGCAAAGAAGAAAGAGGTTGGAAATGGAGATTGGGTCAGCAACCTACAGTGTCCACTACAAAAAGAATTATTAGATTTCAAAAAGGATGAGAATTTAGGGTTTGTTGGAGTGGAAGGAAAATATAAAGGACAAAATCCTAATGAAAGGAATTTAGGGACACTAGGTTAACCCAAGAGCTCATATCCAGAGTCTGCCCAGAGAAAGATTATATACATAGGAGAGGAAAAAAATAAATAATAAATTCCAGATTTTAGTCTATATAGTATTTTTTTGTTATCGCATCCTCAATATTTAAATATATGCACTCCTATTTTACCAAAAGCAATGTTGACCAATAAAAATACCTGTAGAAGACATTAAGGGTAGAAAAATTGATAAAGGATGGAATAAATGCTAATAGGCTTAAGTCATAAAAATAAAAAGTTACAAGTAGAATAAAAAAATCCAGTACCTTGCTGTATAGGAAACATCTGAAGGAGAAACATATAGGCCAATATTAGGCCAGTCTTTTTGCTCATTTCTTTTTGGTGGTTAGCAATATTTAATTATATGAGTATATATCATTAGTGTGTCAGCAGAGAGGGCCTACAAGCAACAGCATCCTAGTAGTAACAAGCACACCTAAGCACCCATACTCCAATACATGCTCTAATACCATACCCCAATAAAAGGTTTCTGATACCATACCCCAATAAAAGGACAATACCATACCTGTTGGAGAAATATCTGATTCTAGGACTGGGACAGGAAATATATGGCTTCTTGTAGTTCCAGAAAGGAAATGATTTTTAAAAAATCCACCACAAAAAAAATGTACAATCATAAGGGGGGTATGTCAGAGGAACACAGCAGCCACTAACAGAGCTCCCAGTGGCCAAACCTGATACAATGTGAGCAGTAAAGTAGTATGGATTATAACTCAAAGTACAAAATAAGTATCAATAAGTCTATAGTTATATAAACAAATGATTAAATAAAATTTGAAATTATAGAAAAAGGCATGTCTCCTGTACAGAATAATTCTGTACATAGTCCTCTCTTGAGTGTATAACTAACTCCCCATCCTTTAACTGTGCTCTGTGCTTAGTAACCTCTTTCCAATGGAAAGAAGGAAAAGAGTAACTTTACAGTGGAGAAATTTGGCAAACACTACCTTAGGTGATCAAGTTCAACATCAACAATGATACGTCATGTTGATAGTATGAGTAGTAAGAATGGCACTTACTCTCAAAACTCCACAACCCCACTCTCCCCATGAGAAAACATTAGCAATACTCAGCTGAGGTATATTTGACAAAACACTTGACTTGTACTTCTTGAAACTGTCAAAGTTATCAAAAACAAATTCTGAGAAGCTGTCACAGATAAGACAAGCCTAAGAAGATGTGATGACTAAAAGTAATGTGGGATCCTGGATGGGATCCTGGAAAAAGAAAGGGATATTAGGTAAAAACTAAGGAAAGCTGAATAAAGCATGGACTTTAATATACTATACTAATTAATATATTAATAGGAGAAACTATGTGGGATATAGAGGAAATCTTTATACTATGTTTGCAAATTTTATGTAAATCAAAAACTATTCTAAAAAATAGTTAAAAAAAAAAGATGTGTGAACAGAATTGGAATAGACTAGGTAGTATGTACCTTAATACCTATTGTAGACATAGCAGGACAAGTTTATAGTGAAAAACAAGATGGATTTAACATTTTGGTAGAGAGTAAAATGGGACAAATAGTAGGGATATATTTTCTCAAGTATTTTATTCCTTTATAAAAATTCCACTTTGAGGGCAGCCCGGATGGCTCAGTGGTTTAGCGCCGCCTTCAGCCTGGGGTGTGATCCTGGAGACCCGGGATCAGGTCCCACATCGGGCTCCCTGCATGGAGCCTGCTTCTCCTTCTGCCTGTGTCTCTGCCTCTCTCTCTTTCTGTGTTTCTCTCATGCATGAATAAATGAAATATATTTTTTTAAAATTCTACTTTGAGCACAGCCATATTGTGGGAGGGAAGAGCTGAAGTAGGTGCTCTTGGCTCCCCGCTGCATGCCTCAGTCTGTGAAGGAACTCACCGCCCAGCCACCATCATGCCTGGGCACTCACAGGAAGACTTCAGCTGCATGGTCACCAACCGATGTGACCAGTTATTTGATGACAAATCAGACCCCTTTGAGTTGTTGAAGTCAGCAGAGAACAAGAAAAAAAGCTGGCGGAGCCGGCATTGGGGTCCCTGGGGCCAAGAGCACAGTTCAGGCTGCAGTCCAGACCAACTCCAATGTAGCAGGCAAACAGCTGCATAAAGAGTCCCAAGAACCAGGTGACCCCTCATGTTGGGGTGGTGTGCAAGAAAGAGGAGACGTAGCTGCCAATGTCACTTAAGAATAAGATGTGTTGGAAGAAAACCAACCATTGAAGATGAGTTAAAAGAGTCTCCAAAATACATTCAGAAACAAATATAACTTCAGTGACTTGGATCAATCAAATGTGACTGAGGAAACACCTGAAGGTGAAGAACATCCAGTTGCAGACACTGAATATAAGGGGAATGAATTTGAAGAAGTAAAGAAAGAGGGACCAGAAGAAATGACTTTGGATGAGTGGAAAGCTATTCAAAATTAAGGACCGGGAAAAAGTAGGATTTAATATATGTTCTCATTCATTTGGGGAATATAAAAAATAGTGAAAGGGAATAGAAGGGAAGGGAGAAGAAATGGGTGGAAATATCAGAAAGGGAGACAGAACATAAAGACTCCTAACTCTGGGAAATGAACTAGGGGTGGTGGAAGGGGAGGAGGGCAGGGGATGGGGGTGAATGGGTGACGGGCACTGAGGGGTCACTTGACGGGATGAGCACTGGGCGTTATTCTGTATGTTGGCAAATTGAACACCAATAAAAAATAAATTTATTATTAAATAAAAAATAAAAATAAAGAAGATTGATATATAAAGAAAAAAAAGGAAAACCAAATGAAGGTGCCAATGGGCAGTAGAAGAAGGGATTTTTTCTTCATAGTCAGAGTGAAGATGCTCATGCTGCAGATTTGGTTATAGACCATCATATCTGAAAGCCAGCAAATGATATTTTTAGCTGGAGATCAGTTTTGGAGACCTTGTTTGCCCATGATGTGTTGCTAAGGGTGGATGAGGTGGTGCGCATGGTGGATATCTAAACTGAGGCAGAACTGACAAGTACTTCTGATGTAGATGACCCTGAGGCATTCCCAGCTCTGCCTTAACTAGATGCCATAAGACAACCCTATATATGTTTACACAACAGATTTATTTTCTCACAAAATAAGGTTCCTTTGTGGGCCCTCTCATCTGAAATCTTGCATTCTTACCAATCCCAAAAGAATTAAGAATTAAAAAAAAAAAAAGACTGTCATACATATTGTTCTCATCTAAAGACTGAATTTTGTTTTGAAAATGAATTTCTCTCCCTACATAGAAGTATCAAGAGTAGTAATTTATTCATTTAGATTTTATTTATTTATTCATGAGAGACACAGAGGGAGAGAGAGAGAGAGAGGCAGAGACATTGGCAGAGGGAGAACTAGGCTCCTTCAGGGGAGCCTGATGTGAGACTCGATCCCAAGACTCCAGGATCACAACCTGAGCCGAAGGCAGATGCTCAACTGCTGAGTCACCCAGGTGCCCCCAGTTTTGTAGATTGGTAACAGGGATGTTTTAATAATATTCAGAGATTATGCATTCTTCATGAATACTTTTGTATTGCTGCTTGCAAATATGTATTTCCAAACTTGAAATACAAGTGTCAACAGTCTGTACCAGTTTAAAGCTTTCACTTCATTTGTGTTTTTAAATTAAGGATTTAGATGTTCTCCCAATTACAACTGGCTTTAAATACTGAAATATTTAATATCACTTTTAATACCCACTTTGTATTTTCACACATAGTCAGCTGGGTCATGTAAACTTTCAAATTTTACACTGTGTGGAATACTAATACTACTTTATTTTAACTTAGTTTTAATATTTTAATTTCTGAGGAAATTTCTCCACTTTTCATAATAGCTGTGATATATGCTAAATCTTTGTATACAGAAATATCAGTGCTTGAACAAATTCAAGGCATATTGGTTTATTAACCCTTGCTCCTGTATCATTCATTAGGTTCAAACTTAAAATTGATTCACAATTTCAACTATATTTGCTTTTATTTATTTTTATTTAAAATTTAAAAATTTTTAATTTTTTAAAAGATTTTATTTATTTATTCATGAGAGACAGAGAGGGGGAGCGGCAGAGACACAGGCAGAGGGAGAAGCAGGCTCCATGCAGGGAGCCTGACGTGGGACTTGACCTGGGGTCTCCAGGATCATGCCCTGGGCTGAAGGCAGCGCTAAACCGCTGAGCCACCCGGGCTGCCCTATATTTGCTTTTAAAATGTGTGACTTTACCATTTTAAAAATCAAACTAGACACCTTGCTGGTTAAAATTTAAGGCATTTATTGTTGATACGCCTCCTATCAAGTGGAATAGTTTTATGAATGTTGGATTATTTTCCCCTCAAAGGGCTGGTAGAACAAGTTGATTTGGCTTCTGTGTATGTTTTAAACTGTTCTGTAAAATAAGTGTCTGGCCGCTCAATATGATTTATGTGTATGGAAGGTCCCAAATCAAAATTGTTCTTCCATAATCAACAACCCTTTAACCTTTCCTTTTCCTAAAGAAACCAAAGGACACTGGTTTGGATGGTAAGATGGGGAGACTGTATTAATTTTTAGAATTTGGAAAGCAGACCGCTTTATTTATTTTTTATTTTTTTTTAATTTTTATTTATTTATGATAGTCACAGAGAGAGAGAGAGAGAGAGAGAGAGAGGCAGAGACATAGGCAGAGGGAGAAGCAGGCTCCATGCACCGGGAGCCCGACGTGAGATTTGATCCCGGGTCTCCAGGATCGTGCCCTGGGCCAAAGGCAGGCGCTAAACCGCTGTGCCACCCAGGGATCCCCAGACCGCTTTATTTTATAAGGTTGGAACAGCAGCACCGTCCATGAAATATAAACCAAATATCTGTTTCTGAATTTCCTATATTGCTATTAATTTTGGTCTTAAATTGATAGATAACTGTTCCACAGAAAATGGTAAGTATATTTTATTCTTCCTCCATTAGAAAATTAGAGTAGTGGATCTGGTGAATGAGAGCATCACCATTTACTAAAATATACATGGACAGAAGTATCAACAAAGAGATTCTCTAGGATATTTTTAAAAAATCTTATGCCACATTTATTGGTAAACAGGAAAGGAATTTCATGTACAGTTTTAAACATCTTTTGTCACTCAATATTTTCTACCCAGTATGGTAATGTGCAGTTTTAAAAATATTGAAGGTTTTAAATCATAAAATAATTAACTTTGGGGGCATGAAAATCTCTGTAAAATATAAAAAGAATTTTTAAACACTATATTCTTAGAATTACTGTGTTGTAAAATGCTGTCAATACAAAGTGCAGCAATAACTGAAGCTAAAAAATTCTTCACACTTAAAAAATTCTAGAATATATTATTTTATACTAACATTTATAAATAGTACTTATTAAAATGTGCACAACATAGTCAAAGCTGTAGCTTACAGGAAAATGGTGCTATATTGTTTTTTTTAAAAGATTTTATTATTTATTTGATAGAGCAGGAGCTGAGGGAGGGGCAGAGGGAGAGGCAGACTCCCCACTGAGCAGGGACCCTAATGTGGGGCTTGATCCCAGGACCCTGGGATCATGACCTGAGCCAAAGGCAGATGCTTAACTGACTGAACTACCCAGGCACCCCAAAATGATTTTCTTGAAAAACATTTCCTTTAAGGTGCACCTGGTTGACTCAGTTGGGTGCCTGACTCTTGGTTTCGGCTCAGGTCATGATCTCAAGTTTGTGGGATCGAGTTCCATGTTGGGCTTTACACTCAGTCTACTTGAGATTCTGTCTTTCTCTCTGCCCCTCCCCCTTCTTTTGCTCTCTCAAGTAAATCTTTCTTAAAAATTTCATTTAAATACAGTATTTAGTTATTCAATAAATATTAATTGAGCATCTATTAGGTGTCATGCACTATTGTAAGTGATGCAGATGTAGTGTTTAACTAAACCAAAATTCCTGCTTTCGTTGCATGCTTACATTCTAGAAGAAAAACAAATACAAAGTAAATATGCCAGATGGAGTATCGGTGTATTCGGTTGCTGTGTTTAGTTACTAGGGCTACTATAACAAAGTACCATAAAGTGGGCAGTTTACACAACAGATTTATTTTCTCACAAATCGGAAAGCTAGAAGTCAGAGATCCAGGAGTTGGCAGAGTTGGTTTCTTCTGAGAAGAATGCCACTGGTTTGCAGATAGTCCCCATCTCCTCATGTCTTCATGTGGTCTTTCCTCCAGTGCATGGAGGAAATGTGTGTTCTAATCTCCTCTTCCTTTGTGGACACCAATCTTAATGTATCAGGGCCCACCCTAATGACCATATTTTGCTTTAATCACCTCTTCAAATGCCCTATTGTTGTGGAGTGAACTGGGGAGACTCCGTGCCCTGGGGCCTCAACCCATCCAGACCTGAAAAAGTCACCAAAAGTTCTTGGTCTCATCAGGAGAAGGAATTCAAGGACAGACACACAGCATAGCAGATAAGTAATGGAAGTGGGAAAGTTTATTAAAGCGAAAAGTACACTCTCAAGATGTGAGAGGAGAGAGAGAGAAAGACCTGTGTGCCCTGGGGGTTGGGTTTGATTTCTATCTTTAATAGATAGTTGTTAACTAGGGGGTGGAACAGTTATTACCTGGGACAGGAAGCCGGTTTCTCACTTTTTCTTTCTAATTCGGTCAGAAGTTTCCTGTCGTGGCATCCTCCATCCTGGATCTCAGGGTTTTTTGTTTGTTTGTTTGTTTGTTTGTTTTTGTTTTTGTCAGGTTTGAGCTGGCTTTTTGTGAGTGCTGCCAGGACAGGTCTCTGACTTTCCCTGATAGCCAGACCTCCTCGTTGTTGTCATCCAGGTATCCTATTAGAACCTAACTAACTGCTGACTCTGTCTCCAATACAATCACAGTATGAGATTCTGAGGGTTAGGGGTTCAACATATTTGGGGAGACATAATTCAGACCATAACAATCTATATATTGCTGTGGTAACAAATTAACCCCCAAAGCTCATTGGTTTAACACAACATAGTTTATTCTTCACCCATGCAAAATCCACTGAGCCAGGCAACTTCCCAGGATAGCTGCCTGATGAGGCAATTCAGGCTGATTCAGGTTATTTCCATTGCATGGTTTTGCCAAGGCAACATTTGTTCTCTGAGATTGTTGCAGCAGGGGAGAGAGGGCTTTTGAATGACTTTGTCTAGAAGTGCATATACATTCTGTTTATAGTCTGTTGGTTAGAGCTAGTCAAATGGCTTTTCCCAGTTGAGTTATGGGGGTGAGAATAGATATTTAATGAGCTCTAAATGTCTCTGCCACAGATGCTATTAAGTGCTAAGAACAAAAACCAGGCACAATAGGGTGTTTATAAAACAACTGTTTTAGAAAGGGTGGTCAAAGACCTTCACTATGAGAAAGTGACATTTAAGTAGAGTCACAAAGGAATTGAGGAAATGGGAGAAAGCATTCTATGCCTGAGGAAACCAAGAAATAGCAAGGAAGCCTGGTAACGAGCAAAGCAAGTAAGAGGACAACAGAAAATAAGGGAGGACTTCATAGGCATGAAATTTGGATTTTATTCTGAACTGGAATAATATTGGAGGTATACATAATTTGACTTAAGTTTTAAAAAAATCACTCTGGTGATTGTATGGAGAAAAGATTGTAGGGGACATGGATGGAAGTCAGGAGACAGATACAGTAACCATCCATGTAGGAAATCACAGGCTGGACTAGGATGTAGCACTCTCCTGGATGGTTTTTACCCTTCTCTCCTGAAACCACCAGCACCCCTCTCCCTGTCTTCACTCTCAACTTCTTATTTTACTAAACTAGGAACAATTGGAAAAGAGATTCTTTTTTTAAAGATTATTTATTTTTTTTTTAAATTTATTTTTAATTGGTGTTCTATTGGCCAACATATAGAATAACACCCAGTGCTCATCCCATCAAGTGCCCCCCTCAGTGCCCACCACCCATTCACCCCCACCCCCCGCCCTTCTCCCCTTCCACCACCCCTAGTTCATTTCCCAGAGTTAGGAGTCTCTCATGTTCTGTCTCCCTTTCTGGTATTTCCCACTCATTTTTCTCCTTTCCCCTTTATTCCCTTTCACTATATTTTATATCCCCCAAATGAATGAGACCATATAATGTTTGTCCTTCTCCGATTGACTTATTTCACTCAGCATAATACCTTATTGAGAGAGAGAGAGAGAGAGCATGTGTGAGTAGGGGGAAGGACAAAGGGAGAGGGAAAATCTTCTGCAGACTCCACACTGAGCAAAGCCCCACGTGGAGCCTGATCCCAGGACCCTGAGATCATGACTAGGGTTGAAATCAAGAGTCAGATGTTTAACTGACTGAGCCACCCAGGCGCCCCTGGAAAAGAGATTCTATATGCATCTAACAACAAATATAACCAAGCTATCTGTCTGTGCCTTCCCACTCCCCTTGGTCATCTATCTATGGATGACCCTTCCAGCCAACTCCAGAATTTCCTTCCTACAGTTGTCATTCTTCTGCATTGGTATTTTCTTATCACTGGACCATTTTTATTAGTGTATAAATATTTAAACAGAAAATCTTAACTCTCCCCCCCGTCTCTTGCCTGCTGTTGTCCCATTCCCCTGCTTGTCTTTGCAGCAAAAGGAAATCTGCTTCCTGTCACCATTTACTATCTCTGAAATAAGGCTTGTATCCCTGCCACTTTATCTTAGTTGCTCTGTTCTCAAGTTCTCCACTCCTAAATGCAAAGGTCAGTCCTCATTTTACTTAACTTCTCAGCAAATGAAATGACACACTGAGGCACTTTTTCCTTCTTCCTAAACATTTTTCTTCACTTAGCTTTTAGGATTCCTCTATTTCATTTCTCTTACCTCTGGCTGCTCCTGCTATGTTTCCTTTGCTAATCTTCCTATCCCCAAAGTGCTATATGAGCAGGCTTTGGATGTTTTTTCTCCCCTGTAGTTACACAATTAATATTCTTGGTCAGCAACTTTCAGTGATTTTCAAACTGTAGGACCATACTGTTACTTGGTTAAAAAATCAGTTGAGTTGGGAGAAGTTTTAAAAATGGAACAGAATAAAGTGGAAAAGAATGGAGATAGTGAATTATAGGGAAGTTAGGTTTGCTGCTTGAAACTTTTAAGTAATCTACATGTATTTGGTCGGTATGGAAAATGTATTTTGTATCCTGGGTTGAGATAAGAAGGTATGAAAGTTACTGCTTCGTGTGATGTCATTCAGTCTTGTGGCTTTAAATACCACCGACCAATCAATTTATATCTCCCTATCTCTCTCCAGAATTCCAGTGTCTTCTGTGCAGTTGCTAACTGTACATCTCTATTTGGATGACTAATAGGCATGTCAAATTTAGCACGTCCAAAATCAAATTCTTGGTTTTTTTTTTCTCCCAGGATGCACATATCCTTTGTTGACTTTCCAAATAAAAGTCAGTTATTTTACCAGCAAAAATTATTTTATTCGTGAATAGCAGAGAATTGCAACCTTAGGGTAGTCTAACACAAGAGAGGAACGTTATGTTATGGAGATGAAGGAAGAAGTTGGGAGTGGTTGTTTTGAACAAAAGTCCATTAGAGAAAAGCAAGAATTTGGGTGAGATGAGGGTTTCTCATTGGCCAAATTGCTGGGATAGTCAATTTATTACAGGAGATGCACTCACTGTACATCTTTTCCTATTGGGACCTGTAATTGATAATTCTTCCAGTACTTGATGACAAGTGGTATGGCACAAGAGCTCCCCCTGCTGGTCTCCCAACTCCATTTTCGTGACGTTTCTCTTTATTTTCACACCTTTCTCCATCTAAGTAAATGACAGTTCCATCCTTTTGGTTGTACAGGCCAAAAACCTTGGAGTCATCCTGCACTCTGTTCTTTTACATATACCTCTAATCAATCTGGATATTCTATTGGCTCTACTTTTGAGATATACCAAACACTATGTGAAGCAAAACTGTCATTTAGCATAGCACAGGAAGGCCAAAAGCAAGATAGAATAAACAGATACGGTGAAACCACTTTTTTGTTTGTTTGTTTGTTAATAAAAAGGAAAAGTCATTCAGACTTGGAATCAGGAGACATAAATTCAAGGCTGGCTCTACCACATCATAGCTTTGTAGCCTTAGCAGGTTATAATTCACCTCTTTCTCTCTTTGCAAGTCATCACTCTAGTTAGAGATCCCTGGTATATACCCACTGTGTTAGATAATATGCTGTTTGGAGTCATATATGAGTATAGTACATCTTATCCTACGTACCAGTGCATTTTGTTTGCAATGAAACCCTAACTGACAAACTAGATATGTTCAGCCATTTGGTGGTGACTTCTTTCTTTCCCACAAACTCTAGGAGAGGGTAGGCAATTTTTCTATGTGGGCTGAAGCAGTGGACAGATAGTATATGAGGAGTCCCCATCACCACAAATAGGATGTGGAATTTGACTTGCTGCCATAAGGCCGATGTTCCCTTTGAAGTGAAGACCAGGTCACCCATTAGCAATTCTCTTATTGGTAGTCTTCCATTCTAAATGCAAAATTTCTTTGTTTCCTTGCTGGCAATGCTCAACTCCAGTCCAGGTGGCTGAGAATCCAGGCCCAGGACCTGAACACTTTGAAATTGTCAGCTGCCTTTTCCTCAGGACTCTGACCTTCTATATCAGTACTCTCTTGCCAAAGGTCAAATATGGTTAACGTTGAGCACTTAAAGTACTAGCATTATTTCACTTCATAACTATTCAGTAGATACTTTCTTTTAGGTAGATGAAGAGGTTCAGAAAGGTTTAAGTAAACTGCCTACATAGAAATGGCCTACAGAGAAATGATTCATCCTAGCATTGTCTCCATGAGTACTCCCTAACTTACAGATCCCTCTGGATGTGTGAGGGGTCTTTGCCACGTCTTAGGGATTCATAAGCCACAGGTTAGCCAACTGTTTTTGCTTCTCAGGCATGGCGTAGGCATAAGGTATATCAGTGAAAGATATTATTTCTCCTTTCATGGAACTTCTGCTGCCAGAAGCAGCAGAAAAAGTCAAGCAGGTTGTGGCAACTGGCCTTGTAACCTATTTTCTGTAGGAAGAGATGAGTATGGAGAAAATTTCATGACTGTGTTTTCTCCTTTTTGTTTTTTTTTTTAATTTTTATTTATGATAGTCACACACAGAGAGAATGAGAGAGAGAGGCAGAGACACAGGCAGAGGGAGAAGCAGGCTCCATGCAGCGGGAGCCCGACGTGGGATTCGATCCCGGGTCTCCAGGATCGCGCCCTGGGCCAAAGGCAGGCGCCAAACCGCTGCGCCACCCAGGGATCCCTGTTTTCTCCTTTTTGTAATGTTGTGTTTTAGATGTGTTAATGTAGAGGATGCTTGACCTTGCACTGACCTGAAGGGTATTTTGAGCACACTCTTGACCCTGTCAATTTGCTCTTAGCCATGTATGCAAAGTGATCAGGATTGTGTGGAGGAATTAATTATGCGGTAGATCACTTCTGGGCAACAGAACAATTCTGTACTATTTGAAGGTAGTTGCTCACAATTCACTCATGAATTTACTAAGAAATAGTACAAATTATTAGTCTTACGAAATTTGTCATGAATATTATGGGAGAAATTGGCAGTGGCTGAAACTTCTGTAAAGTCTGATGTAGGAAAAAGATTTGGTAGAAATAATTGCTAAAAACAAGTATCAGCTATAATCAGGAAAGTTTGGTGTGGACAAAAGGTGAATGCTGAATCACACACTTACTTAGATGTATTTACATATACAAGGACTAGTTCTTATGAAAATTATAAAAAAATATGATTTAAAAGTTGTAAGTTGGGATCCCTGGGTGGCGCAGCGGTTTGGCGCCTGCCTTTGGCCCAGGGCGCGATCCTGGAGACCCGGGATCGAATCCCACATCAGGCTCCCGGTGCATGGAGCCTGCTTCTCCCTCTGCCTGTGTCTCTGCCTCTCTCTCTCTCTCTCTCTCTCTCTCTGACTATCATAAATAAATAAAAATTAAAAAAAAAAGTTGGAAGTGCCACAGGCCTTCCTCACATCCATTCTATAATAGGATAGGCTGTAGAATAGCCATGGACTCCAGAGAGCGAAAGCAAACACAAGGGTCCCTTAAGGTAAACAAACGCTTTGCCTTTGCTAGCGTAGGTAAGCAATGATTTCCATTTTTTCCTCCAAGTTTAACATCAGAATACTTGGCCGAATTCCCTCGTCCTGGCAAAGCGCTAACCACACAGCGGTCAAGGCCCGGAGTCACAAGGGGATGGAAGCGGAGCCGTGGGAGGCCCCCCGTCCGCCCCCGACCGCCCCCGACCGCCGGGGCCCGGGGGAAGGATCGCGCCGCCGCGGCCCGCCCCTCGGCGCGCCGTCGTTGCCCGGCAACAGCACAACGCCCCTCGCCCGCCCCGGGAGGACACGTGACGCACGTGTCACGTGAGGAGACGGTGGCGTCCTCCCGCCCGGGGGTGTAAACAGGCCCGGTGGCGGCGGAGCTGCGGCCCTGCGGCGTCCTGGTGTCCGGCATGCTTCGGGCGGGCCGGGTCGGCCCATCCGGGAGCTCAGCGCCCACCTGAGGTAACTCCTGCGGCCTCGGGACCGGCGGAGGTCGCGCCGCTGCCCGCAGCGGACTAGGCCGGCTGAGCCCCGGCCCCGGCAGGGGGTGTGGCTGCCGGCGGTGCAGTCCGCGACAGGTGGGCTGGGCGGGGCGGGGCGGGGGCGGCCGCCGAGGCCGGGGCTCCGTAGCGCCCTGGGTCCCCGCCCCGGCGTGGAGCCGGCCGAAAGGCGGCGGCGATCCCGGGCCGTGGGCTCTTCCGCCCCGGCTGCTCGAGGCTGCCCCTGGGGCCCGGCCAAGCCGGGGGCCGCAGGATCCGCCGGGAGCTGAAGGCCTCGGGCTGCCCGCCGGGAGTCCCGGGTGAAGTCCGGCCCTTGAGGGCCGTGAGACCTTGAGCAAGTCAGCCTCGCGCTAGCCCGGGTTTCCACACCTGTGCTGAATGTCTGGACTAGGTGATCCCTGAGGACCTTCCACCCCTGACGTGCGTGATCTCGACAGAAACCTGCATAACCTGCGTACTTTGGAAGCTGCCAGAGGGGAAGCTTAGGTAGATATTTGTCTTTTAATTGCTAAGTTCCTGTTTGTCTTTAGATTTTTCATCTGACACGATTTGGATTCATGTTCACCTGGGTAAAGTTTTTAGTAGAAAACGTATTACCTACTAGGTCGTCATGGTTTATGTTGCTGCCTTTTCCCCCAGGCCTTTCTGACGCAACTAAACCTTTCTTAGAACCTCTCTGGAAGCCTCAGTTACGGAAAGGAGGGCGGGGGGTGTGTGCCCGAGTGGCTCAGTGGGTTAAGTGTCTGCCTTCGGCTCAGTTATGATCCCAGGATCCGAGGATGGAGCTCCCACATCAGACTCCCTGCTCAGCGGGGAGGCTGCGGCTCCCTCTCTCTGCCCCTCCCCCGCTTGTGCTCTCTCGCTCGCTCTCAAATAAAGAAATAAAATCTTAAAAAAAAAAAAAAGATAAAATCGAAACCTTTGTCTGCTTTACTGTCTTCCTGTTCCACTGCAATACTTCTGAAGGCCTCCAGGGATCACAGGTTGAGAAGCACTGCTGAGGAAGGGTTCTGTGTTTGTTAATTTGACAGGGTCTGGAAGATGAGTCTTTTGCCTACATGGAGTTTTCCATTATTTTTCCTTCAATTTTGTTTGACCCTGTGTCATGCAATTAGAGAGACAATTAGTATATTCTGCACATAGACTTGGAAAAGGCCCCAAATTTCCAATGGACCTTTATCTTTCCATCTTTTCATTTCTTGCGCTCCAGGCCCAGGGAAAGTAAGTGTATATTTATAAGAGTTGTACCTGATGCTCATTGCTGGCTCAAGTACAGAATGGGAGTGGAAGACTTTGTGCAGGACTTTTATTTAGACCCAACTGAATGGACTAGGACATTTCTTCGGAAAAATATAAAAGTTGAGAGAATACATGACCCAAAGTCTTTACTTACAGTCATGGAATGATTTGAACAAATTACAAATTTTGAAACCCTGGATTTTGAGAGAACTGGGTTTTAGGAGAAAAAGAGGTCCTGTTTCATATAGTGAGTGAACGTATAAACAATATGAAGTAGTAGTCTGTAGACCAAAAATTATCAGGATGATTTTTTAAGTTAAGAGAAATGCTTAGTTTTCTGGTTAGTTGTTCTCGAAGAAAGGATTTACTGAAATCTGAAGTTTGATATTGAAAGAGAAAAACTGTAGCCTTTTAAAGCTTGTCCACTTTGGTGCTTCTGTGAGAGGAGTCAGCATTGGAGGTTGAATAGACTATGAATGGAACCCAAGGAGACCTAGTGAAATATGTTTTTTTGTTTTCAAAGTAAACTCACTTCCTTAATCTTTGATGTGGGTTTAGGTAAGTCACTTCTTTCTTTAGGTCTTAGTTTCGGCTACAAAGTGAGGAAATTGAATTGATTACTGCTCCATTTTTTTTTTTGGCTTTAGTTATGGTTGCAAGATAAAATACAGATAACCTAGTTGAAATTTGAATTTCAGATTAACCGTGAAAAAGTTTTTAGTATAAATATTGCATAAGGTATGCATTACTAAAAAAAAATCCATTGTTTATCTGAAATTTAAGTTTAACTGGGCTTACTGTATTTTTATTTGCTAAATCTGGCAAACCTTCAACATTTTTGTCTCCTTTATTTTATTTTATTTTATTTTATTTTATTTTATTTATTTATTTATTTATTTATTTATTTATTTATTTATTTATTTATTTATTGGAGTTCAATTTGCCAACATATAGCATAACACCCAGTGCTCATCCCATCAAGTGCCCCCCTCAGTGCCGGTCACTCAGTCACCCCCCGCCCCCCGCCCACCTCCATTTCCACCACCCCTTGTTCCTTTCCCAGAGTTAGGAGTCTCTCATGTTTGTCTCCCTTTCTGATATTTCTCACTCATTTTTTCTCCTTTCCTCTTTGTTCCCTTTCACTATTTTTGTCTCCTTTAAATTAGCTCCAGGAAGAAATTACAGATGCATACACAGGAATGGATTGGTTCAACCAGTTATGACTCCCTGTTTATTATCAGCCATAGTGGCTAGCTCTTGAACAGCTCTGTTTCACTTGTCCCCCCGTGAAGCAGTTCTTTTTCTGCCGTAAGCACATAATGTTTAGGTTCATACTCTTGGTGGTAAACAATTTATATTTTTAATAAAAATTTTTAAAGAATTTTTATTTATTTATTTTAGAGAGGGAGAGAGCTTGAGCAAGCACAGGGGTAAGGAGTAGCAGAGGAGAGGGAGAGAAAGAGACTTAAGCAGACTCCAGTTGAGCGTGGAGCCTGACTTGGGGCTTCATCTCATGATCCTGAGATCAGAACCTGAGCTGAGACTAAGAGTTGGATGCTCAACAATCTGTGCCACCAAAGTGCCCTGGTAAACAGTTTAAATATCTGAAAGCAAAAAAAAAAAAAAAAAAAAAAAAGTTGCTAAAATTTCTAAATGTAACAAGTTTGAGACATGAAATGGCATGTACTATTTTTTTTTTCTATGAAAGCTACAACTCTACCTGTCCTCCAGTTATATGACTGACTTCAAGACATGTTCTAAGGCAGTGGACTGTACTGGTGGTGAATAATCTCTCTGGAAGTTATTATGCCTTTGATTTGGCCGCCTGTGGACATGGAAAATAATCAGTGTATGCTCTATAAACATTATATATATATTTAAGATTTTATTTATTTATTCGTGAGAGACACTGAGAGAGGCAGAGACACAGGCAGAGGGAGAAGCAGGCTCCTCACAGGGAGCCTGATGTGAGACTTGATCCCCAGACCCTGGATCACACCCTGAGCCGAAGGCAGATGCTCAACTGCTGAGCCACCCAGGCATCCCAACATTTTACATTTTATATTTTAACCAACTATTAATCTTGTATTTGCTATGTCTTGAAGAGTTTCAATGTTGAAATTCTTTTTCAAGGAGTATAATTATTTAATTCCTCAGTTTTTGAGAGTTTTAAAGAAAACCCAGGCCAAATCTTTACTCACTTCTCTCTGAAACTCCTGAATTTTCAAATTCATTTATTCAATATAAATGAAACTCAAAAACTGAGAGCCTTCTATGAGTCAGGCTGATAGAATCAGTATTCTAGACCTTTAGGTACTTATCTTTGACAGAGGAGTTAAATCACATGCATTCTAGGCATAATGTGATAAGGGCCTTGAGGTAATCCAAATACAGTGGAAATTGAGAGGAGAAGAGCCCATCAAGTTGATAGCTTGAGTGGCAGAACCTCCTAGAGGAGGTAGTAGTTAAACCAGATCATGGGGATCCCTGGGTGGCGCAGCGGTTTAGCTCCTGACTTTGGCCCAGGGCGCGATCCTGGAGACCTGGGATTGAATCCCACATCGGGCTCCCGGTGCATGGAGCCTGCTTCTCCCTCTGCCTAGGTCTCTGCCTCTCTCTCTCTCTGTGTGACTATCATAAATAAGTAAAAAACAATTAAAAGAAATAAACCAGATCATGGTTGAGAAGACAGGCTTATAGAAAGGGAGAAGCAGGAAAAGGCAGGGAATCCCTCTTCTCAGTTTTACAAAGCATTACACTTTGTTGGGTTAAAAATAATGGATAATATTGTTTATATGTGGTTTTTGGTTCACTATGATACTCATTTGCATTAAGTATATTGGAATTACAGAGATCTTTATATATCAGTGTAGCTCCCTGAAAAATTTGTTTATGAAATATATCACACATGCAAAAATGTATTATTTGCATATATAAACTCAAAAATCAGAATATTATCACACCATTGAAATCTTTGTGCCCTTCCTGACTAGACACCCCCTTCCTTCCCTTCAGAAGTAACCACCTTACTGAATTCTATCATTTCTTTGCTTTTCTTCATGAACTTATTTTAGTATGTACACTCCCCCCACCCCAAACAGTTTACTTTTGTATGTTTTTGAACTTTCTGTAAATGGCATCATACTATGCAGATTTTTTTCTATGACTTTTCCACTTAGGTTACTACATTTCATTCATGTTTTCCCTCCCCCCACAAGGTCCACCCATGTTAGTTTTTACCAAGTGTAAGGATTTCACTGAGGTAAACACCTAGGATTGGAGTTGGTGCTTGTAGGTTATGGGCATCTATAATTTTCTAAATATTGCAAGTTACCTTACATTGTAGTGCTGTTTTGGTTGCCTCCCCTCAGTGTTTAAGAGTTTCTGTTGATATCCTGTCTACATGCTCTCTTTGTTGTTTGATATGAGCAAATCATATCTACTAATGAAAGTCAAGTATCCAGAGTATGTAAAGAAGTCTTACACCTCAACAAAAAAACCTTATTTTAAAAACAAAGGATTTGAATAGATATTTCTTCAGACAAGACATATGAGTGGCCAGTAAACACCTGAAAAGAAGCTTGATCTCATTAGCCACCAGGGAAATGTAAATCAGTACTGCAGTGAAATACCATGTCATACCCACAGGGATGGCTATAATCAAAAGACAGATAATCACAACTGTTGCAGATAGTGGAGAAATTGGAATCTTCATACACTATTATTGAGAATGTAAAGTGATGCAGCTGCTTTGGGAAACAGTCTGGTACTTCCTCAAATAGCTGAACATAGGGATAGCAAATGACACAGCAATTCCCAGGTTTATACCCAAAGAAAAATTAAAATATATATTCACAACAACTTATATGCAGATGTTCACAGCATCAGTATTCATAATAGCCCAAAAGTAGAAACAACTTAAATGTATACAGGTTGGCAAATGGATATAAATAAAATGTGGTTTATATATATACAGTAGAATATTACTCAGCCATAAAGTATGAAGTACAGATTCATGCTACAACATAGATGAACCTTGAAAAGGTGATACTAAATGATAAAAGTCACAGAAGGCCACGTATTATATGGTTATGTTTACACAGAATGTCTGTCTAGAATATACAAATCTATAGAGTCAGAAAATAGATCAAGTGATTGCCTAGTGCTGGGAATTGGGCTGTGGGTAGACAGGAGAATTGATAATGAGTAATGGTTTTTTTTGTTTGTTTGTTTTTGTTTGTTTGTTTGTTTGTTTTTTTTTTTTTTTTAGGATGGTGAATGTCCTAAAATTGATTGTGTGGTGGTTGCACAATTCTGTGAATTGTACGCTTGAAAAAGTCATTGGTGGAAGGGAGGATATTTGATTTTAAAAATGAAGACATGTTTAAAATGTTTTAAAGATTCTCTTTGTCCTTTATTTTTCTTATCTTTTAAAAAATGTAAAAGATGTATATTTATTAACATACGAAGTTATTGGAAATATTGTTATATCAAGAAAATCAGGCCATAGAAGTTTCCTTCTATTTTTTTTAGAAGTTTCCTTCTAAATGTTTTATGGTTTTAGCTCTTATATTTAGGTCTATGACCTATTTTTAGGGGTTAATAGCATATGTTGTAGGAGGTAGGAATCTAGGTTCCTTTATGAATACATGGTTGCTTAGTTATCATTTGTTGAAAAGATTATCCTTTTCCTATTAAATTTCTTGTTTTTTATGTGTGCTTTTTGCCCATTGCATTATCTTGCCATTTTATGTTGGAAATCAACTGGTGATATATATATGGATCTGTTTCTGGACTCACTATTCTATTAAGTTCTGTCCTTTTATCAGTACTGTACTGCCTTTCTTACTGTAGCTTTATGTGTGGTTTGAAATCAGTTAGTATAAATCCTTTACCTTTGTTCTTTATTTTCAAAGATTTGTTTCAAAGAACTATTTTTAATTTTGTAGTGTACATGTCATATACATATTTTGTCAAGTTTGTATCTTAATGTTTTATATTTTTTGATGTTATGGGATTGTAATGTAAATGGGATTAAAAATAATTTTCCACTTATTCATTGCTAATATACAGAAGTACAGTTGGTTTTGTTGGTATATTACCTTTGTATTTGGCAGCCTTTATAAATTTACATACTATTTCTAGTAGTCTTTTGGTTACTTTTTAAGAATTTTCTATATATGCAGTCACTGAATAAAGACAGTTTTACTTCTTCCTTTCCAATCCGTATGCCATTTCTTTGTCCCTTCTTGCCTGCCTTCTTTCTTTCCTTTTTCATTTCTTTTCTTTGGCTTATTACATTTGCTAGGACCTCAAATCCAACATTATGATAGAAGTGGTAAGCAGACTCTCATGTTTTTTTTTTTTTTTTTTTTAATTTTTATTTATTTATGATAGTCACAGAGAGAGAGAGAGAGGCAGAGACACAGGCAGAGGGAGAAGCAGGCTCCATGCACCGGGAGCCTGATGTGGGACTCGATCCTGGGTCTCCAGGATCGCGCCCTGGGCCAAAGGCAGGCGCCAAACCGCTGCGCCACCCAGGGATCCCTCATGTTTTATTCCCAGTCTGAGGGAGAAAACATTGAGTCTTATGAATGATACAAAAAGCAGTAATTATAAAAATTTTTATTTTATTATTTTTAAAGATTTTGTTTATTCATTAGAGACACACAGAGAGAGGCAGAGACATAGGCAGAGGGAGAAGGAGCTTGATGTGGGACTCGATCCCAGGATCACGACCTGAGCCAAAGGCAGATGCTCAACCACTGAGCCACCCAAGTGCCCCTATAAAAATTTTTAAACGTTAAATCAGACCTAATAAAATTTAAAAACTTCTGCATTTTAAAAGACACTGCTAAGGGGGATCCCTGGGTGGCTCAGCGGTTTGGCGCCTGCCTTTGGCTCAGGGCGCGATCCTGGAGTCCCAGGATTGAGTCCCGCGTCCGGCTCCCGGCATGGAGTCTGCTTCTCCCTCCTCCTGTGTCTCTGCCCCTCTCTCTCTCTCTTTCTCTATGTCTATCATAAGTAAATTAAAAAAAAATCTTTAAAAGACACTGCTAAGGAAAATAAAAGATTTGCTAGAGAATGGGAGCAAATATTTGCCATTCATACATCTGGCATAGGACTTTTATCCAGTATATATGAGGAACCTCTATAAATCATTAATAAGGCAGACAATCCAAATTATAAAATTGGTAAAAGATTTGGGCAGAGGGCAGCCCAGGTGGCTCAGCGGTTTAGCACCGCCTTCAGCCCAGGGCGTGATCCTGGAGACCCAGGATCAAGTCCCACGTCGGGCTCCCGGCATGGAGCCTGCTCCTCCCTCTGCCTGTGTCTCTGCCTCTCTCTCTCTCTCTCTCTCTGTCTCTCTCATGGATAAATAAATACAATCTTTAAAAAAAAAGATTTGAGCAGAGATGTCACAAAAGAAGATACTTAAATTCACAATAGGCATATTTAAAGTTCTCAATATGTTCAGTCATTAGGGAAATGCAAATCAAAATTATAAACAACTCTTTGCTTATGAGAATGGTTACAATTGAAGAGATTGATGATACCAAGGGTTGGTGAAGGTATAGAGTGACCAGAACATACATGAATTACTAGTAAGAGTGTATAATGATACAGGCACTTTGGAAAACAGTGTGGCAGTTTCCTGTTAACTTCTACATTTATGGGATGACCAGCAGTTCTTCTCCTGGTTATAAAATAAAATGTGACATCACAAATGACTTAGACCCCAATGTTCAGAGATCAAAACTGGAATAGTCCAAATGTTTATCAATAATTACACAAGGAACAGTATTCCACAGTAAAGGGAACTACTGATAATATCATGGCATGAAATTGAAAAACATTTTGCTGAGCAAAAGAAGACACAGGAGAGTACATACTGTATAATTCCATTTGATTTATCTTAGAGCCAACAAAACTAATCTATAATAAAGCAGATTAGTAATTACCTAGGTGGGAGTGGGAGGAATTGACTGCAGAGGAGCAAGAGGAAATTTTTTGCAGTGATAGAAATGTTCTGTCTGAATTTTAAGTGGTTAGTGGTTATACTGCATATATTTTTGTCAAAACTTTTCCAATATTACACTTAAAATGAGTGTATTTTATGTAAATTGTGGACTCAGTACAGCTAATTTTAAAAAGCAAGTGTGTAAATAGCATTTATACAATAAGCGCATATGTGTTGTAATTTTATGTAAAAATTTTAAATGTATGTATACATACATGAATAACAAATGTCCAGAAGGATAGTCAGTAAATTGTTACTGATTGTGTCTAGATGGTGGGATTTTAGGTGATTTTTTTAAAAAAAATGATTGGACTTTCATATATTATTTGAATTATTTTTCTCATGAACATGTCTTGACAAAAGGAAAAAAAATTGTTACCTGGAAGTTTTATTTCTAGATGTTTTCATATTTTAGATATTGAATAAGCATTATAATAATTATGAAATATGTCTAGAACTTAAATGCTATTAGTCTGTAATCACCACGAATTGGGAACAAAATCTTACATTATCTTTAGTGCCCCTGGTCCCCATCTCACCCCATCTTTTTACCTCCCCACAGACATACTAATGCCCTAAATTTATGTTTGTTATTTCCTTGTTATTTTTCATAGTTTTATCATATTTGCCTCTTTAAGCTATGTTCTTTCAGTCTTCACAGTGTTGAACTTAATAACTAGAATCACAGTGTGTGGATACTTTCATCACTTGCTTTTGTATCCCACATAATATGAGACTTGAGACTGACCCGTATTTCTGTAGGTGGCTGTAGTTCATGGATACATCACTGTTGTGTTGCATTACATTATATGAATATTCCATAATTTGATCTTTGTACTCTTGGTGAATGATTGGATTGTTAATTTTTTTCTGTTATTAGCAGTGGTTATGTGAACTTTTTTTGAAGTTTATTTATTATTTTTGGTAATCTCTGCATCCAATATGGGGCTTGAACTCATGACCCTGAGATCAAGATCTGAGCTGAGATCAAGAATTGGATGCTTAACCGACTAAGCTACCCAGGCACCCTTGATTTTTCTCATTTATAACAGTGTTGAAGTGCCTGTTTTCATATGTATGTTTCTGAACATTCGTGAAGTATTAGTACCGTATAGAGTCCTAAAAGTGGAATTGTCTGGTCAGATGAGATTTAAATTGTATAGTGGCAATTGTTGCCCAAATGTTTATTTCAATCTATACTTCCCCTAATGTGTAGATACCGTTTTTTTCCATTCCCTTGCCCATATTATGTTACCAATCTCTATATTTTTTGTATTTTAAAATTAATGTTTAAGTTTTCATCAAAATATTTGGATAGTGTTTAAAAATAATGAACACAAAGGGTTTATAATGAACACAGAGGCAACTTCTGTTTTCTTATTTCTATGGTAGTTTACCTCCATAGTTCTAAACTTAATGCTTATACATATTATTGATTTACCAGTTTTAGATTTTGCATTCCTTTCGTGTTATGTGGATTTGGGCATCTTAAATTCCTCACTTACCTTTACTTCATTCCAGCTGTGATTATAGCTCTATTCTAACTGAAATAGTAGTCAGTGACCACTTGAACTTAATTGTTCTACAGAGCCAAGTAGTAGTGTGTGACTACTTTTTTCTAATGTTTTTTTTAAATAATAAATTTATTTTTTATTGGTGTTCAATTTGCCAACATACAGAATAACACCTAGTGCTCATCCCATCAAGTGCCCCCCCTCAGTGCCTGCCACTCAGTCACCCCCACCGCCTGCCCTCCTCCCCTTCCACCACCCCTAGTTCGTTTCCCAGAGTTAGGAGTCTTCCATGTTCTGTCTCCCTTTCTGATATTTCCTACCCATTTCTTCTCCCTTCCTTTATATTCCCTTTCACTATTATTTATATTCCCCAAATGAATGAGAACATATAATGTTTGTCCTTCTCTGATTGATTTATTTCACTCAGCATAATACCCTCCAGTTCTATCCATGTCGAAGCAAATGGTGGGTATTTGTCATTTCTAATGGCTGAGTAATATTCCATTGTATACATAAACCACATCTTCTTTATCCATTCATCTTTTGATGGTCTAATGTATCTTTTTAAAGTTACCTTGTGTTTTTTTTTTTAAAGATTTTATTTATTTATTCATGACAGAGAGAGAGAATGGCAGAGACACAGGCAGAGGGAGAAGCAGGCTCCATGCAGGGAGCCCGACTCGATCCTGGGTCTCCAGGATCACACCCCAGGCTGAAGGCGGCGCTAAACCGCTGGGCCACGGGGCTGCCCAGTTACCTCATTTTTTTTAAGTGACGTAACTTTTCATACACATATTCTTAAAATTTTTTTTACTAGATGCTCTCTTATATCATCTATAGTATCTTTTCTATCAATCTCTATAATTTTCTGGAGGTCTTTCCTCCTAGAGCCTTCCATCATCCTGCTTTAATGTGAGCCTGAATTCTCTAGGCTCACTGCTCAGTCACTATGTGGGAGACCTTTATCCTGGCTAGTTTCCCCAGAGAATCGTCTATTCTCTCCTTGCGTATTAGTCTTGGTAATTTAAGCTCTTGCTCCTCAAAGTGTATTCCATAAACCAGCCACATTAGTATTATCTTGGAGCTTGTTAGAAAAGTAGAATCTCAGGCTGCATCCCAGATCTGCTACATCAGAACAAGATGATTCATATGCACCAAAAATTTTGAGAGCCTGGTGCTGTGCTATACCATGGTAACAGCAAAAACAGCAACAACAAAATATTGTCATGCGTAATCTAACACAAGGTGAATGTAACTCCTTTAACTATGCCATCTGCCTCCAAGACGAAGGTTGAAGAGACTGCTGGATGGAGGATCTCAGTGAATGTTTGTAAGGGCCTAGAAGTGGACAAATATTACTGTCCTTATATTATATTGGCTGGGAATCTGTCAACAGGCCTCTCACATAATTGCAAGAGACTGGAAATGTAGTCTCTGGTTTGCCTGGGAACAAGAAACTATGTAAGTAGATGAATAGGGTTGGCTCTGTTTCAGTTAGTCATTCTGGTCCCCAAACTGTTTAATTTTTTTTCCCCACACATAGAGCACACTAATCCCCTATCCAGCCAGTCATTGCCTTCAGTTCAAAGTACAGGATCTTTAAGTGATGCCTGTCAGGTCCATATCAGCCTTTCTTGTTCAGGTGAGTGAAGAAGACATATTTCTCCCTATCCCCCCCCCGCCAAAAAAAGTATTATAGTAAGAATACAACATGATTAGTAAACAATTCCACTGGAAGGTGAAACATATAGAGACAGTAGTCACTCTTCTGTAACAGTTCTTTGTTTATGGGCAGACATTATAAAGGAAGGTTTCCATCCCTGGAAGGAAAGGATGTTTCTTAATTAGACTCTAATTTTTGTTCCTTGAGACAAACTCTCATGTTCTTTTTTGCTTCATTGCCCCAGGGATCATCCTTTAGGAGGTTCCCCCCTCCCCCATTCGCTTATTTGGCCACATCCCACATCCACATTTTATGTTCTGTGCATGGCCTCCTTGGGTATGGTGAAGTTGGTCTTTTTGTAGAAGGTTGGACTCCCAGAGATGGCTTTTAGGTCTTGAACAGTCAGACCTTCTAAATCTGGCCTTGTAGTTTTTCTGCCAGTATATTTCCCTTAGAAACTTAGCAGACTTATTATCCATTTGCTTCCAATCAATCACAGTGCCAATAACCAAGTTAATTTTTGGGACATAGTTCTCAAATCTACTTTATTTTTCTGCTTTTTTGCTTCCACTCCTCTATCTTGTTTCAGTGGAAGCCATCTATATAACACTGCAATCTGATTTTCTCTGAGCTCATTTTTTCTTGTAATACCCTGCTAGAAATAACCAGTAGTAACCAACACACACTATAGTTTTAAAGTTTTCTGCTTTTCCCCCCATAGGGCTTAAAGTTTATCAGTTGTGTGGTTTGTCTTCTGAGTTAGAGCCATCAGCAGAGTTTCTAAATATTTTCCTTTGCATAACATGGATCATCATCTTTTCATTCTCTAATATGAAGTTCCTCATTGCCGACAAAGTGATGACTAAATAAATACAACTTATTTAGGTTTTTGTTATGACAGCACCCTGCTTTTGGTAGCAGTTTTGGTTGGGGAGGTGGCCAGGGGACCAATTGCTTTATTTTTAGACTTTTATTATATCTCTGTTTTTTAGCCTGTAGCTTGTTCCCACTTATAACTTGAAGCCTGAGCCCATTAGTGTTTTATAGGGAAATTAATTCGTTTTGTATCTTTATCCATCATTTCATGTATTTTACATTGTGGCCCTATTTAGCTGGCTAAATTATTATTTCCATATTTTCCTGTCTTCAAAAAATGTGTCGAAAAAATTTTTTTTGTCTGCTTGGGTAGCCTTCTTATTTATACCTTTTTTCTTTAAATTTTCCATTTTGAGGTAACTGTAGGTTTATATGCAGTTGTCAGGAATCCTGTTTAACTTGCAGAGGGATCCTGTTTAACCTTTATTCAATATCCCTCAGAATTAACATCTTGAAACTCTACAGTAAAATATCAAGACCAGGACACTGACATTGTTATAGTCAAGATGCAGAATATTTCTGTCTCCCCAAGAATTCCTCATGTTGTGCTTTTTATAGCTATACCCACTTCTCCCCACACTCACCGCCTTCTTCACCCCTGGCAATCATTAATCTGTTTTCCCATTGCTAAACTGTTGTCTTTTTAAGAATGTTATATAAATGGAATCACATTTTATGACCTTTTTGGATTGGCTTTTCAAATTCAACATTTTCTGGATATTCATTCTGGTTATCCCATGTCCAAATAGTTCTTTTTATTCCCTTTTTGTTGCTGAATAGTATTCTGTGGTATATGCCATAGATGTACTGTAATTCTGTACATCCAGATGTACCATAATTTGTTTAATCATTTGCCTATTGAAGGACATCTGGTTGAATAAAGCTATTACAAGCATTTGTGCACAGGCTTTTGTGTGACCATATTACTTCATTTCTCTGAGATAACTGTCCTGGAGTGCATATAATGGGTTGTATGATATTAACATGTTTAGTTTTTTGTTTTTTTAATATTAAGCAAGCTCCATGCCCAACGTGGGGATCAAACTCATGACCTGAGATCAAGAGTTGCATGCTCTACCAACTGAGCCAGCCAGGTGCCTCTCACATGTATATCAATTAGGGAAGAATAGACAGCTTTACTTGGTTTTTTTTTTTTTTTTTTTGACAGCTTTACTTTGTTGAGCTCTAGTCCAGGTACACAGTATGTTTGTTTGTTTGTTTCTTCATTCATTCATTCATTCATTCATTCATTCATTCATTCATTCATTCTCTGGTTTCTTTCACCAGTATCCTGTGGTTTTCAGCATAAAAGAGCTTTGTTTTATCTTAAGTATGCCATTTTTAAATGATTATGAATGTTTTATTTTTAAGTTGTGTCCTTGTTTTCATTGCTAGTATATATAAGTAAACTAATTTTAGTATGTTTATCTCATATCCTGCACATTGCTGAACTCACTTATCCTGGGAGTGTTTTGGTAGATTCCTTGGGATTTTTTTTTACATAGATAACTATGCCAACTGCAAATAGGTCAATTTTATTTCTTACTTTCCAAACTGCATGCCTCTTATTTCCTTTTCTTGCCTTATTGCACTGGTTAGAACTACCAGCAACATATTAAACAAGAGTTGCCTTTTTCCCAGTCTTGGGAGGAGGAGGGGAAATGGTTGATCTCATCATTATATGTCATGTTAGGTGTAGGTATTTTTTTTTTTTTGGTAGATGCTTTTTATCAAATTAAGGAAGTTCTTTTTTCATATTTTTTCTGAGAGTTTTTATCATGAACAGGGGTTGAATTTGGCTATTTGCATTAATTGATATGAACATGTGATTTTATTCATTAGCCTCTTAACATTGTAGGTCAATATTATAGATTTCAAAATATAGATCAGATCTTACATCCTTTGAATAAGCCTCATTTGGTCATGATTTATAATTCTATTTATATTTGCTGAATTCTATTTGTAAATACTTTGTTAACTTTTTCTTTTCTGTTTAGAGAACATAGGTAGCCATTCGATTCTTTTAGAGTACATGTGTTAGTGACACATTCTCTTAGTTTACTTTTATCTCAGATGTCTTGACTTCCCTCTCTGAAGGATATTTTTGTCAGATATGGGTTCGGAGGTCATAGTTCTTTTCTTTCAGTCCTTGAAAGGTGTTGTGTCTCTTCTTACTGGCTTCTCTGGTTTCTGATGAAGTATTTGCTCTCATTGAAATGATTTTCCCCTTGTAGGTAAGGTGTTGTTGCTTTCTCACTATTTTCAAGATGTTTTCTTTGTAGTGTTCAGAAGTTTGACTATGACAGTGTCTTGGAGGGAGTTCTTTAAGTTTATCCTGTTTGGAGTTGGCTCAGAATCTTGAGTCTGTGAGTGCATACATCTGCGGACTTTGGGAATTTTTAGCCATTATTTCAAGTGCTTTTTCAGCTCAGACCTCTGGGATGACATGAATATTAGCTGTTTAGGTATAATCCCACAGGTCCCTGAGACACTATTTATTTTTTCCCACAGTCTGCTTTCTCTCTGTCATTCAGATTGAGTAGTTTCTGTTGTTCTTTCTTCTGGTTCACTGACTCTTTTCTCTGTTCCCACCATTCTGATATTAAGCCCATCTATTGATTTTTGTGTTTTGATAATTATATTTTTCAGTTCTGAAGTTGCCTTTTGGTTCTTCTTTGTATCCTATATTTCTTTGCTGAGGCTTTGGTTTTTTTTTTTTTTTTTTCCCCAAACACAGCAGTGGTGGGGATGAAAGTCCTCACAAGTTACTCAGCCTTCTCTAATACCATCCTGATGGGGATATTGGGATGCCTTGTTGCATCTTGGTAGGAGTAGAATTCCAATTTATCCTCTGTCTTTGCTGGACTGAGTAGGGGTGTAGCTGCAGTTTTTTCTGTGGTGTATGGCTGGAGTAGGATGTCTAAAAGTTTCACTGTCTTAAAGTTTTTTGTCTTTCTGGGCTGACCCTTTTCTACTTGTTGGGTTAGAAAGAGTTGGCTTTCCGTGGGGCTTTTTTTTTTTTTTTTTTGTCCGTACTCCTTGGTGTTTTTGAATTGCCAGTTCTTCATCTGTAAGTTTGAATTATATAAAGCAAAAAGAAAACCCTGGGAACTCAACATCATGTTGTTTCTTGAATCCTGAGGTCCCTAGCTGGTCTGCCTTTTCTGCCTTTCAGAGCTTTTATTTATTTAATATATAATGTCCACAGTTTTTAGTTGTATTTAGTGGGACAAATAGGGAAATGTATATTTACTCCATCTTCCCAGAAATGTAACCTTTTTTTAAAAGTCATTTTACTGTCATTTTAATAGAGTTTTGGTGGAACAAAAACTAAACTTAAGTGTTTAATCCATACTTTTAATATTTATTAATGTTTTAGTACATTTGTATGAATTAGGCAGATTATATATTTTATTTGCTTAGAGCTTATTTTGTTCATGGTACACAATATGTGAAAGGCCATTGAGAAATTATTAAGGGTATAAAACTCTGCTTGGCTAAGATTTCTTAAAAAGCTCCATTCTGTAAATGAATCCTTTCTGTATTATTCCTAGAAAGATTAGATTGCTTTTAGGTGAATTTCTTCTGGGTAGTTGATGTAGAAAATCATACATTAATACCATAACCTGATTTTTAAAAGAGACACATAGAAAGAGGCAGAGACACAGGCAGAGGGAGAAGCAGTCTCCATGCAGGGAGTCAGATGTGGTACTCGATCCTGGGTCTCCAGGATCACGCCCTGGGCTGGAGATGGCGCTAACCCAGTGAGCCACTCAGGCTGCCCCCGTAACGTCATTTTTAAGTTAAAATGACATTTTATGCCAGGAATACTGGCATAATATATCCTTTAAGTTTATAGTTTATAAATTATAATTCTTATGCAATTATCTTTTACATTTATCTTGATTTGTTAAAAATAATTTTACTATATTCTCAGGAAGGATAGCTTTTATATTAGATTCTATCAAAGCATTAAAATTTTCAAAAATTACTGGAAATCTTAAGTTTGTTAATTCAGTTGAGATAATGTTAGGAATGTTCTAGTACTTACCTAGGTAGCATTGTGGTTAAGGATATGGGCCCTGGAGCCAGCTTCAGTGCTTACTGTATGAACTTGAGCCTGGGTTTACCATCCATATAGTGGGGATTATAGCAATTCTGTTACTTCATAGGGTGGTTGTGACAATGTGAAGTGTTTTTTTTTTTTAACTTGTTAAGACTGAAAATTATTTTTAAATTATAAAACTTTAAATAAATTATGTAAATTCTGTTAGTTACATAGCATACTCTACAATTCATATAGTTCTGAGGGCATTAGGCTTAAGAGGTAGGAAACCTGAGTTCCACTTCTGGCTTTCCTGAGCAAGTACCTCTGGCAAGCAACCTTGACCTCTGGCAAGCGGCAACCTTGCTTTCTCTCTCTTTGCCTTATTTTACTCATTTATAAAAGTGGGCTTAGATTTGAACTAGTTGATCTCTAAGATTCCTTCTGGTTCTTCCATTCTGTTTTTTTGTCTCCCACTGAATCATAATTGAGCTAGCCCTAACACAGTTCATGAGGAGAGCATATTTTACAGCCTGGAGAAGAAAGAAGAAAAAGACTTGGGTAGGGAAAGCATGGTAATCTTATAGAAACACCAAGAGCTGATACATTGATAATTAGATTTGTTTCACTGATTCTAACCTAGGGCCAAACTAACACCTGTGGATCATAGGGAAGAGCTCTTGACTCAGCATGATGGACATGTTCTAACAGATTCTTCTGCACCAACATTGAAATGGGCCACTTTAAGTGCTTCCTAACACTGCAAGGACAAAGGCCGAGGTCAGACTGGTAGTGGTGCTTCAGAGTCAGATCAAAGTTATTTCTGCCTCAGCCAGGGATGGTGCTGGATAACTTCTGTAAACCCTCTAGCCTCCCATAGGTGGAAATCATGACATGATACAGTTGTTAAAATAATTGAGAAAAACCATATTGTCATGTCCAAAGTGCTCAGACTTTAACTGACTTATAACAATGACATTCATATTCTAAATTGTTTTCTGTTGTTTTTTTCTTTGGGTAGAAGTGTGAGACTAAGTATTATTTGTTCTTAGTTTTGAAAATGTTGCTCCTCCTAAGTCTTACGTAGTTTTGGATGATTCATCTGGGAAGAACAGCACTCTTACTTTCTTTGTTTTGGCTGATCTGTGAATGTTTGCCCCTTTTCTTTTAAGCTAAGCTAGGAACTGTGAATTTGGTTCTTTGGTCTTGTTGACATACCAGGTAAATTTGTCATTGTTGGTGGAGTGCATTGCCAACTGCTTTGGAGATGTTTACCAGTCTGTGGGGACAATTTTGATAGTATTATCATCTTACAGTTTCTGCTAGGAAGCAGTCTTTGAAGAAGAATATGTAAGGGAGCAAGCCCTTGGGGGAAGAAGGTGTTCTTATTAAATAACTTATTGAATTATTCTCTTTTTCCTACTTCCTGAGGTAGAGTTTGGTCACTAAAGGAACAGTTGTCTCACACTCTGACTTAGCATCTGGTTGAGGAGGTTGTGTGTGTATGTACATTTCCTAAACTACTTCAGGTCTCCTTTACCCACTGGGTATCCTACTTCTGAGTTGGGATTAGTGGATAAATCATTTTACAGCAAGTTTTTAAGTGTTAGCACTATTGAGATTTGGGGCCAGATAATTCTTTGTTGTGAGGGGCTATCTTGTACATTATAGGATATTTAATAGCATCCCTGGTGTCTTCATACTAGATGCCAGTAGTACCCCCACAGTGAACGGCAATCAGAAATATCTCCAAAAGTCCCTGGGTGGCAAAATTGCTCTGGTTGAGAACCACTGACTTGTGGATTCTTCTCCAGCAGCCCTCTGCCACAGTTGTGGTCATCCTACTTCCATCTGGTTTCTCCATGTTGTTCGTCTTGCTCATGGCTTCCTCCTTGTGACTGTGCTCTGCTCAGCTAATTAGGTGGAATGTTGCCAAGTGGAAGGTGGGGAATAGGGCAGAGAAGTGGAATCAATGGGGAATAGGGCAGAACTGGAATAAGGTGTGGCCCTGGGTAATGGCTAATCAGTGTAACACACAGATGGGTGTGTTTTTTGGTGGCAGCTAATGATTAGACTTAAAAAAATTTTTTTTAACATGAAAGTGAGCTGATAGTGACAGTGGTATCATGCTCATCAGGTATGTGATGTCTTAATGCTGTCTGAAGCCTGCCTTGGGAGTCTGGGGTTTTGAAACAAAGCTCTAGGGATGTTCTCTCTTTAATGTTTTTATTTGAAAGAAAAAAAGAGAGAGACTGCTTCTTGATGCACTTCCATGTTTAATTTTCATTTCATTTTCAAGGTGACTTTTTTTTAAAAAAGATTTTATTTATTTATTTATTTATTTATTTATTTATTTGAGAGAGAGGGCACGCGCGAGTGTACAAGCGGGGAGCAGGAGGGGGAGTGTACATTGGGGAGCAGGATGGGGAGAAGCAGGCTCCCTGCCAAGCAGGGAGCCTGATGCAGGGCTCTATCCCAGGACCCTAGCCAAAGGCAGATGCTCAATTGAATGAGCCACCCAGGCGCTCTTTGATGTGACCTTAACAGCTAGATAGTTAACAGTTTTTTTTTAAACATACATGAAGCAGAGTAGGAGAATTTGTAAATATGAAGCAGCAAATGTTTGTTGAGTCCAACTAGGGATGGTGTCATGTCTTCAAGAAAGGCTGAGTCCTTTCTTCTGAAGAGTGAGGCAGGTAACTTGGAATGATGCCACCATGTAAGGAGTAAGTAGCTCTGTCTCAGGTGGTAAAGGGTGGACAAGAAGAGATCTCATAGATAACTTGAGACTTGGACCAGGTGTCCACACTCCTTGTCTATATTCAAACAATCAGTGTTTGTTATTAGTATTTTTATTCTGTGTTTCATGAATTTTTTTTTTTTTTTACCTAGACTGGGTCATCCATGAATGCTTGTTTTTATAAACTTTATTTTCTTAACATTTATTGCTTAACAGTCCCCATTTTTCTTTCAGTGACTGCATATCGTATTTGTGGTTATATTCTAATTTACTTAGCCATTTGCCTACTGTTGAGCATACAGCTTGCTTTAAAGAATTTTGCTACTGTAAATATCCTTTGATGAATATCTTTGGGCATACATTTTATTTTATTTTATTTTATTTTATTTTATTTTATTTTATTTTATTTTTAATTTGTATTTATTTATGATAGTCACACACACACACACAGAGAGAGAGAGAGAGAGGCAGAGACACAGGCAGAGGGAGAAGCAGGCTCCATGCACCTGAAGCCCGACGTGGGATTCGATCCCGGGTCTCCGGGATCGCGCCCTGGGCCAAAGGCAGGCGCCAAACCGCTGCGCCACCCAGGGATCCCTGGGCATACATTTTAAATCCACCGTTCAGATGATTTCTTTTGGGGACAGTATTATGTGCTAGAATCACTGGGTGAGATGGTGTGGATATTTTTAAGGCTTTTGATTTGTATTTCTGAACTGCTTTACTGAAAGATTTTTTTTTAAGGTTCGAATTAACACTCTCACTAATAGGGTTTTGAGTGGCCATTTTCAGGCATACTTACCAAACTGATTTAAGAGGTAGAAAACATCTCATCTTTCTTTGCCTATTTAAATTATTAATGAGTTTGATATTTTGTTGTTTTTCCTTTAAAAGTTTATTAGTTTTTCTTGTAAATAAGCTATAGATACCTTTTCCCATTAATATTTTGGGGTATTACTTTTTTCTGAATGTTTTATACAGTTTCTTTATATATTAAAGGAAGTAACCTTTTATCTGTCATATTTGTCAAAAAGTTTTCCAGTTTTTCAATTATGTCTTTTGTTAGGTGTTACTTTTTATTTTGATATGGTTTCAGACTTACAGAGAATAAGGAGAATACAAAGAATTACCACATATCTTTTACCAAGATTCACCAGTTATTTATATTTTACCCATTAGCTGTATCATGCTCTCTCTATGGATATATATAAATGCAAGCTTTTCTGATTAATTTGAGTCTAATTTGTATGTTTCCCAAGAACCGCGACATTCTCTTATATAAATACAGTAAAATATTTGTCAGGAAATTAAATAATCAGGTACACGAGTGTAACCTAATTCATACATCATATTGTATTTTTAACAATTGTCCCTATAATGTCCTTTATTCTTTTGTTTTTCCTGTCTACTCTGCAATCCAGAATCACACTGAATTTTTTTTCTATCTTCATACATCATTTTATTGCCTTTTCCAAAAATTATCTGACAACGTGCCAAAACTAACACAACCATTTGGAATGGGCGGAGATTGCAAACTCTTGTCCTTACTGCGTGGACACAGTTTCCTTGTTTAGATGATATAAAAATGCCAAGTTGGTATAGCCATAAAATGAGTTGTGATGTAAATGATGGTTAATAAGTCAAGCTGCCTAAATGAAACACTGTGAGACAGTTGAGTTACTGACACTGCTGGAAAATGGGATGGTGGAAAACAGCCATGGTGAGTTCAGGTTTCTTCAGTCTCCTTTAATCTGGAGTAGTTCCTCAACCTGTCTTTGTCATTCTTGATATTGATGTTTAAAAAAATATTTTAAAAAATTGATTGGAGAGAGAGCACAAGTAGGGAGGAGAGGCAGAGGGAGAGGGAAAAGCCAACTCCCCGCTGAGCAGGGAGCCTGACACAGGGCTCTATCCCAGGACCCTCTGAGATCAGGATCTGAGCCCAAGGCAGATACTTAATCGACTCAGCCACCCAGGTGCCCCAGATACTGACATTTTTGAGGAGTACAGCCTAATTATTTTCTAGACTGTCCCTCAGTTTGTGCTTATCTGAATTTTCCTCATGGTTAGATTCAGATTGTATATTTTAGACAGGAAGAAAGCAAAAGTGATTTTTATTTTTCTCAGTGCAGCATAAGAGGAGCCATTAGATGATAGGTAGTTCCAATATTGCTGGTAAAATCGAACACTTGGTTAAGTTGCTTTCTGTTAGATTTCTCTGTTGTCAAGATATAATTTTTTCTTTTGAAGTTGGTAATTCTTGACACTATATAAATACTGTGTTCCAAAGGGATGGAAAAATATTCCATGTTCATGGATTGGAAGAATTAATATTGTGAAAATGTCAATGTTACCCAGGGCAATTTACACGTTTAATGCAATCCCTATCAAAATACCATGGAATTTCTTCAGAGTTGGAACAAATTATCTTAAGATTTGTGTGGAATCAGAAAACACCCTGAATAGCCAGTGGACTTTTAAAAAAGAAAACCATAGCTGGGGGCATCACAATGTCAGATTTCAGGTTGTCCTACAAAGCTGTGGTCATCAAGACAGTGTGGTACTGGCACAAAAACAGACACATAGATCAATGGAACAGAATAGAGAATCCAGAAGGGACTCTCAACTTTATGGTCAACTAATATTTGACAAAGGAGGAAAGAGACTATCCACTGGAAGAAAGACAGTCTCTTCAATAAATGGTGCTGGGAAAATTGGACATCCACATGCAGAAGAATGAAACTAGACCACTCTCTTGCACCATATGCTTAGATAAACTCTAAATGGATGAAAGATCTTAATGTGAGACAAGATTCCATCAAATCCTAGAGGAGAACACAGGCAACACCCTTTTTGAACTCGGCCACAGTAACTTCTTGCAAGATACATCCATGGAGGCAAGAGAAACAAAAGCAAAAATGAACTATTGGGACTTCATCAAGATAAGAAGCTTTTGCACAGCAAAAGAAACCGTCAACAAAACTCAAAGACAACCTACAGAATGGGAGAAGATATTTTGCAAATATCCTATTCAGTTCCACATAAATTTTAGAATTAAATGGCCAATTTCTATAGAAATGCCTGGTAGGAATGTGAATGTAATTCTGATTTGGGCAGAATCAGTATCTTTGCAGTATTGAATTTTCCAAATTACAAACAAGGTGTATGTCTTTATTTATTTAGGTATTTAGATATTTAAAATCATTCAGTAGTGTTTTTTTTTTTTTTTTTTTACTTCTCAGTATATAGGGAATGCATGGCTTTTGTAAAAATGTTTTATAATTATTCAACATTTGACATTATTTTAAGATAAATTTTTAACATTTTTTTTCTTTTTGTTGCTAATTTGAGTACTTTTGAATTTTGTATATTGACCTTGCATCCTGCAATGTTGCTAAGGTGACCTCGATAAATCTTGCTAAACTGGCTTAGATTTCTTTTTTTTTAATTTTTAATTTATTTTAAAAATATTTTATTTGTTTATTTAAGAGAGTGTGCAAGCACGAGCAGGGAGAAGGGCAAAGAGAGAGGGAGAAGCATACTCTCTGCTGAGCAAGGAACCCTTCTGGTTGCATCCCAGTGTCCAGAGATCATGACCTGAGCCAAATCAGGTGCTTAACTGACTGAGCCAGTCAGGTGCCCCCTGACTTAGATTTCTTAGGAATTTGTTAACATTATGTTATCTATGAAAAGAGTTTTACATCACTCTTCCTAATTTTTATACCTGTAATTCTTTTTCTTGCCAGGTTAGGACTAGGACATTCTCTATATTGTTGAATAGAAGCAATGACAGTAGGCATACTTGCCTTGTTGCCACCATAGAGGGAAAATTCTGAGGATTTCATTATTATATTATTTGCCATAAGCTTATATAATAAAGGGAATTTCTCTTTGTAGTGTGAAGTTTTTTTTTTTTAACTCAGAATGGATGTTGATTTTTGTCATGCTTGTTTTATATTATTATATTAAAAGATAATGGCTTTCAAATGTTAATCCAACTTTATATTCCTTTGATAAGCCCCACTTGGTCATGATATTATCCTTTTTTAAGTTATCAATTTTGATTTTCCCTTAGTTTGCCAAGGGTGTTTTCATCTTATTTATAAACTGTGTTCATGATTTGTAGTTGTTTTGTAACTTCTTTTAGGTTTTGCTAATAGGGTTATGCAAACTGCCTAAAATGAGCTGGCAAGTGTTTCCTCCTTAATTGTCTACCTCATATGTCTGATAGAATTCAATAGTGAAACATTTGAGCTTTGAGTTTTCTTTTTGCAAAAGGGTTAGCTAACCAATTCAGCTTATTTCATAGATACATGGCTATTTGGATTTTTAAAGTTTCATCTTGTGTCAGTTGTGTTTTTCTTTTATCTTTCCCCATTCTCACTTTTAACCTTTGACTTTATATTCAAACTGTTTTTCTTGTAGACAGAGTATATTGGGCCTTATTGTTTTTTTTCTTTTTCCCTCTAGTCTGACAATCTCTACCTTTTAATTGTAATATTCAGTTCCTTTTTATTTAATGTATTTATTGATACACAGTTGATCCTCATTGTTAATGAATTCTATATCTGCAAATTTGTCTAGTTGCTAAAATTTATTTGTAACCCCCAAATTAATACTTGGCAGGACTCTTAAGGACAATCATGGACATTCACAAGGCAGTGAAAAATTTGAATCATCTGACATTCATGTTCCCAGCCTGAGGTTGAACATCATACTCTGCTTTCTTGTTTCAGTGCTCTTACTGTAAACATGTGTCTTTTTTGCAGTCTATCCAGTGCCTTTTCACATGCCATGTTCCTTTTTGTTTTAAGACATATTTTGATTTGCTATTTGATTCCTTATTTGGCACATTGCTTATGCAGTAGTGTGTTGTTTAATATTTACGTTGGAGATTTTCCAGCTTTTGTTGTTGATCTTTAGTTTTCTACTATTGTGGTTGGAAAAAATTGGTGTGATTTCAGTCTTCCTAAATGTGTAATATTTGTTATGTCTCTTTCTCTCTCTTTTTAAAAAAGATTTTATTTATTTGAGAGAGACAGAGAGAATGCACAAGTTGGAGGAGGGACAGAGGGAGAGGGAGAAGCTGATTCCCTGCTGATCACAGAGCCACTGTGGGCCAGATCCCAGGACCTGAGCTCATGACCTGAGCCTAAGTCAGACACTTAACTGACTGAGCCACCCAGGCACCCTGTTACTTCTCTTTTTATGTGATTTTTTTTTTTTTTAATTTTATTTATTTATGATAGTCACATAGAGAGAGAGAGAGAGGCAGAGACATAGGCAGAGGGAGAAGCAGGCTCCATGCACCGGGAGCCTGACGTGGGATTCGATCCCGGGTCTCCAGGATCGCGCCCTGGGCCAAAGGCAGGCGCCAAACCGCTGCGCCACCCAGGGATCCCTCTTTTTATGTGATTTAACTAGGGGATTCTTCAATGCGTACATAGGGTTGTGAGATTGAGACACCTCTCCACCCCCCACGTTGGGCTATGCACTCAGCATGGAGTCTGCTTGAGATTCTCTCTTCCTCTCCTACTCCTTCTCTCTAAAATAAATAATCTTTTTTAAAAAGGAAAATATTCTGTTTTTCTTGGATGAAATATACATATCTTTTAGAACCTGTATTTTGAAATATGCTTCAAGTTAAAAGTATTTTTGTGAAAAAAATCAAATAGCCCCTAAACATAATGTGAGGTGCTATCTAGTGTTCCTTAGTGCAAGAAGGCAGTGATGTCCCTTACAGAGAAAATAGACTTGTTAGATAAACTTCCCTTTAGGCATGAGTTCTATGTTAATGAATCAGCAATATATATTTGCTAAATAAGGTGGTTTGAAACAGAAACACAAAACAAGGTTATGTATTGATTGGCTGACTGAAGTGTTGTTAGTAAAGGCTCACAAAATCGCAACCCTGAATTTTCCTTAGGGGCAGTGGTTCTGTATTTGCTAATTCAGTATTCATGGTGAGTTTAAGAGCATAAATATTTCAAATAATAATTGGTTGGGTTTAAATCTTTTTTCTTTTCTTTTTCTGTTCTTTTTTCCTCCTTTATAGGGCAAATCGACTATTTTTTACTATTCCATTTAAGAACATTTGCATTTGCAATTACAACATGCATCCTTAACTTATCCTGGTCTATCCTAGTCTTAAGAGTTAGTATTATAGCACAACCTATAAAATATAAGAACCTTGTAAATATGTAATTCTATTGCTGCCCCATTCATTGTGCTATTATTGTAATGTATCTACATATACCTACATTATTAGCTCCAATATTCTACTTCTTGTATTAAGCAGCCAATGTCTTCTAAAGAAATTAAGAGGAGAAAATGAAAGGCAGTTTTTAATGTTTACCATTTCCGATGAATTCTTGTTTGTATACCCTAGTTTTTATAAGGTGTCATTTGCTGGGGCTTATTTCCTTAGTTTTTGCTTATCTGGATATTTTTGTCTTTTTTTTTTAAATTTTATTTTTAAGTAATCTTTATACCCATCATAGGGCCTGAACTCACAATCCTGAGATGAAGAGTCACATACTCCACTGACTAGCCAGCCAGATGCCCTGTCTTTCATTTTTGAAGGATATTTTTGCTGCATATGGAATTATGGGCTGACAGTTTTTCCTTTTCAGCATTATAGATGTTATTTAATGATACAGTCAACTGTCATTTGTATTGCTGTTAGTATTATTATTGTTATTTATTTCTAGGTGCTTTTAAGATTTTCTCTTTATTTTTGGTTTGCAGTAGTTTATGATATGCCTTGGTATAATTTTGTTTGTACTTATCTTACTTAGTATCCACTGAGTTTCTTGGATTTACAGATCAGTGTTTTTCATCAAATTTGGGAAGTTTTTGGCTATCATGTCTTCATATATTTTTTTCTGCTGCAGGTTGACACGCTTCCTCATCTGTGTCTGCAATTATATGTATGTTATACTTTTTGATATTATCTCACAGATTTGTAAGAGTTTGTTCTTGTGTGTGTGTGTGTGTGTGTGTGTGTGTGTATGTATGTGCAATTTTCCTCCCATTTTTAAGCTTGGATAATTTCCAGTTCACTGACTGTCTTCCAGTTCACTGACTCTTCTATCCTCTCCAATCTACTGTTAAGATCATCCAGTGAGTTTTTAAAATTTTAATTTTCTTCACTTCTAGGATTTCTCTCTGGCTTCATTTCTTAATTTTCATTCTCAGTTGAGATTTCTACTCATTTAGACCACATTTTCTTATTTTTCTTACTTGTAGTGGGTAACGTTGAGATGTCTATTTTTTTCTGATATTATTGTACCTGTCTTTGTTTTCTTTTAATACTTAACATTTTTAATCCTTTCACTTTCAACTTTTAGTTATTATTATTATGTCTTGTGTAAATAATATATAACATATAAAATATATAAGCTATTTATATTTTATAAAATCTTATCTGTTTAATCGACAATTTTAATTCATTTATGTATATCATGATTGTTGATATATTCATGATACCTGCTATTTTACTTTGCACTTTTTATTTGCACTTTTCTATACTTTTTTCTTATTTGTTCTCCTTTGGAAAAAAAAATAAGATTTTTGCTCTTGTTTTTCTCTTACGGTGTTTTCCCTCTCTATTGTTTTAGGAGTTTTTTCTTGGTTTATTCTTGAGATAGTACTCTCTTCCCATACATATGCCTTAATTTAAACACTTTGGTTTTTCAGATTTTTTTCTCTCTTCTGTTTAAACCCACAATTAATTACAAACTATTACTACTTTTAGCAAAGCATAAATGTTTCTTTACATTTTCTTGCATGTTTACCATTATTGCTTTTGATATCTCAGATGTTTTCTCAGATAATTTTCTATTTTTCTGCAGTATATTTGTTTAGAATTTTTTTTCTTTTAGATTTTTTTTGATGAAGATCTGCTGGTTATAAACTCTGTTATTATATATTTGGAAGTATCTTTATGTCATCTTTATTCTTGAAGGATAGTTTTGCTGAGAATACAGTGTTTGATGATATTACATTTTCTCTGTAGTTTGAAAATAATCTGCTATTTTTGGTTTTTGTTGTTGCTGGTAAGAATTCTTTAGTCAGATTTAATTATAGTAATTGGTTTTTTGTTTGGCTGTTTTAAAATATTTCATTTTATAGTTTCCTACAATGTTTCTAGGTGTTGAGTTCTTATTTATACTTGGTGTATATTATTTTTCTTGAATCTTGATCCAAGTCTTTTATGTTTTTGAAAATTCTCCCCTCTTATCATTTCAAATATTGTTTCTGGTGTTTGTTCTTTCTGCTGTCTTATTCATAGAGACATATTCATGTGTGGCAAAATTTGATTTTGACCTTATATATATTTTTTCAGAGTATGACTTATGCCAGGAAGGTAGGGAGCTGTGCTAAATGAGGAAACTAAGTGATTCAGAGCACACACTCTGAGACTAGGCTTGCTGCTGGCCATCTGGGCTACCCCTCACCAGATGAGGGACCCTCAGCATGCCAGTACAGTTCTCTGTGTCTTAGTTTACCCATGGGTAAAGTGGACATAATAGTAGGATCTGACTCATAAGGTTGTGAGGATTGATTTATTTAGTATATATAAAGTATATGGAACTGGCCTATTATGCAGTAAGCTCTCTATCAGTATTTGTTCTGGTGTAGGCTCACTAGCAGTGGTGGCAGACCCAGGTTCCCTGACTCTAAATCTTGTACTTTTATAATTGTGTTTCTTCTGATGGCCTATTAAGTTTATGATCTGTCTACCAACTTTTAATTTACATATGATTAGAACAAGGCTAAAATTAATTGTTCCTTTCCTAAAATTTATGTTCTTCCTGAATAATTGAAATTGCCAGAAAATTATTACTTTTTAAACCACACTTTTCCTTTTTAAAGATACATTCACTTGGAATATTTGATTTAAAAAGGTAAGGGGTGGGGATCCCTGGGTGGCTCAGTGGTTGAGCCTATGCCTTTGGCCCAGGGCATGATCCTGGAGACCTGGGATTGAGTCCCGCGTCAGGCTTCCTGCATGGAGCCTGCTTCTCCCTCTGTCTGTCTTTCTGCCTCTCTCTATCTCAGAAATAAATAAAATCTTAAAAAAAAAAAAAAAAAAGGTAAGGGGTGCCTGGATGGCTCAGTCAAGCGTCTCCATTCAGATTAGGTCATGATCACAGGGTCCTGGGATCAAGCCCCGCAGCATTGGACTCTGCTCAGCGGGGAGCCTGCTTCTCCCTGTCCTTCTCTCTCTGCACCCCACCCCTGCCCTCTGCTTGTGTTCTCTCTCTCTTTCTCAAATAAATGAATAAAATCTTTAAAAAAGGGCAAGAATTGTCAAAGTATGAATGAGGCTTTCCCACAAATTCTATATTCTATTTTGCTGATTTTACTACATATTTTTTTCTCTTTAGGCCTTGAAATGTTTTGCTTTATGTAGACATTATTTCTTCAAAATGTAAGTTTTATTTGTGGTACGATATAATTGTAAAAAAAAGAGAAAGCAGCATAGCAAAAGTGAAAGTTCCCTTGTGAGTCTACTCCCATTCTCTCTGGATACTTTCCAGTTACAGTGTTAATAGTTGGATGTCACAAGCACCTATTCATGCACCTATACTTCTGTGTTTGTGCATACACACATACCCACACATATAACCTGCTGGTGCTGGAGGCAGAACTGAGAGCTCTCACCCCTGTGCCCAACACTGGCAGTGCGGGCACTGTTACTAGTGCGAATGTTGTTAGTTGGCAGGGCTACCATTGTGGCTGGGGCACCAGGATGGTCATTATCACCCATGCTGCTATCATTTTCTGGCTAACAGATACTGTTTCCTGTGCTGCCAACTCCTTGAAATTTTATTGTTCTACAGAGCCTTTTTGAGATATATCTTTACCTCTCTTTACAGTTCCCTTGTTTTATGCAACATAGTATGAGTGATGCACACCATGTGGTCCTCCAAGCCATGTCTAGGTTCTAATGTTCCATGGCTTTATTTGGATTAAACCTGGGCTCTTGCTTTACAATGAATGGTTGTGCCTCCCTCCCCTCCCTGCAACCCACCCATAGAGATTTCTTGGTCCTCTTGGTCCTTTTTGTAAACAGGCCTTTGGCATGTCTGGCCCTGCCAGTGACCTCAGTCATGTGCAAAATCTCTCTGTCTTTCCTAGAGTAGTCCTAGTGTAGGCTCAGCTGGGAGTTGTGCTTCAGAGGAATAAAATTGTATAGAAGTGATTTTTAAAAAAATATTTATTTATTTATTCATGAGAGAAACACACAGAGAGAGGCAGAGACATAGGCAGAGGGAGCAGAAGCAGGCTCCATGCAGGGAACCCGATGCAGGACTTGATCCCGGATCCCGGGATCACATCCTGAGCCGAAGGCAGACACTCCACCACTGAGCCACCTAGGCATCCCAAAAGTGATTTTTTTTTTTTTTTTAAGATTTTATTTATTTGAGAAAGAGAAAGAACGTGAGTGTGCACAAGTGGAGAGAGGGGCAGAGGAGAGAGAGAAGCAGACCCCCCGCTGAGCAGGGAGCCTGATTTTGGGCTTAGTCCCAGGACCCCAAGATCATGACCTGAGCTGAAGGCAAACACTTAACCCACTGAGCCATTCAGGCACCCCAGAGTTCACCTTTGTAAGATAGAAATACCAAAGTTAATTAGAACTATAATAGAAAAGTATCAGTGATCCTTTTTTTTACATATTTGTTAGAAATTTACACTGTAGTAGATTATTATTGCTAAATTTATAGCTGCCAGGCAGCCCAGGTGGCTCAGCGGTTTAGCGCCGCCTTTGGTCCAGGGCATGATCCTGGAGACCTGGGATCGAATCCCATGTCGGGCTTCCAGCATGGAGCCTGCTTCTCCCTTTGCCTGTGTCTCTGCCCCCCTCTCTCTCTGTCTCCGTCTCCATGAATAAACAAATAAATAAATCTTAAAAAAATAAATTTAGGTGAAGCGCCGGCCGCCTGCCCCCTCCCTCCCCTTCCTCCCTCCCTCCCTCCCTCCCGCCCCCCCTTTTTAAAAAAAAATTTAGGGGATCCCTGGGTGGCGCAGTGGTTTGGCGCCTGCCTTTGGCCCGGGGCGCGATCCTGGAGACCTGGGATCGAATCCCACATCGGGCTCCCGGTGCATGGAGCCTGCTTCTCCCTCTGCCTGTGTCTCTGCCTCTCTCTCTCTCTCTCTGTGACTATCATAAATACATAAAAAAAAAAAAATTAAAAAAAAAATTTAAATTTATAGCTGCCATTGTATTATGGTAGCCCTGAATAAGCACACACTTCTAAAAGTGTTGAGTGAGTCTTGGGCACAGTGTTTTTCTAAGGTACCTGATCCAAGGCATCTGTTAGCTTGGTGCTGTGTACTTGTTAGCTATCTTGCTATCGATGCTGTGGGATAGCGGGGGGGGGGGGGGGGGGGGGGGGGAGTGGCAAGCCCCTATTGAGTGCACCTGTGAAAGGACTACTGCTTCTGCGGTGGTGCTGCCTCATTTGACTTCTCTTAGTGTTGGGCATGCTGCTTCTGACCCCTCATGCTCCTTTAGAGTAACTCTGAATCTACTTTCCAGCCCTGTCCTCTTCTCTGCCACAGGAGTTCTTAGGATATTCTGTTAATAGTCATACTCCTGACCTCTCTCCCATTTCCTTTAAGTACTAGTGTGTTTTATTTTTTTCTTTTTAAAAAAATCTGCTATTGTGCTAGTGGTCCATGAAGTTTATTTTTAGAAGAATTATACTTTAAAGGCTGTTGTAGGGATGCCTGGGTGGCTCAGCGGTTGAGCGTCTGCCTTTGGCTCAGGGTGTGATCCTGGAGTCCTGGGACCGAGTCCCACATTGGGCTCCCTGCATGGTCTCCCTCTGCCTGTGTCTCTGCCTCTCTCTGTGTGTCTCTCATGAATAAATGAATAAATATCTTTAAAAAAATAAAGGCTGTTGTAGTTAGAGGCATGTATACAATAAAATAGACAATGGATTGGAAGTGTTAAGGATTAGCACATTTTGTTTAATGGGTATGGAGTTTTAGTTTTGCAAGTTTGAAAAAGTTCTAGAGATCTTTTCAAAACATTGTGAATATATTTAACACTATTGAACTGTACACCTAAAAATGGTTAATTGATAAATTTTGTACATGTTTTTATTACAATAAAAGAAGAATGAGCGGTGCCTGGGTGGCTCAGTTGGTTGGGCATCTGCCTTCGACTCAAGTCATGATCCCAGCGTCCTGGGATCAAGCCCCACATCGGGCTCCCTGCTCAGTGGGGAGCCTGCTTCTCCCTCTGCCTCTGCTGCTCCCCTGCTTCTGTTCTCTCTCTCTCTCACTCACTCTCTCTGTCAAGTAAATAAATAAAATCTTAAAAAAAAAGAAGAATGAGTATCTTTTGTGGAATGTAAATTTCAAAAGTTAAATATAGGGTTTGGGATTTTAAAACTTTTTATTTTGTACTTAGTTCTTTTTTTTTTTGTACTTAGTTCTATTTATTCAACCTTTATCACAAATTGAATAGACAAATTAGAATTATTGGAAGGGAAGATGTATAACAAACAGAATTTATTCATTTAACATTTATTGGCCACCTCCAGTGTAGCAGGCCCGGTCCCTTTAGTTCATAATCTAGAGATATAAGAGGCATGTGCCCCCAGAGGACAGGTAGGTGACAGAATACAAGCATTGCCACTTAAACTGAACTACAGAAGAGAAAAATGGTGTATACTCTGAACATTTTATTATTAACTTAAAGTATATATTTGTGCAAGCATTCATAAAATTTTCAAAACTTAATTATGGAAAATTTCAGATATACACAAAAGAGGAATAATAGTATAATGCACTGCTGTGTGTTCGGATCCCAGCTGGCATCACCTTCCAGCCTCTTTTGTCTCCTTATATTCCACTCCTGGCATCTTTGAAGAAAATTCTAGTTAGAATATTTCATATAAATATTTCAGTACTTTTACTGAGAGGAAGGCCATTTTCTTAGAATTAACAACAATACCACAATTGCCCCAAAATTATTTTAAACTTTTTAGAAAAAAAAGATTTTATTTATTTGAGAGAGACAGACAGCATGTTAGCCAAGTAGGGGGAGGGAGAGGAATTAGCCGACTCCACACTGAGCAGGGAGTCTGGCTCTGGGTTCCATCAGGGACCCTGAGGTCATGACCTGAGCCTAAAGCAGATGCCTAACTCAGTGAGCTACCCAGATGCCCTATTTCTTCATACTGTTTTTTGCATTTGATTTATTTGAATCTAAACCTGGTTCATCTACATGTTACATTTAGTTGATACGTTTTCTTTAACATCTCTTAACATACAGGTTCCCCTTCTTATTTATTTACTTTGTTCTTGAAACATATTTGCTGAAGAAATCCTGTCATTTGTATTAGCGTTTGCTGAATGCATCCCAGTGGTGTCATTTAACATGTTTCTTCCCCATCCCTTACTTCCTATAAACTGAATGTTAATTTTAGAGATTGTATTTGATTTAGGTTCATTTTTGTTGCAAGAATATTTCATAGAGGGTGGTTTCCAATAGCATTTCATGTCTGATTATTTTTTCTTTGTGATGTTGATGGCCACTTTCAATTTGCATAATCAGGGTTTTGCAAGATGTTGCTATTCTAATTTCATTATTTCTTCTTCATTTATTAGCTGTAATACATCTATAGAGAAGTTTTTCTTAAGTTTTGGTTATTCAGAGGTAACAGTTCACGTAGGGGAAACAAGTTAAATGAATGTTTCTTTCCCTTTGCTTGTAACTCTTGGAGGGTTCTTTTTTTTTTTTTTTTTTGGAGGGTTCTTAATATCTTCAAAGATGGTAAGTGATTTTTTTTCTTCATTTTTAACAAATAGCATTATGAACACATGAATTTTAGCATATTTGATTCTTTTGTAAGTCTATCAGAGTTATTCTTATATTGTTTCGTCTTTGGCCAGTGTGAATACCTTCAGACTGGTTCCTGGATCCTTTTGACATGAACTCCTTTGATGTTTACATTTATAAATATTATTACTAACAATATGGTTACTAAAAATGGTTTAAGAATTAAAAATCATTTTTCTCCAATTCTTTTTTCTATTCTTAGGATAGTATCCTCAAGGGATAAAGGGTGAAATTGTGTTTGAAGTTATTTGAAATAATTCCTTTTTATATGGTTACACCACTGATTGTATAAATATTTAGGTTTATTTCATTTTGCTTTTGAATTTTAGGAATTAGAAACTTTTGTCTCTTGGGAATTTTTTTTTTTTTTTTTTTTTTTTTTTTTTTGTTAATTGATATGGAAAACATATACATGGTCCCAGAGCCAAGTCTGTGGAACAAGACAGGATGAGGAAAGCCTAGCTCTGATCCTCATCCTCTCTGTTCTGGTCTTCTCTCCCTATTATTTCATTTAAAACATGTAAGCAAGTGGGCGTGCATGCAGTGCACTCACATGTACATAGTTATTTCTGCCTCTCAACGCCATCTTAGATGAATGGTAGCATGCTATATATCATTTCCTCTCCTTGCTTTTTACTCTTCTTGTTATTTCCTGGAAATCATGCAATGCAAGTATATAGAGACATTATTTATATCTTTTTTGCAGCTATATCATATTCCATTGTGTGAACATAATGTCGAATATTCACCCAGTCCTGTGTTAATGGACATTTTGTCTTTAGTCTTTTGCTGTTTCAAATAGTACTGTAGTGAATAATTGGTATATCTTTTTTTAATTCTTTTAAATAACTGGTATATCTATATAGTTTTTGAATCTTTGCCAACCTAAAGGGAAATTTAAGTAGAGTAACTGTGGGAAAGCATTCACATGCAAAGTTTCTGATATTAGTGGACAGTGCAGGAGGACAATCTCTTGACCTAGGGTAGGAGTTTTTTTTAGTATGCTTCCAGTGATTGGAGTTCTAGATCATTATTCTTGTATAAACTCCATCTATATGGTAACTTGTACTTTCTAGTTTCAGTTTCTTTAAAGTAGATTTGAGATTTTAGAATTTCTGAAGCAATCTGAGCACAGAATTTTAGTACTTAGAGTATTTTTTCCAAGTCTCTTGTAGTTGTCTTACCTATAACCCATTTGTCAGAAAATTTTAAGGGAAATAATGTACTTTTATGGGTAATTTCCAAAGTAGTCAACTCTTTTTATGGGAATCGTAGTTTCTTATTTTTGTAGCCACATTTTTGTTCATTTGTGATTAGTTTATATAGTATTAAATTATATAATTGTGATCATGAGGGACGCCTGAGTGACTCAGTCAGTTAGGTGTCAGCCTTTGGCTCAGGTCATGATCCTGGGGTCCTGGGATTGAGCCTTGCATCCAGCATCTTATTTGGTGGGGAGCCCTCTTCTACGTCTCTCTCTCCCAGTTCCCCTGTTTGTGTTTGCTTTCTCCTCTCTCTGTCAAATAAGTAAGTAAGTAAAATCTTAAAAAACAAAACAGAAAAACAATTGTGATCATGAATACAACTGACATAAATAGCTTTGGGTATGTTAGAAGAAAATTTTCCACAGGCAGTTTATTGATCTAGTTGGCTTTTATACAGTGGTTTATGAATTGGCAGCATCTAACTAGCAGATCAAAAGAGCTATACAAGGAGGTTTTTTTATAGATCAAGGGGAGTAGGAACAAGGAGGTTATACTGGTCATTTGCTGACTGGTTAGAGCAGAGTTACTTTCCTTATGTGAAGCAAAGGGAAGTCTTGGAGCCAAGTCAAGTAACTTGTGCTGAGCAGACAGTTGCTGATGGTTAACCTAAACCTTCCTTTTCTGGGAGAAATGAACATAGAAATTTAGTTAAGCTTTGATTCGTTGACATAGCGATTCCATCTTGGGTCTAATCTGGTATTTTTAACAAGTATAAACTGTAGAGTTTTGATATGTATATAACTGGTGGGAGCAGAAATGTGCACATTACTGAGATTTGCTTACTAAATGTGATAGTCTATATGTTCTGGGTATTAGCCAGTATATTTTAGGGAAGGACTGGCTAGCATCAGTCCCCTTCTAATATTTCACAGTTCCCTGTAGGATCCTGGCACTTAGAAGGTGCTCAGAAAATGTTGATGAGCCATTTCAGTGTTTGGGTCATACTAGCCTTCTTGTTCCTATTAAAATATATGTCTATTTGTTTGGTTAATTTAATTGATTCAGATATTTTATGTCTTCCCAAAGAGAAGGCATTTATAATGAGAGAAAAATCTCTGAGACTTGATAGTTGACTTTAAAAACAAATAACTATTTCCCAATTTACATTTATATTACTTCTATATAGAACACTGTAGGGAATACTAAAGAAATATGTAATGATCCAGAGAGAATTCAGCCTTTTAAGTAGGCTAAGCTTTATATGCTTAGAAATAATCTAAAAGTATATAGTATATTATATTGGGGTTCTCCAAAGAAACAGAATCAATAGGAGACACACACACACAAACACACACATATATACACACACATATATACATACGACAGAGAGAGAGAGAGAGAGAGGCAGGCAGAAATAGAGACACTAAGAGATTGAGATTGAGATTTTTATTGATTTTGACCAGTTGGTTCATGTGCTGTGGAAGCTGACAGGCTGGGAATCCAGAGAAGAATTGATTCTGGAATTCGAGTCTGAAGGCAGTCTATTGGCAGAATTCTCTCTTCCTCCAGGGTAGGTTGGCCTTTTCTTAAATTAAGGCCTTCAAGTGATTAGATCAGACCTACCCATATTATGGAAAGTAATCTCCTTTACACAAATTCTGCTGACTTATATGTTCATCACATATGAAAATATACCTTCACAGAAACATCTAGAATAATGTTTGACCAAGTATCTGGGTACTATTGCACAGTCAAGTTGACATAAAATTAGCCATTGCATATATTGAAGGACCATTTTGTTCAAACTGTAAGGAGTATTGGGTAAGTGCTATGGGTGGTAATAAAGGGAAAGGGAAACTTGTTTTGCTGTTTATTTCTTGCAGAGGAGATAAGCTTTGAAACGTGTTCTGAAGGCCAGGGAGTTTACGCCCCAGTGTACACAGTATGGAGAGCATCTCAAGGGGGTAGATCAGAATGAACAAGGGTAGAGTTGACTGTGGCATATACAGGGTTCTTGAGAAGATTTGTCCTGGCTGGACAGACTTATCTTAGAAGGTGAGGGAGGTTAAGACTGAAGAGGTGAGGCAAGCCCCACTGTGGTCTCTCCAACTTCACTACAGGGAGTAGAGAAGGTGCTTGCTCCAGCCTGAGTTGACAGCAGGCTGGTGCAGGGCTGTCTGCACAACCAACGTTCTATGCTATATTATATGCTATGAAAAGAATTCCTTTTGCTGGAAGCACTTCAAATGAAATATAGTTGCTTTAGATTTTTTGTTATAAAGTATTATCAACTTAATAAAAGTGCTTCAAAAGATCTGTTTGTGAAGAAATGTGGCAACTCCTATGTGAATTGCTGCTAGAAGTAATTCTAGTCTCTAAGGCTTGAAATATTTTTGGATCCATTATTCTGAAATAGAAATAGAGCTCAATAACTTTTTTTCTCCCACACAAATTAAATACTTTATTTTTTAGAATGTAATAGGTTTAAAAACACTTTATGATATAGAAAAAAACCCTCTACCAATACAAATAATTATTATCACAGAGAAAAATAGCACAAATAGTGTGTGGTGGTTTGGTGCAAAATGGCCTGTAATGTCTCTACCTCTTTGCAATATGAATCTGCTTGTTTCTTCCATCAAGTGTTAAGAGTCTGTTTCTCCACCCTTGATGCTGGACTTTGACATGTGACTGATCTGGCCAGGGGGACATGAGCAGGCATGATGCAGCCAGAGGTACCATGTGCAGTAAGCCACTCCTTGAGTTCTCCCCCCTTGGAGTGCTGCTTGCTACTACATAGAGAAGCTCGGGAGGAAGTCCACATGGAAAGGGAGGCCCAGCCTTCCCCACTGAGCCCAGTCCTTAACTGTCCTGGATCCAGTGCAGCAGCATGGAAGTTGGGTAAGGGCAGCAGAAGAGCTGCCCTTGGAATGTGAATTGTGAAAAATGGAATTGTGAGACGTTGTGCCCAAGATTGTGAATCCGAGAAACCACCAAGGAGCCGACACCGATGCAAGTACATGAGGATTTATTTACAAGCTCGAGCTTGTATACTCCAAGTATACTCCATACAGCAGAGCAGGGACTTGGACCCCGAGACTAAGAAGCACAGCAGTGTTATAGGGGCCAGTGGCCAATGAGATTGTAACACACGTAGGAAGTTGCACAGTCATGTCGGTCCACACGCATGGGCTAATTGAATCACAATTTACCCTATAGCAACCATTTGAACTAGCCTATCATTCTGGTTAGAATTGGCGCGCAGGTTTGGCGGGCAAAAGACGGGTTTACATTTTAAGGGCGGTTAGAGGTTCCGCATTCCTATGCGGGCTGGTTTCCGGTGAGAGTGTGCTTAATAGTTAGACTAGGGTGAGGGAGTGCCTTAAGCAATAGGCAGGTCGTGTGGGGGGTTTTACATGAGATGGCGGGTGTAGCACAGAATGGAGTTAGTCCTGCTCTGCTTGTCCAGGGGTAGGGGATTTTTGTTAGATTTCCTGGGTCCCACAGAGAAAGAAGAAATCATTGCCCTTTAAGCAACTAAGTTTTGGGTAGTTTGTTACCCAGCAATAACGAATGGAAACATTGTATGATAAATGGGTGGAATCTATTTCTGTTTTCTAGTCCTGGCTCCACAGTCCAGTGAGGGAGGCAGAAATAGAAGCAGGTCACTCAGTGGTGAATTCCAAGGAAGGGCTCTGGGCTTCTGTGATCTTGATCTCTCCTCTGCCTCCGTTCCTCATCTCTAAGGATCAGATACTGTCTTCTGTAGGACAGACATTGAAGAGCATTTGGAGGAACTAGAGAAAGTAGACTATTTCTGGTCTTCACTGGAAGTGTTTCCTATTACTAAAGTCAGACTCATACTTCTGTTTCTTAGAAGTGAAATGCTGAAAGAGCCCCAATATATTTCTTTTCCTTTTGTTAATTGAGTGTTCTTAATATTCTGATATTTGTCCTGTGAGCAAGGGAATGCCCGTGAATATTCCTCCTTAAGTTTCCTCATGTTCAGAATCTTTTGGAAAATCTGTCTGTTGGTTCAGGCCCTTCACCCAGTAATCATCCTTGGTTCACCTTATTCACACACATAGTGGAGTGTTTCTGCTGAGGTCTCCCAGGGTCATTGGATAAGATGGCATGCACTGTTTTGAGCTGAGTCCCATCTGCCCCACATTATTTTCTCCCTTACTTGCTCTGTTGCTGTGCTCCTTGGGATCCTAAATTACATATACTGGCCTTTAAGTCTGCAGCATGTCTCCTTTCTCTTGCTTTTTTTTTTTTAAGTTTATTTATTCAAGTAATTTCTTCATCCAACATGGGGCTCAGACTCATGACCCTGAGATCAAGAACTGCATGTTCCACTGACTGAGCCAACCAATTGCCTGCTCCTCCCACCATTTGCTTTTGGCTAAGAACTTAGTACCAGGTTCCATCAGTTTCCCTCTGGGGGCCCATTCTCCTCCCATGAGGCAGCATTGGTGGGCGTACCTGGAGTCTACTCTTATATAATCTACTGGAATAGTTTAGAGATATGGCTCTAGGGGATCCCTGGGTGGTGCAGCGGTTTAGCGCCTGCCTTTGGCCCAGGGCGTGATCCTGGAGACCCGGGATCGAATCCCACATCGGGCTCCTGGTGCATGGAGCCTGCCTCTCCCTTTGCCTGTGTCTGTGCCTCTCTCTCTCTCTCTCTCTCTCTCTCTCTCTCTCTCTGTGACTATCATAAAAAAAAAAAAAGATATGGCTCTAAGTTTTACATAGTTGCAATAGTTTAAGGATATGTTATAACATATGTAATACATATATAGTTATGATAGTTTAAAGATAGGGACTGCAGTTCTAAAACACAGTATTTTTCTGTGGTTTGTGATATAAATTTGCAAATGAACTGAGAATGATAGTTAGATATCTTATAAGCTAGACCCAACTATCTGAAGCATGTCTTACTGCTTTAAAATAACCACTTTTGGGCAGCCCCAGTGGCCCAGCGGTTTAGTGCCGCCTTCAGCACAGGGCGTGATCCTGGAGACCCAGGATTGAGTCCCATGTCAGGCTCCCTGCATGGAGCCTGATTCTCCCTCTGCCTGAGTCTCTGCCTCTCTCTCCCTCCCTCTCTCTCTCTCTCTCTCTGTGTCTCTCATGAATAAAAAAATAAAATCTTTAAAAAAAACCCACTTTTGAAATATCCAGATTATTGTCTTTCTTGAATTTTTAGCAAATATACCCATTACTTTGGCCAATAATAAAGTTCAGGAAAAAGCATGTTATTATTTAATACTTCAAATGTGAATTCCATGTTATCTTCTGTATCCATAACAAAGCCAGCAATACACTTTGTCTTTCCAATAGCAATGCCACAGTGAGATAAAAAAGAAAAAACATACATATAAGTCATCATAGGCTACCATATTTGGTGAAATATGGCTATGAAACCTTGGGCAAGTGGCTTAACCTTCTCTAAGCCATGTGTAAAATGGTGATAAAACAGCTTCTCCACCTCCTGGCACTGCTGTGAGAATTAAATGATGCTCTGAATTATTTTAGGAGGTTTAAAATTAAAAATTATTATTTTAGGAGATTAAAAATTAAACTATTGTCTTTAATTGTTTCTGAGTTGCTGAGTAAACTTTAGTCTGTGGTATATGTGTGTTTTATGATTTCTTCGCTTTTGGTAATTGCATATAAGTTTTCTGGTAGTTGCTGTTTTACTCTGTTGCATTTAAAATTTTTAATTCATTTTATATTTTAAAATAAACTCATTGTTTTTGAAGTTCAGTATATTGATAAGTCTAAATAACAAAGCTTTGTCTCAGACTGTTTTTTTAGTGAGTGGCATATAGAGATTTTGTGCAGTTACTCTATCATCTTCCCTAAAATCCTCAGAGTCAATGTGAATTGATTTTATTGAACTTTATTTTAGTGTTTATTCCAGTAAAGAGTAGGAGTAGGGTAATCTTTATATCTTAGGGTTTGTGCCTTGCTACCCGGTGGTCTCGTGACGGCTGGTCGGTGGCCCACATATGAACTGCTTGTGGGAGAGCTTTCTTTCCTGGCTGCATCAAGAGAATAAGGCTTTAAGGTTCTTGCTAGTGTGTGATAGCATGTTTTGTGTCCTTGTTTGTGTACATATGTCTTCGGTAACTTGGATTGCTATTTTGCATTGGATTTTTTACTCCAAGGTTGTAATTTTTCATCTGTAACTTATGAAATTTAAGTTTTCTTCTCTGTTAAAAGAGCTTTTGGGCAGCCCGGGTGGCTCAGTGGCCTAGCACCGCCTTCACCCCAGGGCCTGATCCTTGAGACCCGGGGGTCGAGTCCCATGTAGGGCTCCCTGCATGGAGCCTTCCCCTCCCTCTGCCTGTGTCTGTGCCTCTCCCTCCCTCTCTCTCTCTCTCTCTCTCTCTCTCATGAATAAACAAAATCTTAAAAAAGCTTTTATCATGTGCAAATAAATGCTTACTCCAAATAAAAAAAAAACGATTTTTTTTATCAGTAATTCCTAACAATTTGTAATTGTGGCCTTTTAAGGCCTCTAGTCCCTGAGATCAAGAGTTGCATGCTCTATCAACTAAGCCAGCCAGATGCCCCTAGAATTATTTTTAAAGACATTTGGATCACATTTCACTATATTTGAATTTCATTACAACTTTGAACTTAGTCTGATGTGTTAATGTGTTGCAGTTATTTAAAGATCAATTGTTTCTTCCCAATTGGTATTGTAAAAGAATGAAAAATAATGTGTTATTGTTACTGTTTTCTAAGTTTCTGCTATGGTACTTGATCAGCATTTGAGATAGTGAATAGTGTTGATTTTAGTTTCAGTTACCAATGAAATTCCCAGCTAATTCTGGCTCCTCTCTGAGAGAAATTGATCTACTCAACATTTATTAAATGCATTTTATGTGATAGTCATTTGGGTAGAAGGAAGACATATAAAAGTAAACAAAGTAAGATAGGTTATCTGTCTTTGGGGGAGATTACAGCCAGTAAGGGAGGAAGTCATTAATTAAAGAATACAGTAGCTGTAAAGTTTCAACTGTGATCATTGTTAATGAAATAAAAGTTCTTCATTGATGCTCTAAAGACCTGTACATGTGAGATTTCCTCTGGATGGTCAGATCATGAGGGGAAGGAAGAACATTGCAGGACAGCATATATAGAGTTCCTGTGGTAGGAAGGAGCTGGGAAGTCCTGAAGTAAGTAAGGCCACTGTTCCTGGACTGGAGAGGGAGAGGGCAGTACAAGATGATATTGGCTTGAAATAGTGGTGAAAGCACACCAGGCTATGTAGGCTGTGTTATACAAGGATCTTGAAGTATAATTTAGATTTTGTAAAATTCACTTATTTTCAGCGTACACTTCCATAAAGTTAATTAATTTGAAGTTATGCACCTATTTTGAGACCTTTCCATTGCTCCCAAAAGTTCTCTGGTGACCATTAGCAGTTAATGCCTATCCCTACCCCAACACTAGACAAGCACTGATATACTTTGTCCCCATGAATTTGTCTATTCAAGAAACTTCATAAAAATAGTCATGAAATTTGTAGTCTTTTGTGTCTAACTTTTTTTACTTTTTATGTTTTTGAGGTTCATCTGTGTTGTAGCATGTATCATTAGTTTGTTCATTTTAATTACTGAGTAGTATTCCATTATGTGGTTGTGCCACGTTTTATCAGTTTATGGAAATTTGGAATGTTTCTAGGTTTTGGCTCTTATGAATAATGCTGCTGTGGAATTCAAATATATGTGTCTCTATGTAGACTTAAATTTTCATTTTTCTTGGATTGATTCCCAGGAGTGGAAATTTCTGGGTCAAATGATAAATTTATGTTTAACTTTTTAAGAAACTGCCAAACTATTATCCAAGGTGTCTCTACCACTTTACATTTTCACTGGCAATAATACATGAGGGCTCCAGTTTCTCCACATCCTACAGCTGATAGTGACTGTCTTTTTTATTATAGCCATTCTAGTGGGGATATAATGTTATCTCATTGTGATTTTAATTTGCAGATAAGTTCATGAGCTTATTAGTTATTTGTATATATTCTTTTTAAAAAAGATTTTATTATTTATTCATGAGACACACACACACAGAGAGAGAGAGAGAGAGAGAGAGGCAGAGACAAGGCAGAGGGAGAAGCAGGCTCCATGCCCGATGTGGGACTTGATCCCAGGTCCCCGGGATCAGGCCCTGGACTGAAGGTGGCGCTAAACCGCTGAGCCACCCGGGCTGTCCTTGTATATATTCTTTGGTGAAATGTCTCTTAAAAGCTTTTGCCCATTTTTAAATTGGGTTGTTTGTCTTCTTGATTTGTAGGAGTTCTTTTTTTATGATTTTATTTATTCATGAGAGATAGAGAGAGAGGTAGAGACACAGGCAGAGGGAGAAACAGGCTCCATATGCCCTGGGCTGAAGGCAGGTGCTAAACTGCTTAGCCACCCAGGCGTCCGTCCCTGTAGGAGTTCTTTATATATTCTGGATACAAATCTTTTATCCGATATATAATTGCCAAATATTTTTTCACTCTTTAGTTTTCTTAATGATGTCTTTTAAAGCACAGAAGTCTAAAATTTGACCAAAACTAATTTGTCACTATTTTCTTTTTTGAGTAAAATGCAAAAAGGTAGTCATTGCAGCCATAGTGTTATGGGTTAGATAACCCAGGAAAAGGGAACACAGAATGAGAAGCAGAGAGGGTAAAATGGAGCTTTGGGGAATCCTAACATTTAATATTCTGTTAGTGGAAACAGATTTGCAAACATGAAGGAGAAGTAAGAGGAAAAAATATGAGAATATTGTATCATGTAAATCAAAAGAAGAGAGTATTTGAAGACGAGGAAGGATAAATGTGTCAAGTCAGATAACATAAGGGCTAGAGAATGGGTCAACCACAAAGTCAAAGAACAAATCAAAAAGTTCATGGAAACAACTGAAAATGAAAACACAACAGTCAAAAACCTTTGGGATGCAGCAAAAACAGTTCTAAAAGAGAAGTTTATAGCAAAGACCTACATCAGGAAACAAGAAAAATCTCAAATGAATAGCCTATCCTTCCATCTAAAGAGCTAGAAAAAGAACAAACAAATCCCAAACCAGAAATACTGAAGATTAGAGAAGAAATAAACGAAATAGAAAGAAAAAGCAATAGAACAGATCAATGAAACCAGGAGCTGGTTCTTTGAAAAGATCAATAAAATTGATTAATCTCTACCCAGTCTCATCAAAAAAAAAAAAAAAAAAAAGACTGAAAATCACAAATGAAAGAGGGTAAATAACACCACAAAAATATAAGCAAATACAAGAGAATATTATGAAAAACTGTATGTCAACAAACTGGACAACCTGGAGGAAGGGCAAGATGGCAGAAGAGTAGGGTCCCCAAGTCACCTGTCCCCACCAAATTACCTAGATAACCATCAAATCATCCTGAAAACCTACGAATTTGGCCTGAGATTTAAAGAGAGACACCTGGAATGCTACAGTGAGAAGAGTTCGGCTTCTATCAAGGTAGGAAGACGGGGAAAAAGAAATAAAGACACAAAAGGCCTCCAAGGGGGAGGGGCCCCGCGAGGAGCCGGGCTGAGGCCGGGGCGAGTGTCCCCAGGACAGGAGAGCCCTGTCCCGGAGAAGCAGGAGCTGCACCAACCTTCCCGGGCGGAAAGGGGCTCGCAGGGAGGTGGAGCAGGACCCAGGAGGGCGGGGATGCCCTCGGGCTCCCGGGGACACTAACAGACACCTGCGCCCCGGGAGAGTGCGCCGAGCTCCCTAAGGGCTGCAGCGCGGGCGGCGGGACCCGGAGCAGCTGGGGGGGCTCGGGGGCGGCTCCGCGGAGGGGGCTGCGGGGCGGGAACGCGAATCCAACAGCGCAGGCCCCGGAGCACAGGGCGCCGGGACACAGCCCAGGATCCGGCCTCCCCCGGGACAGGCAGAGGCCGGGAGGGCCCAGGACAGCGAGGACGCTCCTGCCCCAGCTGAGCAGATCAGCGGCCCCGCCCTGGAGTCTCCAGGCCCTGCAGACCGAGAGCCCCGGAGTTACTGCGGGGGCTGACTCCAGGGCTCCAGAGCTGGCCCCGCCACTGCGGTTGTTCCTCCTGGGGCCTCACGGGGTAAACAACCCCCACTGAGCCTCACAGTGGCCTCACAGGATAAACAGCTTAAATATCTTTCGCTGAGCAACTCCCCCAATTGCTAATACCTGAAAATCAGCACAGCAGGCCCCTCCCCCAGAAGACCAGCTAGACGGACAGTGGAAGCACAAATTATTGACCAAGCAGTACTGGAAAGTTTCAGGGAAGTCAAGGGACTTACAGTATAGAGAATCAGAGGATACTCCCCCCTCCCCCCCTTTTTTTTTGTTTGTTTTTGCTTTTTGATTTCTGTTTGCTTCCCCCCTTTTTTTCTTTTTCTTTTTTACCCTTTTTCTTCTCTTTTTTCTTTTTTTCTCTTTTTCTCTTTTTTCTTTTTCTTTCCTTCTTTCTCTTCTTTCTTTTTCTCCTTTTCCCAATACAACTTGTTTTTGGCCACTCTGCACTGAGCAAAATGACTAGAAGGAAAACCTCACCTCAAAAGAAAGAATCGGAAACAGTCCTCTCTCCCACAGAGTTACAAAATCTGGATTACAATTCAGTGTCAGAAAGCCAATTCAGAAGCACTATTATAAAGCTACTGGTGGCTCTAGAAAAAAGCATAAAGGACTCAAGAGACTTCATGACTGCAGAATTTAGATCCAATCAGGCAGAAATTAAAAATCAATTGAATGAGATGCAATCCAAACTAGATCCCTAAGGATGAGGGTTAACGAGGTGGAAGAATGAGTGAGTGACATAGAAGACAAGTTGATAGCAAAGAGGGAAACTGAGGAAAAAAGAGACAATTAAAAGATCATGAGAATATGGGATCCCTGGGTGGCTCAGTGAGTTTAGCGCCTGCCTTCAGCCTGGGGTGTGATCCTGGAGACGCAGGATCGACCCCACATCGGGCTCCCTGCATGGAGCCTGCCTCTCCCTCTGCCTGTGTCTCTGCCCCTCTCTCTCTCTCTCTCTAACTCATGAATAAATAAATAAAATTTTTTTAAAATTTTTATTTATTTCTGATAGTCACACAGAGAGAGAGAGAGAGGGGCAGAGACACAGGCAGAGGGAGAGGCAGGCTCCATGCACCGGGAGCCCGATGTGGGATTCGATCCCGGGTCTCCAGGATCGCGCCCTGGGCCAAAGGCAGGCGCCAAACCGCTGCGCCACCCAGGGATCCCTAAATAAATAAAATCTTAAAAAAAAAATAAAAGATCATGAGGATAGATTAAGGGAAATAAGAGACAGCCTGAGGAAGAAAAACCTACGTTTAACTGGGGTTCCCGAGGGTGCCGAAAGGGCCAGAGGGCCAGAATATGTATTTGAACAAATCATAGCTGAGAACTCTCCTAATCTGGGAAGGGAAACAGGCATTCAGATCCAGGAAATAGAGAGATCCCCCCCCTAAAATCAATAAAAATCGTTCAGCACCTCGACATTTAATAGTTATGCTTGCAAATTCCAAAGATAAAGAGGAGATCCTTAAAGCAGCAAGAGACAAGAAATCCCTGACTTTTATGGGGAGGAATATTAGGGTAACAGCAGACCTCTCCACAGAGACCTGGCAGGCCAGAAAGGGCTGACAGGATATATTCAAGATCCTAAATGAGAAAAACATGCAACGAAGAATACTTTATCCAGCAAGGCTCTCATTCAGCATGGAAGGAGAGATAAAGAGCTTCGAAGACAGGCAGGAACTGAAAGAATATGTGACCTCCAAACCAGCTCTGCAAGAAATTTTAAGGGGGACTCTCAAAATTCCCCTTTAAGAAGAAGTCCAATGGAACAATCCACAGAAACAGGGACTGAATAGGTATCATAATGACACTAAACTAATATCTTCCAATAGTAACTCTGAACGGGAATGGGCTTAATGACCCCATCAAAAGGCGCAGGGTGTCAGACTGGATAAAAAAAGCAGGACCCATCTATTTGCTGTCTACAAGAGACTCATTTTAGACAGAAGGACACCTACAGCCTGGAAATAAAAGGTTGGGGAACCATTTACCATTCAAATGGTCCTCAAAAGAAAGCAGAGGTAGACATCCTTATATCAGATAACCTAAAATTTACCCCGAAGACTGTAGTGAGAGATGAAGAGGGACACTATATCATACTTAAAGGACTTAACAATCCTCAATATATATGCCCCGAATGTGGGAGCTGCCAAATATATCAATCAATTAATAACCAAAGTTAAGACATACTTAGATAATAATACACTTATACTTGGTGACTTCAATCTAGCGCTTTCTACACTCTATAGGTCTTCTAAGCACAACATCTCCAAAGAAATGAGAGCTTTAAATGATACACTGGACCAGATGGATTTCACAGATATCTACAGAACTTTACATCCAAACTCAACTGAATACACATTCTTCTCAAGTGCACATGGAACTTTCTCCAGAATAGACCACATACAGGGTCACAAATCAGGTCTGAACTGATACCAAAAGATTGGGATCGGCCCCTGCATATTCTCAGACCATAATGCCTTGAAATTAGAACTAAATCACAACAAGAAGTTTGGAAGGACCTCAAACACATGGAGGTTAAGGACCATCCTCCTAAAAGATGAAAGGGTCAACCAGGAAATTAAGGAAGAATTAAAAAGATTCATGGAGGGATCCCTTGGTGGCGCAGCGGGTTGGCACCTGCCTTTGGCCCAGGGTGCGATCCTGGAGACTCTGGATCGAATCCCACATCAGGCTCCCGGTGCATGGAGCCTGCTTCTCCCTCTGCCTATGTCTCTGCCTCTCTCTCTCTCTCTGTGACTATCATAAATAAATAAAAAATTAAAAAAAAAGATTCATGGAAACTAATGAGAATGAAGATACAACCGTTCAAAATCTTTAGGATGCAGCAAAAGTAGTCCTAAGGGGGAAATACATCGCAGTAAAAGCATCCATCCAAAAACTGGAAAGAACTCAAATACAAAAGCTAACCTTACACCTAAAGGAGCTACAGAAAAAAAAAAAAAAGCAAATAGATCCTACACCCAGCAGAAGAAGAGAGTTAATAAAAATTCGAGCAGAATTCAACGAAATCAAGACCAGAAGAACTGTGGAACAGATCAACAAAAGTTGATCTTTGAAAGTTGGTTCTTTGAAAGAATTAATAAGATAGATAAACCATTAGCCAGCCTTATTAAAAAGAAGAGAGAGAAGACTCAATAAAATCATGAATGAGAAAGGAGAGAGCACTACCAACACCAAGGAAATACAAACGATTTAAAAAACATATTATGAACAGTTATACGCCAATAAATTAGGCAATCTAGAAGAAATGGACGCATTTCTGGAAAGCCACAAACTACCAAAACTGGAACAGAAAGAAATAGAAAACCTGAACAGGCCAATAACCAGGGAGGAAATTGAAGCAGTCATCAAAAACCTCCCAAGACACAAAAGTCCAGGGCCAGATGGCTTCCCTGGGGAATTCTATCAAACGTTGAAAGAAGAAACCATACCTATTTTACTAAAGCTGTTTGGAAAGATAGAAAGAGATGGAGTACTTCCAAATTCGTTCTATGAGGCCAGCATCACTTTAATTCCAAAACCAGACAAAGACCCCACCAAAAAGGAGAATTACAGACCAATATCCCTGATGAACATGGATGCAAAAATTCTCAACAAGATACTAGCCAATAGGATGCAACAGTACATTAAGAAAATTATTCACCATGACCAAGTAGGATTTATCCCCAGGATGCAAGGCTGGTTCAACACTCATAAAACAATCAATGTGATTATCATATCAGCAAGAGAAAAACCAAGAACCATATGATCCTCTCATTAGATGCAGAGAAAGCATTTGACAAAATACAGCATCCATTCCTGATCAAAACTCTTCAGATTGTAGGGATAGAGGGAACATTCCTCGACATCTTAAGAGCCATCTATGAAAAGCCCACAGCAAATATCATTCTCAATGGGGAAACGCTGGGAGTCTTTCCCCTAAGATCAGGAACAAGACAGGGATGTCCACTCTCATCACTGCTATTCAACATAGTACTGGAAGTCCTAGCCTCAGCAATCAGACAACAAAAAGACATTAAAGGCATTCAAGTTGGCAAAGAAGAAGTCAAACTCTTCCTCTTCGCCGATGACATGATACTCTACATAGAAAACCCGAAAGCCTCCACCCCAAGATTGCTAGAACTCATACAGCAATTTGGTAGCATGGCAGGATACAAAATCAATGCCCAGAAGTCAGTGGCATTTCTATACACTAACAGTGAGACTGAAGAAAGAGAAATTAAGGAGTCAACCCCATTGACAATTGCACCCAAAAGCATAAGATACCTAGGAATAAATCTAACCAAGGAGGTAAAGGATCTATACCCTAAAAACTATAGAACACTTCTGAAAGAAATTGAGGAAGACACAAAGAGATGGAAAAATATTCCATGCTCATGGATTGGCAGAATTAATATTGTGAAAATGTCAATGTTACCCAGGGCAATTTCCACGTTTAATGCAATCCCTATCAAAATACCATGGACTTTCTTCAGAGAGTTAGAACAAATTATTTTAAGATTTGTGTGGAATCAGAAAAGACCCCGAATAGCCAGGGGAATTTTAAAATAGAAAGCCATATCTGGGGGCCTCACAATGCCAGATTTCAGGTTGTCCTACAAAGCTGTGGTCATCAAGACAGCGGAGGCCTCTTCCCCAACCTGGCGCGCGTCCTGCAGGGGCGCCTCTGGCCTCCGGAACTGCAGCCCGCCGCCCGATGGCACCGCCGATGTCGCGGCGTCGCCGGCCTCCCTTCCCTGGACAGCATGCCGAACGTGCTCGTGCGGGCCGTGGTGGCCTTCTGGGGGTCCCCGAGCGGCGCCACCGGAGCCCAATCGCGGGCCCAACCGTCGGCCGGAGGGCGCAGACCCGAGGCGAGGCCCGCCCCCGGGGGAGAGGAGCTGCCCCCCCGGGCTGCTGAGGCCTAAAGAGGGACCCTGCCCCCGGGAGCCGACGCCGTCCGTGCGCAGCGGGGCGCCGAGGAGCCCGAGCAGGAGCCGGAGCGCCTTCTGCCGAGACCTGCTGCGCCGACAGGTGCTGTCTTAACGGACTGGGACGTGGACCTTTCCCTCTCCTTCTGGGACTGGGAGCAGGGAGGCTTGGTTCTTTCAACTCCTCAGGGTCGGACTTTAATTTTTACTGGGAGCTGTGCTGCCCTTTCAAGGTTTTTCAATAGTTAGTGTTTGCATTTCCAACCTCAGAGAATTCCAGGCAGGCGCTCCCCTTCCCCCACCAGTGACATACTTGTGCAAGCGGTCATCGTTGCATCATGGGGCAGATGTGGGAGCTTCCTGTTTAAAAAAAAAAATTACAAAAAAAGATTACAAAAATGTCGAATACCACTCTAATTTTTTGGAAGATTCTTTTCCTCATAAAAACATTATCACACAAAAGGTTTATTATCTTTAAATAAAACAATTATTCTTAAATCTCTCAAATTTCTAAACATGGTAAGTATCAGTAGATAAAATCCATGTAAACAAAAAGTATCTTTGGGGTCCTCGATAATGATTAAGAATATACAGGTGTCCTGAGACTAAAAAGGTTGAGAACTACTGGCCTAGAGAGACAAGAGTTAAAATCGATAAAAGGAAAACATGTAGCCAGCAATACTGGCACAAAAACAAACATATAGATCAATGGAACAGAATAGAGAACCCAGAAGTGGACCCTGAACTTTATGGTCAACTAATATTCGATAAAGGAGGAAAGACTATCCACTGGAAGAAAGACAGTCTCTTCAATAAATGGTGCTGGGAAAATTGGACATCCACATGCAGAAGAATGAAACTAGACCACTCTCTTGCACCATACACAAAGATAAACTCAAAATGGATGAAAGATCTAAATGTGAGACAAGATTCCATCAAATCCTAGAGGAGAACACAGGCAACACCCTTTTTGAACTTGGCCACAGCAACTTCTTGCAAGGTACATCCACGAAGGCAAAAGAAACAAAAGCAAAAATGAACTATTGGGACTTCATGAAGATAAGAAGCTTTTGCACAGCAAAGGATACAGTCAACAAAACTAAAAGACAACCTACAGAATGGGAGAAGATATTTGCAAATGACATATCAGATAAAGGGCTAGTGTCCAAGATCTATAAAGAAATTATTCAACTCAACAGCAAAGAAACAAACAATCCAATCATGAAATGGGCAAAAGACGTGAACAGAAATCTCACAGAGGAAGACATAGACATGGCCAACATGCACATGAGAAAATGCTCTGCATCACTGGCCATCAGGGAAATAGAAATGAAAACCACAATGAGATACCACCTCACACCAGTGAGAATGGGGAAAATTAACAAGGCAGGAAACCACAAATGTTGGAGAGGATGCGGAGAAAAGGGAACCCTCTTGCACTGTTGGTGGGAATGTGAACTGGTGCAGCCACTCTGGAAAACTGTGGAGGTTCCTCAGTTAAAAATAGAGCTGCCCTATGACCCAGCAATTGCACTGTTGGGGATTTACCCCAAAGATACAGATGCAATGAAACGCTGGGACACCTGCACCCCGATGTTTCTAGCAGCAATGTCCATGATGGCCAAAGTGTAGAAGGAGCTTCGGTGTCCATTGAAAGATGAATGGATAAAGAAGATGTGGTTTATGTATACGATGGAATATTACTCAGCCATTAGAAACGACGAATACCCACCATTTGCTTCGACATGGATGGAACTGGAGGGTATTATGCTGAGTGAAGTAAGTCAATCGGAGAAGGACAAACAGTGTATGTTCTCATTCATTTGGGGAATATAAAAATAGTGAAAGGGAATAAAGGGGAAAGGAGAAGAAATGGGTAGGAAATATCAGAAAGGGAGACAAAACATAAAGACTCCTAACTCTGGGAACCGAGCTGGGGGTTGTGGAAGGGGAGGAGGGTGGGGGGTGGGAAAAACTAAGAACTTTTCCTGTAAGGTTGGGAACAAGACAAGGATGTGCACTCTTACCACTTTTTAAAGAAAGATTTTATGTATTTATTCATGGGAAACACAGAGAGAGGGAGACAGAGAAATATGAAGAGGGAGAAGCAGGCTCCCTGCAAGGAGTCCTATGTGGGACTCGATCCTGCACCCTGGGATCAAGCCCTGAGCTGAAGGCAGACACTCAACTCCTGAGACACCCAGGTGTCCCCACTCTTACCACCCTTATTCAACATAGTACTGGAAGTCCTAGCTATAGCAGTCAAACAACAAAAATAAAGAAAAGGCATCTGAATTGGTAAGGAAGAAGTAAGACTTTCAGTATTTGCAGATGACATGATACTATATATAGAAAACCTAACCTACTCCACCAAAAAAAAAAAACTATTAGAACTGATAAATGAATTCAGTAATGTTGCAGGATACAAAAATCAATGTGCAGAAATTTGTTGCATTTATATTCACTAATAATGAAGCAACAAAAAGAAAATAATCCCATTTATAGTTGCACCAAAAATAATAAAATACCTTAGGAATAAATCTAACCAAAGAGGTGAAAGACCTGTACTCTGAAAACTATAAAACATGTGATTAAAGAAATTGAAGATGACACAAGGAAATGGAAAGACAGTCTGTACTCATAGATCAGAAGAACAAATATTGTTAAAATGTCTGTACTATCCAAAGGAGTCTACACATTTAATGCAATCTCTTATCAAAATGCTACCAGCATTTTTCACAGAGCTAGAACAAACAATCCTAAAATTTGTTAGGAACCACAAGAGACCCTAAAGGGCCAAAGCAATCTTGAAAAAGAAAAGCTGGAGGCATCACAATTCCAGACTTCAAGTTATATTTCAAAGCTGTGGTAATCAAAACAGTATGGTAGTACAAAAATAGACATATTTGGAACAGAATAGAAAATCCAAAAACAAACCCACAATTGTATGGTCAGGTAATCTTTGACAAAGCAGAAAAGAATATCCAATAGGAAAAGGACAGTGTCTTCAGTAAGTGATGTTGATACAACTGGACAGCAACATGCAAAAGAATGAAACTGAACCACTTTCTTATACAATCCACAAATATAAATTCAAAATGGATGAAACACCTAAATGTGAAACCTGCAACCATGAAAATTATAGAACACAGGCAGTAACTTCCTTTATATTATTAATGTTCTCTCTTCACATTTATTTGATAGTTTCGCTGGATATTAAATTCAGTGTGGAAATATTCCCTCAGAAATTTGAAGGCATTATGCCTCTGTTATCTGGCTTCATTGGTGCTGGTGCTACTGAGAAGAAGCCTTATTCCATTTTGATGTATTTATTTCTTTGGTATGTAATAGCTCCAATCCCTGTTCCTCACTCCCCCCACTTCCCGAGGACATTTTCTTTTTCAGATTTTTCTTTGCCCTTGGTGTCCTAGGGTTTTATGATAATATGTGTTCATGTGGACCTTTAAAAATTTTTTTTTAATTCAGTTCATTATGCCAGGTTCATACCAGGCTGTTTCAATCTGGGGACTTGCATCTTTCAGATTTGGAGAATTCTTGTATTATTTCTCTGATTATTTCCTTCCCTGTTTTCTCTGCCCCTTCGTTCTGGAACTCCTTTTGGGTCAGATGTTGGAATTTCTAAACTGATCTGCATATATTACCTTATATCCTCAGATCTTCTGTCTTCTCCCTCTTATTCCCTGTTGCATACTTTTGTACTTTTTTGAGCAAGTTCTGTGACTTTTATTTTCTAACCCTTCTGTTGAATTTCTAATTTTGCTTATAATTTTTAATTCTCAAGTACTCAGCCATTAGAAATGACAAATACCCACCATTTGCTTCAACGTGGATGGAACTAGAGGGTATTATGCTGAGTTAAATACGTCAATCGGAGAAGGACAAACATTATATGTTCTCATTGATTTGGGGAATATAAATAATAGTGAAAGGGAATAGAAGGGAAGGGAGAAGAAATGAGTGGGAAATATCAGAAAGGGAGACAGAACATAAAGACTCCTAACTCTGGGAAACGAACTAGGGGTGGTGGAAGGGGAGGAGGAGGGTGGGGGGTGGGGGTGAATGGGTGACGGACACTGAGGGGGGCACTTGACGGGATGAGCACTGGGTGTTATTCTGTATGTTGGCAAATTGAACACCAATAAAAATAAATTTATTATTAAAAAAATTCTCAAGTACTTTTTTCTTTTTCATATTATCACATTTTAGCTTTATGAATGGTATATCATCTGTATATCTAAGAGGACATTGACTGACTTATTTAAAAGAGTTTTCAAAACTTGAGAAAATTGGGACACCTGGATGGCTCAGCGGTTGAGCGCCTGCCTTTGGCCCAGGGCGAGATCCTGGAGTTCCAGGATCAAGTCCCACATCGGGCTCCCTTCAGGGAGCCTGCTTCTTCCTCTGCCTGTGTCTCTACCTCTCTCTCTGTGTGTGTGCAGGGTCCTGGGATCAACTCCCATATTTGGCTCTATAGGGAGCCTGCTTTTCCCTCTGCCTGTGTCTCTGCCTCTCTCTCTCTCTGTCTCTCATGAATAAATAAAAGAACTTAAAAAAAACTTAAGAAAATGTTTTTTATCTCTCTTAGTTGTTGTTTTGTGTGTCTTCTTTTGGTTACTTTCATTTGGAGCTCTTCTCCCAAGTTTGATTAGTAAATAAGAAAGGCCAAGAACATTTTCTGTGAAGTGGGGGAACAGAGGTTGGATTGCATTGAATTGAGTTGTGAAAGGCAAGCAAGAGAAGAACATTGTACATAGAAAGTTTTCTCATAGAGGGAAAGAGGATAGACAAATTGGAAGCATTTTCCTTTTGTTTTTAAAAATCAGAGATCCACAAAGTATTTTAAAATTCTTAATTGATGTGGAATTTAATAAATCTTAAGTAGCATCTACTGATATAAACTACTTACTCTTTGTATTTTCCTTGGAAAGCTCTTACTTAGTTGATGCGAAGGAGCCTTTGCAAAGAGAGGATGAAAGAATCAGGTAGATGGATGGTTGGTAAGTGAGGCATATGAAGAGGAAGGCAGAGAGCCCAGGTACCTTCCCAGCATTGGGGTGTCCTTTTCCTTTGAGCTACAGGATATAATTTACATAATTCATGAAAGGGTTGGGGACAGTAAGCAAGTTTTTGCAATTAGTGGCAGGAAATTGAGGAACTTTTTTTTTTTAATAGTAAATACCGTTTGAACAATAAAAGCACCTAATCTCGTGGTCAAACTCTGGGCATGTCGGCTTCCTTCATACACAGATATCTCTTGCTAAGAGAGAAGTCAATTCTCCTGGTGGAAAGAAGGCATCCATTTTTTTTGGAACAAGATACAGCCATGATTAAAAGGAAAAAATATTAATAGTCCATGTTTATTGTTCTTTTCTGTGTTCTGTAAGGATGATGGTTTCTGCCACAGTAACAGGGATAAACATATACTAAAAAAAAAAAAAACAAAGACAGTGCTTTCCAAGTGCTGGGCAGATGCTCAGATTTATTGACAGTGGATGAGTAGTGACCTACCCAGTCTGCCATATTCGAATACGAGACTCCTCTTTGCTACATGTTCATGTTCTGAGTCTCCATTTCTGCTGGTGTGTAATAGCCATTCCATTTTGTGAGAAATATACAAACTAGAAATAGTATGACATGAAAATATTAATGAGTCTTACAATGTGTAGGATATGGAATGATGCAGTCTCCAAAGTCAGTAACTTTAGAATGAAAATCAGACATAATAAAACATTGTAAAAAAGGTAAACTGTTACCATGATGCACTATGCTGTTTTTAAAGGGAGAGCACTGTGCAAAAATATTAAAGGAGATGCTGAGAAAATTGAGAAAGAACATAATACAAGCACTATAATGCTTGAAGACAGCTGTGTCCTGAGAATGCATCTTCTACTTTATTCATGTAGGAAGATGAGGCTTGAATTCTTTGAGGCCTTCAGAAATGTACTGCCTTTCATGGTTGTATATGTTCATTGATATCCAAAATTCTGACTATTGCCAACCTATGTGGAATCACTTGAGCTTTTAATTTTAGCTGTTTAAATATTTAAACTATAAAAGTAATAGATCATCACTAAGGGTTTAAAAAATAGAGAAATGAAAAGTCATATTGCTACATCATTAAATTGCTGTTAGCGTTTTTAAAAAAGATTTATTTATTTTAGAGAGAATGTGAATGCACAGGGGTAGGGTGAAGGGGCAGAGGCAGAGGGAGAGACAAACTGAAGCAGACTCTATGCTGAGTGTGGAGCCCAATGTGGGGCTTGATCTCAAGACCCTGAGATCACCATGAGTCAGACGCTTACAATGTGCCACTCAAGCTCCCCACTGCTTTTAGTGTTTTTAATGAGTTTCCCTCCTAGGGTTTTAGCTTGTGTATGTACCAATGTATTTGTAATTATAATGTATATATAATTTATATACTCTTTTTTTTAAAGATTTATTTATTTATTCATGAGAGATACACAGAGAGGCAGAGACCCAGGCAGAGGGAGAAACAGGCTCCCTGCAGGGAGCCCAATGTGGGTCTTGATCCTGGATCCCAGGATCACTCCCCGAGCCTAAGGCACACGCTCAATTGCTGAAGCCACCCGGGTGTCCCTATCATCTGCTTTTTATCAAATCCATGTTTTTCTTGCTTCTAATAGTATTTCTTTGATTACATAATATTCCTTTGATTGTATCAGCACTGCAATTTACTTAGCTTTCCCCCAGTTTGGGAAAATTAAGGGAACTGTGTGTTTTTCTTTGTTGTAAATAATGTTATTGTGAAAATCTTGGGACTTGTAGATTTTTTTTTGTATTTTCTCAGGCTAAGCTTCTCAGAGATAAGCTCTTCCTAGCTCTGTTGCTCAGCATTTTTCCTGATAGGTATTCTGAGTTTGTGATACTACGGAGGATCATAAGAACATAGGCCAATGTTAGGTTTCATCATATTTTTTGGTAGAAGTTTATGAAGGGAAAATATCATTCTCTGAGCTGTTGTTTTTCCCTGATTATTGAAATATTAAATGAGCAATGTCCTCATTAGTAAAGTGCTGTTTACGTCCATTTTATGTGGGGATTTTAATATTTTTGAAAAGTTATTTGTATTAAATTCTTTTCAGTTTTCTGTATCTTGCTGTTTAAATAATTATTATTACTTTGTTTTGTCTGTATTTCAAGAGGATTCATCTTTCTATTCTTTCTCATCATTTTTATTTGATCATCTGATTAATTCTTATGCAGAATTTTAGAATCATTTTGTAAAATAGAAAAATCTTGCTTAGACCTTGGAATTACCTTATATATATATACTTTATCGGGGAAGAACACAAATTATTGTTATAACAAACTATTATTGCTTTCAAGTTTTCAAATATACTCCAAAATTACTGAATCATTGAATCATTAAAAGTTCTTAAATAACTTTTATATCATCCATCTCTATGTCATGATTTTTGTTATGTTTATGTAAAGGAATGTTGGTAACATTATGTATTTATATACTTTTTTCTTATACTAGAATACATTACTGATTTTATACAAATGTTTATATTTTTAACTGATTCTAGTAGTTCTTAGAAAATTCCTTTGGACTTTAGCTCTTTCATTGCATTATAAACTTCTCTCTCTCTTTTAAGTAGGCTCCATGCCCAGTGTGGAGCCCAGCTCAGGACTTGAACTCATGACTCTGAGACCAAGACCTGAGCTGAGATCAAGAGTCAGACACTTAACCTACTGAGCCACCCAGGTGCCCTTATAAAGTTCTCTTTTTAAGTCTTATCCCATTAGCAGAAAAAAAAATCTAGCTGTATATTAAACAATAGAAGTGGTAATGTGCTTATTTTGCTTCTTGGTTTAATTAGTATGCCTCTAGGAGTTTTGCTGTGTGAGTGTGAAGTTAAATTTTTATTGAGATACATGTTTTTTAAAGTTAGGGATTCTTCATTGCTGTTTAAAAATTCTGTATTGATGTTGGGTTTTATCATTTGTTTATAGCACCTAATGATGTAAACTACTGATTCTGCGGGTTTTCCTTGGAAAATGGATTCTGTTCTTGTGTGTTCAGGTGTTGTGTGTGCATGATTCCCAGTGCACACCATGTCTATATCTTGGGTTTCCCACAAGCATGTCAAGCTCAGTGTCCCTGGTGAGCTTCCCTTTATCCCCCACTCCTCTGTGCATCCCAGTCTTTTGAATGCACAGCCAGAAACCAGAGTATGATTTAGTCCTCTCACTAGATGTCAATCCTCCTTTTCAAATGGTCTCTCTCCTTCCTACATCACATTCACTTCTTTAAGTGTGGCTTTGATCATTCAGTGCTCTGTATTACAGCTGGTCTCCTCTCTCTTCTTACTGCTTTTTTTTTTCTTTTTGAATCTGCTAGCTGCTGTACACAAGCTTCTCATTTTTTTATATGAAATGTGCTTCTGATAAAAACAGGCTTAACTTAAAGTTGTTTATTCTGAGTGCCATTTAGGATGTTATGATTCAACACTGCATAATGGAGAGGAGCAGGGTGCTGCTGGAGCCTGGCACCCTATTAGCAGGGGTGCAGGGAGGCATGCAGACCTGTGGTGACCATCCCTCAAGGAAGTTGTGACTGGCATATTTGTCTTCTCCTGGCTGCCTCTTTGTTGTCTATATTTGTCCCAAGCACCATTGTTGGAATGGAGAGAACCCTTCATTTATCTGGACCATTTGGAAAGCACTTGGAACAGCTTGACTCTTGTGCCACACTGATCATCTTTAGGATCAGGCCTTCCTACCTCTTTCCTTGTAGGGATAGCATTGTCAACCTTGCTTCCCCTCAGAGTCATGCTACTAGAGGTCCTAAATAAGTGTTGGAAGGATTTGAAGTTCTCAGTTGTGTAAATCTACAGAATGAGGTGTAGGAAGACAGAAAATAGTATTGGAAAGACAATGCAAACAAATTGCCCTTTGTAAGGCAGTGAGAGGATTCATTGCAGATGCCTGAAAAAGCAGGCTGGAAAATGTGCTGATGTTAAGAACCCTGACATTTGTGCACATGGACACAATCTTCTTTGGTCTTCACAATAACCCTGTGAGTAGAGTAGAGATTATTACCCTTCTGTTTTGTGGGTGAAGAAACAGAGCCTTTGAAATTCCACAATTTGTCCAACATCACACAGTATTCTAAAGTCAAGGCTTCACTTCGATTTCTGATTGCTGATTTTGTACTCTTCCTGTTATCTTTCTCAAAACCAGAAGAGTAGTAGGATAACAGTGACTGTCCCCATGTCATTTGGATAAATTACATAGGACAAGCACAAAGGAAAAACAGTTTTTATCTATCTTAATACATAATAATTATATGTATATTCTTTTTAAAAGAAGCTTTTTTGAGAAATAATTCACATTAATTACAATCTACTCATTTAAAGTATATAATTCTATGGCTTTCAGTATGCTTAAGTGTTATGCAGCATGACTGTAATAAATTTTAGAACACATTTATTTCTCTAAAAAGAAACCCTTCTAGCCGTCAGCCCCCATCCCCGATCACTATCTCAGTCCTTGGTAACCAGTAATCCACTTTCTGCTTCTATAGTTTGCCTACTCTAGACATTTTATACAAATGTAATCATACAATATTTGGTCCTTTTACTTTGTATCATGCTTTCGGGTTTCATCCATGTTGTAGCAACTATATATTTCATTATATAGATAACGCATTTTATTTATCCATTCACTAATTTATGGACATTTGTGTTATTCCCACATTTTAAGGAAGATCCAGACTGTTTTCCAAAGCAGCTACGTATAGTTCCACCAGCGTTGTATGAAGGTTTCAGTTTCTCCACATCCTTGCCAACACTTACCTATGTTTAAGTATAGCAGTGATTAAAGTATATCTTATGGTTTTAGTTTGCATTCTCCTCTTAACTAGTCAGGTTGAACAACTCATTTTTCCTTTTTAAAAAATAAAAACTTTTTGTTTTAATTTCAGTATAGTCAACAAACTGTTATATTAGTTTCAGGTGTACAGTATAGTGATTCAACACTTCCTTGTATCACCCTGCTCATCTCCACAAGTGCACTCCTTAATCCCTGTCACCTATTTGACCCATTCTCATACCTCCTTCTCCTCTAGTAATCTGTATAATTAAGAGTCTCTTGAACAACTTATTTTTCATTGGGTTGTCTCTTTATTACTGAGTTGTGACAGCCCTTTATATATTCAACACACAAATCTCTTATTGTATGCTTTGCAAAAAGATTTATTGTGTTCTATGGTTGTCTTTTCACTTTCTTGATGGTATCTGTTGTAGTACAAATGTTTTATTTTGGTTATTTTTAGTTTATTTTTTACTTGTGTGAGGTAAGGGTCTAAATTTATTCTTTGGCATGTTGAAAAGGCTTTTCTTTTTCCTTTGAATAGTCTTGGAACCCTTGTTGAAAAACCAATTGACCATAGATACATGGGTTTATTTCTGGACTCAATTCTATTCTGTTAATCTGTGTATCTGTCCTTATTTCAATTGCACACTGTCTTGATTACTATTCCTTTTTAGCAAGTTTTGAAATCGTGAAGTTGGAGTTCTCCAGCTTTGTTCTTTTTCAAGATCATTTTGATATCACAGGCCCCTTGAATTTCCATATGAATTCTAGGATCAGCTTGTCTAATTTCTGCCTAGAAGTCAGCTGGGTTTTTGATAGGGATTGCTTTATGTGTATATCAATTTTGGGAGATTTACCATCTTCACAATAGTAACTCTTTCGATCAATTGACGTGGCATTACCATTTCCATAGTTCCTTTTTTGTTGTTTTTTTAATATTTTATTTTTTAAACTAAGATCTGCATGCAATGTGGGGCTCGAACTCATGACAGTGAGACCAAGAGTTGCATACTCCACTGAATGAGCCAGCCAGGTGTCTCTGCTTCCATACTCTTAAACACCCAGTTTGTCCATTTCTAGATATGGATTTTCATATTAGGTGTGCTGTATTTTTAGCAGTAGTGGAATTGAAGTCCTCATGCCTGGGTTGTCAGGCATAGTGCGGAGGTTTAATTGTTGCTCTTTATTGTAAATTGATATAAAATAGGTATTTGGAAATCACGCAAAGAAAATAGTATGAGTAATACCTGCTTTATGCTATTCACATGAAAAGTAGCATGGTATATTTTGCAGTTTGTTTTTTAAGATTATCATTTTTATCCTAAATATGGCATAGAGGAGGGTTTGCTTCAGGCAGACTTTCAAATCTGGAGATAGGGGTTCATATCAGAAGAGTAACTTAAACGGCTGTAAGAAGGGGAGGTCCTTCAAAATTCCACACAATATTTAAAACCCTTTCTTACGTTTGTGTTTCTCTGGCGTAAATAGTCCTCTTCAGGCTTGTCATGATCATGTACCAATGATGTGATAATGATTATTATACTAGAATCACCAAAAGCAGCTATTGGTATAATATGTGGTAGGGGCTTTGGACATGATTAGTTTGAATAAGTAATCCACATGGACTTTGTCATTTCTAACAAAGGACTTTGAGGCATGAGTGATGAAAAAAACTGCTCACAAGTGACTTTTGTGATCTTCCAGATGGTATAAGACAACTAAGCAGTAAGTGCCTCTTGTCTTGTGTAATGTGAACATAAATATTCAGGCCATTTGTTGGACATAGTGCTCCATCCGTGTCAGCCTCATCAAAGGCTTAAGATAGAGTAGGTAATGTATAGTATGTAGACACTCATACTTAATTAATTAGTGATTATAATATCTAGACATTATATCAACTATATTTTCCTCTTTTATTGGTTATCAATGATCACCCACCTATTATAACAGTAGACTTTTATTTTTATTTATTATTTATTTAACAGTAGACATTTAAAAACAATATTCTTTTAGTTCATTTTCTCATAGTGTTGATCCCTTCCAGTTTCTTATTCATTCTTGTTGCTTCTTGATCAGAGAATCTGGTGAAAGAAATTAATTTTGTGAGTTCTGTTGCTCGTTGGTTTGGTTAGTAACACAGTCAGAAATGAGACCAGCCACACAAACACCTACTTTTGGTTCAGAGCAGAGTTTGGGGAGAGGTGGAATAGCTGGTTGCCCTTTAGAGAGGACCTTAGGGCTGGGCGGAATAAATAGCTACTCATCAAATATGACCTCAGAGTTTCCAGGCCCTGTTGTTTACGCTCCTAGCTTGTTCCACCCTCCAGTACATGGTTAATAAGTGAAAATCCCCAATTTAGAGATTCATGTTTATTGCTCCCATTCTTTGTTAAAGTTCTAATAGCATCAAATATTATTATATTAAACTTTCTGGATAATTCGTGTATATAATTGGTTTTATATATTCAGTTTGATAGATTGCAGTGGGGACAGGGTGGAGGGGATAGAGAACACACAATTCAATTACCAGGTACTTTGGAGGAATGCCTGGAATCACAGAATATAGCTTATTTAGAAACTCTTATTTTACCTAGGGGCAACCTTTGGAGGATCCCGGGATATCCATGATGACCCTCATCTTCCCTGGAAAATTCCTTAGAACAGGGTTAGCACATATGATCCTCTCAATAGATGCAGAGAAAGCATTTGACAAAATACAGCATCCATTTCTGATCAAAACTCTTCAGAGTGTAGGGATAGAGGGAACATTCCTCAACATCTTAAAAGCGATCTAAGAAAAGCCCACAGCAAATATCATCCTCAATGGGGAAGCATTGGGAGCCTTTCCCCCAAGATCAGGAGCAAGACAGGGATGTCCACTCTCACCACTGCTATTCAACATAGTACTAGAAGTCCTAGCCTCAGCAATCAGACAACATAAAAGACATTAAAGGCATTCAAATTGGCAAAGAAGAAGTCAAAATCTCCCTCTTCGCCGATGACAGGATACTCTACGTAGAAAACCCAAAAGACTCCACTCCAAGATTGTTAGAACTCATACAGCAATTTGGCAGTGTGGCTGGATACAAAATCAATTCCCGGATGTCAGTGGCATTTCTATACACTAACAGTGAGACTGAAGAAAGAGAAATTAAGGAGTCAATCCCATTTACAATTGCACCCAAAAGCATAAGATACCTAGGAATAAACCTAACCAAGGAGGTAAAGGATCTATACCCTAAAAACTACAGACCACTTCTGAAAGAAATTGAGGAAGACACAAAGAGATGGAAAAATATTCCATGCTCATGGATTGGCAGAATTAATATTGTGAAAATGTCAATGTTACACAGGGCAATTTGCGCATTTAATGCAATCCCTATCAAAATACCATGGACTTTCTTCAGAGTTGGAACAAATTATCTTAAGATTTGTGTGGAATCAGAAAAGACCCCGAATAGCCAGCGGAATTTTAAAAAAGAAAACCATAGCTGGGGGCATCACAATGTCAGATTTCAGGTTGTCCTACAAAGCTGTGGTCATCAAGACAGCGTGGTGCTGGCACAAAAACAGACATATAGATCAATGGAACAGAATAGAGAACCCAGAAGTGGACCCTGAACTTTATGGTCAACTAATATTCGATAAAGGAGGAAAGACTATCCACTGGAAAAAAGACAGTCTCTTCAATAAATGGTGCTGGGAAAATTGGACATCCACATGCAGAAGAATGAAACTAGACCACTCTCTTGCACCACACGCAAGGATAAACTCAAAATGGATGAAAGATCTTAATGTGAGACAAGATTCCATCAAATCCTAGAGGAGAACACAGGCAACACCCTTTTTGAACTCGGCTACAGCAACTTCTTGCAAGATACATCCATGATGGCAAAAGAAACAAAAGCAAAAATGAACTTTTGGGACTTCATGAAGATAAGAAGCTTTTGCACAGCAAAGGATACAGTCAACAAAACTAAAAGACAACCTACAGAATGGGAGAAGATATTTGCAAATGACATATCACATAAAGGGCTAGCGTCCAAGACCTATACAGAACTTATTCAACTCAACAGCAAAGAAACAAACAATCCAGTCATGAAATGGGCAAAAGACATGAACACAGAGGAAGACATAGACATGGCCAACACGCACATGAGAAAATGCTCCACATCACTTGCCATCAGGGAAATACAAATGAAAACCACAATGAGCTACCACCTCACACCAGTGAGAATGGGGAAAATTAACAAGGCAGGAAACAACAAATGTTGGAGAGGATGTGGAAAAAGGGGAACCCTCTTGCACTGTTGGTCAGAATGTGAACTGGTGCAGCCACTCTGGAAAACTGTGTGGAGGTTCCTCAAAGAGTTAAAAATAGACCTGCCCTACGACCCAACAATTGCACTGTTGGAGATTTACCCCAAAGATACAAATGCAATGAAACGCCGGGACACCTGCACCCCGATGTTTATAGCAGCAATGGCCACGATAGCCAAACTGTGGAAGGAGCCTCGGTGTCCAACGAAAGATGAATGGATAAAGAAGATGTGGTCTATGTATACAATGGAATATTACTCAGCCATTAGAAACACAAATACCCACCATTTGCTTCGACGTGGATGGAACTGGAGGGTATTATGCTGAGTGAAATAAGTCAATCGGAGAAGGACAAACATTATATGGTCTCATTCATTTGGGGAATATAAATAATAGTGAAAGGAATAGAGGGGAAGGGAGAAGAAATGGGTAGGAAATATCAAAGGGAGACAGAACATGGAAGACTCCTAACTCTGGAAATGAACAGGGGTGGTGGAAGGGGAGGGGGGCAGGAGATGGGGGTGACTTGGAAGCGGGCACTGAGGGGTGCACTTGATGGGATGAGCACTGGGTGTTATTCTGTATGTTGGCAAATTGAATACCAATAAAAAAATAAATTTATTATTAAAAAAAAAGAACAGGGTTAGCAAACTATAAGCTGTGAGCCAAATCTAGCTAGCCATCTATTTTTGTAAGTAAAGTTTTATTGGAACATAACGATTCTTGTTAATTTACACACTTATTGTGCCTTCTTTCACGGGACAACAGAATTGAGTAATTTAAAAAATATATGCTCCACAGTTCCTAAAATATTTACTCCCTGGCCCTTTATAGGAAAAGTTTGCCAACAACTGGTCTAGAGTATCTAGACTTTCAGAACGTTAAGCAGAGATCATAGATACCTTAAATTTATGTGGTTTCAAGGGCAATAGTTTTAAGGCAAGATTACTACTTTTATCAGAATGAGTGCTTTTTTTCAAGGAAAAAAATTAACTTCAGAAATATTCTTAAAATGAAGGATGACACTAAAACCTAATAGCCAATGGAAAATTAACATCTGATTATACATGTAGCTGATCCACAGCCTCTTTCAGGTGTTTCTGTCTTATTACATAAGAAAAAGTGTTAAAATTTTCCCCATAAGACATTTATCTTCTATTGTTTTTGAAGATCAAGTATTTATGTCAGTCATTGTAACTGATTCAAATATGAATATAAGAATATAAATATATTAATAAATATAAAATGCTAATCTCACTGTTGGAAATTTGAAGTGTTTTATCTCAGTTATGTCTTGTCTTTTTTCTCTCAGCTTGAAGTCCATGGCCCAAAATGACTCTACCACTGGAGAGTCTCTTCAGTAAAGAAGACAACCAGACAGGAGGCTGGGATGAGCATGCCACTGCATCAGATCTCTGCTATTCCAACCCAGGATGCTACCTCTGCTAGAATCTACAGAAGTAAGACCAAAGAAAAGGAGAGGGAAGAGCAGGTATTAGGAGAATACTTTAATTTAGTTTCATTATTTTTGTTGTTTTCATTATAGATGGCCTAGAATGATAGGCTCTGACGATCAAGGTTTTCTCCAGTAATATACTAAAATACACATGGTATAAATAGTTGGGCTTGGAATTTTTCTCTGCAGGTTTCTAGGTTTTCAGATTTGGTATCAACTTATTCTGCCATGGTTATACATGATTGTTTATCTTCATTGCCTAAAATGGTATGTTTATTTATGATAAATTTCTGAGGAAAAGTTCTTTGAATTCTCAAAACATGATACAAAGGATAAATTAATTTGAATCAAGGTTTTATGAAGACCTCATACATACTAGTCTCTGTTTGCTGCAAGGGTATCATAGTTAACAGCATAGAGCCTGTCTCTGCCCTTATACGGCTCTTGATCTGGTCTGACAGTTAAAATGCATTGGAATCCAACAGTAAAATTAGCAATGGAGGAATGCAGAACTACCGAATTCCAGTTCAGGAGGTCAGGAATGGCTTCCTGGAGAAAATGACCTTTATATGACCTGAAGTTAGCTAGAGAAAGGTAGAGTATCCCAATTGGAAGTAATATTATATGCTGAAAGCCCAAATTTAAAGTAATGTGAGCTTGAAGAGATTAAAACAGAATAACTGGAATATAAAGGGTAGTGGCAAGATAGGAGGTTGGAAAAGTTATAGGAGTTACCATAAGGAATTTGGGTTTATGTTTGCAGGAGAATGAATGATCAAATTTGTGTTCTTAAAGCATTTCACGCAGACTGCAGTTTGGAGAGTGAATTCAATGAGTGGTAGAGAGTCTAGTTAGAGGATTATTTAATAGCCTACCTAGGCCAAGTTTGGTAAACTTTTTCTAAAAAGGGCCAGATAATGTATGTTTTAGACTTGGTGGGCCAGATAGTCATATTTCCTCAATTCTACCATTGCAGCATGAAAATAGCCAAAGAATGAATGGTCATGACTGTGTACCAATAAATCTTTTCTTTCAAAAAAACAGGTGACAGGCCAGTTTTGGCTTATAGGCTGTAGTTTGCCAATCTCTGACCTATAAGGAAAAGGTGATAGTGACTTTGTCTAGGATAGAGTAGTGGGGATATAGAGATAATTAGCTTATTAACACACTGGGCTTGATAATTTTGTGTGGGATGAGATAGGGAGGAGTCAGGGATGACTCCTACTTTCTCCTTGCCTTGTGATGTGCTGTGTAGACATGTGCTCAGTAGTTCTCACAGCATTCCTCTTTTGTAGTAAATCTTTACTGAAGACTCTAAAGAATCCATGTTAAATCAAAAAATGATGTCTTGTTTGAAATTGAGTCATTATAGTTGACAGGATACCACTCTTTGCCTTATTATTAAAATAATGAAAAAAAAAAACCCCAAACTTATCATACCATAGCTCTTGAGGTAGATTGACTATGGAAGATAAAAAGGTACCATATAACTTAAGAAAGGTCTCCATATTCTTAGTTTGTGTTTTCCTTTTTTCAGTTGTTTGTGTCATCAGTCTGCACCCTTTCTGTTTCTGAGCTCTTAGGAGGAGTGTGGTCAGCATTGGTTGAAAGCCTGACCAGGGGTGGTGGTGGTATAGATGGGCTTGGGATATATTATTTTCAAAATTTTAGTTTTTCCTCAATTTACTGGAGCTGAAAGAATACCCCATCTCCCCATATTATTTCAGTTTTCATTTAAGTTAATAGTCTTCATTTAAGATTCATTTAAATTAGAAACCAGAAAAAAAAAAGATTCATTTAAATTAATGGTCTTTTTTTGTAACCCTTTAGCCCAAATGGATTTTTAAATACTACTACATAGAACATTTTTTAGGCTAAGGTGCTTGCCTATACCACGTTGAGGTTGCTCGGTCTCTATTCATTGCTGTGTCAAATTTGGACACCAGATAGCAGGAATTTCTTGATATGTGTATATATATTGTAATGTATGTATGTATAGACAGGATATGTATGTCTGTACATACACACATATGTGTATACACATATACATGTGTATATACATATGTACATGTATGTATACACCTATACATACATACTTACTGAATTGATCTATTTGATGGGGTTTTTAAGGTTTAAATAAGTAGCATTAATGACCATATTCATGGAATTGGGATTTTAATTGGTATTGGGAAGAGGCACCATTCTGTCCCATTTTAGTGTGGGGAATACTTTGAACCTGATGACAGTGTGATGGTTTTGGGAATCATGGTGCCAAGGTGCGGCTGCAGGTAGTGGAGTTGCAGCTGACACAGGAGTTTGAAAGGGTTCCATAACAGTTTTGGCAGCAGCTGGCATGTTGCTAAAAATGATTTTTGTAGAAGTCTAGGTTCTGAAATGTATCAGAATGATTTGGAAGGCAAATTTTTGTCCATTGGAGATTGTTTTTCTTTATCTAGTTTCTCTGGCACAATAAGTTCAAAACAGAGTTCTTTGGTATAATTTATGATCTTCTGTATTTGGGAGAGGAGAAGAGGAAGGAAGAGAAGCACTGCTGAAAGAGACACTCCTTTCCTGCTCATCATCCACTGTTCTCAGAGGTGCAAAGATTTATCTTTATCTCACAATCTCTTGGTTAACAGGAGATGGTTCATTACATCAATAACAGTTTTATTCCTTCTGAATCTTGTGAGAAGAGAGGGGCCTTGCAGTTTACCCAGAATCAAATAATCCAATCATTAACATTGACAGTTTTACCTATGTTTATCAGATACATGATTCTATAGCTCCATTGCATGAGCCCACATCTATACAGTTCTAAGAAGAGTTAATGACTTTTACACAGTAGTCAATACAGTTGTTGAATGAATGAGTGAATTTAATTTTAATGGTATGGGGACCACTGTGGAATTAAGAGGAATTTTTTATAATAAAAGGATTTCTGCTGCTATTGCTTATGAACTGGGTAGATGTTTCTTGAGTATTTTTTTTCCCTTAGTGTTTTGCAAGTATTGATCCATTGCCTTCCAGAGTCTGGTCTGCATTTAGAAACCTGACATGCAGATTGTTTGCATTCCTTCTATTAGGAATATATTCTACATAGGGGTTTTTTTTTTTTTAGAATGTTTTTTTCCTTATAGTTTAGGGAGTTATTTCTCTTTCTTAAAAAAAAATCGATTTATTTACTCATGAGAGACACAGAAGGAGAGAGGCGAAAACTTAGGCAGAGGGAAAAGCATGCAGGGAATCTGGTGTGGGACTCCATCCTGGAACTTGATCCACGATCATGCCCTGAGCCAAAGGCAGTCGCTCAACCACTGAGCCACCCAGGCATCCCTATCAATTTCTTATCAAGACTTAACTCTGTCTTGTGGTTCACTGGGTCCCTTTACATTTTTCAGGATTATTTTTTTTCTTTCTTTCTTTCTTTCTTTCTTTCTTTCTTTCTTTCTTTCTTTCTTTCCTTCCTTCCTTCCTTCCTTCCTTCCTTCCTTCCTTCCTTCCTTCCTTCCTTCCTTCCTTCCTTTTTAAAAGATTTTATTTACTTATGCATGAGAGATACACACACACACAGAGAGGCAGAGACACAGGTAGAGGGAGAAGCAGACTCCATGCAGGGAGCCCGCCATGGGACTTGATCCCAGGTCTCCAGGATCACACTCTAGGCTGAAGGTGGCGCTAAACCACTGAGCCACCTGGGCTGCCCTTACTGCATTTTAAACAGCTTTATTAGAGTATAATTGACATCCAATAAACAATACATATTTAAAGCATACAGTATAAAAAAAAAAGCATACAGTATCTTCTCAAGCAAGATTGTGAGCATATCCATCACTCCCAAAAGTTTCCTCATGCCTCTTCCTTAAGCCGTCATTGATCTGCTTTCTTTCACTGTAGATGTTTGCATTTTCTAGGGTTTTATATAGATGGAATAATATGTTATGTACTCTTTTTAATCTAGCATTTTTCAAAGATTAATTCTTTTGAGATTAAATCCACACTATGTGCATTATAGTTATGTCCTTATTTATTTAATTTTTTAAAAATTCAATTTAACATATAGTATATTATGTTTCAGAGACAATTTAGTGATTCATCAGTTACATGGCATCCAGTACTCATGACATCTTGTGCCCTCCTTTTTTTAGATAACCAATGTTTTTTTTTTTTTTTTTAAGTGGGTTTTTCTTCCACTTCAATTTTTATTTTTATTTTTATTTTTATTTTTTTACATATATTCTTTAATTGGAGTTCAATTTGCCAACATATAGCATAACACCCAGTGTTCATCCCATCAAGTGCCCCCCTCAGTGCCCATCACCCAGTGACCCCCACCCCCCGCCCACTTCCCTTTCCACCACCCTTTGTTCGTTTCCCAGAGTTAGGAGTCTCTCATGGTCTGTCTCCCATTCTGATATTTCCCACTTATTTTTTCCTCCTTTCTCCTTAATTCCCTTTCACTATTTTTTATATTCCCCAGATGAATGAGACCATATAATGTTTGTCCTTCTCCAATTGACTTATTTCACTCAGCATAATAACCTCAAGGTCCATCCACATCAGAGCAAATGGTGGGTATTTGTCGTTTCTAATGGCTGAGTAATATTCCATTGTATACATAAACCACATCTTCTTTATCCATTCATCTTTCTATGGACACCGAGGCTCCTTCCACAGTTTGGCTATTATGGACATTGCTGCTAGAAAATTCGGGGTGCAGGTTTCCCGGTGTTTCATTGCATCTGTATCTTTGGGAATTTTGTTGTAGGGCAGATCTATTTTTAACTCTTTGAGGAACCTCCACACAGTTTTCCAGAGTGGCTGCACCAGTTCACATTCCCACCAACAGTGCAAGAGGGTTCCCATTTCTCCACATCCTCTCCCACATTTGTTGTTTCCTGTCTTATTAATTTTCCCCATTCTCACTGGTGTGAGGTGGTATCTCATCGTGGTTTTGATGTGTATTTCCCTGATGGCCAGTGATGCGGAGCATTTTCTCATGTGCTTGTTGGCCATGCCTATGTCTTTCTCTGTGAAATTTCTATTCATGTCTTTTACCCATTTCATGATTGGATTGTTTGTTTCTTTGCTGTTGAAAACTCAACATACAAGTTCTTTATAGATCTGAGATACTACTCCTTTATCTGATAGGTCATTTGCAAATATCTTCTCCCATTCTGCAGGTTGTCTTTTAGTTTTGTTGACTGTATCCTTTGCTGTGCAAAAGGTTCTTATCTTCATGAAGTCCCAATAGTTCATTTTTGCTTTTGTTTCTCTTGCCTTCATGGATGTATCTTGCAAGAAGTTACTGTGGCCAAGTTCAAAAAGGTGTTGCCTGTGTTCTCCTCTGGGATTTTGATGGAATCTTGTCTCACATTTAAATCTTTCATGCATTTTGAGTTTATCTTGTGTATGGTGTAAGAGAATGGTCCAGTTTCATTCTTCTGCATGTGGCTATCCAATTTTTCCAACACCATTTATTGAAGAGACCGTCTTTTGGCTAGTGGATAGTCTTTCCTGCTATGTCGAATATTAGTTGACCATAAAGTTGAGGGTCCACCTCTGGATTCTCTATTTTGTTCCATTGATCTATGTGTCTGTTTTTGTGCCAGTACCACACTGTCTTCATGACCACAGCTTTGTAGTTCAACCTGAAATCTGGCATTGTGATGCCCCCAGTTATGGTTTTCTTTTTTTTATTTTTTTTTATTTTTTTTTATTTTTTTTATTTTTTTATTTTTTTATTTTTTATTTTTTATTGGTGTTCAATTTACTAACATACAGAATAACCCCCAGTGCCCGTCACCCATTCACTCCCACCCCCCGCCCTCCTCCCCTTCCAACACCCCTAGTTCGTTTTCCAGAGTTAGCAGTCTTTACGTTCTGTCTCCCTTTCTGATATTTCCCACACATTTCTTCCCCCTTCCCTTATATTCCCTTTCACTATTATTTATATTCCCCAAATGAATGAGAACATATAATGTTTGTCCTTCTCCGACTGGCTTACTTCACTCAGCATAATACCCTCCAGTTCCATCCACGTTGAAGCAAATGATGGGTATTTGTCATTTCTAATAGCTGAGTAATATTCCATTGTATACATAGACCACATCTTCTTTATCCATTCATCTTTCGATGGACACCGAGGCTCCTTCCACAGTTTGGCTATCGTGGCCATTGCTGCTATAAACATCGGGGTGCAGGTGTCCCGGTGTTTCACTGCATCTGTATCTTTGGGGTAAATCCCCAGCAGTGCAATTGCTGGGTCGTAGGGCAGGTATATTTTTAACTGTTTGAGGAACCTCCACACAGTTTTCCAGAGTGGCTGCACCAGTTCACATTCCCACCAACAGTGTATGAGGGTTCCCTTTTCTCCACATCCTCTCCAACATTTGTTGTTTCCTGCCTTGTTAATTTTCCCCATTCTCACTGGTGTGAGGTGGTATCTCATTGTGGTTTTGATGTGCATTTCCCTGATGGCAAGTGATGCAGAGCATTTTCTCATGTGCATGTTGGCCATGTCTATGTCTTCCTCTGTGAGATTTCTGTTCATGTCTTTTGCCCATTTCATGATTGGATTGTTTGTTTCTTTGGTGTTGAGTTTAATAAGTTCTTTATAGATCTTGGAAACTAGCACTTTATCTGATATGTCATTTGCAAATATCTTCTCCCATTCTGTAGGTTGTCTTTGAGTTTTGTTGACTGTATCCTTTGCTATGCAAAAGCTTCTTATCTTGATTAAGTCCCAATAGTTCATTTTTGCTTTTGTTTCTTTTGCCTTCGTGGATGTATCTTGCAAAAAGTTACTATGGCCGAGTTCAAAAAGGGTGTTGCCTGTGTTCTTCTCTAGGATTTTGATGGAATCTTGTCTCACATTTAGATCTTTCATCCATTTTGAGTTTATCTTTGTGTATGGTGCAAGAGAGTGGTCTAGTTTCATTCTTCTGCATGTGGATGTCCAATTTTCCCAGCACCATTTATTGAAGAGACTGTCTTTCTTCCAATGGATAGTCTTTCCTCCTTTATCGAATATTAGTTGACCATAAAGTTCAGGGTCCACTTCTGGATTCTCTATTCTGTTCCACTGATCTATGTGTCTGTTTTTGTGCCAGTACCACACTGTCTTGATGACCACAGCTTTGTAGTACAACCTGAAATCTGGCATTGTGATGCCCCCAGATATGGTTTTCTTTTTTAAAATTCCCCTGGCTATTCGGTGTCTTTTCTGATTCCACACAAATCTTAAAATAATTTGTTCTAACTCTCTGAAGAAAGTCCATGGTATTTTGATAGGGATTGCATTAAACGTGTAAATTGCCCTGGGTAACATTGACATTTTCACAATATTAATTCTTCCAATCCATGAGCATGGAATATTTTTCCATCTCTTTGTGTCTTCCTCAATTTCTTTCAGAAGTGTTCTGTAGTTTTTAGGGTATAGTTCCTTTACCTCTTTGGTTAGGTTTATTCCTAGGTGACTTATGCTTTTGGGTGCAATTGTAAATGGGATTGACTCCTTAATTTCTCTTTCTTCAGTCTCATTGTTAGTGTATAGAAATGCCACTGACATCCGGGAATTTATTTTGTATCCTGCCACACTGCCAAATTGCTGCATGAGTTCTAGCAATCTTGGGGTGGAGTCTTTTGGGTTTTCTATGTAGAGTATCATGTCATCGGCGAAGAGGGAGAGTTTGACATCTTTGCCAATTTGAATGCCTTTAATGTCTTTTTGTTATCTGATTGCTGAGGCTAGGACTGCTAGTACTATGCTGAATAGCAGTGGTGAGAGTGGACATCCCTGTCTTGTTCCTGATCTTAGAGGAAAGGCTCCCAGTTTTCCCATTAAGAATGATAATTACTGTGGGCTTTTCGCAGATTGCTTTTATTTATTATTTTTTTTTCGCAGATTGCTTTTAAGATGCTGAGGAATGTTCCCTTAATCCCTATACTCTGAAGAGTTTTGATCAGAAATGGATGCTGTATTTTGTCAAATGCTTTCTCTGCATCTGTTGAGAGGATATATGGTTTTGAGTTTTCTCTTGCTTATATGATCAATCACATTGATTGCTTTACAAGTGTTGAACCAGCCTTGCATTCCAGGGATAAATCCCACTTGGTCATGGTGAATAATCTTCTTAATGTATTGTTGGATCCTATTGGCTAGTACCTTGTTGAGAAATTTTACATCTGTGTCCATCGGGGACACAGTTGGTGGGACAGGTGACTTTGGCACCCTACTCTTCCGCCTTCTTGCCCCTCATCCATTAGATAACCAATGTTAACGTGACTTTATTTGTATCATCATTTGAAATGACATTCAGACTACATTTGGTTAAAAAGGGCTCAAATGTTAAGAATTAAATATTTTCTGGCAAAGTCAGAAGATTACACTGCTGACTATGCTTCAAGTACTGAAAAGTAAATACCTGTTCTTTGCATTTCTTCATGAGGCAAACTAATTTCTCTGTGATACCAGGCTACAGAGATAGCCTTGTTACCTTGACCGATGACAGTCTCATCAAAAAACACTACTTTGGTACCAAACCTGAGTTAAACTACAATTTGGAAGAAGCCACCACAAAGTCTCTAATCCCAAATAGTTGATGTATTCTCATACACTGAGAAGGAGTTGTACGGACTAGATGGACACAGACTCCGCAGGTGAGTGTGTTGATCATTTCAGGAGTCTTAAGACAGGAAAGTCAAGGTAACAAAAATGAGAAATGAACAGACACTATATAGTTGTACAGAATTTCTGTAAAATATACTTCCCATGTATTTAATTTCTTTAATCCAAATAGATACTATTCCCAGGAGCAATAAAATTGCCAGAAGGAAATTTCAAATATTTGACCTGAAACCCCTTGAAAGAAGCTCTTGATCTTTTTTTTTAATATGTATATTTTTTATTGGAGTTCAATTTGCCAATATTTAGTGTATCACCCAGTGCTCATCCCATCAAGTGCCCCCCTCAGTGCCCATTACCCCATTCCCCCAACCACTTCCCCTTCCACTACGCCTTGTTTATTTCCCAGAGTTAGGAGTTTTTCATGTTTTGTCACCCTCTCTGATTTTTACCACTCATTTTATCTCCTTTCCCCTGTAATCCCTTTCACTATTTTTTATATTCCCCGTATGAGTGAAACCATATAATGATTGTCCTTCTCCGATCGACTTACTTCACTCAGCATAATACCCTCCAGTTCCTTCCACATCGAAGCAGGTAGTGGTTATTCACCAATTCCATTGGTTGAGTAATATTCCACATGCTTTCCTTAATGCCCATCACCCAGTTATCCCATCCCCTTACTTACCTCCCCTCTAGCAACCCTCAGTTTGTTTCCAATAGTTATGAGTCTCATATGGTTTGTCTCCCTCTTGTTTCATCTTATTTTTCCTTACCTTCCCCTATGTTCATCTGTTTTGTTTCTTAAATTCCACATATGACTGAAATCATGATATATTTGTCTTTCTCTGGTTTACTTCACTTATCATAATTCCCTCTAGTTCCATCCATGTAGATGCAAATGGCAAGATTGCATTCTTTTTTTTTTTTAATTTTTATTTATTTATGGTAGTCACACACACAGAGAGAGAGAGAGAGAGAGAGGCAGAGACACAGGCAGAGGGAGAAGCAGGCTCCATGCACTGGGAGCCCGACGTGGGATTCGATCCCGGGTCTCCAGGATCGCGCCCTGGGCCAAAGGCAGGTGCCAAACCGCTGCGCCACCCAGGGATCCCAAGATTGCATTCTTTTGATGACTGAATATTCCTCTGTGTGTGTGTTTAGTATATGTACAAGTTGTGTCTTTTTCTTGCTGAATAGTATTCATTGTATGGATTTACCACAATTTGTTTATTCATTCTCCTGTTCATGGACATGTGGATTGTTTCCAGTTTTTGGTTGTTATGAATAAGGCTCCTGTTAATATTCCTACAAGCCCTCATATGGACATATATTTCCTTTCCCTTGGGTAAATACCTAGGAGTGGAAACATATGTAGATGTATGTTTCGCTTTTTTAAAAAGATTTTATTTATTTATTCCTGAGAGACATGGAAAGAGAGAGGCAGAGACGTAGGCAAAGGGAGAAGCAGGCTCCAGGCAGGAAGGAAGCCTGATGTGGGACTCAATCCTGAGACCGCCAGATCATGCCCTGAGCCAAAGGCAGGTACTCAACTGCTGAGCCACCCAGCTGTTCCAGCTTTTCTTTTTTTATATAGAGTTTTTTATTTATTCATGAGAGACACACAGAGAAGGGCAGAGACACAGGCAGATGGAGAAGCCAGGCTCCTTAGATGAATGGATAAAGAAGATGTGGTTTATGTATACAATGGAATATTACTCAGCCATTAGATACGACAAATACCCACCATTTGCTTCAATGTGGATGGAACTGGAGGGTATTATGCTGAGTGAAGTAAGTCAATTGGAGAAGGACAGTGTATGTTATCATTCATTTGGGGAATATAAATAATAGTGAAAGGGAATATAAAGGAAGGGAGAAGAAATGGGTAGGAAATATCAGAAAGGGAGACAGAACGTAAAGACTCCTAACTCTGGGAAACGAACTAGGGGTGGTGGAAGGGGAGGAGGGCAGGGAGTGGGGATGAATGGGTGGTGGGCACTGAGGTGGGCACTTGACGGGATGAGCACTGGGTGTTATTCTTTATGTTGGCAAATTGAACACCAATAAAAAATAAATTTATTATTAAAAATAAGATATAAGATCAATATACAAACATCAATTTTATTTTTATGTATTAGCAATAAATAGGAAATTAAAAATTTAAAAAACAGTACCATTTACACCAGCAGCAAAAGAACAAAGTAAATAGGGGTAAATAGTACAAAAGATCTGTTAACACTGATCTCCACACTGAAATCTACAAAACATTGCTAAGAGAAATTAGATAAGACTTAATTAAAGAAGAGATATATCTTATTCATGGGTCAAGACTCAATGTTGTTAAATATCAATTCTCCCTCGAACTACAAATTCAATAATCCCAATAAAAATCCTAGAAGATTATTTCTGTGTATAAACTGACAATCTGACTCTTAAATTCATATGAAGTGAAAAAAAAACCTAAAATAAGCAAAACACGTATGAAAAAGAACACTATCTGATTTTCAAGACTTATTATTAAGCTGGATTGTTTATGACAGTGTGGTATTGGTGTAAAGATAGTAAATAAATCACTGAAACAGAAAAGAGTCAAGAAATAGGCACACACATATATGGGCAACTGATTTAAGGTAATGCAGAATGGAGAAAAGACAGTTCAATCTATTCAACAAATATTAGGGGAACAATTGTACAAAATAATCATATTGGATATATACTTCATATAACATACCAAAATTAATTGAAAATAGTTCACAGACATATATGTGAAACCAAAACTATAAAAGTTCTAAGATACTATTTGCACCTTTAGGCTACATAAAGCTTTCTTAATAGAACACCAAAAGTACAATAAATACAAGGAAAAAAGGATAAATTTGACTTCACCAAAATTAAAAAACTTAAAACCAAACTTTAGTCTTCAAAGGACACTGGCAGGAACCTGAAAAGACAATCCAGACATTAGGAGAAAACATTTGTAAAGCATATATCTAGTAAAAGACTTGTATCTAAATACATACAGAATGTTCGAAATTTAACAATAAGAAAAAACGCCACCAATTTTTAAGTGGACAAAAGATTTAAAGAGGCTCTTCAGCAAAAAGCAAACAAACAAACATAATGATGGAAAATAAGCACATGGAAAAACACTCAGCATCATTACTCATGAGGGAAATACAAATTAAAACCACAATGAGAAGCAAGTATATATCTATCAGATGCTAAAATTAAAAAGACCACACCAAGTGTTGGCAGAGATGTAATAGAATTAGAAATCTACTACTTCTGGTAGGAATGTAAAATTGTACAATCACTTTGGAAAACAGTTTGGCAGTTTCTTAAAAAGCTAAACATTGGGACTCCTGGGTAGCTCAGTGGTTGAGCATCTGCCTTCGGCTCAGGCCATGATCCCAGAATCCAGAATCAAGTCCCACATCAGGCTCTCTGCAAGGAGCCTGCTTTTTTTTTTTTTTTTTCATCAAGGTATGTCTGCTTTACTTGCTCAGATACATTTTTTTAAATAAATTAATTTTTTATTGGTGTTCAATTTACCAACATACAGAATAACACCCCTGCCCTCCTCCTCTTCTACCCACCCTGGTTAGTGTCCCAGAGTTAGGAGTCTTCCATGTTCTGACTCCCTTTCTGATATTTCCCACTTATTTTCTCTCCTTTCCCCTTTATTCCCTTTCACTATTATTTATATTCCCCAAATGATGAGACCATATAATGTTTGTCCTTCTCCGATTGACTTATTTCACTCAGCATAATACCCTCCAGTTCCATCCACGTCGAAGCAAATAGTGGGTATTTGTCGTTTCTAATGGCTGAGTAATATTCCATTGTATACATAGACCACATCTTCTTTATCCATTCATCTTTCGATGGACACCGAGGCTCCTTCCGCAGTTTGGCTATTGTGGCCATTGCTGCTAGAAACATCAGGGTGCAGGTGTCCCGGCGTTTCATTGCATCTGTATCTTTGGGGTAAGTACCCAGCAGTGCAATTGCTGGGTTGTAGGGCAGGTCAATTTTTAACTCTTTGAGGAGCCTCCACATAGTTTTCCAGAGTGGCTGCACCAGTTCACATTCCCACCAACAGTGTAAGAGGGTTCCCCTTTCTCCACATCCTCTCCCACATTTGTGGTTTCCTGCCTTGTTAATGTTCCCCATTCTCACTGGTGTGAGGTGGTATCTCATTGTGGTTTTGATGTGTATTTCCCTGATGGCAAGTGATGTGGAGCATTTTCTCATATGCGTGTTGGCCATGTCTATGTCTTCCTCTGTGAGATTTCTGTTCATGTCTTTTGCCCATTTCATGATTGGATTGTTTGTTTCTTTGCTGTTGAGTTTAATAAGTTCTGTATAGGTCTTGGACGCTAGCCCTTTATCTGATATGTCATTTGCAAATATCTTCTCCCATTCTGTAGGTTGTCTTTGAGTTTTGTTGACTGTATCCTTTGCTGTGCAAAAGCTTCTTATCTTGATGAAGTCCCAAAAGTTCATTTTTGCTTTTGTTTCTTTTGCCATCATGGATGTATCTTGCAAGAAGTTGCTGTAGCTGAGTTCAAAAAGGGTGTTGCCTGTGTTCTCCTCTAGGATGTGATGGATTCTTGTCTCACATTTAGATCTTTCATCCATTTTGAGTTTATCTTTGTGTATGGTGCAAGAGAGTAGTCTGCTTTCACTCTGCTGCATGTGGATGTCCAATTTTCCCAGCACCATTTATTGAAGAGACCGTCTTTTGGCTGGTGGATAGTCTTTCCTGCTATGTCGAATATTAGTTGACCATAAAGTTGAGGGTCCACCTCTGGATTCTCTATTCTGTTCCATTGATCTATGTGTCTGTTTTTGTGCCAGTGCCACACTGTCTTGATGACCACAGCTTTGTACTACAACCTGAAATCTGGCATTGTGATGTCCCCAGCTATGGTTTTCTTTTTAAATATTCCCTTGGCTATTCGGGGTCTTTTCTGACTCCACACAAATCTTAAAATAATTTGCCCTAACTCTCTGAAGAAAGTCCGTGGTATTTTATAGGGATTACATTAAACGTGTAAATTGCCCTGTGTAACATTGACATTTTCTCAATATTAATTCTTCTAATCCATGACCATGGAATATTTTTCCATCTCTTTGTGTCTTCCTCATTTTCTTTCAGAAGTGTTCTGTAGTTTTTAAGGTATAGATCCTTTACCTCTTTGGTTAGGTTTATTCCTAAGTATCTTATGCTTTTGGGTGCAATTGTAAATGGGATTGACTCCTTAATTTCTCTTTCTTCAGTCTCATTTTTAGTATATAGAAATGCCACTGACTTCTGGGCATTGATTTTGTATCCTGCCACACTGCCAAATTGCTGTATGAGTTCTAGCAATCTTGGGGTAGAGTCTTTTGGGTTTTCTACGTAGAGTATCATGTCATTGGCGAAAAAGAAGAGTTTAACTTCTTTTTTGCCAATTTGAATGCCTTTTATGTCTTTTTGTTGTCTGATTGCTGAGGCTAGGACTTCCAGTACTATGTTGAATAGCAGTGGTGAGAGTGGACATCCCTGTCTTTTTCCTGATCTTAGGGGAAAGGCTCCCAGTGCTTCCCATTGAGGATGATATTTGCTGTGGGCTTTTCGTAGATGGCTTTTAAGATGTTAAGGAATGTTCCCTCTATCCCTACACTCTGAAGAGTATTGATCAGGAATGGATGCTGTATTTTGTCAAATGCTTTCTCTGCATCTATTGAAAGGATCATAGGGTTCTTGTTTTTTCTCTTGCTGATATGTTGAATCTCATTGATTGTTTTATGAGTGTTGAACCAGCCTTGCATCCTGGGGATAAATCCTACTTGGTCATGGTGAATAATCTTCTTAATGTATTGTTGGATCTTATTGGCCAGTATCTTGTTGACAATTTTTGCATCCATGTTCATCAGGGATATTGGTCTATAATTTTCCTTTTTGGTGGGGTCTTTGGTTTTGGAATTAAGGTGATGCTGGCCTCATAGAATGAGTTTGGAAGTATTCCATCTCTTTCTATCTTTCCAAACAGGTTTAGTAGAATAGGTATGGTTTCTTCTTTCAACGTTTGATAGAATTCCCCAGGGAAGCCATCTGGCCCTGGACTTTTGTGTCTTGGGAGGTTTTTGATGACTGCTTCAATTTCCTCCCTGGTTATTGGCCTGTTCAGGTTTTCTATTTCTTCATGTTCCAGTTTTGGTAGTTTGTGGTTTTCCAGACGTCCATTTCTTCTAGATTGCCTAATTTATTGGCGTATAGCTGTTCATAATATGTTTTTAAAATCGTTTTATTTCCTTGGTGTTGGTAGTGATCTCTCCTTTCTCATTTATGATTTTTTTGAGTCTTCTCTCTCTTCTTTTTAATAAAGCTGGCTAATGGTTTATCTATCTTATGAATTCTTTCAAAGAACCAACTCCTGGTTTTGTTGATATGTTCCTCAGTTCTTCTGGTCTCGATTTCGTTGAGTTTGCTCGAATCTTTATTAACTCTCTTCTTCTGCTGGGTGTAGGATCTGTTTGCTGTTTTTTCCCTAGCTCCTTTAGGTGTAAGGTTAGCTTTGTATTTGCGTTCTAGCCAGTTTTTGGATGGATGCTTGTATTGTGATGTATTTCCCCCTCAGGACTGCTTTTACTGTATCCCAAAGATTTTGAATGGTTATATCTTCATTCTCATTAGTTTCCATTAATCCTTATTAATTCTTCCTTAATTTCTTGGTTGACCCTTTCCTCTTCTGGCAGGATGGTCCTTATCCTCCACATATTTGAAGTCCTTCCAAACTTCTTGTTGTGATTTAGTTCTAATTTCAAGGCATTATGGCCTGAGAATACGCAGGGGACGATCCCAAACTTTTGTATTGGTTCAGACCTGATTTGTGACCCAGTATGGGTCTATTCTGGAAAAAGTTCCATGTGCACTTGAGAAGAATGTGTATTCAGTTGAGTTTGAATATAAAGTTCTGTAGATATCTGTGAAATCCATCTGGTCCAGTGTATCATTTAAGCTCTTGTTTCTTTCGGGATGTTGTATTTAGAAGACCTATCGAGTATAGAAAGCGCTACATTGAAGTCACCAAGTATAAGTGTATTATTATCTACGCATTTCTTCACTTTGGTTGTGAATTGATTGATATATTTGGCAGCTCCCACATTCGGGGCATATATATTGAGGATTGTTAAGTCCTCTTGTTGGATAGATCCTTTAAGTATGATATAGTGTCCCTCTTCATCTCTCACTATCGTCTTCGGGGTAAATTTTAGTTTATCTGATATAAGGATGGCTACCCCTGCTTTCTTTTGAGGACCATTTGAATGGTAAATGGTTCTCCAACCTTTTATTTTCAGGCTGTAGGTGTCCTTCTGTCTAAAATGAGTCTCTTGTAGACAGCAAATAGATGGGTCCTGCTTTTCTATCCAGTCTGACACCCTGTGCCCTTTGATGGGGTCATTAAACCCGTTCTCGTTCAGAGTTACTATTGGAAGATATGACTTTAGTGTCATCATGATACCTATTCAGTCCCTGTTTTTGTGGATTGTTCCATTGGACTTCTTCTTAAAGGGGAATTTTGAGAGTTCCCCCTTAAAATTACTTGCAGAGCTGGTTTGGAGGTCACATATTCTTTCAGTTCCTGCCTGTCTTGGAAGCTCTTTATCTCTCTTTCCATTCTGAATGAGAGCCTTGCTGGATAAAGTATTCTTCGTTGCATGTTTTTCTCATTTAGGACACTGAATATATCCTGTCAGCCCTTTCTGGCCTGCCAGGTCTCTGTGGAGAGGTCTGCTGTTACCCTAATACTCCTCCCCATAAAAGTCAGGGATTTCTTGTCTCTTGCTGCTTTAAGGATCTCCTCTTTATCTTTGGAATTTGCAAGCATAACTATTAAATGTTGAGGTGCTGAACGGTTTTTATTGATTTTAGGGGGGGATCTCTCTATTTCCTGGATCTGAATGCCTGTTTCCCTTCCCAGATTAGGAAAGTTTTCAGGTATGATTTGTTCAAGTACATATTCTGGACCTCTGTCCCTTTTGGTGCCCTCGGGAACCCCAATTAAACGTAAGTTTTTCTTCCTCAGACTGTCATTTATTTCCCTTAATCTATCCTCATGCTCTTTTGTTTGTCTCTTTTTTCCTCAGTTTCGCTCTTTGCCATCAACCTGTCTTCTATGTCACTCAGTCGTTCTTCCTCGTCTTTAGGACCTCTAGTTTGGATTGCATCTTTAATTGATTTTTAATTTCTGCCTGATTAGATCTAAATTCTGCAGTCATGAAGTCTCTTGAGTCCTTTATGCTTTTTTCTAGAGCTACCAGTAGCTGTATAATAGTGCTTCTGAATTGGCTTTCTGACATTGAATTGTAATCTAGATTTTGTAACTCGGTGGGAGTGAGGACTGTTTCTGATTCTTTCTTTTGAGGTGAGGTTTTCCTTCTAGTCATTTTGCTCAGTGCAGAGTGGCCAAAACAAGTTATATTGGGAAAAGGAGAAAAAGAGAGAAGAGATAGAAGAATAGAAAAAGATAAAAAGAAGAAAAAAAAAAGAAAAGAAAAAAAAAAGAAAAGGGGTGGGAAGCAAATAGAAATTAAAAAAAAAAAAAAAACAAAACAAGAGGGAGTATCCTCTGATTCTGTATACTGTAAATCCCTCGACTTCCCCTGGAACTTTCAGAGGTGCTTGGTCAATAATTTCTTTTTCCCCGGCGTCTAGCTGGTCTTCTGAGGGAGGGGCCTGCTGTGCTGATTTTCAGGTGTTAGCGTTTTGGAGAGCTGCTCTGCCCCCTGCCTAGTGCAGGGCTCAGTGAGTGATGTTTAAGCTGCTTATCTGGTGAGGCCACTGTAAGGCTCAGTGGGGGTTGTTTACCCTGTGAAGCCCCAGGAGGAACAACCACAGTGGCGGAGGCCAGCTCTGGAGCCCTGGATTCAGCTCCTGCAGTAGCTACAGAGTTACGAAGCTCTCAGTCTGCAGGTGCCTGGATGCTCCGGGGGCGGGGCCGCTGATCTGCTCACCTGAGGGCAGGAGTGTCCTTGCTGTCCTGTGCCCTCCTGGGTTCTGCCTGTCTCGCAGGGCGCACCGGATCCTGGTCTGTGTCCCCGGTGCCCTGTGTTCCTGGCTGCACAGCCGCTTCCGCGTGGAGTGCAGAGCCTCTGCTGGAGCCACCTCCAAGCTGCTCCCGGGGCTGTGCAGCCCCCTCCGTGCTGAGCCTCTTCCCGACTCCCTCCGAGCTGCTCCGGGTCCCGCCGTGGGCGCTGCAGCCCTTAGGGAGCTCAGCGCACTCTCCCCGGGGTGCAGGTGTCTGTTAGTGCCACCGGGAGCCCAAGGGCATCCCCGCCCTCCTGGGTCCTGCTCTAACTCCCTGCGGGCGCCTTTTCGTCCGGGAAGATTGGTGCAGCTCCTGCTTCTCCGGGACGGGGCTCTCCTGTCCTGGGGACACTCGCCCCGGCCTCAGCCCGGCTCCTCGCGGGGCCCCTCCCCCTTGGAGGCCTTTTGTTTCATTTCTTTTTTCCCCGTCTTTCTACCTTGATAGAAGCGCGAACTCTGGGATCCCTGGGTGGCGCAGCGGTTTGGCGCCTGCCTTTGGCCTAGGGCGCGATCCTGGAGACCCGGGATCGAATCCCACGTCGGGCTCCCAGTGCATGGAGCCTGCTTCTCCCTCTGCCTGTGTTTCTGCCTCTCTCACTCTCACTGTGTGCCTATCATTAAAAAAAAAAAAAAAAAAAAAAAAAAGCGCTAACTTTTCTCACTGTAGCATTCCAGCTGGTCTCTGTTTAAATCTCAGGCCGAATTCATAGATTTTCAGGATGATTTGAAGGTTAATTTGGTGGGGACAGGTGACTTGGGGACCCTACTCTTCCGCCATCTTGCCCCGACCCCCTGATCTTATATCTTGTTTGCAGTTTTGGCAAACTGACTTATGAGTTCTAGTAGCTTTGCTTCCATTAAATTTTCCACATAGGCAGTTGTGTTACCTGTGAATAGTGTTTTACGCTGCCCCTTTCTGTCTCTCCTACTCTCTCTCTCTTCCTTTCTTTCTTTTCTTGATTTCTTCGTTATTTTATTTATTTATTCAAGAGAGACACTGAGAGAGAGGCAGGGACATAGGCAGAGGGAGAAGCAGGCTCCATGCAGGGAGCCTGATGTGGGACTCCATCCCGGGACCCCAGGATCACTCCGTGAGCCAAAGGCAGACAGATGCCATTGTCCCTTAGGCTGCCCTTTTCTATATGCATGCGTCCCTCCTCCATTTTTGTCCTAGGGAACATCTCTAGTACTCATGTTGTTCCTGATCTTAGGGGGAAAGCATTTATTCTTTCAACATTAAGCATAGTGTTAGCTCTATGTTTTTTGTAGATACACTGTATCAGGTTAAGCTTCCTTTTATCTCTAGTTTGCTGAGAGTTTTGGTCAAGAATGAATCATAGGTTTTGTCAAATTCTTTTTCTGTGAAAGCTGTATTCTAATTAAAGCAATAGGGTAGATTTTATTTAGTAATAACTATTACAGTAGGGAGGAGAATCCAGTGTGAATTGAACTCAGCTTTTTGTGTGGAGGTGACCAGGATATTTTAAAAGGAGAATGAGGGAGCAGAGAGGAGGGACAAATGGGAAATGATTGGGGGCTTGAGCAGATTCAGGGACGTAGAGATTTATAAAAAGTTGAAAAGGAGTCAGTGTGATTAAGCCATCTGGGTTTGCTGTCTGGTGCTGTTTCAAGTTAGACTTGTACTCTCCTACAGAGAGTGGATACAGGGGCTCTATCTTTAGGTATTGGCTGGAACAAATAACAAATGCATTTAGCAACCTTGAGTTTTTCTAGGCAGGAACTTAAGAGGGACATGGCCATAAGAAGTTAGAAATTATGCTAGTGTTTTTTCAAGTCTCTTAATGCAGGGGTTTGGATGGAATAATATGTACCAAAGAATTCTTGGAGTGCTGTCTACTGAGGTGATCATACAGTTTTTATATTTTATTTTGTATAGTTGTCTTCAGAGGATCTTCAGAGAGACAGAACCAATAAGATATCTTTACCTATAGATGTGTAGATATAGATTTAGATATGAGATTTATTATAGGAATTGACTCACATGATTATAGAGGCTGAGAAATCCAACCACCTGCTATCTGCAAACTGGAGAACCAGATGTTTGATGGTATAATTTAGTCCAAATCCAAAGGCCTCAAAACCAGGGAAGCAAATGTAAGTCTCAGTTTGATTCCGAAGGCTGGAGTCTGAGGGCCTGAGAACCAGGAGTACTGATATCCAAGTGCAATATAAGATTGATGTTCTAGCTCAAGCAAACAGAACACATCCACTCTTCCTCTGCTTTTTTGTTTTATTCAGGCCCTCAGTGGATTGGATAATGCCTCTCTGCTTTGAGGGGGAGGGGCATTCAAATGCTAATATCTTCTGGAATCCCTCTCATAGATGCACCCCAAAATAATGTTTTACCAGCCATTTGGGTATCCGTTAGCTAGCTCAATCATGTGGACACATAAAAGTAACCATCATAGTTTGTTAATATGGCAAAATACACTGGTTGGGGTTTTTTTTTTTTTAATGTTAAACCAACCCTACATTTCTGGTATAAACCGGCTATACTGTATTAACTTTTTAATATATGGTATTTGAATTGCTAAAATTCTTGTCTAGAATTTTTGCATCTATGTTCCGAAGAGACATTGGTGTGTTGTTTTCTTTGATTGTGATATCTTCATCTGATTTTGTCATAAGGACAATCCTGGCCTCATTCAATGATCAGGGATTGTTTCCTCCTTTTGAGTATTTTAAAAGTTTAAATGGAATTGGCATTATTATTTCTTTCTAACTTGTGGTTTAGTAGAATTAACCAGTGAAGCCTTCTGGGTCTGGAAATTTTTTTAAAAATTTATTTTAGAGCACACATGTGCAAAAGGTGGGGAGGAGCAGAGGGAGAGAATCTCAAGCAGACTCCCCACTGAGGGTGGAGCCCAGTGTGGGCCTTGATCTCATGACTCTGAGATTATGACCTGAGCTGAAATCAAGAGTCAGACACTCAACTGACTGAGCCACTTAGGTGCCCTTGGGAATTTTTTGTGAGCAAGTTTTAAACTAAAGTCGCAATGTCTTCAGTATAAGATTACTTAGATTATCTGTTTCTTTTCCAATGTGCTTTGATAATTTGTGTCTTTTATGGAATTGGTCGGTTTCATTATTGAATTTATTGGCATAAAATTGTTTATAATGTTATTATCATAGTTCATTCTGGGCTGTTATAACAAAATACTTCAGACTTGATGGTTTATAAACAATAGAAATTCATTTCTTAGAGTTCTGTAGTCCCAGGTGAAGGTCCCAGCATGATCCAGGGTGAAGGCCTTCTTCTGTGTTGCAGACATCTCCTTATAGCCTCACATGGCAGAAGGGCCATGGGATATCTCTAAGACCTCTTTAAGGACATTCATTCATTCATAGAGCTCTGCCCTAATCATATGCAAAGTCCCCACTTCCTAATACAAGCACATGGGCATTAGGATTTCAACATATGAATATGAATTTTGGGAGAGACACAGACATTCATCTTATAGCACTGATTATCCTTTTTCTTTGATCATCTGGTCACAGGTTTATCAATTTAATTGATCTCAAAAAAATCTTTCAGTTCCATAGATTTTCTCTGTTGTCATTTTTCTATTTTTTTGTGTGTTTTGCTTTGAAATTCATAATTTTCTTTCCTCTGTTTCCTTTGAGTTTAATTTGCTCTTTTTCTAGCTTCTTAAGGTAGAAGCAAAAGTTATTTGAGAGCTTTCTTTTTTTTTTAAGATTTTATTTATTTGACAGAGAATGCAAGCAGGGGGCGAGGCAGGCAGAGGAAGAAGTAGACTTCCTACTAAGCAGGGAGTCTGTGTGGGGCTTGATCCCAGAACCCTGGGATCATGACCTGGGTCAAAGGCAGTCACTTAACTGACTAAGCCACCTAGATGCCCAAAAACTTGTTTTTTAATGTAGGTATTTAGAGATTGTAAATTTTCCAATTTATTTTCCCAGTGAATTTTCCTGTTGAGTTTCATTTTATTCAGTTCAGAATACTTTCTAATTCCCTTTGATTTCGTCTTTGATCCATGGGTGTTATCTAATTTTCAAAATTTCTGGACTTTCCAGAGATCTTGCTCTCATTTATTTCTAATTTGATTCCGTTTTGGTCTGTAAACATAGTTTGAATAAGTTAAGTCCTTTAAAATTTATTGAGGCTTGTTTCATGGCACAGAAACATGGCATGGTGTCTTTTGGTAAATATGTGGTATACACTTTAGAAAAATAGTATTTCTCTATTCTTGGATGTTGTATTCTATGACTGTCAATAAAGTCAAGTTGATTGGTAGTGTTTTCCAAGTCTACTATATCCTTGAATGTCCTTGTTCTGTTAGTTTTAAGAGTAGTAGTGAAATTGCTGACTATAGTTGTGGATTTGTCTTATTTTTATCAATTTTGCTACCTGTATTTGATGCTCTGTTATTAGGTGCATTAACATTTAGGGTGGTTTGGTCTTCCTGATAAATTAACCCCTTATTATTATGAAATGATTATCACAGTGATATTTTTTGCTCTGAAATCTACTTTGATACTAATATAGGCACTGCAACTTTCTTTCAATAAGTGTTAGTTTGGCATCATCTTTTCTGTATTTCTACTTTTAACCTATTTGTGTTACATTTAAAGTGCTCTTATATAAGCAGCATCTGATTGGGTCTTTTTTTTTTTTATCAAATCTGACAATCGCTGCCCTTTATTTAGATGTTTGGACCAAACATTATTGATACAGTTAGGTTAAATCTTCCTATTTGTTTTCTGTTGGCCCAACTGCCTGTGTTCCCCTTTTCATCCCTCTTGGCCTTTAAAAACTCTTTGTTGGCATATAAGCTATAACTCTTTATTTTAGTGTTTTTTTTAATTTAAAATTTTTTTGGAGTTTATAATAGCATACATTTTAACTTGTCACAGTCTACCTTCAAGTGACAATATATTACTTCAAGTATACTATAGAAAAGTTGGGGGCAAGATGGTGGAAGAGTAGGGTCCCCATGTCACCTGTCCCCACCAACGTACCTAGATAACTTTCAAATCATCCTGAAAACCTACAAATTTGGCCTGAGATTTAAAGAGAGAACAGCTGGATTGCTACAGTGAGAAGAGTTTGTGCTTCTATCAAGGTAGGAAAATGGAAAAAATAAAATAAAAAAGCATCCAAGGGGGAGGGACCACCGCGCAAGGAGCTCGGCTAAGGCTGGGGGGTAAGAGGCTCCAAGTCAGGAAAGTCCAGTCCCGGAAAAGCAGGAGCTTTACCAATCTTCCCGGATGGAAAGGCGCTCGCAGGGAGCTCGGGCAGGATCCCAGGAGGGGCAGGGATGCCCTCAGGTTCCCGGGGTCACTAACAGAGGAGGTGCGCGGGGGCGTGTAGGGAAGAGTACGCCACACACCGCAGGCCGAGCTCCCTAAAGGGCTGGAGCGCCTGCCTGGCGGGGCCCCAGGAGCAGCTCAGGCTGCCGCTCAGGCGGTGGCTCCATGCGGAGGGGTCTGCACGGTACCAGGAGTGCGATTCCAGCAGCCAAGGCCCCGGAGGACAAGGCGTCGGGGTACACAGACAGCCCAGGATCTGGCACTCTCCCCCCCCCACCCCCACCCCCACAGGCGGAGGCCTGGAGGACACAGGGCAGCGAGGAAGCTCCTGCCGCGGGCGGCCGGCCGGAGGTGTGCAGATCAGCGCCCCCCGCCCCCAGAGCGTCCAGGCCCCTGCGGACTGGGAGCTGCGGTAGTCACTGCGGGAGCTGACTCTAGGGCTGGAGAGCTGGCTGCTGCCACTGTTGTTGTTCCTCCTGGTGTCACCTTGTGCTTGGGACTGAGCAGGACTGCCATGGAGCAGGGGCCTCACAGGAAAAATGGCATCCACTGAACTCTGCACTTGGCAGGGGGGTGGGGCAGCTCCCCCAGGTGCACACACCTGAGAATCAGCACAGCAGGCCCCTCCTCCAGAAGAACAGCTGGAAGGACAGGGGAAGAGCAAGTTCTTTCCAGCAGAGCTGGAAAGCTCCAGGGGAAGTCGAGGGACTTACGGTATATAGAATCAGAGGATACGGGATCCCTGGGTGGCGCAGCGGTTTAGCGCCTGCCTTTGGCCCAGGGCGCGATCCTGGAGACCGGGGATCGAATCCCACGTCAGGCTCCCGGTGCATGGAGCCTGCTTCTCCCTCTGCCTGTGTCTCTGCCTCTCTCTCTCTCTCTCTGTGTGTGTGTGTGTGTGACTATCATAAATAAATTAAAAAAAAAAAAGAATCAGAGGATACCCCTCCTTGTTTTTTGTTTGTTTCCCCCCTTTTTTATTTTTTTGTTCTTTTTGTTCTTTTACCTTACTTTTTCCAGTAAAACTTGTTTTTAACCACTCTGCACTGAGCAAAATGACTACAAGGAAGAACTCAACCACAAAAGAAAGAATAGAAACAGTACTCTCTCCCACAGAATTACAGAATCTGGATTGCAGTTCAAAGTCAGAAAGCCAATTCAGAAGCACGATTATAAAGCAACTAGTGGCTCTGGAAAAAAGCAATAAAAGACTCAAAACTTCATGACTGCAGAATTTAGATCTAATCAGGCAGAAATTAAAAATCAATTATATGAGATGCAATCCAAACTAGAGGTCCTAATGACGGGGGTTAACAAGGTAGAAGAATGAGTGAGTGACATAGAAGACAAGTTGAAGGAAGGAAGCTGAGGAAAAAAGAGAAAAACAATTAAAAGATCATGAGGATAGGTTAAGGGAAATAAATGACAGCCTCAGAAGGAAAAATCTACGTTTAATAGGGGTTTCAGAGGGCGCCGAAAGGAACAGAGGACCAGGAAGTGTGTTTGAACAAATCATAGCTGGGAACTTCCCTAACTTGGGAAGGGAAGCACGCATTCAGATCTGGGAGATAGAGAGATTCCCCCTAAAATCAATAAAAACCCTTCAACACCCAGACATTTCATAGTGAAACTTGCAAATTCCAAAGATAAAGAGGAGATCCTTAAAGCAGCAAGAGACAAGAAATCCCTAACCTTTATGGGGAGAAGTATTAGGTTAACAGCAGACCTCTCCACAGAGACCTGGCAGGCCAGAAAGAGCCGGCAGGATATATTCAGGGTCCTAAATGAGAAGAACATACAGCCAAGAATACTCTATCCAGCAAAGCTCACATTCAGAATACAAAGAGAGATAAAGAGCTTCCAAGATAGGCAGAAACTGAAAGAATATGGGACCACCAAACCAGCATACAAGAAATATTAAGGGGGACTCTGTAAAAGAAAGAGGAAGTCCAAAGAAATAATCCACAAAAACAGGGACTGAATAGGTATCATGATGACACTAAATTCATATCTTTCAATAGTAACTCTGAACATAAATGGGCTTAATGATCCCATCAAAAGATGCAGAGTTTCAGACTGGATAAAAAAGCAAGACCCATCTATTTGCTGTCTACAATAGACTCATTTAAGACATAAGGACACCTACAGCCTGAAAATAAAAGGTTGGAGAACAATTTACTATTCAAATGGTCCTCAAAAGAAAGCAGGGGTAGGCATCCTCATATCAGATAAGTTAAAGTTTATCCCAAAGACTGTAGTAAGAGATGAAGAGGGACACTATATCATACTTAAAGGATCTATCCAACAAGAGGACCTAACAGTCATGAATATTTATGCCCCGAATGAGGGAGCTGCCAAGTATATCAATCAATTAATAACCAAAGTTAAGACATACTTGGATAATAATACACTTATACTGGAAGACTTGAACAGAGCACTTTCTGTAATTGATAGATCTTCTAAGCACAACATCTCCAAAGAAACAAGAGCTTTAAATGATACACTGGACCAGATGGATTTCACAGATATTTACAGAACTTTACATCCAAACACAATTGAGTACACATTCTTCTCAAGTGAAAGGGTCAACTAGGAAATAAGAGAATTAAAAAGATTCATGGAAACTAATGAGAATGAAGATACAACTGTTCAAAATCTTTGGGATACAGTAAAAACAGTCCTGAGGGGGAAATACATTGCAATACAAGCATCCATCAAAAACCTGGAAAGAATTCAAATACAAAAGCTAACCTTGCACCTAAAGGAGCTAGAGAAGGAACAGCAAATAAAACCTTCACCCAGCAGAAAACAGAGTTAATAAAGATTTCAGCAGAATTCAATGAGATAGAGACCAGAAGAACTGTGGAACAGGTTAACAAAACCAGGAGTTGGTTCTTTGAGAGAATTAATAAGATAGATACACTGTTAGCCAGCCTTATTAAAAAGAAAAGAGAACACTCTCAAATTAATAAAATCACAAATGGAAAAGGAGAGATCACCACCAATACCAAGGAAGTACAAACGATTTTAAAAATTTATTATGAGCAGCTATATGCCAGTAAATTAGGCAATCTAGAAGAAATGGACGCCTTTCTGGAAAACCACAAACTAGCAAAACTGGAACAGGAAGAAATAGAAAACCTGAACAGGCCAATAATCACGGAGGAAATTGAAGCAGTCATCCAAATCCTCCCAAGACACAAAAGTCCAGGGCAGATGCCTTCCCAGGCCAATTCTACCAAACGTTTAAAGAAGAAACCATACCTATTCTACTAACGCTGTTCCAAAAGATAGAAAGAGATAGAATACTTCCAAACTCATTATGTGAGGCCAGCAGCACCTTAATTCCAGAACCAGACAAAGACCCCACTAAAAAGATTTATAGACCAAAATCCCTGATGAACACAGATGCAAAAATTCTCAACAAGATATTAGTCAGTAGGGTCCAACAGTACATTAAGAAGATTATTCACAATGACCAAGTGGTATTTATCCCTGGGATACAAGGCTGGTTCAACACTTGTAAAGCAATCAGTGTGATAGATCATATCAAGAAGAGAAAAACCAAGAACCATATGATCCTCTCAATAGATGCAGAGAAAGCATTTGACAAAATACAGCATCCATTCCTGATCAAAACTCTTCAGAGTGTAAAGATAGAGGGAACATTCCTCAGCATCTTAAAAGCCATCTACAAAGAGCCCACAGCATATATCATTCTCAATGAGTAAACACTGGGAGCCTTTCCCCTAAGATCAGGAACAAGACAGGGATGTCCGCTCTCACCACTGCTATTCAACATAGTATTAGAAGTGCTCGCCTCAGCAATCAGGCAACAAAATATATAAATAAATAAAAGGTATTCAAATTGGCAAAGAAGATGTCAAACTCTCCCTCTTCGCAGATGACATGATAGTATACATAGAAAACTGAGGGGGGCACTTGGCAGGATAAGCACTGGGTGTTATGCTATATGTTGGCAAATTGAACTCCAATAAAAATAATTCAAAAAAACCCAACAGACTCCACCCCAAAATTGCTAGAACTCATACAGCAGTTTGGCAGTGTGGTAGGATACAAAATCAATGCCCAGAAGTCAGTGGCATTTCTATACACTAACAATGAGACTGAAGAAAGAGAAATGAAGGAGTCAATCCCATTTACAATTGCACCCAAAAGCATAAGATACCTAGGAATAAACCTAACCAAAGAGGTAAAGTGTCTATACACTGAAAACTACAGACCACTTCTGAAAGAAATTGAGGAAGACACAAAGAGACGGAAAAATATTCCATGCTCATGGATTGGAGGAATTAATATTGTGAAAATGTCAGTATTACACAGGGCAATTTACACGTTTAATGCAATCCCTATCAAAATACCATGGCACTTTCTTCAGACAGTGGGAACAAACCGTCTTAAGATTTGTGTGGAATCAGAAAACACCCCGAATAGCCAGGGGCATTTTAAAAAAGAAAACCATAGCTGGGAGCTTCACAATGCCAGATTTGAGGTTGTCTTACAAAGCTGTGATCATCAAGACAGTGTGGTACTGGCACAGAAACAGACACATAGATCAATGGAACAGAATAGAGAATCCAGAAGTGGACCATCAACCTTATGGTCAACTAATATTTGACAAAGCAAGAAAGACTATCCACTGGAAAAAAGACAGTCTCTTCAATAAATGGTGCTGGGAAATTTGGACATCCACATGCAGAAGAATGAAACTAGACCACTCTCTTTCACCATACACAAAGATAAACTCAAAATGGATGAAAGATCTAAATGTGAGACAAGAATCCATCAAAATCCTAGAGGAGAACACAGGCAACATCCTTTTTGAACTCGGCTACAGCACCTTCTTGCAAGATAGATCCATGAAGGCAAGGGAAACAAAAGCAAAAATGAACTATTGGGACTTCATCAAGATAAGAAGCTTCTGCACAGCAAAAGAAACAGTCAACAAAACTCAAAGACAACCTACAGAATGGGAGAAGATATTTGCAAATGGCCTATCAGATAAATGACTAGTATCCAAGAACTTATTCAACTCAACAGCAAAGAAACAAACAATCCAATCATGAAATGGGCAAAATCATGAACAGAAATTTTACAGAGGAAGACCTAGACATGGCTATCAAGCACATGAGAAAATGCTCCACATCACTTGCCATCAGGGAAATACACATCAAAACCACAATGAGATACCACCTCACACCAGTGAGAATGGGGAAAATTAAAAATTAAAATTTAAGACATAATTTAAAGACATAAAATTTAAGACATAAATTCCTGTCTTAAAATTAAGACAGGAAACAACAAATGATGGAGAGAATATGGAGAAAGGGGAATCCTCCTGCACTGTTGGTGGGAATGTGGACTGATGCAGCCACTCTGGAAAACTGTTTAGAGGTTCCTCAAAGAGTTAAAAATAGACCTGCCCTACGACCCAGCTATTGCACTGCTGGGTACTTACCCCAAAGATACAGATGCAGTGAAACGCCGGGACACCTGCACGCCGATGTTTCTAGCAGCAATGTCCACAATAGCCAAACTGTGGAAGGAGCCTCGGTGTCCATTGAAAGATGAATGGATAAAGAAGATGTGGTTCATGTATACAATGGACTATTCCTCAGCCATTAGAAATGACAAATACCCACCTTTTGCTTTGATATGGATGGACCTGGAGGGTATTATGCTGAGTGAAATAAGTCAATCGGAGAAGGACAAACATTATATGGTGTCCTTCATTTGGGGAAGATAAAAATTAGTGAAAAGGAATAAAGGGGATAAGATAGAAAATGAGTGAAAATATCAGTGTTGGTGGCAAAACATGAGAGACACCTAACTCTGGGAAACGACTAGTGGTAGAGGAAAGGGAGGTGGGTGGGTGGGGGGTTTTGGTGACTGGGTGATGGGCACGCACTGAGGGGGCACTTGGTGGGATGAGCACTAGGTGTTATGCTATATGTTGGCAAATTAAACTCCAATAAAATTTTTTTTTAAAGTATACTATAAAAACTTTACAGTATTATACTTTTATTTCTTTCCTGGTTTTTGTGGTATTGTCATAAATTTTTCATATATATATGTTATAAATCCCAGAATTACAGTTCATTATTTAAAATACTTTTAAAGAGATTAATTAATCAAAATATCTATGTACTCTCATAAATACCTTTTCTGTTGTACCTTGTCTCTTTGTGAAGGACTTTAACATATCTTGCAGTGTGAGTGGCTGGTAATTAATTTTTCATCTTTGTTTTTCTTCTTTTTTTGTTTTCCTCATTTCTTTTTAAGGTTTGTTTATTTATTTATTTTAGAGAAGGAGGGAGTGGCAGAAGGAGACAGTCTTCAACCAGACTCCCTACTGAGTGTGCAGCCGAACTTGATCTCAAAACCCATGAGATCATGACCTGAGCTGAAACCTAGAGTCAGGTGCTCAACTGACAGAACTGTCCAGGCACCGTGTTTTCTTCATTTCTTGTGACTTGGGTTTGTTGAGCTTTGTGGATGTGAGTTTAGGGTTTCCATTGAATTTGAAATATTTTTAAAATATTCTTCTACTCCCTCCCTTCTTTGGAGACTCCTCCAAGTTACTCAGTGGTAACTTTGCAATAACATTGCTTTTGATTTTTTAATTTTTATGTTTTCTTTCTGCGTTTTATTTTGCATCATTTTAATTTCTCTGAGTTTATTAATCTTTTCTTTTTCCATGTTTAATCTGATGTTAATCTTTTTAGTGTATTTTTCATCTCAGGCGCTGTATAGTTTTTGTTTCTAGATGTTCAGTTTGGATCCTTTCTTTATATCTTCCATGACTGTGTTCAATTTTTGATCATAAGATCCAAATTGAACTTTAAATATTTATTTAAAAATAAAACTGATGTAAGATACCAAGTATTGAATATTTGTAGATTTTTTTCTTTCTCTAATTTCTGCATAGTTGTAGTATCTTGAATACATTTCCACTTGATTAAATGAGATTTTTCCTCTTTTCACACAAATAATTTCACCATTAAAAAAAAAATCCATGTTTTTCCTCATTCTTTTGTCTCCTTTCCCCATTATTTGATGTTTTTCCTATCCTCAGGCCTATTTCATTTTGGTTCCCTATTGTATTTTTTATTTTTTAAAAATATTTAATTATTCATGAAAGACACACACACACACACACACACACACAGAGACAGAGACACAGGCAGAGGGAGAAGCAGGCCCCATGCAGGGAGCCCGATGTGGGACTTGATCCTGGGTTTCCAGGATCAGGGCCTGGGCTGAAGGTGGTGCTAAACTGCTGAGCCACCCAGGCTGCCCCCCCCCCTTTTTTTTTAAATATTTTATTTATTTATTCATGAGAGACAGAGAGAGACAGAGGCAGAGACAGAGACACGGGCAGAGGGAGAAGCACTCAGGCCTATTTTAAAATATCCTTCTGGGCATTTAAGTAGGATTCTTAACATGTATTTTTAATAGTCTAAAAGACCGTTTTGTATTTGGTCATCAAATCAATGTTTAGAAGTCCACATTTTGGGATGTCTGGATGGCTCAGTGGTTGAGTGTCTGCCTTTGGCTCAGGTCGTGATCCTGGGGTCCTCGGATCGAGTTCTGCATCAGGCTCCCTACAGGGGACCTGCTTCTTCCTCTGCCTATGCCTTGGCCTCTCTCTCTGTGTCTCTCATGAATAAATAAGTAAAATCTTTAAAAAAAAAAAAAAGAAACACACATTTCATTTTACAGTATTTATAAATTATTTTCCAGAATGATGATCATTTTACCCTGTTATTGACAAGGTCCATTGTAAACAGCAGCATTATTTCCAGTTAATTTAAGGAGAGGGATTTAATATAGGGAAGTAGTAGATGCTTACGAAGTAATTGAAGGGCTGCAGGAGCAGGCTGGGTTTCCAGGAAGAACTAATCCCCACACTTTTGGACTGCTCTGCTGACATCAGCTGACAAATCAGAAAGTTGCTATTGCCACTTTTGGTGTAAGAAATCACTATTTTTACCATAGTTGGAAAAGCTGCCACATTGCTACAGACTTTGCTGAAGTGAGAAGCTGCTGGCTCCAGAACCACTTCCTTTTGCAATGATCTGGTTGGGCTAAGTGGATGCTCTGCCCTCTGCTTTTCTCCCCTATGTATCATCTCCAAATCAATACTTTGTGAGTGCATTGAATAAGCACAACCTAATTGTTCCTAGAACAATATTATAAGATTGTTCAGAAAATACATTATTAAATTTTCTGCTGTATATATATATATCTAGATATAGATATAGATATAGATACTGAATACTGAATGAAGTGGCCCACATTATGGTATTTCTTGAAAAGGATAAACAGGAAGGTAATTCTGTGAATAGCTTACATTGAAACAGTAAATAAGCTCCATGGCAAAAGAAAGTGATAGTTTCTCTTCTTTATAAACAATTCTTTTGCTGGCCCCATTGGCCTCCCCATCTTGCTTCTGATTTTACCATAAAGCATCAAGATATGATCATTGTTCTATGCTTCTACACATATGTTTATAAGCACTTGTATCTTAATGAAGTAAGGTGTTACTGGAAAGACAGTTTATATGTCCTATAGTTTCTTTTTTTTTAATTTATTTTTTATTGGTGTTCAATTTACTAACATACAGAATAACCCCCAGTGCCCGTCACCCATTCACTCCCACCCCCCGCCCTCCTCCCCTTCTACCACCCCTAGTTCGTTTCCCAGAGTTAGCAGTCTTTACGTTCTGTCTCCCTTTCTGATATTTCCCACACATTTCTTCTCCCTTCCCTTATTCCCTTTCACTATTATTTATATTCCCCAAATGAATGATGTCCTATAGTTTCAACGAGTTAATAAGCACATAGCTATTCTGTTTGCTTTTACACATAAGTTCACATGCACTTATAGGATGATGGTCATCTAACCACATTTATATTTGCTATGAAAATATATGAATGCTGACAGCTAATACTGTACTCATTTTTACCTGACATCTTCTGAAAAGATAGCCTCTCAACTGTTAACAGTATTTTGAGGCATAATCACTATACTTTAACATCTTATTATTCGTTTTTTTTCTGTTCCATAAATCATTGCTTCTTAAATCATAAAAGCCTAATATAGGAAACGTGGAGAAAACAGTCTGTTTTTTAACATCTCGGAATCTTCAGATTCTAGCCCAACTCCTAGTTTAACCTGCTTGAACCTGCTCTGTATCATTGTATTGTGGCTGGCTTATTCTTGGGGCACCATTAGGGCATCTTCCACTACTTCCAAAGGTAGTTCTGTTCTTTTTTGGGGGGTGACAAGAGATTTGAGATCCAGTATAAGAACAAACTCTCTGTAGCTTTCTTTTATTGGCTATCTTCTTTTTTTCTTCCAGGAACCATCAGTCTTATTTCACAACATAAAAATCCATTGTTTCATGTATTACAGAATTGAATCTCTCAACATTCTGATTGTTCTCTTTTGGACCATTCCTAGCTTCTTCATAGAGGTGTGTTTAAATGAAAAAATGAATATACATCTTTAAAATATACCTGTCCAGGGATAGCCTGGGTGGCTCAGTTGATGAGCGTCTGCCAGGCCATGATCCTAGAGTCCTTGGATCTAGTCTCACCGGGCTCCCTGCTCAGCAGGGAGTCGGCTTCTCCTCCTCCTTCTGTCCCTCCCTGCTTGTGTTCTCTCTCTCTCTCTTAAATAAATAAAAATAATTAATTAAAAAATAAATTAAAAAAATTTTTTAAATCTTAAAAAAATATACCTGTCTCAAATTACTGTCTCTGGTTCGGTGTCACCTTCTGTGAGATCATGTGCATGACTTCTTGAATCATCTACCTACTTTACCTGCAAGAGCCCAAGAGATTAATATTCTCACACCTAGAAACAAGGATTTCTTTTGTCATCTATTTACCTTTCCTTTGCCCCTGGAGTGGTTTTTAAAAACCTGCTTCTTAGAATGTGTTTCCTGCCTGGTAATCAAATATGTCACTGTAACTCCTAGTTTGCTCAAGCACACAGAAGGTTATAGCACATTGACTGTTTAAGAAACAAATTCTGATTACTTCTTTTCTAAATGGTTGTTTTCTGCCTTGTTAGGCTTGCTTTCTTTAAGAATGAAGAAATAAACTTAGATTTTTTTAATTTGGATGTTTTTCTAGATATAAGACAGCATGCCATTATCAAACATTAAATACAAGTTGATCAGTTTAAACTATTACATTTTCTTTTGCATACATAGATTTTGAAGCTTGAATGCAGGTACAATTACTTACAACTTTGAGGTCCTGCCATTTTAAATATTCTTAAAAGCCAACAGTATTAGCTCTAGTTATTTTATATATTAATGGCTTACTTTCCCCAGACAATTCTCATATAGTCTTAGACTGGTTAATGGTTTGCTCTTTATTTATTTAGGCATGGAGATGGAAGAATGACTGTAACTTACTTCTGTGATATTGATGTCATGAGAGTTTGTTAGATAAGAGTCCATGTCATGTAGGTAAAACCAAGAATCTAGTTTGATTGTGAAATGAAACATTTGCATTTGGCTTTAGTGTGTTGCATGTAAATTGACCAAAAGTGGAACGTAAATATATTAGTGTAGGTCCTACTTCAAGATTCAATGATTATGGTTTGTTGGTTGTCACTATTCTCTTACAGCTGTCCTACCTGCATTAGACAACTAGGAGGCAAGTAATTTTTCAGATTTTCTGTCAGTAACTCTGTTGACAATAAGAAAACAACTTGAATAATATTATAGTATCCTATAGTGGTTTTATATCTGACATCATTGAGATATAGGATTCCTTTATCTTAAACAAATGAAGAAGTGGGTCCCAACAGAAATGCCTTACACTTGAATTTGTATGGTATTTCTTCTATATTATTTTGTTACCTCTTAAAAATGCTTTCACATGAATATAACATGAATATAAACTTACTGCACACATTTATACTTTCATTCATGTGTCAAACAGATATTAACAGTGTATTATGTACTGGAAAGCCTCCTGTCCTGGGGGAGCCTCTAATGTGACAGGGAGATAAGAAGAGCCCTGTCAGGGGATGCAGTTAATACTGATAGCAGTTTCCCCATTGTATTGTAACTGGAGATTCTTTGATGTGTGATGTGGCTAGTTTTGCTTTTGTTTTGTTTATCCCATTTCTACTTGGAATTTAGGTGTGCTCTTTCAGTTTTTGAAGGTGAGGACTCAGGCCTTTCTTCACTTTTGGAAAACACTGACTTGTTATTTCTTCAAATATTGCCACTCCCCCATTCTCTTCATTTTCTCTCTCTGGGAATAAAGCTCACTGTCTTCTGCCCTGCTTTCTCTGTGTGCTGCCCTCTGGGTGATTTCTTCAGCATTCTCTTTCTATTCGCTAACCCTCTCCTCAGCCAGGTCTAGTTTTACCATGAGATCATAATTTCAGTGTCTACACGTTTTGTTTTGTTTTTTAAAGATTTTATTTATTTATTTATTTATTTATTTATTAGATTTTATTTATTTATTCATGAGAGACACAGATAGAGGCAGAGACACAGGCAGAGGGAGAAGCAAGCTCCATGCAGGGAGCCCGACGTGGGGCTTGATCCCGGGACTCCAGGCTCATGCCCTGGACTGAAGGCAGGCACCAAACTGCTGAGCCACCCAGGGATCCCCTTTATTTATTTATTTGAGAGAGAGAGAGAGCATGAGGGAGAGGGAGAAACAGAGGGAAAGAGAGAAGCAGATTCCCCATTGAGCAGGGAGCCTGACATGGGGCTCCATTCCAGGACCCTGAGATCATGACCTGAGCTGAAGGCAGATGTCCAACCAACTGAGCCACCCAGGCACACCTATGTGGTTTTATTTCATAAATTTTTAAAATAATTCCCTGTCTTTGAATTATGTTCTTAAATATTTTTCTTTATCTCTGTGAACATATAATTCAAGTTTCTTTCCTTTAGCTTTAGCCTCTTGTTTATTTTTTTAAAAAATTTTATTTATTTATTCATGAGAGACACACAGAGAGAGGCAGAGACACAGGCAGAGGGAGAAGCAGGCTCAGTGCATAGAGCCCAATGCGGGACTCAATCCCAGGACCCCGGGATCACGCTGTGAGCTGAAGGCAGATGCTCAACTGCTGAGCCACCCAGGTGTCCCTAGCCTCTTGTTTAATGCTTGGAGTTTAAATTTTTTCCTTGCTCTTAGCCCCTGGGAGTTTTTTCTTCTTGCTTTTGAGCCTGGCTGTATATTAAAAATTATTTTGCTGTATTTTTGCCAGGATTTGTATATAATTGGAGATGGGAATAGGTGCTGTGTTTTTGTATAGCTCAGACATTCTAGTTTCCCCAGTGTACCATGAATTGTGTATATATGTGTGGAAACGATTCTGCCGTGTTACCTAAAACTCTGAGAAAATTCTTCACATTTTCTTGTAAATATGGTTGATACATCTCCTTCCAGTAAGTGGAGGTATGCAGTCTACCATTAATTAATTATTCACTTCACATGTGGCCATTTTTACTGCATCTGAGTAGGTCAAGCTACTACTAAGTTTTGTTTTATTTAATATATCATGATTATTCTGTACAAGACACTGTTTTTCTAATGTACAAACATTAAGCCAGTGAATTCATTTGACCCTCATCCAAGCACTGTTAGGTAGGTATTATCATTGCCATCCTTTGTCACCCTCATCTTATAGATGAGGCACAGAACAGTTAGAGGAGTTGCCCAAGGTTCCCTCATTGGCAGTTGGCAAATATCAGAATTGATATTCAGACCCAACCTCCATACTCATGTTCTTCATTCACTTTCTTTTTGCATGCTGCTCTGCCAGCCACTGACCTTTATCTCTGCAAACCACACATCCCTCCTAATGAAATGCACCCAGCTCTGCTTGTTCTATGACTTCATTCCCACAGCACTCAGTGAGTCTACACTGGGTTCAATTCAGATGTTTTTCTCTTTGTCTTTCTCTTCTGTCTTCATTAATCTGCTCATATTTTTGAACAAATATATATTAAGCACCCATTACATGGTGCATGCCATCAGACATTGAGCATAAATGCTGTGTAACACAGAGGGCGTCTCTTCCAGGCCTTATGCTTCTGTAAGCCACGCCTCAACTGTAGTCGGGTTCTGGTCTGCTCTCCTGCTGTAGCAGCCTGCACTTTGGTTCTCCATATTCTCCCTCTTCCTGCTCTGCATACTGCTGGCCGGGAAAATAGTCAGTTACCCAGTTCGGTGTGGTAAGTGCCATGGTTAGAATATGGGGCAGAAATTCCTAGAGAAGAGTACATGGTGTGTTTGAGATACTGAGAAAAGCTCATTATGCTGGAGCTTGAAGTATCAGGTGTGGCAAGAGTAGCCACCGTGGTGCTAAGGGAACTGAAACAGTGGAGAATAGAGCTCTATTTTAGTAAAGTGACCATAGTTTGGTGAAGGGGATCAGGGAGGAGAGCATTCAGAAAGCTGAGGCAACAGGATACCTGGGTGGCTCAGCGGTTTACAGCCTGCCTTCAGCCCAGGGCATGATGTGATCCTGGAGTCCTGGGATCAAGTCCCATATCGGGCTCCCTGCATGGAGCCTGCTTCTCCCTCTGCCTGTGTCTCTGCCTCTCTCTCTCTCTCTCTCATGAATAAATAAATAAAAAATCTTAAAAAAAAAAAAAAAAAAAGCTGATGCTACGCTCCATGTGATGATGGCCTGAACCAGGGAGGTGTAGTATCCGGGATGAAAGAAGTGAGCAGATCACAAGGAGATGGATAGGAGTTGGGATCAGTAACAGTGCTTATTGCTGATGGCTTGTGGTGGTCATGAAGAGGTGATGTCTGGTCCATGTACACTTGATCCTGAGACTGCTTGCCTGCACCTCCTCTTCCCAGCAGCTCTTCCCTCCTCGGAAGGAGGACACACCCGTTTATATTACTCTGCTACCAAACCTAGAAAATAAACATCTCAGACTGTTGGAGGGACAAGTGGAATTACTGGTTTGGGGAAATCTTTAAATAAGTAATCAAATTATTTCATTATACCTGCCTAGGCCATTTTTCTTTTCCTGTATTATACAAACTGTATTTCTGAACCCTCAGAAGTAGGTTATATTGGCCTGTGATTGTGTATTTTGAACTCATAGATAAATTGACAAAAGTGATTTCATTTCTTCCACCCTCAATTACCGTTGTTCAATCAAAAGCTTTTGAGGGAGAAACCTTTGAGAGCAGAGCTAAGTAAGTTTCATGTGATAAAAGTGTTTTGTTTGTTTTTAAAAATAACATATTTAAAGATAAGCTGATTTTTCAGGTATTCTCAGTTCTCAGTTATTATGATGGATCATAGACATAGAGTAATGTTGTATTTGAGCAGCTGAAGTAGGTACTTGCTGGTGAAGCCAATTGTTTTAAAAATCTTCTTGGACTATACAGTTTTTCAGGGTATTTCAGGTAAAATATGAGGATAAAAATATTTTGTGATTTCTTTCAGATAAAATGTGTATCATTCAACAAAGTTAATACCTCTTAACTGAATCTTATGAAATATTTGATCTAGTTATAGTTCATTCTCAAAATTTTTTATATTTTCTACCTCCTATTAATAAAAAATGAAATTATATTCTTGCTGCCAGACTGATTTGCTTTTAGTAGTACAGTAATTGCATTAGGTTTTATTTTATTTTATTTATTTATTTTTTTTAAATTTTTATTTATTTATGATAGTCACAGAGAGAGAGAGAGAGAGAGAGAGAGAGAGGCAGAGGGAGAAGCAGGCTCCATGCACCAGGAGCCCGATGTGGGATTCGATCCCGGGTCTCCAGGATCGCGCCCTGGGCCAAAGGCAGGCGCTAACCCGCTGCGCCACCCAGGGATCCCTGCATTAGGTTTTAGTAATCTTACCTTAGTATTTGCTCCACATCCTCTCTTGTGTGGTAGAAAGGACTTCATAGCCTATATCAGTCTTTAGAACAAAACAAAAGCATGCAATTGAGTTCCCTTGGAAACCTGATGACTGGCCCAGATCTGAATCCTACTTGACACCTATTTTAGACCCTAGTCCCATTCTTTATCCTAAGTCTGATTTTGCTTTACCCAAACTGTACAAATCTTCATTTGTACTTTTTATCTTGGCCTACATACTACTTTAGCATTAATTTTTCTAATATTGAAGAACTTAATCTGATATAATTTAGTTTGCTAAATTATATGTTTAATAATATATTGTGCTTTATGTCAAGTATTCAAGCATTAGTGTTTAAGAATGTTATTATTGTGAATACTCTGATTTTTTTTTTCTGTATTTAAGTAGGTCTATGGAAGGTATTTATAAATTCTCTAATTCATAAGCCCATTAAAGACTCTGTTCTTCCTCTTCATTCTCCATTCTCTTCCTCCATGAATGAGTTGTAGTAGGTAAAAGAGAGAAAGAAAAAATAGTATCTGTATCTCTGATGTGGCATTTTAAAAATTCTACCACGTGGTTGTTACCTGTAGTTATTTGTTTATATCCCATAACAGAGTACATACAGGTTCCTTACTGGTAGAGATGATTTTCTTTTCCCCAGGACAGAACTTTAATTGAGGAGAGGGGGAAAATACAGAGGGGACCACAGAGGAAGGAGATACCTGGAACCCATGAAGCACCCAGCCTTGATGGGGGAGTGCAAATGGAGGGGACCTCTGTCTTTAAAGGCAGTACTACAACTGAGGACATGTGGAGTGGGGATGCTGGGAACTCATGGGGAGCCAAGCTGCATTCTAGCCCCAGGGTGCAAGGGTCCTGGGAATGAATGAAATTTTATTCATCAACAGACGTCCCTTGTAGCATATAGCTATCCAAGTTTGAATGAAGACATACTCAACCTTTTGTAAGTGGTAGTTATGATTCTACTCAAATATTTGTATTTTCATTTTAGGAGTAGGTCAAAAAAGTATGCAGTGGCATTTGGAAAAATCTAGGAAAGATTTTCTTGTGTAGACTTCCTCCCAACACACCTGTTAGAATTTCTGTAGTAGTGGGATTCTCAATGCTTCTGTTATAAAACCGGCAAGGTCCCCAGGTCCTCTGACAAATACAGTGGTTTGATGAAAGCTAAGTTGTTTTAATTTGTATATGACGCATGCTATATTAGAAACATTGTGGTGTAGAGCAATGATATGATACTGGTAACTTTGAGAATGCTCTTGTATGTGGCAGATAAGTGGGAAGAAGGCTCCAGGTAGAAAATTGTACCAGTGTCTAAGGGCACAGTTTGCTGCTGAGCTGTTATCAGCAGGCCAGGCTAGGCCTGGCATTCTAGAGATAATGTAGAACAGTCTACTAGGTTCCCATGCTGGGTGCTCTCTTGAGTAACTTTTTAGTAACCGAGAAAGACCAGTCCTTCTCAGAGACCAAAACAAGCATATAGTAGAGAAGCAGAGCAAACCAGATAGCTTATCCAGAGTATTGGGCAACATTTGAAGGAGCAGGTTTTAAGAATGTTCAAGAGCTGGCAAGCCAAGAATTCATCATCAGGGTCTTCAGGATAGTGGCACTGACAGAGAAAAGCCATGAATGACTGTTAACTAAAAGCAGGCAGAGTTATGAGTGCTTTCCTTTTATATTTTCTGCTGCTTCAGGGACATGTCATTGTAATGGTCTTAAGAATTTGAAGGTCTTAGTTGGAATGTCATCAGTGGGGAGAGTACATGTATACTGTAATCAAGCCACAAGCTCTGTGTTCTATCTCACCTAGGGCTTGCTATCCTGCATTTCATGTGGCACTGTAGCATAAACGTAAAAGTATTCTGGGGCAGTCCAGCTATGATGCACAGTTTTTATAAAAGTTGGAGGGGCTTGTCTGACAACCACCATCTTGCCCTATTTCATATTTTTTCTGAAAGCCAGGTCCTCCATAATCAGAACTTTTACCTCAGATATGCAAAAGCAATAAAAAATTTTTGAAATACTTGGAATATGCTGTGAGTTCATCATCTGTTGTTTCAGCTGCCAGATGAAATAACCTTTGGAGAAATAAACTTTACCAGAAAATATATATGTTTTAAAGTTTTCAAGGGTGGTTCGTTCTTTCAGTGAGAATTTTTAAACCCAGAGCATACAGATACTTGAAAAGAGGAAGTTAAGTTAATGAATAGATGACAGTAGTTCAAAGACAGTAAGAAACTCCAAAAGTTTTTTATATTTTAAAATATATAAAAACAGTCTACTGTATTGATGACTAAAATGATTGTCTTAAAATTTAAAATCTTAAAATAGGTTTATCATGTAGAATTAATATTTTTTTAAAAGATTTTCATTTATTTATTCATGAGAGACAGAGGGGGAGGGCAGAGACACAGGCAGAGGGAGAAGCAGGCTCCGTGCAGGGAGCCCGACGTGGGACTTGATCCCGGGACTCTAGGATCAGGCCCCGGGCCAAAGGTGGCACTAAACCACTGAGCCACCCAGGCTTCCCGAATTAATATTTTACCCAGCAATCTTTTATGCTTTTCTGATGGTTCATCATGGAAAAAAATGTTGAAAACCCTTACTTACTGTATATTTAGCATGTTTATCCAAACTTCAGACTGCTGAAGAGAACATGGGAAATATAAGAAAATTTGAATGACTCTGTTTCAAAATCTTCTCTTTAGCTTTAGTTTCTTACAACAGTTATAGGCCCTTTAAAAAAAAAAGATTTACTTATTTTAGAGACAGAGTATGTGTACATGTGCAGGAGTCAGGGGAGGGGCAGAGAGGGAGGGAGAGAGTTCTAGAATCCTTAAGCAGACTCTATTCTGAGCCCCTGAGATCAAATAGATCTTATTAGAGAGAGAGAGAGAGAGAGAGAGCGCGCGTGAGCGAGAGAGAGCACACAAACAGGGTGAAGAGGGAAAAGCAGGCTCCCCACTGAGCAGGGAGCCAGACATGGGGCTCTATCTCAATCAAGGTTCTGGGATCATGACCTGAGCCGAAGGCAGACACTTAACTGACTGAGCTACCCAGGCATCCCTCACATTGTCACTCTTACAGTGGGGAGTGGAAGGAGGCCCTAAAACTTTAACAGAGTAGAATTGTACATGTGTACAGTCCATGAAAAAAAGAGTTTTAATAATCTGGTTAAATGCTAGTGGATTCACAATTCTGCCAACTAACTGATACTCTAGGGAAAATTGGTGTCCCAGTGTACCTTGTTACTGTTGCTGCCAGCATTGTGCCAAACTGCTTGCCCTCTCTTTAATTTGCTTTTAAATCCAGTATTACAATAGACACTTCAGGCCAAGGATGATGAGCCTGACAGTAAATAAGGATTCATTTATCAGTGGAGTGAAGTGAATTGTTTGCCTTAGGATGTGGTTGGAGAACTCTGTTCCTGGCAGTATTAAGAAGAAACAGCCAGTGCTGCAATATTATGCAAGGATTCAGCTTTCTGTTGGGTTAGAATAGATGATCTTTGTCTCTCTTAATTCTGAGAATCATTGATATTTTTTGGAGCATCTTTAGCCATACTTGATTCTTAATAATCAGCTTGAAGTTCTTTGTTAATTTTAAAAATATACAGCCAACAATAGCCAAACTGTGGAAGGAGCCTTGGTGTCCATCGAAAAATGAATGGATAAAGAAGATGTGGTTTATGTATACAATGGAATATTCCTCAGCCATTAGAAACGACAAATACCCACCATTTGCTTCAACGTGGATGGAACTGGAGGGTATTATGCTGAGTGAACTAAGTCAATCGGAGAAGGACAAACATTATATGTTCTCATTCATTTGGGGAATATAAATAATAGTGAAAGGGAATATAAGGGAAGGGAGAAGAAATGTGTGGGAAATGCCAGAAAGGGAGACAGAACATAAAGACTCCTAACTCTGGGAAACGAACTAGGGGTGGTGGAAGGGGAGGAGAGTGGGGGGTGGGGGTGAATGGGTGACGGGCACTGAGGGGGCACTTGACGGGATGAGCACTGGGTGTTATTCTGCATGTTGGTAAATTGAACACCAATAAAAAATAAATTTATTATTAAATAAATAAATAAATAAATAAATAAATAAAATAAAAATATACAGCCAGACAAAAGAGGGTTTGATAATGTAAACAGATAATCCAAATGCTATCTGTAAGTATGTTTTCAGCTACAAGTAACAGAACAACCATGCAACCTGTCTTAAACAATGAAAATTTTGCTAGCTCGTATAAAAGGAAGTCTATATTAAAGGAAAGATGGGTCTTAGAGTGGTTGATACAAATCAGAGACATTCTCAAGGACCCAGGTTCTGTTTGCTCTGTTTGGAATATACTTCATTATAGGCAGATTTCCCTGAATGTTGTAGCTGTTGTCAGTAGCATTCAGGACTGTACATAGCCTTGTACATGGGAGGAAGAAAGGAAGAAAAACTAGTTGCTCTCTCTAAGCATGAGAAGGTATTCCTGGATGTCTCCAGCAGATCTCACCATAAGTGGGCTCTTGCCAGTCAACCTACTATAGGGACAAAGGGTGAGTCACAAATGATGACTCTGGGGAGAGGGGAATACTGAAGAGAATTGGGGGTTCTTTTTATTTATATAAACATTTTCTGGGATCCCTGGGTGGCTCAGTGGTTTGGCGCCTGCCTTTGGCCCAGGGCACGATCCTGGAGTCCCGGGATCGAGTCCCGTGTCGGGCTCCCAGCATGGAGCCTGCTTCTCCCTCTGCCTGTGTCTCTGCCCCTCTCTCTCTTTCTCTAACATAAATAAGTAAATAAAATCTTTAAAAAAATAAAGATTTTCTTTATTTATTCATGAAAGACACAGAGACAGAGGCAGAGACATAGGCAGAGGGAGAAGCAGGCTCCCTGCGTGGAGCTTGATGCAGGACTCTATCCCTGAACCCTGGGATCATGACCTGAGCCAAAGGCAGACACTCAACCACTGAGCCACTCAGGCATCCTGAGAATTGGGGGTTCTGCTACCGAAAAGGAAGAAGGAACAGCAACCTGTCATATCCACTGTAGTCATTTTGTTATGATCTACTGATATAATGTCTGTTGTGCCACAAGTCTTTGCATTAGAACTATTTTTGATGCGGCCATATCAGATTATTATTATTATTTTTTTAAGTAGTGTGGTTTCCATCTTAAGATGGCAGAATAAAGCCAAATTTCAAAATATTCACTTTTTTAGATTTAGTGATATGAATAGCAAATTGGATAAAAACTGGCAGAAACATACCTACAGTTAATTTTTAAAAATGGTCATTGAGAGAAATGAAAGTTTCCGAGAATTCAGAGTATTTGGCTCAGAGTCATCCTTAAATCCAGCCTGTGCAGAAGCTCTCTGAGAGAAAAGGATAGTGATCAAAGTACTGCAAAATCCCTAATGTCTGTGAGGAGCATGAGTCAGTGTAGGCAATGCTGTAGGAACACTGGGAATTCCAGGTGACTGGAAGCCTTTGCCTATTTCTTTCATGTGATAAAAGCACACTGGAGATTATGAGTTTGGTATGTTTAGGCTGGGAGAGAAGTAGAGAAGGAAGATAGACTAGCCCTAAACCCTAGAGCTGATTATCTTCATCAGCACAGTGGGAGGTAGCAGAACACTTGGCAGAAGGGAACGTAGATCAGGCAAATCTGTTTGGAGAACAGTAAGTGGAAAAAAAGGCATAGAGTGAACTGCAGGTGACAGGACTGGGTAGGAGTGGAGAGGGGGTAGTCAGGATTTGGGGGAGAGGATTGACTGCAAAGGAAGAAGAGAACAACCTGGGCCAGACTCTTTCTGGTGGGGATGAACTTCCTCAAGGATTGAGGGAATTAATGTTTGGAGGAAAAGAATATATCCCTGGGAGAGAAACTCAGAGTTAGGGCTGCTTATAGCCCTAGTCGCAGCGGAGCTGGTTCCCTTCTCCTTTCACACTCAGTGAACAGCAGTTAGAACGCAGCTGGAAGGGGAGGGGCTCCCCTAGACTACACAGTAACACAGGCAGAGGTGCTCTAAAGAACAACCCAGTGAAGCTTGAACCAACAAGAGGGCATTGCAAGCCTGTGGCAGGATGGAGGGAAAGGTACAGTACATGCAGAAGAAGGATGCAGGATCTATTCTGGAAGAAATACTAATTTCCCTTCAAAATGAAGAGAATTCTTGAGTAAGCTATTAAGGAGTAGGCTATTAAGAACCTGAGTTTCATAAAACAACAGGCTCAGAAATGATATAATAAAATAATAGAATGAAAAAAATAAAATAACAGAATGAGGTGAAAAGGGAAGAATACAGAGCCAAGGAGTCACATGGAGAACCAGTTTGCAGAACAAATAAATCAGAAGTAGCTAGGAACAGAATAGTCATGGCTGGAAAATGAACTTACTAACACAGCACAAGCTTGAGATATTCCCAGTGAGTGCAGAAGAAAAGGAAAGAAAGATTGAAACAGGTAAAAGTGATAGGTGTAAGATTGGACTTCCTGGAGGTGGAACTGAGCTAGAAGGGGTATGGGCCTTCCGTTTTCTTTACAAGTTCCTCTTGGCATCATCATGTGTCCGGCTGCAGAGAATTCTACTTTAGATATCACTCCTTTGGAAATATGTAACCACTGACAAATTGGTGAAAATGAATGTTCATGTTTTTCCTAGAAGAATACCAATGAGATGAAAGTTATATTTATAGCCTGAGAGACCAGGAAAATTCCCCTTTGAAGCAATTTGTTTCCTGGCATTGATACTGAAACTCCCCTCCCCGGCCATGTGATAATTTCCTGTGCTCTGCTGGAACTGGTCTTTTGTTAAATGTTAAGTACTGACCTGCTGATCTTACAGCAAGCACTTTGCTGCTTTTCCTACCACCAGAAACCACTGTGTAAGACAGGTTTTATGGAGAAAAAATTTTGTGTGTGTATGTGTCAGATACCTGTGGTTAATCATTTACCTTTCCTACATTAAAAAAAATCTCTTAAGTAAGTCTGGGTGACAAGTTAGCATGAAAGAAGAGCAAACAGATCTAACATTTACTGTAATTTTCCTACATTAAAAAAAATCTCTTAAGTAAGTCTGGGTGACAGGTTAGCATGAAAGAAGAGCAAACAGATCTACTAACATTTACTGTAATTGACTAGAAAAGTGAACTTTCATTCTTTGCCTGCTAGCAAGTATATGCTTTAGAATCTTTACATTGCAATTGCAGTCCATAGAGCAGAAATGGGTTGCTGGAACGGACTTGTCATGAATTATTCATTCACTATCTCGTTCCTTGGAAATCAGCTGGAGGAAGTAGTCCAATTTGATCACAGCAGTGGTATGCCAAGGGCTCCAGCAAGCCCTTACAAGTCCAGCTGTGGTGATGTGCTTCTGCTGGCTGCTGTAGGGCGGCAGCTGCTGTGCAGATGAACCCAGGAACATGCTGCTGGGGAGAGCTGCACTGAGGGCTCCCCAATGCGTCTTGCTGGAAAATGAAGCTTCAGGTAGGAGAAGTGTTCTGTCAGCAGTGGCCAGATTCTCACTGATTTTAGGGATGCTATTAGGTCTTAATGGAATTAATATATAAAACTAGAATTGTTCAAAGATACCTCACCATTGAGGTTCTCAACCAGAGAAGCTTAGCAGTTTAATTCCATTTTCAAGTATGTACTTTGTAACAAAACTGTTCCTTGAAATTGTGAAAAGTATTCTTAAGCCAAAGAAACATTTAAGTATATAAAGTATAAAGGAGTTTATATTATATATCCTCCTGCTAGTATAAAAAATGTCTTTTATTGATGTGATGTTGCCCACTTAAATTTAAATCATGGAATTATGGCTTTGGAAAATCCTGGAGAAGGCAGGTTAGTTTATAATTCAAATGAGTACAGCTGCAGGCTCCACTTGCATTTTTTGGGGCAAGTATTGTTTTCAAAAGCTTCCTTGCTTAGTTCTTCTTGCTGGGAAGATTTTTTTAGTTTCTTATAGGATGGAAAATGCATAAAGATGGAACAGTAACAAAGGCTCTTAGTTCTGTTTCTTGGTATTATTGTGTGTGGTGTGTGTGTGTGTCTAAGCCAAGCATGTAATTCATTTGACAGGGACATTCTAATGTTTCCATTTGCATGTCTGCTTGATTTCATATCTCTCTCTCTCTCTCTCTCTCTTAACTTTGCTGAGGCTATGAGATGCCCTTGAGCTATAAGGGACAAAGATAGTGAAGATGAAAGGAAATCAGAACCTCAAGGCATCTGGACCAAATTGGATGTATGTATTTCACCATGAAATATCATTTATAGTTTTGAAACTCTTCACTGAACAAACATGTTGTGAACAGATATACTCTAAGCTGAGACCAGTAGTCTCCTGCACCATTTTCTCAAGCTCCACGAGAGTAGAAATTTTTTTTTTTTTTTTAAGATTTTACCTACTTAGTGTATAAGCAGAGGGAAGAGCAGAGGGGGAGGGGAAGGGAGAGATAATCTCCAGTAGACTTTTAGCTAAGCACAAAGCCTGTTGTGGGGCTCCACCCCAAGACCCTGAGATCATGACCTGAGCCAAAACCAAGAGTCAGACACCCAACGACTGAGCCACCCAGGCACTCCAAGAGTAAGAATCTTTGTTTTGTTCATTGATCATTCCCAAGGGCTTAGAATGGTACCCGGCACACAGTATGTGGTCAGTAAATATGTTCCCTGACTGAATACATTCTATATTAAAGAAATTGAATAGTCTTTCTATAAAGGTTACTTGCGTATACAGCACTGTAGGAAGTGTTTACAGTGCTACAATTTCTATAATAACTTTTATAGCTAATGTATTCTGATTTGTATTGATAAAGATTTTTCAGCTATATACCCCTTAAGGGTGTATGGATTTATTGGATATATAGTTTTTAAATAGCAGAAATTAAAATCTGTTTATTTTACTGTTTGTATAGTTAAAGTTTTATTATTTTTTAAAGTTTTAAAAATATTAATGATGAATAAAAAGACCTTTAATGTTTTTTAGCATAACTTTATTTCATGTTCAAAAAAAAAAATGAAAATTGATGGAAAATTCATTTGGAAAAGATGGTATTCACTAATATATTTCTAGGAAAATAATCCCTCTACTCATGTCATGTTACATTTAACTATTTATTTATTTATTTATTTATTTATTTATTTATTTTTATAAATTTATTTTTTATTGGTGTTCAATTTGCCAACATATAGAATAACACCCAGTGCTCATCCCATCAAGTGCCCCCCTCAGTGCCCATCACCCAGTTACCCCCACCCCCCGCCCACCTCCCCTTCCACCACCCCTAGTTCGTTTCCCAGAGTTAGGAGTGTCTCATGGTCTATCTCCCTTTCTGATATTTCCCACTTATTTTTTCTCCTTTCCCCTTTATTCCCTTTCACTATTTTTTATATTCCCCAAATGAATGAGACCATGTAATGATTGTCCTTCTCCGATTGACTTATTTCACTCAGCATAATAACCTTCAGGTCCATCCACGTGGAAGCAAATGGTAGGTATTTGTCATTTCTAATGGCTGAGTAATATTCCATTGTATACATAGACCACATCTTCTTTATCCATTCTTCTTTTGATGGACACCGAGGCTCCTTCCACAGTTTGGCTACTGTGGACATTGCTGCTATAAACATCGGGGTGCAGGTGTCCTGGTGTTTCACTGCATCTGTATCTTTGGGATAAATCCCCAGCAGTGCAATTGCTGGGTCGTAGGGCAGGTCTATTTTTAACTCTTTGAGGAACCTCCACACAGTTTTCCAGAGTGGCTGCACCAGTTCACATTCTGACCAACAGTGCAAGAGGGTTCCCCTTTTTCCACATCCTCTCCAACATTTGTTGTTTCCTGCCTTGTTAATTTTCACCATTCTCACTGGTGTGAGGTGGTATCTCATTGTGGTTTTGATGTGTATTTCCCTGATGGCTAGTGATGCGGAGCATTTTCTCATGTGCTTGTTGGCCATGTCTATGTCTTCCTCTGTGAGATTTCTGTTCATGTCTTTTGCCCATTTCATGATTGGATTGTTTGTTTCTTTGCTGTTGAGTTTAATAGGTTCTTTTTAGATCTTGGAAACTAGCCCTTTATCTGATACGTCATTTGCAAATATCTTCTCCCATTCTATAGGGTGTCTTTTAGTTTTGTTGACTGTTTCTTTTGCTGTGCTATTTATTTATTTATAGAGGTTTTATTTATTTATTCATGAGAGACACAGAGAGAGAGAGGCAGAGACACAGGCAGAGGAAGAAGCAGGCTCCCCACAAGGAGCCCGATGTGGAACTCGATCCTGGACCCTGGGATACCCTGAATGGAAGGCAGATGCTCAACCGCTGAGCCAGGCGTCCCTACATTAAACATTTTAAAAAGTATTAGTCTGTGTCAGAAGGGTTTTTAGAACTATAAACCTATTTATTCATATCTTTGGGGTAAGTTTAAAACTGCAGTATGTGTGGTGCTGAGTAGAACTAAAGAGGGCAGCATATTCCCCACAGATATACCACATTTAGAGCTCAGAGTTACCAGCTCTGTTAACTTCTCTGCCCTGCCCACTTCCATACAAGCCCGTATTATAAAGGACAAAATTGAAGTCCAGAGAATATAGATGAATGGCCAAGAAAAAATGGTTAGCTGTTATGGTCTTATGCTTTATAGTTTCTTGTTAGTTATTGTCATGTTAAAGCTAAAAGAAAGAAAGAAAGAAAGAAGAAAGAAAGGAAGGAAGGAAGGAAGGAAGGAAGGAAGGAAGGAAGGAAGGAAGGAAGGAAGGAGAAAGAAAGAAGAAAGAAAGAAAGAAAGAAAAAGAAAGAAAGAAAGAAAGAAAGAAAGAAGAAAGAAAGCTAGCTTAAAAAATGAAGCAGATAATCACATTACTATAAATTTGAACTGTATTTTACTGAAGACAACTATTGGTGCATTTTGCATAGCTTTAAATAAATTGCCTAGTCCATGTGTTGAAATACAGTTTTATAAGCTTTCCCCCCTAAAATTTTGTGATGTAATTGTTTTTTTCCTGACTTATAATTGTAATGACTGTGCTCTAAGTTTTATATATTAATTATATGTAATAATTATATATTAATCATTACATATATTATTACATATAATTACTATATAATAAATATATAATACAAATTATATTTATAAAATATAATATGGGGATCCCTGGGTGGCGCAGTGGTTTAGCGCCTGCCTTTGGCCCAGGGCGCAATCCTGGAGACCCGGGATCGAATCCCACGTCGGGCTCCCGGTGCATGGAGCCTGCTTCTCCCTCTGCCTATGTCTCTGCCTCTCTCTCTCTCTCTGTGTGACTATCATAAATAAAAATTTAAAAAAATTAAAAAAAATATAATATGTATATAATATATATAAATTTTATATTATAAAATATGTGCTGTATTTATTATTCCTTAAAAATACCTGAGTTTTATTTTTGAGATAAATATAGATTACTTAATAATTTTTTCTGAATTTTTCTGAATCCTTTTTATGAACTATATTAGTTTGCTTGGGCAGCCATAACAAAACGGTTCATGTATGTGGAAACAGTCTCTCTCTCTCTCTCTCTCTCCCCTCCCTCTCCTTTCCTTTCCTTTCCCCTTCCTCCCTCATTCCTTTTACCCCTTTCTCCCTCTTCTCATAAGGCCCCCAGGCCTATTGGATGAGGGTCACTTATGACCTCATTTGACCTTACCTACCTCCTAAAGCTCCATTTCCAAATACAGTCACATTGTGGGTTAGGGCTTCAACATAGGAACTTTGGGGAGGGGGGCACAGTTCAGTCCAGAGCACTGACCAAGGCAATATTTTTTTAAGCAAGATTTCTAATAAATTTTTTTTGTTCTATCCTGTTTCGAGTTCACTCAGCTTCTTTAATCTGTAGGTTTATGTCTTTCTATGCACTTGGGAACATTTATTTTAGCTCAACTTGGGAACATTTTAACAAGCTTTTCTTCAGGTATTTTTCAGCACTGTACTTCTTCTCCTTTTTAGATTCCAGTGACATGACTGTTAAACCATTTGGTTTTGCTTCACAGGTTCCTGAGGTTTTGCCCTTTTTTTGTGTGTGTGTGCCCATTTTTAAAAATCCTTTTTCCCTCTCTGTTATTTAAGATTGAATACCTTCTATTTTTCTACTTTCTTTTTAAAAAATACTTTCTATTTTTCTATCAACTTCTTGATTCTTTTCTTTTGTCATTACTATTGAGTCCATTTTCTTTTCTTTTTTTAAAGATTTTATTTCTTTATTCATGAGAGACACAGACAGAGAGGCAGAGACATAGGCAGAGGGAGAAGCAGGCTCCCTGTGGGTGAGCTCTTTGTGGGACTTGATTCCAGGACCCTGGGGTCATACCCTGAGTGGAAGGCAGGTACTCAACCTCTAAGCCACCCAGGTGTCCTGAGTCTATTTTCTATTTTAAGAGTTGTGAATGGTCATTTGAGCTGCCTCTAGTCTTTGCTAGATAATTTCAGCATCTCTGTCATCTTGTTATTACTATCATTTTGTTATTGATGTCCCATACTTTATTTTTAACCTGTTTCTATTTATATATGTAAAGTGTTTTTCTTGTATGTGGCATGTAGTTATATCTTGCTTTTATATCTAATTTGAAAATCTCTGCATTTTAGTGATGGTTTTTCATTCATATATATCCCAAACACATATACACATACATATATAAATATATACACATTGGTTCTGGTACTGATTCCAGTATGGGGAGTGTGGCTTCCCACATAGCACCAAGCAATTCTCAGGACACCAGCAGAATGAGAATTCAGCTCAATTCTACCACCTGTTGATAAGCATCAGATTCCACAGGTTAAGGGTTCAGTTCTAGCAGACTGCCCCTCTCACCTCCACCATTACCTTCCAACACCAGTCACAAGCCTAGGCTGTTACCCGTGCTTCTGACCAACAGGCTACAGATAGAGGTTCTCGTGACCCTTTTTGGACTTCAGGCACTAGTCACAACTCTATGTTGTTATCTGTACTTCTCATCTATTGGCTATAAATCAGAGTTTCTCACAAACCCCTACTTGGATCTGATTAATTTGCTAGAGTGGCTCACAAATCTCAGAGAAACATTTTACTTACTAGATCACCAGTTTATTGTAAAAGGATATATAATTCAGGAGCAGCCTGATAAATGGAAATGTTGCATAGGGCAAGTCATGGGAAAAGGGCATAGATCTCCCATGTCCTTTGCAGGAGCACCACTTTCCCTACTCCCCTACATGTTCACCCACCTGGAAGCTCTTCAAACTCTGTCCTTTTGGGTTTCTATGGAGGCTTTCTACATAAGATATGATTAATTGATTGATTAAATCATTAGCCATTGACGGTTGATTCAGCCTCCACCATTCTCCCTTAAAAATGCCACCTCTGTAATCACATGGCCCCATCTTTAACTGCATTCAAACTCCCCTCATTAACATAACAGAAGACACCCCTACCACTCTCAGGCCTAGGAAATTCTAAGGGTTTTGGGAACTGTGAGCCAGGAACTATATTTAATTATGCTGAGTGAAATAAGTCAATCGGAGAAGGACAAACATTATATGGTCTCATTCATTTGGGGAATATAAATAATAGTGAAAGGGAATAGAAGGGAAGGGAGAAGAAATGGGCGGGAAATATCAGAAAGGGAGACAGAACTTGAAGACTCGTAACTCTGGGAAACCAACTAGGGGTGGTGGAAGGGGAGGAGGGCGGGCGGTGGGGGTGAATGGGTGATGGGCAGTGAGGGGGGCACTTGACGGTATGAGCACTGGGTGTTATTCTGTATGTTGGCAAATTGAACACCAATAAAAAATAAATTTATTATTAAAAAAAAAAGAACCTAAAAAATAAAATAAAAAAATAAAAACCAAATAGATATGAGAAATGTATATTTCTCATTTAGATGACAAATATACATTTCTTATAAATCACAATATCACACATAGACAGTTGTAAAAAATGATACTGAGAGATCTCATGTACCTTTACCTACTGTCACCCAATGGTAACAGCTTACAAAGCTCTAGTAAAATATCACAATCAGGATACTGACATTGATATAGTCAATATACATAGTAATTCTATCACCACAAGGATCTTTCAGTTGTCCTGTATAGCCACACCTACTTACCTCCTTAACCACAGACAACCATTAATCTATTCTCTTTTCTATAATTTTGTCAATTAAAGAATGTTCTATAAATGGAATCATACAATTTGTAAGCTTTTGGGACTGACTTTTTAAATTATGTATAGTTCTCTTGAGATTTCCTTTTTGCTGAATAGTGTTACATGGTGCAGATACAGCACAGTGTTTAATTAAGTATTCACCTGTTTGAAAGACATTTGTTTCACTAAGCTATTATAAGCACCTACATACTTTTTAAAAAATTATCTATTTATTTTAGAAAGAGAGTGCACAGGTGTGTAGACAGTGAGAGTGGGAGGGGGAGAGGGAGAGGGACAAGCAGAGCTCAGCACTGAACCCTACCCAGGGCTCAATCCAACAACCCCAAGATCATGATTGGAGCTGAAATAAAAAATCGGATGCACAATTACTGAGCCACCCAGGCGGTCCTCCCCATCGTGAACATATGTTTTCATTTCTCTGGGATAAATGCCCAGAAGAACAATGGCTATTTTGTATGGTAATTGCCTGTTTAATTTTTAAAGAAACTTCCATTGTTTTTCACAGTGAATAACAGTTTACATTCCTGCAAGCAACATACCCATGATCCAACTTCTCTGTATCCTCAACCAGAATTTGGTGATATCATTATTTTCTATTTGAATCATTCTAATAGATGTGTAGTGATATTTCATTACGGTTTAATTTCTGTTTCCCTAATGGCTAATGATGTTGAACATCTTTTTATTTTTTTTTGAACATCTTTTCATATGCTTATTTGCCACCTGTGTATCTGATTCATTCAAGTACCTGTTCATGTCTTTTGCCCATTTTCTACTTGAGTTTTTTTTTTTTGCTGTTGAGTTTTTATAAGTTTTATATATTCTAACTAATCTTTAGTTAGATTTTATATATATATATATATATAGTTTTTATAAGTTTTATATATTCTAACTAATCTTTAGTTAGATATGTGATTTACAAATATTTTCTCCCAGTTTGTAGTTTTTATTTTCATCCTCTTAATGGAGCAAAAGTTTTAAATTTTAGTTTATCATTTATCATTTTTTTTCTCTTATACATCAATCATATTTTAGATGCCAAGTATAAGAACTCTAAAGATTTTCTTCTATTTTTTTAAAGTTTCACAGATTTTTGTTTTGTTTTGTTGCTTATTGTCCAGTGGCTCCAGCACCATTTGTTGAAGATTCTTTCTCCAAAATCAGTTGAGCACATTGTATGGGTCTGTTTCTGAACTCTCTGTCCTATTCCATTGATCTTTGTGTCTGTTTCTCTGCCAACACCACACAGTCTTGATTACTATAGTTATTTAATAGGTCTTGAAATCATGTAGACTTATTACTCCCACTTTAATCTCTTATTAAATTATTTTAGGTATTCTAATTTCTTTACCTATCCCTGTAAATTTAGAATAGTTTCTCTTTATCTACAAAATAATTGCTGTGGTTTTGATAGGAATTGGATTAAAACTGTATATCAGTTTGGGGGAGAGTTAATAACTTTCCTATGTTGAGTCTTCTAATCCATGAACACAGTGTGTTTCTCTGTTTATTATCTTCTGTGATTTCTTTTATCAGCATTTTAGTTAGCATTCATATCTTGCTTTGTTAGATTTGCACTGTAAGTATTAATTTTCATGTCCTTTTGTTCATTGATATATAGAGAAATGCAATTAATTTTTTGTGTTTATTTTGTATCCTGTGATTTTGCTGAACTCACTTGTTCTAGGAGTTTTTTTGTTGATTAACCAAGCAGATGAAAGACATGTACTCAGAAAATTGTAAAGCACTGCTGAAAGAAAAGAAAGCAGATATAGATAAATATAAAGTATTTATATTTGTTCATGGGTTGGAAGACTTAATATTGTTTACCCAAAGTAAAACTTTCATCTTAAAATTCATATGGAATCTCAGGTGACCCAGAATAGCCAAAACAATTTTGAGAAAAAGGACAGACATTGATGGACTAAAAAAAGGACAGTTAGGAAGTGTTACACTTCCTAATTTCAGAATTTATTAAGAAGTTACAGTAATCAAAACATTGTAGTACTGGCATAAAGACATTTATGCCAATGGAATAGAATAGAAAGCCTAGAAATAAACTTTCACATATGTGCTCAAATGGTTTTTGAGTGCTAAATGATTTAAGAGTGCTAAGATGATCAGTGGGGAAAGGACAGCCTTTTCAACAAATAGTGCTGGGAAAAACTAAATATCCACATGCAAAAGAATGAAGTGAGATTCTTACCTTACACTGCATACAAAAATTAACTCAAAATGTGTCAAGAGTCCTAACTAAATCAAGAGTAAAACTCTTGGAAAAAGAAAATAGAAGATTCATAACATTGGATTTGGCAAAGATTTATTGACACTAAAAGCACAGGTAATGAAAGTGAAAATAAATACACTGGCCTACATCAAAATTAAAAGCTTCTGTGCATCAACAGAGTGAAAAAATCTGTGGAATAGGAGACACATTTGCAAATCATATATCTGATAAGGAGTTAATATTCAGAATATGTATAGAACCCCTACAACATAACAACAACAAGTAACCTAAGGAAAAGGGGCAAAGGACTTGAATAGGCCAAACATTTCTCCAAAGATATATAAATGGTCAATATGCATATGAAAAATATTCACGGTTGCTAGGGTGAACTGCATTAGGGAAATGCAGCTCCAAACCACAATGAGATAGCAGCTTACACATCAAGTACCTACTAACCCTTGTGCCCTGTTGCTGGGAATGTAGATTGATACAGCCACTATGGAAAGCAGTATGATGGTTCCTCAAAAAATTAATAGAATTATCATATGATCCAGCAATTCCACTTTTGGGTATATATCCAAAAGAATTGAAAGCAGGGTCCTGAAGAGATATTTGGACATCTGTATTCATAACAGTATTATTCACAATGATCAAAAGATGGAAGCAACATAGTCGACCATTGATGGATGGATGAATGAGTAAACAAAATATGGTATATACATACAATGGGATTTTCTTTAGCCTTTACAAAGGAATGAAATTCAGGCATATGCTACAACATCGATGAACCTTGAGGACATTATGCTAGGTAAAATTAGCCAGTCACAAAAAGATAAATATTGTATGATTCCACTTATATGAGGTATCTTAAGGTAGTCATTGGAACAGAAAGTAGAATGGTGGTTGCTAGGCAAGGAGAGACAGGGAAATGGGGATTGTTATTTAATGTGTTTAGAGTTTCAATTTTGCAAGGTGAAAAAATTCTAGAGACTGGTTGCTCAATAATGTAAATATTCTTAACAATACTGAACTGTACACTTAAGAATGGTTAAGATGATAAATTTTATGCTACATGTATTTTACTCCAATGAAAATTAAAAAAAAGAAGAATGATGAGAATGGATATCATTGCCCTGTTCATAATCAGGGAAGAAGCATTCAGTCTTTCTTTCATCATTAGATATAATGTTACGTGTAGTTTTTTTTAATAGACACTCTTTATCAAATTGAAGAATTTCCTTTCTGTATTTTCATGTATTTATTGGCTATTTATATATCTTCTCTGGAGGAATGTCTCTTGAGATCCTTTGCTTATTTTATAAACATTATTTTTTATTGTTATAAGCAGTTTATTCTAGACATAAGTCCCTTATTAAATATATAATTTGCAAATATTTCCTCCAATTCTGTGGGTTTTCTTTTCATTCTTTGATTGTTGTACTTAAATCACATAAGTTTTTAATTTTGATGAAGTCTGATTTACTTTTTTTTTTTTTTTTTTTTTTTTTGCCACTATGGTTTCGGTCATGTCTAAGAAGGCTTTGCTTAACCGAAGGTCATTAAGATTTACTCCTATATTATATTGTAAGAACTGTGTAGTTTTAGGTCTTATATTTGCTTTGTGATCCATTTTGAGTTAACTTTGTGTATAGTGTGGGGAAGGGATCCACCTTCATTTTTTTGCAGTTGTCCCAAGCTTGTGTTGAAAAAACTATTATTTTTCCAGGTACTTGTTTTATACTCTTATTAAAAACTAGATAACCGGGATCCCTGGGTGGCGCAGCGGTTTAGCGCTTGCCTTTGGCCCAGGGCGTGATCCTGGAGACCCGGGATCGAGTCCCACGTCAGGCTCCCAGTGCGTGGAGCCTGCTTCTCCTTCTGCCTGTGTCTCTGCCTCTCTCTCTCTCTCTCCCTCTGTGCCTATCATAAATAAATAAAAATTAAAAAAAATAAAAAAAATAAAAACTAGATAACCAAAAATGTAAAGGCTTACTTCTGGACTTCAAGTATTATTCCATTGTTTGGGCTATTCTTATATCACTAATTGCAATGAGTTGTGGTATCAGTATAGCTTTGTTCTTCCTTTTCAAGATTATTCTGGCTATAGTTGGTTCCATGTAATGAGTGTTATGATCAGCTCGTTAGTTGCTAAAAAGTCAACTGGATGTTTATAGGGATTGCCTTGAGTCTGTAGGTCAAACAGAAAGTTTTGCCATCCTAAAAATTTTAAGTCATCTCAATCATTAACAAAGGATGTTGTTCCATTTATTTAGGTCTTTCAACATCTTTCAAAAATATTTTGTAGTTTCACAGTATAAACTTTGCACTTATCTTGTTGAAGTTATTCCTAAGTATTTTATCTTTCTTGAGAATATTGTAAATGAGTTTTCTAAATTTTGTTTTTGAGTTGTTCATTTAGAGTGTGTAGAAATGCAAGTTATTTTTGTATATTGTTTTTGTCCTCAGAATTTTCTGTATACGAGATCATGTCATTTGCAAAGATACTTTTACTTCTTTACCCAGCTAAATGTCTTTATTCTCTTTTTTTCCCCTAATTACCCTGCCTAGAATCCTCACTACAATGTTGAATAGAAGGTGAAAGAGTGAACAGCTTGTCTTGTTCCTAGTCTTACTGTAAAATCATTCTTTGATCATTGAGTGTGATATTAACTACTGTGGATTTATTGTAGATGTACTTTATCAGGTTGAGGAAGTTCTATCCCTAGTTTGTTGAGTGTTTTTATCAGGAAAGTTGTTTGATTTTGTCAAATGTTTATTGTATATATATTTAAAAATTCTTTTGATCTTGTGTCCTATATTGAATTTTGGCTATTTTAGTGTTACATTCCTAGTATAAATTCCACTTAGTCATAGTACATATCCTTTTTATCTGTTGCTGGATTTTTTAAAAGATTTTATGTATTTATTCATGAGAGACGGGGGGGGGCGGTCAGAGACATAGGCAGCGGGAGGAGCAGACTCCCTACAAGGAGACCGATGTGGGACTCCATTGCAGGACCCCCAGATCACAACCTGAGCCAAAGGCACACTCAACCAACCCAGGCACCCTCTGTTGCTGGATTTGGTTTGGTAGTATTTTGTTGAGAAATCTTGAGCCTATACTCATAAGTAATACCGGTATGCAGTTTTCTAAGGATGTCTTTGGTCTTTTTTTTTTTTTTTAATATTTATTTATTTGAGAGAGAATAAGCAGGGGGGAGGGAAGGAGGGCAGAGTGAGAGGGAGAGAATCTCAAGCAGATTCCCTGCTGAGAGCAGAGCCCAACACAGGGCCTGACATTAGGACCCTGAGATCATGACCTGAACCAAAATCAAGAGTTGGCCACTCAACCAACTTAGCCACCCAGGTGCCCTTTTGTGGGAAGTTTTTGAATAGCTAATTGAATCTGGTTTATTCAGATTTTTTATCTCTTTTCTTTCTTTCTTTTAAAAAATTTTTATGTTTAGGTAGGCTTCATGCCCATTGTGGGACTTGAACTCATGACCCCAAAATCAAGAATCACACACCATCTACCACCAACTGAATCAGCCAGGCACCTCCTAGATTTCTTATTTCTTCTTGAGTCACTTTTGGTAGTTTGTGTCTGTCTCTGTAGGGTTTCCTCTTTACTTGTTTATTTTTTTGGTATAAAATAGTTCACAATATTCCTTTATAACCCTTTATATTTCTGAAAGCTTGGTAATACAAGCTCTTTTATTCCTAATTTTAGTGATTAGAGTTGTATTTTGTTTTTTTACTTGGTGAAGCTACAGAAAGGTTTTTTGATTTAAAAAAAAAATCTTGTCAAAGAGCCAACTTTGGGTTTTGTTGTTTTTTCTCCATCAACTTTCTAGTCCTTACTAATATCTCCTTGTAATTTTTTCCTCTTTTGCTAATTTATGTATGCTTTGCTCTTTTCTTACCAGTGTCTTATTGTGGAAGTGATTTATTTATTCTTTATATTTATCAGCATTTACAGTTGTAAATATTTCTATAAGCACTATATTGGCTGCATTGAATAAGTTTGGAATTTTATGTTTTCATTTTTATTAATCTCACATTTTCTAATTTCCCTTGTGAGTTCCTTGACCCAATTGATTATTTTAGATTTTATTGTTTAATTTCCACGTGTCTGTGATTTTCTCTTATTTCTGTTATTGATATCTAATTTAACTCCATTGTGAGAAATCATATTTTGTATTATTTCAATTCTTTTTGAACTTACTGAGGCTTGTTTTATGGTCTTCCATGTATTGCTGCCCTGGAGAATGTTCCATGTACACTTGAGAAGAATGTGTGTTCTGTTTTTGGGTCTAGTGTTCTATAGAGGTCTGTTCAAGGTCTAGTTGGTTTATGGTGCTGTTCAGTTCTTACCTTTTGTTAGCCTTCTATCTAGTTGTTCTGTCTGTTGTTGAATATAGGGCATTGAGGTCTGCCAGTATTATTGAATTGTCTGGTTTTCACTCTGTTCTATCAGTTTTTGCTTTGTGTAATTTTGGGCTCTTTTATGAGGCATATATATGTTAGATTTTTGTGATTCATTGATTTCTTAAAATAAGCATTCATTCCTCTTTCTAGTATAATTTTCTTAAGTCTGTTTTGTCTGATATTGATATAGTCTTTTCAACTTTCTTATGGTTACTGTTTTTGTAATTTTATCTTTTTCCTTAACTATCATCCTATTTGCAATTTTCAGTGTAAAGTGTGTCTTCTCTAGACAGTGTACCTTGCATTTTGTGTTTTTATCCACAGTGACACACCTTTTGATTGGATTGTTAATATTTATTGCTGTTAATATAGTTTGATGTGTCAGCCATTTCACTTTTTGTTTTTTATGTATCTTATGCCTTTTTTCTCTGTTTATCCTTTACTGCTTTGTTTTGTATTACGTGATTTTTAAAAATTATCATGTGGAGTGTTTGCTCCTGGGTTTAGAGTATACTTTTAAAGAAAACAAAATCTATCATCATATTCATTTAATTCCATAAGATATAAAATCATGCCTATGTGCCTCTGTTCTCTTTCCCCTTCTTGCTAATGTTGCTATACATGTTACATCTGTATATGTTACAAACCTAATAATACATTGTTGCAGTTATTAATTTGTCACTTAAATAAGAGAAAGTATGGGATCCCTGGGTGGCTCAGTGGTTTAGCGTCTGCCTTTGGCCCAGGGTGTGATCCTGTAGTCCGAGGATCGATTCCCGTGTCAGGCTCCCTGCATGGAGCCTGCTTCTCCCTCTGCCTGTGTCTCTGCCTCTCTCTCTCTCTCATGAATAAATAATAATAAAATAAATAAAATCTTAAAAAATAAAATAAAAGAAAGGAAAGCATTTACAGAGTTTGTTCTTTTAAAGTTTTTACCATTTCTTGTTCTCATTTATTTCCATGGATTTGAGTTGCTATCTGGTGTCACTTCTTTTGCCAATGCAGTCTTGTACCCAACCTACTTCTTTTGTTATTGTCAAATATATGAACATTTCTTTATGTAATAGGTCCAACAATTCAAAATATATGTTTTTGTATAATTCTTTTTACAATCTCTTAAGAAATGAAAGAACAAGAAAAACATTCACACACACACACACACATACACACACACACACACATACTGTCTTTTATTTTTACATAATTAGCTTTTCTGGTGTTCTTTGTGTTTTTTTCATGTAGTTTCAATTAATTATTATTTGATGTTGTTTTCTGCCTGAAGAACTTCTCTTTAACATTCCTTTTAAGATGTATCAGCTAGTGTTACATTCTCTGTTTTTCTTACTTGTGATATTCTTAATTTCACCTTCATTACTGAAGGTAGGTTTGCTGGAATAACATTCTTGGTTAAGATTCTTTTTCTTTCAGTTCCCTAAAATTGCCACCCCCCTCAGTCTTCTGGCCTCCATTGTTTCTGATGAGAAATCTGCTATTAATTTTGTGAGGGTTTAGTTGTACACAACTAGTTATTTTTCCCTTGCTGCCTTCAAGATATTCTTTTTGTCTTTCAGCATGTTAATTTGATGTGTTTGGATGCAGGTCCCTCTGCTTTTATCCTACTACAATTTAATTTAGCTTCTTAGATGTGGAGATTAATGTTTTTATCAGATTTTAGGAGTTTTCAGCTATTATTTCTTCGAATATTTTTTCTTCTCCTCTCTCTTCTTTCTCCCTAGTACTCACATTACGGATATGTGGGTGTACTTAATCATGTTCCATGTTTCTCTAGGGCTCTGTTTATCTTTTTTATTCTTTTTGATCCCTGTTCTTCAAATTGCATAATCTCTTAGGATCCATCTTCGTATTTACTGATTCTTTCCTCTGCCAGGTCAAATCTGCTGTTGAATGCTTGTAATGGATTTTTCATTTCAATTATTTTACTTTTCACTTCCACATTTTCCATGTTGTTCATTTTTTATAGTTTTTATCTCTTTATTGCTTTCATCAGTTGGGTAGGGTATTGTCATGTGAAGGAACTTCACCTCTTTAAGTATGGCTTCCTTTAGTTCTGTGAACATATTTATATTAGCTATTTTGAAGGCTTTGTGTACCAAAGACAATAACTGGACCTCAAAACAGTAACTGTACCAAAGACAGTTTCTGGGCCTTATGGAGGGCCTTTTTTATTACCTCCTGTTTTTACTGTTTGGGTCATACTTTCCCCTTTCTCTGAATGTCTTGTAATTTCTGTACTCAATGCTGTATGTTTTAGATAATACTTTTTATTATCTTTGAATTAAAATTCTTTGACCCTCCACCTCCTGTGGGTTGTTCTTTGTTTAGTAACTTGGCTGGATTTATAGTAAAATCTGTTTTCTTCACAATATATAGTTTCTGATTTTGCTTCTCAGTGGGTAAGCCTTGGGCATGCACTCTCTCAAGTTGGGATGACTACATTTATGGCAGTAACTGTCTCTCTTCCTGACCTGTTAAGTTTTCTTATCTCTGTTGATTTCACACTCAGGTTTTAGTTCCATTAACTGTTGGCTGATTGCTCTGATATTTTGGACAGTTCCGTAGGACATTGTTCCATAGTCTGATCCAAGTAAATGCAGATCCCTTTGTTGCAGTTGTTTTTGAGGCCAGTCTTTGAGGTTTCTTCCATCCTCAGGAGGACTTTCTTAGTTGTCTGTCTCTGGTTTTCTGTGGTACACTTTTAGTTGTTTTATGGTTTCTCTTGTTGATCTCTTAGAGCTACCAGCCTCCTAAAATGCCACCATTTTTGCTAGTACCATTAGGCTGGAATTTCTACGTATTCTATTCCAGATAATGTTTGTTTTCTTGGAGATAGCTTAGGAGCTCTCTACTCTTTTGGCTTGACTTTCCACCTTTGCAAAATCTAAGCTTGTGCTCTGGAGGTGGGGGTAGGTACAGTGGCCCACATCTTTTGGAGTCATGCACCTGCTTTATGTAGGGCAAAGAAATTGGCTTGCCTGTCTTGGTGTGGAACTTCCACCCTTTCAGTCTGTTGAGTTAAGCAAAGTTGGTCCCCATTACACCCAGACTGCCATGCCTGGAGTAGAGCTTCTGCTCTGTTAGTGGGCACTGTGCAGAAAGGAGCCCAGACATACTTCTAAATCACTTTTGCCTGGAACATGGCTTCCAGAACATGGTGTTGATAGAGTAGTATGTAATACTTAGGACCTGCCCCTCTCTCTGGAGATACCATTCTATTCTTTTGGGAACTTGGGGGGAGAGGGGAGGAAGCCATTTTTTTTTTCGTGGCTGCACCCTTCCAGAGTGGAGCTTCTGTCAACCTGTCAACCTGAGGATAGACTGGGTTGTAGCTCAAATGCCAGATTCCTACTATTCATACCAAGGTATAGTAAATTTTCTTGAATAAATGTTTCTCTATTTGCTGTATGACCTTAGGATAGATTCTGAGATCTTAGGAATTAAGGATGCCATTTTACTTTTTATTTTCTGTTTGCCCCCTCCATACTTTCTCCCCATCTCTCTTTCTTATTCTCATTTTCTTACTGTCTTGAGAGCTTGTTTGGAGGTTCTAGCAGGGGAGCGCAGCTACTCGTATACTCTTGACGGAAGAACGGTCCTCCTCTATCGAGGATGGTCGTCCTCTTCGACCGAGCGCACAGCTTCAGGAGGGACGCACTGTCATGTGGGCTACTTGAACACTTTTAAGAATTTCTTTTTGTTTTATGTGTGGTGTTAATGAGTGTATCTCTTGGTGCAGATTTTTTAGTGCTTATCTTTGGAAGCTTGATATATTTCTTGTATCTTATATCTTTAACTTTGGGAACATTTTGAAGACAATTATACTTTGATTTCATTTTCTGCAAATTTTAATATGTGTGTCAGTTCTAATGTACTATTCTCGTTAAATATTATGTATTTTATTCCATTTTTGCATGTCTAGTATAGATATTTCTACTGAATACCAAAGTGCAGTGGTTGCTTCAGAGCAAAGCATTTCTGTGATTGAGTTGCTAAATTAACTAGTCATTTTTAATGGAATACAATTTTTATTGAAAGAATTATTGGCAGTCAAACTCTAGTTTATTCTGACTTGGATATTTGGCAGACATTTCCCTAAATTGAATGAATTGAACCAATCATTCCTTTCAAGGAACAGTTTTAGTTGCCAGTGAAAAAATTTGAAGTCTGTAAGCAAAAATTAGGATTTTGGAAAACTTGTATCCACCACTGTGAGGTTGGTAGCTTTTCAATAATTAAGGACTCTGATGATTATTTTAATGAGTGTGATATTTTTTCATATTGCATAATGAAATGTGTCAGGCTTGGAAGATTTGCATAACCTAGTGAACCAGTAATTTCTAAATGACCAATTTAGTGTGATGTTATAAAGTCGTGCATGATTAAGAGACCAATTCGAAGTAAAAGATGGACTAGTTGATTTTAGTGGAGTATTAAAAGTTTATTAATATTAGAGTGTACATCACAGCTGATTACTTGAGTTTTTGTGTAGTACAAAGAATATCCACAATTATCTCAAATGGTTCTTAAATACATATACACTTATAAAAGTCTAAGGCCAAATTTTCTTCATTTATTTCAGTCGAAACAACAGAGGAGATTGAGTGTACAAGCAGATATAAGAATCCAGCTATCAGGCAGCCTGGGTGGCTCAGCAGTTTAGCGCCACCTTCAGCCCAGGGTTGGATCCTGGAGACACGGGATCAAGTCCCACGTCAGGCTCCCTGCATGGAGCCTGTTTCTCCCTCTGCCTGTGTCTCTGCCTCTCTCTCTCTCTCTCTCTCTCTCTGTCATGAATAAATAAATAAAATTAAAAAAAAAAGAATCGAGCTATCTTCTATTATTTGGACAATAACAAGATTTATAAAAATATAAAAATATGTTATTCTGTCACTTTTTTTCAGAAGAATAGTTATTTTTCATAGAAATGTTATTTATATAATGGGGTTTATTCTAATTGAATTAAGAGATCCATATTTTAAGAATTGTTTTAATTTATAATGTGGTAAATATATATAATCCACATAAGCAAAAGGCTTTGGGGAGTCCTCAGTGCTTCACATTGTAAAGGAGTCTTGAGACCAAAAAGTTGGAGATCTCTGTGTATACCTTTTCTCCTCATGGTCTTAAGGTGACTAATGTATATCCTGGCACGACATCTTTATTCCAGGGTGACTGAGAAAGGAAGGTGTGCCGGACAAAGAAGCAATGGCTATATCAAAAAGCAAAATGTTCTCCCAGAAAACCTCAAGTTTAATGTCTTTAGGGAGAACTTTCTTACATATTTACCCTTAAGTGCAAAATAGAGTGAGAAAGTGAGGACTTTTAGTTGGGTCCATTGCTGCTCAGAGCAAATTTATTCTGGGGGCAGCCCAGGTGGCTCAGCGGTTTAGTGCCGCCTTCAGCCCAGGGCGTGATCCTGGAGATCCGGGATCGAGTCCCACGTCAGGCTCCCTGCATGGAGCTTGCTTCTCCCTCTGCCTGTGTCTCTGCCTTTCTCTCTCTCTCTCTCTCTCTCTCTCTCTCTGTCTCTCATGAATAAATAAATAAAATTAAAAAAACAAATTTATTCTGTTGGTAAGGATGGATATTGAGTAGATATATAGTATGTCTGTTAGAGTTTTGTTTTTTGCTTGTTTGCTTATGTGTTTTGTTTTGTTTTAATGAGTGGTCCTTGTCAGAGTTTCCGGGAAACTCCCACATGAAGTTTTATTGTTTGACTCCTTCATACAAAATCCTCAGAACTTGCTTAGACATCTCACCTCGTTGTCTTCTTGTTAATTCTTGGCTTCTGGTTTCCAGGGCGTGTTCGGACTCTGTGGGCTCTGCATCTCCGTTCTATCTGCAAGGTACATTCTGTTTGAGCCACACATGGACTTGCAAAACACCATTGACAGGACTGATTAAATTGTGAAATGTCCCTTATTCTTCAACAGAGCTTCTCTTTATCTTTGTGATTTGGTAACTTCTTATATTAAGAAAACTTTTCTTTCTCACACCCTCAGACTCATTCTTTCCCAGTGTATGTATCAGTTTGCTTCCTGATTGATTTATTTGTTTTAACTCAATTATGAGCTCAGTGCCATCTTTTATACAGAAATTTATTTTTATAGTAGTCATGATTTGCTCTTTAAAAAATGAGTCATATTCAGTTATTCCTCAATTAGAAAAAAGAATCATAGCCTTATATATTATTCTGGCCTAGGATTTGAAATGAAACTTACATCTTAAAGTGTAGTCTGGGGACGAGCAGCATGGGAGTCACCTAGAAGCTTCCTAGAAATGCAGAATCTCAACCCACCTCAGACCTAACAAATCACTGTCTGCATTTTACAAAGGTCTTTAAATATACAAGTGCACAGTTTCAGAAGCACTCATCTAAGGGAGACAACAAATGAGAAGAGGGCATGGAGCTGTGATTTGAGGAGTTCTTATGTTTAATGTAGACAATAAGAGCCCACCAAAGACACATGGAGATGAGAGCAAGCTAGGGGAGCATGTGCTATCACAGCGTGGCATCTCCTGATGCCTTCTCTGAGGAAAGAAGGGAACAGTTTTTGCTACCAGCAGTGAGGCTTTTCTCTCTCCCAGGGTTAGGGGACCCATTAAGCAGTGACTAACCATATTAAAGATTTATGAAAATAATTTGCTAAGGTTTGTATTACTTGGGCATTGAAGCTTAGTTTTGGCTTGAACTGGAATGAAACTCTTTTTTCTCTTTGGAATGCCTAATTCCAGATCTAGACATTAATGTTTGGTTAAACTTTACTTCTTTTCATTCAGAAACATGCCCGTGTGACTGTAGGAAAGAAGAGTGTCACCCACTGTACCCTGATATAATTCATGTTTGTGTTTTTTAATGTTTTTAAATTTTTAAAAATTCATTTTCTTCCCTGGTTGTATATTTGTCATTGAAACAGTATTTCAAAGCAGTTCTTTGGTAACATCATCATTAGGAGTCAGATTTATTTTTGTCCATGTTTTATATCTATACAGTTGTTTGCATGTCTTAGTCACATAGTAAATAAGTATGGAATGACTAAGTCACTGGTTTGAATGAATCCTGGGATTTGCTTCCTGAAAAATAGGTCTGTTATGGTCCTGAACTTCTTAGATTTTTTTGAGTAAGTCTGAATAAATGTAACAGTATTTAAGGGGAAAAAATGGTCTGTTAGAACTGAATTGTTAATTTCTTGCCAAGAAATGGAGAAGCAATTCTAAATATTTTTTCATTTAAAAAAATTAAATTACCCAACATATAGTATATCATTAGTCTCAGATGTAGTGCTCAGAACTTATCAGTTGCGTATAATACCCAGTGCTCAACTTATCAGTTGCGTATAACACCCAGTGCTCATCACATCATGTGCCCTTCTTAATGCCTGTCACCCAATACTAAATATTGATAAGTTTCAAGCTTTAAAACATCTGTACGTTCTGGGGCTGGATAATTTGTTTGATTTTTACCAATGTAAAATATTGAATTGTTCTAACAAGGAAAACAGGATACAGACTTTACATCATTAAATTTATTTCTCAAGTTCATAAGGTAAAGAGCAACTTTTAGATTTCAGTCTGGATTTATAATGTTACCTACCTTAACAGCTAGGCCTCTCTCCACCCCAGTAACCCTTCTCTATGGAATAATAAATGTCAAAAAAGTCAGATATAGGAATTATTGCTTCTCTTAGTACCTCAGAACTTCTCTGTAGATTTCCAGTGGTGTTAAATTGGCCATTTCTTTTAAGGTAGTGGGTAATATCATAGTGGTTATAGTGGTTTTCTGTGCAGATAATCCAGGGCATATGGTATTTATTTTAGTTTAGTAAAATAAATTAAAATTTAGTAATAAATTGCCACTAGATGACCCTTTAAGCCTGGATTCACAGCAGTGCCCTATGTTTGTCCATACTACTCATGAATGAGACTTAAATGGTTACAGATTTACCTGTTCTGCGGAAGGAAATACTCTCCACTCCCAGTGAGTGAATGAATGAATAAGATGAAGGAATGAAATTTCTGAATCTTCCGGTCTTTTAGAAATAGTCTTTGGTGACATTGCCAACACTTTGAACATACTTTATAGTTTTGTTCTTATCCTGTAACAAATTTGGGGAGACACAATGCAGTCCAAAGCAATTATGTATTAGGGAGGTCACTTCTTTCAAAGCAGGAAGATTAGGTAGGAAGTTATTTAAGAATTCCAAATGAGAAATGAAGAGAACATAAACCTAAGGCATTGACAGTAGACATATAAACGAGATTGAAGATTAGCATGATAAACGGTTCTCCACCCCCTCACTTTCAATCTGTAGGTGTCTTTGGGTCTAAAATGAGTCTCTTGTAAGCAACATATCTATGGGTCTTGTGTGTGTGTGTGTGTGTGTGTGTGTGTGTGTGTTTTATCCTTCCTGATACCCTGTGTTTTTTGATTGGAGCATTTAGTCCATTTACATTCAGAGTAATTATTGATAGATACGAATTTAGTACCATTGTATAACCTGTAAAGTCACTGGTCCTATAGATTGTCTCTGTTCTTTTCTGGTGTTTGTTGTTTCTGAGCTCTCTTTCCTGCTCAAAGGGTTGCCTTTAATATTTCTTGCAGAGCTGATTTAGTGTTCAGGAACTCCTTTAGTTTCTGCTTGTCCTGGAAACTGTTTAACTCTCCTATTCTGAAAGACAGCCTTGCTGGATAAAGCATATTTTTCCCATTTAGCATGTTGAATATATCATGCCACTTTCTTCTGGCATTTCAAGTTTCTTTGGACAGGTCTGCTGCTAACCTTATGTGTCTGCCCTTCTTGGTTAAGAACCTTTTGTCCCTAGCTGCTTTTTAGAATTCTCTATTTTTGTATTTTGCAAGTTTCACTCTGATATATCTTGATGTTGACCTGTTTTTGTTGAATTTGAGGGGAGTTTTCTGTGCCTCTTGGATTTGAATGCCTGTTTCCTTCCCCACATTAGGGAAGTTCTCACCTATTTGTTCAAGTAAACTTCCCCTTTTACCCATTCTTTTTCTGGGACTCCTATGATGCAGATATTTTTGTACTTTAATGGAATCACTGAATTCCCTAAATATGTATTTGTGACCTGATAGTTTTCTTTCCCTCTTCTTCTCAGCTTCATTATTTCCCGTAATTTAATTTTCTGTATCATCGACTCATTCCTCTGCTTCTTCCATCCTCATTGTAATTATATCCAATCAGTTTTGCATCTTACTTACAGCATTTTTTTATTTCAGTTTGACTAGTTTTTAGGTCTTTTATCTCTTCAGGGTCAGGGTTTCTCAGGTGTCTTCTCTGCCTTTTTTTCAAGCCCAGCTAGTATTCTTATGATTGTTGTTTTAAATTCTTGTTCAGATATATTGCTTATATTTGTTTTGAGCAAATCTCAGGCTGTGATTTCTTCTTGATATTTATTTTGGGGAAAACTCCTCTGTCTTGTCATTTTGTATAGGTTTCTGTCTATGTGTTATGAAATCTTGTAGTATTTCCTGCTTCTGAGAGTAGTGCTATATTAAGGGATCATGCACTGTCCAGGGCCTGGTGCTTCAGGAAGTGTTTCTGGTGTATGCTGTGTGCATTCTTCTATGCTGTTTTGGCTGCTCTTTCCCACAGTCCTCTGCAGAGTTCCTCCTTGCTTGCAATGGTGGGGAGTGTTTGGACTTTAAGTGTGCTTTGATTTGTTTGTTAAAATAAGCCTGATTTTTTAAAAAAGTGTGATCCAAAAAAAAGAGAAAAGGAAAAAGAATTTAAAAAGCAAACAAACAAAAAACTGTAGGCCTGATTCTGAAGACAAAAGAAAGAAAGCCTGGTCCTTTTTCCACCAGAACTGAAGCTGATGATTTGGAGCACTGTATGAGTAGACTTGATACAAGCAGGGGGGCTGTGTTGGTCCTCTAGGGGGGAGGCCTACTACACTGGTGGCTCACAGTCAGACATGCCCTAGTAAAGATGCCCTTGCTGGTACAGGGGATGGGGGTGGTGTAAGTGGCTCCAGCCTCCCTTGGGGATACTGTGTTGCTTGCTGAAGTCCAACCATGTTAGGGGGTGGGGTTGAGGAGTGGAGATTGGAGATTGAGAGATATTAAAGTGGAAGAATTTGATATAAGACTTTGTGACTAAAGAAACAGGCTTGAGGGAATTTGATATAAGACTTTGTGACTTGGGGATCCCTGGGTGGCGCAGCGGTTTGGCGCCTGCCTTTGGCCCAGGGCGCGATCCTGGAGACCCGGGATCGAATCCCACGTTGGGCTCCCGGTGCATGGAGCCTGCTTCTCCCTCTGCCTGTGTCTCTGCCTCTCTCTCGCTCTCTCTCTCTTTCTCTCTCTGTGACTATCATAAATAAATAAAAATTTTTAAAAAAGGTTTTTTTTTTAAAAAAAAAAAAAAGACTTTGTGACTAAAGAAACAGGCTTGAGGTAATAGATGTGAGCTATGGGATGTCCCTGTTGAGTACCTAACACTTTGATAGCCAAATGACCTGGGTGGGATCAGCTATCCCACTTTCTGGTCCTTGATCCTACCATGGCTCCTCACATTACGGAGTGATAAAGCTGAACATGGAGTTTTTCGCCTCTGAACCTCCATTTGAATGTGTCTTAAGATATTTATAGCCCTTTCATTTTTAGTTAATTCCAAATTCCTGTTCTTATTATGTTCTTTTAAGGCAAGAACTACTATTTTATTCATTTTTGCTAGTACATAGTAGTTTGCACTTAGCAAATTCTAGTTGAGGGAATGATTGTCAGTAGGATTGTTACAATTAATTGTTCTCTGCACAATTTAATCACCTGTTTGATTTTCTTGATATTTAACACTTCTTTGATTTTCTTGCAGAATGAGAAGACTTTGGGACATTCCATGAGTCATTCAAGTAACATTTCTAAGGTAGAGTGCCAGTGAAGTATGTTATATTCATAGTTTGGGGTTTGGTTTCTTCTATCTTCCATGTTTTATACACTTTTCGTTTTATGACGCAAAGTTATTGATACAGTTCTTTAATCTGCTCTAGGACTATATAACAAGGTGCATGGCAGCTATGTTTTTCTAGTGAGGCAGTTTTGAGTGTATATTGAGGTTAATGACTAATGGGAGAAAACCCTATTTCTTCCAGTAGAAATCATTTACTCTCAGGTTAAAAAAATTTCAGTCACTAGAGCATCTCTCCCCTCAGGAATGCATTTGACTGACTAATAAAAAGCCAACTCTGGTGGCCTAAATAATTATGGATTTATGTGGTTCTGATGACAAAGTATGTCTGGAGGTAGATGGTTCAAGGCTGATGCAGTTACTCAGGTGTTGTCAGGGACTCAGGCACTTTCTGTCCTCTCTCTGCCACCATCCTTAGCACATTGTTATCCTCATGCTTTAGTACCTCATGGTTTCAAGATGGGAGCTGGACCTCTAGGTACCGTGGCTATGGCCTTGGCAGGAATAAGAAGAATGATGAACAGTGGAGGGGTCTGTCAGCTGTGAGTGATCCTTTTCAGCAGGAAGGCAAAAAGCTTTCCCAGAATCCCCACCCAGCTGCCTGACTTCTGCTTACACTTCACTGACCAGAACTGGATCACAGAGCTACCTCCAGCTGGAAGATGGCTAGGAAAATGAGGGCTGAGAGAGTGAATTGGCCATGCAACAGCACCTGACACTCCTGTGGTGTAGTCACTCGACTAGCCTGTCAGGAGCATAATAGCTGCTATGGGTGACCCGGGAGGCAGCAGACAAACGTATTTGCATGCACTGCTCATTTCTCAGCCTGGACATGGGCTCCAGCCAACCTGTTGTCCATCATGCAGTATGTCCATGTAGGTTCCTTGCAGAGATGGGCCTTCTCTCCATGTCTATGTCAGCTGGCCAAACATTGACACAGATCCCAACAGGAAGATCTGAACAGATCTGAACATAACCTGCTCTGCTGTCTCAGGCCTCCTAAGTACTCAGAAATAAATAGCTATATGATGTGTCATTTTAATTTACAAACTATGCAGATACTCTCATCTGTATCACCTTTTTTTTTTTTTTTCCCTAACTAAAAGTAGAATCTATCAAATCCTTTGAGACAATCAGTCTGTTCCTGGACATATTTCTGATCTCACCATATCATCCATCCACTTAATTTTGCATAAAAAGAAAAGTCCATAGTGCTCAGTATGACTTTGAAGGTCATTTAGGTTGTTCTTTGGTACATTCCTGATCTGACCCTCCTACCCCCCTACCCCCCTCCGAACAGTCTTTCAAAACCTAGGCTTTGATCGTCTCAAATAAATACCTTTCAACAAATAATCCCTCCTGTTTCAACCTCCATTTCTTTCCTTTTGCTGTTCATTCAGCTAGGGGTTAATAGAACTGTGTAGTGGTATACATCATTACTGTCTGAGTTAAATGGCCAATTTGCCCTACCCCCATTTGAAGAGCAGTCCAACATTTAAGAATTGAGAAAAATGAGAAGATGCAGATCCATATGGCATTGTCTGGTTAAGTTGAATTAATCATTTTAAAAGCATGTAGTAACACTCATTGCCTTGCCCTAATGGTGGCAGCAGTTCTGAAGGAGGGCATCACCCTGTGCCTCAAATGTATGTTTGTTTATGATTTTAGTAAGATTTTACTTGAAGGAAAGTTTCTTCCTCTAGTTTTTTTTTTTTTTTTTTTTTAAAGCTTGTAAATTACTGGCTTACAGTATCTATAGGAAACATCATATGGACTTGGTGCAGGTTGGGTTGTGATATTCTGAATTGCTCTGTGATAGTTTTGGGGTTAAATGGACAATGTTTTACTAACCATGTAACTCTGAGGAAGGATGCTTCTTTGAACTTTAATTTCCTGATGAATAAAATTAGAGAATAACAACATTTAGGGTTGTTGTGAATCTTGGGGATAATGTTTGCAAGGAACCCTAAGGCTGTTCCCTCATTTTGCAGTTAATCAGTGAACTAACTGTAGTCAAAATTTGTTGAACCCTGCTGATCTTAGGTTGATTGGGGCATGGTAGTCCTTGATGACAGCTATTATTATTACTGATAAAAGACAGGGCTATATACATTAAATATCACCTGGGGTGGAAATTAAGACATCTACTAAAACCCCTGCCCTTTCCTTTCTTCCTTCTTGCATACGTTTTTATTGTGTGTTCTTTGTACCAGGCATGGAGCTGGGTACCAGCATAAAATGATGAGGGAAACAAACGTGGCCAATGACGGGGTGCTTTCCTGTGGGCAAGGTTGGAGTTTTCTAAAAAAGCAATTTTAGCTTCACACTTTTAACACTTTTAGAAACAGGGTAACCATGAAAGCCTCAAAGCTTCCTGCCACAGAGTTGTGCCAAGAAGATTGGTGTCTTCTATTTTCAAAGCAGGAATTCCTGCTCCCTGAACTGGGCCTAGAGGGAAATCTCAGGAGTGGGGTGTTGTGTTGTGTTGTGTTGTGTTGTACACACATTACTTCCACTGAACCGGCAGCATGAAATTTTGTTGCAGAATGTACCCCGCTGTAATAAGAAAGTTGTGTTATATAGAGTTAGTTGTTAGGCATGAACAGTTCTGTGGGCCGGCCTCTGGGAGGGGAGGACTGCTATGAAAGATAATTTTGTTTTTGAGAATGCAGTTCTTTCTTGCAACATTTATAAAATGAGCCTGTCGTTTGAGGCCACTTTAGGCCATGGCACATAAAGCTGTGTCTTCTGTGTCGTAGACATAATTAAGCAGATGCTTTGTACCTTTGAGATAGAAGATGCAAAAAAAGGTTAGAGCCCAAACATGTTTTACGCTCCCTGAAATCACCATTGTCTCTCTGGGGAGACTTTCTGCTTACTCAGCTGCCAACTGGGTTCAGTGTGTTGGTTTGTGGCCAGTGTGCATTATGCTCCTGCAGCTTACCACTTCCTGGTAACTGACGTTCCATGAAGTTAGAGGTTGAGAGCAGGTAAAAATGAACCTTCTATCTGTCTTCTAGTGTTCCATCTAGATTTTGTTATAGAGGGATGGGGTGTTTCATTCAATATTTGTTGGAGGCTCCCCATGTTTTGTTGTGGCCTCAAAAACCACACTCCCCTTTCAAAGAAATAAGCAGACAGGTTAGATGGGATGTGTGAAAGGATGCTAGATGGCTCATCTGTCTTTAAAATGGGCATCCAGGTGCTATCCTCTTGGAGAGTTAAATTAAGGAAGAATAGAACATTTAAGCAGTTTTGATTGCAAAATCTTCAGCCAGTACTTTGTTTTGTATTAATGGTAATGACATTAAGAGGGTATCTATCATTTATTGAGAGTCTATTAGAAGTGCAAGTTTTCCTGAAATTTGTCACCTCATTCTAGTGATCCATCCTAATCACCTAAGTGGTCACCTTTTCCTGTTGTATTTCAACAGAGCACTCCTTAAGTTTTTATTAATTTTTTTCTGGTGCCCCTTCACCCCACAAATAAGTTCCATGAAGTTAGGGCTGTGTTTTGTTTACTCATAAATATTCAGAGCCAAGGATAGACCGTAGCTCTGGAGCAGCTCAGTACATGATTGTGGAGTGAATGTTTGCATTGTGTTGTGTAAGACACTTTATATCTATCCCATTGTTCCTCTCCATCGTCACAGCCATGTCCTGGGCCCAAGCCTCCTAGACTACTGCAGTAGCTTTCCAAGAATCTGCCTACATTCTTGCAACCTCCCAAATCAGCCTCCACCCCAGCAACCAGGTAAATAGTATCCTGATGTTTCTCTTTTTAAGCCTTCAGTGGCTTCTTATTGCATTTAGAATAAGATTCAAACTTCTACTTTGATGTTCCAAATCTGAGGTGATCTGGTCCTAGCCACAGGGACACTCATCATTTAAAGCACTTACCATGGTTTATGATGATATTGTAGCAATATGTGGCCAATCCTTTATTATTTTTTTAAAGAAGTAGCAGAATTGCCCTCTGGAAAAGACCTGTTCTGGTGACTGAATGCCTAGAGAAGCTGAGGTGTGATGAGACCTCACAAAGACGGGCATTTGAACGCAACTCCATGTAGCCCCACCTTGACCTTTGTCCTGCTGAGGGGTCCTTGATCCTGCGAGCCAGCAGTGTTCCCCCGACAGCAGCCATCTATACCCAACCCTCACCCTACGCACTACCCATGCTGCTCTTGCATCATTTTCTTTCAACTGACTTACTCTACTTAATTAAATTTGTTTGCAGTGAGAATTTTTTATCCCTGTATGACATCTGAGATCACATTTTCAATTTGCTAGTTTTTTGATGTGAAATCAAAACATAGCTGTCAGAAATAATGTTCTTTGTTATGTCACCTGAACTCTGACTCTGTCACCCACCATGGCTCCTGATTTTGCTCTTTGTGAACTAGCACTCAGACAGACAAGGGCATTTGGGAGGCTATGTGGTGGAGAGAAGAGGGGGAGAGGAACGTGTCTCTGCAGCAGGCGTATGATGTGCCACATCTGGCTGTCAGGTGGCTGTCACTCCCAGGATAATTTGGAGCTTGGGCTGATGAAAGGAATGCAGTGAGGTACTGTGCACAGCCTCAGCATGAACTCAGGTGATCAGAGTGAGGTGGTATGCTCCCCAATTCAGGGGAACCATATCACAGTTGCCTCCACCTAAAGGCTCTCTCATTGCTTGGCACAAGATATTCTTGGCATGATTTATCCTCATCTGTAACATAGACAAGGGGGTCCAGTGCAGCATATACAAGGATTAACATGAGTTCAGATTTCACTGTGCTCTGAAAGCTGAACCAGGGAAGAGATGGGTAAGCAGACCTTCAGAAAACATGGGCAGATGGAGAGAATTATTATGAAGGTAGAAGACATGGGGCTGAGGTGGAGCATGACAAGGAACCAGATTTTAGAAGGGCATCTTGGGGAAGTTGTGGCAGAGGAGGGGCTACTTAAAGCAGGACATAAACAGTGAAAAGGAGCCAACCAGGATGGAATTAAATTGTAGAAAACTGGGGCACCTGGGTGGCTCAGTGTTTGAGTGTTTACCTTCGGCTCAGGTGGTGATCCCAGGGTCTTGGGATCAAGTCCCTTATTGGGCTCCCTGCAGAGAGCCTGCTTCTCTGCCGATGTCTCTGCCTCTCTGTCTGTGCCTCTCATGAATAAATAAATGAAATGTTTTTTTTTTTTTAAATTGTATGAAACCAGTTGTCACATCTCTGAGAAATCCAAAATAGTAAGTAGAAATGAAAGGCAGATGTACTGAGAATGATGACCCGTCATAGCTGCCCAATTCCTGGGTGCCAGGGGCATTGTAGTGAGGATTACTGTATATTAGCCTAAAATTCCTTAGAGGAGGGTTGCCATTCCCTGGGGATACTTGAACTCACTCAGTCCCACTGGAATTTTTTTAGGCACCAGGAATATGTTTAGGCCAGGCTCATTGTTGGGGCTGGACTTTCTAGAGCCTCTGCTCAAGCCTCTCATAGCACACAGACATGGTTATTAGTTTACCTCAAGGGAAGTTTTTTCATGGATCCTGAGAATTAGTCTTGGTCCAGGTGATACAATTTCTCGAGCAAGTTCATGATTGGTAGCACTTAGAAGGAGATGGTAGTGGTGAGCTAGACGTACATCATGAAAACTGCTGCATGGGTACCGTCCTTTTTATAGCCAGGCAGTTAGTCTTACTAGACTCTGACATTTGCTAAGACTGGTACCTAGTAGAATATTTTAGAATAGCTTAGAATAGAAATAATTTTATTTAGATACCATGAGTATATGTGCCTCTGGTTAATCAGGTATTTCCGGGAACAAGTCAGACTAGACCTGTTTAACAAGCCCTTAAAATTATTGCTATGCTAGTTTGGCAAGCAAATCTGAGTGAATTTAAGCTTTGGCACTCCTAGATCTCGTGAATATTTTCTAGTGATTGCTGCCATTAGATAGGAATGACTTATAGTAGAATGTCATGTGTAGATGTAAATACAGCCTTAGGAGGGGGGTTCACAGGCTGTGGTATGGTTGTCAAGACCAATGTCTGCTTCTCTGTGTTTCTGGAATAAAAAATTGACCGGTGACAGACTTAAGTTGCTCAGACTTATAGGTAAAGTATAAGCCAAAATATGCCTTTCTTAATTTGAAGAAAACATCTATCCCAAAGATAAGATACTTTCCTGTGGCAGAAACAGGGGAATGACTTGGAGAAGTTGAGTGGCATCACGAACATGGTGTAGCCTCACTTTGGATTCTGATGGAGTGCCATGGGTGCTGTTGTACTGTTTGGCTCACCTTTTGCAGAGATTGACCATATTTCTATATATTTTTTTCTTCTGACTGCTTACAATTTAGTTTTTGGCTAAAGCTTTAGGCCAGTGGTTTTCAAAATTTGGTTTTGCATAGTCTTGAGGGGGAAGGGGCAAGGTTAAAACCAGTTGCATAATAATACTAGCAGATGATTTAATTGCCTTTTTTCACTCTTACTCTCTCATGAGTGTACAATGGAGCTTCCAGGGGCTGTGTAGCATGTGAGATGGCATCTTTTCTCCAACACTAGTGGAATATGTGCTGGTAACATTGTGTTTTAACCTTTCTTTTCTAGAGAGAGAGAGGATAACAACAACAACAAAAACGAGTATGGGAGGAGGAGGGAGGGAGGGAGAGGGAAAGAGAGAATCTTAAGCAAGATTCACACCCAGTGTGAAGCCAGACTCGGGGCTCAATCTAATGACGCTGAGATCATTACCTGAACTGAAATCAGGAGTTGGACACTTAACTAAGTCACCTAGGTGCCCCTTTTAAAGTTTTCTAATATAGTAAAGATTGGTTGATGTAACCCACATAAACACAAGCTCTTTGGGGGCCTCAGTAATTTTTTAAAGCATATAGGGGTCCTGAGACCAACAAGTTTGAGAACCTGTTTTACACCTATGAATAGGCAGTCATTCCAGAGTGCACTTGTTTTTTATTCATTAAACAGCTCTTCCTTTAATACCTACTGTGTACCAGGCTAGGCTAAACAGCAGATTCCGAGTTAGCATATTATTCCAGAAACCTGGAAACATTTTTTTATAAACCTTGATAAGTGCTATGAAAGAAAAGAACAGGGTTACAAGGATAGTGAAATGCCCCTTTTGAGGAGAAATCTGAGGAGGGGTTGGTCATGCTGGATGGAGTATGGAGCATTACCCAGAAGGAACAAGGGAGTGTGGAGTGCTGGGTGACCCAACACCATGATTTTGGGTCTTTTTATGTTTACGCTTGTACTTTCTGGGAATGTGAAGCTATCTTTGCTCAGAAATCATTGCCTTCAATGTAATTTCTTGAAAACCAGCTATATTTGTAAGGTTTCCAGCAATAGCTAAAAGCCTGCTTTGGAAAATGAGCTATGAAAAGGTCCCTTCAGTTACTGCTTTGTCTCTAACAGTGCTGTGATATATGCCCCTCATTGTGCTGGGGATATATTATTATTCACATAATTCTAATTCTCTCTAAAAGGCCACCATAGAAAAGAATTCAGTGTTAGCACTATTTGCTAGGCAATGCTGGGAGTCATTTATAATGGACCTCATTTGAGAATTCAGTAGTTTTTATTGTACACTCTCCTCCATGAATCCTATATTGTATATATCCTATATTTACTTTCTTAATGGTCAGTTTTAATTAATTGCCATTGTGAAAGCATGTTCTTGGCACAGCCCTTCATCAAGAGTCAACATGTATTTATCAGAGCAGCCACAGAACTGGCCTCTCCTTCAATTGTAGCTCATTATTGAAGTTGAATACAACTGGTTATTTATAGAAATCAGAGTCTCTCATAAGGAAGCATTTTTTTTTTCCACAGAGCAACTTCTGTACTAAGCAGAAAGTTTGCTGAAATGCAATCTCAGTCTGTATTGCAGCATCTAAACACCAAGTTAGACTTTATTTGGCTTTATTTCTGTGAAGTCAGGCCTGCTGAGCTGGCAGTAAGGAGCAGATTATTATCTCTTGGTTTGGGATAGCAGTAGCATTAAGTAATGTACTGAGCAGTAAGTAAATGTCAGGTGGTCTGGTAAGCACCATTTCTAAAGTACCCCACTATGATGCCCAGAACCTGTGTATATGATGAGGCATTGTTCCCATCATATTATGTTGTATGAATGTAATCACATGAGCTTTTAAAAGCAGAGCACTTTCTCTAACTGGTGGCAGAAGAAGACAGAGAAATAAGAGTGGGCTTGAGAATGGGGAGGGATTGATGAGGAATGCAGGTGGCCCCTGCCTCACAGCCTGCAAGGAACTGCACCTGCCAACCATCTGTGTGAATGTGGAAGTATATTCTTCCCTGGAGCTTTTGGAAAGAAGAGAGACCCTGAGCAGAGGACCTCATCACACAGTGTGTCAGATTAAAAATTTGTGTAGTTTTAAGCCACTAAGCTTGTGGTACTTTATTACACAGTAGTAGAAATCTAATATAGGTGGAAACACTGTCCTTAGAGAGAAAAGCCCTTCTGGCTTGGGCACTGTCAGACTGTCACCTCTGAAACCTCTGTGCTGATGATGTCAAATGCTCTCTTAAGCCATCTTCTTCTTATTATTTTGATATTTTGTATTCATTAGAAATACAATACTGTAATGACTTTTGAATTATTTTGACTGATTGTTGGTAAGAAATAGTTTTTACATTGAAAGTTTATTCACAAACACAACTGAAAAAAAAATACCTCCAAAAGACTTAATCCATAGGATGTCAGATGCTTTCTGACATCTTCTATTTTATTTCATTTTTTAAAAATGTAGATAAATACCCACCATTTGCTTCAACGTGGATGGAACTGGAGGGTATTATGCTGAGTGAAGTAAGTCAGTCGGAGAAGGACAAACATTATATGTTCTCATTCATTTGGGGAATATAAATAATAGTGAAAGGGAATATAAGGGAAGGGAGAAGAAATGTGTGGGCAATATCAGAAAGGGAGACAGAATATAAAGACTGCTAACTCTGGGAAACGAACTAGGGCGGGGGGTGGGAGTGAATGGGTGACGGGCACTGGAGGGTTATTCTGTATGTTAGTAAATTGAACACCAATAAAAAATAAATTAAAATAAAAAGAAAAAAAAATAAATAAAAATGTAGATAATGACTCAGTAAATTAGTTTCTTCACTGATTTTTCCCAGAGTTGGAAAATCAAAACAGTTGGTTGTGCTTCTGTAGTTTTATTTTATTTCTTAAACTTTTAATCACATGTTATTTTATTTTATTTTTTTTTAATTTATTTTTTATTGGTGTTCAATTTACCAACATACAGAATAACCCCCAGTGCCCGTCACCCATTCACCCCCACCCCCCGCCCTCCTCCCCTTCCACCACCCCTAGTTCGTTTCCCAGAGTTAGCAGTCTTTACGTTCTGTCTCCCTTTCTGATATTTCCCACACATTTCTTCTCCCTTCCCTTATATTCCCTTTCACTATTATTTATATTCCCCAAATGAATGAGAACATATAATGTTTGTCCTTCTCCGACTGACTTACTTACATGTTATTTTAAAAATGAATTTGTCATTAGGAAATAAGTGTTCATGGTAAAAGTGGTATAATGGTTGGGAAGGGTCTCCATTGAAGTACTTGTTTCTCCTGCCCAGGGTCCCTGATCTCTTTCCATGTTTCAGAGGAAACAAATCACTATTAGGAGCCTTGAAGTGTGTACTCTTCCATGTGGGCCAGCACACATAGCATGGCTCTCCCCTCTGCCTGTTCCCTCCGTGTCCCCAGTATGGGGCATAACAGTACCTTTCCCTTCTTTTAATGACTACCCAGTGTTGTACTATCAATGTGCCAGTATTGACTCAGTCAACCTCAGGCCCATGGGCACTGAAGTTATGCCAAGCAATTTCTCCCACAAACAGTGCTGAACAAACCTATTTGTGCATAGGTGTGAGGATGAATTCCTGAAAGAATTCCTGTAACAAAGTGAATGTGCATTGTAATTTAGAGAGCAATTGCCAAATTGCCATCTTACGGAGTTAAGCAATTTGCTTTTCTACCAGCAGTGTATAAGCATGGCTGTTTTCCCACACTTTTGCCGACACGGGTATTAGGTAATTAAAAAAACAACAACAGGTATACTGCAATGTAGTTTTAATTTGTATTTTCATTGTAAGAGAGGTTAAGCATCTTTTCATGTTTTAAGAGCCATCTGTACTTCCTTTCCCCATTTTTTTCTATCAAGTTTGAGGTTGCTTGTCTCTTCCCCTCCTTATCCAGTCCATCTTCAAATTGCTTCTGGCTTAAAAGCAAACCATTTCTTGTGGCCCTGTTGATGTAAATCAGATGGGTGTATTCACTTTTGTTAGGGACACGAGACCCCAGATGTTTAAAAGTAACATTGTCCATAATGAAAAGAAGACCCACTGAGGATTTACAGCAGAGAAGGAGGGATGGGAAGAGGGTGGTAGTAGGGAATGTGGTTGAGAAGTAACATCCTCCTCAACCCACCTCCGCCTCAGACTGGGGTGCCCCCACCCCAGGCTTCCCTCCACCACCTCCAGCCATCAGGGGCTCCAGCACTGTTGCCACCACACCAGGGCCTGGGGCAACCCCAGCTGGGGCCCCCCCTCCTGCACCCGCCACCTGCTTGGTCCTGGCCCACACAGTTTCCCCCGAGAGCTCTGCTGCCAGGTCAGATGCTGCTGAGCAGGGGTCCCCGGGGCCCGGATCCCCAGCCGGGCCTGCAGCCCAGCGTCATGGAGGACGACATCCTCATGGATCTCATCTGAACCCCCGACACCCAATAAAGTTCCTTCTAACACACACACACACACACACAAAGGTTAGAAAGCAAGGGAAGGAATTGAAGCAAAAGGAGAGTTGAGGAAGGTACGCTGGTGTCCTGTAGTGAGTAAGTCCCTCTGATGTGAAATTGGTAAGTTCCTGGCATGGAATGAGAAATGGACTTGATGAGCCTGTTATGATAGCCCTTTCAATGGCAGTGAGTTCTCACAAAAGGAAATGTCAGCTTCTACAGAGTAGATGGAAAGTTTTCATTTGGTTGTTTTTGGCAGCCTTGCTAAAATAATTGAAAACAGTAAATCTGATAGGAAAAACAACCACTAAGTGACTTGAGTACTGCAAGACAAATTCTCTAAAATTGTCATTCCTAAGAAATAAAATCATCTAGGATTTAGGCCTAGATGGAATCCAGAGGTTTGTTTGCATAATTGATTATGACATCTTAACAAGAGGGGATTTTTACAAACATTTTTTTGTAGTGAGATTACTTTTCATTCCTTTTCATGACCAGGAAGTCTCTTGTTTGAGAACCAACAAAGAACTTCAGGAACATAGGACTTTAGTTTTTTCGACATACATGAATTTTCTCATTGTGGACATTTACACATCCTTTTATCAGCAACAGTCCTGTGTGGCCTCATCTCGTAGAGGAGGGAGGGCACTCTCCTTTTCCCCTAAGGCCGGTACTGCTGGCCTGTAGCCTGCCCTGCGCCACCTGCCCTCTGCCCTCAGGATGAATGGGAGAGCTGTCCAGTGTGCCAAGCCTCTGAGAGGGGACTGCTGGCTCCTGACTTAGCTTGACTTCCCCAACTGGACCCTGGCACTGTATTTGTAGGCTTCGTTTTGTCCTTGCTGTGGATGATCAGTCCAGTTGTTTCAATCCTCATTGGTAGGTTGACAGATTTTACCCTGCTTGATGCCAGCAACAAGTTAAGCTCTTTAAAATTATTGATGCTATGCTTTGGTGATCATTTTACATGTGGACTGGTCCTGAATTTCAACATGGGCTCCCCTTTATCTGGAAACAGCAGGAGCCTCTTATGAGATCTGTGATGGCCTCACAAATCATGTTCGTTTCTCATTCTTACTGGAGAAGGAGTCAGCCAGGATAAGGCATTTGTTGGTTTGTATTTATATAAAACAACAGAAAGTAGATTTAAAAAATATCCTCATGATTTAATAAGAAGAGAAAATTGGGAGGCTTGTTGAAGCTTGGATGTTACCTGCTGCAAGTGTCTCATGATATTTTTGTGGAATTGGAGAGGATGACATGAGCCCAGGGACACAGACTGAGGATGCTGAGACTATTCCTTTTTTTCTGAATAAGCAGATCAGAGACTTGGGACTGCTGCCACCAGCTCACAGGCATGATGCTTTACTGCAAGTACACACATGACAGTATGAGTTCCCAGGGGTCCACCTGAGACATGAAATTCATGGGAAAATGATTCCCCGCCCTGTTGTATGTGTGGACTGCAGCTCCTTCCTTAGTGCAGGGCTTGTTCTGCCCTGAGGCTCTTCCCTCCTGCCTCCCAAGTACTCCCCTGTTCTGGGCGAATGATGATGTGATCATTACCCCAGACTTCCCCCCTCCCTTATTTTTTTTTTAAGATTTTTATTTATTTATTCATCAGAGAGAGAGAAAGAGGCAGAGACAGGGAGAGGGAGAAGCAGGCTCCCTGCAAGGAGCCAGATCCAGGGATCACACCCTCAGCCGAAGGCAGAACTCAACCACTGAGCCACCCAGGCATCCCTAGACTTCCCTTTTTGATGTGGGACACTTGAATTCAGGACAGGAGTGAGAAGCCATTTTCTTTTTATTTCAACTTCCTGACCTCATGAGACTTACCTCCTCCCAGGACACTGAATATTTTCCACATTCAGTTAGAATATGTGGATTCTTTGGTGACTCAGAAGATGCGCTAGTTGAGTACTACCATGTGATTTTAGCATACACATGCAATGTGATAGCGTGTAACTTCTTGGACCAGGTTTCAGGTTGAGCTAGATTTAAAGTGATGTTGAGTTCTCCTGCTGGGGAGCAGGAAGAGTGGTCCATTGAAGCCCTCAATCAGACTGCCAGGCCTAGCTCTCCCCAGATGGATGTGTTTGCTGGAGAGGGCAGATGGGGAGAGCTTCTGGACAGTGGTGCTGCTGGTCTTGGTGGCTGGCCCATGGCAGAGGTCCTGTAGCTTGAATGCCAGGATGAGAGCATGCCCTGGGGATGACACTTAGGAAGAGTGGGGGCTAGGCCTCATCCAGGAATTGTGGGGCTCCCTCAAATCCAGGAGCAGGGCTGAAGGCCTCTTGTGTGGGCCTGGGGAAGGAAGGGAGGTAATGTAGCCTTGCTCTTGATAACAGCCTCTGGTGCTGTTTTCATGTGACTGTTTAGGTTGTGTGGGACAGATGCTTAATCAGGCTGACTGCCTCAGGAGGGGGGAATGCATTTATATGAATATGCATGGTGCTCCTAGGCCCATGGGAACTCAGGAATCTGTGTCTAGAGAAGGCTTAGCAAGCACCCCACAGAGGATGGAGTGGGAGGCTGGGGGACCCCCTAGCAATGGTTCTGCTTCCTCAGCTCAGGTACACTCCTTGTTCCTGTTTCTCCTTCCACTTCTTTGTCCACTGTGGTACTTCCTCACCCTCCAAGAGCTCTTTTCTCATTTTGGCTTGTTTATAACCTCTCAGACCCTCTGCCCTGTGTCATGACCTTTGACTTCACATTCTTTCAAATTTAAATTTTCTTGATTATTTTTCTTAATTCACAATCCCATGATTAGAACTCTTGGGAATATAATGTGCTCAGCTCTCTCCGGGGCCCCAGGTTGAGCCATGGATTGGTGACCCTGTGGTCAGCTAGTCTCCCTTTTGTGTGTAGAGTTCTGGCAGGGTAGCAAGGTTTCATGGGCCCAGTGTGAGGTGAGTAGGAGAAACATCCAGCCACCCTGATTAGGATTACCTCTGGGACCAGGTTAAAGACTGCCAGGTGAGGAAGGTAAGCACTGGCAGGGACAGCAGCTCACATTTCTTTGGCATTTGCATATACCATCTGGTACTTGGTTTCTTTTTCTTTATTTTTTTTTTAAAGATTTTATTTATTTATTCATGAGAGACACAGAGAGAGAGAGGCAGAGACACAGGCAGAGGGAGAAGCAGGCTCCATGCAGGGAGCCCGACATGGGACTCGATCCTGGGACTCCAGGATCATGCCCTGGGCTGAAGGCAGTGCTAAAACCCTGAGCCACCCGGGTTGCCCCTCTTTCTTTTTTTTTAAGTAGGCTCCACGTCCAATGTGGGGCTTGAACTTAATGAGCCTGAGATCAAGAGTTGCAGCTCTACCAACTGAGCCAAGCAGGTGCCTCCTGTGTAGTACTTGATTTTTGACTTACATATGAACTTTTAATTAGATGCTCAGGAAATAAAGGATCAGTGAATCTGCAGGAGATTGGTATTGCTGCTCTAGAGTCTCAAATATTTCTTGACTACACTTTTACCCACATAGAAGCAAAGAGTGCTGTTTGATTTGTTTTGCCTCTGTGCATCAGGACTTTAAATGTGTGTTATTCAGTGAGCAGTGGGACATAGCAGGCGTTCTGGCTTCTTTGCCCATAGTCATTTGGAAGGAGATGGCATTCACCATCCCCTTTGCTCATTCCCCTGAAACTGACTGGCGGTGTGTCGTTGCAGGCTGGGGGTTCTTCATTGGCGTCGGCTCCGGCATCCGCCTTCTCTCGCGCTTCTGTCACGCCATCCAATCAGGACATCTGCAGGTAACGCTCTGTTTCACCTGCGGTGCTGGGTCATGTGACATCCGGGAAGTAAGCGCTAGTTTGTGCAGGTTCTGGGTTTTCCATCCGCTTACTTACAGTATGCCTCAGCTGTCAACAGCTGGCTCAGTTTCATGTGCTATGCGCTCACCCGGTCACCCACATGGGTCTCACCACTTCACTTTGGTGTCCGTTCTCTTTTAAGATCATTTGACTTTCTGTGCTTTTCTCCCACTGTTCTCTGCGTGCAGTGCCAGTACGGTGTGTTCTGAGTGTTGTCACCAAAGTCCCGTGCAGTCTGCTGTTGTCTTGAAAGCTCCTCAGTGCCAGAGTTCTCTGACACAAGGGCTCACTGTGACAGTTATCTGTAAAGACACATTGTCCAAGAGAAATTCCCGAGGTTCAGAACGGGCCCCAGCCTTGAAGTCTGCTGACAGCACCAAAGCCAGAAGAACACTAAAGTGCTCGAAATCCCTAAACAATGTGGGTGAGAAGGCCCAGGATACTGTGGGAAGTTTTGACTATGTGGAAAGAACTTGGTCCGAAGGGAAACTGATACTTCCTCAAGATCCAGGTCTAAGAGTTAACAGGTTCCATCAGAAGGAAAAAAGAGAACTGCATTGCAAAACTCTTGGCAGTTCCAAACAGTCTTGTGTTTCATTCCTTTCTGCCAATTGTTCAACTGCCTCAGAGATGGAAGCTGGCAAGGGGGGCACGCACATCCCTCTTTTGGAAGAGAAAACAGATGGTGAAACCATGTCTAGGAGCCGGCGCCTGCTCCAGTGCCTGTTCTTGCTCTCGCGCGGCTCCAGCGCCAGTGGCCCACATGGGCTCCCCGAGCTGGAGAGCTGTGCCACCCACCTGCACACCGCTGAGTCCTCCAGTGGGCTGGCAGGGAGCACAGGCTTCTGCTCTGATGAGATGGGAGATGATGATGTCTTTGAGGAGAGCACATCTGCAAAGTGGAGGAGCAAGGTCCTGCGGGCACCCCTCTGCTCAGTAGAGAAGGACAGTGACCTGGATTGTCCTTCTCCCCCCTCTGAAAAATGCCCCCCTGTCTCTCCTGTGTCCACGTCAGGGGATGCCTGCAGGTTGGTTTGCCAAGAACCACGATTCTGGCCAGCTCTGCTCCCCACACCTCAGTGGCCTCATCTTGCTTTAATATGTGAAGTTTCAGGAAAATGAACTAATGGGTGATTGGTAGACAATTGTGGGTTAATAGTTTTCTCCAGAAGAATGGAGTATTGATATCATTAGAAAAACCAATTTTTATGAGATGGGTCCCAAATAGTTTTACAGATGATAAAAGAGGAAGAAGCTACACATATTAAAGGCAAAGCTGACTCTTCTCAACCAAAAATAAGTAGGCCTTGCATAAGGAAATTGGAAGAAAGAAAATACTATCTCCAGTTTTCCAGCTTGATGATCTAGATTTTAAGCATCAGCTGCCCCTTCCAGCCTCATTTTTAAACCCTTTGTTCCGATTGCAACACAATATGCATGGGAAGAGGCCGGCCTTCAGCGGCATCTTTCTTCCTTCTTTTTAACTTGGATGCGGCCACCTCTGTCTAGGTCCTGACTCCACTTCCCACCTTTGTCTTCCCGTGTGCAGCATCCTCGTCTAGTCTCCAGAATCTTTCCGCATTCACTTTTTGTCACCATGCCCAAGCTTTTCCTATTCTTGCCTTTCCCTGGGCACCTCTCCTCTGGGCCAGCTGTTACCATTTCTAACAGTTGGATCAGAAACCCTCTCACAGAAACAAAGAGCTATGAGCCTGGCCAGGGTCTGGCTAGGGCCCGGGGCCAGCTCCTTTCAGGCCAGGTGTCCCTACCTGTTGTCCAGCTGCTGGAAAAGACCCTCCATTTCTCAAAAATCTGTTGAGTTCCTTGAGGTTAGTAGCTATATCCCCTTGCATACACCCTTAGAAATCATGAATGATTTAAAATTCTTACTCCCTCAAAAAAGAAGGTAATAGCACCTTATAATGGGGATTTTAGATCCAGGAGAAGCCCTGTATTTTCTCTGTTTACCCTCTGAGGGAGGACAGAAATGTGTAGCTGTGGTGTGCGAAGGTGAAGTGAGTGATTATAGCTAAAAAGCAAATTCATCATCTTTTTAAGGCACTGGTATCTTTGGAAGGTAGAGTGCTGGCTTTGTTTTACACAGAATTTTTTCTTCTAATTATTTTAACATGTTCTGAAAGATGCTTCCATGTTGCCTTAGATTCAGCTTTCAGTGAAGTTCTTAAATCTTACCAAAAATGACTGCTTTGTGATTTCTTACATCATATTTTCCTTTCTGATGCCAAATGCCATCCAGACTTTCCAATTTGGTGTGGTAAGCTAGAAGTTTTTAGTTTTAGTAGTAATTGTTCGCATCCGTGTTTGTCTGTTTCTGTGCTTGTAGTCATTTCTGTGATGTTTGTTGCTGAAAGTTTCCACTGGAGGGACTGACCCTCCCCTGTCATGTGGCTCTCCTGGTAATGACTGGCTCTCCTTTCACTGCAGGATCTGCCACTGTGAAGGGGATGAAGAGAGCCCCTTGATCACCCCCTGCCGCTGCACAGGGAGCCTCCACTTTGTGCACCAGACCTGCCTGCAGCAGTGGATCAAGAGCTCTGACACACGCTGCTGTGAGCTCTGCAAGTACGAGTTCATCATGGAGATCAAGCTGAAGCCTTTGAGAAAAGTATGTGCAAGGATGCATTCGGAAGTGCTCTCACCTCTTTGAAATGAGAGCCCCCGGTAGAGTTAACTCATTGGCCTGGGATGAAGCCATAGCTCATTTCCACTCCTGTCTATGAGAAGTGGGCACGGGTGCATATTTGTGCTACAAAAGTCCTCATTTCCGTGTCTTATTTCCTGCTCCTTCCTCTCAGGAAGAAGCTCTTACTGACCCTTCAGTCCTAATGTATTTTTCCATCAGACTAAGACTGCTTGCTTGTCCGGGTCAGTCATTTGGCCCTTGACCACAGACCATTTTGCGATGTCTTAGTCAGCATTTAACTTTATACGTTTAACTGTTCATGTCTTGCCTTTGATGAGGAATGTATGTTATTAGACATTAATATCTCTCCCCAGCACGAAGCACAGAGTAACATAGTAAATTTATTTGATCGATACTTGTGATAAGTATTTGCCAGTCAGTAGGGGGAGGGTGCACCACAGGCCTTATGTGAAATGCTCCTGTCTTCAGGCCCCATGTCACTGCCCACTCTGAGCAGAGCTTCATCTGGTAAGTGCCTCCTGTGTAAATTGCTTAACGTGTTTCTGTATATGCCAAGCACATAAGGTTTTGTTGGGAAGAATAAGACTTGTTCTTATCTCGAGAATTACGATATGTATATCCAAGGAGAGTCACATGATCAAACCACAACACATGACAATGCCAAGTTGATGCTAGATTAAGTGGTGGCAGAGCACTTCAGATATTCAGAGGAGGAAGCATCGGCTGTGGGCTGTAGCACTGGGGAGGTGAAGTGGTGGTAGTGTCACAGAATATTTGGGTGTTAAAGCCGTTCTTGAAGGACCAGTAGGATTTGGTGTAAAGTGAGTTTAGAGAGATCAGATTGTATAGAAAAGTATACACCAAAAAGGTGAGGGTGAGCCTTTCAGGGCAGTGTGAAAGGCGTGGACTGAGTATATCTTAGGAAATAGATCAGGGAGCAGAGGGGGCATTTTAGGAGGGAAGCTACAAGAAGGTATACTATATAAAACCATAGCAGAAAGCATTCTGGGTGTTGGAGAAGGCAGATGTAAACTACTTACAAATGTTTTGCCCCATAAAGACCATGTAATTTATCAGATACCTACTCTGTGCTGATCTGTCAAGTGAGACTTTGACTAGTGTAGATAATCCATGAGGCTCTACTTTCAGCTTGTTCTGCATAGAACCATCTGGAAAGAGGCTATGACTAGGGCTGGCCAAGGACATGCAGAGTGTTTGCACTTTGTTCTTTTTCTCTACCCTTATATTTTTTCTTCTGACTTGGAAAACAGTAAGTGAAAAAGATAATCTGGCTATTTGGAGTAAATTAATGAGCTCCTAGAAGAGATGGGACTGGCACAGCTTGCTTACACCAGGAACTCTTAGCATCAGTTTCAAGCTGGTGCTGCCAAAGTAGCAAAGGACCAAAGAGCGCCTTCTGTCATCACCTTCACGATGTAGTGTGACCCATCTGCTGTGTGTTGTGGCGTCATCAACCCTCTTTTCCCTGCCCATGCCAGTCCACAAGGCAGGAAGTTCTCGTGTGCCTCCTGGGTCAAGACCAACATGCTTTTTTCATCAGGACTGAAACTATAGAGTCCTTTAGCTAGCCATTGGATGTCTGCCTGCAAGAATAAGCAGACAAGAGGATTGATTTCTGTTTGTGGTTCATAGCTTGTCTTGATCCCAGCTTCTTTGCATTGCATAAAAAGTTTGGCTGTTGACAGAGTACCAGTGGCTGGTACTTGCTTGAAGCCAAATGGCTTAAGGAAAATGACTTCTGGTGTTTGGGAAAATTCATGTAGTTTAGGAAAAGGAGAAGGGAGAAAAAGCCAATCTTACCTATCTGTAATGCTCTCACCCCCATTATAGCCCTTTACATCTGGGTTCTGCACCTCATGCTCTGCATATTGTCTTTCCAGTGGGAGAAGTTGCAGATGACGGCTAGTGAGCGCAGGAAGATAATGTGCTCAGTGACATTCCATGTCATCGCCATCACCTGTGTGGTCTGGTCCTTGTATGTGCTCATTGACCGAACCACTGAGGAGATCAAACATGGACAGGCAACAGGTACGTGCTCATTATGAAAGATGACCTCAGTGTGGAGATCCTGGATAACACACTGGGGTCATAGGATTGGGGTGTTATTGCTGTTTGGTTTTTAAGTCAGATTTCAAACGTCTCAGTTTCTGGGACAGGGGCATCAATTAAGAGGTACCAAGCATCCTTTTTGATGAGCAAAGAATCCATTGGTTGTGGGAAGGTCAAAAGTTGTGTTTTATTTACTTCAGATCTTAAATTAGGTCTACTGATAGACTAACCAGGTTTTTACCCTTCCAGGAATCCTAGAGTGGCCCTTTTGGACTAAACTGGTGGTTGTGGCCATTGGCTTTACTGGCGGACTTCTTTTTATGTACGTTCAGTGCAAAGTGTACATACAATTATGGAAGAGACTCAAGGCTTATAACAGAGTAATCTATGTTCAGAACTGTCCAGAAACAAGCAAAAAGAGTATTTTTGAAAACTCTGCACTAACAGAACCCAACTTTGAAAATAAAGATGGACATGGAATCTGCCATTCCGACACAAACTCTTCTTGTTGGACAGAACCTGAAGACACTGGAACAGAAATCGTTCATGTCTGATTTTGTGGAGAGTGTCGTTTTCCTGGACATCAAAGAAAAGCTGAAGGAAATTGTTTACTGCCAATTGTGTACCTTTTCTTATGTACTTTAATAGCATAGACTGGGCAGGTGACTGTTTTAATGGCTTCTCTTTTTCTAAACCCTCCTTAGTGAATCTCCTGGAAAGCCCTCACATTGGCTGTACATGGCTGGGTTCCACTTCTGCCAGCATTTCCATGGGAAGGGAAGTCTCCATGACACCATGATGGGTTGCTGGCTGGGTTCTGGACCATGAAACCTTGAGCAGAACGAAAGAATAAAATGCCAAACCTGAGGGAAGAGCAGGAGCAGGGTGGCACCCAGGCTTCAATGGCCGGTCTCTCCTAGTTGGCAGCAGTCCTCATCCTGGAGCTAAGTGTTTGGGAATGTCTAGCCATGATGAGAGGATTTCTGTCCTTACTGAGAATAGCCTGGGGAGATGAGCTCCCTGCCGATGCCGCCATAGACAGTTCTCCTGAGCAGACAAGGCTGTGGTGCTCTGTGTGTGGTGGTGAGTGATTCACTAAGCAAACAGCACTTTACAAAAAGAAAATCTTTATTTTGTAATATGTGTGTCCAGTAGGATTGACATTTAAAAGAATGTCTCATTTAGAAGCCTTTCTTTCATTATCTCTTTTACATTACAATAGATCTAAAACCCTTTTTGCCTTATATATTCTAAGAAACCTGACATTTACTCTGTGTCCATAAAAAAGGACTCTTGGCTGTAAAGCAGGACAAACAGGTGTAAGGCTTTTTCCTAACACTTCATGGGAATCAGTGGATGCCAGATGGTAATTTGAGTATAATGCCTGTGGTTTCAAGCCTATTTTATGACAAGTCTTTATGTCATGGGTCTGCCCCAAACATTTCTTTTTGGTCAACACTGAAAAAGAAGATTTTGTAAGATCTAAATGAAAGGAAGGAAGTGAGTAATTAGAACAAAACTGAATATTTAAAACTGATTTCTTTATGGACAAACCTCTCCAGTGTGTGCTGGCTTCCTCAAAAGAGTAAGCATGTGCTGCCCTGGTCTGGAGCGTGTACGCTGTGGGTGCTCCTGGCACCAGCCACATTGGACAGCTTCTGCTCCTGAGGAGGTTCTGTAGATCACTGGCCAGGGCACAGAGATATACAGGCTGGCTCTGGGACAGAGGCCAGGAGTGAGCAGCAAACTGCCATGGCCCACTGTGTCACTGCTCCCTAGCCACAGGTCTACCCGTTTATCGCCTTAACTGGACCAGACAGAGAGGATGCTTATGATCAGTTTGTTCTGACATCAGGGATTATCTCCTGTACCATTTTCATAAAACAAACAAAACCAAAGTCACTACCATCAAATGGCCTTTGTCCCTTTAAAAAGTCTGTTTTTAAAAATCAGTTTCACTTCGCCAGGTAAATAGGAATCAACTCCGGGAAGATAGGCCAGGAAGGTCTGTAGTGTGACATAAGTATGCCCAGATACTTACTCCCCAGGCAACTCTGCATCTGTAGAGCCTCCTCTAAGGGGAAGGATGCCTGGGGGTCCTGCCCTCAGTCCTCTGAGCCTTCGGTGCCTCACCTCTCCTGTTAAGAGGATGAAGCAAACACAAGATGATCCCTTTGGCCTTTTAGAGTGGAAGTGCTATGGTTTGTTTTGAAAGCCAGGAGGGCTGAAGTGTGTCTGAGCTCTGGGAGAGGGCACGTGATAGCAGGCCTGGCCCTGCCAGCTCTTCCCATCCAGGGTCTGGTTCATTGGCATCACAGATCCTGGTCTAAGATGCTGCTCCACTGTGGCCTTCTTCAGGCTGGACAGGCACCGTCCAGCCATGGCCAGCCCCTGAAAATAGGTCAGCCTGCTCTCTCTCTCCATCTCCCAGGCTGCATCCAGTCTGTGCCTGTGTCCACTGTGCCCCAAAGTGCGATTACCCACACCCCTTCTCAGGCTGGTGATGCCAAGCAACTACACACTGTCCCTCAGGGGAGCCGAGTCCTGGAGCCGGCCTGTCTGTGCCCCTTGGGAGCTGCCCAGCCAAGGGCCCTTGTCCCTGCCACCTTAGAGCAGATGAGTAGTCATCTGAGGAGCGGGATAGATTTTCAAGTCGGATTTCTTCTCCTCTCCGTGATGGAACCCTTCATACTGGACTTGAAAGTCACTGAGACTTTCTGCTCAGAGAGGAAAGTGTGCTTAGGTAGGAATAGCCTCTGGGCAGCCCACCTGTCATGGCTGGCACCCCCTAATGGCAAAGGTGCCTTTATAGCCATGACCGCTGTGTTGCTTCTGTGCCTGACCAAATTCTCACATGAAATCCTCTTTTTTTTTCAGGAAGGCCTAATGCCATCTCATCACTTCCACCAAGCTCCTAAAAAAAGCCTTCTGTCCCAGGACAGTCCATCCCACATCCTTTTTTCCTCTCTTGGGATGGCACATAGATTCCCCCTTGCCTTCCTCTTCTCTCACAGATTCTAGTTGAGCACCTCTGACCCCATTCTTAGTTCTAGCTCTAATCTCTACCACCCAGAGACTGACCTGGGAAGCCAGAAGCTCTGGAAAGGTGGTGCTGTGCTGCCATCTAGTGAGGGCAGCGGATTTGCCCAGTGTTCCTTTAGTCTGCAGCAGCTTGCCTTCTAGTTCTTTAGGGGCTATTTATTCCTGTTTCCCCTCATTCTGCATGTGGCTTTGGTGGGAGGACAACACTTGGCTGAACCAGAAATGTGGGATAACCTGGGGGTCTCAGGGGCAGGAGGGCTGGTACTTGGGGACTAGCAAGGGGGAGAGGGAAGTGGCATCAGGGGTGTGGCCAGCCAGCCCTCTCTGATTTGGCCTCTACTCCCTCAAATTTAGTTTGGCTCTATCGCTTTTGACTTTGGCTGTCAGCAGGAATTTGATTTTTATGTCTGAGTTGATTTTAGGAAAGCCTGAAAACTATCAAAGATCTCATCCGGGTTCTGGGCCTCTACTCTCTCCTCCTTTTCTGCCTCATTCCCACTCTTTTCAGTCTTCTGGGTCTAGTTTTCAGCCTTTCTGGCGTGCCCTACCTGGTTCCAGACATGCAGGCCCCAGGCGGTGGGCCAGTTCAAGAGTCTCAGGTCGAGCCTGCCCAATTGGAGCTGCTTCTGCTGCCTGGTGGGTTGGCTGCAGGGCATGAGGAGGCCTGGGAACAGCAGGGGTAAGGTCCACAATGCTGTGCGTTTGGCCTAATGCAGAGACACTTTCTGAATATTTTCCCTTTTGAATCTGATTTGAAATATGTAGCTTCCCTCTCTAGCCCAAGGAAAGACAGGAACATAGGGAAATAAAAGCATTTATCTTTGTTTTGGAAGTAATTACGTTGTGCAGCTATTTACCTATTTAGATGCAATGTTTATAGAGAGCTGATTGTTAATAAAAACCAAATTTACACTGGCATGTGTGGTGTAGTTTCTAAAAGGCACTTCACATTTGAAGATTTGCTTAACTTGGAAAGTTTCTAGTTATCTGAATGTTTATCTGGTTTTGTATCCTTTTGTGTGTGTTCACTGTTTCTCAGTATTAACACTTGAATAATTCTCTCGAGGGGTTGTTTGTGTTATACATGGGGTATCTAGTTGCAGCAATAAAGCATCTCTTTAAAAAGAGATTGTGCCATGAAAGTGTTTTCCTGCAAGAAGGCTGGGAACCTTGGCAGGCATTCATTCCAGTGGTTCTGATCCCCTTTCCACATTCCTCTGGCTCACATGTTGAAGAAGAAAACTATGCAACCTCTGGAGGTATCTTTTCCTCAGCCTGTCCCTGCAGAGCGGGTGGTTGGTGGGGAGGGGGTGGGTTCAGGAGAGAAAACTAAAGTAGCTCACATAGGTGTGCTTATTTCAAATATCCAGGCTCTACTTGGACTTCGTGCCCTGCGAGAAGCCAGATTCAAGTTCAGAGAGTATATGGCAATGTGACCGTGGAACAGTTGATTATTGCCCCACTTGCCCTATCTGTTGAAAACACTTACTCAGCCTAGCTGAGTAGGAGGACCAGGGAAGATCAGCAGGATCTCTGGCGATAGCTTAGCCTGGCTGCATCTCCCAGCTTCTGCTGGGTCCTCCCTGAGTCATGGTGATGTCGCTGATCTTCCTGTCTCAAGACTGCAAACTGTGAGTGCTGAGGGCTGGCACCTGCCTTTACCTGTATGCATAAGGTGAAAACAGAGGCCAGCATTGCCCCAGACATACTGTACCCTTGGTGAGCTCAGAGAATTCATCCACCAGTTAAGGGTACCACAGTAGCTACCGGGAGACTTTGGAGCTAAGCAGGAGGATACTTTGCCAAGTATCCTTGCTGGGCTTCTGGAGCTGTCGAGGCCTCACGAGGAGGAGGTGACCACAGAACAGCTGAAGAGGTATATGCCTGTGAGAGGGAGGGAGTGCTCAAGTGTTCAGCTATTGGTTGGAGGGGTGAGGAGGGTGGAGCTGAAAGAGGATTCTGTTTCTGTCAGAATGTGAGGTGGGGGTGCTGCCTGAGGGGGGAGCCTCTGTGCTTTGGGAATCCACCAAATTTGATGAGTTTGGCTGAAGAGATGCCTGGTGGGGGGGAGGGGGTGTCTTGTTGCACACAGCCTTGACAAGGCCTTTCTGTCCTTTATAACGCCAGCCACAAAGTAATGGGGCAAGGGCTGCTGCATGGCACACTTCCAGGGGTCGCTTTCAATCCTCTCAGGGAAAACTATTCACAGGGCCAGCCTCCTGTTTTGTAAATAAACTTAACAAACTTACAGCCCTGTGCCCATTAATTTACATGTTGACATACTTCCTGTTCCTCATTACTTGGGGTGTCAGGGTGGTGGGAGGAGGATGACCCCCTGATGCTGAAGTAGAACCACTTAGATGACCAGGAATGGCTGGTCTTTCTGGAAAAAATGAAATATCTGATTTAAACATTCAGAGGGGAGGGGCAGCCATACAGCAATCAAACTGTCAGCATGGTTAAAAAACAAAAACAAAATCAAACTCAGGCCTTGACACTGCTATGGATTTAAAGTATGTATCTTGTATACTGCATATAGTTGGGTATTGGTTTTTTGAATTATTCTGATAATTTCTGCCTTTTATTTGGAGTTTTTAGTCCTTATAGACATTTGATGTAATTACTGAAATGGTTGGTTCTGTGTCTACCATTTGATTTGTCCTCTTTGTTTTCATTCCCCTGTTCCCCCCTTTTTTTTTTGCTTTCTTTTAAATTATTTATATATTTTTAGAATTCCATTTTAAGTCCTCTTGGTTTTTAGCTATAAACTTCTTTACATTATTTCAGTGGTTGCAATAGAGATTATAACCTACCTAAAATTTTACAAACTACTTAGAATTAATATTGTACCACTTGATAGAAGATGTAGAAAGCATATGACTGAAATAGTCCATCAATTCCCATTGTATTTTATGCTGTCTTCATGTAATGGTTACATGTATTATAAATGCCACATGACAGTGTTATAATATTTGCTTCAAATAATCTTATATATTTTAAAGGAAGGAGGAGGGAAGAAAGTCTCTTACATTTGCCAAACGTTTGCCGTATCTGATACTCTCCTATCCCTCCTGAGGACCTGTTTCCAGTGGAGCATTTCTTGGTGTGTAGATCTGCTGGTCATACCTTCTCCTCATTTCATTTTACCTGAAAATTTCTTTAATTCATTTTCATACTTGAGAAGTATTTTTGCTGGTTACAGAATTCTGTGTTGGTGACTGTTTTCTTTCAGCGCTTTAAAAATGTCATCTCATTGTCAACTGGTCCCCACAGTTTCTGATGACAAGTCCTTTGCACTTCAAATCATTGTTCCATTGTATTCTATCTGTTACTGCTTCCCGGGTCATCTTTTTCACTCTCTTTTGGAGGAGTTTGACTCTAAGGTATGGTTTTCTTTGCATTTATTCTGCTTGGGTTTGGCTGAACTTCTTGGAGCTATAAATTTGTCTCTCTCCAAACTTGGGGAATTGTTGGCCTTTATTTCTCCAGATATTCTTCCCCATTGTCTTGTACCTTCCCTCTCCTTCTGGGACTCCAATTACATGCATGTTGATGTCATCGCATAGATCTCTGAGGCCCTGTTATGTTAAAAAAAAATATCTCTCTTTCCTTCAGATTGGATCATTTATATTGATCTGCCTTAAGTTCACTGTCTCTTTGCTCTCATCTATATTTTGCTCTATTACTTATTTTTCCAGATATTTTTAGTTCTAGAATTTGCATCTGATGATGATTCTCTATCCTCCTCCTCCCTCTCTTCTCCTTCTTCCTCTCTTTTCCTTTTTTTAAATAAATTTATTTTTTATTGGTGTTCAATTTGCCAACATACAGAATAACACCCAGTGCTCATCTCGTCAAGTGCCCATCTCAGTGCCCGCCACCCAGTCACCCCCACCGCCCACCCACTGTCCCTTCCACCACCCCTAGTTCATTTCCCAGAGTTAGGAGTCTTTCATGTTCTGTCACCCTTTCTGATATTTCCCACTTATTTTTTCTCCTTTCCCCTTTATTCCCTTTCACTATTTTTTATATTCCCCAAATGAATGAGACCATATAATGTTTGTCCTTCTCCGATTGACTTATTTCACTCAGCATAATACCCTCCAGTTCCATCCACGTCGAAGCAAATGGTGGGTATTTGTCATTTCTAATGGCTGAGTAATATTCCATTGTATACATAAACCACATCATCTTTATCCATTCATCTGTTGATGGACACCGAGGCTCCTTCCACAGTTTGGCTATTGTGGACATTGCTGCTAGAAACATCGGGGTGCAGGTGTCCTGGCGTTTCATTGCATCTGTATCTTTGGGGGTAAATCCATAGCAGTGCAATTGCTGGGTCGTAGGGCAGGTCTATTTTTTAACTCTTTGAGGAACCTCCACACAGTTTTCCAGAGTGGCTGTACCAGTTCACATTCCCACCAACAGTGCAAGAGGGTTCCCCTTTCTCCGCATCCTCTCCAACATTTGTGGTTTCCTGCCTTGTTAATTTGCCCCATTCTCACTGGTGTGAGGTGGTATCTCATTGTGGTTTTGATGTGTATTTCCCTGATGGCAAGTGATGCAGAGCATTTTCTCATGTGCTTGTTGGCCATGTCTATGTCTTCCTCTCTTCCTCTCTTTTCCAATGTATAATTCTCTGCTGAGATTTCCTATCCTTTCATGAATTGGTAATATATTTGATCCACAGAGCACAGGTATAAAATCTTCACTGAAATCATTATCTGTTGATTGCAACATCTGTGCCATTGTACAGTTCCTCTTGGTTTCCCTTGAGAGTAGGTCGCATTTTCCTTGTATATTGCATAATTTTGGATTGTGCCTTGGATATTGTGAATGTTATTATATAGAAATTCTGAGTTCTTTTATATTCCTCTGAAAAGGAATTTTTTTTTTAAGCGAGCAGTTAACTTGGCTGCGCTAAACTGAAACCTGTTTAAAAGTTCAAATCTTACTCTAGTTGTTTCACCCTCAGTTGAACTATTTGCAGTTTGCTCCATACATGCTTGGCTTAGGGGTCAACCAGAGGCCAGAGGTTTAGACAAGTTTATGCAATGAAGTGGGGTTTTCCCTCTCCTGTGGTGCTACTAAATATGCAGGGAGCTGGTAGGGCCGGCTGCAGAGAACATTAATTAACTGCGAGCTCCCTCTGCCACACTTTTGGATCTCTTGTGACATTCATGCCAAGACCATTTTTGTCACTCCTGCCTGATGCAAGATTTTTATAATGGATCACTTTTGTTTGAGGACTCCACATTAGCTGGAGTGAGGCTTTTGTAGAGGTGCGGGTGGTCTGGGGTCCATCCTGCCCCGACCTTCCTTTCTGGTCTGCTTGCACCCACAGGCTCAGGCCTGCACCATCATTTATGCCTGCTCCTCTCCCTTCCTCTGCTCATATGGCCTTGCCAGTTCTAAAGGTTGGTACCTTCGCCCTCACAAGGACATGGGGTTGAGTGAGGACCTCTCCCATGATCATAGGATAATGAAGTCTACCCCTAAGGCCACTCATAAGTGTGGGCACATCTCAAAGGGATGGTAGGGAGTCTGGGCCAGTAAATGTCCAGACTTTGTTGTTTCTGGTACTTACCTAATGGTCAGGCTTCCTCAGAGGGACTTAAGCTTTCAGGGGCACATGCGTGCCTTCTCTCCCTTTCTGTATCATCCCCTGTGGAAACCTTTTATGCAGACTTTGAGCTTCTGGCCTATCACATTGGGTACACCTTCCAGAAATTCTGGAGACCCTGCTGATTCAATTCTGAAGCCAGAGGCAGGGAATATAGTTTGGGCAAGTGTGTAGGAGGACACAATGAATCACCCTGCCCAAGCTCAGGGCTGGCTCTGTTTCTTGGGTGTGGGGAAAGAAATGCATTTTAAAAGTCATTTTGAGGGACACCTGGGTGGCTCAGTGGTTAAGAGTCTTCCTTTGGCTCAGGACGTGATCCTGGAATTGAGTCCCACATCAGGCTCCCTGCATGAAGCCTGCTTCTCCCTATCCCTATATCCCTGCCTCTTTCTGTGTCTCTCATGAATAAATAAAATCTTTTAAAAAATCATTTTGAGTCTTCTCTTATTAGAGAAAACAGCCCCCAGCTCCCAAGGTAGTGCCTAGAACCTGTCAGGTGCCTTGCAGGAGAAAAATGGGGGAGCAGCAGGCTGGGGTCTTGTGCCAGCCCTGGGCACACATAGAAGGTGAGTTCCTTGTCCTGCAGGAGCCCTAGGTCCAAGGGAGAGGCTACATGGGAGGATTACAGTAGTTATCCTGGGGGGGGGGGGGGGAACAAAGCCCTGCGGGGGGCAGAGATGAGAATCAAAGACGCCTCCCCAGGGTGGATGACATTTGGGAGGTGTTCTGAAGAAAAAGTGGAGCTTTCTGAGCAACGAGTTGGGAAAACCACCTTCTATCTAGACTGGTTTTTTTGGCAGGGGGCACTTTTGCCTAGATGGAATCACAGTGATTATGGTTTTTTTTTTTTTTTTTTTTTTTTTTGGTGGGTAGAGGGAATGTGAGCTGTTTGGGTTGATTGGAATATAGCATGTTTAAGGAGACTTGTTTTGAATGCACTTCTTTATTTTTATGACAATTCCTAATTTATTCAACAAGGATGTATTTGGGCATCTAGTATATGCAAGAAATTGGACTAAGCATAAATAGAACAGAAATAATCATGCCTCCCAATGAGAACAGATGTCTATCAGTTGTCTTCTTGTTGCTGTCTGGTGTGGAAGCACTGAGCTGGGTGCAGGGCAGGAGGCCACACAGTCCTACTCTGCGTCAGACAGATTTGTGCAGTGTACCCACTCTGATCAGAGTATGGGATTCACTAAAGATTGAGGGAAAAACTTTTAGAATGCACTGAAGCTTAGGCATAACATGGCCCAACTTGGACATCCTTTGGTTTGAAGCCAGTAAGCCTGGGCCTGAGGAATCGTGGCAGCCACAGAAAAGCAAGCTGCAAGGTCTGCCCCAGGGCCACCTGGGTGCCTGCCCACCTGGGCAGGCTGGAGTCTGGGACCTGAGCTTAGCCTCAAGCATCTGGCCATATCCAAGTGAGACTGACTCCGGTGGCTTCTTAGATGGCTACACTATTGGGAATCCGGTCTGGGGACAAGTAATAATATGGCAGCTTCTTGTTCTTGTTGCGCTCAGCAATCATGCTGACGATGGTGTCAAGGTTCTTGTGGAACCGGGCAATGGCCTCTTTTACAGGCTTCTCGATGAAATGCTCTTCTGGATACATGCCCAGGAACAGCTAAGGGCCCAGATACAGACAGGTTAATCTTTGCTGAGGTGATGTCAAATGACAGGCCTTGTCTCACCCCCAGAGACCATCTCTTGGGAAGTGAGCGAGGGAGCATGTGCTCATTTCCCTCCCTCCATCCACTGCCACCTGCTGAGAGCACCCCAAGAATGCTCCTGGTCTGGGGTCTCAGATAAATGGGAAAGATAACTGCCCTGCTGTGGGGTGGCTACCAGGGTGTGTAATGACATGAGTGAATGGGGGACTGTGGTGGGCACGCGGCTGTACGGTCCTGCCTTCCCATCTGGGCTCCAGGCAACAGGGGCACAGGAGCCAGCGCTTGCCTCTCCGGCCCAGGACGGCCATGGTCAGGCCCTGCTGGGGTACTGTGCTTGTTTGTACACTCACACAGATGTCTGCAAATTCAAACTAGATAGAGCTTTATAAAAGTTATTGGGTTATTAAAACTGAAAAGTTTCATACCCAGGCCTGGAAAGGGTGAGATTTTGGATTAGTTTGTGGAGGACAGATCGTCTCAACATTCTTTGGCCCAGAAATTCCTCTACTAGGAACACGTCATCTGGCGCTACTGAACACATGTGCAAAGACATGTATACAAAGATGTTAGTGGAGGACTAACACATTAGCAAAGTCCCCAAAGCAACCTCAGTGCCCCCTAAAATGGCACATGGGTCTGGGGCTGGTAGAACTGGTCATCATTCTGTGCAACACAGAGCTAATGCCACAGGGTTGTGCCTGAGATCCTGAGATACCCAGCTTTGACATTAGGTTCAGTAAAGGGTGTGTGCATGGAAATGTCTGGAAAGATTCCCAGGAAACTCTTGGTCGTTCCCTCGGGGTAGTCACCGGGGAGCAGAGTCCCTTGCTCCCCTGCTCCAAGCTCCATCCAGGCGCAGGCCTGAGGACCTCCTGGGCACCCCCAGCCTTGGAAGTCAGGATTTCTGGAGAGCAGGTGTCCAGCTTAAGCCCTTAGGTTGCAAAGTCCTGAGACGGAGGAATGGGTTACATCCGAGTGACCTGCCCTTTAGAAGGGGCAGAATGTCTCCCGTGCTTACCTCATTTTCTTGAAACTGGCTCAGTGCCCATACTGCGCCCAGATGCCAGCAGGAGCGGCCACGGTCTGGCAGCGTGTCCACAATCTGCTCGATGGTGACGACACCCTTGGCCGTCGGTGGTGGGGCCCGCATGGTTGGGGGGGCATTGGGGATCCAGGAGCACCAGTCATACTGCAGGGACAGCCACAGACATAGGCGCGCCTCCCTGGCTGGTCCCACTGCCTGCAGTGGCCCACGTCCCTCCCTGCACCACTGAGAGCGCCGGCCACACGCCTGCCCTCCTTGTACTAGGCTTCCTGCTCCCACAGGGCCGCCTACTGTCCCCTCGCTGGCTGCTGCCCTCAGCTTAGTGGGCAGAACATGTCCCTGAGGCTGCCTGAGACCAGCCCCAGAAGACCAGAAAGAGGGGTGGCTCTGGCCGGGCCCCTCAGCAGCAGTCAAGGTGACCCTAGCCATGTCCCGCCCAGCCTTTGCCCACCTGGCCGAAGTTCACCGCTGCATGCTGGGCTGAGGCCGTGAAGATCACTACTGTTAGGTACTCCGACAGCTTCTCTCTGGTCTTGATGGACTTGGGGAAACCTAGTGAAGAGCCAGGGGCTGGCTGAGGCCCTGGGGTTGGGGGTGTGGACTGATGACCCTTGGGCACCCTCCCCCACCCCACTCCAGGCCCTGAGCTCCCCCACATGGGCTCGGGGGGCCCAGCCATGGGCAAGACACTGGGAGAGACAGCAGCTTGGCCAGGGCTCTGATGTTTCTCATCCTGGTTCTCAGTGGCTGCAGAAAGTCCCTGGGAAGTGCCCATGAGGCCTCCTGATGGCCAGGGGTCCCCTTAGGGGGCTCTGGCCCCAGCACCAGGTGCTAAGGTGGATGCTGGGGCCAGAACTGCCCAAGGGCAGTCAGAGGGGCAGGGAAGAGCAGAAGGGAGAGCCAGAGGGAGAGCTGGGGCAGTGTGTACCTGAGGTCTTCTTGCCCCGCATGCCGTACACATAAACATCCTTCACAAAGTCCTGCAGCTCCTGGTCCTCTACCACCATCTGGTCACTCTTGTAGTAGATGCCTACCACCTCGGCCGTGAACCTGGCTCAGGAGGAGGGGCCCAGCTAGGAGCGGATGACCTGGCCCAGGTTTGCAGCCGGGCCCCAGGGCAGGGCTCCAGTGGTGACCCCGGGACTTATTCCTTAATGTCCAGACTCCGGTCACTCACCCACACTCACACATCCACCTTCCTTCCTCCCTCTATCAGTGCCCTGACAATGGAGCCATCTCTGGCCCACTAAGTCAGCCGTCCAGGCCCTGGGCCTCTCCTCCTCCAGGACCTCCCCTCGCTCTGCACAGAGCAGGCCCCACAGCCCCAGCGTGCACTCACGTCTTGATGGCCTCCCACACCAGGAGCCCGTCATCCCGGTAGAAGTAGTAGGGAATGTCCTCTGTGCTGTCCATTCCCCGAGCTTTGATGGCCTCGGGGAAGCACAGGGAGATGTAGGTCAGGTCCTGCATGGCCCTCTGCACCATCTGCACGTGTCCACCGCCCCCTGTGGCGTTGGCCTTGAGTGGGAGGAGAAAGAGTACCATGAGCTGAACCTGGGCAGCCCTCTCCAGCCTTCTTGCCCAGAGCTCTCCACAAGAAACTGAAAGGACACTGGGGTGGCCAGGCATGTGGAGGGGCGAGCCCATGTCCTGTGAGTTTGGGAGGTGGGATGTTTAATTCAGGGAATACCAAGGGCAGCCCAAAGAGGAGGTTACGGGGAGGCACCTGTGCCCCATCCAGTGCAAGAGGTTGCAGTGGAAGGGGTGTGTGCAGAGACGGGGGACGAGGGGGCAGCTGCAGGAGGGCGGGGCCTGCTCTCATTCTGAGCACAGGCTGCCCAGAGTGCAAGCACTGCTCTCAGTGACCTCATCTCTGGGCTAAAGGGGCAGATACCAGCCCCCAGGACCATTCAGCTCTCCTGAGGGCAGTGTTTGCTTAGGTGAGGGCTGGAGAGATACATAAGAAGGGATCCTGGTCCTCATCCCAGCCGTTGAGACGTAGGCTTACATGGTGGCTGGGCAGTCAGGCCACAGAACCTTCAAAGGAGGACTTGCATCCTGAGGTGCCACACATCGGTTCACAGCGTCATTTAACCCAAGCCAGAGTGATTGGAGATGCTCCTTGGACCTTCTAATTGGATGGGAGATGGCAGTCGCCATGTGGGAACGTGAGCCTGGAGCTCCCTGTGGTGAGGTCCCAGTCCCTCACCCTTGGGGGAAAGCCTGTCTGCAGGGCCTGACTGGGAGGATGGCACCAACACCGTGGAAAGAGAGGAAGAGTACCAGCTGGTGTGGTTGTCCCTGGGGCCATTATTCGAGTCCCTGGGTCCATTTTGGGAGGGTCAGAGGCGCTCTCGCCTCTGTTATGTCCAGGGTTTTGAGAGAATACACTTCTTTTCCAGCTTCAGCTAGTTTGACTTGGGTTTTGTCATTTTCAACCCAAACGGTGGTTCAGCCTCACTGATGATGTGACTGCCTCACTAATGGGAGATCGAAGAGGAAAGGGGGCAGGAGTGAGGGTACTGGGAGGGTCCAGGCGTGGTAAGGCCACAGGGGGTCCAAATGGGCAAGGTGCTGCCTGGGAGGATGTGAGGGACAGGCAGGTGGTAGGCCCAGCTGAGAGAGGGAGGAGTGGGTGCCAGGAGGCAGGATCTCTACCCACAGGCCAGAGGATGGGGAGGAGCAGGAGAAGTCTACAGGGTGACACAGGCCAGGAGAAGAAGCGGTGAGAAGCAAGCAGCGCATTTGGAAGGGAAGAGGTGACTGGTATGGAAGGTGCCACAAATTGGCCAGAGGACGTGGGGAGCTGTCCCTGTGAGTGCCTCTGGCCTCCAACCCTTCCGAGGCACCCACAACCATCACAGAGCCTAGAGGTCTGTCTCCTGAGAGGAAATCTGGCATGGGGGTGGAGGTTTGGAGAAGTGGGCCCCCCCACAGAGGTGGATAGGAGGTGCCCACCTTGTCAAAGAGTCCATACTCGCAGATGAGCTGTTCACGGGCCTTGGTGTTGATGGCAATGGTGAACCGCACGTGTGCCACCAGAAGCTGCAGGGAAGAGCAGGAGAAGGCCTCAAAGCAGGCCTGGCCAGGCCTCATCCTGGCCAGGTCTGCACCCCCAGGGGCCCCCAGAGACCCCAAGCACCCTGCACCCCAGTCCGATGCAGAGGGGCTGCTGGAGGCCTGGGGAATGCAGCTTCGATGCTGAGTGACATGATAATGATAAAAATGATAATAGCCAACATTTGTCAAGTGTTTAACTAGGTGCTAGGTATGGGTTTACGCTGAATTCGTGAACTATTTTGGTTCTGACAGTAATCCTATGAGGCAAGTGCTCTCTGCTTTACAGATGAGGAAACAGGCCCAGAGAGCTATTTTGAGCCTGCATCACCCCAGCAGTCGGTGCCAGTAGGATTCAGGAAGACAGAAGCGTGGTGATGGTGGGGACTACCACCGCGGATCACACGAGGCTCACACTGACCTCATCGGCCTCTTCAAACTTTCTTCCCAGGCCAGCCAGGGCGCCCTGTGTTGGGCCCAGGCCTTGTGTCCTCAGGAACCCACAGGCTCAGAGCTGTACCACTGCCTCCTGAGCATCTCTCCAAGGGCCCCTCTCTGCTGGCTCCTCCCGTGGGGTGGTCCGTGCCCCAGCTCCCTCCCTCTGTCCCCCCACCATGCCCACGCCCTGCTCTGCTGGGCAAGGCAGGAGCTTGCCCTACCTTGAAAATGGGGTGCACTGCGGGCAGGTGGCGGTACATGGCAATGCCAAAGACTTCAGACACCAGATGTGTGCGCAGAAGGTGAGTGATGGTCTGGTGGATGTGGAAGTCACTGGAGCGCACCCAGATTTTGGCCAGAAGCCAGTCATATTTTGCATCCGAAGGGAGAAAAATTGGGTTTTCATCTCCTGGGACTTGGTTGAGCTGATACATTGGATAAAGAAAATGAATGGCAATGTTTGGTTCTATATAGCTGTAGGAGAGCCTGGCTTCTCAGGAAATTCCAGAAGAATCCATCCACATGTCTTAAACAGGGGCCTCTTAGTCATGAGAGGATCACCAAGGAGTGCAGGGAGCCCAAGGTTTGCATTTCCCACCCCAGTGACATCACTTACGACATCATCTACATCATCTGTGGGACGCTGGACACCTTCCTGAGCCTCTCTGAGCTCCAGTCCCGCCACCTGCAGCACTATTTGCTTACTCCCAGAGAGATGGCGAGTGACTAAGATGGCAAGAAAATCCCAGCAAGGAGCAGGCCGGGTGCTTTGAGTGAGTCGCTCGGGCCCCCAGCTTTCCTCCCTCCTGGTTTCTGCCCACTGCTCTGATGGCTGCTTTTCCGTGTCCCACACTTGCCCTTCCTCTGTTCTTCCCTTAAACATTGCTGTTCCGCAGCCTCCAGCTGCCACACCTGCTTCCCTTTCTGCCCTGGATGAGGTCCCCGGCTCCCCAGGTGCTAGGGTCCTGGGGTTGCAGTGGCCAAGGGTACGGTCACCTGAGCCCAGACCTGCAGCCAGCTGCCTCCTGTAGGCGAGACCAGGCCTGCCCGCACCCTTTCCAGTTTGGACTCCACACCGCGGCCAAGGTGACTTTTTTCTAAAATGCCAAACAGGAGGTAATATCAACCTCTTCTTTAAAAAAGATCACCTCTTAATGCAGGAAAATAAAGCCCCCAAAGTCCATGATCTGGCAGCTGACGCCTCTGTGGAAGTCACCCTATGTTCGGCCCTCCCTGCCCTCCAGTTCCTTGGTCCCAGCTCTGCCCATGACAACAGCCACTAGCCTGCACGGGTTCAGGACTCAGCAGGGTGAGGTCACGCGAGTGCTGTCCTGACCTCTTTCAGGGGAGCACACGGAGCCTTGGAGGGGTGAACATTTATGATGAGAAGGAACTACCAGAGTGGAAGGAGCAGCATACGGCTCGGGGAGCTGCGGGCCAGGCCTCCGGCTCCTGGGACACCAGCGGGTTAGCCGACTGACAGACCAAGGGGGACGGTCGCCCGGGACTGGGCGGAGGGGCCAAACTCAGTGGACTCCTTAAGGTAACAGGGACTGTTCTGGGAGGTGATTTCCCTGTCTCTCGCTGGCAAACGGTTGTCCAGTAGAAACAGTGCAAGCCGCGTATCAGGTGGCCACAGTAATACAAGTAAAAAGAAACAGGTGAACTTTCTGCTAATGATCTAATTTTATTTTACTCAATATATTCCCCTCATTCTAAGCCTTTGAAATCAGGTATGTACCAGAACACCTGGGCTCTGACTCACCATGTTTCAAGTGCTCTATGACAGCCAGCTCCACTCTGCTCGCCTGGGATAGGAAGGTTTGACTTTCCCAATATTTTTTTTAAAGAATTTTTTAAATTTTTATTTCTTTATGACAGTCACACACACACACACACACACACACACACACAGAGGCAGAGACACAGGCAGAGGGAGAAGCAGGCTCCATGCACCGGGAGCCCGATGTGGGATTTGATCCCAGGTCTCCAGGATCACTCCCTGGGCCAAAGGCAGGCGCTAAACTGCTGCGCCACCCAGGGATCCCATGACTTTCCCAATATTCATGTCTATTTATTAATGCAATTTAGTTGCTAACTTTTAATATCAGATAATTTCATGTAAAAATCCAAATTATCAGGTCGTCTTCAAAAATTAGGTCTGTGAACTCTGAATGCACATTTTTATAGAACAGCACTCATCCTTTTTGAATGGTGCCACCTCTGCCATCGGCCCCTGCCCTCCCTGTTTGCACCCTTCCCACCCCCCTCACCCCACTTCTCCCTTCCCTGCCACTGCCTCCACCTCCCTGGCTGCTCCCCCTCACCCACTGTCCTGCCCCTCCCCCAGCCGGCACCCCTCCCGAGTTTCCTTCATTTTGTCCTAATTGCCTGGCCCCACAGACACCTGACTCGGCACCTGGTCTCCCAGAACACATGGGCGGCCTGCCACGCTCTGGAACTTGGCTCTGCAGCTGAGGACACCCTCTGCCACCAGGTGCTCTGCTGTACTATCTCATTTAATCCCCACCAGCAGGGAGAAACTGAGGCTCAGAGTGGTTGCGTAGGTCTCCCAAGTCACAGGTTGGGCAAACAGCTGAGCTGGGATGGGACCCACACTGTTCATTCCTGGGCACTGCCTTCAGCCCATCTCTTCACTCAGTGCCTCGTCCAGACTCCCCCTTGCTTCCTCCTTGAACTTGTACACTGGCCTCTAAGGCCATGTTGACTTGGGCTGTCCCCTGCTACCCATCATGCTGTCCCCCCAACTCCTGTCCAGGCTCAGTGGTACCGTGGGACTCCAGAATGTGCCATGAAATACCTTGCTGTTTTTGATTTTTAAATTTGTGTTTTTATTAACAAAGTAGTTTTTTGTTTCTGATTAGAAATCTTATCGTAAAAAAAAAATTCTAGTCACTTCAGAAGAGCATAATAAAAAATAACCTGATAATCCAGCTTCTTTTGCAGATGTGTTTACCTGTTCAATTTCCCATAAATTGAACACTGTGATAAGGAAGGTCTCTTTTTTCTTTGGCTCACTTTGTGCCCTAACCAGTCCATCCCAGTGTTCATTACCGGTGCACCTGTGTCCTGGGGCACCTCTCCATACCCACACAGGTGCCGGCCCTGCCCCGTCTGCACTGTGCATTCAGTTTGCATGGATGACACGAGATCTCTGCTCTGTGTCTTACTTTCCGCTTTGTTAACTCACTGTGGAAACCCCTCGGGTCGGCTGTGATACCTCAAGTTCATTCTTACTAATGGTGGTGCAACAATTCATCATCTGGACATAAAAGATTTCATTCAATCAATCCTCTACTGCCTTCGGATTGTCTCCAAGTTTGTGTTCCTGCCACTAGCCATGCTTGGGATGTCCTCGCATGTGCATGCTCACTGGGAGCGCTTTCATCCTACTGCCCGGGCACCAGAGGAGAGGCTGCAGGGCTGGGAAGGCTGCTCTCTGGGGCAGGCAGTGTCCTCCCCCGCCTCCCCCCATCCCGTGGGCTCATGCAGCTGGGACACGCCCGCTCAGTGGCGTTGGTACCCTGCGCCCCTCCCATCAGCCTGGCCATGCCACCCCGCCCTGGGGACCCTCTGACCACCCACCGCAATCCAGAACCTCAGAGGCACACCTTAGCCGCACAGGTGCACGCCCCGGTAAGGCGTGTGAGCTGCCCCGGCCCAGGTGTCACAGTGTGCGCTCGCCCTGGCCTGCAGCAGCTCACAGCCAGGGCTGGGGAGGCCATCCTTGCTAGAGGTTGCGCGATCCCACTTTTTTTTTTCTGCTTCCAACTTAATGAGTCAGAAGTGATATCTCATTGTAACTAATTTGCATTTCCTTAACTATTAGTGACCTGGAGAATTTTTCCCTGTGCTGATTTTTCCATACGTTTCCTCTTCTATCAACTGCCTCTCATTCTCTGCCCATTTTAGTATTGGGATATTTGTCTTTTCCTTATCAGTTTGAAGCAACTATGTGTATATTGTGGATATTCATCCTTTATCTGTCCCTGTAGAGCACTTATTTCCTCCTATTATTTGCCTTTTGCCTTTGTTTATGGTGTATTTTATCATTTAATTTTTAAAACATGACAATCCAATATACCTATCTTTCCCTTTATTACTTCTTGGTTTTCTGTTTTACTTTAAGAACCTCCTTAGCGGGCATATTATACGTCCTTCTCCTAAATTCTTTTTACTTTTTTTTATTTTAATCTTTCCTTCATCTGAAATTTATTTTTGTTAATAGTATGACATACGGATCCAATTTAATCTTTTCCTTCTGTGAAGGCAGCTGTGATTGCATCATTGAAATTCACCCCTTTGCACTGAGTTGAGAAACCACCACTATCTACATTCAATTCTTATATACTGGGCTTATTTCTGGCCTCTTTACACTTACCCCACTCTCACCCCCAGTCTGTGATGCGTAGCACCTGTGTTGAACAGAGACCTTAAGGTATTCCGTAATAAGAGCAAGGAAGTCCTCATTTTTTTCTTTTCCAAAAAACCTTTTGGCTTTCCTTGAATACGTCTTTTTCCACATGACTCTTTAAATTATTTTATTTGATTTTCTCACCTTCAACTTTTCTCCACCCCTTACCAAAGAGAGAGAGAGAGAGAGAGAGAGAGAGAGAGGAGAAACTGAAATTTTAGTTGGAAATACATTAAATTCATAGGTTTAACTTTGATAGAACTGACCCTATTATGATATAAACTTTTCTTGATCAATATGAAAAAGGCACTTGTTAAGATTTGAATATAAAAGGGAATAGAAGGGAAGGGAGAAGAAATGTGTGGGAAATATCAGAAAGGGAGACAGAACATGAAGACTCCTAACTCTGGGAAACGAACTAGGGGTGATAGAGGGGAGGAGGGCGGGGGGTGGGGGTGACTGGGTGGCGGGCACTGAGGGGGGCACTTGATGGGATGAGCACTGGGTGTTATTCTGTATGTTGGCAAATTGAACACCAATAAAAATAAATTTAGAAAAAGATTTGATTTTACAGCATTTAAAATGACTTTACAGCTTATATGGTTTGATATCGTGTTGTTAGTATGGAGAGCCACTACTGGTGCTTTCAAGGAGTCTATTTATCCAGACACATCGCTAAACCTATGTATTGATTCTAATAACTTTTTGAAAAATGAGAATCTCTTAGGTTTTCTAGATCCATCATCATATCATCACCAAAAGATAGTCTTCTCTGTTTTTTTTCCACATGCTTATTGATTATGTTCTTATTTGTCACTGGTGTCGGGACCTCCAGGACGGTGTTGAGTGAAATAGTGACATCAGCATTCTTATTTATGATTTTAACAGAAATGGCTTTAGGGTTGCCATTTTAAAAAAAGGTTTATTGATTTATTCGTGAGAGACACACACAGAGAGTCAGAGACATAGGCAGAGGGAGATCTGATCCCAGATCCCGGGATCACACCCTCAGCCAAAGGCAGATGCTCAACCACTGAGCCACTCTACAGGTGTCCATAGGGTTGCCATTTTTTGGGTGATGTTTCCTGTCTCTATCACAGGGACATAGATTCCTTTCATTGGTATTTTAATATTTATTAGTTGTGGCTCCTAAATGTTATCAAGTTCCCTGTTGGTGTCAATTGATAGAATCAAAAGATTGTTCCTTATAAGTGTCATGAATTACACCGGAAGTTTACTTGCTATTGAAACATCTTGGAAGAAACCCTGCTTGGTTATGACCTATTAGTCCTTCATGACACTGCTGTATTCACTCTGTTAATATCATCTTTGGATTTCCTTTAAAATCTTTATTTGTAACTTGGATTGGTCTTTAACTTTCTTTGGAAACCTGCCTGTTCAGGGTTTCAGCATGAAGGTTATGCCAGCTTCACAAAATGAGTTCTGGAGCTGGGACTTCTGGGTGGCTCAGTAGTTGAGTGTCTGCCTTTGGCTCAAGTCGTGATCCTGGGGTCCTGGGATCGAGTCCCACACCAGGCTCCCCATGGGGAGTCTGCTTCTCCCTCTGCCTGTATCTCTGCCTCTCTCTCTGTGTCTCTCATAATAAATAAAATCTTTAAAAAAATGATTTCTGGAGCTGAAACACCTGAAGGAGTCCTGGAAGTGTCTGCTGGGTAAAGGCTGGCTGGAATTTGGCTGGCTGATCAGCACCTGGTCCCCTTACCAGGCTAGACATTCAGCTTCTCTGGAGTGGTGTCAGGTTTTTACTCATTGCTTCCAGCTTTTCAAATTTGTTGCCATGCTATTACCATTAAAGAGGACAAACACCCTTGTGATTATGTCTTCTTATTCCTACTCTTGTATATTTTCGCTCTTTTTTTCTTTCATTAGCTTCATAATGGCATTATTGATTTTCTTGGCCTTTCTAAGAACGAAAGTTTGGTTTATTATCCTCTGGCTTTCATTTTCATGGTTCTTTATAGTTTGCAAAGGTTGCATTTTCAGTAGAGAGAAGAGATTCAGGAACATTGTGACTTGTCCAAGGTCCTACGCCTGTTAGCAAGCGGCCAACCTGGGACTGCAGCCAGGCCCCTGACTCTAGGCCACATGAAGACTCTGGAGGACAGGCGGCTTCAGGGAGCCTGCCAGTGGTAAATGGCTCCTCTCCTCAGGTCTCTTAGTTCTGTTTGCTTCCCTTCCATCGCCTGTCCCTTTATCTTTTGCTTCAGTTTCTTAAGCATAAGGCTGATAGGCTGGGAATTCTTCTGGGGGAAGATGTGCCCCTGTGACCAGGAGATGTGTGGGGGTTTGGGGCGAGTATGGACTGGACTCTGGAGCTGGACGGCCTGGCACCCATCCCCACTGTGCTGTGTGCACCTGTGTCTGTTTTCTCACCTGCTGGAAATGACCCACAGCAGTAGTCCCCAACCTTGGAGGGTTGTAATGACGATTACATAAATAAAGGCAGGTCCTGGTCTGAAACCCTGATGACCAGGTGTCTCAGAATCCAGAAGTTTTAGGATTTTTAGCAGCATATATACTTCATTATGTGACACCTCTCTCCCCTGCTCTGAGTCTTGGACAACAGAATGTTTTACAATCAAACACAGCAGTATTTCTGTAGTGACAGACATGCATACCACATTGGATGGGGCAAAGCTTCTATACAGTCTTCCTTTTTGGTTCACAGCAAGTTTTGCTGCCAATGAATTTGGTGCAAACTTTTGAAAAACCTAGCAGTTTTAGGACTTTTTAGATTTTAGAATTGCAGGTAAGGGACTATGGACTGTACAGGCTAACTCTTGGGACAATCTTGTCATGGGGTTAGCGCCAGGCAAGCCAGCTGCTATTATGCCCGTAGCACTCAATGCCCAGTTTGTAGCTGGCTCAAAGTCAAGTCTGCTGGATGCTTGCCCACCTGTCCCCAGAAGGAGCCCCGGGGCAGCAGCCCCCTGCACAGAACTACATCTAGTCCTGTCCTGCGTGTTCTTTCTTCCTGTCTACATACCAGCTGTCACAATGTGCTGGGTGCTCTGAGGAAGCAGAGGGCAGCCAGGAATTGGAGAGATGAAGCTCTGCCCCTGCCTCCTGTCACCCAAACTGGTCCTCTTTCTCCTCCTCCATCATCATTAGTAAAAACAACAATCCACGGGCATTAGGGCACTAGAAGGGAGCATTGCTGGTCTGGCCTGCTTCCTGACCTCCATCATGCACCCTGGTGGCCATGGTCTCCAGCTCCTCTCCCAGCTTCACCTGCCAGACTCCCTTTTGCTGTTTTGACCTGGGTCCCCTGGTCAGGATGCTGGGCGGGTGGGAGGGATGTAGTATGTTACCCCAGGGCAGGTCCTTAGCAGAGCAGCTGGCCCTGCCAGCAACCTGTCGAGTGTACCTTGGGGAGGGAGCCTTTTCTGCTTCTCGTGGCCAGCCCTCCCCACAGCTGCCAGGAAGCCCTAAGATCTTGTTTTCCTGGTCCATCTGGCAGAGTCTCAGCGTTCAGCACCCTCCTTAGGAGATGTGAGGAGAGTGGCCTCCTCCTCCTGGAGGTTAAGGTGGAGACACCCAGGGAACTCCTGCCTAGGCCCTGGCTGCCCCAGAGCTGTCTAGGAAAGGAGCAAGGTAGGCAGCCTACCTGGATGGCAATGGGGACAATCTTGTTGGCCAGATTCTTGTACAGCAAGCAGATGGGCGCTGCCAGGAACTGCAGAGTACAGGGGTCTGTTTTGTTGGCATCGATACCATCCAGCAGGTCAAAGTCCACGATGAAGATGTTTCCTTGCTGCGGGAGGCAAGAGGAAATGTGTCCACATCACTCCCAGCTGGAGATGGACCTGAGGCTCGGGCCCAGAGAGAGGGAAAGGTGGCTCTAGAGGCCCCTAGTGTCTGATTAGGGTCAGAATTTACAGTTTGTTCTCTGACTCTAGGCCAATTGACATCCAGAACGTTCAGAGGTTGTGGTGGTTTTCTGGTAATGGGAAGGATGTATTGTCACTGGAAGCTGCTTGACCCTCAGGGAAGATGCTAGCAGTGGCAGGGTGGCAGTGTAATAAGGAAGCAGATAGAGTGCAGGCAAAACAGACAAGAGAATGCAAATACAGAAGAGCACCGCACCCGGCCTCCGTTACGTAGTGTCACAACCTGGTCACCTTTGGGAGGAGAAGTGGGGGTGGCTCTTTGGTGGTGGAAGCTTCTGCAGGGGGTATCTGCAGGGGCAGGATCTAGAGAGGCAGGGTTCGGGGAGGGGGTCTTTAGGGTTTGGGGGAGGGTAGGCTCTTCAGGGGCAGGAGGGGTCTGTATCCCTGGATGGTGTGTCCTGTGTCCTGGTCTGAGGCTGGTGGCATGGTGGGGCCATTTGGTGAAAATTCACTGAGCTTGCTGACACTCCTGATTTGGGTTCTTTTCTGTGGTTATTATACTTCAAAAAAAATTAACTTGCTAGTGGGATTTGAGGAAGGGAGAAAGCTACTCTTTGCAGAATATTGTTCAGTCTTCTACAGGGAGCCCACCCTGAGTGCTGTGAGGGTTCCTTTCATAAACTTGGGGTCTACTCAGGCCAGAACTTGAAGAATTTGGGTAGAGGACAGGTGGAGCTTCTTCTAAAGCCCTTCTTATTTTAAGCAAGTAATGGATGCCGCTAGGGAGCAGGGTGGGCTCTGTGCTGCTACAGGGTTGCCCAGTTTCCACAGGTGCTCAGGTGCGATGTGTGTCCACCACTCTGCCTGTAGAGGGCGTGCTGGGCCACCGAGCACAGGCTTCAGGAATCCCTCTAAGGGGGACCAAAGACCAAAGATGGGACAGGAGCCAAGGGCCTGGCCACCAGCTTCCTCCTTTTGCGACCCAAAGGACCATGGCAGTCATCTGACACCAGTGATGAGCTCTGAGCAGTCTGTCTGCAGTGTGTGGGGGGCAGGGGTGAGGAGGATGGGGTTTGCGCCCATTGCTCACGAGGGCAGGAGCATGGGGAGAAGCTGGTTTCAGGAGAGTGTGTGATGGGGCCCCTCGGAATCACCTTGTCAAGGAGGTAGAGACACATGGGCTGCTGGGTCACAGGGCTGGGTGGGCTTCTGTGATAGGCTGGACAACTGGATTTTCAGAGTGGACATGACCATTGTGAGTACTGCACAGGGGTGGCTGCTGATCACATCTCGAGAAGACCCAGGTTAGTTACGGTGATGAGGGCAGGCTAACAAGGGGCCCTGGGATTTGGACCTGTGCCTGGGACACTTCTCTGTTATCCCAAGCCACTTCCTCTCTCTAGGTCTCAGTTTCGTCCTTCCGAAACGTGAGGGGGAAAACGTATCTCTTAGTTCTGACGTTTGGGGATTCTGCAGTGGACACTGATGTTCTTGCCTGTCTGGTGTCCCTGTCCTCTCTTTTTGGCCCACGTGCTCCATTTTCCTGGCCCTAATAACTAATTCAGGGAATTAAGACTTGTGTTGTAGGAGATGAGAGGTCTGCAAAAGATGGCTGGTATGTGTGTAAGAGATGGTATGTGAAAGATGGTGTGTAAGACTCTAGTCAGTGGCAGCTATTAGCTTATTGCTTTGAGACTCAAGTCCATCACTCAGAGGAAAGGTGACTATTGTGACAAAGACGGCCAGCCGTGAAGTGGCAAGGACTCCCAAGCAGACGCTGTGTAGCCCCCTGCCAGAGGGCTACAGTCCCTTCTAATTCTAGGATTCTGTGGCTTTCAAGGTTCTGATTCTCTGACTTGAAGTGTGAAACATATAGCCACTGAATCAATGTTAATCCATCCAGAAATTAAATCTACAAGGGAATACTGCTGTGTGTGCATGCATGTGTGAGTATGTGCCCGTGTAGGGGTGTGTGTTGTCCTGATTAGCTGTCCATGTGAGTAGGTAGTGTCTGGGGCCTGGGCTGGTCCAGAGTGAGGGGGTTGGGACTGCTGCCCTGGGGCAGGGGACTGTGAGCTGGGCAGGCGACCCTCTAGAGCCCGGTGGGCAGGGTGTCGAGCTGGGAGGGTTGTCCACAGATGCACAGACCATCCATCTCTAGCTGGGGCCCCAAGGCAAGCTGAGCAAATCAGACATGATGACCAGAAACAGAGGCCACCTAGACACCTGGGGGGCAGGGGCAGGAGGCCCCCTTGTCCTGGCTCTGGGGGAAGATACTAACCGCCTGGAGAGCAAGCACTATTCTGGGCCCTCAAATCCCTGCAGGTGAGCCAGAGGAAGAGCAGGAGAGACGGGGAGGGCAGAAGCAGAGACATCAACATTTCTAATTAGAAAGTTAAAAATTCCATCCATTTTCTCCCTTTTTTCCTCTTCTGCTGCAAGGCTTGCTTCTTTCTCCCATTTCCTTACCTTTGCAAGGCTGGTGACAATTTTGCAGCCTTGTGTATAAAGCCTCTCTCATGAAGCCTGGCTCACAACCAGCCTCTACTGAGAGGGACCCCTCTTTTAATTAATGATACTGCTATTGAAAATACTGACATGTTCCTAGCTCCAAGCACTGAGAAATGTCACCCTCAATTCCTCCTCCTACATTGGAAATTTTCCATCAGTGCCCAGGGAAGGGAAGAGACCACTTTACCGAGGGCAGCTCATCTCGTCAGCCTGGCCGATGAGCCTGGACATAGCAGCCTGCAGGCTGGTGAGCACCAGCTGGCAGAAAGTGGTCTCTGCCTGACAGAGTGTGACCTGGCCATCTGAGCTGGCCTGGCCGAAGTCACCAGACAACCAGGTCCTACCTCGACCTCTTGCTCCAAGGTGAGCTGCCGCTCCAGACTGCACTCCACCATCTCTGTGGTCACAGGGAGCTTCTCGGGTAGCTTCTTGCAGCGCTGGATCAACACTGGGTTGCAGCCATTCAGGAACTGGTAGCCAAACATGAGGTCTTCCTGCCAGTGGTTCATGACACGCTCTGTAGGGGAGAAAATTGTGGCCCTGCCCGAACTCTGAGTGGGGGCAACCCAGGTTGCCCCCCTTCTGACCCTGGCTGAGGGTCAGCGTCCCTGCTGGGTACCTTCTCGCAGGGGTTCGCTAGGCAGCTGTTCAACCACAGATTCCCCTGGCTATGCCCTATTGCTTGACCACGGGGTCAGGCCACGCCACTATGTTGTCCTCCCTGAACCACCCTTGGTGCCTCAGAAGGTTCCTGAAGAATTCCTTTCTTAGGAACAACACCAAAAAATGGACAAATGGGATTGCATCAAACTAAAAAAGCTCTGCACAGCAAAGGGAACAGTTAACAGGGTAAAAAGACAACTTAGAGAATAGAGGACATTTGCAAACCAACCATCTGATAAAGGGTTAATCTCCAAAATATGTAAAGACTCCCACAACTCAATAAAAAAAAACTAATAACCTGATTAACAAATGGGCAAAGGACTTGAACAGACATTTCTCCAAAGAAGACATACAAATGGCCAGCAGGTATATGAAAAAATGCTCAATATCACTAATCATCAGGGAAATGCAAATCAGAACCACAATGACATATCACCTCATACCTGTCAGGATGGCTATTATAAAACCAAAAGACAACAGGTGTTGGAGAGGATGCAGAGAAACCGGAACCCTTGTGCACTGTTGGGGGGAATGCAAAATGTGTGGCCACTATGGAAAACAGGAGAGTGAGTTCCCAAAAAATTAAAACTAGAACTCCTATGTGATCTAGTGATCCCACTTCTGGGTATTTATCCAAAAGAATTTATTTTATTTTATTTTTTTTTTTCCAAAAGAATTTAAATCAGGATCTGGAAGAGATATCTGCACTCCCGCGGTCACTGCAGCGCACTTCATAACAGCTGAGATGTGGAAACAATCTTAAGAAAGGAAGGATGTTCTGCCGTGTGTGACGGTGCGGATGAACGTGGAGGCCGTCATGCTACGGGAACTCAGCCCGCCACAGAAAGACAGATACTGCAGGATTCCACTTACACGTGGTATTTAACACAGTCACGCTCATAAAATCAGAGTGGAATGGTGGTTGCCAGGGGCTGTGGGAGGGGAAACGCGGGGTCACCAATCAGTGAGCATGAAGTTTCAGTTGAGCAAGATGAATTCATTCTAGAGATCTGCAGTACGACACTGTGCCTGTAGAGGAAAGAGGGACTTGGGTCCTTCTGTCCAGGATGGAAGGAGAAGGAGGGAGAAGGAGGGGAGCAGAGAGCCCTCCTGGGGAGGAGTCTGCAAAGGCAGTTTTCCCCAGGTGCTTCTTTCTTTCTTTTTTTTTAAAGATTTTATTTACTTACTTACTTACTTACTTACTTACTTACTTATTTATTCGAGAGACAGAGAGAGAGAGAGAGGCAGAGACACAGGCAGAAGGAGAAGCAGGCTCTATGCAGGGAGCCTGACGTGGGACTCGATCCCAGGTCTCCAGGATCAAGCCCTGGACTGAAGACAGCGCTAAAGCACTGAGCCACCTGGGCTGCCCCCCAGGTGCTTATTTCGATGCCCGTTCTTCAAAATCCTTCCTGTTTCCTTATCTTTCTGTTGCTGTTTTTCCCTTCCTGGGCCAACCCCGGCAATTATGATGCTATTGCGAGCCAACACCTACTCAACACCTCCGAGTCTGAGGGAACCTAAAGTTGCTATTTGGTAAATGCTTTAAAAACACATTTAAGTTCTGCCTTTGCTCTGCTCAGAAGTATCATAAATGAGCGATTCATGTAAACACAAAGTTCTGACCGTGTTGAGACCTCTGATGATGAAGTGAGGTGGAGGGAGCTCAGTCCCGAATGTCCAAGGAGGAGAAGCCTCTGGGCATGAGGGTGATCAGCAGGGTGCTGTGGGTGCTGGGGAGGCCAGGGCGGCCCGGCCAGCTGAGCCTGCTGCCACACTGGAGTGGGGGGTGGAGGGGTGGGCTAGTTCCCAGGCCAGTCTCCCCAGCACCACGAGAGAACCCCAAGGCACACTCACCAGAAATAGTGTTGCTGATCTTGACGAAGATCTTCTCAAAATCAGCGAAGTCACTCCAAGAAGACTGGAACATGTGCATGAAGCGGTTGATGAACAGGTTCTCCATCCTGCAGGCCAGGAGACCACATCCCCACTTGCACTCATCCTGGCTTTGCCCCCCTCTCCAAAGCCCCCTCACCCTGTGTCTCCTGAGGCCTCTGAATAGCCCCTGGGCAACAGGTAGCTGAACCCAGGACAGCTGTGAGGGCACAGCTGATGGGCCTTGAAGAACCAGGACACAGGCACCTGTGCTTATCTTCCTACTGCATCTCCCCGTGAAGGAACCTGACTACTGCCCTCGAGAACAGTCTATAGGGCCTCCAATCCCATCCATCCCTGCTTTCATCCACACCTTCATTCATTCATCAAACTTTTGCAGTCCCCGCTTGGTGCAAGCTTCCAGGCACAGAGTGCCCTAGCTGCTGTGCAGCTACCCTAGCTAGTCTCCTGGAGTTTTAGAGGATTTGCAGTTTGATTGACTTTATCCCTTATCTACTTTCTGCCTAATCCTGGCTCTGTGCCTGGTGCTGAGGGAGATAGTTTTCCCAATGCTCATTATGCGGGGTAGCAAAATAAGCCAGGACAGAAGCGTGATAAATTCAAAATGCAGGCTGCAGGCACTAGAGAGTGAGATCTGAGTGGTCTGAGCAATCCTGGGGGCCTGCTGGAGGAGGTAACTGTGGGATGGGCCTGGGAAAGGTAGGGAATCGTGAAAGAGGTATCCCAGACTTCCCTCCTAACTCGAGCAAGGTACAGGACAGAGGTTAGGAAATTCCAGCCAGTGCTCATGTGACACCCTCTGCCTCAGTCTGGCACACCCACAGCTGAGGGTACCAGGCAGTTATCCTATTTCATCCCCACTGCCCACTCCAGAGTTCAAGTCCCCTACTTGCGCTGCCTTTCGTACGTGCTCACTTGGGGCCTTTGCGTGTACTGCTCCTTCTGCCTGGAATGCCCTGTGCTCCTTTCTTCTCCTCCTGAGCCTCCGGGGTTGAGTGTATATGCAGGACTTGCCTAGAGTGACCCTAGTCCTCTCCTGACCTCAGGGAAGTTGCTCCTTCCCTGCCCAGACCAGGCTGCCCCATGACACTGTCTCAGCAGCGCCAATGGCAGATTCTGTACAAAGCCATGTATGTGGCTCTCGGCCTCTGCCTGAAGCACCAGGAGGGCGGGCTGAGTCCGCGTGCTCAGCGCTGAGCCTAGGCCTCCAGGTTCCCGGTGGCTTGGGCAGCCTGGATCGCTGGGAGGGACAGCAGGTACCTGGGGCAGGAGACCCCCCTCCCCTCCAGCCAGCTCCCCAGCAGGGCCAGCAGACCTAACCCTGCCCAGAGGAAGCAGCCCTAACCTGTGCAGGTCCAGGGCTGTCCTGGGACCCGCTCCTTGGGGGGGATGGGGTGGCGGTCGTGGGACAGGGGAGGTGCTGGCTGGGGCCTGAGTGTTGTTGCAGGAAGGTGTGCGACTTCCAAAGCCACCTCAAGCCTTTCCCATCAGAATCAAAGGACTGAGGTTTGGGTGTTTTGTCCCAAGCGGACCTGGCTGATGGGGACATGTGGCTGCCTCATCCCAGGGAAGTGACCTGGGAGCAGGCATGAGGGCAGCGAGCCTGAGTGGCTGAATGCAGGGACTTAGCAGGCAAGCAGGAAATGCAGGGGCCCCTCCCAGCCCTGCCAGACACAGGAAAGGCACGTGAGGCAGAACATGACACCTATGACTCCCCTTTTGCTAGATGGTCCCCGCTCCATCTAGCAAATGTTTCTCCTCTGCACCAGCCCTCCCCCACCTCCCAGGAGCCGGAGGAGCCCATGCTGGGAATCCCTAGGGGCCTCAACTTCTCTTCTGTGAGTGGGATGAAGCGGCTGCCTGCAGGCTATCGAGAGGCAGTAGTGCCTGGAAGGTGCTGGAGTGCAGCCTGGACAGTGTGGCGCACTCAGCAGGTGCCCAGAACTCTCGGAACCCGTCTTTTTTTTTTTCTTTTTCACGACTGCTTATTTTCCACACATGCTTTTGGGCCTCACCACAGCGAGGCAGGCCCCTGGCTAAGCCTTTCAGGACTGTCACCCCTTCCTCTGCCAGCATCCACTGTCCTCCTCCACCTCCCTTGTCAGCTGAGCCTCCTGGGACAGAAACCACCGGTAAACCAGAGGAGTAAGCCTCACTGTGACATCCACTTCAGACTGGGTGTGGAAAAACACTCATTTCTGGGAGAGGAGAGGCCTTCCCAGGTCTCAGCGGTCTCGGCAGTCCCCCGCCCTCCCCACCCCAAGCCCAGTGCCAGATGGTGCCCAGGAAAGAGGTCCCGAACATGGAGGGATCTTGTGGGGAACCGAGAGTGAGTCATAGTCCTTGGCTCATCGTCTCCCCAGCTGGGTCTCTCTGACCTCGAAAGGTTGTCATGAAAACAGGGTGGGGTATAGCGGTACTCAGAGGAAGCCACCAATTCAGGAAGAAGTGGAGTTAGGAGGAAAATATTTGCATGTCATCTGGAGGCAAAATATTTCTACGTGCTTATAGACAACTAGAATATTGGGACCAAGGATCTGTTATTGCATGAAGAGGATCCTGCAGCCTCAAGAGTGCACCTGGCTCATTCAAGGTCACACAGCCAGGCGGGGACGTGCACTGGGCTGCTTGCTGTGCCAGGAGAGGGCTGAGCCCTTGCCTCCTCTGCTTCCCCTGCTCCTTTCCTTCTAGCAGCTTCTCCATTTTCCACCTCACAGTTTTGTTGTTTGGAGTGGGAGGCAAAGCTTACTGAGGAGGGCTGGCCTCATCCCAGCCAGAGCAGGCAGCTGAGACCAAACAGGTTACCAGATTTACCCAGAAGTGGCATGGAAACTGAACTGCCCAAACCTGGAGGTTCGATGGGGAAGGTCTCTGTGCTGACCTCAGCCACAAGTCTGTCTTCCTCAGGCAGGACTAGGTTTAGCCATGGGCAGAGTGGCACGCTATGGAGTGGGCTACAGGGGCACAGGCTAGCGAGGCCCTGGGGCTGAGGGTTCTCTCTATCTGGAACTGTCCGCCCAGAGCCAGCTGCTGGGCACTTGGGTGTCTTTTCCCCATCAGACCACTAGGGGGCTGGACCCGGGGTCTTGGACTCTCCCTCCTCCCCCACCCAAGTGCTGGCGTCTGGCCCAAGACTGGATGGGTCTGGGAGTCCCTGAAAGATGGTAGCTGAGATGGTGCTGGTAGCACAAGGTGTCACGGGCCTGGCCTAAGAACCCAGCCCCATCGCTTCCCAGACACGTGGCCTTGGGTAAGTCCCTGATCTTGCTGTGTCTCCGTTTTCTCACCTGTGAAATGGGCACAATGACAGTCCCTGCCTCACAGAGTCGACATAGTGTACAGAAAACTCTGGTACCTAAGAAGAGTTCAACAAACATTAGCAAGTAGTGCCATAATCGTCACTCACTGTTAATATTAGTCTGCAGCCTTCGGCACTGGCATTCTGGGGAACCAGCGGACAGGCTCAAAATCTTGTCTGCAGCACAGCACTTTACCCCCCTCCTTTCCCTGGGGCTTCTTGTTCTATTCCTCTTTCCTCCTTTACACCCAATTCATGGAAGAATCTTTACCTACTTACTCCTTTTTACTTCCTGTCCCCTTTGCCCCCAAAAGTGCTCTCATCCAGGGCACCGGTGACTTCTTAGTGGCTGCATCCAAAGGGCCCTATAGTCGACTCTAAAGTCCCCTGATTTCTCTAGTGCATCTGACAACCAACTCCTTTCTTCTTGACATTAAAATGCTGAGCCTCTTGGACCACCATGGTCCTACTCCCCTCCACCCCCTGCCAGGTAGAGGCTGAGCTCTTTGCCCCCTTCCCATCTTAATAGCCTCAGCCCCTCTTCCCCACATAGGTTTCTACTCTGGTCCCCTGGCTCGCCAGAATTCTCACTGCCTAAAATGCCATCCCCTCCACTCCTCCAAGCAGTGTAAATTCCTTCTGTATCCTTCAAAACTCAGGTTGGGCATCTTCTCTCTTGGAAAGCATTTTTCTGATGCTGTTCCCCCCCTCCCAGAGTTACTTCCTCCCTGCCTCAAGTTCCCCCAGCACCCCTTCCCTAGGGAAGAGCTACTACATGCCATTGTATGTAGTATCCATTGTATGCAGCTATCTACAACTTGGTCTCCACTAGACTCTGAGCTTCTTGGAGTTGGGACCAGAGGCCCACTTTTCATTCATCTTGGACCTCACCCCCAGGAGCTCCATAAACATTTGTTAAAGGAGGAGCAGCAGTAGCTCCCCCAGCCCTGCTTGCACGGGCATAGAGGAAGCCCAGAAGAGCTCGCAAGTGGGCAGTGACAGTGCCTGAGGAGGCAGCTCCCAGCTGGGCTCCTCCTTGGGCTCAGGAATGAGGAAAGAGTCCTCCCAAGCACCCAGAATGGATACACTAGAGGGAACTCGCCTATGGCATATCAGACATCACCATGGGGGCATCGCATAGGTGAATTCATAGAAATCTCATAACAATTCCAGCAGCTAGGCATCATCAGCCTCATATCGTAGGGAGGAAACTCAGGGTCAGGACACTGAAAAGACTCTCCCAAGATGACACAGCTAGAATTTTTATCAGCCCTAGCTGCTGGAGGCAGCCTTTAGTTTTTGAAGGGTGATGAATCATGGGTTGATACTTATTGCTGTAATTCTAAGAGATCAATAGATTTTTTTTCCCAAGAAAGCAAAATACAACCTCACTATTCTGAGTCTGGTCCAGGAACCAGCAGCATCAGCATCACATGGGGGCTTGCTGGGAATACATACTCGATCCCCATTCAGACCCAATGATCAGAACTTGTGTCTACCAATGTCTCATGCGGACCCACATGCACATGAATGTCTGAGAGATGCTGTCTGGACCCACACTCCCTCACCAGGCAGCCTGGCTGCTTGTCCTTACTGTCTTAAGCAAGGAGGCTTGGAGCAGCTGCCCGGTGTCCTGGAGGAGCCCAGCTGCCCCAGAATAAACCTTGCCAAAAGAGCCACATTCAGTTAAAATTGCACCTTCCTTCATTGAGTTTGTTTCATAGTAGAAATCAGTATTTTCTTTTTCTACTCCCAGGGCAGGCTTGAGGTAAGTGTGGGGGAGGGGCACAGGAGAAGAAAAGGCAAGGATTGCTGGTACCTACAAGAGTTCTAGGGTCCAGACATCCAGCAGGCGCTACATAAATGGCAGGTGAGCTAAAGTAAAGAGCAGAGAAGGACACAAGGAAGCCAAGAAGAGGGAACGGTTCTGCCTCCTGTCCCCCGAGGGCCACCTGCTCTGGGAGGCCTCCAGCCCACAAAGGAAAGCCAGTCTGAGGAGATGGGAGAGCACAGGGATATTAAGCAGATTTTTTTTATGCCAGGGTTTCTCAAGGCCTTACAATCCTGGGGGCAGGGGTTCACAGTATGCTCCCCAGACCAGCAGCATCAGCAACCCCTGGAGTTAAAATGCAGATTATCAGGTCCTGCCTCAGCCCTCCTGCATCAGAAACTATAGAAATGGGTCGAGAAATCCTGATTTTTAACAAGCTCTCCAGGGGATTCTGATGAGGTTGCAATGTTTTCCAAAGTAATTTGACCACAGAACAAGCTCTTTTATAGGGAAACCATATTTTATGCTTTGTGTTATGTCTTCTTTTATGACCCATTTTTAACCACACACACAAAAATGCTACTTTAGCAAATATAACTAAAATGTCCCAGGTCTAACTTAGGTGGGAATATCTCCTCTACATTTCCCAACATTTTTATCTTCCAATGGGATGCATCTCTGACTGCCTAACAAAATTCGATAGAGGCAAACAGGGTTAATATACAGACATGCAGACATCAGTTGGAAGAAGAAGGAGATAGTTTTTAAACTTCCAATATTAGGGGATTTTGGGTGGCATTTGTTAGGTTAAGGGGGAGGACACTATTATCTATGAGTATTCTGGTGATGTGCAGCCAACTTGCAGCCAACTTGTTTCTGAGCTGGGGTGGTAGTAGGAGGGCATGGGGTCTTCTTTCTGCACAGAACTCATGGCTTTAGTTTCTGGAGAAATGAAAGGCCCCACCGTGGGCCTCACTATGCTGCTTCCCTGCTTTCCTCCTCCTCCTCTGCTGGAACTGCCCCCAGCCAGTGTCATCCCTTCCATCCCTTCTAGGCTCCTGCTCTTCAGCATCTCAGGCGCCTGAGCCTTCTCTTCACCACCAACTCCTTTCAAGGAGCCACACATGTGATTTTGTCTGGCCTTCAACTAGCAGCAGTGACCTGTGTAGGAGGCTGGGAGCAGGCAGTGATCGGGGCTATGGCCAAGGGGCTATGGCCCTACCCCTCCTGCCCCTCCCCAGTACACGACCTCTGGCCCTCGACCTGAGCCTGCAAGACATCACCAGAGGCTACACGGGGCTCTTGACCTCAACGAGACCCCCACGCTGGGCTCGTCTACCCCACTCCTTCCCCAGCTGCCCTATGTAATGACCACTTTGTTTCCCCGATCAGCCAGATGCATAGGTCAAGGATGCCTCAGTGTCTCCTAATTTTGACCTGAATCCCAGGTCCATCCACACCACAACCTGCATTCTTTCCTCACTCCCCTAGTCCCTCTTTGGTCACTCCCTTCACCACCTCTGGGTCCTCTCATCTGACCCTTGGAGGCTGCCAAGCCAAGCTCTCACATCTCCCCGAACTCTGCAAATGCAGGTCTGTAGGAGTCCGGGCAGACTGTGGCAGCGCTTCTGATGCTGCCTACCTAGGGAGCCATCTGTGGTTACAGTGAGGTGGTGAGGTGTCCCTGGTGACCTCACAGAGAAGGGTGCTCCTTCAAGGAGCAGCCTCCACCTGATTCCATCTGATGGAAAATGCACAGGAGGTGAAGGTTTGAGCACCTTGGTCTTGGTGCGAGGCTGGTCACCTCCTCTGGAGCTCAGTCACATTTCTGCACTGTTATACCTTACAAGGAAGGAAGCTCTCTTTCTCAATTTCCTTTAAAGAGACATTCCCTAATCAGCCCACCAACTTCCTGCAATCAAGTTCTAGTTTGTAAACACAAGTGGTGAGTAAACACACAAGCTGTTCCTCCTTCAATACCACCAGGAAACGTTACAAGCCACTTGATTCTGTGAAAAGGCCCAGCCACAGCTGACCTTTGCATAAGGTACCCTCTCTGCCAGAGCATCCTTGTCCCATTCTTCTAGGCCCCTGCCTCTGTCTGCCTGGTTGGCTACAAGGCCAGGCCAGATGCCTTTCTGCTGTGAAGACTTCCTGGGTTCCATAACAAGATAACACCAGACAAAGTGAAGGATCCTCTGTGAGTCCTTGAGGGCAGAGGCCAATCTGAGGGAGCAAGTGTGTGATGATGGAGACCTGGGTCCTGGCTGGCCTGACCCCATTACTAAGAATGGATGGAAACTAATGCTGTTTTGAGGGAGAACCTTCTCTGTGTGGGGTTGACCTATGTGGCCTCATTATATTCTCACAACAACCCTGGGTAGGATCTGTGGTCTCATTCTTTAGATGAGACACTGAGGCTCTGAGAAGTTAGCTTCCCTAAGATTACCTTCCACTGGCCCAGAGGCCTCTCCCATCTGCCCCTCATCTCCTCAGGGTATGGGGTACATTGAGCTACCTCGCTGAGGTCCAGTCCCCTTGACTCAGGATGTACCCTCCTCAAATGCAGAGAGCACACCTCTAATTTCCTTCTTAGAACCTCATGGTCCTCAGCCAGCAGAGGTAGGGCTTAGCTGGCCTGCTCAGCTGTGCTGTACCAGGAGGGGCTGAGGGCCCATCTCAAGATTCCTTTGCTATGTTCCTTTGCCAAACATTCCATAACTCAAGGGGCCAAGTTACGTGGCAGATGTAGAGAAGGATGGGCTATGGTATCATTGGAGAAATGGTGGCCTGTGTGGCCAGTACTGGGGAGCATAAGGGAGGAGGCATCACTCAGGCCCAGGGGCTTCTAGGAGCTTCTGGGAGAAGGGCCACCTCATCTAGGTCCTGGAAAATGATGAGTTGTATTTAGCCAGGCCAAGAAGGGAAGAATGGTATCTGAGGTGGAGGGAATGGCACATGCAAAGACAAAGGGCATGAAGATGCCTTGCTAACTAGTTCTTGACACACATGGCTGGAGTGTCCTGTGCATCTGGGAGCAAGAGGGAAGGCAGGTGAGCTGGGCAGAGATGTGCAGGCTCTCACCCATAGTTGGGGTAATCATTGGAGGATTTTAGAAGGGGAGTAAAAGAATTATATTTGCCTTTGTAGAGGGAACTTCCAGCAAACTATGTGTGCACTTGAGAATGAACTTCCAATTGCTGTGTGGGATGGATCCTGGGAAAGCAGGTAGAAGGATGTTTCTGAATGTCCCAAGGAGGGATGACAGAACCTGAGGGAGACATGCATCCTGAGACCCCAGGAGATAAACATGACCCCACAGGCAACTGGGTGGAGGAAGAGGCCAAGGGAGGCATGGAGGCCAATGGTTTCAACCCTGACTGCACACTGGAGGCCCCAGGGGACTTTGAGAACATATGTAGAAGTGGCCTTGCAGATGCTGGTGTGAGAACTCCCTAAAGTGTCAAGACACAGCTCAAAGTCTCCTCTACTGGCCCTGGGATGGTGCTGGGGCTCCATATGTTTTAACGAGCACCCTAAGAGTTTCAGTAAAAGCCCTGCAGTAATTCAATCACAAAGAAGGAGCACAAATCAAATCTCTGTTGTTTATCAGCCAGGGCCATTGGACAAGTTCTGTGACTTCCTTATTCCTCAGATTCTTCAACTGCAAAGTGAGAATAATAACCATGCCTGCCTCACTGGGTTGCTGTGACAGCCAGCCTGGGGATGGGTGTCAGTGGTCAGCGCAGGCATGGTGGCCATTTTTCCTGCAGAGCTTTGCTATCTAGGTACAGCCTGGGCCCTGTCCACCCTTGCATTGGCCATGGGAAGATGAGATATGGGTGGGGATGGGACACTTCAAGTAAAGACCTCTACTTTGGGCTGACAACAGAGCTATGTTTGGTGTCTGGAGTCATCCAGGTTTTAATTTTGTTTAGATACAGGCCACCCTGTGGTTGTACACTGAGGATCCAGCATGGCCAAGATACAGTCAGATGATTTGGAAAGAGGTGCCCAGCTGAACTGCTTCCCCATCCAAAGCACCCCCCACACACACACTCCGAGAAAGGAGTGAGGATCTCACTCGCAGCCCTAGCCCCTGGAGGAGCTGCCCAGCATCCTTAGGTTCTTGGAAACTCACGCTTTAGAGTAGTTCAGAACGAAGTCCACACCCTTCTCGCTATCAAACTGGATGTCTCGGGGTAAATCCTTGTGACATTTGGCATCAATACTCAAAGGGAAGCCAGGGTTCCACTCCATCCACCTGAGCATGAATAAAAAGAAGAAAACTGCATCAAATGCTTGGCCTTTGGGTTAGCCCTCTCAGACTAAAGGCTGCTCAACTGGTCTGAGGATGTGTCTTCTATCAGGTCAACGCATTCTAGCTGAGTGTGTATCCTGGGGGGTACTGGGACCCCTCCCAGGGGCTGGCAGTAGCCTGCTTTGCTGTGCCCAGAGCATCACAGTAGGAGGTCTGAGGTCCCCTGAACCTGAGACTGGGCTCACGGCAGAGGAGTAGTGAATGGTCGATGTTTACCAGTGTACAAAAAGAAGCCGAAAGGAAGCATCAGAAGACCTCACCCAACTGCAATCTCTCCCCTGGCATAGAGCAGCCTTGACGATCACTGGAGGTAGAAGTGGTTGATGCTACCCCACTTCTGGGCTGACCTGGACAGCTAGTATGTCCCCTGCTCAGTCAACACACCGCTGCACTGTGTGTGGTAGCTGGGGAATGGGGGCAGGGTCATGTCCAGGGCAGCAGGGTGGTTCGATGAGGAGCTTCAGGCACAGACCACTGCTAGTGGTAGGCTTAGTCACTGTTATAACCAAAATAGCTTCCCCCAAAGACAGGCCATGCCAAAAATTTCAGGTCCTGGTGTCCTTGAAACTTATCCTGCAGCATTGATCACTTTTTAAAATTTTACTTTTCTTAAATAAAGACTTTATTTTAGAGGTGCAAATGTGCCTGTGAGCATGGGGTGGGGAGGGCAGAGGGGGAGGAAGAGAGAGACTCTCAAGCAGACTCCCCACTGAGCACAGAGCCTGACATGGGGCTGGATCCCACAACCCTGAGATCATGGCCTGAGCTGAAATCACGCTTAACCAACTGAGCCACCCAGGTGCTCCTTAAATTTTACTTAAAGATTTTTTTCTTAAACTTTTCTTTATTTGCTTATGCAAAACCCAAACTAACCAAAACTGTCTCTTTAGCATAGGGAGAATGATCTCCTATGTCTTTAAAAAGCAAAATTTACAATCTGGTTAACAGCTTTTCCATTTGTATTCCTAATTTCCCTTTATTAAAATCTCCCTTGGGACACCTGGGTGGCTCAGTGATTGAGCATCTGCCTTCAGCTCAGGTTGTGATCCTGGGGTCCGGGAATCAAGTCCCACATCAGGCTCCCTGCAGGGAGCCTGCTTCTCCCTGCCTATGTCTTTACTTCGCTCTCTGTGTCTCTCGTGAAAAAATAAATAAAAGCTTTAAAAAAATCTCTCTTATGTAAGGAAAGTAAAACACCAAGAGTTGAAGTCATAAAAAAGTCTGGAGTCCGTTTTTTTTTTTTTTAAGATTTTTTATTTGTTTATTCATAGAGAGAGAGGGGGCAGGCAGAGACACAGGCAGAGACAAGGCAGAGAGAGAAACAGGCTCCATGCAGGGGGCCCGACGCGAGACTCCATCCTGGGTCTCCAGGATCACGCACCAGGCTGCAGGCAGTGCTGAAACGCTGCGCCACCGGTGCTGCCCTGGAGTCCCTTTAATATCATCTTGCCTTTTATTTATTTATTTTTGAATTATTATTATTTTTTATTGGAGTTCAGTTTGCCAACATATAGCATAAAACCCAGTGCTCATCCTGCCAAGTGCCCCCCTCAGTGCCCATGACCCAGTCACCCCAACCCCCACCCACCTCCCCTTCCACTACTACTTGTTCATTTCCCAGAGTTAGGTGTCCCTCATGTTTTGTCACCCTCACTGATATTTTCACTCATTTTCTCTCCTTTCCCTTTATTCCCTTTCACTAAATTTTATATTCCCCAAATGAATGAGAACATATAATGTTTGTCCTTCTCCGATTGACTTATTTCACTCAGCATAATACCCTCCAGTTCCATCCACGTCAAAGCAAATGGTGGGTATTTGTGTTTCTAATGGCTGAGGAATATTCCATTGTATACATAGACCACATCTTCTTTATCCCTTCATCTTTCGATGGACACCGAGGCTCCTTCCACAGTTTGGCTATTGTGGATATTGCTGCTAGAAACATCGGGGTGCAGGTGTCCCGGCGCTTCATTGCATCTGTATCTTTGGGGTAAATCCCCAGCAGTGCAATTGCTAGGTCATAGGGTAGCTCTATTTTTAGCTCTTTGAGGAACCTCCACACAGTTTTCCAGAGTGGCTGCACCAGTTCACATTCCCACCAACAGTGCAAGAGGGGTCTCCTTTCTCCACATCCTCTCCAATATTTATTGTTTCCTGCCTTGTTAATTTTCCCCATTCTCACTGGTGTGAGGTGGGATCTCATTGTGGTTTTGATGTGTATTTCCCTGATGGCAAGTGATGTGGAGCATTTTCTCATGTGCGTGTTGGCCATGTCTATGTCTTCCTCTGTGCGATTTCTCTTCTTGTCCTTTGCCCATTTCATCATTGGATTGTTTGTTTCTTTGGTGTTGAGTTTAAGAAGTTCTTTATAGATCTTGGAAACTAGCCCTTTATCTGATACATCATTTGCAAATATCGTCTCCCATTCTGTAGGTTGTCTTTGAGTTTTCTTGACTGTATCCTTTGCTGTGCAAAAGCTTCTTATCTTGATGAAGTCCCAATAGTTCATTTTTGCTTCTCTTTCTTTTGCCTTCATGGATGTATCTTGTAAGAAGTTACTATGGCCGAGTTCAAAAAGGGTGTTGCCTGTGTTCTCCTCTAGGCTTCTGATGGAATCTTGTCTCACATTTAGATCTTTCATCCATTTTGAGTTTATCTTTGTGTATGGTGCAAGAGAGTGGTCTAGTTTCATTCTTCTGCATGTGGATGTCCAATTTTCCCAGCACCATTTATTGAAGAGACTGTCTTTCTTCCAGTGGATAGTCTTTCCTCCTTTATCGAATATTAGTTGACCATAAAGTTCAGGGTCCACTTCTGGGTTCTCTATTCTGTTCCATTGATCTATGTGTCTGTTTTTGTGCCAGTACCACACTGTCTTGATGACCACAGCTTTGTAGTACAACCTGAAATCTGGCATTGTGATGCCCCCAGATATGGTTTTCTTTTTCAATATTTCCCTGGCTATTCGGGGTCTTTTCTGAATCTACACAAATCTTAAAAGTATTTGTTCCAACTCTCTAAAGAAAGTCCATGGTATTTTGATAGGGATTGCATTAAATGTGTGAATTGCCCTGGGTAACATTGACATTTTCACAATATTAATTCTGCCAATCCATGAGCATGGATTATGTTTCCATCTCTTTGTGTCTTCCTCAATTTCTTTCAGAAGTGTTCTGTAGTTTTTAGGGTATAAACTCTTTACCTCTTTGGTTAGGTTTCTTCCTAGGTATCTTATGCTTTTGGGTGCAATTGATAATGGGGTTGACTCCCTAATTTCTCATTCTTCAGTCTCATTGTTAGTGTATAGAAATGCCACTGATTTCTGGGCATTGATTTTGTATCCTGCCACACTGCCAAACTGCTGTATGAGTTCTAGGAATCTTGGGGTGGAGTCTTTTGGGTTTTCTATGTACAGTATCATGTCATCTGCAAAAAGGGAGAGTTTGACTTCGTCCTTGGACTTCCTCTTTCTTTTACAGAGTCCCCCTTAATATTTCTTGCAGAGCTGGTTTTGTGGTCACATATTCTTTCAGTTTCTGCCTATCTTGGAAGCTCTTTATCTCTCCTTGTATTCTGAATGAGAGCCTGCCCCTGCTCAGCTCGGGGCAGGAGCGTCCTTGCTGTCCTGTGCCCTCCTGGCCTCTGCCTGTCCTTGGGTGAGCGCCGGATCCTGGGCTGTGTCCAGCGCCCTGGGTTCCGGGGCCTGCACTGCTGGAATCGTGCTCCCAGGGCCGCAGCCCCCTCCATGTGGAGCCGTCGCGGGAGCTGCTCCCAGGGCCAGCCGGGCCCGCCCTCCAGCCCTTTAGGGAGCTTGGCCCACAGCGTGTGGCCCCTCTCCCCTGGGCGCAGGTGTCTGTTAGTGCCCCTGGGAGCCCGGGGGCATTCCCGCCCTCCTGGGGTCCTGCTCCAACTCCCTGCGAGCGCCTTTCCGTCCTTCCGTCCGGGAAGGTTGGTGCAGCTCCTGCTTCTCCGGACCTGGGCCTTCCTGTCCTGGGGGCACTCGCCCCGCGGCCTTAGCCCAGCTCGTCACACCCCCTCCCCATGCCTTTTTTATTTTTGAATTTTTTTTCCATCTTCCTACCTTGATAGAAGCACAAACTCTTCTCACTGTAGCGTTCCAGCTGTTCTCTCTTTAAATCTCAGACTGAATTCATCGGTTTTCAGGATGATTTGAAATTTATCTAGGTAAGTTGGTGGGGACAGGTGACTTCGGGACCCTACTTTTCCTCCATCTCGCCCCGCCTTCATCTTGCCTTTTACTGTCACAAAAATCCCTATGGCTTTTCTGTGCAGTCCTATTGGTCCAGTAGGACTCCATTAGGACCACAAGAGCCAAATAGGAACTGAATATGATCCATCAGAGCAAATGCATTTTGAAAAGCATTTTCTGTCTCGCAGCACTGCCATTTCTCATTGATGGTTTACTTATAAGATTACATTTTCCTGGACTCTAAGAAAATCTTCTATATTTGTTATATTTGATTTAACACCACATTAACAGAATACAATGGAGACAAGTGTACAAGTGTACAACATCCTAATCTACTGATATTTCCCCCCCTTATTTTAGAAAATTCATTTCCTGGGAACTCCTGTCTCTCACTGCTGTCGCCCCACCTCCTGAGTGGGCAGCACTGATGGATGAAAGTGCCCGGCCAGGGTGGTCAGGAGACTATGGCCTCTGAGTGCATGGAGACAGCACAGTTGTGAGCTTGCCACCAACACCTGTGTCCCTCCCACTGTAGGCACTGCTACCTGAAACACCTGACCGGCTAACCTGCATGGGGGCCAAAGGCCTTCATGTCCTCCGATAAACAGGCAAAGAAAAAAAAATCACACTCCACTGAGGAAGACCAAGTTGAACAACCAGGCAGAAGGAAGAAGAAGCAAAAAAGACATTTAATTTCTTTGAAAAAAGGAGAAATGTTAAAGAGATGTGAGTAAAGGAAGTAGTTAAAAGACTTTCTCCAACAACAAAACATGATTTCTGAATTGAAAATTCAGTAGAGAAATGGGAAAAGAGAATAGTCCCTGTGAGATCTAATTTTGTCTCCTGGACAAAATGTATTCATTCAATAACTAGTTACTGAGAACCTGTCAGGTGCCAGGCACTGCTCTGTGCAAAATGGAAGAAAATGTAACACAAATACAGAACAAAACCACAAAGAAATGGAAACTACGATGGGGATTAAGGAGTGTACTCTGTTGTGATGAGCACTTGGTGTTATATGGAAGCAGAAGCACTGAATATTGTACACCTGAAACTAATATGACACTGTATGTTGACTACTTGGGATTAAAATTAAAAAAAAAGAAAACACAGGAGACATGAAAGGCAGGTATAGAAGATTTAACATGCAGAGACTAAGATCCAAAAGGATGGAGAGGGATATATGGAGAACCAAAAATCCAGAAATAAGAGAAAAACTTTCTTAAATTGAAAAGACTTCAATTTTCTGAGTAAGCCCCAGGTGGAAAAGAAAAGGGCAAAAGGGCATGTATAGTTATATACTGATTAAGTGTTAAAATGCCAGAGAGAGGGAAGATGTGTGTGTGTGTGTATGTGTGTGTGTGTGTGTGTGTTGGTGGGAAGCGTGGAGTGGGGCAGAAAGACAAAAGGAGGTGGGGTGGAGAGAAGGGAGAAGGGGAGAGGGAGCAGGGGGAGAAAGGGAGAGCGGAGGAGAGAGATGCTCTCACAAGCTCACAAGTTTCTAGGAGAAGAAAATAATCGACTTATCATTAGGTTTCTCATTTTATACTGAAAATGAGGAGACAGTGTGAAGTATTTACAGATTTCTTTTTAGGTCGTCACCTAAGCCTCTTATATCGTCAAGTAATTGGTGAGGGCAGGAGAATTTTCGGGAGGTAGAGACAAGCATCCATTCAGGTATTATATTACCCCAAACCTCTTCTGAGGAAATTAACTGAACAAATTCAGTCTAAACCATTAGAATGAACCACAAAATTCTGAAATATAGTAAAAAGTGTTCATCAGAAAACAATAGCAAGTATAATATTAAATTAACAGAAATATCAAAGGCTTTTCTCAAAAATCAAAACCATCATTGCTACTATTACTTGTTTTGGGAATTCCAGTTATGAAATAAGGAAAAAAATACAGTGATGTAAATAATGGAAAATAGCAGACAAAATTATCGCCATTTAGATAATCTGACCGAATAACTAGGTAACTAAAAAGACCCACTAACAAAAAAGATTAGTGCCAGGCAGCCTGGGTGGCTCAGCGATTTAGCACCGCCTGCAGTCCAGGGCATGATCCTGGAGACCTGGGATTGAGTTCCACATCAGGCTCCCTGCATGGAACCTGCTTCTCCCTCTGCCTGTGTCTCTGCCTCTCATTCTCTCTCTCTGTGTCTCTCATGAATAAATAAAATCTTTAAAAAAATGATTAGTGCCAATATAAGAGTTTAGTAAGTTGTCAATACAAAATATTTAAAAATGAATAATATATCTTTATCCCAGCAATATTTATTTACAACTAGAAGAATATCCCGCTCAGAATGGTACAAGCTATAATTTCCCTTGTATAAAGTACCCAGGGAGGAGAAAAGTCTGCAAGAAGAAAATTAGAAACTCTACAGAAGGTCATTCCACAAGACCTAGATGGGAGGGAAAGACATATTGTGTTCTCAGGCAGGGGCGGGGAGGGCTGAATGTCATTCAGTACATAACATATTTATATGTAATTCAAAGCAATGCTCATCATGAAAATTTTAAAAGAGAATGACAGAGCTATTAACATATATTAGAAAGATATAATATTCAAAAGATGGCACTGAGTTGCAGAAAGAAAAACAGACTAACATGAAAAGTCCAGAAACAGCTCCAAGAAAATATGTAACTATGATATAAAACTAGCTAACGCTTATCAAGTGTTTTCTATGTGCCCCAAACTATTTCTATGAATTTTCATGGTTTAATCTATTTAATTCTCTCAAAACCCTGGGTGGTAGTTCTTATTTATTTATTTATGTATTTATGTATTTATTTATTTTTTATTATTTTTAATAATAAATTTATTTTTTATTGGTGTTCAATTTGCCAACATACAGAATACCACCCAGTGCTCATCCCGTCAAGTGCCCCCCTCAGTGCCCGTCACCCATTCACCCCCACCCCCCACCCGCCTCCCCTTCCACCACCCCTAGTTCGTTTCCCAGAGTTAGGAGTCTTCCATGTTCTGTCTCCCTTTCTGATATTTCCCACTCATTTCTTCTCCCTTCCCTTATATTCCCTTTCACTATTATTTATATTCCCCAAATGAATGAGACCATATAATGTTTGTCCTTCTCCAATTGACTTATTTCACTCAGCATAATACCCTCCAGTTCCATCCACGTTGAAGCAAATGGTGGGTATTTGTCGTTTCTAATGGCTGAGTAATATTCCATTGTATACATAAACCACATCTTCTTTATCCATTCATCTTTCGACGGACACCGAGGCTCCTTCCACAGTTTGGCTATTATGGACATTGCTGCCAAAAAGTAGTTCTATTCTTTCATTCATCTTTTTTTTATTTTTATAAATTTATTTTTTATTGGTGTTCAATTTGCCAACAAATAGAATAACACCCAGTGCTCATCCCATCAAGTGCATTTCACTCATCTTATAGCTTGAGGGGGTGAGGCACACAGAGCCTAAACAACTTGCACAGAACATGGGGTGAGTGGCAGTAAATGGGAGCTGAGCTCAGAAACTGGCTTCAGAGCCCTTGCCCATAACCACAACCCTGGGCTGGCTCTGCGCGTGGTGGGTGTCCTCCCTAGGTAGTAGGGACGAATGTAGTATGTAATAAGTAATAAGTGATACTGAGGATGCTTGACCCCTACTTCACGTAATGTATAAAAATACATGGCAGGTGAATTGTGGGTGTATAACATGGCATGTTAAAGACTAAATTGCAAAAGTATAAGACAAAAATATAGGTGTACGAATGTGACACTGGGTTGGGGAGGGCCTTCTTATGCAAAGCAGGAAACCCAAAAGCAGTAAAGAAAAGTCAATATATGTAGTTAAGAAAATAAAGAACTAAAATCTTCTGTGACAAAAGCAACAGAAGACAAATGACATATTCTATACTTATAACAAAATGATATTATCCTAATATACAAAGAACTTCTTTAGATTAATAAGAAAGACAGAAAAATAAAGCATAAACATAGGCAATTCAAAGAAGAGGCAATGCACAGGGGCATAACTCCTAGTGGTCGGGGAATGCACATTAAAACAACAATGGAGTCCAACTTAGAGATTTTTAGATCGTTAAAAATACAAAAGATCAGCATGATTGGGTATGTTGTATATATACACGTGCAACTGGAAAATTGCACTGAAGATTGCTATAAAATTGTGGGGAAGGACTTTTGTTAGTATTTCTTAAAATGAAACTGCTCATTTGACCCAGCAATATGAGTTATGGAAATCAATCTGGCACCAGTCCATCAAGCTGCTTGTACAAGGCTGCTTCTTGCACCACTGTGAGTAATGCCACATACAGACAAACATACAGGTGGGAAACAAGCTGAATGTCCATCAATAGGGGAATGGCTGAATTCACACACAGCTAGAAATATGCGGCAATTCAAGAATGAGGAAATCAAAGAGATACGATTGCAGGACATTAGACTGACCTGAATGAAAATGTCTCAAGATGCAAAGCATGTCTCAGAAACAGTTGCTCTGGGTGATAACTGAAAGAACCTCTTTGGAAAACAATTGGCAATATCTAGAAAACTTAAAATGTGGTCTGCAATCCTGCAAGTCTACTTTGAGGAATATTCCCTGGAGAAACTATTCCATGATGGCACCAGGAGACCTATGAGGAAGCTCACTGTGGTGCAGTCCACATGCCCATCAGCAGGAGAGTGAGTGAGCCTGACGGTTTATTCATACAATGATGTGCTGCAAATGAATGGATAACACCTGACTGTGTCAACTGGCTCCTCTTTAAAACAGAATAATGAGTGAGCAAAGCAAAGTTGTGAAGTGATTAAATATTGTTGATTGCAAACCACTCCACTGCACACTGTTCTGTGTGCATGCGCCCTCCGGAAATATGCAGTCACGGTGAGAACGGGGCAGTGCATTACCACCTATGTGGGTTTCTCCATTGCCCTTCCTGGCTGACTGAGGGGTGAGAGCCAGCTGGACCTGCAGCTTTCTAACAGATTGGAGGCTATTCTTAGTTACTTTACTTCCAAACTCTTATCTGGAACCCCAAGAGTTTATGTGAAAGAGGAACCCTAGATTATGCAGATAGTGCAGATTTGGTACAGTGTTTCCTGAACGGAAGCAGAGGAGGGTATCTGAAAAGGACAGATGAGTGGAAGGAGGAAGAAGAAATAATGATTAGATCTAAGAGAGGGGAAAACTGCTTCAACAGAAAAGCTCTTGGCCCCATCTCCCTAGGCCCTGCCAAAGCCCTATCCCTGTGAAACAAACACATCACAGAATCCACAGCTCCCTAGTAAAGTAGCATTTTCCAAAGGGTGCCTCATAGAGTACTTGTTCTGTAGATGTTTAGAATCATGTGTCAGATTCTCTTGGAAAACACTGGGCTTAAAAAAGAATTAGCACAGCCCACCAGCACAGAACTTCTCAGAATTCTCAATGTTTATGTGTACTGGGAACCTCCAGGAGGGGGATGTAATAAACAGTTTCCTGAGCTTGTCTTATCATGGGGACCAAGTTTTTGGACCACTGCTCCAGGACACACTTTGGAAAATACCGAGTTAAGACAACATGCCTGTAAGACTAATTTAATTTGTCAGCCATTAACATCTTAGTCCGAATTACAGTGTAATGGGTAAAACTTGCTGTCTGTTCACCTAACAGAATACAAACCAGGTTAATTCTCTGAAAGCTGTTTAGCATCACCACAATCTAGCATTTCCTTCTTTCCACAGGGCCAAATGTCCATGGAGTGCTCACTGTAGGGGCTCTGACAGGTGTGGCTGAAGTGGGGAGGAAGGCTGAGGAAGGAGCATAGAAATAACAATCCTTTAAAATGGGAATGGTGGTATAGAGCTCTCAGACAATGCCTTGTGCGCTGTGCCAAATACAAAAGTCTCAAAACACATCATATGGTGTCTGAGCTGAGAGGCTCAAACACAAACGTCTTAAAACATATCACAAATTCATAAATCTTTAACATTACTCAGATTACCTTCCTTCACTTGATATAAAGACATTAAAGTTTTATTTAAACATTTTACTATGAAATCAAATATATGAATACGTGTATGTTTGTAGCTGTATATAATCTGTATATATATAACATATATAAGCACACACATGCAACAAAATGTACAAAACAGCTCTATAACCAACATCCAGATGGAGAATCAGAACATTACCAGTCCCCTGACACCACACCTGCTTCCCATCTCCATCCTTCCTTTTATGGGAATGGTTTCCATGCTATTGTCTATTGTTGCACTGCTATATAACTTTCCCTAAACAATACAACTCCAAAATCCATGGATTGGCCAGATATCTTGTGTATGGCTTCCACTGGTCAACACTGTATTTGTGAGGCTGCCCATGTTGCTCTGTATAGCAGCAGTTCACTGACTCCTCTTCTCTTGCTTTATTGGACTAAAAAAACCCTGACATACTACACATACCTTGTAAGGAGTTACACTATAGAGGAATATGTGGAAATATGTAATGGTCATCACTTCCCAAAAGCTCCTCCACAGCCCAGGTAATCATACTGATTGTTCAGCATGATTCCTTCCATTCCTCATCCTTGGAAGGAGTCACAAACTCAGATGTCTCCACAGCCAAAGAAGGACGTGAAATATGCCTTGATGATAGACAGGTGTTGGACTGAGAAGGCCTGGGGGATGAGAGCCCTGTTTACTCAGAGCTCCACAATGATCATGATACAAATTTACAGGCTGGATACAGCACACTGACCATCATTTTCCAGATGAGCACTCTAGATCATGTATTATTTCAAAACCAGCTATTTGAAATATAATTTACATATAATGAAGTTCACCCCTTAAAAATATCCAATTAAAGGATTTTTAGTATACTTACAGACTTGTGCAACCTTCATCAAAATCTAATTTTGGGATATTTTCACCCCAAAAAGAAACCCTGTGCCCATTGATAGTCCCCATACCCCATCCCCAACTTCCTGCCCTGGGAGACCAATAATCTACTAATCTGTGCTCACAGACTTACCTGTTCTAGACATTTCATATAAATAGAATCTTACAGCATGTAGTCTTTTATAAACGACTTTTCTATTTAGCATAATGTTTTTGAGGTTCATCTATGGTTTAGCATGGATCCATAATTCATACCTTTTTAATGCCAAGGAGTACTCCATTATATGGATATACCACATTTTGTTTATCCATTTATCAGTTAGTGGAATTTAGGTTGTTCCTACCTTTGGGCTATTATAAATGTTGCTATGAATATTGTATACAAATTCGTGTGTGTGTGTGTGTGTGTAGAGATCCCTATTCTCACTACTCTTGCGTAAATACCACACACAAAAGAAAAAATGGGGCAACCGCTAAATTGTTTTTCAAGTTGGCTGCACCATTTTACCTTCTACCAGCAACATCTGAAGGCTCGTTTCCCCATATCCTCTCCAGTACTTGCTACTGTCTGTGTTTTTGATTCTAGTTCCTGGTGGGTGTGAGGTAGTTTCTCATTGTGATTTTGATTTGCATTTTCCTGATGATTAATGGTATTGAGCATCTTTTCAAGTGCTTATTTCATATATTTTCTCTGGAGAAGTATTTATTCATTCTTCTTTATGGCCAAAATATATTCCATGGTACAGACATACCACATTTTATTTATACTATACATTCATCAGTTAACAGACATTTGGGTTATGCTCACCTTTGGTTATTATGGGTAATTTAAACATTCATATACAAGTTTTTGTGTGGACATATGTTTTCACTTCTTTTAGGTATATTCCTAGGTGTGGAATTGGTGGGTAATACAGAAACTCTTTATTTAATAATTTGAGTACCTTGGGATGCCTGGGTGGTACAGTCGGTTAAGTATACAACTCTTGGTTTCTGTTTGGCTCAATCTCATGATCTGAGGGTCATGAGATTGAGCCCCCTATTGGGCTCTGTGCTCAGTGTGGGATCTGCTTGAGATTCTCTTTCCCTCTCCCTCTGCCCCTTCCACTCATGCTCTCTCTAAGTCAATAAATCTTTAAATAAAGATAAATTGAGGGATGCCAGGGTGGTTCAGTGGTTGAGCGTCTGCCTTCATTTCAAGGCGTGATCCCCAGGTCTCAGAATAGAGTCCCTCATCGGGCTCCCCTCAGGGAGCCTGCTTCTCCCTCTGTCTCTGTGTGTCTCTCATAAATAAATAAACTAAAAAATATTTAAAAACAAAAAGATAATTTGAGTAACTACTAGACTGTTTTCCAAAGCAGCTGCACCATTTTACATTCCTACCAGTAGTGTTTGAGAGGTTTGATTTCTCCACACCCTCACAACTCTTGTAATTATCTAACATTTTTTATTTCAGCCATCACAGCAAGCATGACGTGGTAATGATTTGCATTTCCCTGATGAACAATGATGTCAAGCATCTTTTCATGTGCTTACTGATAATTTGCATATCTTCCTCAGAAAAATGTCTATTCAGATGCTTCTCAATTTTTAAATTGGGTTGTCTTTTATTTTTGATTTGTAAATATTGTGGATACAAGTCCCTTACCAGATACATGATTTGTACATATTTTATCAATTCTGTGGGTTGTCTTTCACTTTTTAAAAAAGGATTTTATTCATTTATTTGAGAAAGAGCTAGAGAGAGAAAGAGAGCACAAGAGAGGTAGAGGAAGAGACTCTCCAAGGAGACTTCCGCTGAGCATAGAGCTTTGATGTGGGGCTCGATTCCATGACCCATGAGATCATGACCTGAGCCAAAACCAAGAATCAGATGCTCAACTGATTAAGCTACCCAGGTACCCCATTTTTTCACTTTCTTTTTGTTATCCTTTGCAGCACAAGTTTTTTAAAACTTTTTGATGACATCAGTTTATCTTTCTCCTTTATTGCTTATGCTTCTGTTGTCATTTCTAAAAATCCTTTACCAAATCCAAGGTTATGAAATTTCACTCCTGTATTTTCAATGTTTTATAGTTTTAGCTCTCACATTTACATATTTTATCTACTTTAAGTTAATTTTTGTATGTGGTATAAGGGTCCAATTTCATTCTTTTGCCTGTGGCTAGTTGGTTGTCCTAACATTGTTTGTTGAAAAGGCTATTTTTTTCTCCATTGAATTGCCTTGCTGCCTTTGTTGAAAATTAATTGACCACAAATGTAATGGCTTATTTCTGAACTCTCAATTTAATTTAGTTGCTCTATATATTTGACCTTTTGCTTATGGCACATTGTCTTGATTACTGCAGCAGGGTAGTATTTCTGATACTGGAAATGTGAGTTCCACAACTTTTTTTTTTTCAAGATTGTTTTAACTATTCTGAGTTCCTCCCATTTCCACATGAACTTTAGGATCAGTTTGTCAATTTCTGCAAAAAAGTAACCTTTTTTGATAGGGTTTGTGTTAAATTTGTACATTGCTTTGGAGAGTATTGCCATTTTAATAATATTAAGTCTTCTGGTCCATTAACATAAGATGTCTTTCACCTTATTTAGGTCTTCTTTAATTACTTTCAACAATGTTTTGTAGTTTTCATTGTATAGGTCCTGGACTTCTTTTTTTAAGCTTATTTATAAATATTTTATTCTTTTTGATGCTATTGTACATGCAACTGTATTGATCTTGTACCATGCAACTTTGCTGGCTTAGTAGTTCCAGGATGTTTTTTAAGATTTTATTTATTTATTTATTTATTTATTTATTTATTTATTTATTTATGAGAGAGAGAGAGAGATTGAGAGAGAGGGAGAAATAGCAAGAGAGAGCATGAGTGGGGTCCACAGGGCAAAGGGTGAGGGAAAAGCAGGCTCTCCGCTGAGCGGGAGTCCAAACCCAGGACCCCAGGACTAAGACCTCAGCCTAAGGTAGATGCTTAACTGACTGAGGCACCCAAGACCCTGTTCCAATAGTTTTTTGGTGAATTCCTTCATATTTTCTACATAAAAGATTGTGTCATCTGTGAATAACAATGGTTTTATTTATTTTTCTTTAATGTGGGTGCTCTTTGTCCCCTTCCTGCCTAATAGCCATGGCTAGAACCTCCAGTACAAAGCTAATACAAGTGGCAAAGCTGACATCTTTATCTTGCTCCTGGACCTTAGGAGAAAAGCATTCAGTTTTTTCCCATTAAGTATGATGTTAACTAATTTTTTTTACATATGCCCCTTATTGGTTGAGAAATTTCCCTTTAATTCTTATTTTTCTAGTGTTATTTTTAATTATGAAAGGGTGTGGGATTTTGTCACATGCACTCTTGTGTTTCGTTGTTCTTTACAGATACGGTAAGTGATTTACTTTCTTTGTTCTTTACAGATACGGTGATTTACTCTACAGATACATTAAGTGATTTTTTTGGATGTTAAGCCAAACTTGCATACTTAGGATAAATCTCACCTGGTCATATTGTATAATGCCTTTTACTTGCTGCTGGATCCAGCTTGCTAGTATTTGATTGAAAATTTTGCATCTATACCCGTAAAAGACATTGGTATATAGTTTTCTTATAATGTCTTTGATTTTGGTATAATAGTGATCTTATCCAATGAGTTGGGACATGTTCTATCCTCTTCTATTTTCTGGAAGAACTTATGCAAGATTGGTATTAATTCTTTAAATGTTTGGCAGAATTAATCAGTGAGGCCATCTGGGGCTGGGCTTTTCTTTGTGGGAAGTTTCAAAATTACCGATTTGATCTTTTTGCTTGTGATTGTTCTATTCAGATTATTGATTCCTCAGGAAAGACCCCAAATAGCCGGAGAATATAAAAAAAAAAAAAAACCAGAGCCGGGGGCATCACAATGCCAGATTTCAGGTTGTCCTACAAAGCTGTGATCATCAAGACAGTGTGGTACTAGCACAAAAACAGACACATAGATCAAGGGAACAGAATAGAGAATCCAGAAGCAGACCCTCAACTTTATGGTCAACTAATATTTGACAAAGCAGGAAAGAGGATCCACTGGAAAAAAGACAGTCTCTTCAATAAATGGTGCTGGGAAAATAGGACATCCACATGAAGAAGAATGAAACTAGACCATTCTCTTAGACCAGACACAAAGATAAACTCAAAATGGATGAAAGATCTAAATGTGAGACAAGATTCCATCAAAATCCTAGAGGAGAACACAGGCAACACCCTTTTTGAACTTGGCCACAGCAACTTCTTGCAAGATACATCCATGAAGGCAAGAGAAACAAACGCAAAAATGAACTATTGGGACTTCATCAAGATAAGAAGCTTTTGCACAGCAAAGGATACAGTCAACAAAACTAAAAGACAACTTACAGAATAGGAGAAAATATTTGCAAATGACATATCAGATAAAGGGCTGGTATCTAAGATCTATAAAGAACTTCTTAAAATCGGAGGACAAACATTATATGGTCTCATTCATTTTGGGAATATAAAAAATAGTGAAAGTGAATAAAGGGGGAAGGAGAACAAATGAGTGGGAAATATCAGAAAGGGAGACAGAACATGAAAGACTCCTAACTCTGGGAAACGAACTAGAGGTGGTCGAAGGGGAGGTAGGCGGGGGATGGGGGTGACTGGTTGACGGGCACTGAGATGGGCACTTGACGGGATGAGCACTGGGTGTTATTCTATATGTTGGCAAATTGAACACCAATAAAAAATAAATTTATAAAAAAAAGAACTTCTTAAACTCAACAGCAAGGAAACAAACAATCCAATCATGAAATGGGCAAAAGACATGAAGAGAAATCTCACAGAGGAAGACATAGACATGGCCAACACGCACATGAGAAAATGCTCCACATCACTGGCCATCAGGGAAATACACATCAAAACCACGATGAGATACCACCTCACACCAGTGAGAATGGGGAACATTAACAAGGCAGGAAACAACAAATGTTGGAGAGGATGTGGAGAAAGGGGAACCCTCTTGCACTGTTGGTGGGAATGTGAACTGGTGCAGCCACTCTGGAAAACTGTGTGGAGGTTCCTCAAAGAGTTAAAAATAGATCTGCCCTATGACCCAGCAATTGCACTGCGGGGATTTACCCCAAAGATACAGATGCAGTGAAACGCCGGGACATCTGCACCCTGATGTTTCTAGCAGCAATGTCCACAATAGCCAAACTGTGGAAGGAGCCTCGGTGTCCATCGAAAGATGAAGGGATAAAGAAGATGTGGTCTATGTATACAATGGAATATTCCTCAGCCATTAGAAACGACAAATACCCACCATTTGCTTCAATGTGGACGGAACTGGAGGGTATTATGCTGAGTGAAGTAAGTCAATCAGAGAAGGACAAACATTATATGGTCTCATTCATTTGGGGAATATAAAAATTAGTGAAAGGGAATAAAGGGAAAGGAGCGTAAATGAGTGAAAATATCAGTGAGGGTGATAAAACATGAGGGACAGCTAACTCTGGGAAATGACAAGGGGTAGTGGAAAGGGAGGTGGGGGAGGGGTTGGGGTGACTGGATGATGGCCACTGAGGGGGGCACTTGGCGGGATGAGCACTGGGTATTATGCTATATGTTGGCAAATTGAACTCCAATAAAAAAAAAGATTATTGATTCCTGACTCAGTTTTGGTTATTTCTGCCTCTTTGGAAATTTGCCCATTTCACCCAAGTTATCTAATGTGTTATACAATGTGTTATACAACTGTGCATGCAGTTGTTTATAGCATTCCCTTTGATTCATTTTAATTTGTGCAAGGTGGGTACTATACTTCCTCTCTTATTTCTAATTTTAATAATTTGAGTTCTCTCACTCTTTTTCGTTGGTCTGTTAGCTAAATATTTGTCAATTTTGTTGCAGATTATATATCACTTTATAATTGAATTCTTATCAGAAGACATAAAAAAATGAGAGGTAATCTCTACAATCTGTTCTTTAGAGGCTAAAGAACCTTAATGTAAATCTAAGCTTTTGCTGTCCCATTCTTCCTAAATGCTGATATGGTTGACCTCAAGTTTTTTCCATAATGCTGTTTACCATCTCTGTCTGTAGTGGTGGTCAGGTGGAGGTTGGGGATTGAGGAGCACTACAGCAAACTGGCGGCTTGGTCATCTTAGCAGCAGTGGTCGGCCATAACCTCTGGGCACAGTTTATTTATGGCCATTTGGTCTGATGTCTTAACTCACCGATACTGTTTTTGCCGTGTTTCCAGCTCTTTACGTCTGTGCTGCTTGAGGATGTGAATTTGGTCATCGCAGGCCAACTTTGCTGTGAGGAAAGGACAGATCTGATAAGAGCCATGGGAAGAAGGGGTAACAATGTTCAATATTCGGGTTTCCCTCACACAAACCCTGCCCCCATCTTTACATGCCTCAGAATATTGCCCTGTTCATATTGAGGACACTGGGGCTTGGGGAGGTTGAACAGCTTTGCCTTTGAACTTTGCTGAAGGTCACACAGCTAATTAGTGGAGTTTCTTTTTTTTTTTTCTTTTTTCTTTTTTTTAATTTTTATTTATTTGTGATAGTCACACACACACAGAGAGAGAATGAGGCAGAGACACAGGCAGAGGGAGAAGCAGGCTCCATGCACCGGGAGCCCAACGTGGGACTCGATCCCGGGTCTCCAGGATCGCGCCCTGGGCCAAAGGCAGGCACCAAACCGCTGCGCCACCCGGGGATCCCTAATTAGTGGAGTTTCAACACAAGATTAGGCACTCCCACTATAAAAGACAAATCCAGTTCCCCCTCTTTCTGCCTGTTCACTCAGCAAGCTGAGGACCTTGTACTTTGGGGCCCTGAGAATCACATCCAGATACGTGAGCCAGGCTTGGTTCTCATCAGGCATTATGGAGGCAGGCCAATGATTCTCTACCTCTCTCCGGCAGGCATATAGTGTATACAGCAAGTTGCCTTATCTTGCTCACATGTGAAATGGAGATAATAATGCCTGTTTTTAGGGTCATAGTGGGGATTTAGTGAGCACTTCACATAGTGCTTGACACTTAGTAAGTAGGAACAATAATTAACACTACTGTCCTTATAATCATGATGGACTTGTGCTGCCTTTTCCTCCCTCTTAGCCCAGATTCAAAGGCATCTTGGTTCTCATTTCAGAAGTGGGGCAAGTAGCTAAGGGCAGGGTCAAGCTGCTCAGGGAATTTCAAGCAGGAGAAGCTGGTTCATGACTACCTTTTATACTGTTATTTAAGGTAGAGCCAGTGAACACAATTAGTGGGAGCCCAGATAGTAGGATTCCAGAAAAGTGGGTCTATAATAGCGCTTCTCCAGCTCTCTGGTTCTGAAAATTTCCATTCCACCACAGTCTGATATTTTTTGTAAAACACAATAAAAATTAACTACTAGAAAAATGAAATAAAAAACAAACCAAGGACATTCAGAATACAAGGCCTGCTTTTATTATAAGATGAAACAATAATAGAATAATTCTTGCAAGTTGCTATAAGCATTGGTAAATGCCTACTCTTAGGCTACAGTTGACTCATTGCAGACCAGCACCCAATAGTTCTTAGCCTGCACTCAGAGCTCCTTCTGGTAGAGGCAGCTCCAGTCCAGGGCTGGGAACTGGGGCCTGGAGAGGAAGATCAATGGGGCATCTATTTATTCTACTGTGAGGATGGAAAGCCATCCATTGGGGGCAGCCTGAACCCATGGAAGGCAGGATCAGTCACTGTAATGGTAGCTGTCACTAGCTGTAGGAGACATGGGTGTAGGCATTCAACATCTATCATCTCTATTCTATCTCAAAGAACCAGCCTATTTCTCAGGTACCTGGCTCTGAAAAATTGGGTCTCTTCACTTTCAGTGGTATGAATATGTCAGAACATGTGGAACTGCACATACCAAGTTTCAAAAGGCATCAGTTCCATTTCTCCTGGCCCTGAGGATATTGGACATTCCACCCTGGTGACCGATGGAACTTTTGGGAGCACAGCAGGTGACAAGACCTAGACTGAATGCCCCAAGGCTCAGGAGTGGGAGCTGGTTCCAGAACATGGATATGAGTGCCTTAATGAAGCTATATTTTCACACAGGTGCTCTGGATCCCTGGGGCCACAGTGATGGTCCTCTGACTATTGTGTTCACCCCAAGTGCCATGGGAAGTATTAGATCGCAGAGGTTACCATGTCATTTGTGGGCTGGGCCCCTTCATTTCCAGGTTGTCCCAAGGATTGTTTGTTATGCTATGCGGTGGATTAAAGATGGCCATACATTCTTTGACATTCTTTCCATTGAGAGGTGGGCTTTGAGTCTGGGTGGGCTTGGACCAATAGAATATGGTGGAATTCACCCTCTGTAAGTTTCTAGGCCCAGACAGGAAGAGACGGGCAGCTTCCACTTTCTATCTCTTGGAATACTCGCTCTTGGAGGCCAGCTGCTGCATAAGAAGTGCAATTATCCTGTGACTGCCAAGCTGTGGGAAGCCCAACTCCATAGAGAAGGCTTCAGGAATGAGAGATTCCATGTGGGGAGAGAGGGTAAGGAGCCCCAAGGCACTAGACATGTGAGAGAAGAACCATCTTAGGAGTGAGCCTGCTAGTCCTTCCCCCTCTGCTGATGCTCCACGGCTCACAGATGACTGCCTGGCTGAGTCTTTCCCAAATTCTGACCCATAAGATTATGAACAAAATAAAATGGCTATTTAAAGCCACTAAGATTGTTTCACAGCAATCGATGGATAGCTTCTATGTGCCCCTCCAGATCTAGCCTTCACCTTGTCCTGTCCCTGAAGGCCCTGATCTTATTCTTCATTGGAATGAACTGCATCATTGGGCTTCACATGGGGTTCAGCTGCTGGGGACCCTGACCAGAGAGAGAAGGGCATGGGAGAATGAGGAGAGGACATTTACTCCCCAGGTCCTCTCTCCATGCTTCCCCACGCTGTATATATCTCTACTGGTGGCTACAGCTACTCCTAATGGAGCTCTGTCTCCAGGACACCCCCCTTCTGGGATTATTCTGGCATTCTTTCCTTCCCCTCACCCCGCCTGAACTAGCAGTGCTAATGGCCTGCACACTGGTGTGCTCCCCAGCATACTGGCCTACACCTTTCTAAATATCCGCATTTGAATGTGCCATATGCATATGTTTTTTGCCAGAAAAGGATTCAGGGTCTGTGGGAAAAAGGACTGCACAACCAAGAATCCTGGGTTGGAGGGGTATGAGGGAGACCTGGAGCTAGTTGTTTTTCTAATTCTAGAGAAAGAGAAGTACCCTGTCCACAACTATTCACATTCTGGCCACCACAAGACAGAGTGAATTTTGTGACTTTTTTTTTTTTTCCTGTCAGGTCGGGAGACAAAAATCCTCCTAGCTCCAGTCATTCAGCTCATAAATGTTTTTGGAATTTGGTTTCTTAAATTCCATGTGAGAAACCATGGGGTGCAGCCTGAATACTGGGTAGAAAAGAAGTTTTTCCTGTTTTGTCTTGGTGTTCTTAGCTAAAAAATGGGGGTAGTAATCATTTCCATTTTACCTACCCCACTGAACCTCTGTGAAGAATGAATGATCTACTAGGATAGGAATGCACTGCCAACTAGGAAGTATTAAACATCTTACTGACAAAAGCATCTGTCCTCTTCCTCATTATTTTAGTGACTCACAGCTTTGAAGACTTCTTGTCCTGGGTTTAGAGTGTGAGCAAACTGAAGGACCATCATTTGGAGTCAGAATTTTGCCAAGGCATGGGTTTGACGCTCACACACTAAGAGGCTAGCATGCAAGGGGGACTCATTCAGAGAGACAGTGGCTTTAGCTGACCTTTGCCATCCATTCTTCTCTCTGCTCCTCCATACCAGGCCAGCTGGCTGTCTCTTATGAGGAATAAGAAAGAAAGTGCCAGGTTGGGGTCTGCACATTGGAGGGTCTTGCTGAAGAGGGCAGATTTTAAGTTCTTTTCTCTTTTAGTGAAATGTAGGACTTCATATTTAACAACTGGTGCCCATGACCACCAGGCATGACCATGGCCCCTCTAGGCTGTGCTTGGGGCACTCCTAGTCAACTTTTTCCCTTCCCAGTCCTGTGTGGGATACCCTGGAGCCTAAGCCCATGAATACAGTTCTTTGAGAAAGGAGGGCCTGCAAACCCCTTGGGTTCCTGGGAAGCTCAGGGAGTGGAAGGAGCTTGAAATACTCACCACGTCCATCTCTCAGGACAATCTCGCCCTCACCAGTGATCCAGCGGTAGCAAGGGAACTCGATGTAATCTCCACAGGGCGTCTTCAGCGTGATATACTTTAGGTACCAGTCATCATGGAGCCAATACTTACGCTTCTCGATTTTGACCAGTTGGATGTCGCCCAGTTCTTCATCTACGGTCACATCATAAGAATCAACCTGAGAGAAAAAAAAAAAAAGGGCAAATCAGATTGTCTGGAGGGGGGGTGGTTCCTGAGCCTCTGCATCACCCCTTAGTTTACATGGGGTTCAGCTGCTGGGGACCCTGACCAGAGAAAGAAGGGCATGGGAGAATGAGGAGAGGTTTGCCAAGATGTTTGCAGAATGCCTGCCCTCGGCAAGGCTCTGTGCTGTACCTAGGAGACAGGTGGACAAGTCCTGGGCTCTGCCTTTATGGAGATGGAGGTCTAATGAGTAAGAGACGGATGGTGCTGCTCAGAGAGGGACGTCCTGCTGTCTGCACATGATTCAGGCTGGAGGAGAGGAGACTCCAGGCCGGGATGCCCTCTGGTAGGCTGTGCTTGGTGAGGGTCCTCTTCAGATGCCCCTGCTCATGATGAGGGCAGGGGAGCTGCTGGCCTTTCCACCCTACAGGCTGGAGGGGCAAACTGGCCTTTGCATTCTGGGTAGCCCTTTCCATCTTGCAAAGGGCTTGCTGCTGATAGCTATAGATCCTCACAATGATGTGAGGGTGGGGGGCAGTCATGACTGTGTCACAGATGAAGATATTGAGGCTTACAAAGTCCCATTTCAGCTATTTCTTTGCAGAGATGGAATTTTAATTCAGACCATTCCAGCACAGCTGCTCCATGTCTCTCTTATTCTCTGGGGAGCAGATAACTGAGTGAAATGGGGAGGCTCAGACGCAAGTGAAATTGCATAGATATTTGTCATCCTAGGGCAGGTGCTGTTCACTGAGCCACAGCAAGGTCAAGAAAATCAGATAAGCAGTTCCCACTACATCTGTGGCACAGTGGTGGGTTGAGGCTGGTCTTGCGGCTAAAAGGTGCCACTGCAGGCCATGCACAGACTGCCCACCAGGTCCCTGGCACTGAGCTGCTCAGTGCCTCAGTGCTCCAGGCTGCCAGGCTCCTGACTCTAGGAGATGGGCAGGCATGGTGGGGTGCTAGGCAGCTCTTCCATGGCTTTGGGGTGATCTGTGTGTCTGCAGCTCTTGATGGCAGACAGAAAGAAAGGAGAGCTCGAGCACTGTACTGGGTGTTCTATACACCTGCAGGTTTGGGGAGCCCTGGCCTCAGTGCTCCCCCAAGGTACCTTTTTTTTTAAGATTTTATTTATTTATTCATGAGAGACAGAGAGAGAGAGAGACAGAGACAGAGACAGAGAGACAGAGACAGAGACAGAACACAGGCAGAGGGAGAAGCAGGCTCTATGTAGGGAGCCTGATGTGGGACACAATCTCGGGTCTCCAGGATCATGCCCTGGGCTAAAGGCGGCGCTAAACCACTGAGCCACGCAGACTGTCCCTCAAGGTACTTTCTAAGCCAGATTTCACCAACCCTTGAACTTTTTCCTTGATGGCAGAACCTAGAGGAACACTATCAGCATGACAGTGAAGTAAATGGAGGGGAGGGGTGTTCATTCTGCGTGAGACCCCATATGTCTCTATTTCCTTCTCTCACCAAGCTTCCAGAGGAGCCCCAGGGAGGACTTCCTAAGACGAATGGGAAGTTGGGTATTTTCAGCAAACCTCTTGGCTCGGAGCACAGTACAGCTCGCATGTTGTGGTTACGGAAGACGCCAGACACTTGTGGTTAGAAAGAGGAAGCCTCCTCCCTGTGCCCTGTGGTCTGAGCCTGGGTCCTCATAGAGTTTCTGAGGACCAAGGAGCCAGGCCTCTGTGCTGAGATGACGCTTCTTGGTCCCTAACAGGTGTGCAGGCACATCTGTATTGCCAGAATGCAGAATCCTGCAGGGTGAAAGAACTATTTTACCCCACAGTGTGTCCTGTGGGAGAGCAGAATCCACAGGTGAGGTCTCAGAGAGCACTGACCCCCAGGCCTGTGGGACCTCAGCTGGGGAGCCTGTCTGTACTGCAGGGTGCTGATGCCTGGGAAGGAGCCAGCAGGTCCCAGGATGCAGGGGTGGGAGAGGAGTCCCAGTGAGGGGCTGAATGACCTGAGGAGCTGGGAGGAAAAGAAGAAAGGAAGGACACAGCTCTTGTGGGATGGCTTCTGGGGTTGGGAGAGAATGGAGACCCCCTGAGCTGAGGCAACAGTAGGCCCAGTGTCCATTTGGAGAAGGAGAATAGGCACTGGACATTTGCAGGGCCTCTCCCCACTCCAGACTCCACCTGCCAGCCAGGCAGATGGGCAGAGACCTCAGCTCTCCCATGGGGCCACGAAAGAGAATCCAACCAAGGACTGGGGGTGGGCAGTATGGGGCAGAGGGCAAGGTGAGCCATGCAACAGGGCATCTCAGCCAGCCTCATTCTGAAATCATACTGCAGATCCAAAGTGACTGGTCATGGGCCTCAGCAAATTGCTTTACTCCCTGAAGCTCTGTTTCTTCATCTATCGAGGGGAAAGAATGCCTAGCTTGTTGGACCATTGAGAATTCCAAGTGATATGATATCTAAGTAGGCTTCTTTCTCCAAGGCCACAGGTAACCAGCTGCTGTGTGCATCAGAATCAACAGGTCCTTCTTCCTGGACTCCTGAGGTTACTGCTTATGAACAGCCATGAGCTAGTATGGGCCTCTGTGCTGTGATCCATCCCTGACTACACACAGCAAATTGAGTAGCCAGAAGTTGATGTGGGAGGAAGAAATTGAGCCTGTGAGCTCAAACCTCTTGGCTCAAAATCTGGAGAGAATTCCTGAGAGTGGAGAAGGGGCCATGTGCATTTTTGTTGCTGGCAGTGCAGGCAGGCAAAGGGAAGTCAGAATGTGGTAAGGACTGGGCCTGGACAGCTGCTCCAGGAAAGTGGCTTTCCTGTGTCTCCAAGGAGCTAGAGTGGGTTGACAGTGTCTGTGGTTTTGATGCCAGGGTAAGTGATGAGAGGACAGCCATTCTAAAGTAAAAAGTGCCTTGAGTGTGGACACTATCTTGGGAAAGGTGAGTTCAGGACCTTGTAATAAAAAGGGAAGGGAGTTGGGACCAAAGAAGACTCTGCAGGACTGGGTGATTCTCAGATGGAGGGCTAGGTGTCCAGCTGGCAGTGGTAACTGACCAGGAAGAAATGGAGCAGCTTCTCTGAGGACAGTGGGGTCTCCATTCAGCATACCTGTGATGCAGTCACAGGAGAATGGAACTCTTCAGGTCCCCTTCCCCCACCACCCCCATTGATGCCTGGCAGAGCGCCCTGGAGTTTCACCTAGAATGAACAGGTCAGACAGACTAACAGGGACTCAACATGCCATCTAATGGGGTCTTTGGCAGGGGGAGAGTGACAGGCCTGTCTGTCTGGCTTGTATCTGGCTGGTCCTGGCTTCAGACCTGGTACTATAGGAGGTAAACCAGGGCCAGAGGAATTCAGTCTCACCCAACTCAGAAAGTCTTAGGGACAAAGTCTAGTCTGTGGCTCTGGCACCTAAGGGAGCCACTATTGGGGAGTCATAGAGGAGAGAGTAAGGCCTCCAGGAAGATCTCAGGGCTCTGTACATCAGACAGCAAAGTCAGGTCTTAGGAACTGTGAGATGTATCTTCCTGTCTCTTCTCTGTAGGCCAGTACACTGGGCGAATGCTGTGTCTATCATCTGTTTGCCATGAAACGTCGAATTCTCATGTCCATTCTGTACACTGGATGCTATCAACAGTGGATTACCCATAACAGGCCCTCAATAAATATAGTATATGAACATGGCCAAGAAGATGATCATCTTATTTTACTGATGGAAACTAAGGTAGCTACCATGCTAGTAACTGGTGGCTCTGCATTTAGAATCCGTATCTGTGGATGGCCAAGCCCAAGTTCCTCCCACTGTTCCCCTGATAATATCATGTGTAAAGCCCTGGACTGGGAGACACCTGACCTTGCTTTTAGTCCTGGTTCAACCTCTTGATATAAAGTATGAAGGGCCAACATGGAGTGGAGTGGAAGGATATGGTAAAGCCTAACAGATGGCATTTGTGGCAGCTCTTGGGGGGTGAGGTGAATGGGGAGGGGAAGAGATGGGCAAGGCATTTAGATGTAGGGAACTGAGAGAGCAAGACCCCTGAGGTGGGGAATGCATGTGTAGAAGGAGGAGGTTAGAGCCTAGAGTTCCTTGGGTTAGAGGTAGAGGTGCAATGGTCAGATGCTGAAGAGGGATGCACAGGCAGGGAAACATGCAATTCCCCAGTCTCATCTCACAGAAGGGCCAGTTTTCTAGTTTTACTCATTGCTTTAAACTCTTTATTACATATATGGTTTTAAGGCTTTTGAATATTTCATCAATGTGTTAGCTGGTCACTTTTCATTTGATCTTTATATCAGCATTTTTAGAAAGATTTCTTTGTTTCTGTCCCAGATCCCTGCTGTTGCTGGGACAGGGAGAGGGATCTCTCTGCTGGAGCAAGGACAGAGCAGAGTCCTGAGGCCCAGCCTGGGATGCTCATATTGATGGAGGTTAAGGGGCTGGGCAGGGAGATGAGGAGGTTATGGAGCAGGGAAGAGGGAACTAGGGGACACTGGAAAACAGAGAAAGAGGGAGAAAATGGAGCAGAAAAGAAGAGAGAAATGGGGGACATTCGGTGGTGATGGGAACTAGGGGGACAGGAAGGAAGAAAAGGAGAAACAGGAGCCAGAATGTAGGGAAGAGAGGACAGAGAGGGAAGACTAGGGGATAGAGATTGAAGCTTACAGGGAAATGTTTATTTTTCATTAATATATTATTACTGAGGAGGTATTCTAGAGTATTGGCTTCATAGGGAGATTAATAAGATTAACATACCCTGAATATACTTGAGAAGTATATATAGTTGTAAGACTTGTCTACACTCACTGAATACATTTAAGGACAATATACTAAACACTTCTGTATTGTCCCTAGCTTTCCTAAAAGTGCTGTCTTGGAATGAAAATGGATCAAGTAATATTTCCCAGAGATCTTCAGATCTGTAAAAGTTGTCCCATTTGACTTGAACTGCTTTCAACTGACAGAAATTCGGAGACAAATCAATTTGCCCAGACTTGGGCCAGTCTCTGGGCTGTGTGGGTTCATGGTATGGGCTTTCCCAAGCAGGCAGTAGGGAAGCCACTGAGGGTATGACCGTTCACAGGAGAATCTCACCTTTGAAGGGCTTCAATTCCCAGTCCTGACCCGAATCAGTATGTGGAACTCTGATGAGAATAGCTAGGAATCTGTAACTCAATTTATGGAGAAGAAATCAGTTCTATCATTTGAATTGTGCCCAGAGGAATGTGCATGTTGACCTGCCAAAGACCTAGGGATGACTGGACAGGCTGCCTGGTAACAGCCTTTATTGTGACTGTGACTGTTGTTGACCATAATGATTAGAACCCTTTCCCATGTAAGAGGGGATGGGCAGTTCTTCTCAGCAAATATTTCCTCTTCTAAGGTTTCTTTTTCACCTTTACCCAACAGGAACAGACTGTCCTTAAAGAGACAGCAGCTGGAGAATGAGGAAGTAGCTCTGGGCTGTGCAAGACAAAGTGTGGAGTAGCTTTGCATCAACAGGAACTTTCTCAAAAGTGAATTTTTTTTTCAGAGTCTTTAGGAACTAACCAATTCCCCTGCAGCCTAGCGGCTCTCCTGACTTGCCCTCTCCCACCTCAATGGAAATGTGACATGCAAACCTCTCCTGAAATTTGCTTCTGGGACTTTCACTGAGATGTTTTGTCACAGTGTCATTTGAATGAATTCTCAAGGTGGGGAAATAATGAACAGAACAGTGCTTTTACCCCTCCTCTAATGATCCTGTTATTGTCACACTACAGTGTCTCCTCCTGGTAGAGGCCACATGTGGGGTGCCCTGTCCTATACAGCATGAGCACACAGATGTGTGTGTGTGTGTGTGCGCATGCGCGCGTGTGTGTGTAAAGGAAAATAGGGCCCATTGCAGTCCATTTATTAAGGGGAAATAATCTGTATCCTATCCTCCTTCCTGAGATGTTGGGGGAACCACGAATGAATGGAATTAAATGAAAGTCCTACAGAAATGGCAGAAGGTGTCATCTTCCCAAATGGATGTCTTATTGGCCCTCCTGCACCACGGTCCTCTGGGCCAGTTCCCTAATGGGCACACCAAACAACAGACCATTGTTTTTATATTTAACACCTCACTCTTCCTAAAGGGAGCTTGGACCAGGCTAACGTCCTGAACTTGGCTAAGTGCCAAGTCCTCTAATAACAAGATTTTGAAGCTCCTGGGGATGAATCAAGCCCACTTTGAGTTTGAATTTGGGAAAAGCAGTAGACTATTATTTACTTACTGCAGCCTCTACAGACTTGAAACCTAATTCATGAATTTTATCCAAGAAATATTCAGTTGAACCATATGAAATTCCCAGTTTTGCTTATCAAAAAATTGTCAACTATGAGCAATTTTGACATATGGTTCAACCTAACAAACAACTAAAGGGTGAAAAGACCACTTTGTAAAGTCTGAATCTTTTTGGTCCAGTTCAGGATCTGGGTGGGCGGGGGGGGGGGGGGGGGGCGGCGGATGGAAGTGTGTTGGGCATGCAGTGTGTTGAGACTGTCACAATAATCATACAATGAACATTTCCTATGCACTTGGCAGTGGACTGGGCAAGTCATTAAAAGCTCAGTCAGGATCATGACCTGCCATGCTCAGAGAGAAAGCCACAGGGCTGGAATTCATGCCCAGATCAGCATCAGGAGTTCACTTCTAAATGGGGCCACCTGTACGTGGCACCACAGAGTAGACGTACAGTAAATACTGGCTCTTTTTTTGCTCTCTGGATTCCCACAGCTCCAGGATATCTAGTAAGAAGGGGAGAGGAGAAGCCCTCCTTCCTCTTCTTGATCCACTGTGCCCTCATGTCTGGGGTGGAAGTGTTCCCTAGTGTATACCCTGCTGGGAGACAGACAATCTCCAGGTCTTGCAAAAGGCTGCTTGCTTGAGTTCTCTTGTTCTTCCCTCTAAATTCCTTTGGGGACCTGTCCTGAGAATGTGCGCTATACAGGTGTGAAGACATCTGCTAACTTCACTCTGGGCCAGTAGCTGGGCTTAGGCTCAACCAGATTCCTGGACCAGCCTGAAATCATCCTTTCCATTTTACATTTGAGGGAACGGAGTCCCAGTGAGGGGACAGAGTGTGCCAGCAGTCAGGCCCAGATTCAACCCAGAGCTCTGAACTCCCAGACGTGTGCTTTCTCCCCACAGCTTGAGGCTGCTTCGAGGTGCCATCTGTGCTTCACAGTAGAGCAAGGACCTGCACGCCCCCAAACCCCACATGTGGAAGGAGCCCTACAAAACGGGGCACAAGTAGCGCTGCCCACAGCACTTGCCCAACGAGGAACCTTTCAGAGCCTTCGGGTCCCAGCTGTGAAACGGTAAGCGGACCTCGCGCCTTCTCCTGCTGCCGGCAGAAGCGCGGCGCCCTGCAGGTCTCACCCTGCAAGCCTCCCGCCCCTGCACCTGGGTCCCAGACGCCCCGACGGAGTCCCGGACACTGCCCTAGCCCAGTCCCTACCACCTCAACAGGTCCCGGGCGCCCCCCGCCCCGACTTGGTCTGGGTCGCCCCGACGGGACCCTGGGGGTGCCCAGCCCGGCCCTAGCCCCGCGCCCTCACCGCGCCGCGCTCAAAGTCGTTGTAGAAGGGCTTGTCCAGCAGGTGCTTCTCGCTGCAGCCGGCGGAGCCCACGAGGCTGAGGTAGATGTAGTCGTCGGTGCCAGCGAACCACTGGCTGCCGGTGGCCACGGTGACCGTGTAGGACGGCATGGCGGAGGGCTGCGAGCTCCACGAGCCTCGGCACGGCGGGTTCGCGCGCGTCCGCGGGTCGCGGGGACCAGGGCCGCAGCCTCCGCCCCGCCCCGCCCCCAGCCCGCCCCCGCCCTGCCTGCCTGCCCCCCGCCCCCGCCCCCGCCCCCAGCTCCAGGCCCGCCCCCCGCCCGCCCCCAGCCCCAGCCCCGCCCCAGTCCGCGCCCGCCCCAGCCCCGCCCCCCGCCCGCGCCCGCCCCCAGCCCCAGCCCCGCCCTAGTCCGCGCCCGCCCCAGCCCCGCCCCCCGCCCGCCCCCAGCCCCAGCCCCGCCCCAGTCCGCGCCCGCCCCAGCCCCGCCCCCCGCCCGCGCCCGCCCCCAGCCCCGCCCCTGCCCGCCCCCCGCCCGCCCCCAGCCCCAGCCCCGCCCCAGCCCGCCCCGCTCCCCGCCCCCGCCCCGCCCCCCCCGCCCGCGCCCGCCCCCCCCAGCCCCGCCCCCCCCCGCGCCCGCCCCCAGCCCCGCCCCCGCCCGCCCCCAACCCCAGCCCCAGCCCCGCCCCCCGCCCGCCCCGAGGCTCAGGCCGCTCGCGACCCGCGGCGGGCGAGCGAGGGCTCCCGCAGTTCAGCCTCTCGCGGCGGCTTTCGCTCGGTGTCTGTTAGGCGTCTTGGGGCCGGGACCACCTAAGCTGCCATCCCCTTCCCCGTGCATCCGTTCACTCACTCACTGTTTCCTATTCATCGTTCCCGCTCTCCACCCTTCCTTTCTGCCTCTGCTTGCCTCAGCGCCAGGCTCCGAGAAGGCGTAGGGTTGGGGTCCCGGGGACCTCCAGAAAATGCGACATAGTCCCTACACTCCCCAAGTTCCCAGTGTGACTGGGGTGATCGCCCATGCCATGGTTTCTTAGACCAGCGGTGCTCTGGCAGTTTACAGGGAAAGGGGAGACTCACCTGGGGATTCCGGGAAGACTCCCTGGAGGAAGCCACGCCAGAGCCGACACGGAGAGTGGTCTCTGGAAGCCAGAGACTTCGGTCAGCTCTGGCTTCATCCAAAGGCTTGGCTGAATGTCACTCTCGGCGGGGGCAAGTGGGCACCGAAGGGAGTCAGATGCCAGCCGCTCTCAGGACAAGAGATCCTCCGAGGAGAGCAGGGAGCAGGGCAGCCAGAGGGAGGCCGGGTCAACAACACACACATCCCAACGCTTAGGTGTTGTCTGGAGAGGCCTGCGGGCTCGGGGAGGTCGGGGGGCGGGTTGGCTGAAGAAACTTGGGGGCGGGGAGACGGATATGGTGGGGAAGGCGTTAGGCTTGCTTGGTGACGGCTCCTGGGGGCGGGGGGCCACTGACTGGAAGTTCTGGGACAGAAGATGTGGTGGACTCCACAGCAAACATGTTCCAGGAATTGGGACCGGCACCTGGGGAGCGCGCTGCCTGGCGGAGTCCTCGGTCAGCTTTCTAATTTTCAGGCTGAAACCTGAAAGAGATGTTAGTAGAAGATGTTGCTCCCTAGAAGGAAGCCTCCATGGGTGGTCAGCTTTCCCACTGCCGTGACATGATTTTATAAGTCTTCTGTATTGGCCTGCACCCCCCACACTTCATTCCCACTTACTAGGCTCAGGCTCACAGCCCTTCCCCTCCCCAGCGCCAACTGAAGAACTGGTACACATTCAGTAATGAGCTGAACTAAATTAAAATATAAGTTCATTCCATGTGTGTTTGGGAGGTGGGTGTGTCAAGTCCCCTGCCTTCTTGTACACTCACTGTTGGGGAGGAGCAAAGAGGCAGGCCTGAGGCAGGCTCCCTATTTCTGGGACCCCGGGCTCCACCTGGTGGCAAATCCTGCTTCTTTCTCTGCCTGGCAGGACCAACCACTGAGCAGAGTGGGTACCCGCCAGTCCACTTTCCACAAGTGGGAGATAAGGGCAGATTTCAGTGGGACTAGCCTTATTCATGGAAAGACAGGCACTGAAGGGATTCTCTGGGAGTCAAGACATGAAAGAATGGGCACAGCTGAGATGCACACGTGAAGCTAACACAAAATTGGGACCCAACCCCTGCCAGGCCAAGAGACAGGCTTCAGGAACCCCTGCGGGTGGTGTGAAGAATGGCTATGGAGTTGCACTTGACATCTGGGAATGAAATGACTATTGTTTTTCTTTAAAAAGTACGTACAACACTTTTTTGGATAAAAGTAATAAATTATTGTAGACATTAAAGAAAAGTTTGATATAGAAACAAAATTCGTGGATAGAAAAGTAGTAAATTATTTATTATTAGACATTTTTACACCATCAGGACCACACCATAGTGTGTAATTTGTCAGATTTGCATTTTCCTTAGTATTATAACATGCATTTTCCTACATAATTTTACCTTCAAAATATTTTGACAACTGCATAATATTCAGTTATATGGGTATACCACTATTTCTTTTCATTAGTCCACTATTATTGGGCATTTAGCTTGCTTTCCCTCATTTATTGCTATAGTACATATGTGGTGCTTAAAACATTTTAAAAAGTTTTTCTAAGTCTTCTGAACCAGGAACATGGGACATCTTTCGATTCATTTAGATCTTCTCTAATTTATTTCAATAATGTTTTGTAGTTTTCAGTGCATTTTTTGTTATTAAATTTATTCCTGAATATTTTACCTTTTTTTTTGAAGGAAAGCTATTTATTTATTTTTATGCCTCCCTCTCCCCAGCTTTGTTAGGGTATAACTGACAAATAAAATTGTATATATTTAATGTGCACAATGTGAGGTTTTGAAAAATGGATACACTGTGACATGATTACTGCAATCATCCATCATCATGATTTCCTTTTTTTATTTTTCTTTCTTTTTTTTTTTGTGCGTGATGAGAACACTTAAGATCTATTAGCAAATTTCAACTATACAGTATAATGTTATGGACTACAGTCACCATGCTGTACATTAGATATCCAGAACTTATTTATCTTATAACTGGAAGTTTGTACCCCTTGACCAACATCTCTACATCCCTGATCCTGCTGACCACTGCTCTACTCTTTGGTTCTGAGTTCAACTTTTTAAGATTCTACATGTGAGATCATATAGTATTTGCTTTCTTAGCATGATGTCTTCCTGGGTCATCCATGTTGCATCCATGTTGCAAATGCAACAACATTTTATGGATACATAGTATTCCATTGTATATAGATGCACATTTTCCTCATACATTAATCCATCGATGGGCACTTAGGTCGTTTCCATATCTTAGCCATTGTGAATAATGCTGCAATAAACATGGGAATGCAGAAACCTCTTTGAGACCCTCATTTCATTTCCTTTGGATCTATACCCAAAAGTGGGATTGCTGGATCATATGGTAGTTCTATTTTTAATTTTTTGAGGAAACCCCATACTGTTTTTCATAGTTACTGCACCAATTTACATTCGCATCAACATTGCACAAAGGTTCCCTTTTCTTCACGCTGTAGCCAACACTTGTTACCTCTTGTCTTTCTGATAATAGCCATCCTGACAGTGTGAGTTTGTTATCTCATTGTAGTTTTGATTTGCATTTATCTGATTAGTAATGTTGAGTACCTTTTCATGCACCTGGTGGCCATTTGTATGTCTTTGAAAATATGTTTACTCAAGTCACTTGCCCAGTTTTGATTCGGTTTTTTGTTTCTTTGCGATTCAGTTGTAGGAGTTCCTTATATATTTTGGAGATTAAATTCTTATTAGATGTATGGTTTGCAAATATTTTCTCCCATTGAATAGTTGTTTTTTTTTTCATTTTGTTCATTGCTTCCTTTGCTATGCAGAAGAGTTTCAGTTTGATGTAGTCTCATTTATTTATTTTTGCTTTTACTTCCCTGTGCTTTTGGTGTCATATCCAAATATAATTGCCAAGGCCAATGTCAAAGAGCTTTTTCCCTATGTTTTCTTGTAGGAGTGTTACCATTTCAGCCTTTATGTTTAAGCCTTTAATCCATCTTGAGTTGATTTTATATATGGTGTAAGATAAGGGCTCAGTTTCATTCTTTTGCTTGTGAATATCCAGTTTTCCCAACATCATTTATTGAAGAGCCTATTCTTTCCCCATTGTATACCCTTGGCACACTTGTTATAGTTTAGTTGACCATATTTATGGGTTTCTTTCTAGACTCTATTCTGTTCAATTGGTCTATGCATCTGTTGCTGTCCTTTGATTATTTTTTATTGACTTGACTCACCAATACAGTGAAGTCTGTTTCCTCTGTAGTGCAGGAGGTTCTTCTGTCACTCCTCAGAATGCCACCTTGGGCACATGCATTCCCCAAGGGGGCATGACAAGGTTTTTAGCTGTCCTCTCTTTGCCTCTTTCTCTGTCTGCTTTTCTGACTCTTTTGGTACCACATCCTACTATTAGCCTTCACTAATTGCTGGCTGATTGCTGTTGTTTTTGACAATGCCCTGGGATATAAATTGCTTTATAGTCATATCCAAATAAAGTTGGACCTTTTATAGCAGTAGTTTTTGAAAACTGTCTTTGAAGTTTGTTTTAGCCTAGGAGGATTTATTTTGGCAGTTTCCTTTCTTGGTTTCTATTGCATACCTCCAGTTGGTTTATACCTTGGATTGTTGCTCTCATTAAGCGCCATTCTCTTCTTAATTGCCTGCCACCAAAATCTCCACTGTTTTTGATAGCACCCTTAGGTTGAACCTCCCCATGCTCTCTTCCAAATAAAGTCAGTCCTCTTAGGGGGACCTATGGAGCTCTTTTCTTATGGCCTGCCTCTTTCTCTGGGCAGGTCCACCATGTCACTGCTCTGGAGGCGGGTTGGAAACAGTGACATACTTGTTTCAGATGACTTTCCTTCTTTATGAGTGGGGTAATGAATGGAGCAATAGTCCCCAATAGCTTTTCTGCTTCTCATGGCATGGAAACTTCTCTTTTGGCATGGCATTCCCACATTATGGGTGACCTGGGGTGAGGGCATTCATACCAAAGTATTCTTGGCTTGCTGTGCCTCATGCTGTGTTTCAACTACTATGCTCTTTCTTGAACTCTACTTCTTATCTCCTTGAAGTCTTGGCATGTTAGCTTCCCTTGTCTGGAGTACTCTTATCTTCTTTCTCTGTCTCCTGATTTCATCCTCCAAGAAACTACACCAGTGTTGCTTCTTCCATGGAGCCTTCCTTGGCAGAGTTAGTTGCGCTTCTTCTGAGCTCCTACAACTTTTGCTCATACTTATATTTTTGCACATTGCCCCTCTGTCCCATGAGCACTTGCTTCTGTCTCTTATTTCCCCCAACATATTCTGGAGTACATGAGGGCAGGGACTGTCTCCTGCATGATGTCAGGCACAGAGAAGCTGTAAGTAGATCCTAGGTAGGTTGAGTTACTGGAGAGGTAGGAAAGTCTGGTTTTTGTGGCAGGCAAAGCAGACAGGGACCCTGAGCCTAAGCTCAAGAGAGCAGCTCTGACTTCCCTTCTAGCTGGTCTCATGATTCCCAGACTCATGGAGTGGAACTTGTGGCATGTCTACAGGAAGCCCTTTTGAGCCATGGCATTTGTAACTGCAGCAAGGCAAGGGTGCCCCTCCAGCAGGACAACATGGTCCTGGTGCCCTGGATGGCCAGGGAAATGACTGGTGACAGATCCTTTTGAGTAGTCATTTTCCTCTGGAGGGTGTTTTGTAGACCCACACATTTTTTTCCTCATTAAACATTTTAAACATTTTTTTCCTCATTAAAAATTACAGCTGACATACAGTATGATATTAATTTCAGCTATACAATATAGTGATTTGATATTTATATACATTATGAAATGCTCACGACCATAAGTACAGTTACAATTTGTCACCTGGACCACATCTTCTTTTGGTGACCTCCAAACATAACTAATCAGAATTAAGCACTGACTATCACTGAGCACTTAAAAGAAATGTTCATTCACCAGGCATTAAGAAAAGGAAAGAAAAAAAATTGCCCCAAATCTTATCTCCCCACCCTGCCTTTGGACAGATGACCTCATAGTCCTTGAGCACTTCCCCTCTGGTGGATGTCACCTGCTCCTCCCAGCCCCATTGTTTGTTTGTTTGCCATTTGTCCTTTCCCAGGAAGAATAAGAAGAATAAGACTAAGTTGTAAAGAGTGCACTTTGTAAGGATCTTGCTGAAAGAATAATGATGAAAGCCTGTTGCACCTTCAGTCTATGGCCAGAGCTCAGACATTTTTGAATGAATACCTCACCTCTCTACACTTTCTCCCACTTTGTGCATTTCAGAACAAGACCAGGCTTTTGCTGGTCCATCCCTCTCCCATCCCACAAGGCTGGTATATAAGAAGTAGGTCAGGGCACTCCATACTACCTTACCTTGTTTTATACTCTCCTAAGGCCCAGAAACGTTTACCATCTGCAGTCCAATTCAACTTTTTACTTAGGAAGACAAAGCTAATGAACATTCTTCTCTTTGGTACTTTACCACTGAGTACAGAGGTACTTTTCTTTTTTAAGATTTTATCCATTTATTCATGAGAGACACAGAGAGAGAGAGAGGCAAGACACAGGCAGAGGGAGAAGCAGGCTCTTTGCAGGGAGCCTGACGTGGGACTCGATCCCAGGTCTCCAGGATCAGGCCCACTGTGCTTTACGTGATAGCTTTGAGAGATGCAGAAGAGGTGTTAGTGGTTACTCTCATCTGACAGTTGGGAAAGAGAAGCTCAGAACGGTGAAGTGACTTACCTGGTAAGTCTGTTTCTTAACGTGGCCACAGTGGCTTTTGTTTACCTTCTCACCTGTCCAGGACTGGAGACTGGTGGGATTCACACCAGATGCCAGCTCCCTGAGGCAAAGCTTAACAGTTCCCCTTGGGAAAGGAAGAAGGAAGCCTCATGTAGGAGGAAAAGGAGGGGCATATCATTTTCCTCAACCAGCTTTAAGAACAAGTACTTTACATCTTTGGTATTGGAAGGGCCCTATAGAGCTGGGCTGGTGGCAAAGCTAAGCTGTTCCAGAGTGAGTTTGGGGGAATAGGCATGATTCAGGTGACTAATCATCCTGGCTTTCATCTCAACAGTATGCCCCAAAGTGGTGGTAGCAAAAGGGACAGAGTATGGTGCATGCATTTAGGATGTAGTGGGCCACAGGGTTTCTTCCCTAAGCCAGATTCCTCTTGGAGGTGTCAGAAGTGTCTTTGAGGCATTCTGCCCTTTGAGAAGAAGCTGACTCTATCACCAACCACTCAGTGCTCAGCACTGGGATTTGCACTTAGTAGGTACATTTTCCTCTTCCCACAGAACTTGGTAACCACAATTTTCCTTTATATCTTTGTAACTTTGTTTACTGTAGATACCTCAACATAAGTGGAATCATAGAATATTTGTCCTTTTGTGACCAGTGTATTTCACTTTGCATAGTGTAAAGTCCATCCATGTTGTAATAGGTGCCAGAATTTTCTTTCCTTTTTAAAACTGAATAATATCGCATTGTATGTATACATCAAATGTTTATCCATTAATCTATTAATAGACAGTTGGGATGCTTTCATCTTTTGGCTCCAGTGAATAATATTGCTGTGTACACGTGTGTGCAAATGTCTGTTTGAATGCCTGCTTTGATTCTTTTAAGTGTATACTCAGAAGTAGAATTGCTGAATGATATAATAATTCTATGTTAAATTTTTGAGGAACGGCTGATTCATAGTTTTAGGTATAAAATGTTAGGCCTTAGTATTTTTACTTGGTAATTTTTTTATTATTATTTTTTAAATTTATTTTTTATTGGTGTTCAATTTACTAACATACAGAATAACCCCCAGTGCCCGTCACCCATTCACTGGTATTATGCTGAGTGAAGTAAGCCAGTCGGAGAAGGACAAACATTATATGTTCTCATTCATTTGGGGAATATAAATAATAGTGAAAGGGAATATAAGGGAAGGGGGAAGAAATGTGTGGGAAATATCAGAAAGGGAGACAGAACGTAAAGACTGCTAACTCTGGGAAACGAACTAGGGGTGGTGGAAGGGGAGGAGGGCGGGGGGTGGGAGTGAATGGGTGACGGGCACTGGGGGTTATTCTGTATGTTAGTAAATTGAACACCAATAAAAAATAAATTAAAAAAATTACCAAGTAAAAATACTAAATATTTTTAATACACTAGAGTAAAGAAAGCTTTTCTTAGCAAGGCAGAAAAGCCAAAATGCACAACAGGAAACACTTACTGATTTGACTACATAAAACATTCAAAATTTATGCACCCACAGACACTCATATAGATACACACAGTAAACAAAGTTATTTGTAATGTGTGGTGGATGAAGAAGTAATTTCTTAATATATCAAGAACCCATGCAAATAACTGAGAAAAAGAATGACCATATACATTTAATATATATGAAAAGCTGTTCAACCTCTTTAATTAAAGTAACAAAATATAGAACAAGAATGTATTTCTCACTTAGCAAAGATGAAATACCAAAATAGTATGGAGATAGTTGTGAAAATATTTCCTTGGTTGGCAATTTAGGCAATATCAATCAAAATCCCTTGTCATAGTAATTTCAGTGCTAGTCAGTTATCTTATATTACTGTGTTTATTGTTTATTCTGTCCTGTAACCATAAATTCTGTAGTTGCTTAGTGTGGGGTCCCTATTTAAATGGGTTTGAGCTTACCACCAGTAATTTCTTTTTAAACCACAGCTTCTCCATTCTGAGTCCTTTACTTTAAGTAATCTCTCAAAGGACTAAGTTTGCTGTCAGTGACATACAACAAATTTTACCTATTTAAAGTGTACAATATGAAAAGTTTGGGCACATGTGAAATCACCATGATAAAGAAAATTAAGAAATATTCATCACTCTGAAGAATTTCCTCATGCTTTCTTGTAATCACTACCCATGCCTTCCCCAGGCAACCACTGATCCACTTAGTGTCCCAACAGATTGGTATATATTTTATAGAATTTTTACATAAGTAGAATCCTATAGTATGTACCCTTTTTTGTCTGGATTTTTTTCTTCACTCAGTATGGTTACTTTGAGATTCATCTATGTTACTGTATTGTATTAGTTTTTCATTTAAAAAATTGTTGATAACTGGACAATTATATAAATATGTTGCTATTAGTTTATCCATTCACCTGTTGATGAACAATTTGATTTTTTCCCACTTGGTTATTGAAATAAAGCAGTATCAACATTTACATACACATCTTTATAAGAACATACATTTTTTTTTCTCTTGGCTAAATAAATACCCAGGAGTAGAAGGGCTGGATAAGATGGGTAAGTGTCTGTTTAAGAAACCAACAAGCTAGTGGTGGGGCAAGATGGCAGAGTAGTAGGGTCCTCAGCTTACTGGGTCCCACCAACTTACTTGGATAACTTTCAAACCATTCTGAAAACTGATGAATTCGACCTCAGATTTAAAGAGAGAACAGCCGGAACACTACAGAAAGAAAGGTTTTTGCTTCTAACGAAGTAGGAAGGCGGAAAAGTAAAAAATAAAAAAGATCAGGGGGGTGGGGCACGAGGAGCCAGGCTAAGGTCCAGAGGCGAGAGCCTCCAGGACAGGAAAGCCCAGCACCAGAGCAGCAGTAACTTTAAAAAATTCTCACTGGATTCTTCCCAGCTGGAAAGGTGCTTAGCAGGGAAATTGGGCAGAACTGCAGGAGGGGCAGGGAAGCCTCCAGATTCCTGGGGTCACTAAAAGAGGAAGTGCGCCCCAGGGTAAAGTGCACCTCACACCCTGGGCCAATCTTGGTAAAGGGCTGGAGTGTGCAGCCAGCCGGGCCTCGGAGAGAAGCCGGTGGGGGCTCCGAATGGAGGGGGCTGCACCCTGCTGCCTTTGGGTGCTGTGGACCTGGGAGCGTGATTCCAGCAGCGCAGGCCCCAGATCCTAGTGCCCTAAGTGGACACAGCCCAGGATCCTATGCTCCCCCCGAGACAGGTGGAGGTGGGGAGGGCACAGGACAGCCAGGACTCTCCTGCCGCCGGGCACCCCCAGCTGTGCAGGTCAGCGCACTTGCCCCAGGAGCACGTAGGTCAGTGCGGATTGGGAGACTGTGGTAGTTACTGTGGGAGCTGACTCCAGGGCTGGAGAGCTGACTGCCGTCAGTGTGGTTGTTCCTCCTGGGGTCACCCTGTGCCTGGAGGGGCGGGGCCAACAAGGAACAGGGGCCTCACGGGATAAACAACACCCACTGAACCGTGCACCTGGCAGGGGGCAGGGCAGCTCCCCCAGGTGCATGCATCTGAGAATCAGAACAGCAGGCCCCTCCTCCAGAAGACCAACTGGAAGGACAGAGGAAGAGCAAGTTCTCGACCGAGCAAGCTGGAAAGCTCCAGGGGAAGTCGAGGGATTTACAGTATATAGAACCAGAGGATACCCCTCCTACTTTGTTTTTCTTCCTTTTTCCAGTACAATGAATTTTTATACCAGACTATAAATTTCCATTTTTTTTCTCTTTTTCCACCTTAACTACAACATTTTACCACCTCTTCATTTTTAAGTTTCTTCCTTTTTGACATTCATATTTCTACAATTATAGGTCCTACATATATTTCCCACTTCTAGATTCACTTTAACATACTCAACTTAATTTTGAGAGATATACAGGATATGATTTTTGGTTTTGTGTTCTTTTGTTTTCTCTGCCTCATTTTGTTCTACAATGGCAGAAGTTAATACCTTCTAAAACATGACCAGCATGCACTCAGAACCAAGTGGTATACCATGCTGGTTCATTCTGTGAGATTCCTCATTCCAATTCTGCCCCCCCTCTTTTATCTCATTTATGTTTAGGTCGTCAATGTTGGGGCCTTCTACAAGTATTTCTGGTTTATATAAATTTGGGACTGAGCATCTTCTAACATACAGAATTTAATATACTCAGAACCAAGAGGATCACCCTCTAGGACCCCTCAGGTAGACTACATTCTCCCTCCCCTACAACTTTGACACCACCAACATCTCCCAGTCCCCCCTTTCTTTTCTTCTCTTTTTTCTTTTCTTTTTCCTCTTTACCTTTGCTTTTTTCTCTTCTTTTTGTTTTCTCCTTCTTTGGGATTCTTGGCCTTTTCTTTTTTACTATTCTGTTTTAAAATTTGTTTTTCACTTGAGTGGTCATTTTTAAAAATTTTGTTCTGATCTTTGTTTTCACTTCTGGTCTCTGACCTCGGCATAATCATCTAGGCTGAAATTTACTTAGGGCATGGTTGATATTCTTGACTCAGCCTGCCCATACAGCCACTCTGCACTGAGCAAACTGACTAGAAGGAGGAACTCACCACAAAAGAATCAGAGACAGTACTCTTTCCCACAGAGTTACAGAATTTGGATTACAATTCGATGTCAGAAAGCCAATTCAGAAGCACAATTATAAAGCTACTGGTGGCTCTGGAAAAAAGCATAAAGGATTCAAGAGACTTCATGACTGCAGAACTTAGAGCTAATCAGGCTGAAATTAAAAATCAATTAAATGAAAGACATGAACAGAAATCTCACAGAGGAAGACATAGACATGGCCAACACGCACATGAGAAAATGGTCTGTATCACTGGCCATCAGGGAAATACAAATCAAAACCACAATGAGATACCTAGATCTATAAAGAAACTTAGAAACTTTCTAGAAAGAAATATCTATAAAGAACTTATGAAACTCAACAGCAAAGAAACAATCCAATCATGAAATGGGCAAAAGACATGAACAGAAATTTCACCAAAGAAGGCATACACATGGCCAACAAGCACATGAGAAAATGGTCCGCATCACTTGCCATCAGGGAAATACAAATCAAAACCACAATGAGATACCACCTCACACCAGTGAGAATGGTGAAAATTAACAAGACAGGAAACAACAAATGTTGGAGAAGATGTGGAGAAATGGGAACCCTCTTGCACTGTTGGTGGGAAGGTGAACTGGTGCAGCCACTCTGGAAAACTGTGTGGAGTTTCCTCAAAGAGTTAAAAATAGACCTGCCCTACGACCCAGCAACTGCGCTGCTAGAGATTTACCCCAAAGATACAGATGCAAAGAAACACCGGGACACCTGCACCCTGATGTTTATAGCAGCAATGTCCACAATAGCCAAACTGTGGAAGGAACCTCGGTGTCCATTGAAAGATGAATGGATAAAGAAGCTGTGGTCCATGTATACAATGGAATATTACTGAGCCATTAGAAATTACAAATACCCACCATTTGCTTCAATGTGAATGGAATTGGAGGGTATTATGCTGAGTGAAATAAGTCAATCGGAGAAGGACAAGCATTATATGGTCTCATTCATTTGGGGAATATAGAAAATAGTGGAAGGGAATAAAGGGGAAAGGAGAAAAAAATGAGTGGGAAATATCAGAAAGAGACAGAACATGAGAGACTCCTAACTCTGGGAAATGATCAAGGGGTGGTGGAAAGGTAGGTGGGCAGGGGGTGGTGGTGACTGGGTGACGGGCACTGATGGGGGCACTTGATGGGATGAGCACTGGGTGTTATGCTATATGTTGGCAAATTGAACTCCAATAAAACAAATTAAAAAGATCAATTAAATGAGATGCAATCCAAACTGGAGGTCCTAAAGACGAGGGTTAATGAGGTAGAAGAACCAGTGAGTGGCATAGAAGACAAGTTGATGGCAAGGAAGGAAGCTGAGGAATAAAGAGAAAAACAATTAAAAGATCATGAGGATAGGTTAAGGGAAATAAATGACAGCCTCAGAAGGAAAAATCTACCTCTAATTGGGGTTCTCCAGGGTGCCGAAAGGGACAGAGGACCAGAAAGCATATTTGAATAATCATAGCTAGAACTTCCCTAACTTGGGGAGGGAAACAGGCATTCAGATCCAGGAGATAGAGGGGTTCCCCACTGCAAATCAATAAAAATCATTCAACACCTTGACATTTAAATAGTGAAACTTGCAAATTCCAGAGAGAAAGAGAAAATCCTTCAGGCACCAAGAGACAAGAAATCCCTAACTTATATGGGGAGAAATATTAGATTAACAGCAGACCTCTCCACAGAGATCTGGCAGGCCAGAAAGAGCTGGCAGGCCAGAAAGAGCTGGCAGGATATATTCAGGGTCCTAAATGAGAAGAACATGCAGCCAAGAATACTCTATCCAGCAAGGCTCTCATTCAGAATAGAAGGAGAGATAAAGAGCTTCCAAGATAGGCAGAAACTGAAAGAACATGTGACCACCAAACCAGCTCTGCAATAAATATTAAAGGGGGCTCTCTAAAACAAAGAGGAAGTCCAAAGAAATAATCCACAAAAACAGGTACTGATAGGTATTACGATGACACTCAATTTGTATCTTTCAATAGTAACTCTGAATGTTAATGGGCTAAATGATCCCATCAAAAGACACAGGGTTTCACGGGAGAAAAAAGCAAGACCCAACTATTTGATGTCAACAAAGAGACTCATTTGAGACCTAATGACACCTACAGCCTGGAAATGAAAGGTTGGAGAACCATTTACCATGCAAATGGTCTTCAAAAGCAAGCTGGGGTAGCAATCCTCATATCATATAAATTAAAGTTCATCCCAAAGATTGTAGTAAGAGATGAAGAGGGACACTATATCATACTTAAAGAGTCTATCCAACAAGAAGGCCTAAGAATCATGCATATTTATGCCCCTAATGCAGGAGCTGCCAAGTATATCAATCAATTAATAACCAAGAAAACACATACTTATATAATAATACACTAATAGTAGGAGACTTCAACACAGTGCTTTCTGCAAATGACCGGTATTCTAAACACATCACCAAAGAAACAAGAGCATTAAATGACACACTGGACCGGATGGATTTCAAAGATAAATACAGAACAATGCATCCGAATGCAACTGAATACATATTCTTCTCAAGTGCACATGGAACTTTCTCCAGAATAGACCACATACTGGGTCACAAATCAGGTCTCAACTGATACGAAAAGATTGAGATTGTGCCTTCATATTTTCAGACCACAATGCTTTGAAACTAGAACTCTATAACAAGAAGAAATTAGGAAGAAACTAAAACATGTGGAGGTTAAAGACCATCCTGCTAAAAGATGAAAGGGTCAACCAGAAAATTAGAGTAGAATTTAAAAAGTTCATGGAAACTAATGAAAATGAAGACACAACTGGTCAAAACCTTTGGGATACAGCAAAAACAGTCCTGAGAGGGAAATACATCGTAATACAAGTATCTCTCAAAAAATTGGAAAAAACTCAAATACACAAGCTAACCTTGCACCTAAAGGAACTGGAGAAAGAACAGCAAATAAGACCTACACCCAGCAGAAGAAGAGAGTTTATAAAGATTTGAGCAGAACTCAATGAAATAGAGACCAGAAGAACTATAGAACAGGTCAACAAAACCAGGAGTTGGTTCTTGGAAAAAATTCATAAGATATATAAACCATTAGCCAGCCTTATTAAAACAAAAGAGAAAAGACTCAAATTAATAAAATCATGAATTAAAAAGGAGAGATCACAACCAATACCAAGGAAATACAATTCTAAAAACTTATTATGAGCAGCTATACGCCAATAAATTAGGCAATCTAGAAGAAATGGACTCATTTCTGGAAAACCACAAACTACCAAAATTGGAACAGGGAGAAATAGAAAACCTGAACAGGCCACTAACCAGAGAGGAATTTGAAGCAGTCATCAAAAACTGCCCAAGACACAAAAGTCTAGGGCCAGATGGTTTCCTGGGGGAATTCTATAAAACATTTAAAGAAGAAACCATACCTATTCTACTAAAGCTGTTCCAAAAGATAGAATGGGATGGAATACTTCCAAACTCATTTTATGAGGCCAGCATCACCTTAAGTCCAAAACCAAAGACTCCACCAAAAAAGAGAATTATAGACCAATATCCCTGATGAACACAGATGCAAAAATTCTCACCAAGATACTAGCCAATAGGATCCAACAGTACATTAAGAAAATTATTCACCATGACCAAGTAGGATTTATCCCCGGGATGCAAGGTTGGTTCAACACTCATAAAACAATCAATATGATAGATCATATCTACAAGAGGAAAACAAGAACCATATGATCCTCTCAATAGATGCAGAGAAAGTATTTGACAAAATACAGCATCCATTCCTGATAAAAACTCTTCAGAGCGTAGGGTTAGAGGGAACATTCCTCAGCATCTTAAAAGCCATCTACAAAAAGCCCACAGCGGGGATCCCTGGGTGACACAGTGGTATAGGGCCTGCCTTTGGCCCAGGACGCGAACCTGGAGACTCGGGATTGAATCCCATGTCGGGCTCCCGGTGCATGGAGCCTGCTTCTCCCTCTGCCTATGTCTCTGCCTCTCTCTCTCTCTCTCTCTCTCTCTCTCTCTGTGTGTGTGACTATCATAAATAAATAAAAATTAAAAAAATAAAATAATAAATAAAATAATAATAAAAATAAAAAAAAAGCCCACAGCAAATATCATTCTCAATGAGGGAAACACTGGGAGCCTTTTGCCTAAGATCAGGAACACAACAAGGATGTCCACTCTCATCACTGCTATTCAACATAATACTAGAAGTTCTTGCCTCAGCAATCAGGCAACAAACAGAAATAAAAGCATTCAAATTGGCAAAGAAGAAGTCAAACTCTCCCTCTCTGCCGATGACATGATACTGTACGTAGAAAACCCAAAAGACTCCACCCCAAGATTCCTAGAACTCATACAGCAATTTGGCAGTGTGGCAGGATACAAAATCAATGCCTAGAAATCAGTGGCATTTCTATACACTAACAATGAGACTGAAGAATGAGAAATTAGGGAATCAACCCCATTTTCAATTGCACCCAAAAGCATAAGATACCTAGGAAGAAACCTAACCAAAGAGGTAAAGAGTTTATACCCTAAAAACTACAGAACACTTCTGAAAGAAATTGAGGAAGACACAAAGAGATGGAAACATATTCCATGCTCATGGATTGGAAGAATTAATATTGTGAAAATGTCAATGCTACCCAGGGCAATTTATATTCAATGCAATCCCTATCAAAACACCACGGACGTTCTTCAGAGAGCTGGAACAAATACTTTTAAGATTATGTAGATTCAGAAAAGACCTCGAATAGCCAGGGGAATATTGAAAAAGAAAACCAGAGCTCGGGCATCACAATGCCAGATTTCAAGTTGTACTTCAAAGATGTGATCATCTGTGGTACTGGAACAAAAACAGACGCATAGATCAAGCAACAGAATAGAGAACCCGGAAATGGACCCTCAACTCTATGGTCAACTAATATTTGACAAAGCAGGAAAGACTATCCACTGGTAAAAAGACAGTCTCTTCAGTAAATGGTTCTGGGAATATTGGACAGCCACATGCAGAAGAATGAAACTAGGCCATTCTCTTAGACCAGACACAAAGATAAATAAAAATGGATGAAAGATCTAAATATGAGACAAGAATCCATCAAAATCCTAGAGGAGAACACAGGCAACACCCTTTTTGAACTTGGCCACAGCAACTTCTTGCAAGATATATCTATGAAGGCAAGGGAAACAAAAGCAAAAATGAACTATTGGGACTTCATCAAGATAAAAAGCTTCTGCTCAACAAAAGAAAGAACAGTCAATGAAACTAAAAGACAACCTACAGAATGGGAGAAGATATTTTCAAATGACGTATCAGATAAAGGGCTAGTATCCAAGATCTATAAAGAACTTCTTAAACTCAACAGCAAGGAAAGAAGCAATCCAATCATGAAATGGGCAGAAAACACGATCAGAAATTTCACCAAAGAACACACACACATGGCCAACAAGCACATGAGAAAATGCTCTGTGCATCACTTGCCAACAGGAAAATACAAACAAAACCAGAGTGAGATACCACCTCACGCCAGTGAGAATGGTGAAAGTTAACAAGACAGGAAACAACAAATGTTGGAGAGGATGTGGAGAAAGGGGAAACCCTCTTGCACTGTTGGTGGGAAGGTGAACTGGTGCAGCCACTCTGGAAAACTGTGTGGAGGGTCCTCAAAGAGTTAGAAATAGAGCTACCTCATGACCAAGGAATTGCACTACTGAGGATTTACCCCAAGGATCCAGTCGCAGGGAAAAGCTGAAACACGTGCACCCCAAAGTTTATAGCAGCAATGTTCACAATAGCCAAACTGTGGAAGGAGCCTCGGTGTCCACTGAAAGATGAATGGATGAAGAAGATGTGGTCTATTTATACAATGGAATATTACACTGGAATATACTCCATATATTCAATGGAATATTAGAAACAATGAATACCCACCATTTGCTTCGATGTGAATGGGATGGAGGGCATTATGCTGAGTGAAAAAAGTCAATCGGAGAAGGACAAAAATTATATGGTTTCATTCATTCAGGGAATATAAAAAACAGTGGAAGGGAATAAAAGGGAAAGGAGAGAAAATGAGTGGGAAAAATCAGAGAGGTGGACAAACCATGAGAGACTCCTAACTCTGGGAAATGAAGTGGGGGTAGTTGAAGGGGAGGTCGGCGGGGTGGATGGGTGACTGGGTGTTGGTCACTGTGTGGGGGCACTTGATGGGATGAGCACTGGGTGTTATACTATATGTTGACAAATCGAACTCCAATCAAAAATATATACAGAAAATAAAAAAAGAAAGAAACCAACAAGCTGTCCTCTTCAATGTTTGTCATTTACATTCCTACCAGCAGTCTGTGAGAGTTCCAGGTGCATCACCTGTCAGCATAAAGTGTGGTTGTTTAATGCTAGCTATCTATGTGCATATTAGTATCTCATTGTGGTTTTAGTCTGCATTTACATAATAACTAATGTTATGTGCGTAATCTGCACATTTTTATATGCCTATTTTTAACATATATTTTTCTTGTTGACATATCTGATCAAATCTCCTGCCCATTGTTTTGAATTGGATTGTTTGTTTTCTTATTGTTGAGATTTAAGTGTTCTTTTATATTCTACATACAAGTCCTATCAGGTATGTGATTTGCACATATTTTATCTCAGTCTGGGATTTGTCTAACAGTTTATGTTGAAGAACAGAACTTCAAAAATATTTTTAAAAGATTTTATTTATTCATGATAGACACAGAGAGAGAGAGAGAGAGAGAGAGAGAGAGAGAGAGAGGCACTGACACAGGTAGAGGGAGAAGCAGGCCCCATGTAGGGAACCTGACGTGGGACTCGATCCCGGGACTCCAGGATCACGCCCTGGGCCAAAGGTAGGCACTAAACCGCTGAGCCACCCAGGGATCCCAGAACTTCAAAATTTTGTTGAAGTACAATTTGTTAATTTTTTTCTTTCATGGATTGTGCTTTTTGGTATTGCATACCGGGAATTTTTGTCTAACTTATCAAAAAACCTATTTCCCATGTTTTCCACTAAAAATCATATAGTTTTAGGTTTTTATACATTTAGAACTATGGTTCATTTGAGTCAAGTTTTGTATATAGTGTATGGTATGAAGCAAAGTTAATTTCTTTGCATACAGATGACCCATTTTTCTAGCTTTATTTGCTTGAAAAGACTGTCCTTTCTCCATGAAACTGCCTTTGCACATTGGTCCAAAATTAATTGACTATGTGTATACAGATTTACTTATAGGCTAACTATTCCATTCTATTTACTTATGTACTTATCTTTCCACCAATAGCACATTGTCCTGACTACTGAAGCTTTATAATAAGTCTTGAAGTAAGGTGATGGTAGTTCTCCAACTTTGTTCTTTTTCAAACTTACTTTGCCAATTCTAGATCCTTTGCATATGTAGATAAGGAATCATACATATGATTGTATGTAAAATCATATACATTTTAGATCTAGTTCAGCAATATCTATAAAAAGTCTGCTGGACTTTCAATTGGGATTGCTTTAATCCAGAGGTCGATTTGGAGAGAAAACTATTGAGTCTTTGAACCCAGAAACATAGCAAATCTCCTCATTTCATTATATCCTATTTATTTCTTTTAGCAATATTCTGTAGTTTTCAATGTACATATATTACATGACTTTTGTTAGATTTATCTCTATATGTGTTGTGCCCAAGATTGTGTATCTGAGAAAACCACCAAGTTTTTTTTTGACACCGATGCAAGTACATGAGGGTTTATTAACAAGCTCAAGGTTGGGTCCAAGTATACCTGACACAGCAGAGAAGGGACTTGGACCCTGAGGTGGGTTACAGCTGGGTTTTTATGGGCTGGTCTAGGGATAAGGTGGGGTTTTTCAGTAAGGGTAGGGGTGTGAGAATCTCCAGTAAAGAGGTCTCACAAACTCTTTCTTCCTTATTCCAATAAGGCGTGCTTTGTGTTTTTTTCTGTAGCCGGGGTAAGGTAGAGTTCAGCTCCTGGTCACAGTGGCCTGGTTGGTCACAGTGGCCTGAGATGGCTACCAAAGCTACAATGGCTGTACTTGTGCCAATGTTAAACTTGAATGACCCTAATTTTCTCAGCCTCCACAATATGAATCTTTACATTTTATATATTTAATAATAAATTAGTAATATTAATTTCTAATCGTTCATAGAATTTTTATGTTTTTTGTACCTGCAACTTTCCTAAACTCACTTGTTTGTTCTAGCAGCTTGTTTTCTCTTTGTTTGTTTTAGAAACCACAGGATTTTTTGCTTCTATAATCACACTGTCTGTGAAAGCACATATATCCCTGTCTTTTTCCTGGTCTTCGGAGGAAAGCATTTGGTCTTTCACTGTTAAGTATGATGTTAGCTGTAGGGTTCATAGAAGCTCTTCTCAGGATAAGGGTGTTTCCTTCAATTCCTGGTTTTCTGAGGTTTTTTATCATGGATGTTGTATATTGAATTTTGTCCATTTTCTTTTGCGCCCACTAAGATGATTATGTGGTTTTTCTTTTTTAGTTTGTTTAGTGAATAACACTAGTTAATTTTCATGTTAAAGCAATCCTGTATTTCTGGGATAAAACCCAATAGATCTTAATATATTATCCTTTTTAAATATTGGTAGGATTTGATCAAACTTTTATTTAGAATTTTTGTATCTATGATTATGAAAGATAATGGTCTGTAAATTTTTTATTTTATTTTTTTTTGTAATTGCTTCATCTGATATTGGTCCTAAGGTAATGTTGATCTTATACAATAAGTTAGAAAATGTTTTCTCATCCTCAATGTCCCAGAGGAGTAATATTGAATTGGCATTTAAAAAAATATTTGGTAGAATTATCAGTGAAGACTTCTGGGTCTGGAGTTCTTTTGGGATAAAGTTGTAAATCTCCAAGTTCAATTTTTTAAGTATATATATTGGACTGTTTAGCTTACCTATTTCTTCTTGAGTGCGCTTTAGAAGTCTCTCTTTCAAGGAGTTTGTCCTTTTTACCTAAGCTGTTGAGTTTATTGGCATATCATTTTCGCACTATTCCTTCATTATCCTTTTCACATCTTTAGACCTTGTAATGAAACCCTTCTTTCATTCCTGATATGGGTAATTTGTATCTTCTCTTTTTTTCTCCTAATTAATTTGGGTGGAGAATTATCAATTTTATTGATTGTTTCAAAATCAGAGGTTTTTATTTATTAAATAAAAACCTATTAGGTTTTTCTGCTTTTTGCTTGCTTTTGATTTTATGGAATTTTTTCTCTGCCCTTTTAATATTTCCTTTTTTTCTGTTTACTTTTGGTTCAATTTGCTGCTTTTGCTAGTTCTAAAAAAAATGAGACTGAAATAAATGATTTGAGACTTTCCTTCTAATATGTGCAGGTAGTATTATAAATGTTCTGTTAAAGTATTGCTTGAATTTACATTTACAATTTTGATATAGTTTATTTCATATTCATTCAGTTAAAAACACTTCCTATGTTCCCTTTTTAAAAAAGTTTTTATTTAAATTCCGGTTAGTTAACATACAGTGTAGTGTTAGTTTCAGGTGTACAATTTAGTGATACAACACTTCCATGCAACACCTGATGCTCATCACCACGTGTACTCTTTAATCCCCATCACCTATTTTCCCTACCCCCCCCACCTCCCCTCTGGTAACCATCAGTTTAGTTAAGAGTATATTTCTTTTCATTTCTTCTTTATTCATGTGTTATTTAAAAAATTATTATTTCACTTCGAGATATTTGAGTATGTTCCAGACATCTTTCAACTGATTTCTAATTTAATTTCATTGTGGTCAGAAAACCTACTTGTATTTGATTTAAAAAAATTTCTTGATATTTGTTTTGAAGACTAGACTATGAACTGTCTTGATGAACATGGGACTTTAGAACAAGGTGTATTTTCCTGTTTTTGCTTGGAGTGAAAATTGTCAATTAGATCACATTGGTCACAGTGATCTTTACTTTTATTTTCTCTGCATGTTTTATCAATTGCTGAGAGAAGATTGTTGAAATCCTTGACTATCATTTGAATTTTTCTATTTATTTTGTGGTTCTATCAGTTTTTGCTTCATGTATTTTGAAGCTCTTTTATTATGAACATAAATGTTTAGAATTTTTATGTCCTTTTGATTAAATGAACACTTTACTATGAAATGACTGCTTTATCCTGGTAATATTCTTTACCGTTAAATCTACTTTGCTATTAATAATGCCAGTCCATATTTCTTTTGATCAGTTTTGGCATGATATGACTTTTTCTACCCTTTTACTTTTAACCTACTCTTATCTTTGTATTTAGAGTGTATTTATTGTAGGCTGCATATAAATAGTTCCTCCCTTTTTTCCATTGTCAATCTCTGCCTTTTAACAGTGCGTTTATACCTTATTATGGTTGAGATGACTATTGAAATGGTTGGATTTAAATATTTTTATTAGTTTCATTGAAATACAGTCCATAAGCTGTACAATTCATTCACATAAAATGTATAATTCAAAGTTTTTAGTATAGTCACAGATAATGTGCATCCATCAGCACAATTTTTTAAAAAAGATTTTATTTATTCACAAGAGACGAGAGAGAGAGAGAGAGAGAGAGAGGCAAAGACACAGGCAGAGGGAGAAGCAGGCTCCATGCAGGGAGCCCGACATGGGACTCGATCCTGGGTCTCCAGGATCAGGCCCTGGGCTGAAGGCTGTGCTAAACCGCTAAGCCACCTGGGCTGCCTAGCACAGTCAATTTTAGCACATATCATCACCTCTGTATCTTTTAGCCATTACATTCCTGTATCCCTATTACCTTCTCTGCGCTCAACACCCAACAACCCTAAACAATTACTATTTACTTTCTGTCTCTGTGGTTATCCCTATTCTAGGCTTTAATATGAATGAGATCTTATAATATGTGGTCTTTTGTGACTGGCTTCTTCCACTTAGCATAATATTTTCAAAGTTCATCCATGTTGTAATATTTATAGTACTTCATTCTTTTTGTGTGTGAATAATATTCCATTGTGGATCTACTACATTTTATTTATGTGTTCTTTCACTGGTGGACATTTGGGTTGTTTCTACCTTTTGGGTATTATGAATAATGCTGCTATAAATATTTGTGTACAAGTTTCTGTGTCGACATCTGTTTTTATTTCTTTTGATTATAAACCTAAAAGTGGAATCGCTGGGCCATATGGTATTCTGTGTTTAACTTTTTGAGGAACAGCTGAACTGTTTCCATGAAGAGTTGTACTATTTTATATTCCTACCAGCAACATGTGAAGGTACCATTTTCCCTACCTCTTTGCCAACACTTGTTATTTCAACTTTTTATTCTAGCCTTCCTTGTGGGCAAGAAGTAGTATCTTATTGCAGTTTTTGATTTACATTTCCTTAATAACCAATGATGTTGAGCATATTTTTCATGTTCTTGTTGACCATTTGTATATCTTCTTTGGAAGAGTAGCTCTTCCTTTTCTTCTTTCCCAAGTTTTTATTTAAATTCCAGCTAGTTAACATACAGTGCAATATTAGTTTCAGGTGTAGAATTTAGTAATTCATTACTTACATACAATGCCTGGTACTCATTACAACAAGTGCATTCCTTAATGCCCATCACCTATTTAACTCACCCCCCCACCTCCCTTCTGGCAATCTTCAGTTTGTTCTCTCTGTTTCTTGGTTTGCCTCTCTCTCTCTCTCTCTCTCTGATTTGCCTATCCCTATGTTCATTGATTTTGTTTCTTACATTCCACATGAGTGAAAGCATATGGTATTTGTCTTGTTCTGACTTATTTTGCTTAGCATAATACTTTCTAGCTCTATTCATGTGATTACTAGTGGCAAGATTTCATCCTTATGGCTGAGTAATTTTCTATTATATATATATATATATACACCACATCTATTTCTGTTATATATGTATATATATAATAGAAATAGAATATATATATTAGAAGAGAATGGAAATATATATATATATATATATATATATATATATATATATATATATATACACACACACACCACATCTTCTTTATCCATTGATTAGTCGATGGATGTTTAGCCTCTTTCCATATTTTGGCTATTATAGATAATGCTATTATAAACATCAGGGTGCATGTATCCTTTCAAATCATTATTTTTGTATCCTTTGGGTCAAAACCTAGTAGTACAATTGCAGGATTGTAGGGTAGTTCTATTTTTAACTTTTTGATTTTTTTTTATGATAGTCAGAGAGAGAGAGAGAGGCAGAGACACAGGCAGAGGGAGAAGCAGGCTCCATGCACCGGGAGCCTGACGTGGGATTCGATCCAGGGTCTCCCGGATCGCGCCCTGGGCGAAAGGCAGGCGCCAAACCGCTGCGCCACCCAGGGATCCCTAATTTTAACTTTTTGAAGAACTTCCATATTATTTTCCAGAGTGGCTGCACACATTTGCATTCCAACTAACAGTGTAAGAGGGTTCCCTTTTCTCTGCATCCTTGCCAACACCTGTTGTTTCCTGCATTGTTAATTTTAGGAATGGAAGAAGATATTTGAAAATGACATATCTGATAAACGGTTAGTATCCAAAATATATAAAGAACTTATAAAACTCAACACACACACACACACACACACACACACACACACAAAATAATCCAGTTGAAAAATGGGCAGCTGATATGAATAAACATTTTTCCAAAGAAGACATACAGATGGCTAGCAGGCACATAAAAAGATGCTCAACATCATAAGGTGAATAGAAATCAAAACAAGTGAGATATAACCTTACACAAGTCAGAATGGCTAAAAAAAGAAGAATGTCTCTTTAAGTCTTTTGTCTAGTTTTTAGAAATTGTGTTGTCTTTTTTGTTGTTGAATTGTAAGAGTTCTAATATATTTTGGATATTAAACTCTTATCATCAGACGTATGAACTGCAAATGTTTTCTCCCATTCTGTGAGTTGTCTTTTTACATTTTATTTTATTTATTTTATTTTATTTTATTGTAAATTTTTTTATTGGAGTTCGATTTGCCAACATATAGTATAATACCCAGTGCTCATCCTGTCAAGTGCCCTCCTCAGTGCCCATCACCCAGTCACCCCATCCTCCCGCCCACCTCCCCTTCCACTACCCCTTGTTCATTTCCCAGAGTTAGGAGTCTTTTTAAAAACTCTATTTCAGGAATGCCTGGGTTGCTCAGTGGTTGAGTGTCTGCCTTCGGCTCAGGGCATGATCCCAGGATCTGGGATCCAGTCCTGCATCAGGCTCCTGGCATGGAGCCTGCTTCTCCCTCTGCCTATGTCTCTGCCTCTCTCTCTCTCTCTCTGTACCTCATGAATAAATAAATGAAACTTTAAAAAATTGTTCTATTTTATTTAAATTCAATTAATTAGCATATAGTATATCATTTGTTTCAGAGTAAAGTTCAGTGATTCATCATTTGTACATAGCACCCAGTACACTTTACATCACATACCCTCCTTGATGCCTATCACCCAGTTACCCCATCCTCCCACCCCTTTCTCCTCCAGCAATCCTGTTTGTTTCCTTGTGACTAAGAGTTTCTTATGGTTTGTCTTCCTCTCTGATTTCATTTTCTTTTATTTTACCCTCCCTTCCTCTATGATCCTCTGTTTTATTTCTTTAACTTCCACATATGAATGTGAACATATGATAATTGTCTTTCTTTGGTTGACTTATTTTGCTTATCTTGATACCCTCTAGTTCTATCCACATCATTGCAAATGGCAAGATTTTATTTTTAATGGCTGAGTAATATTTAATTGTATATATACACCACATCTTTTTTACCCGTTCATCTGTTGATAGACATCTGGGCTTTTTCCATAGTTTGGCTATTGTGGACATTGCCACTATAAACATTTGGATGCAGATGCCCCTTCCAATCATTATATTTGTCTCTTTGGGTTAAATACCTAGTGGTACAATTGTTGGGTCATAGGGTAGCTCTATTTTTAGCTTTTTGAGAGACCTTCATATTGTTTTCCAGACTGGCTGTACAAATGGCCAACAGACACATGAAAAAACCCTCAACATAACTTGGCATGAGGGAAATACAAATCTTTTCACATTCTTGATAATGTTCTTAATAAATATTTTAAATACTTTAAAAAAAGATTTTGTTTATTTATTCATGAGAGAGAGAGAGATACAGGCAAAGGGAGAAGCAGGCTCCATGCAGGGAACCTGATGTGGGACTTGATCCCGGGTCTCCAGGATCACACCCTGGGCTGAAGGCAGCACTAAACCGCTGGGCCACAAGGGCTGCCCTGTTTTTAATATTTTTAAAGTCTAATTTATCTATTTTTTCTTTTGTTTCTCATGTTTTGAGTGTCAAATCTAAGAATGTATTGTCAAGTTCAACATGATAAAGATTCTCAGTATCCATTCCTCTTGTAAGAGTTTTATAGTTTTAGCTCTTATGTTTAGGTTCTTAACTTTTCCTGAGTATATTTTTGCATATGGAATGAAGTAGGGATCCAACTTCATTCTTTGCAAGTAATTATCTAGTTGTTCTAGCACTGTTTGTTGAAGAGATCCTCTTTTATTTCCCTTCTTTAATGATCTTGTCACTCTTCTAAAAAACTAGTTAGCTACAAATGGGTGGGTTTATTTCTGGACTGCCAATTATATTCTGTTGGTTTATAGTTCCACAGTGTCTTGATTACCACTTCATATTAATAAGTTTGAAATTGGGAAATGCAAGCCTTCTAATGTTGTTTTTCTTTCTCCATATTGTTCTTACTATTTAGAGCCTCTTACAATTACATGTGAATTTGAACATTGATTTTTCTATTTATGCAAAAAAGGCCATTGGAATTTCAATAGGGATTGCATTGTTCCTATGGATAGCTTTGTGGGAGTTTGTGATCTTAACAATATTAAATTTTCCAATCCATGAATACGGTATATTTTTGTATTTAATTTAGTCTTCTTTTAGTATGTTTTATAGTTTTCAGTCTATGAACTTCAGTCACTTCTCGGCTAATTTATTTCTAGGACTTTTTTGGAAATTACTGTAAGTGGAATCGTTTTCTTAATTTCGTTTTCAGATTGTTTGTTGCTGATATATAGAAACAGAACTGATTTTTGTGTACTGATATTGTGCTCTGCAACTCTGCTGATTTTTTTTTTGAATTGCAATTTTTTGTGGATTCCTTCGGATTTTCTGTATTAAGAATCATATCATTCTTCTGTATGTAGATGTCCAATTTTCCCAGCACCATTTATTGAAGAGACTGTCTTTCTTCCAATGGATAGTCTTTCCTCCTTTATCGAATATTAGTTGACCATAAAGTTCAGGGTCCACTTCTGGGTTCTCTATTCTGTTCCATTGATCTATGTGTCTGTTTTTGTGCCAGTACCACACTGTCTTGATGACCACAGCTTTGTAGTGCAACCTGAAATCTGGCATTGTGATGCCCCCAGATATGGTTTTCTTTTTTAAAATTCCCCTGGCTATTCGGGGTCTTTTCTGATTCCACACAAATCTTAAAATAATTTGTTCTAACTCTCTGAAGAAAGTCCATGGTATTTTGATAGACAATGCATTAAATGTGTAAATTGCCCTGGCTAACATTGACATTTTCACAATATTAATTCTTCCAATCCATGAGCATGGAATACTTTTCCATCTCTTTGTGTATTCCTCAATTTCTTTCAGAAGTGTTCTATAGTTTTTAGGGTATAGATCCTTTACATCTTTGGTTAGGTTTATTCCTAGGTATCTTATGCTTTTGGGTGCAATTGTAAATGGGATTGACTCCTTAATTTCTCTTTCTTCAGTCTCATTGTTAGTGTATGGAAATGGCACTGATTTCTGGGCATTGATTTTGTATCCTGCCACGCTACCAAATTGCTGTATGAGTTCTAGTAATCTTGGGGTGTTGTGTTTTCGGTTAAAGATGAAAGGGTCAACCAGGAAATTAAGGAAGAATTAAAAAGATTCATGGAAACTAATGAGAATGAAGATACAACCGTTCCAAATCTTTGGGATGCAGCAAAAGCAGTCCTGAGGGGGAAATACATCGCAATACAAGCATCCATCCAAAAACTGGAAAGAACTCAAAAACACAAGCTAACCTCACACCTAAAGGAGCTAGAGACAAAACAGCAAATAGATCCTACACCCAGCAGAAGAAGAGAATTAATAAAGATTCAAGCAGAACTCAACGAAATCGAGACCAGAAGAACTGTGGAACAGATCAACAGAACCAGGAGTTGGTTCTTTGAAGGAATTAATAAGATAGATAAATCATTAGCCAGCCTTATTAAAAAGAAGAGAGAGAAGACTCAAATTAATAAAATCATGAATGAGAAAGGAGAGAGCACTACCAACACCAAGGAAATACAAATGATTTAAAAAACATTATGAACAGCTATACGCCAGTAAATTAGGCAATCTAGAAGAAATGGACGCATTTCTGGAAAACCACAAACTACCAAAACTGGAACTGGAAGAAATAGAAAACCTGAACAGGCCAATAACCAGGGAGGAAATTGAAGCAGTCATCAAAAACCTCCCAAGACACAAAATCCAGGGCCAGATGGCTTCCCTGGGGAATTCTATCAAACGTTTAAAGAAGAAACCATACCTATTCTACTAAAGCTGTTTGGAAAGATAGAAAGTGATGGAGTACTTCCAAATTCTTTCTATGAGGCCAGCATCACCTTAATTCCAAAACCAGACAAAGACCCCACCAAAAAGGAGAATTATAAGTATTTGATATATAGTACAATATTGGTTTCTGGAGTAGATAGATGAATCAACCATTCTTATGTGCCACAAACACTCTTGCTCCATACTTTTGCCAGAATCTAAGACAAGAATAGTCTCTCCTTTCTCCATTCTCACTCAAAAGTAGCCCTTCTAGTTCCTACTTATCCTTTAGATCTCAGCTTAAATGGCACTTGTTATAGGAGGCCTATAGATGAAGCTCCCTTGCTGTGTTTATGCTTCACCCCTGATGACATTTTGTTTTCATTATTTATTAAACTACCTTCCTGGCTACATGGTAAGACAATATTTACCCATCTTGCTCATTGCTGTAACCTCAGGAGGTATTGCAGAAATTGATAAGGACAGTATAATTTGTGATAAGAGGGTAGGAAGGAATGGAAGTCTATAAGAAGATAGTTAAAACTGACATAATTATATGGTTGATCCTAGCCAAATAGTCATACCAGCAGAAAAAATATATATTTGAAGAGTAAATTATGTATGTTTTATAACATATACTGATCCAATTAATAGCCTAAAAGCTGATCTTATTTTCATTTTGTTTATACACATTGCATTATAATCTCTAAATCCTTTCAAATCTATAACTAGCCTCCAGCAATATGATAACAGTGGCCCTCAGTCTTTAACCAAAGAACTAAGGTCATTGACACGTAATCATGTAACTGGATCCCAAGATCTAAGAAAGACCTCCAGAAAGGATGAGGAGGAGACATGAATGCACAAAGGACTTCTAAAAATGCACATAGCAAGACACCAAGATAATTACCTCTGATTGAAGAGGAGATAAAGGCCTTTTCCCTACCCCCTGTGGTAAGTGTACCAAAAAAGCAAGGACATGCATCCGCAGATGAGATAATAAAGATAAAAGCACTGCTCTGAGACCACGAATCGGGTCAGGAGAAAAAGTTCTCTAGAGCATTCAGAGAGATTCCTTTCCAGCCCAGTTGTGTAATGAGGAACATGTTGACCTCTTTTTAAAAAGGATCCTGAGATATGGAAGAAGAAGCCTGAAAGAACTCTTAACTTTTATAATAAATATCACCTCAGGTAATCAGAAATGTCAACAAAATCAGAATTACAGTCTCCTTGCTCCTGGACCAGAATGTGTTCTGGCCCTTGACCTGCTGTCAAGTGTCTGAGACAGAAATTGATGTACTTGAGTAGGGTTTAGATTTATCAGAGCCTGAAGCACTCCTGCTGGAGACCATAACAACAGCAGCAGCAACATTAACACCCACTGAAGGGAGGCCTACATCAACCAATGTCTAAGTGGGAAACAGAAACCATATTACACAACTTCACAGAGAAGATTTAATATAGGAACTGATTAAACAAGTTTTGGAGGACCATAAGGGCATAAAGCAAACACTGAGGTGATACAGAAACAGCATATGCAGAAGGAAGCTTCACCTCCTAGGACTGGAGGAACCAAGACAGAGCTTAATGCTGCTGTAACTGAGAACCCCAGAGAAGGAGGTCCACTGAGCTGGATGAGAGACCTCTGATGGGGGTGTGCTTTCTGGGTAGCTTGGTCTTCCTGTAGTGTGGAGAGACTCCACAGAGCTAGGACTCAGGACTTTGAGGAATAGGCACTGCTCAGTGAGTGCTGCTTCCTTGGAACCTTGGAGGAAAGAGCTCCTACTGAGCTGGGACTCAAGCCTCTGAGTAGGCAACATTTGTTGACACATGCCAGTGTCTCTATGGAGCTAATGAGGTTGCTCCTGCAAGTGTGAGAACTGCAGCCAGCTGCTGTCATTGGACCGAATCACTGCTGCAAAGTTAATGACACAGCATTAGGGCAATGCTGACAGAAGCAGGAAGCAAGTGAAACAGAACAAGTCTCTTCTGCCTCTAGTATTTCAATCTTTCTCTAGGGCCCCGTCTGAGCAGAGACTAACAGAAATCCATCTGCAAAGGTTAATTTATGATTTGCAGAACTCCAGGCCCAGAATTCCAGAGCTGGGGTTGGAGCTGAGAGACAATAGATTAATAATGAGCTAGTTTCTGTCCAAACAACTCAAAACCTCCCCATCTAGACTAGCTCAAGCAGCTATCCAAGCACAGAGGGAAGCAGGAGAATGTGGTGTATTTCCTGGCATGTAGACCCACACAGAAGTTATGCTAGGTAGATTAATTGGCATCACAAGGAATTGGGTGGAGGTTGGATTATAATTTGGACTTGAGTTTTTCCACTTCAATACAGGAAACATAGATGACAGTTTTGTTTTAGTAAGCACACATTTATGGTGCTACCTAATCACCATAATTAGTTTATAATTCAGAAAAATGAAGTATTCTAATGGGTCTCATTCTTCTCATAAGTCTATTATAGCATGAGTACAAGTGTTGAAGGTGGAAAAGGCAGCATGTGGGAGTACACAACAGCAGATCAACTCAGTATCATACCTCCAATAGATTCAGACTCAGATGTAAGAAATCTCAGCCCACAAAAGGCCTGAGGCTTGCTTACTGCCCTCCCAAAGGACAAAGCAAGAACTAATCATGAATTGGTCCTCAAATCTGGCATTGGGTCAATGTAAGGAAACACTGTCCTCAAAACTCAAAAGCCCAGACCCTTTCTTCATCTCATGTTTTCCTAGAGAATGCCAGGTACACTCTCTCGCTGAGCTGCCAACATAGTATGACCCAGCTATGGTGCCTAGCTAATGGGTAGAGCTCTCATCTAAGGAGGCTAACTGGGCTCATTCTAATTGGTGGTGAAGAACTAAGGACTAGTCCTGCCTCTGGACTCTGTTGAGACAGATGAGACAGGCCAAATTTTGATGGCTTTTGATGAAAAGTAACCCCTCCAATCTCCTTTCTTCAAGAAAGGAGGCTCTTCAATTAAATTTAAGAGATAAGATAAGAATCTGCTTCATGCAGTGGAAAATTAAATGTGATGGGCTTCTGCAATCTTATGAATCCCTTTCTTTGTAATAAATGGCTTCCCCTGCCAGATGGACCTCTAAGAACTCCACGTCTGGGGAAATGGCTCAAGTCTCTCATCTCTGTTAAGTAAGTGACAGATATCACTGTACCAGTTTAGTAGCTCTGAAAACAAGGTATTAGTATCTAAATTTGTGTTCTGCTGAGGCCAGTTGCTACCTTTCAAAACGCTTTCAAAAAGATTGCTCTTCCAGACCCACTGGTCAGGTTGGATAGGAGCTGCAGCAGCTTGTTAACAAAGCCCTTTGTCTCTATCATGGACAGTGCCAGAAGGTGGAGTCCATGACAGGCTCTAATATACTTTGGTGGGTAAGTGCATAAGCTCTGGATTCATGGAGCTTTAGTTGAAATCATACCTCTATATCCCACTCATTGTGTAACTTGGATATATCACCTAGCATTTTATAGAGTTACTGGAAAACCAGAGATGAATTGTGGCAGTACTTAGTCCTAGACCTGACATACAAAAGCTTTCATGTTAGCTGGAGGCAGTAGTCAGTGGCGAAAGTGGCATAGCAGTGCACAAATTCCAAAAGTGAGAGATGCTGGTTGGCTGTAGCTCAGTGATTCTCATCCAGAGATGATTTTGCTCTTTCCTCAGTCCCAAGGATATATTTTTTTAAATTTTTATTTATTTATGATAGAGAGAGAGAGAGAGAGAGAGAGAGAGAGAGAAGCAGAAACACAGGCAGAGGGAGAAACAGGCTCCATGCGCCGGGAGCCCGACGTGGGATTCGATCCCGGGTCTCCAGGATCGCGCCCTGGGCCAAAGGCAGGCGCTAAACCGCTGTGCCACCCAGGGATCCCCAGTCCCAAGGATATTTGGCAATGTCTAGAGACATTCTTGTCTGGAGTGATTCTACTGGCACCTAGTTGTTAGAGGCCTAGTTGTTAGAGACTGCTAAATTTACTATGATGCACAGGAAAGCTCCTGCAATAATCTAGCCCAAACGTTAACAATGTCAACGTTGATAAACTCTGGTGTAGTCACACCCAAGGATCAATTCCTAAACTGAAGAAAAAAGAAAGTCAATATAAAATACAAGAATACAACCACCTCATTGGAGCCAAAGGACAGGAATGTGGCTAAGACTTCAGTTCATAAAGCAACCTGCACGGAGGGCAAGCTGGATGCACTACAGGCCCATATCTTATCTCCATCATCCAGACCCCTTATTATCTGCCTGTTGGTGCCGGTGTGGGTCATCTAGTGGAACACTTACAGAAGATCTGCTTGAGTCAGGGAGGCCAAAAGGGTAAGAGCTTGTGGTTGGGGAAACATTTGAAGAAAGTATGAACCTTCCTTGACTGATAGACATAAACAAAGACAAAAAGCAGAGAAATGGGTAAATTGGGAGTTCTAGCAGTTCCTCTCTGTGGTTCTTCAAAGAATTGATAATGTGAAGTTATAGTCAGCCAGTCATAGAAAATGCTGCCTACTGGATGCCTGTGGAATCATGAGTTTGCACTAAGTCACAAGGACTAATTTTAACAGATAACATATAGGGAAGCAAGAGCATGTCATCTCTGTCTCAACTAAGAAAGGCAAATTGATGCTGGTTCCTGCAAACAGAGCCACAAAAAAAGTCTCAAGTATCAAGTCTGCAAAAGGAAATGAATGCATCTGTTATAGAGAAGACAAACTCCAAGCAAGATGGCACTCTGTCAGGGAGGGATGCTCCACTTGGACCTAGAGATCACAGAAAGAAAGATGGGCTACTCACATAGATCTCACAGGAACAGAACCTGACAAGGGCTCCACTGAATAGGGAAGTGATCTGAAAACTAAAATGGACCTGTTTGCATTTGAAGAGGAGGAAAAAAGTTTGGGGACTGAAAAATGACAGGCTCTTGGAAACAGAGAGAATCCACTAAGGTAAGGTAAATGATCCATCTATTAGGAACTCCATTTGGCCTTTCCTGAGCAGGGCTAATCTCACTCATGAGCCTGAGATAAGCAGGTTCTACTCTATATCAGAAATCACCAGAATGGCTTCTCATTTACCCATCCCAGTGCGGCTCCTCACTAGGTCATTTTTAAAGAGTTGAATCCACCTCTCCCCAGCAGCCCCTTTCTGTGTGGTCCCATCATCTTAACCTCCATCTATCCTTTCAGCTAGCCACCACAAACACTACCCTGAGCCAGGCCAGGGTGAGGAGCTGTGACATCTAGATTTTCTTGTCTGCTCCTGTCCTCAATGATCACTCACCAACAGTAATATCTTAAATTTATACAGCACTTGGTATCATTGTCTTCAGTTCTCTTGTTCAATCTTGACAGTACCTCTAAGCTGATTTATTTTCCTCATTACATTCAGAAGGAAACTACAGCTGAAGTAGGTTGAGTGCTCTGGAAGAGTCTGAATTTGAACCCAGATCTTCTCCCTGACCAGTGCAGGGCTTTTTTCACACTACATATGTATTCTCTGTACATCTACACCACACCCTGAAATGCAACGCTCCTTATGCCTTTTCTTTTTATATTCACCATCATGGGTACTGGTATATCCTTAACTGAATTACTAATTTTCTAAGAATATAGATCAAATGAGTTTTGTTTTGTCAAATGAGTAATACACTATTAGTCACTCAATACTCAGTTAAGTATTTTTTTCAAATCCATTACAAAACATAGAAAATATAAAAATTACAAGAAACCAAAGTGAATAACAATAATTGCTTTTCAGGTCACATTGAAAATCTATTAATAATCACACTTAATTATTAGTGGTAGTTTTCAAAGCCTTATTCACTGGAGAATCTCTGAAACCACTATGGATTTCCACATGCAATCTCTAGCAAAAGCTTCAGAAGATAGAAGTTAATTTCTGGAGAAGGAGAAAAGCTTCCTGAGGGCTGCCTTGACCTCCTTGTTTCTCAAAGTATAGATGAGGGGGTTGAGTGTAGGGCTCAATATGGTGTACAGTACACCAGCCAACTTGCTCTTCCCTGGACTATAGCTGGAGACAGGGCTTATGTAGGCATAGAAGACAGCAGTATAATACATACACACCACAATGAGGTGAGAAGAGCAAGTGGAAAAGGCTTTTTTCTTCCCCTCTGCAGTCCGCATTTTTAGGATGCTAGAGATAATAAAGCCGTATGACACAATGGTCATCAGGAAGTTCAATATGCCATAAAAGGCATCAGCTAGGACAATCATGATGCTGTTCACATAGGTGGAGCTACAGGAGAGAAGCAACAGAGGAGGGACCTCACAGAAAAAATGGGTAATGACGTTAGGGCCACAGAAATTTAACCGCAGCATCAGCCCAGTGTGGATGGCTGTGTTGAAGGCACAAAGCACCCATACACCTGTGGCCAGCTTACTGCAGAATGCCATGCTCATTGTCGTGCTGTAGTGCAGAGGGTGGCAGATGGCTGCATACCGGTCATAGGCCATGACCGTGAGGAGGAGCAGCTCGGAGGATGCAGCCCATGTGAGAAAATAGAGCTGGGCCATGCAGGCCCCATAAGAGATAGAGCTCTCCTCTGATACCAGACCCTCCAGTGCTTTGGGCATGATGGAAGAGGTGCAGATAATATCCATAGTAGCCAAGTTGAAGAGAAAAAAGTACATGGGGGTATGGAGCCCAGGGTTGAAGGTGATGGCCAAAATGATGAGGATATTACCTGTGAGGGCCACAGAGTAGAGGGAGAGGAAACAGCTGAATAAGAGCATATGGTATTCTGGGTGCTCTGAAAAGCCCTGCAGGATAAACTCTGTTACTAGCGTCTTGTTACTCATGGTCCTTGGGCTGAGAGGGGTTTCCAGGGCTATCAAGTGAATCTCTACCCACAGATTCATGTGATTTCAGGGCTAAAAAGAGAGATAAGATGTATCCTAAGGTAGGCTGCTACCATTTTTCATTCATATTTTACATCATAGCATGAGCAATATTATACAGATATACTGGGACTTATTAATCAAGAGAAACATATCAATATGACATTAGGCAAAGGGCAAGAACATTTAGCTCATAAAAAGTACAAATGGCCAATTAAATTATAAAGCATCATTCAACCTCAAAGAAACAAAAGTTAAATCAACAATCCATTCTTTATGAGCCATGATTTAGCAAAGTTTGAAAACCCTGGTTTTGACTAACATTAGCATGGGTGCCAAGATGCAGGTATTTTAAAATTTATATTCCATTTGAGCCAGAACTTGCACTTCTAGGAATTTATCCTAAGGAAATAATTAAGAACATCTTCAAGGTGTCATCACGGCACTATTTATAATACTGAAAATGTAAAAGCAACCTATACTTTTTAAAGTCAGTATATTATGATGTATTGATATAGTATAATGTTCTACCTATTAAATGATGCATTAGAAATGTTTTACTTGTGCTTATAAAAATAGAATGAAGAAAATTCAAAAATAGTGTGTACAATAGGATCTTATTTTGAGTTTAAGAAAAAAAATCCTGTTTGCATATATACCTGTAGAAAAAACAACTGGCAAATGATAGAACAGAATTTGAACAGTGAAGATAAATTATACTTTATTTCATTTCTTTGCCTTTGCTTCTCTATATTTTCTGATTTTTCCATGTAATATCTCTTCTAAAAGGCAAGTCTGACAGAATAAAGGCCCCCAGTGGGTACTCCTGGATCCACCTCCTGTCCAGACCATGTCTTCCCTCTCATCTCACTCCTCAAAGCCAAAGCTCCAGCCACACCCAGAACTCCCAGTCTGGCCAACATGCCAGCCATGACAGACTTTTGTGGCTTTGTTTTTGCAGTTCCCTCAGCCAGGATGCTCTCCTTCTCATGAACCAGGTCTATCATCATCTCCCTCCTTTTCTAACATCCCTTCCCTATAGAGAAAGGACCATTCTCTCTTTTGTGGTCTTTCAGGATTCTGTACATATTTCTATCCTAGAACCCATTACACATCACTTCACAATATGGTCCTCTAAGATCGGGGCATTTGCTTCAGTCATCTCTGGCCACCACTTCCTGGTCTTCAGACCTGTGCCTGGAATGGAGCAGGTGAGCCCTCAAATACATTTGTTGGAATAATAGTAAAGAACAGTTCAGTACCAATAAAAGCAGAGTGATTTCATTCTCAACACAGTACACATTCTATATTGTTTAAGCTTGGTACTACATTTGCTTTTCCCTTGTTTTCAACTCTTTATTCATTAAAAGAGTTGATTTAAGGAGGATCTTCAACTTGTTTTCAACTCTTGTTTTCAACTTGTTTTCAACTCTTTATTCATTAAAAGAGTTGATTTAAGGAGGATCTTCACTTTCAATTAATAATTCTGCTTTTTGTCAAACATCAATGAATGTATTTATGACTGAAGTATTAAAAGGTCTATACAAGATGAGTAAACACCCATGATCAAGTCATATCACCACTTTGTGAGGTGAAGACTAATATTTGAATAGAAGAGCATAAAATTTCTCTGAATTAGAGCAATAGGCTGTGTCAGTGTAAAGTCTGTTCAAAGCTGATGCAAATGACAGAGCTACATCTGTGTCTTCCCAGAAGTAAGGAACTAGGTCATCTCCATCACTTTGCTGAAGATAATAAATGCAATATGCTTTAACGTCTTTCACATTTGTTTCAAACAAATGTAGTAAATATTTCTTCTGTATGGTTTGAGTTGTGGATCTGGATATTTTATTTGCTCCTCTGGAATTTTACTGGCTCCTCAACATAGTCTGGTGGGTGACTCCTATTTAACTCCAGGGACCACTGTAAGACTGAAAAGCTGACTCAGGCTGAAAAGGAACAGAGTTGGATTTGCCCCATGGATGTCTCCATGAAAGGTTTCTGCACTTCCCACTAACTTCTTCCCTGGGATTCTAACCATCTGACACTCCCAGTCATCACTCACAGTCCACTTCACCATACAGATTTTAAAGCCAGAGATTCATAATGCTGTGGCCACACCTAGAAGGAGACAGACACCTCCATCACCAAACATTGAGCAGTCATGTGTGGATCTATCACATAGCATTACTGGAGTACCAAAAGAATCTATTATGAAGAAAACTTTATACCCATTCTCTTAACTCCAGAGTGAGGATAGAAAAATAAATAAGTAACATAAATGGAAGTTTTGAGCAGGTGTTCAGGACAAGGAAGTATCAACAAACTGATTCACATTCAAGGAACAAATTACCCCTCAGATAATTACCTTCTCACTATAATTTCCAGGGCAGGTGGACAGTCTTCTCATCCAATTGGTCAACAGGGAGATCAAAGCATCCAGGAGCCAATATTCTTTCATTTGAGAATGATCATAAAATCTCTGTTGGACCTCAGCCAATCACTTCCTCTTCTGAAAATAACAAAAACCTTTCTCTCCCGAGGTTCATAGGGCATTGGCTTTTATCCTCACCAAGCATCACAAAATTGTGGCCAAAAATGTGAGGGAAAATAAAAAGATTTCAGGTACCAATTGCCAATTAAACACATACTGCAGGTGGCGGGCACTGAGGGGGGCACTTGACAGGATGAGCACTGGGTGTTATTCTGTATGTTGGCAAACTGAACACCAATAAAAAATAAATTTATTATTAAAAAAATAAACACATACTACATGTCGACTATATGACTCTCTACATGAGAGGTGATAGTACATTTTAAAAGGGATTATTTTCCACACTTACCAGACCCTTCAGTGCTCAAGTTTCAAAGAAAATGAAAATGCATCTTGGATGATTTGATCACTTTAAAGAAACAGCACAAAGTGTCCTCAAATCCTTGAAATTAAAAAGTTCATTTCACTTAGTTTTTCATAAAGATAGATTAGATTTATCTTTATTAGATTTCACAATCTAATCCACAATTGTGGAAGACAATTTATTTTTAGTGAAATTTTATCTTAGTTCCAATTTGTTGTTCATAATTTCAGAAGTGGAGAATTATTGCTATCATAAGGTATTCAATTATTAATGGAGAAGTTGACCATTTCTATTATTTTTATCTCTAAAGATGTTTAAGGTTTTTCAGGCACCATATAATTAATCCAATGTCCATCTGTAACACATGAAAGTAAATTATTCCTATCATAAACAAAATTCAATAACAGAAAGATAAAAATCAGAAAATGCCAAAATCTCATATGTTCAGTTTTAAATCTGAAAGATACTTTCAAGACAACCTAATCCAACCATTTATTGTAAAATCACAAAGGCATCCAAGTGACTTACCCTAGTCACACAGAGTACTAGTGACAAAGCTAGTATCTAGTCCCAAGTCTTTGGGATTCCACCCTAGAATTCTTGGCAAACTATACAAATGTGTTATATGTCTCACTAAATCTAACCTCATTTGAATGTCAAAAAAAGTCAGGAAAAAGAAAAATCAATGAAGAATTTATATGATTATAATGGGGATTGAGGTGTATATGCAAACCCTAAATTCTCAGCCAGCTTTTGCATCCTATTTGCTCTATTCATTTACTGATCAAACAGTAATAATACAGAATGAGAAATCTATAAATGTTACTAATGTCAGCCAAACAAAAAATACCAGGTCTTATATACAGTTAATGATAAAATTTAGGCAGACTAAGAGTTATGAGTGGAATTTTTCTCATCCTTTTATATCACCCAATAGAATGAGCCATCTTCAGAATACTCCTAATTACCTTGAAAAAGTTCTTCACCTTGTTGAGCTAATAAATTTTATGATAGACATCCTTTCCCCATCGATCATGATTGAGATTGGAAACATGGTAACACTGAAGCAATATACAATCTAGGACAAGATCAGTCTAGATAAAGGCTTTCTTCCCCTATTTAAGCTAATCTTGCCAAGAATTTGTGACTCATCTTCAGCAAAGTTTGTCACTGCCAATGGGAGACACCTGGGACACCTGTTCTCAGCTATTATTCTAAGTGGACCCTGAAGGAGCAATTAAGTACCACTTTTGCTGGGTGCCTGGCTGTCACTGGTGTTCAGACAAAGGCCAGTTCAGACTTCTGATCCAAATGTATGTAAAAGGGTGTGAGCTTGAGCAGAGGGCAGGACCAAACCTTTCTCCCAGCTCACATAATCTGGGCCAGTACAGACTCAGGCTCAGGTGCTCAGAATAATGTGCTCACACATGTGGACTGGGTGGCAATTGGGGGCAGGGGGGCATCAGAAAGGCAGGTAGCATTTCTAGACTGCCTTTTGTGGAAGTCTAGAACCATGGAGCAAATGTTCCCAGGCTTCCCAGCATGAACTATCTCTACCAATAGCGCTGGCCCCCTCACCATCTTTCACCCACACACCTTGGCTCCCTTACCAAGCTCTCTTCCCTTCCCCGTCCTCCTATGTTTTCTCCCAGATCTAATTCTACCACCTCTACAAGGCTTCTTTGACTTCCTGGAGGGAAATGATTACCCTCTGCTAAATTTCAGTCACACCCAGGGGCTCTCCAACCATGCTTCAGTGATAATGGCATGGGCTTTGGAGTCTTTACAGAGCTGGAGTCAAATCCCAAGCCTGAATGCTACTGGTTGTGTGACTTGGAGCAAGTCTCTTAACCTCTCCAGGACTTAATTATAATAATGATAAGACTTCCCTCATTATCGCAGTACCTAATATATGAAAAGGGTTTGGTAATATTTTATTTCCTCTTCCCCCCATGTGGCACCTATTTACATATATATGTTTTTCTGTATGAGCAGAGAACAGACTAGATATGTCTATTACCTTCTTCCCTATGAAAATGTCCTGACTATATCTGACACTTAATGCATAATTGTTGATTAAGTGACTGATCCATTTGGTTAAGTGGGTTTGTTATTAAAAGGCACTTCAACCACTTCTAATTTCACTAAGCAGTGTGATGTACTTAGAACAAGCACTAAAGTAAATAGTTCACAAAAGGCTTTGAGACCTGTTATTTGAGCAGTTGTGTGAATTGTCTTTTATAAATATTATTTATTTATTTGTTTGAGAGAGCACACTCATGTTGTGCACACACTGTGCACACATGCACGTGCACGCACACACACACACACACACACACACACAAGTGAGGGGGAGAGGTAGAGGGAGAGGGAAAAGCAGATTTCCTGCTAATCAGGGAGCCCTATGTGGGGCTCAATCATCAGACCCTGAGATCATGACCTGAGCAGAAGGCAGAAACTTAACCAACTGAGCCACCAAGATGCCCCAAATTATTGTAAGTTTTATAATTTCTCTGACTATAATAATTTTTAAGTCTATATAATGTGAATACTAATATCTACCTCCAGCATTTTCAGGACTTCATTTTGGAAACCACATGAGTTATTATTATGGATTATTAATTACTTAATTAATTAAATTTATTATTTATTATTAATTTGGAAACAATTACACAAAAGATTGTGTGCTGGCAGCACTATGCCCAAGTGGGTTATCTTTTTTCCAATGAAACAAAAGATACATAAACAAAAAATTTCCTTCCTGAGATGTTACTGATATGTCACCATTCATGAATAAATGTGTATGAGTTAAGTTAAAGGCTAAACTGCTATAACAAAGAAACCCAAATATATGGTGGCTTAATATTTTCTCTTTCACTCAATAATCTGAAATGTGTATGAGTAATGGGGTTGTTTCCAGACTGATGGGATAGCCTTGCCCCATCTTATTAAGAGATCCAGGTTTCTCCCAAGTCAATGATTCTTTTTTATTTATTTTTTTTATTTTTTTATTTTTTTTCAAGTCAATGATTCTTGATCTCCTAGGCCATTATTGTCTTCACCTTCATGAAATATTCCACAACCTCCACATTTCATCTCGTAAGAAGAAAAGTGACAGGAAGCCTTGGGAAAGCAATTTATTTCAAGCAAGTGAAGCATTTACACACGTAACTTCTACTTACAGTCTATGGGTGAAAACTTAATTATGTTGCCTATTTAGCTACAAGGGAAGCTGGGAAATGTGGCCAAGCTGGAAAGTCATACAGGAAAAGGGGAGAAGGGGAGAGTAAATTTTTAGAAAAAAATTAGCTATTTCCCTAGCTATACAAGAAGAAACTGAAGATAGGAGAATTTACAAAAAAAAAGACTTGCTGTCAGAATGAAATTTATGTTACTCCTTAAAACAGATTCAAAAAAAGGAAAGGAGAATGATCAGATAGTTAAACAGGAAGAAAGGGAAAGGTGAAAGGAAGATAAAAGAAGTAGAGAGGCATATGACCTACCCTGAATGCTAAAAGAGGAAAGTAAGAAAGTGAATTTAAGAGTTCTAACATACAGATGGGGCGGGGTAAAATGGCGAAAGAGTAGGGTCCCCAAGTCACTGTCCCCACCAACTTACCTAGATAACTTTCAAATCATCCTGAAAATCTACTAATTTGGCCTGAGATTTAAAGACAGAACAGCTGGAAAGCTACAGAAAGAAAAGTTCGCACTTCTAACAAGGGAGGAAGACAGAAAAAAAGAATCCAGTTGGGGAGGGGCCCCCACAAGGAGCCGGGCTAAGGCTGGGCAGCGAGAGCATTCAGGACAGGAAAGTCCAGCCCTGGAAAAGCAGGAATTTTAACAATCTTCCCAGACAGAAAAGCGCTCACAGGGAGGTCAGGCAGGATCCCAGGAGGGGCAGTGGAACCTCCAGGCTCCGGGGTCACTAACAGAGAAGGTGTGCCCCAGAGGAGAGCGCACAACACACCGCCGGCCGAGTACAGTAAAGGGCTGGAGCCCGAACCCTGCGGGGCCTCGGGAGAAGGTCAGGCCGCGGCTCTGCGCAGACGGGGCTGTGCGGCCCCGAGAGCGATTCCAGTGGCGAAGGCCCCAGAGCCCAGGGCGCCGGGGGACACAGACCAGGATCCTGCACTCCCCGGGGGACAGACAGAGGCTGGGAGGGCACAGGACAGCGAGGATGCTTCTGCCACTGGGCTGCCCGAGCTGTGCAGACCAGCGCCTCCCATCCCTGGAGAATCCAGGCCAATGCAGACTGGAAGACTGTGGTAGTTACTGCAAGAGCTGACTCCAGGGCTGGAAGGCTGGCTGAGGACAGTCTTGTTATTCCTCCTGGTGTCACCCTGTGCCTGGGAGGGGCGGGGCGCCCAGGGAACAGGGGCCTCACAGGATAAACAGCTCCCACTGAGCCGAGCACCTGGCAGGGTGTGGGACAGTTCCCCAGGTGCACACACCTGAGAATCAGCACAACAGGCCCCTCTCCCAGAAGACCAGCTGTAAGGAGAGGGAAAGAGCAAGTTCTTGACTGAGCAGCACTGGAGAGCTTCAGGGGAAGTTGAGGGATTTACAGTATATAGAACCAGAGAATACCCATCCTTGTATTTTTGTTTTTTGTTCATTGGTGTTTTTTCTGTTTTTTTCCTTTGTTTTCCCCTTTTTTTCTCTTTTATTTTTCCTTCCTTTTTCCAGTACAACTTGTTTTTAACCACTCTTCACTGAGCAAAATGACTAGAAAGAACTCACCACAAAAGAAAGAATCAGAAACAGGACTCTCTCCCACAGAATTACAGAATTTGGATTACAATTCGATGTCAGAAAGCCAATTCAAAAGAAAATAATAAAGCTACTGGTGGCTCTGGGAAAAAGCATAAAGAATTGAAGAGACTTCATGACTGCAGAATTTAGATCAAATAAGGCCAAAATTAAAAATCAATTAAATGAGATGCAATCCAAACTGGAGGTCCTAATGATGAGGGTTAATGAGGTAGAAGAACCAGTGAGTGGCATAGAAGACAAGTTGATGGCAAGGAAGGAAGCTGAGGAAGAAAGAGAAAAACAAAAGATCATGAGGATAGGTTAAGGGAAATAAATGACAGCCTCAGAAGGAAAAAATCTACATTTAATTGGGGTTCCAGAGGATGCCGAAAGGGACAGAGGACCAGAAAGCATATTTGAATAATCATAGCTAGAACCTCCCTAACTTGGAGAGGTAAACAGGCATTCAGATCCAGGAGATAGAGAGCCCCCCACTAAAATCATAAAAACCGTTCAACACCTCGAAATTTAATAGTGAAACTAGCAAATTCCAAAGATAAAGAGAAAATCCTTAAAGCAGCAAGAGATAAGAGATCCCTAACCTATATGGGGAGAAGTATTAGGTTAACAGCAGACCCCTCCACAGAGACCTGGAAGGCCAGAAAGGGCTGGTAGGATATATTCAGAGTCCTAAATGAGAAGAACATGCAGCAGAATACTCTATTCAGCAAGGCTTTCATTCAGAATAGAAGGAGAGATAAACAGCTTCCAAGATAGGGAGAAACTGAAAGAATATGTGACCACCAAACCAGCTTTACAAGAAATATTAAGGGGGACTCTCTAAAAGAAGTTCAAAGAAACAATCTACAAAACAGTGACTGAATAGGTATTATGATGACACTAAATTTATATCTTTCAACAGTAACTCTGAACGTGAATGGGCTTAATGATCTCATCAAAAGGTGCAAGGTTTCAGACTGTATAAAAAACACAAGACCACTATTTGCTGTCTACAAGTGACTCATTTTAGACCTAAGGACACCTACAGCCTGAAAATAAAAGGTTGGAGGACGATTTACCTTTCAAATGGTCCTCAAAAGAAAGCAGGGGTAGCAATCCTCATCTCAGATAAATTAAATTTTATACCAAAGACTGTAGGAAGAGATGAAGAGGAACAGTAAATCATACTTAAAGGATCTATCCAACAAGAGGACTTAACAATCATGAATATTTATGCCCCTAATGTGGGAGTTGCCAAGTATATAAATCAATTAATAACCAAAGTTAAGGCATAATTAGATGATAATACACTTATACTGGGAGACTTCAACACAGCGCTTTCTGTAAATGACAGATATTCTAAGCACAACATCTCCAAAGAAACAAGAGGTATAAATGATACATTGGACCAGATGGATTTCACAGATATTTACAGAACTATACATCCAAACGCAACTGAATACATATTCTTTTCAAGTGCTCATGGAGCTTTCTCCAGAATAAACCACATACTGGGTCACAAATCAGGTCTTAACCAATACCAAAAGATTGGGATCCTCCACTGCATATTTTCAGACCACAATGCTGTGAAACTAGAACTCTATCAGAAGAAGATATTTGGAAGAAATTCAAACACGTGGAGGTAAAAGACCATCCTGCTAAGATGAAAGGAAATTAGAGAGGAATTAAAAAGATTCATGGAAACTAATGAAAATGAAGATACAACCGTTCAAAATCTTTGGGATACAGTAAAAGCAGTCCTGAGGAGGAAATACATTGCAATACAAGCATCCATCAAAAAAACTGGAAAGAACTCAAATACAAAAGCTAAGCTTGCACCTAAAGGAACTGGAGAAAGAGCGGCAAATAAAACCCACACCCAGCAGAAGAAGAGAGCTAATAAAGATTCGAGCAGAACTCCATGAAATAGAGACCAGAAAAACTGTGGAACAGATAAACAAAACCAGAAGTTGGTTCTATGAAAGAATTAATAATATAGATAAACCATAGCAAGCCTTACTAAAAACAAAAAAGAGTCAAATTAATAAAATCATGAATGAAAAAAGAAAGATCACCACCAATACCAAGGAAATACAAACGATTTTAAAAACATTATGAGCAGCTATACACCAATAAATTAGACAATCTAGAAGAAATGTGCGTATTTCTGGAACCCCACAAACTACCAAAACTGGAACAGGAGGAATAGAAAACTTGAACAGGCCGATAACCAGGGAGGAAATTGAAGCAGTCATCAAAAACCTCCTTAGACACAAAAATCCAGGGCCAAATGGCTTCCCAGTGGAATTCTATCAAACGTTTAAAGAAAAAAAACAATACCTATTCAACTAAAGCTCTTCCAAAAGATAGAAAGAGATGGAATACTCCAAACTCGTTTTATGAGGCCAGCATCATTTTAATTCCAAAACCAGACAAAGACCCCACCAAAAAGGAGAATTATAGACCAATATCTCTGATGAACACAGATGCAAAAATTCTCACCAAGATACTAGCCAATAGGATTCAATAGTACATTAAAAAGATTATTCACCATGACCAAGTGGGATTTACCCCCAGGACGCAAGGCTGATTCAACACTCCTAAAGCAATCAATGTGATAGGTCATGTCAACAAGATAAAAACAAAAACCATATGATACACAGGAAGAGTTTGACAAAATACAGCACCCATTCCTGATCAAAACTCTTTAGAGTGTAGGGATAGAGGGAACAGTCCTCAGCATCTTAAAAGCCATCTACAAAAAGCCCAGAGCAAATATCATTCTCAATGGGGAAACACTGGAGCCTTTCCCCTAAGATCATGAACACGACATGGATGTCCACTCTCACCACTGCTATTCAACATATTACAAGAAGTCCTAGCTTCAGCAATCAGAAAACAAACAGAAATAAAAGGCATTCAAATTGGAAAAGATGTCAAACTCTCCCTCTTTGCAGATGACTTCATAATGTACGTAGAAAAACCAAAAGCCTCCACCCCAAGATACCTAGAACTCACACAGCACTTCGGCAGTATGTCAGGATACAAAATCAATGCCAACAAATCAGTGGCATTTCTATACACTAACAATGAAACTAAAGAAAGAGAAATTAAGGAATCAATCCCTTTTACTATTGCACCGAAAAGCATAAGATACCTAGCAATACACCTAACCAAAGAGGTAAATGATCTATACCCTAAAAACTACAGTACACTTCTGAAAGAAATTGAGGAAGACACAAAGAGATGGAAACATATTCCATGCTCATGGATTGGGTGAATTAATGCTATGAAAATGTCAATGCTACCCAGGACAATTCCCACATTTAATGCAATCCCTATCAAAATACCATGGACTTTCTTCAGAGAGTTGGAACAAATTGTTTTAAGATTTGTGTGGAATCAGAAAAGACCCCGAATAGTCAGGGGAATATTGAAAAAGAAAACCAGACTGGGGGCATCACAATGCTGGATTTCAGGTTGTACTACAAAGCTGTGATCATCCAGACAGTGTGGTACTGGCACAGAAACAGACACATAGATCAATGGAACAGAATAGAGAACCCAGAAGTGGACCCTAAAGTCGATGGTCAACTAATATTGGACAAAGCAGGAAAGAGTATCCACTGGAAAAAGGACAGTCTACTCAATATATGGTGCTGGGAAAATTGGACATCCACATGCAGAAGAATGAAACTAGACCACTCTCTTGCACCATACAAAAGATAAACTCAAAATGGATGAAAGATCTACATGTGAGACAAGAATCCATCAAAATCCTAGAGGAGAACACAGGCAACACCCTTTTTGAACTTGGCCACAGAGACTTCTTATAAGACACATCTATGAAGGCAAGGGAAACAGAAGCAAAAATGAACTATTGGGACTTCATCAAGATAAAAAGCTTCTGCACAGCAAAGGAAACAGTCAACAAAACTAAAAGACAACCTACAGAATGGGAAAAGATATTTACCAATGACGTATCAGATAAAGGAATAGTATCCAAGATCTATAAAGAACGTATTAAACTCAACAGCAAGGAAACAAACAATCCAATCATGAAATAGACAAAAGACATGAACAGAAATTTCACAGAGGAGACGTAGACATGGCAAACAAGCACATGAGTAAATGCTCCGCATCACTTGCCATCAGGAAAATACAAATCAAAACCACAATGAGATACCACCCCACACCAGTGAGAATGGTGAAAAGTAACAAGACAGGAAGCAGCAAATGTTGGAGAGGATGTGGAGTAAGGGGAACCCTCCTGCACTGTTGGTGGGAATGTGAACTGGTGCAGCCACTCTGGAAAACTGTGTCATTGTTCCTCAAAGTTTGAAAATGGAACTCCTCTATGACCCAGCAATTGCACTGCTGGGGATTTACCCCAAAGATACAGATGCAGTGAAACACCAGGACTCCTGCGCCTGATGTTTATAACAGCAATGTCCACAGTAGCCAAACTGTTGAAGGAGCCTCAGTGTCCATCGAAAGATGAATAGATAAAGAAGCTGTATTATATGTATATAATGGAATATTACTCAGCCATTAGAAACAACAAATACCCACCAGATGCTTCGACATGGATGGACCTGGTGGGTTCTAAGTCAATTGGAGAAGGACAAACATTATATGGTCTCATTCATTTGGGGAATATAAAAAATAGTGAAAGGGAATAAAGGGGAAGGGCGAGAAAATGAGTGGGAAATATCAGTGAGGGTGATAGAACTTGAGAGACACCTATCTCTGGGAAACGAACAAGGGGTGGTGGAAAGGGAGGTGGGTGGGGGTTGGGGTGACTGGGTCACGGGCACTGAGTTGGGGGCACTTGATGGGATGAGCACTGGGTGATATGCTATATGTTGGCAAATTGAACTCCAATAAAAAATAAATAATAAAAAAGAATTCTAACATTCTTATACAGTATCATGAGTCTCAGCAAATGGGTCTCTTAAAAATTATGTGTAATTCCCAAAAGCTGCCCCTCAAAAGATGAGTGTCAGGCAGAGCTGTAGAAAGGTTGACTGGAAGATGGTAAGAGCTGTGCTGTGAGACTTAGCAGAAAGATATGATATTTTAATGAGAGGCCTTCCAGCAGGAGATGCTTGGAAACTTGTGCAAATTTAGGGATCTCAGAATGCCATGGAAAGTCAAGCCTAGGCAATACCATAGCCCACTCTCCCCAGGTCCTATACCCTAACATCAGCTGGGACCAACTATTAAAACAATCAAATTATTAATTTTTGGTTGAGTCCTTATGTCCTAGCTGTAACCCTGAATGTGTTTTGTACTCTTTAAGTCCTTTTTCAGCTTTTCTCTCATAACTACTCGTCTTGCCTCATATCTTCCTGAAAAGGGAAGCACCATCCTATCAGAGTTTCTCAATCTCATTCCTTCTATCCTCAATCTTTGTTGATTCCTGTCCTCTATTAAAGTTCTATGAGAAACCAGCCAAAAAAATAAAAAATGGTTCATTTTTCCCTACAACAAACTGTTGAACATTGTTATTTTCTTTAAGGTGCCCATAGAATTTTATGATAATTCTCATGCTAGACATAATGTGTATACCAGACATGCAAAGAAGTAGGACAATACACCCATATTTTGAGTGAGAAAAATGAATGAAAACCAACTCAGAAATGACAAAAATAATAAAATCAGTAGACAAGAACATTAAAACAGTTATTTAATAACTATATTCTAAATATTCAGGAAACTATAGAAAAACATAATAAATGGAGACCTAGAAGATTTAGAGGATTCCAATATAATTTCTGCGATATAAACTACAGTGTCTTAAATTAATAATACACTTAATGGGATTAACAGTACATTAGACATTGCAAAAAAAAAAAGATTGGTGAATTTGAAACACTAGCAATACAACTTATCCACATCAAACACAGAAGAAAACAAAAAGCATAAGAATAGTACATCAGTGAGTCCCAAATCAACATCAAATAGCTTAATATATGTGTGATTAAACCCTACAAGAAGATAAGGAGTGGAATAGAATGTAAGAAACATTCAAATGAATAAAGGGTAAATTTTTTTCCAAATTCAATAAAAAGTATAAACTCATAGATATAATAAATTCAGTAAACTGCATGCACAGTAAAAACTAAGAAAAATCACCAGTACACATCCTTAAAGCCAATGATAGAAAAATCTCTAAAAACAACCAAAATAAAAAAGGCACAGTAAATACAGAGAGAAATGATAAGAAAGATAGAAGACTTTCTATAGGATCAATGCAAGAAGACTATGGAGAAAAATCTTTAAAGTTCTGAAAGGGGAGAAAACTGTCAATGTAGAATCTTGTGTCCAGTAAAAATATCTTTCAAAAGTAAAGGTGAAAAATATTTCACAAATACAAAAGGAATTCTTCACCAGTAAACATAAATGAGAAATATTAAATGAAATCTTCAGTGAGAAGGAAAATTATGCCAGATGGAGATCTAGATTTACTTAAAAGAATGGAGAACACTAGAAACAGTAATTCTAGGAAAGATTTAATATTTTATTTATTATTTAAATATATTTAAAGATAATAAACTACCTAAAGAAAAATAATAAGGGAGACCCTGAGTGGCTCAGTGGTTTAGCACCTGCCTTTGGCCCAGGGCATGACCCTGGAATCATAGAATTGAGTCCCACATCGGGCTCCCTTCATGGAGTCTGCTTCTCCCTCTGCCCCCACCCTGTGTGTGTTTTCATGAATAAATAAATAAAATCTTAAAAAATAATATTGTGGGATTTATAATACATTCAGAAGTAAATGATGACAATGACACAAAGGCTATCTGGGAAGAAATGAAATAATGTTATCATAAGATTCTTAATACTATATATTAAATGATATAATATCACTTGAGATACTCTGTGATAAAGAAGAATACTACAAACCCTAAAGTGACCACTAAACTTAAACACATAGTTACAGTTAACAAGCTAAATTGGAAATCAAATCGAATCATAAAAAATACTTGTAGTCATGCAAGGGAGAGCACAAAATAAGAATAACAGGGAAAAAGTAGATGAGATAAAGAGAAAGGAAATAGAATACAGTAAATTTAAATTCAAAGTTCAAGCATAGGGCACTCTCAAGAACAGTGGATGTCTTGGGGAAAGACATTCCACCTTTAGAATCATGAATGAAGTAAAGATACAGCTTAGTATTAAGTAAAGTAAAAAAAAAAACTAGTAAAGATACAGCCTGTGCTAGTTCACAGGAGAAAATCAAGGAGTAAGACAGCTGGGATAAGCTGTCCAGGAATGAGAACAAATATCAAACACTGACCTCATACAATGGAGTATTATTGAGCCATCAAAAAGAATGAAATCTTGCCCTTTGCAATGATATGGATGGAGCTAGAATGTGTTATGTTAAATGAAATAAGTCAGTCAGAGAAAGACAAATAGATGATCTCATGCATATGTGGAATTTAAGGAACAAAACAGATGAACATATGGGAATGGAGAAAGAAAAAAAGGAGAGAGAGAAACAAGCTATAAGAGACTCCTACTGATAGAGAACAAATATGCTTTCTGGTTCTCTGTCCCTCTCAGTGCCCTTTGGAACACCAATTAAATGTAGATTTTTCCTTCTGAGGCTGTTATTTATTTCCCTTAACCTTTCCTCATGATCTTTTAATTATTTTTCTCTTTTTTCCTCAGCTTCCTTCCTTGCCATCAACTTGTCTTCTATGCCACTCACTGGTTCTTCTACCTCATTAATCCTCATCGTTAGGACCTCCAGTTTGGATTGCATCTCATTTAATTGATTTTTAATTTCGGCCTTATTTGATCTAAATTCTGCAGTCATGAAGTCTCTTCAATTCTTTATGCTTTTTTTCCAGAGCCACCAGTAGCTTTATAATTGTGTTTTTGAAGTGGCTTTCTGACACTGAATTGTAATCCAAATTCTGTAACTGTGGGAGAGAGTCCTGTTTCTGATTCTTTCTTTTGTGATGAGTTATTCCTTCTAGTCATTTTGCTCATTTAGTCCTCTAGTCATTTAGTGCAGAGTGGCTAAAAATGAGTTTTACTGGAAAAAGAAGGAAAAAAAAACGGAGGGGTATCCTCTGGTTCTATATACTGTAAATCTCTTGACTTCCTCTGGCGCTTTCCAGCTTGCTCGGTCAAGAACTTGCTCTTCCTCTGTCCTTCCAGCTGGTCTTCTGGAGGAGGGGCCTGCTGTGCTGGTTCTCAGATGTGTGCACCTGGGGGAGCTGCCCTGCCCCCTGCCAGGTGCATGGCTCAGTGGGAGCTGTTTATCCCGTGAGGCCCCTGTTTCCTGGTGGCCCCTGCTCCATCCCAGGTACAGGGTGATTCATGAGGAACAACAACACTGGCATTGGCCAGCTCTCCAGCTCTGGAGTCAGCTGCTGCAGTAACTACCACAGTTTCTCAGTCCACACAGTCCTGGATGCTCTGGGGTGGGGGTGCTGATCTGCACAGCTTGGGGGTGCCCGGCTGCCGGAAAGCCCTCCCTCTCTTGGGCCCTCCCCACCTCACCTGTCCTGGCGGAGCTCAGGATCGCTGGCGGCATCCCCCATTGCCCTGGGATCCGGGGGCCTGTGCTGCTGGATGGTGCTTATGGGGCGCAGCTCCCCAAGGCAGCAGGGCGCTGCCCCCTCCGCCCAGAGCCGCCGCCAGAGCTGCTCCCGAGGCCTCGCAGGGAGCGGCTCCAGCCCTTTACCGAGCTGGGCCCCACGGTGTGTGGCGTGATCTCCCCCAGGGCACTTCCTCTGTTAGTGACCCGGGGAAATGGGAGGCTCCACTGCCCCTCCTGAGGTTCTGCCCGAGTTCCCTGGTAAGAGCCTTTCTGTCCAGGAAGAATCCGGTGAAGATTTTTAAAGTTCCTGCTTCTCCAGGACTGGGCTTTACTGTCCTGGAGGCTTTCACCACCTGACCTTAGACCGGCTCCTCTAGGGACCCCTCCCCAACTTGATTATTTTTTTTCCCCACCTTCCTACCTTGTTAGAAGCACAAACTCTTCTCTCTGTAACTTTCCAGCTGTTCTCTCTTTAAATCTCAGGTTGAATTTATAGGTTTTCAGGGTGATTTGAAAGTTATCTATGTAAGTTGGTGGGGACTGGTGACTTGGGGACCCTACTCCACTGCCATCTTGCCCCCTCTATTTTTAAATTTGTTTCAAGCATGCTTGTGATTGATCATTGAAGTGTTTTTGTGATGGCTACTTCAAACTCTTTCAAATAATTCTACTATCTATATCATCCTGATGTTGCTGATATGACAAGTTTTTGTCAACTGAAACTTGGGCATTTAGCTCTTATTTAAACTTTGTGTTTTATCTGGTGTTCTTTGACACTGTACTGGGAGAGTAAGGGAGCTTCACTTTATTATCACTGGTGGAGTTCCAAATTTCACACTTAAACTTTCAGTTTCAACTTAGTAGCATTATGAAATTGGGATTTTATAAAATCTGGGAGGATTATATATGCTCTGTCTTTGAATATTTCCATGGAGGACAATGGACATTGGGGAGTCCAAATTATTATATTTGCATATGTAATGAAAAGGTAGCTATGATTTTGGTATCATAATTTTCTGTTTCCAACAATGCCCAATTAGTAGCCACCAGGGATTCTAGAGGGACATTGGACTTTGTTCTATCTTCTAATGAGGTCTGGTGTGTCTGGGGTTTGCCACTGGTCCTAATGGATCCTGACTGGTGTCAAGAGAGTCGAATGCTAAGAATATGATGGGGGAAATTACTTTAACTTTTATCTTAGCTACCAATGACATGTTTATTCTCCTCAACATGGAGAATTTAGGAAGTGGAAATGCATTTTACCTGCCCTGGAATGCATTTAAGAAGAATACTATTAGAAGGGACTAGTTTGAGTGAGGAGGCTAAGTCTTCCACCCTGCTCTGGAACATTTTCCCAGCAAGCAGAGTCTCCTGTTGGTGGTGGCTGACTTAGGAGCAGAATGGGATTTTGGAGAACCTGGAGCCTGTAAGGAAGGTATAAAACTTTTTGGAATTCCAAGTTAACTTACTCCCAGATTCCAGTAGAGCACTGGGGATGGTATATATGTGCTCTCCTTTCTTTCTCAGGATTTCATCAGGCAAGAATGCCATGGAACTTTCACTTTTGTTTACCCCAGTTTTAGAAAGTTCCAATTTCGTATGAAGAAACATGCTTAGCAGACAAGATGCACATTTTGAAATTTTCTCTAGGACAAATTAGGATAATTTTAAATGCAAGTGCTTCTCTCTCTGTCTCTTCCCATCCTCCCTCTCTCTCTCTCTCTCTCTCTCTCTCACACACACACACACACACACACACGTACATACACACACAATTTCTAAGTGCCTAGATCAGAATTTTGATTTGTTGGAAGAGTGAAAGAGAAGGAGACTGAGTTCTGTTTATTGTGAGCTGCATTTAGGTGAGTAAATGACCTTAGTGTGATTGCATTATTTTGCTGTTCGTTTATTGTAAATTGAAGCAGAGTCTGTTCCTCTTTAGACTGATTTAATATACTTAAAAGAGTGAGGTTTGACTAAGTCAGACAGCCAGTTCAGAGATCTGAAATGAACACTAGTTGACCAGAGTGACAAAGGCTTACATAGAGAAGTTTATGGACTTGAAGGAATATTTTATTTAGGTGGGCAATAGAAGAGAGAATGATCAGAAAATAATTTCCAGAGTCAAGGCATACAATTTCTCTTTCTATCCTCAGGCTAGCATCTCCTAAATGTAGGGACTTATAGGGTCAGAAGATATTCTCCCTTAGAATGACCACTTACTGACTAGTCTCAAGCTCTGTAGGAAAATTGCCTGACCTGTGTCTCCAAAAATATAATTAGAGTCCACCTGCTACTCCAGTACTCTCACTTTAGAGAGCTGCACCTGGAAGCAAAGGGAGTTTCCCTACAGATGATGTTATGACTTCAAATATGGATGAAAAATCCTAAGGATATCATCAAGGTATATATATATTTTTGTTGGGATGACCTACTCATGATTATAAGTATTTTAACTAAGGATACAATTTTACTTTTATAGTATTTACATTGTGGATGCATGATATGAATGGTACCTTATCAATAATCAGATATATAACTTAAAGAAGGATTTTTTTCTGCTTGTGAATAAACTATAGAAGAATAACTAAACTGTTAAAGTTACATTATTCTTTATGAAGACTTATAACCACATGCACAGTTCTTTTTTACCACTTAACATAAACATATTCATAGATAAAAATATATTTTTACTTAATAAAGTGCAAAACTTAGACATAAAATATAAAGTTTAAAGTAGTAGAAAAATCCAATCACCATTCCTACATTATTTTTTTATTGATTTATTTCCATTCTTAAAATTTTTAAATTAAAGTATAGTTGACACACAGTGTTCCATTAGTTTCAGGTATACAATATAGCAATTCAACAACTCTATATGTTATGCTATGTTCACCACAAGTTTAGCTAACATCTGCACCATACAATACTATTACAATACCATCAATTATATTCCCTATGCTATACTTTTCATCTCTGTGACTTATTCATTCCATAACTGGAAGGCTGTACCTCCTACTCCCCTTCTTCCATTTGTCTACACTGTTTTATACATTTAATAAAATAAAGTTCTTCATTCTTCAGTTATGATACCCTACACAATAGCTCAGAGAGTTGGAGAAATGGAAAAGTCGGTGATGGAGGATGCAAGAAACCACACAGAAGTTCAGGAATTCACCTTGGAGGGTTTTCCTGGTGTCCAGCACCCTGGAAAGATTCTCTTCCTGGTGCATCTGTTGGCATACCTGGCCTCCATCATGGGAAACATACTCATAATCACCATTACCTGGGCTGACCATCACCTCCAGACACCCATGTACTTCTTCCTCAGCAGTTTCTCCTTTTCTGAATGCTGTTTTATAACCACTGTTATTCCAAAATTGCTGGCTATCTTTCTGGTAGGGAGGCAATCAATTTACTTTGCTGCCTGCCTCACACAAGACTTTATCTTTCTTTTCCTGGGAATAACTGTTTTCTTCCTTATGGCTATATTATCCCTAGATCGGTACTTGGCCATTTGCAAACCTCTGTATTACCCAACCATCATGAACCCAAGGATGTGTTTCCTTCTGGTCATTGCCTGTTTAGCTTTGGGATTCATCCTTATGGTGGTTCCAGTTGTAATGCTTTCCCATTCATCCTTCTGTGGTTCCCATATCATATCTCACTTCTGTAATTTTGGGCCCCTGGTTTATCTCTCCTGTTCTGATACCAGATTTACTGAGATGTTGGCCTTTGTCCTTGATTTGTTTATCCTTTTGACATCCCTTATCATAACCATCATTACCTACAGCAACATAGTAATCACAATTGTGCAACTCCTATCAGCCAAGGAGAAAAAGAAAGCTTTCTCCACCTGCTCCTCTCACCTCATAGTCCTCTCTCTGATGTATGGCAGCTGTGTCTTTATATATATGAAACCAAAGCAAACTAAAGGGCTAGACTCCAACAGAGAGGCTACCCTTGTGAACATGGTGGTAACCACACTGCTCAACCCTGTCATCTCTACTCTGCAGAACAAGCAGGTCCACTGGGCTGTAAGGGATACTCTGTCCAGGGTTAGACTGAAGAAATAGAACCACTGACTGTCAGAGGAGAATGCTACTTCTACATCTAATACAATGTCCCCCCTATTTCTGGAATCTCCTATATAGGCTAGCAAATACGTTGTTAGAGGTTCTGCTTGTTTATTCTTAGAATAGGGGCAAATTTATCTTATAATCCAATATTCCCCACTTTTTGAAAACTCTAACATTCTTCTTTATACTGAGATGAAATTATCTTCCTGGATCTTTTCACTAGTTTTAGATCACTAGAATTCAGCAAATTTTAATGAACAGCCTCATATACATGATTCTGTTTGATGCATGTGGAATCTCAAAGTTGGAAAGCTGGTATTTCAAGTATCTATTTTTGGTAAGTGCATGAGGATGAAAAATGAAATTCACAAGAATTAAGAGTATCAAATTGGTTCAAGGATAGATGTAATGAGGTCACTATATTTATTTTTGAAGGACACATATATATACATAACTGTCATGATATTAATAATACTACTTGAAATGACTTAATGCATTATTTTCAATGGTGCATAGTTTTTTATAAATAGAATGTAAATCTTTATATTTCTTGTTCTGACTATAATAAAGACATATAAATGTCTCTAATTGAAATGGAAAGTTTCCATTGGTATTACTGGTTTGCCAGGATGATTTCAGTACTAAAGACCTGATGATGAGTACCATAGGAAAGGAAGCATTATAAGTTTTGGAACAAGGAATTGAGTAGTTAAGATGGTTTCCCTACAACAAGAAATATAAAGGAACTTGGAGGAATCCAACCAGAAGTAGAAAGGAGTCTAATTGTGACTGTAGAGTCTTTCCAAATAAATCTATAAACAAGTATCGTTATTTGTGGAACAACAGATTTGATGTGATGGGGGGAGGGGCAAGATGGTGGAAGAGTAGGGTCCCCAAGTCACCTGTCCCCACCAAATTACCTAAATAACCTTCAAATCATCCTGAAAATCTATGAATTCAGGCTGAGATTTAAAGAGGAACAGCTGGAATGTTACAGTGAGAAGAGTTCAGCTTCTATCAAGGTAGGAAGACAGGGAAAAAGAAATTATTGACCAAGCAGCACTGGAAAGTTCCAGGGGAATTCAAGGGACTTACAGTATACAGAATTAGAGGATACTCCCCCTTGTCTTTTTTTTTTTTTTTTTTTTTTGCTTTTTGATTTCTGTTTGCTTCCCCCGCCCTTTTTTCCCCTTTTTTCTTTTTCTTCTGTTTTTTTCTTTTTTTCTTCTGTTTTTTTCTTTTTTTCTTCCTTCTTTCTTTTTTTTTTCCTTTTCTTCTTTCTTTTCTCTCTTTTTCCCCTTTTCCCAATATAAGTTGTTTTGCCACTCTGCTGAGCAAAATGACTAGAAGGAAAACATCACCTCAAAAGAAAGAATCAGAAACAGTCCTCACTCCCACAGAGTTACAAAATTTGGATTACAATTCAATGTCAGAAAGCCAATTCAGAAACACTATTATAAAGCTACTGGTGGCTCTAGAAAAAAGCATAAAGGACTCAAGAGACTTCATGACTGCAGAATTTAGATCTAATCAGGCAGAAATTAAAAATCAATTGAATGAGATGCAATACAAACTAGAAGTCCTAATGACGAGGGTTAACAAGGTGGAAGAAGAGTGAGTGACATAGAAGACAAGTTGATGGCAAAATGGGAAACTGAGGAAAAAAAGAGACAAACAAAAGATCATGAGGATAGATAAAGGGAAATAAGTAACAGCCTGAGGAAGAAAAACCTACATTTAATTATGGTTCCCAGGGTGCCGAAAGGGACAGAGGGCCACAATATGTATTTAAACAAATCATATTTGAAAACTTTCTTAATCTGGGAATGGAAACAGGCATTCAGATCCAGGAAATAGAGAGATCCCCCCCCCTAAAATCAATAAAAACCATTCAACACCTCGACATTTAATAGTGAAGCTTGCAAATTCCAAAGATAAAGAGAAGATCCTTAAAGCAGCAAGAGACAAGAAATCCCTGACTTTTCTGGGGAGGAGTATTAGGGTAACAGAAGACCTCTCCACAGAGACCTGGCAGGCCAGAAAGTGCTGGCAGGATATATTCAGGGTCCTAAATGAGAAGAACATGCAACCAAGAATACTTTATCCAGCAAGGCTCCCATTCAGAATGGAAGGAGAGATAAAGAGCTTCCAAGACAGGCAGGAACTGAAAGAATATGTGACCTCCAAACCAGCTCTGCAAGAAATTTTAAGGGGAACTCTTAAAATTCCCCTTTAAGAAGAAGTCCACACATTTCTATACACTAACAATGAGACTGAAGAAAGAGAAATTAAGGAGTCAATCCCATTTACAATTGCACCCAAAAGCATAAGATACCTAGGAATAAACCTCACCAAAGATGTAAAGGATCTATACCTTAAAAACTATAGAACACTTCTGAAAGAAATTGAGGAAGACACAAAGAGATGGAAAAATATTCCATGCTCATGGATTGGCAGAATTAATATTGTGAAAATGTCAATGTTACCCAGGGCAATATACACGTTTAATGCAATCCCTATCAAAATACCATGGACTTTCTTCAGAGAGTTAGAACAAATTATTTTAAGATTTGTGTGGAATCAGAAAAGACCCCGAATAGCCAGGGGAATTTTAAAAAAGAAAACCATAGGTGGGGGCATCACAATGCCAGATTTCAGGTTGTACTACAAAGCTGTGGTCATCAAGACAGTGTGGTACTGGCACAAAAACAGACACATAGATCAGTGGAACAGAATAGAGAATCCAGAAGTGGACCCTGAACTTTATGGGCAACTAATATTCGATAAAGGAGGAAAGACTATCCATTGGAAGAAAGACAGTCTCTTCAATAAATGGTGCTGGGAAAATTGGACATCCACATGCAGAAGAATGAAACTAGACCACTCTCTTTCACCATACACAAAGATAAACTCAAAATGGATGAAAGATCTAAATGTGAGACAAGATTCCATCAAAATCCTAGAGAAGAACACAGGCAACACCCTTTTTGAACTCGGCCATAGTAACTTCTTGCAAGATACATCCACGAAGACAAAAGAAACAAAAGCAAAAATGAACTATTGGGACTTCATCAAGATAAGAAGCTTTTGCACAGCAAAGGATACAGTCAACAAAACTCAAAGACAACCTACAGAATGGGAGAAGATATTTGCAAATGACATATCAGATAAAGGGCTAGTTTCCAAGATCTATAAAGAACTTATTAAACTCAACACCAAAGAAACAAACAATCCAATCATGAAATGGGCAAAAGACATGAACAGAAATCTCACAGAGGAAGACATAGACATGGCCAACATGCATATGAGAAAATGCTCTGCATCACTTGCCATCAGGGAAATACAAATCAAAACTACAATGAGATACCACCTCACACCAGTGAGAATGGGGAAAATTAACAAGGCAGGAAACAACAAATGTTGGAGAGGATGCGGAGAAAAGGGAACCCTCTTACACTGTTGGTGGGAATGTGAACTGGTGCAGCCACTCTGGAAAACTGTGTGGAGGTTCCTCAAACAGTTAAAAATATACCTGCCCTACGACCCAGCAATTGCACTGTTGGGGATTTACCCCAAAGATACAAATGCAATGAAACGCCGGGACACCTGCACCCCGATGTTTATAGCAGCAATGGCCACGATAGCCAAACTGTGGAAGGAGCCTCGGTGTCCAACGAAAGATGAATGGATAAAGAAGATGTGGTTTATGTATACAATGGAATATTACTCAGCTATTAGAAATGACAAATACCCACCATTTGCTTCAACGTGGATGGAACTGGAGGGTATTATGCTGAGTGAAGTAAGTCAGTCGGAGAAGGACAAACATTATATGTTCTCATTCATTTGGGGAATATAAATAATAGTGAAAGGGAAAATAAGGGAAGGGAGAAGAAATGTGTGGGAAATATCAGAAACGGAGACAGAACGTAAAGACTGCTAACTCTGGGAAACGAACTAGGGGTGGTAGAAGGGGAGGAAGGCGGGGGGTGGGAGTGAATGGGTGACGGGCACTGGGTGTTATTCTGTATGTTAGTAAATTGAACACCAATAAAAAAAAAAAAAAGAAGAAGTCCACAAAAACAGGGACTGGATAGATATCATCATGACACTAAACTCATATCTTTTAATAGTAACTCTGAACGTGAGCGGGCTTAATGACCCCATCAAAAGGCGCAGGGTGTCAGACTGGATAAAAAACCAGGACCCATCTATTTGCTGTCTACAACAGATTCATTTTATTTTTTTAAATTTTTATTTATTTATGATAGTCACAGAGAGAGAGAGAGAGAGAGGCAGAGACATAGGCAGAAGGAGAAGCAGGCTCCATGCACCGGGACCCTGACGTGGGATTCGATCCCGGGTCTCCAGGATCGCGCCCTGGGCCAAAGGCAGGCGCCAAACCGCTGCGCCACCCAGGGATCCCCAGATTCATTTTAGACATAAGGACACCTACCACCTGAAAATAAAAGGTTGGAGAACCATTTACCATTCAAATGGTCCTCAAAAGAAAGCAGGGGTAGCCATCCTTATATCAGATAAACTAAAAATTACCCCGAAGATTGTAGTGAGAGATGAAGAGGGACACTATCTCATACTTAAAGGATCTATCCACAAGAGGACTTAACAATCCTCAATATATATGCCCCGAATGTGGGAGCTGCCAAATATATTAATCATTTAATAACCAAAGTTAAGACGTACTTAGATAATAACACACTTATACTTGGTGACTTCAATCTAGCACATTCTACACTCGATAGGTCTTCTAAGCACAACATTTCAAAAGAAACGAGAGCTTTAAATGATACACCAGACCAGATGGATTTCACAGATATCTACAGAACTTTACATCCAAACTCAACTGAATACACATTCTTCTCAAGCGCACATGGAACTTTCTCCAAAATAGACCACATACAGGGTCACAAATCGGGTCTGAACTGATACCAAAAGATTGGGATCGTCCCCTGCATATTCTCAGACCATAATGCCTTGAAATTAGAACTAAATCACAACAAGAAGTTTGGAAGGACTTCAAACACGTGGAGGTTAAGGACCATCCTGCTAAAAGATGAAAGGGTCAACCAGGAAATTAAGAAAGAATTAAAAAGATTCATGGAAACTAATGAGAATGAAGATACAACCGTTCCAAATCTTTGGGATGCAGCAAAAGCAGTCCTGAGGGGGAAATACATCGCAATACAAGCATCCATTCAAAAACTGGAAAGAACTCAAATACAAAAGCTAACCTTACACCTAAAGGAGCTAGAGAAAAAACAGCAAAATATCCTACACCCAGCAGAAGAGAGTTAATAAAGATTCAAGCTGAACTCAAAGAAATCGAGACCAGAAGAACTGTGGAACAGATCAACAAAACCAGGAGTTGGTTCTTTGAAAGAATTAATAAGATAGATAAACCATTAGCCAGCCTTATTAAAAAGAAGCGAGAGAAGACTCAAATTAATAAAATCATGAATGAGAAAGGAGAGATCACTACCAACACCAAGGAAATACAAACGATTTTAAAAACATATTATGAACAGCTATATGCCAATAAATTAGGCAATCTAGAAGAAATGGACGCATTCCTGGAAAGCCACAAACTACCAAAACTGGAAGAGAAAGAAATAGAAAACCTGAACAGGCCAATAACCAGGGAGGAAATTGAAGCAGTCATCAAAAACCTCCCAAGACACAATAGTCCAGGCCCAGATGGCTTCCCTGGGGAATTCTATCAAACGTTGAAAGAAGAAACGATACCTTTTCTACTAAAGCTGTTTGGAAAGATAGAAAGAGATGGAGTACTTCCAAATTCTTTCTATGAGGCCAGCATCACCTTAATTCCAAAACCAGACAAAGACCCCACCAAAAAGGAGAATTACAGACTAATGTCCCTGATGAACATGGATGCAAAAATTCTCAACAAGATACTAGCTAATAGGATCCAACAGTACATTAAGAAAATTATTCACCATGACCAAGTGGGATGTATCCCTGGGGTTGCAAGGCTGGTTCAACACTCGTAAAACAATCAATGTGATTCATCATATCAGCAAGAGAAAAACCAAGAACCATATGATCCTCTCATTAGATGCAGAGAAAGCATTTGACAGAATACAGCATCCATTCCTGATCAAAACTCTTTAGAGTGTAGGGATAGAGGGAACATTCCTCAACATCTTAAAAGCCATGTACGAAAAGCCCACAGCAAATATCATTCTCAATGGGGAAGCACTGGGAGCCTTTCCCCTAAGATCAGGAACAAGACAGCGATGTCCACTCTCACCACTGCTATTCAACATAGTATTGGAAGTCCTAGCCTCAGCAATCAGACAACAAAAAGACACTAAAGGCCTTCAAATTGTCAAAGAAGAAGTCAAAATCTCTCTCTTCATCGACGACATGATACTCCACATAGAAAACCGAAAACACAACACCCCAAGATTACTAGAACTCATACAGCAATTTGGCAGTGTGGCAGGATACAAAATCAATGCCCAGAAGTCAGTGGCATTTCTACACACTAACAATGAGACTGAAGAAAGAGAAATTAAGGAGTCAATCCCATTTACAATTGCACCCAAAAGCATGAAGATACCTAGGAATAAACCTAACCAAAGAGGTAAAGGATCTATACCCTAAAAACTATAGAACATTTCTGAAAGAAATTGAGGAAGACACAGAGAGATGGAAAAATATTCGATGCTCATGGATTGGAAGAATTAATATTGTGAAAATGTCAATGTTACCCAGGGAAATTTACACGTTAAATGCAATCCCTATCAAAATACCATGGACTTTCTTCAGAGAGTTAGAACAAATTATTTTAAGATTTGTGTGGAATCAGAAAAGACCCTGAATAGCCAGGGGCATTTTAAAAAAGAAAACCATAGGTGGGGGCATCACAATGTCAGATTTCAGGTTGTACTACAAAGCTGTGGTCATCAAGACAGTGTGGTACTGGCACAAAAACAGACACATAGATCAATGGAACAGAATAGAGAATCCAGAAGTGGACTCTCAACTTTATGGTCAACTAATATTCGATAAAGGAGGAAAGACTATCCACTGGGAGGAAGACAGCCTCTTCAATTCATGGTGCTGGGAATATTGTACATGCAGAAGAATGAAACAAGACCACTCTCTTTCACCATACACAAAGATAAACTCAAAATGGATGAAAGATCTAAATGTGAGACAAGATTCCATCAAAATCCCAGAGGAGAACACAGGTAACACCCTTTTTGAACTCGGCCACAGTAACTTCTGGCAAGATACATCCACGAAGGCAAAAGAAACAAAAGCAAAAATGAACTATTGGGACTTCATCAAGTAAGAAGCTTTTGCATAGCAAAGGATACAGTCAACAAAACTAAAAGACAACCTACAGAATGGGAGAAGATATTTGCAAATGACGTATCAGATAAAGGGCTAGTTTCCAAGATCTATAAAGAACTTATTAAACTCAACACCAAAGAAACAAACAATCCAATCATGAAATGGGCAGAGAACACGAACAGAAATTTCACCAAAGAAGACACACACACGGCCATCAAGCACATGAGAAAATGCTCTGTGCATCACTTGCCAACATGAAAATACACATCAGAACCACAACGAGATACCACCTCACACCAGTGAGAATGGGTAGCATTAGCAAGGCAGGAAACCACAAATGTTGGTGAGGATGCGGATAAAAGGGAACCCTCCTGCACTGTTGGTGGGAATGTGAACTGGTGCAGCCACTCTGGAAAACCGTGTGGAGGTTCCTCAAAGAGTTAAAAATAAACCTGCCCTATGACCCAAGCAATTGCACTGCTGGGGATTTACCCCAAAGATTCAGATGCAATGTAAGGCCGGGACACCTGCACCCTGATGTTTCTAGCAGCAATGTCCACAGTAGCCAAACTGTGGAAGGAGCCTTGGTGTCCATTGAAAGATGAATGGATAAAGAAGATGTGGTTTATGTGTACGATGGAATATTACTCAGCTATTAGAAACGACAAATACCCACCATTTGCTTCGACGTGGATGGAACTGGAAGGTATTATGCTGAGTGAAATAAGTCAATCGGAGAAGGACAAACATTATATGGTCTCATTCATTTGGGGAATATAAAAAATAGTGAAAGGGAATAAAGGGGAAAGGAGAAAAAATAAGTGGGAAATATCAGAAAGGGAGACAGAACATGGAAGACTCCAAACTCTGGGAAATGAACTAGGGGTGGTGGAAGGGGAGGAGGTCAGGCTGTGGGGATGACTGGGTGGCGGGCACTGAGGCGGGCACTTGACGGGATGAGCACTGGGTGTTATTCTGTACGTTGGCAAATTGAACACCAATAAAAAATAAATTTATGTAAAAATGCTTGTTTAATTCAAAGGAAGATAGGAAAGAGAATAGGGAATATAAAACAGGGGACAAATAAAAGGAAACATCAAGATGGTAGACTTAAATCTAAATTTGCAACAATATCATTATATGTAAATGGACTAAACACTCAAATAAAAAAAGAAGGACACACACACACAGAGTGACAGAGACAGAGATTACTGTATTAGGTAAAAAGCACATACTTACGATATGCTGGTTATAAGAATAACACTTAAATACATAGAGTAAGAAATTACAAGCAAATATAAAGCAAAAGAAAGTTATGTGGCCATAATAATATTTACTTAAAAAAAAAGACTTCATGATGAAGTGTATTTTCAGAGATAAAGGGTAAATTTGTAATGATAAAGGGATGACATTATCAAGAAGACGTAATTCTATATATATATATATATATGAACACAGTGGTAGAACTTAAAGTTCATGAAAGAAAAGTTGGAGAAACTAAAAGAAGTACTGAGGAGGGCACTTGATGGGATGAGCACTGGGTGTTATACTATATGTTGGCAAATTGAACCTCAATAAAAATAAATAAATAAATAAATAAATAAGTAAATAAATAAATAATCTTTTAAAAAGGAGAAGTTAAAAAAATATCCACAGTTATAGTTAGAGGTTTTAACACCATCATTTAATAATTAATGTGGCAAAAAGACAAAAAGCAGTCAGTAAGTACAGAGGATTTGAATGACTATCAACTAAGTGTACATAACTGGTTATTGTAGATTATCACATTCACCACCTGGAGAATACACATTATTTTCATGTGCACTTGGAAATTGCACTCCTAGGTATTTACCCAATGGATACAAAAATACTGATCTGAAGGAATACGTGCACCCCAATGTTTATAGCAGCATTATCAACAATAATCAAATTATGGAAAGAGCTTAATGTCCATTGATTGATGAGTTAAACAGATGTGATACACACACACACACACACACACACACACGCAATGGAATGTTACTCAGCCATAAAAAAGAATGAAATCTTGCCATTTGCAATGACATGGATGGAACGAGAGTGTAGTATGCTAAAGGATTTACGTCAGTCATGGAAAGATAAATATCATATGCTTTCACTCATATGTGGAATTTAAGAAACAAAACAGATGAACATAGGGTAAAGAAAAAAAAGGAGAGGCAAAGCATAAGAGATACTTTTAACTATAGAGAACAAGCTGATGGTTGCTGGAGGGGAGATGTGCTGGGGATGAGCTAAATGGGTGATTGATATTAAGGAGGGAACATATGATAAGTGCTGGGGTTATATGTAGGTGATGAATCACTAACTTCTCCTGAAGCTAATATATAGTTAACTATATGTTAACTAACTGGAATTTAAGTTAAAAAAATAAAAAAAAGAAATTTCAAGATATATTTTTGCTGGGTTGTAAAACAAATCTCAAAACATTTCAGAGGGCTGAAAATATATGGAACATGTTCTCCAATCATAATTGAATTAAGTAAGAAATGAATTACAATAATTTACTTAGAAAATTCCTCAATACTTGGATATAAACAGCACATTTCTTTTTTTTTTATAGTTCATTTGTAAGTCACTCTCGGATTACAGAAAATATTACTAAGAAAATCTTAAAATATTTTGGATGCAAAAATATTAACACAAGATATTAAATTTCATGAAATGCAGCCTAAAGCATGTTTAGAGGAAACTGCATAGCATTAATACTTATATTTTTAAAAATGTATAAAATTAATCATTTAGATATTCAGTTTTAAAGGGTAGAAAAATAAAAGGGAGGTATAACTAAATTATGCAGATGAGTTTGAATTCATATAAACATGAATGCACATGTATATGAATCAATGAAATAGTGAACTAAAAGTTTAAAGAAAAAGTTGGTTCTTTGAAACAACTCAAAATTGTTAAGCTTGTAACAAGACTAATAAGAAAAAATGAAATATCATATAGTATTAATCTTTCTCTTATTTCACTCTGCTTTAATGTCCTCTAGGACCACCCATGGTGCCATGAATATCAGAATTTCCTTCTTTCTCATGGCTGAATAATATTACACATTATATATCACGTCTTCTTTACCCATTCACCACTAATGGCTATTTTCATATCTTGGCTATTGTGACTAACGCTGTGATAAGCATGAGAGTGCAGATATCTTTTCAATATCCTTTATTCAGTTCCTTTGGATATATATCAGAAGTAGGAGTTCTGGATCACATGGTAATTCTATTTTTAATTTTTTGAGGAATTCCATATTGTTTTCTGCAATGGCCGAACCAATTTACAGAGGTTGTGTCCAATTAAAAATGACTTATAAGACCAAATGTTTGTGAGAATATGGAGCATTTTAAATACTCATGAATTGCTATTGAGAAATGAAATCCAATTCTGGAAATTGTTTTGTGATTTCTTATAATGCTAAGACCTATTTTATGATCAGTTCAGTACTCTCACTCCAAGAAATATACTCCAGAGAATAAATGCAGTCTTCAAAATGACTTGTAGAAGAATATTCATAATGTCTTTATTCATAGTAGCCCTGAACTGGAAAGGACACAAATGTCCTTCAGTGGAAGAGTGGAAAACTGTTGTATAGATAGATAATGACCTACCTCAAAGCACTCTGAAAGAATAAATCATTGGTTCATGTGATAGCATGGATAACTCTGAGAAATCTGAGGAAATAAAGCCAGACATATGCTGTGTTCCACTTAAATGAATCTTAAGAAGTGGCAAAAGAAAATTTTGATGACAGAAATAAAAGTAGTTTTCTCTTGGTGTGGGCACAGAAGACTTGTGATGAGATGGGAATGTTTTATAGTTTGGTTTGGTAGTAGTTACATGGCTGTTTACATATGTAGAAAATTATCAACCTGTAACTAGAATTTGTACATTTTACAGTGTGTAAATTATACCTCATTAAATAAAATACCATGTTAAAAAGGAAAAAAAAAGAAAAAAAATTGTAAAATGTCTTTTGTTGTATATGCTTGTCTTTCTTGTCATATATAATTCAGTATTTTGTAAATTTTGCAACTCTAGGGCACTCATGGCAAATATACCTTTAAGGACTTGTACAAAGGACAACGTATCTATTGAGAATGGTGGTAGTATGTTACCATATGCAGTGAAATGGAAATTATGGTATGTTTCTGCTGAAATTTCTCATTTCCAAATATGAACAATTAAATGTCCTCTGGGACTCTGTTGTGATTTAAGTTCCTGCTCCTCTAATGAATTCTGAATATTCCAGAGGTTTGTTCTTTTAGACCACGTGTGTCCTCATTGGGGATGGTAAATTGGTAAATAACCCGGTGGTAAATATTTATCAGGGCATGTGAATGTATTCTCATTTATGACTGCAATGATCCTCACTGACTCTGAAAGGTGAGGAGCAACTGGTTGTTGTGAAAGTGACTAGCAACAAGGTCCAAAGGAAAGTGACCTTTGTTGTTTTTATTTCCCGACTCTCTTCTTTTTTTTTCTGACTCTCTTCTGTTATGAAATTTGATGGTTATGTTTAAATTTGTATTGCGAATCATGAATAGTTAATGTAATAGTTTTAACTAAATCAAGGAATTAATTAAAATACAATTTAATTATGGTGACTTACTCAGTAGAGCACTGATTTCCAACAGATGCCCAAACTCCTTTCTCAAAGATTACATGTCAATTCATCCAGCTTCTAGCTAGACATTGGCATTTTTTAAAAAATGAATGTTCCTCCAGTGATTGTAATGGGAATATAGGTGTAATTCCATCATACTGAAATTTTCCAGTGTAACAAAAATATTCCTGGAAAACTGTGAATTCCCAGAAAACTGAAAGGTAATTTATGACTTAAACAGAAAGAAAATCTTCTGTTCTGAGAGGTGTGTAGAGTGAGAGGGAAATTGATGTACCCATTAAATGTTTATTCATTGATTCTAAACAACCCAGTCATTACCACCCTTCATCTTTAGACATGGTTTCTCTTAAACCGAAGGACTAGGTAGTTATGAGACACTGAGATAAACTTGGTTTTCTGTTCAGTCTTAAAGTCCTAGGTGAATAACTCAGGCTGAACCAACTTCATGAAAATAACCAGTTTGGAACATGCTAATAAGAAAATGGCTTTTCCCCCCTACACTTTCTGTTTCTAGAGTGCTAAAGTCAGTACATTGGAGGGCTTTATATATGGCATATCCTACCTGAAGTTTAGAAATTTACACTATGACCTCATAAAAATATTCTCTGTGGGATGACAGCCTTCATTGTTATCTGTTAGTTTTATATGTTACCTGCAAACAATCATTTTCATGTTACAGTGTTTACCTTATAGACTACTATCCAAAGATATTATTTTCTAAAAATAAAGTGGCATGTTAAAAATTATTACTCAGCCATTAGAAATGACAAATACCCACCATTTGCTTTGATGTGGAGGGACCTGGAGGGTATTATGCTGAGTGAAATAAATCAATCAGAAAAGGACAAAAAATAAAAATAAAAATTACCCTCAAAAATAAACAATAAACCCTCAATTTTTATAGCTTAATAATAGAAAAAGTTCAAAATAATTTATAATACAGCATTTAAATGATATAAAGTGATTCCTTATTCAGAATTGTAGCAGCAAGTAGTCATTTTTTAACAGTGGCCATCAATTAAATTTTTATTCTTTGCTGATAATGTTTTCAGTTTAACATATCCAAGAGAGTTGATGACAGAGAAAAGATCACTATGGAGGTGAGGAATGAGACAGTAATCCGAGGATTCATTCTGGAAGGGTTTCCTACCATCCAGTACTTGGGAAACCTCTTCTTCCTGGTACATCTGCTGGCATACGTGGCCTCTATCACAGGAAATATGGTGATCATCATCATCACTTGGGTTGATTATCGTCTCCAGACACCCATGTATATTTTACTTAGCACTTTCTCCTTCTTTGAATGCTGTTTTATCACCACAGTTGTTCCTAAACTGCTGTCCATCTTTCTTTCAGGAAGGCAAACAATTTCCTTTACTGCTTGTGTCACACAAGCCTTTTCTTTTCTGTTTTTTGGGTCAATCATTTTCTTCCTCATGGCTGTAATGTCCTTGGATCGATACTTGGCCATTTGCAAGCCTCTGCATTACCCAACCATCATGAACCTGAAGACTTGCTTCCTCCTGGTCATGATCTGTTGTGCTTTGCCCTTCTCTCTCATCACTGGTCTGGTAGTAAAGGTGTTCCAGTTATCCTTCTGTGGTCCTCATGTCATCCCCCATTTTTTCTGTGACCTTGGCCCCCTGATTCATCTCTCCTGTTCTGACACCAGGTCTATTGAAATGTTGGCCTTTGTCCTCACTTCCTTTATCCTTTTGACATCACTTATCATAACCATCATTGCCTATAGCAACATAGTAGTCACAATCCTGCAACTCCCATCGGCCAAGGAGAAAAAGAAAGCTTTCTCCACCTGCTCATCTCACCTCATAGTCCTCTCTCTGATGTATGGCAGTTGTGTCTTTATATATGTGAAACCAAAACAAACGAACAGGATGGACTCCAACAGGGAGGCTGCCCTTGTGAACACAGTGGTGACCCCGCTGCTCAACCCTGTTATTTATACTCTGCGGAACAAGCAGGTCCACCAGGCTTTGAGGGATGCTCTGTCCTGGGTGAGGTTGCATAAACAGAGCTTTAGAGGGTAAGTGGATCTTCTTGGTCTTGTAGTTCAATTTCCCACTATTGCAGAAATCTTTTCTGTAGAATCTCTCCCTATGGTGATCTAGCTTATGCTAATTTTCATCTAGATGGGCACTATCCTATATTACAATACAATACTTTTCACTATTTGGGAATTCCTCTTAGTTCTCTATGTTGTGCTGAAAATATCTACCTTAATTTTCTACTCAGTGGTCTTTTATGAATTCAGCTCAAACAATATTTATGGAGAGCTTAGTATACATACATAATGCAAAGTCTTTAGGCTAAGAATAAAAAAATCACCAATCAGATAACAATTATTACTGTTTATGGTACATTTTCATGCTTGAGCCTCCTGATACCTTAAAAATGGGTAGAAACCATTATCATTTTAGGTATTCATGGTTGAAATTTTAGTAACAAATTATTCTGAAAATTACATAAAGTCATAATATAATAGCCTAAAGAAAGTTAATAGTATTGCATTCATTGTATCTTTTATGTAAATGAGTCAGCAGTAAGCTTATTCTCTCTTTGGGTCTATTGGTGTTAGAGGTATAAAAGCTCAGTGTAACTCCATGTGGTTAGAATGGTCACTTTGACTTTGTCATCTTCCCGCTGTATCAAATGTTAATAAAATTGTCTTTAATTCTTTCTTGAAATATAAATAAAATGTAAAACCTTAAAAATTTTTAAAAGATTGTATTTATTCTTTTTTATTGGAGTTCAATTTGCCAACATATAGCATAACACCCAGTGCTCATCCCGCCAAGTGCCCCCCCTCAGTGCCCGTCACCGAGTCACCCCAACCCCCTGCCCACCTCCCTTTCCACTACCCCTTGTTCATTTCCCAGAGTTAGGTGTCTATCATGTTTTGTCACCCTCACTGATATTTTCACTCATTTTCTCTCCTTTCCCCTTTAAGAGATAAAGAGCATATGTGCACAAACAAGGAGAGGGACAAAAAAGAGAGAGAGAAGCAGACTCCCTGCTGAACATGGAGCCCTATGTAGGGCTCAGTCCCAGGACCCTGGAATCATGATCTGAGCCAAAGGCAGATGCTTAACCAACTGAGCCATCTAAGTACCCCAAAACTTTTAAATGTGTTGAGGTTTTATTCCCTGTAATAGAGGTTGCGAAGCCCTGACCCCAATAGATTGCTGAAAGGTAGGTGATCCCACTACCAAATTCTCCCCCTACATGTAAGAGACATTTTTTCCTAATGTGACTTTAGGTATGGGAGCTGCCACTGACTTCCAGGTTAAGCTAAATTATAGTTGACATTTAATATAGCAAAAACTAACAAAACTCATAATTAGGAAAGTTTAAAAGGAAAATGAGTGCATTGGTTATTTTAAAAATGAATTAAAATTGGGTCAATTACTGTGTTTGTTGTCTCATGAAGGAAGCGGCTCCCGCCTGCAGACAACTGGCCCTAGTGGGAAGTAGTTCCTGTCACATCTGATACAGCATTTACATGGCATGCATTTGATTTTCCATAGGTCTGATTTGAGTGCATATATTCCTTTCCTGCTTGATTTGAGAATTAATATTTAAGGCATAACCTGATGAAGAAGATTTAGACTGTCAAAGAATATTGGATGATTTCAATTTTTATGTCTGGGAAGGGTATGATTATAAAGTGTCCTGGGGGTCATAATCTTCCAAGGACAGCTGTGTCTCTATATATCCCTTTTTTTTTCTCCAAAGAAGATAATTTATGAGCCTAATCTAAAAGCAGGGGTTCCCTGTGTTTTTGGTTTCTATGCATTAGATAAAATAGCCACTTCTGCCAATGTTCACAGCCCAGCCTCATGAACCAGCTTAGTGTATGAGATAAACCTCACCAATTAACCCAGCCAGAGATTCGGGTACTTCTCAAATCTTTGTGCTCATCCAAACCCTTTGTTTTAGTCATCCAAATCTTTGTTTTTAGTATGCCCCAGGAGACTAAAGTATGCCAAACCCTGTTAGTGCCCTGAGACAGGTAGGAGAGAAGCTAGTCTTTCTAGCAGAAGCTGGAAAAGTGGGAAGTGCTAGATGTGTGGTCCAATTCCTTCTCTCTTCAGTGAGCAGCTGAGAGAGTGAATACCCTACTAACTATATACCGAATTGGGATGAGATCCTGTGGCAAATGCCTGCACTCTCATTCACACCACACACTCTGTAAAACCATTGCTTTACTATCTGTCATCCTCAAGGGCCTAATGCATGCTGGGGCCTGTTGGCTCTCAGATACAGGCAGGTTAATTGGAGGCTTGGTTCTACTTCCGGAGCAAGCCAGGGAGAATTAGGGTTCTCACAGGGAGCCCAATGTGGAACACGATCCCGGAAGTCTGGGATCATGTCCTGGGCCAAAAGCAGACACTCAACTGCTGAGCCACCCAGGCATCCCAGCAGCTTCTCATTGTTGATGCTGTAAAACGAGAATGCTTCTTCACATGGAAGGGTGAGGATATGATGGAGGAGCATGGTGCAGGAGAAGGTGTCCTGGAGAAGGTGTGTCATGAGGTGAAGTGCTGCATCAGGACATTCGTCTTAGCAGCACTTAGGGCTGAATGTAAAAGAAGCTGCCTGTTCCCCATAACTGGTATAGAAAGGTGGGCAGCAATGTTGCATGTTAACTGGGCTTTACCCCCTGGGGGAGGCAGAGCCAGAGCTTTCATCAGAACCCTATGTAGTCTGAGAGTCCAGCTGTAGCTCAGACCTGTGGACAACAAAATGTGGTTGTTTTATATCTCTGCTCCTTTCTGGGGTTTCAGTAGTCTAGGCTGCCATGTAGCCTTGCTGTGTGTGCTATGAAACATTCTGGGCTATGGAAATAGGGCTTTGCCACCTAAACCACTGGCAGCATGAGAGGCATATTCACCCCACTCTGGGACAATAGACTGTGACAAATGAATTTTCTTTTCCTCTCCTTTCCCGTCAGCCCAGAGCAAGAACTTGATTTCTTTTTTTTAAATAATAAATTTATTTTTATTGGTGTTCAATTTGCCAACATACAGAATAACACCCAGCGCTCATCCCGTCAAGGGACCCCTCAGTGCCCATCACCCATTCACCCCCACCCCCGGCCCTCCTCCCTTCCACCACCCCTAGTTCGTTTCCCAGAGTTAGCAGTCTTTTTTTTTTAAATTTATTTTTTATTGGTGTTCAATTTACTAACATACAGAATAACACCCAGTGCCCGTCACCCATTCACTCCCACCCCCCGCCCTCCTCCCCTTCTACCACCCCTAGTTCGTTTCCCAGAGTTAGCAGTCTTTACGTTCTGTCTCCCTTTCTGATATTTCCCACACATTTCTTCTCCCTTCCCTTATATTCCCTTTCACTATAATTTATATTCCCCAAATGAATGAAAACATATAATGTTTGTCCTTCTCCGACTGACTTACTTCACTCAGCATAATACCCTCCAGTTCCATCCACGTTGAAGCAAATGGTGGGTATTTGTCATTTCTAATAGCTGAGTAATATTCCATTGTATACATAAACCACATCTTCTTTATCCATTCATCTTTCGATGGACACCGAGGCTCCTTCCACAGTTTGGCTATCGTGGCCATTGCTGCTATAAACATCGGGGTGCAGGTGTCCCGGCGTTTCATTGCATTTGTATCTTTGGGGTAAATCCCCAACAGTGCAATTGCTGGGTCGTAGGGCAGGTATATTTTTAACTGTTTGAGGAACCTCCACACAGGTTTCCAGAGTGGCTGCACCAGTTCACATTCCCACCATCAGTGCAAGAGGGTTCCCTTTTCTCCGCATCCTCTCCAACATTTGTTGTTTCCTGCCTTGTTAATTTTCCCCATTCTCACTGGTGTGAGGTGGTATCTCATTGTAGTTTTGATTTGTATTTCCCTGATGGCAAGTGATGCAGAACATTTTCTCATATGCATGTTGGCCATGTCTATGTCTTCCTCTGTGAGATTTCTGTTCATGTCTTTTGCCCATTTCATGATTGGATTGTTTGTTTCTTTGGTGTTGAGTTTAATAAGTTCTTTATAGATCTTGGAAACTAGCCCTTTATCTGATATGTCATTTGCAAATATCTTCTCCCATTCTGTAGGTTGTCTTTGAGTTTTGTTGACTGTATCCTTTGCTGTGCAAAAGCTTCTTATCTTGATGAAGTCCCAATAGTTCATTTTTGCTTTTGTTTCTTTTGCCTTCGTGGATGTATCTTGCAAGAAGTTACTATGGCCGAGTTCAAAAAGGGTGTTGCCTGTGTTCTTCTCTAGGATTTTGATGGAATCTTGTCTCACATTTAGATCTTTCATCCATTTTGAGTTTATCTTTGTGTATGGTGAAAGAGAGTGGTCTAGTTTCATTCTTCTGCATGTGGATGTCCAATTTTCCCAGCACCATTTATTGAAGAGACTGTCTTTCTTCCAATGGATAGTCTTTCCTCCTTTATCGAATATTAGTTGCCCATAAAGTTCAGGGTCCACTTCTGGATTCTCTATTCTGTTCCACTGATCTATGTGTCTGTTTTTGTGCCAGTACCACACTGTCTTGATGACCACAGCTTTGTAATACAACCTGAAATCTGGCATTGTGATGCCCCCAGATATGGTTTTCTTTTTTAAAATTCCCCTGGCTATTCGAGGTCTTTTCTGATTCCACACAAATCTTAAAATAATTTGTTCTAACTCTCTGAAGAAAGTCCATGGTATTTTGATAGGGATTGCATTAAACGTGTATATTGCCCTGGGTAACATTGACATTTTCACAATATTAATTCTGCCAATCCATGAGCATGGAATATTTTTCCATCTCTTTGTGTCTTCCTCAATTTCTTTCAAAAGTGTTCTATAGTTTTGAGGGTATAGATCCTTTACATCTTTGGTTAGGTTTATTCCTAGGTATCTTATGCTTTTGGGTTACCATTCGAATGGTCCTCAAAAGAAAGCAGGGGTAGCCATCCTTATATCAGATAAACTAAAATTTACCCCAAAGACTGTAGTGAGAGATGAAGAGGGACACTATATCATACTTAAAGGATCTATTCAACAACAGGACTTAACAATCCTCAATATATATGCTCCGAATGTGGGAGCTGCCAAATATATAAATCAATTATTAACCAAAGTGAAGAAATACTTAGGTAATAATACACTTATACTTGGTGACTTCAATCTAGCTCTTTCTATACTCGATAGGTCTTCTAAGCACAACATCTCCAAAGAAACGAGAGCTTTAAATGATACACTGGACCAGATGGATTTCACAGATATCTACAGAACTTTACATCCAAACTCAACTGAATACACATTCTTCTCAAGCGCACATGGAACTTTCTCCAGAATAGACCACATATTGGGACACAAATCGGGTCTGAACCGATACCAAAAGATTGGGATTGTCCCCTGCATATTCTCGGACCATAATGCCTTGAAATTAGAACTAAATCACAACAAGAAGTTTGGAAGGACCTCAAACACGTGGAGGTTAAGGACCATCCTGCTAAAAGATAAAAGGGTCAACCAGGAAATTAAGGAAGAATTAAAAAGATTCATGGAAACTAATGAGAATGAAGATACAACCGTTCAAAATCTTTGGGATGCAGCAAAAGCAGTCCTAAGGGGGAAATACATCGCAATACAAGCATCCATTCAAAAACTGGAAAGAACTCAAATACAAAAGCTAACCTTACACATAAAGGAGCTAGAGAAAAAACAGCAAATAGATCCTACACCCAAGAGAAGAAGGGAGTTAATAAAGATTCGAGCAGAACTCAACGAAATCGAGACCAGAAGAACTGTGGAACAGATCAACAAAACCAGGAGTTGGTTCTTTGAAAGAATTCATAAGATAGATAAACCATTAGCCAGCCTTATTAAAAAGAAGCGAGAGAAGACTCAAATTAATAAAATCATGAATGAGAAAGGAGAGATCACTACCAACACCAAGGAAATACAAACGATTTTAAAAACATATTATGAACAGCTATACGCCAATAAATTAGGCAATCTAGAAGAAATGGACGCATTTCTGGAAAGCCACAAACTACCAAAACTGGAACAGGAAGAAATAGAAAACCTGAACAGGCCAATAACCAGGGAGGAAATTGAAGCAGTCATCAAAAACCTCCCAAGACACAAGAGTCCAGGGCCAGATGGCTTCCCAGGGGAATTTTATCAAACGTTTAAAGAAGAAATCATACCTATTCTCCTAAAGCTGTTTGGAAAGATAGAAAGAGATGGAGTACTTCCAAATTCGTTCTATGAAGCCAGCATCACCTAAATTCCAAAGCCAGACAAAGACCCCAGCAAAAAGGAGAATTACAGACCAATATCCCTGATGAACATGGATGCAAAAATTCTCAACAAGATACTGGCCAATAGGATCCAACAGTACATTAAGAAAATTATTCACCATAACCAAGTAGGATTTATCCCTGGGACACAAGGCTGGTTCAACACCCGTAAAACAATCAATGTGATTCATCATATCAGCAAGAGAAAAATCAAGAACTATATGATCCTCTCATTGGATGCAGAGTTAGGAGTCTTTATGTTCTGTCTCACTTTCTGATATTTCCTACCCATTTCTTCTCCCTTCCCTTCTATTCCCTTTCACTATTATTTATATTTCCCAAATGAATGAAAACATAAAATGTTTGTCCTTCTCTGATTGACTTATTTCATTCAGCATAATACCCTCCAGTTCCATCCACGTTGAAGCAAATGGTGGGTATTTGTCATTACTAATGGCTGAGAATTATTGTATACATAAACCACATCTTTTTTATCCATTCATCTTTCAATGGACACCGAGGCTCTTCCACAGTTTGGCTATTGTGGACATTGCTGCTAGAAACATTGGGGTGCAGGTGTCCCGGCCTTACATTGCATCTGAATCTTTGGGGTAAATCCCCAACATTACAATTGCTGAGTCGTAGAGCAGGTCTATTTTTAACTCTTGAGGAACCTCCACACAGTTTTCCAGAGTGGCTGCACCAGTTCATATTCCCACCAACAGTGTAAGAGGGTTCCCTTTTCTCCGCATCCTCTCCAACATTTGTGGTTTCCTGCCTTGTTAATGTTCCCCATTCTCACTGGTGTGAGGTGGTATCTCATTGTGGTTTTGATGTGTATTTCCCTGATGGCCAGTGATGCAGAGCATTTTCTCATGTGCTTGTTGGCCATGTCTATGCCTTCCTCTGTGACATTTCTGTTCATGTCTTTTGCCCATTTCATGATTGGATTGTTTGTTTCTTTGGTATTGAGTTTAAGAAGTTCTTTATAGATCTTGGAAACTAGCCCTTTATCGGATACGTCATTTGCAAATATCTTCTTCCATTCTGTAGGTTGTCTTTTAGTTTTGTTGACTGTTTCTTCTGCTTGCAAAAGCTTCTTATCTTGATGAAGTCCCAATAGTTCATTTTTGCTTTTTGTTTCTCTTGCCTTCATGGATGTATCTTGCAAGAAGTTACTGTGGCCAAGTTCAAAAAAGGTGTTGCCTGTGTTCTCCTCTAGGTTTTTGATGGAGTCTTGTCTCACATTTAGATCTTTCATCCATTTTGAGTTTATCTTTGTGTATGCTGTAAGAGAATGGTCTAGTTTCATTCTTCTGCATGTGGATGTCCAATTTTCCCAGCACCATTTATTGAAGAGACTGTTTTTCCAGTGGATAGTCTTTTCTCCTTTGTTGAATATTAGTCGGCCATAAAGTTGAGGGTCCACTTCTGGGTTCTCTATTCTGTTCCACTGCGATGTATTTCCCCCTCAGGAATCCTTTGCTGTATCTCAAAGGTTTTGAATGGTTGTATCTTCATTCTCATTAGTTTCCATGAATCTTTTTAATTCTTCTCTAATTTCCTGGTTGACCCTTTCATCTTTTAACAGGATGGTCCTTAACCTCCACGTGTTTGAAATCCTTCCAAACTTCTCTTTGTGATTTAGTTCTAATTTCAAAGCATTATGATCTGAAAATACGCAGGGGACAATCCCAATCTTTTGGTATCGGTTAAGACCTGATTTGTGACCCAGTATGTCGTCTATTCTGGAGAAAGTTCTATGTGCACTTGAGAAGAATGTGTATTCAGTTGCGTTTGGATGTAAAGTTCTGTAAATATCCGTGAAATCCATCTGGTCCAGTGTATCATTTAAAGCTCTTGTTTCTTTGGAGATGTTGAGCTTAGAAAATCCATCAATTGTAGAAAGCGCTACATTCAAGTCATCAAGTATAAGTGTAATATTATCTAAGTATGTCTTAACTTAGGTTATTAATTGATTGATATACTTGGCAGCTCCCACTATTGGGGCATAAATATTCATGATTGTTAGGTCCTCTTGTTGGATAGACTCTTTTAAGTATGATATAGTGTCCCTCTTCATCTCTCACTACAGTCTTCGGGATAAACTTTAGTTTATCTGATATAAGGTTGGGTACCCCTGCTTTTTTGAGGACCATTTGAATGGTACATGGTTTACAACCTTTTATTTTCAGGCTGTAGGTGTCTTTATGTCTAAAACGAGTCTCTTGTAGTCAGCAAATAGATGGATCTTGCTTTTTTTATCGAGTCTGAAACCCTGCGCCTTTTGATGGGGTCATTAAGCCCATTCACATTCAGAGTTACTATTGAAAGATATGAATTTAGTGTCAGTCCCTGTTTTTGTGGATTGGTCCCTTGGATCCTCTATTACAGAATCCCCCTTAGTATTTCTTGCAGAGCTGGCTTCGTGGTCACATATTCTTTCAGTTTCTGCCTATCTTGGAAGCTCTTTATCTCTCCTTCTATTCTGAATAGGAGCCTTGCTGGATAGAGTATTCTTGGCTGCATGTTCTTCTCACTTAGGACTCTGAATATATCCTACCAGTCCTTTCTGGCCTGCCAGGTCTCTGTGGAGAGGTCTGCTGTTAATCTAATATTTCTCCCCATGTAAGTTAGGGATCTCTTGTGCCCTGCCGCTTTAAGGATTTTCTCTTTATCTTTGGAATTTGCAAGTTTCGTTATTCAATGTCAAGGTGTTGAATGGTTCTTATTGATTTTAGGGGGGGGGGACCTCTCTATCTCCTGGATCTGAATGCCTGTTTCCCTCCCCAAGTTAAGGAAGTTGTCAGCTATGATTTGTTCCGGGCCTCTGTCCCTTTCGGCGCCCTCTGGAACCCCAATTAAATGTAGATTTTTCCTTCTGAGGCTATCATTTATTTCCCTTAACCTTTTCTCATGGTCTTTTAATTGTTTTTCTCTTTCTTCCTCAGCTTCCTTCCTTGGCATCTATTTGTCTTCTATGTCCCTCACTCTTTCTTCTACCTCAATTACCCTCGTTGTAGCACATTCCATTTGGATTGCATCTCATTTAATTGATTTTTAATTTCGACCTGATTGGATCTAAATTCTGCATCATGAAGTCTCTTGAATCCTTTATGCTTTTTTCCAGAGCCACCAGTAGCTTTTTAATTGTACTTCTGAATTGATTTTCTGACATTGAATTGGATTCCAAATTCTGTAACTCTTGGGAGAGAGTCCTGTTTCGGATTCTTTCTTTCGTGGTTAGTTCTTCTTTCTAGTCATTTTGCTTAGTGCACAGTGGCTAAAAATGAGTTGTACCAGAAAAAGGAAGGGAAAAAAAAAAGGAGGGGTATCCTCTGGTTCTATATACTGTAATTCCCTTGACTTCCCGTTTCTCTCCAGTGCTGCTCCGTCAAGAACTTGCTCTTCCCCTGTCCTTCTTGCTGGTGTTCTGGGGGAGGGGCTCGCTGTGCTGTTTCTCAGATGTGTGGACCTGGGGGAGCTGCCCTGCGCCCTGCCAGGTGCATGGCTCAGTGGGAGCTGTTTATCGTGTGAGACCCCTGTTCCCCTGCGGCCCCTCCCCTTCCAGCACAGGGTGACACCAGGAGCAAGAACCACATTGGTGGCGGCCAGCCTTCCAGCTCTGGAGTCCACTTCCACAGTAACTAAGACAGTATCCCAGTCCACACAGGCCTGGATGCTCTGGGGGTGGGAGGCGCCGATCTGCAGAGCTCGGGGGCACCCCGCGGCAGGAGCTTCCTCACTCTCCTCTTCCTTCCCCGCCTTCGCCTGTCCTGGGGGAATGCAGGATCCTGGGTTGTGTCTCCCTGCACCCTGGGATCTGGGGCTTGTGCTGCTGGAAATGTGCTCCCAGGGCGTGGCTCCCAAATGCAGCAGCGCGTGCTCTCTCCACCTGGACCCACTACCTGAGCTTTCTGGAGGCCCAGTGGGGGCGCTCGGCCCTTTACCAAGTTCGGCCCAAGGTCTCCCTGGTGAGCTCTCTCCCAGGCCCACTTCCTCTGTTAGTGTCCTGGGGAACCTGGAGACATCCCTGCCCCTTCTGCAGTTCCTGTGCTAACCTGATTTCTGTGCTAAGCACCTTTCCTTTTGTGAAGAATCCAGTGCAGATTTTTTAAAGTTCTTCTCCAGGTGCTGGGCTTTCCTGTCCCTGTAGGCTTTTGCCACCGGGCCTTAGCCCGGGTCTGCGGGGTGCCCCTCCCCATTGATTCTTTTTTATTTATTTATTTTCCATCTTCCTACCTTGTTAGAAGCACAAACTCTTCTCTCCGTAGCGTTTCAGCTGTTTTCTCTTTAAATCTAGGGTGGAATTCCTAGGTTTTCAGGATGATTTGAAAGTTATCAAGGTAAGTTGGTGGGGACAGGTGACTTGGGAACCCAACTACTCCACCATCTTGCCCTGCCCCCTCCTCATGGTCTTTTAATTGTTTTTCTTTTTCTTACTCAGCTTCCTTCCTTGCCATCAACTTGTCTTCTATGTTGCTCATTCTTTCTTCTACCTCATTAACCCTCATCATTAGGACTTTCAGTTTGGATTGCATCTCATTTAATTGATTTTTAATTTCAGCCTGATGAGATCTAAATTCTGCAGTCATGAAGTCTCTTGAATCCTTTATGCTTTTTTCCAGAGCCACCAGTAGCTTTATTCTTATGCTTCCGAATTGGCTTTCTAACATCGAATTGTAATCCAAATTCTATAACTCTGTGGGAGGGAGTACTTTCTCTGGTTCTTTCTTTTGTGGTACATTCTTCCTTCTGATCATTTTTCTCAGTGCAGAGTGGATGTATGAACAGGCTGAGTCAATAATATCAACCGTGCCCTAAGTAAATTTCAGCCTAGATGATTATGTTGAGATCAGAGACCAGAATTGAAAACAAAAATCAGAACAAAATAAAACAAAAGGACCACTCAAGTGAAAAGCAAATTTTAAAACAAAATAGTAAAAAAGAAAAGGCCAAGAATCCCAAAGAATAAGAAAACAAAAAGAAGAGAAAAAAGCAAAGGTAAAGAGGAAAAAGAAAAGAAAAAAGAGAAGAAAAGAAAGGGGGGGACTGGGAGATGTTGGTGGTGTCAAAGTTGTAGGGGAGGGAGAATGTAGTCTACCTGAGGGGTCCTAGAGGGTGATCCTCTTGGTTCTGAGTATATTAAATTCTGTATGTTAGAAGATGCTCAGTCCCAAATTTATATAAACCAGAAATACTTGTAGAAGGCCCCAACATTGACCACCTAAACATAAATGAGATAAAAGAGGGGGGGGGGGCAGAATGGGAATGAGGAATCTCACAGAATGAACCAGCATGGTATACCACTTGGTTCTGAGTGCATGCTGGTCATGTTTAAGAAGGTATTAACTTCTGCCATTGTAGAACAAAATGAGGCAGGGAAAGCAAAAAATACTGAACAAAAAGACATTTGTATATCTTGCCAAGTTGAGTATGTTTAAGGGAATCAAGAAGTGGGAAATATATGTAAGACCTATAATTGTAGAAATATGAATGTCAGAAAGGAAGAAACTTAAAAATGAAGATGTAGTAAAACATTGTAGCTAAGGTGGAAAAGAAAAAAATTGGAAATTTACAGTGTGGTATAAAAACACATTTTACTAGGAAAAGGAAGAAAAAATAGAAGGGGTATCTTCTGGTTCTATATACTGTAAATCCCTCGACTTCCCCTGGAGCTTTCCAGCTTGCTTGGTCAAGAACTTGCCCTTCCCCTGTCCTTCCAGCTGGTCTTCTGGGTAGGGGCTTGCTGTGCTGATTCTCAGGTGTGTACACATGGGGGAGATGTCCCACCAGCCCCGTGCTGGATCCCGGGCTCAGTGAGAGCTGTTTATCCCGAGAGGCCTTTTTTCCGTGGCAGCCCCCTGTCTTATAGGCACAGGAGGAACACCACCACTGGCAGCGGCCACCTCTCCAGCTCTGGAGTCAGCTCCCCACAGTAACTACTGCAGCTCCCCATCCACACTGGCCTAGATGCTCCTGGGGCAGGTGGGCTGAACTGCACAGCTTGGAGGCACCCAGTGGCAGGAGAGTTCTCACTGTCCTGCGCCTTCACCACCTCTGCATGTCCCGGGGGAGCGCCGGATCCTGGGATGTACCCGTTCATTGCCCTGGGATCTGGGGCCTGTGCTGCTGGAATCACGCTCCTGGGGTGCGGCCCCCGAAGGCAGCAGGGCTCAGACTCCTCCGTCCAGAGCCACTACCTGACCAACTGGCTTCTCCCCGAAGCCCAGCCGGGTTCCTGCTCCAGCCCTTTAGGGAGATTGGCCCACAGTCTGTTGCTCACTCTATCCGGGGCGCCCCTCCTCTATTAGTGACCCTGGGAGACTGGAGGCTTCCCTGCTCCTCCTGCGGTTCTGCTCAATTTCCCTGCTGAGCTCCTTTCCATCTGGGAAGACTCTGGTGTGGATTTTTAAAAGTTCCCTCTTCTCTGAGGCAGGGCTTTCCTGTCCCCAGGCTCTCCCCAACTGGCCTTAGCCCAGCTCCTCATGGGGCCCTTCCCCAACTCGATTTTTTCCTATTTTATTTTCCCATCTTCCTACCTTAGAAGTGTAAACTCTTCTCTCTGTAGAGCTCCGGCTGTTCTCTCTTTAAATCTTAGGTCAGATTTGTTGGTGTTAAGAATGGTTTGAAATTTATCGAGGAGGCGGGGCAAGATGGCAGAGGAGTAGGGTCCCCAAGTCACCTGTCCTCACCAACGTTCCTAGATAACTTTCAAATCATCCTGAACAGCAACGAATTTGGCCTGAGATTTTAAGAGAGAGCAGCTGGAATGCCACAGTGAGAAGAGTTTGCGCTTCTATCAAGGTAAGAGGATGGAAAAAAATAAAGAAATAAAAAAGCATCCAAGGGGGAGGTGCCCCTGCGAGGAGCCGGGCTAAGGCCAGCGGGTGGGGGGTGGTGAGTGCCCCCAGGACAGGAAAGCCCAGCCCCGGAGAAGCAGGAGCTTTACCAGTCTTCCCGGACCAAAGGCGCTGGCAGGGAACTTGGGCAGGATCCCAGGAGGGGCAGTGATGCCCCCCGGTTCCTGGGATCACTAACAGAGGACATGTGCCCGGGGGAGAGCGGCCACACGCCCTAAAGGGCTGAAGCGCCTGCCAGGCGGGGCCCCGGGAGCAGCTCAGGCTGCCTCTCTGGCAGGGCTCCGCGCGGAGGGGGCTGCGTGGTCCCGGGAGCGCGATTCCTGCAGCGAAGGCCCTGGAGCCAGGGCGCCCGGGACACAGCCCAGGATCCCGGGCCCCCCTGGGACAGGCGGAGGCCAGGAGGACACAAGACAGCAAGGACGCTCCTGCCACCAGGCGGCCCCGAGCTGTGCAGATCAGTGCCCCCGCCCCCAGAGCATCCAGGCCCCTACGGACTGGGAGACTGTGGTGGTTACTGCTGGAGCAGATTCCAGAGCTGGAGAGCTGGCCGCCTCCAAGGTTGTTGTTCCTCCTGGGGTCACCTTGTAACTGGGACTGAGCAGGGCTGGCAGGGAGCAGGGGCCTCACAGGAAAAATGGCTCCCACTAAACCCTGCACCAGGCAGGGGGCGGGGCAGCTCCCCCAGGTGCACACACATCCGCACAACAGGCCCCTCCCCCAGAAGACCAGCTGGAAGGACAAGGGAAGAGCAAGCTCCTGACCAAGCAGCGCCGGAGAGTTCCAGGGGAAGTCTAAAGACTTACAGTATATAGAATCAGAGGATATCCCTCCTTGTTTTTTTGTTTGTTTGTTTTGTTTTTTGTTTGCTTCCCTCTCCCATTATTTCTCTTTTTCTCCTTTTTCCTGTACAGCTTGTTTTTAGCCACTCTGCACTGAGTAAAATGACTAGAAAGAAGAACTCCCCAAAAAAGAAAGAATCAGAATCAGTACTGTCTCCCACAGATTTACAGAATTTGCATTACAATTAAATGTCAGAAAGCCAATTCAGAAGCACAATTATAAAGCTACTGGTGGCTCTGGAAAAAAGCATAAAGGATTCAAGAGACTTCATGACTGCAGAATTTAGGTCTAATCAGGCCAGAAAAAAAATTAAATGAGATGCAATCCAAACTGGAGGTCCTAATGACAGGGTTAATGAGGTAGAAGAATGAGCGAGTGGCATAGAAGACAAGTTGATGGCAAGGAATAAAGCTGAGGAAAAAAGAGAAAAACAAAAGATCATGAGGAAAGGTTAAGAGAAATAAATAACAGCCTCAGAAGGAAAAATCTACATTTAATTGGGGTTCCAGAGGGCACCGAAAGGGACAGAAGTCCAGAAAGTGTATTTGAACAAATCATAGCTGAGACCTTCCCTAATGTGGGAAGGCAAACAGGCATTCAGATCCAGGAGATAGAGAGATCCCCCCTAAAATCAATAAAAACCGTTCAACACCCCGACATTTATTTATTTATTTTTTAACACCACGACATTTAATAGTGAAATTTACAAATTCCAAAGATAAAGAGAAGAGACAAGCAGGAAGAGACAAGAGATCCCTAACCTTTATGGGGAGAAGTATTAGGTTAACAGCAGACCTCTCCACAGAGACCTGGCAGGCCAGAAAGGGCTGGCAGGATTTAGTCGAGGACCTAAAAGAGAAGCACATAAAGCCAAGAATACTTTATCTACCAAGGCTCTCATTCAGAATAGGAGAGATAAACAGCTTCCAATATAGGCAGAAACTGAAAGAATATGTGACCACCAAACCAGCTTTACAAGAAATATTAAGGGGGACTCTGTAAAAGAAAGAGGACATCCAAGGAAACAATCCACAAAAACAGGGACTGAATAGGTATCATGATGACACTAAATTCACATCTCTTAATAGTAACTCTGAACGTGAATGGGCTTTAGTATCCCATCAAAAGGCACAGGGTTTCAGACTGGAGAAAAAAGGAAGATCCATCTATTTGCTGTCTACGAGAGACTCATTTTAAATGTAAGGACACCTACAGCCTGAAAATAAAAGGTTGGAGAACCATTTTCCATTAAAATGGTATTCAAAAGATACCAGGGGTACCAATCCTCATAGCAGAGAAATTAAAGTTTATCTCAAAGACTGTAGTAAGAGATGAAGAGGGACATTATATCATACTTAAAGGATCTATCCAACAATAGGGCTTAACAATCATGAATATTTATACCCCGAATGTGGGAGCTGCGGAGTGTATCAGTCAATTAATAACCAAAGTAAACATACTTAGATAATAATACACTTATACTTGGAGACTTGAACATGGTGCTTTCTACAATTGATGGATATTCTAAGCAAAACATCTCCAAAGAAACAAGAGCTTTAAATGATACACTGGACCAGATGGATTTCACAGAAATTTACAGAACTTTACATCCCAATGCAACTGAATACACATTATTCTCAAGTGCACATGGAACTTTCTCCAGAATAGACCACATACTGGGTCATATCTCAGGTCTTAACCAATACCAAAAGATTGGGATAATCCCCTGCATATTTTCAGACCATAATGCTTTGAAACTAGAACTAAACCACAAGAAGAAATTTGGAAGGATTTCAAACAAGTGGAGGTTAAGATCATCCTGCTAAAAATGAGAGGGTCAACCAGGAAATTAGAGAGGAATTAAAAAGATTCATGGAAACTAATGAAAATGAAAATACAACCTTTCAAAATATTTGGGATATAGCAAAAGTAGTCCTGAGGGGGAAATACATCGCAATACAAGCATCCATCCAAAAACTGGAAAGAACTCAAATACAGAAGCTAAACTTGTACCTAAAGGATCTGGAGAAGGAACAGCAAATATAACCTTCACCCAGGAGAAGAAGAGAATTAATAAAGAATTGATCAGAACACATGAAATAGATACCAGAAGAACTGTGGAACACCAACAAAACCAGGAGTTTGTTCTTAGAAAGAGAGAAGACGCAAATTAATAAAATCATGAATGAGAAAGGAGAGATCACCACCAACACCAAGGAAATACAAACGATTTAAAAAACATATTATGAACAGCTATACGCCAATAAATTAGGCTATCTAGAAGAAAACCTCAAACTACCAAAACTAGAACTGGAAGAATTAGAAAACCTGAACAAGCCAATAACCAGGGAGGAAATTGAAGCAGTCATCAAAAACCTCCCAAGACACATAAGTCCAGGCCCAGATGGTTTTCCAGGGGAATTCTACCAAACGTTTAAAGAAGAAACAATACTATTCTACTAAAGCTGTTCAGAAAAAAGAAAGAGATGGAGTACTTCCAAACTTGTTCTATGAGGTCAGCATCACCTTAATTCCAAAACCAGGCAAAACCCCACCAAAAAAAGAATGATAGACCAATATCCCTGATGAACATGGATGCAAAAATTCTCAACAAGATACTAGCCAATAGGATCCAACAGTACATTAAGAAGATTATTCACCATGACAAAGTGGGATTTATCCCCGGGGTTGCAAGGCTGGTTCAACACTCGTAAAACAATCAATGTGATTCATCATATCAGCAAGAGAAAAACCAAGAACCATATGATCCTCTCAATAGATGCAGAGAAAGCATTTGACAAAATACAGCATCCATTCCTGATCAAAACTCTTCAGAGTGTAGGGATAGAGGGAACATTCCTCGACATCTTAAAATCCATCTACAAAGAGCCTACAGCAAATATCATTCTCAATGGGGAAACGCTAGGAGCCTTTCCCTTAAGATCAGGAACAAGACAGGGATGTCCACTCTCACCACTGCTATTCAACATAGTATTGGAAGTCTTAGCCTCAGCAATCAGACAACAAACAGAGATAAAAGGCATTCAAATTGGCAAAGAAGAAGTCAAACTCTCCCTCTTTGCAGATGACATGATACTGTACATAGAAAACCCAAAAGACTCCACCCCAAGATTTCTAGAACTCAAACAGCAATTTGGCAGTGTGGCAGGATAAAAAAAATCAATGCCCAGAAATCAGTGGCATTTCTATACACTAACAATGAGACTGAAGAAAGAGAAATTAGGGAGTCATTCCTGTTTACAATTGCACCCAAAAGCATAAAATACCTAGAAATAAACCTAACCAAAGAGGTAGGTTATACCCTAAAACCTACAGAACACTTCTGAAAGATATTGAGGAAGACAGAAAGAGATGGAAAAATATTCCATGCTCATGGATTGGCAGAATTAATATTGTGAAAATGTCAATGTTACCCAGGGCAATTCACACATTTAATGCAATCTCTATCAAAATACCATGGACTTTCTTTAGAGAGTTGGAACAAATAATCTTAAGACTTGTGTGGAATCAGAAAAGACCCCAAATAGCCAGGGGGATATTGAAAAAGAAAACCAGAACCAGGGGCATCACAATGCCATATTTCAAGTTGTACTTCAAAGCTGTGATCCTCTGTGGTACTGGCACAAAAACAGACACATTGATCAAGGAACAGAATAGAGAACCCAGAAATGAGCCCTCAACTCTATGGTCAACTAATATTCGACAAAGCAGGGAAGACTACCCACTGGAAGAAAGACAGTCTCTTCAATAAATAGTGCTGGGAAAATTGGACATCCACATGCAGAAGAATGAAACTAGACCATTCTCTTAGACCATACACAAAGATAAACTCAAAGTGGATGACAGATCTAAATGTGAGACAAGACTCCATCAAAATCCTAGAGGAGAACACAGGAAACAACCTTTTTGAACTTGGCCACAGCAAGTTCTTGCAAAATGCATCCATGAATGCAAGAGAAACAAAAGCAAAAATGAACTTGGGACTTAATCAAGATAAGAAGCTTCTGCACAGCCAAAGAAACAGTCAACCAATCTGAAAGACAACCACAGGATAGAGGAAGATATTTGCAAATGACCTACCAGATAAAGGGCTGGTATCCAAGAATTATAAAGAACATATTCAACTCAACAGCAAAGAAACAAACACTCCAATCATGAAATGGGCAAAAGACATGAACAGAAATCTCACAGAGGAAGACATAGACATTGCCAACAAGCACATGAGAAAATGCTCCACGCATCACTGGCCATCAGGGAAATACAAACCAAACCCACAATGAGATACCACCTCACACCATTGAGAATGGGAAAAATTAACAAGGCAGGAAACAACAAATGTTGGAGAGGATGTGGAGAAAGTGGAACCCTCTCGCACTCTTGTTGGGAATGTGAACGGGTGGTGACAATCTGGAAAACTGTGTGGAGGTTCCTCAAAGAGTTAAAAATAGAGCTACCCTACTACCCAGCAATTTCACTGCTGGAGATTTACCCCAAAGTTATAGAGGCAGTGAAACGGCAGGACACCTGTATCCCAATGTTTATAGCCATAATGACCACAATAGCCAAAGTTTGGAAGGAGCCTTGGTGGTCATCGAAAGATGAATGGATAAAGAAGATGTGGTCTATGTATACAATGGAATATTACTCAGCCACTAGAAACACAAATACCCACCATTTGCTTTGACGTGGATGGAACTGGAGGGTATTATGCTGAGTGAAGTAAGTCAATTGGAGGAGGACAAACATTATATGATCTCATTCATTTGGGGAATATAAAAATTAATGAAGGGGAATAAAGGGAAAGGAAAGAAAATGAGTGAAAATATCAGTGACGGTGACAAAACATGAGAGACACCTAACTCTGGGAAATGAACAAGGGGTAGTGGAAGGTGAGTTGGGTAGGGGTTTGGGGTGACTGGGTGCTGGGCGCTGAGGGAAGTACTTGGTGGGATGAGCACTGGGTATTATGTTATATGTTGCCAAATTGAACTCCAATAAAAACAAAGAAAAATCAAAGCTGGTGGCATCACAGTTTCAGACTTCAAGCTCTATTACAGAGCTGTAATAATCAAGACAGTGTTGTACTGGCACAGAAACAGACATGCAGATCAATGGAACAGAATGGAGAACCTAGAAATGGACCCACAACTCTTTGGTTAACAAATCTTTGACAAAGCAGAAAAGAATATCCATTTGGATACTGAAAATGGAAGGCATTTCAAGTGGGTCAACAGTATTCATGAAGCATGCCACTATAACTAGGTAATTGTGGCCTCATAGAATGAGTTTGGAAGTTTTCCTTCCATTTCTATTTTTTTAATTTATTTTTTATTGGTGTTCAATTTACCAACATACAGAATAACCCCCAGTGCCCGTCACCCATTCACTCCCACCCCTGCCCTCCTCCCCTTCCACCACCCCTAGTTCGTTTCCCAGAGTTAGCAGTCTTTACGTTCTGTCTCCCTTTCTGATATTTCCCACACATTTCTTCTCCCTTCCCTTATATTCCGTTTCACTATTATTTATATTCCCCAAATGAATGAGAACCTATAATGTTTGTCCTTCTCCGACTGACTTACTTCACTCAGCATAATACCCTCCAGTTCCATCCACGTTGAAGCAAATGGTGGGTATTTGTCATTTCTAATAGTTGAGTAATATTCCATTGTATATATAGACCACATCTTCTTTATCCATTCATCTTTCCATGGACACCGAGGCTCCTTCCACAGTTTGGCTATTGTGGACACTGCTGCTAGAAACATCGGGGTGCAGGTGTCCCTGCGTTTCATTGCATCTGTATCTTTGGGGTAAATCCCCAACAGTGCAATTGCTGGGTCGTAGGGCAGGTCTATTTTTAACTCTTTGAGGAACCTCCACACAGTTTTCCAGAGTGGCTGCACCAGTTCACATTCCCACCAACAGTGCAGGAGGGTTCCCCTTTCTCCAATCCTCTCCAATTTGTGGTTTCCAGCTTCGTTAATTTGCCCCATTCTCACTGGTGTGAGGTGGTATCTCATTGTGGTTTTGATGTGCATTTCCCTGATGGCAAGTGATGCAGAGCATTTTCTCATGTGCATGTTGGCCGTGTCTATGTCTTCCTCTGTGAGATTTCTGTTCACGTCTTTTGCCCATTTCATGATTGGATTGTTTGTTTCTTTGCTGTTGAGTTTAAGAAGTTCTTTATAGATCTTGGAAACTAGCCCTTTATCTGATATGTCATTTGCAAATATCTTCTCCCATTCTGTAGATTGTCTTTTGGTTTTGTTGACTGTATCCTTTGCTGTGCAAAAGCTTCTTATCTTGATGAAGTCCCAATAGTTCATTTTTGCTTTTGTTTCTTTTGCCTTCGTGGATGTATCTTGCAAGAAGTTACTGTGGCCGAGTTCAAAAAGGGTGTTGCCTGTGTTCTCCTCTAGGATTTTGATGGAATCTTGTCTCACATTTAGATCTTTCATCCATTTTGAGTTTATCTTTGTGTATGGTGAAAGAGAGTGGTCTAGTTTCATTCTCTGCATGTGGATGTCCAATTTTCCCAGCACCATTTATTGAAGAGACTGTCTTTCTTCCAATGGATAGTCTTTCCTCCTTTATCGAATATTAGTTGACCATAAAGTTCAGGGTCCACTTCTGGGTTCTCTATTCTGTTCCACTGATCTATGTGTCTGCTTTTGTGCCAGTACCACACTGTCTTGATGACCACAGCTTTGTAATACAACCAGAAATTTGGCATTGTGATGCCCCCAGCTATGGTTTTCTTTTTTTAAAATTCCCCTGGCTATTCGGGGTCTTTTCTGATTCCACACAAATCTTAAAATAATTTGTTCTAACTCTCTGAAGAAAGTCCATGGTATTTTGATAGGGATTGCATTAAACGTGTATATTGCCCTGGGTAACATTGACATTTTCACAATATTAATTCTGCCAATCCATGAGCATGGAATATTTTTCTATCTCTTTGTGTCTTCCTCAATTTCTTTCAGAAGTGTTCTATAGTTTTTAGGGTATAGATCCTTTACATCTTTGGTTAGGTTTATTCCTAGGTATCTTATGCTTTTGTGTGCAATTGTAAATGGGATTGACTCCTTAATTTCTCTTTCTTCAGTCTCATTGTTAGTGTATAGAAATGGCACTGATTTCTGGGCATTGATTTTGTATCCTGCCACGCTACCAAATTGCTGTATGAATTCTAGCAATCTTGGGGTGGAGCCTTTTGGGTTTTCTATGTAGAGTATCATGTCATCGGCGAAGAGGGAGAGTTTGACTTCTTCTTTGCCAATTTGAATGCCTTTAATGTCTTTTTGTTGTCTGATTGCTGAGGCTAGGACTTCCAGTACTATGTTGAATAGCAGTGGTGAGAGTGGACATCCCTGTCTTGTTCTTGATCTTAGGGGAAAGGCTCCCAGTTTTTCCCCATTGAGAATGATATTTGCTGTGGGCTTTTCATAGATGGCTTTTAAGATGTTGAGGAATGTTCCCTCTATCCCTACACTCGGAAGAGTTTTGATCAGAAATGGATGCTGTATTTTGTCAAATGCTTTCTCTGCATCTAATGAGAGGATCATATGGTTCTTGGTTTTTCTCTTGCTGATATGATGAATCACATTGATTGTTTTAAGGGTGTTGAACCAGCCTTGTGTCCCAGGGATAAATCCCACTTGGTCATGGTGAATAATCTTCTTAATGTACTGTTGGATCCTATTGGCCAGTATCTTGTTGATAATTTTTGCATCCATGTTTATCAGGGATATTGGTCTGTAATTCTCCTTTTTGGTGGGGTCTTTGTCTGGTTTTGTATTTAAGGTGATGCTGGCCTCATAGAACGAATTTGGAAGTACTCCATCTCTTTCTATCTTTCAAAACAGCTTTAGTAGAATAGGTATGGTTTCTTCTTTAAACGTTTGATAGAATTACCCAGGGAAGCCATTTGGCCCTGGACTTTTGTGTCTTGGGAGGTTTTTGATGACTGCTTCAATTTCCTCCCTGGTTATTGGCCTGTTCAGGTTTTCTATTTCCTCCTGTTCCAGTTTGGTAGTTTGTGGCTTTGCAGGAATGCGTCCATTTCTTCTAGATTGCCTAATTTATTGGTGTATAGCTGTTCATAATATGTTTTTAAAATCGTTTGTATTTCCTTGGTGTTGATGGTGATCTCTCCCTTCTCATTCATGATTTTATTAATTTGAGTCTTCTCTCGCTTCTTTTAATAAGGCTGGCTAATGGTTTATCGTATTAATTCTTTCAAAGAACCAACTCCTGGTTTTGTTGATCTGTTCCACAGTTCTTCTGGTCTCGATTTCTTTGAGTTCTGCTCGAATCTTAATGAACTCTCTTCTTCTGCTGGGTGTAGGATCTATTTGCTGTTTTTTCTCTAGCTCCTTTATATGTAAGGTTAGCTTTTGTATTTGAGTTTTTTCCAGTTTTTGAATGGATGCTTGTATTGCGATGCGTTTCCCCCTCAGGACTGCTTTTGCTGCATCCCAAAGATTTTGAATGGTTGTATCTTCATTCTCATTAGTTTCCATGAATCTTTTTAATTCTTCCTTAATTTCCTGGTTGACCCTTTCATCTTTTAGCAGGATGGTCCTTAATCTCCAGTGTTTGAGGTCTTTCCAAACTTCTTGTTGTGATTTAGTTCTAATTTCAAGGCATTATGGTCTGAGAATATGCAGGGATTGATCCCAATCTTTGGTATTAGTTCAGACCCAATTTGTGACCCAATATGTGGTCTATTCTGGAGAAAGTTCCATGTGCACTTGAGAAGAATGTGTATTCAGTTGAGTTTGGATGTAAAGTTCTGTAGATATCTGTGAAATCCATCTGGTCCAGTGTATCATTTAAAGCTCTCATTTCTTTGGAGATGGTGTGCTTAGAAGACCTATGGAGGTTAGAAAGAGCTAGATTGAAGTCACCAAGTATAAGTGTATTATTATCTAAGTATTTCTTCACTTTGGTTATTAATTGGTTTAAATATTTGGGAGCTCCCACATTTGGAGCATATATATTGAGGATTGTTAAGTCCTCTTGTTGGATAGATCCTTTAAGTATGAGATAGTGTCCCTCTTCATCTCTCAGTACAGTCTTCAGGGTAAATTTTAATTTCTCTGATATAAGGATGGCTACCCCTGCTTTCCTTTGAGGACCATTTGAATGGCAAATGGTTCTCCAACCTTTTATTTTCAGGTGGTAGGTGTCCTTATGTCTAAAATGAGTCTCTTGTAGACAGCAAATAGATGGGTCCTGCTTTTTTATCCAGTCTGAAATCCTGCGCCTTTTGATGGGGTCATTAAGCCCGTTCACGTTCAGAGTTACTATTGACAGATATGAGTTTAGTGTCATCATGATATCTATTCAGTCCTTGCTTTTGTGCATTGTTCCACTGGACTTCTCCTAAAGGGGAATTTTTCTTGCAGAGCTGGTTTGGAGGTCACCTATTCTTTCAGTTCCTGCCTGTCTTGGAAGCTCTTTATCTCTCCTTCCATTCTGAATGAGAGCCTTGCTAGATAAAGTATTCTCAGTTGCATGTTTTTCTCATTTAGGACCCTGAATATATCCTGCCAGCCCTTTTGGGCCTGCCTGGTTTCTGTGGAGAGGTCTGCTGTTACCCTAATACTCCTCCCCATAAACGTCAGGGATTTCTTGTCTCTTGCTGCTTTAAGGATCTTCTCTTTATCTTTGAAATTTGCAAGCTTAACTATTAAATGTCGAGGTGTTGAACGGTTTTTATTGATTGTAGGTGGGGTTCTCTCTATTACCTGGTTCTGAATGCCTGTTTCCCTTCCCAGATTAGGAAAGTTTTCAGCTATGATTTGTTCAAATACATATTCTCGCCCTCTGGCCCGTTCGGCGCCCTCGGGACCCCAATTAAATGTCGGTTTTTCTTCCTCAGGCTGTCGTTTATTTCCCTTAATCTATATTCATGGTCTTTTAATTGTTTGTATCTTCTTTCCTCAGTTTCCCTCTTGCCATCAACTTGTCTTCTATGTCACTCACTCGTTCTTCCACTGCATTAACCCTCGTCGTTAGGACTTCTAGTTTGGATTGCATCTCATTCCATTGATTTTTAATTTCTGCCTGATTGGATCTAAATTCTGAAGTCATGAAGTCTCTTGAGTCCTTTATGCTTTATTCTAGAGCCACCAGTAGCTTTATAATAGTGCTTCTGAATTGGATTTCTGACATTGAATTGTAATCCAGATTTTGTAACTCTGTGGGATAGAGGACTGTTTCTGATTCTTTCTCTTGAGGTGAGGTTTTCCTTCTAGTCATTTGCTCAGTGCAGAGTGGCCAAAAACAAGTTGTATTGGGAAAAGGAGAAAAAGAGAGGAGAGAAAGAAGGAAAGAAAAGAGAAAAAGAAAAAAGGAAGGAAAAAAGAAAAAAGAGAAGAAAAAGAGAAAAAAAAAGGGTGAGGGAAGCAAACAAATCAAAAAGAAAAAAAACTCAGGGGAGTATCTTCTGATTCTGTACACTTTAAGTCCCTTGACTTCCCCTGGAACTTGTCCGTCTAGCTGGTCTTCTGGGGGAGGGGCTTGTTGTGCTGATTTTCAGGTGTTAGCACTTGGGGGAGCTGCTCTGCCCCCTGCCTGGTGCAGGGCTCAGTGGGGGTTGTTTACCCCGTGAGGCCCCAGGAGGAACAACTGCAGTGGCGGGGCCAGCTCTGGAGCCGTGGAGTCAGCCCCCCCGGAGTCAGCACTCCGGAGCTCTCGGTCTGCAGGGCCTGGAGGCCCCGGGGCGGGGCCGCTGATCTGCTCAGCTCGGGGCAGCAGCGTCCTCGCTGTCCTGGGCCCTCGTGGCCTCTGCCTGTCCCGGGGAAGGCCGGATCCTGGGCTGTGTCCTGGCGCCCTGTGCTCCGGGGCCTGCGCTGTTGGATTCGCGCTCCCGCCCTGCAGCCCCCTCCGCGGAGCCGCCCCCGAGCCCCCACGAGCTGCTCCGGGTCCCGCCGTGCGCGCTGCAGCCCTTAGGGACCTCGGCGCACTCTCCCGGGCGCAGGTGTCTGTTAGTGTCCCAGGGAGCCCGAGGGCATCCCCGCCCTCCTGGGGTCCTGTTCCAATTCCCTGCAGGCGCCTTTCTGCCCGGGAAGGTCGGTGCAGCTCCTGCTTCTCCGGGACGGGGCTCTCCTGTCCTGGGGACACTCGCCCCGGCCTCAGCCCGGCTCCTCGCGGGGCCCCTCCCCCTTGGATGCATTTTGTTTCTTTATTTCGTTTTTCCCGATCTTCCTACCTTGATAGAAGCTGAACTCTTCTCAGTGTAGCATTCCAGGTGTTCTCTCTTTAAATCTCAGGGCGAATTCGTAGATTTTCAGGGTGGTTTGAAGGTTATCTAGGTAATTTGGTGGGGACAGGTGACTTGGGGACCCTACTCCTCCGCCATCTTGCCCCTCCCTCCGCTATTATACTTCCATCCAAAGTTTGCTGGAGGTTCTAGTCACAGCAATATGTTAGGAAAAGCAAAAGATATAAAATGGAAATAAATAAATAAAATTCCCAACATCATAAATGATATATATGATTGTTATAAATAAAATCCAAGGGTGATTTTACCAAAGTTGCCAGATATTGAACTTACCAAAAGTTGATTGTATTTCTGTATGCTAGCTAAATAAATAAATAAATAAAATAGAAGAAGTAAAAAAAAATCTTAATGGTACTATTTACTTAGAATCCCATCAAAATGTATCAAATACACAGATAAATCTGATAAGGCAATGGGACCTCTATATAGAAAACTACAAAACATCACTAAAATGAAACCATATAAAGAGGAGCAGAGGCTGACCAACTATAATCATTAAATGTTTTGTGGGGCAATGCTTTGAGACTATGTACAAACCTATCTCCTCAAAGATTTCTCCACTAATTTTAGGATACCCTGATGATCATGCCTGAATCAATTACTTCAAATAGTGACTTTCTAATTCATCATAGAAAATATCAGCTAAGAAATGGAAGATATAAAAAAATCAAATGGATACTATAGAACTGAAAAATAAAATGACCGATATAATAAAACCTCATTAGAGAGGGGAAAGAGTAGAATTAATATCACACATGAAAGATAGTACAATAGGAATAACCCAGTAGGAACAATAGAGAGAAAATATGTTGCAGAGAAATGAACATTATCTCAGGAATATGTAGGGAAATAACAAAACATCTAAAATTTGTATCAGCAGAGTCCCAAAAGTAGAAGAGAAGGAAATGGAGCTGAAACCGTTTTCAAAGAAATGATGGCTTAAAAAATCCCCAATTGGCAAAACATACATTTACAGATTCAAGAAGCTGAGTGAGCCTCCCAAAAAGTCCACATCAAGACACATGAGAAATAAACTTCAAAAAACTGAAGACAAAGGAATATTATTGGAAACAGTCAGAGAGTGTGATGCATTATGTGCAAGGAAGAACAGTAGATCTCTCAACTGAAGCAGTGGAACCCAGAAAGAAGTGGCACAATATTTTAAAAGTGTTGAAAACAAGAACAAATTTTCTAGTATTCTATGCCCAGCAAAAATATCCTTCGAGAATAAAGGTAAAGTCAAGACACTCTCCAGTGAAGGAAAATGAAAACATCTTGTTGCCAGTAAATATGCTCTCAAATATATATGTGTGTTGAAAAATAAGTTCATCAGACCAAAGGGAAACTATACCAAAGAAAACTTGGAATATCAGGAATAAAGAAGGAAAAAAAAGAGTAAAAATATGAAATGCGGCAAAAATGATGTTACAATTTTTCTGATATTAGGAACTGAAGAGGCATCACAGCCCCTGCTTTTACTCTCTTAGGATCTTGAGACCTCCATGCTGTGTTGAAGTCCAGTCTAGCTGACCAGAAGATGAGAGAAGCTTCCTCAAGGAAGAGGCATATGCAGCAATAGCCATTACCAGCTTCCAGTCATGTAAGGTCATTTTGGGCTTTCCATTTATAGGTAAGCTATAAGATATCTGTAGCTCTCTGAATGATCCTAGGCAAGATCAGCAGGAAAACCAGCAAGACTGCCAAGCCAAAGAACCAAAAAATAATAAATCTTTGTTGTTGTAAGCCTGTTTTAAAAAGTGCTTAAGAAAATAAGCATGAGCTACAGACTTTGAGAAAACCTGTCTCAAAACACATATCTGATAGAGGACTTGTACCCAAAATATATAAAGAGCACAGTTCAATAATAATAAGGCACTCAGTTCAGTAGAGAAATGGGAAATGTATTTAACCGATATTTCATCAGAGCATATACATGGAAGCCAGTAAGTATACAGAAAGGTGTTCAAAATCATTAGTCATCATGGAATTGGATTACTACTTAGCAATAAAATGAACCCAATACTGATGTGTGCAACAATATGGAGGAATCTCAAAAATATGCAGAATGAAAGAAGCTAGACAAAAGTGCATATGCTATGATTCCATTTATATGAAGTTCAAAATCAGGTAAAATTATTTTTTGATAATGAAAATCAGTACGCTGATTTTCACTCAGGGTGGAAGGTAGTAACTGGGAAAAGAGAAGGGAACTGTTGGGGTCATAGAAATGCTGTATATTTTAAGTAAGATGGAGAGTACACAGATGTATACATTTGTCAAACTAATCAGCTTTAACTTGTGAACTGTGCTTTTAATTTTTAAAAAAATATTTTATTTATTTACTCATGAGAAACACACAGAAAGAGGCAGATACAGAGGAAGAGGGAGGAGAAGCAGGCTCCATGCAGGGAGCCCAATACAGGACTCAATCCCAGGACTCCAGGATCATGCCCCGAGCCAAAGGCAGATGCTCAGCCACTGAGCCACCCAGGCATCCCTGTACTTTTAATTTAAATGTAAATCACACCCTCATAAATGAGTAATAAAAAAATAAATTCTACATATAAGCTGATATTCTAACAAATTATAGATAAACATTTTTCTCAGAATATGTTACTTTCAAGAAATTGAGATAAAAATGTTTTTTCTTTAGAAATAGAATCTTATGAAACAAAACATTATAATCATCTTTGAGTAATTGCAATAGTTCCAAAACTTTGGCCTGCATCAGTGTTATCTGGAGAGTTTATTTGAATATGGATTCCTGGGCCTCTCCCAAGAGTATCTGATGTTGTAAGTTATGCCTACAAATTTGCAATTATAACAAGTTACTAGGTGATATATTGCTATGCTGTAGGAACCACACTTCCATTTCTCTTCATTAAGTTTGATTTCTTCTTTCAAGAAGATTTTCATTGAGGAAAATGAAAGTGAGGAAATAATAAGCTATTTTACATCCAGAAACAAAGTGAAGTATAAGCAAATCAATGCAGTGGGGGAATAGCAGGCTCAAGTCAGTGGCTTATTAGAATTGAACTATTTGTAGGAAGTAGGGGTAGTAAAGAGGCAGGTGTGACTGGCAAGAGGAAATTCATTTTTTTTCTTTCTTTGTGTGTCAACTGGCTCTGAGAACCATGAACATAAGTGGCTTCAGAATTAATTAGTGGTAATTGTGATAGAGCATTATGAAGGAATTCTTCAGGGCTTTATAGAACCCTTGCCATCCCTGAACAGCATGAGTAAGGAGCTACCATACAGAAATTCTTAGTCCACTTGGCCTTATAATAAAAAGTAATCAATTCATTTCCTAGCCTACAAGTGACTCCAGTGGGTATAAACCAGCAGATAATTACTTCTTCAGGGAATACTTTTTTCCTTGTTTAGTTCAACTTGAAATTATTTTTCTGTGAAACCTACATGCCTGTGGGAAATCATAAAATTTTGCTTTCATTGTCTTGCTAAGTAATTAATGCAGGCTAGTAGTTATCAGGCATCTCCCTCCCCCCACCGACTACCTTTGAATTCAGAATGGGACTAGGCATGACAGTTACAACACAAAAAGTATGCAAGTAATTTAATAATACAGTGACTGAGTATTGGGCTTTGCTTGGGAAGAAGAAAATGAGATAAGACCAGAAGGTGTTTAAAAATTAAAGGTCCAAGATTGGATGTAGGTGATATGCAGAAATAAAGAAGCATATAAATAACTGTAGGAAATGGTTCCAGGTAAGGTGGGGAAATATGTTCTACCTTATATCCCTCTTAAAAATAGCCATAAAATAGAATGGATGGGGCAGCCATTAGAGGATTTTGCACTATGGATCCCAGCAGGACAATTGGAAAAGAGACCAGAATTTGAAGTACTAACAAATCAGTGGTGAGTTTACCATATTTTTCATTCTCTGGTTCTCTTGCTTCTTGGTCCAGTCACAAAAGTTAGGAGCAGAGAAGAGTAACTAAGTCCCCATGCTTCTGGCCACAGAACCTCAAAGAGGCATTTCAGGGTATATGTGTGTACTGGGGAGATGATGATGAGGGGGAACCAGAGGAAGGAGATCCCATTAAGTTGTTAAATAACTCAAAGATGTATTCCCAAACTGTGCATGACTGGATCTGATCTTCATCAGCATATTCAAGACTTTGAAAACTGAATTACCAGAAAAATTTCTGGCGAACCCAGACTGGCAGTGAGAGGTGCACACGTGGGAAAGAACTGAATAGGTTTGCAACGGTTTTGAAAATTGTGCTGACAGGGATCCCTGGGTGGCGCAGCGGTTTAGCGCCTGGCTTTGGCCCAGGGCGCGATCCTGGAGACCCGGGATCGAATCCCACGTCAGGCTCCAGGTGCATGGAGCCTGCTTCTCCCTCTGCCTGTGTCTCTGCCTCTCTCTCTCTCTCTGTGACTATCATAAATAAATAAAAAATAAAAAAAAACACAGATCTTTAAAAAAAAAAAAAGAAAAGAAAATTGTGCTGACAATGATGAGGATTATTGAAGGGGAGGTGAGTAAGGAGATGGGATAAATGGGTGAGGGGCATTAAGAAAGGCATGTGATATGGTGAGCACTGGGTATTATATGCAACTGATGAAATATTGAAAACTACATCTGAAACTAACGATATACTACATATTTGCAATTTGAATTTAAATTTAAATTTAAAAACCCCAAACTGCAGCCTATAGACAATGGAATGATGGCCTAAATCACATCAGGTCCATTTCTTGCCAAAATAAATCAGCATTTTTGAAAAGATTTTTTAAAAAAACTCTGTGAGTCTGAAAACATGTTATCCCAGTTCAAAATTACTCAGCAAATGAATAAGCAGGAAAATCTCAAGCCTCAGGGGAAAAGATAATCAATAGACATCATCTCTCACATAACACAGATGTTGGAATTATTTGACAAAGATTTTAAATCAATTATTTACAATTATCCTAACAAGCAATTACAAGCCCTTATAAAATGAATAGAAAATAGGACTCTGCAATGATGTTTAAAGAAGCCAGGAATTATTAGTACTAAAGAATAAGTGACTAAAATATAACATTCACTGACTGAGCTCAAAAGCATAAGTGGAGATGACATAAAATTGTCCATGAAATTGAAAATAGATCAGTAAAAATGACCCCACTTGGAAAGGGAAGAGAAAAAAAGACTTAAAACAAATGAACAGAGCTTCTGGGATTTGTGAAAGAATAAAATGCAAAACCATACCTATTCTACTAAAGCTGTTCAGAAAGATAGAAAGAGATGGAATACTTCCAAACTCGTTCTATGAGGCCAGCATCACCTTGATTCCAAAACCAGACAAAGACCCCACCAAAAAGGAGAATTATAGACAAATATCCCTGATGAACATGGATGCAAAAATTTTCAACAAGATACTAGCCAATTGGATCCAACAGTACATTAAAAAGATTATTCACCATGACCAAGTGGGATTTACCCCCAGGATGCAAGGCTGGTTCAACACTTGTAAGGCAATTAGTGTGATAGATCATATCAACAAGCAAAAAAAGAACCATAGGATCCTTTCAATAGATGCAGAGAAAGCATTTGACAAAATACAGCATCCATTCCTGATCAAAACTCTTCAGAGTGTAAGGATAGAGGGAACACTTCTCAACATCTTAAAAACCATCTACAAAAAGCCCACAGCAAATATGATTCTCAATAGGGGAAACACTGGGAGCCTTTCCCCTAAGATCAGGAACAAGACAGGGATGTCCACTCTCACCACTGCTATTCAACATAATACTAGAAGTCCTAGCCTCAGCAATCAGGCAACAAAAAGAAATAAAAGGTGTTCAAATTGGCAAAGAAGAAGTCAAACTCTCCCTCTTTACAGATGACATGATACTCTACATAGAAAACCCAAAAGACTCCACCCCAATATTTCTAGAACTCATACAACAATTCGGCAGTGTGGCAGGATACAAAATCAATGCCCAGAAATCAATGGCATTTCTATACACTAACAATGAGACTGAAGAAAGAGAAATTAAGGAGTCAATCCCATTTACAATTGCCCCCAGAAGCATAAGATACCTAGGAATAAAGCTAACCAAAGAGGTAAAAGATCTATACCCTAAAAACTACAGAACACTTCTGAAAGAAATTGAGGAAGACACAAAGAGATAGAAAAATATTCCATGCTCATGGATTGGCAGAATTAATATTGTGAAAATGTCAATGTTACCCAGGGCAATTAACACATTTAATGCAATCCCTATCAAAATACCATGGACTTTCTTCAGAAAGTTGGAACAAATCATCTTAAGACTTGTGTGGAATCAGAAAAGACTCTGAATAGCCAGAGGGATATTAAAAAAGAAAACCTTATCTGGGGGCATCACAATGCCAGATTTCAGGTTGTATTACAAAGCTGTCGTCATCAAGACAGTGTGGTACTGGCACAAAAACAGACACATAGATCAATGGAACAAAATAGAGAATCCAGAAGTGGACCCTCAACTTTATGGTCAACTAATATTCAACAAAGCAGGAAAGACTATCCACTGGAAAAAAGACAGTCTCTTCAATAAATGGTGCTGGGAAAATTGGACATCTACGTGCAGAAGAATGTTCCAGTTTCTGGACCATTCTCTTAGACTATACACAAAGATAAAATCAAAATGTATGAAAGATCTAAATGTGAGACAAGATTCCATCAAAATCCTAGAGGAGAACACAGGCAACACCTTTGTTGAACTTGGCCACAGTAACTTCTTGCAAGATACATCCATAAAGGCAAGAGAAATAAAAGCAAAAATGAATTATTGGGACTTCATCAAGATAAGAATCTTTTGCACAGCAAAAGATACCGTCAACAAAACTAAAAGACAACCTACAGAATGGGAGAAGATATTTGCAAATGACATATCAGATAAAGGGCTAGTTTCCAAGATCTATAAAGAACTTATTAAACTCAACACCAAAGAAACAAACAATCCAATCATGAAATGGGCAAAAGACATGAACAGAAATTTCACAGAGGAGAACATTGACCCGGCCAACATGCACATGAGAAAATGCTCTGCATCACTTGCCATCAGGGAAATACAAATTAAAACCACAATAAGATACCACCTCACACCAGTGAGAATGGGGAAAATTAACAAGACAGGAAACCACAAATGTTGGAGAGGATTGGAGAAAGGGGAACCCTCCTTCACTGTTGGGAATGTTAACTGGTGCAGCCACTCTGGAAAACTGTGTGGAGGTTCCTCAAAGAGTTAAAAATAGACCTGCCCTATGACCCAGCAATTGCACTGCTGGGGATTTACCCCAAAGATACAGATGTAGTGAAAGGCAGGAACACCTGCATGCCGATGTTTATACCAGCAATGTCCACAATAGCCAAACTGTGGAAGGAGCCTCGGTGTCCATCAAAAGATGAATGGATAAAGAAGATGTGGTTTATGTATACAATGGAATATTACTCAGCCTTTAGAAATTACAAATACCCACCATTTGCTTCGACGTGGATGGAACTGGAGGGTATTATGCTGAGTGAAATAAGTCAGTCGAAGAAGGACAAACATTATATGTTCTCATTTATTTGGAGAATATAAATAATAGTGAAATAGAATAGAAGGGAAGGGAGAAGAAATGGGTAGGAAATATCAGAAAGGGTGACAGAACATAAAGACTCCTAACTCTGGGAAGCAAACTAGGGGGGGTGGAAGGGGAGGAGGGCGGGGGTTGGGGTTGAATGGGTGACTTGCACTGAGGGGGGCATTTGACGGGATGAGCACTGGGTGTTATTCTGTATGTTGGGAAATTGAAAACCGATAAAAAAGAAGTTTATTATAAAAAAAAGACACAGCTTCCATACATCAGAGAGAGGACTATGAGGTGAGAGGAGCCGGTGGAGAAAGCTTTCTTTTTCTCCTTGGCTGATGGGAGTTTCAGGATTGTGACTACTATGTTGCTATAGTCAATGATGGTTATGATAAGGGATGTCAAAAGGATTAACAAAGCAAGGACAGAGATCAACATTTCAACAGACTTGGTGTCAGAACAGAAGAGATGAATCAGGGGGCCAAGGTCACAAAAAAAGTGGGGGATGACATGGGGACCACAGAAGGATAACTGGGAAACCTTTACTACCAGACCAGTGATTAGAGAGAACCCCAAAGCACAGCAGGCAGTGACCAGGAGGGAACTAGTCTTCAGGTTCATGATGGTCGGGTAATGCAAGGGCTTGCAAATGGCCACATACCAATCCAGAGACATCACTGCTATGAGGAAGAAACCTGCTGCTTCCAGAAATACAAAGACAAAGGCTTGTATGAAACAGGCAGGAAAAGAAATGGTTTGCTTACCTGAAAGAAAGATGACCAATAACTTAGGAATAACAGTATTTATGAAGTAACACTCCAAGAAGGAGAAAATGCTGAGGAAAAAGTACATCGGTGTCTGGAGCCGGGAATTAGCACAGATGATGGTGACTATGACAGCATTGCCTGCAATGGATGCCAGGTATGTCAGCAGGTGCACCAGGAAGAGAAACTTTCCCAGGTGCTGGATGTGAGGAAACCAAGGTGAATTCCTGGACAGTTGTTCCATTCCCCATTTCCATGGGCATCTCTTTCCACATCATCACTGCTGGTCTAACCTACAACAATGACATCAGCAAGGACAAAGGTTTTAGAGGAGTATATGATTAAGTTATTTGCCTATCCAAGAAGGTTGCAATAGGAAAGTGGTTTAGTGAGTTGATTCTTGAATCAGAGAACCTAATTTCAATACTAGCTCAATACTGAGTTCTAACCCCTGAGAGACTGATCATACTTGGAAAGATAGTTTACCTTTATGAACTTCTCTTTCAACCTCTGTAGGATGAAGATGATAGGATATACCTGTTCATGTTATTGTAAACATTAGGTAAGATAAAACATGTAACTCACTTGACACATGATGCCAAAGTTTCCTAAGTGTTCCTCAAGGTCTAATTGTAATGATCATTAATATGATGCTTGTTAGAGCATCATCAGTAGGCAAAGTAATTAACATTTTTGTAGTTATAAAATACTTTATTGTTTTTAATAATATTAATTTGTAAGTAAACAAAACAATAATATCAGTAATATTCCCCTTGGATATCCTTTTTAATATATGCATTACATTCTATGGTTTGAGTTGTCTTTATCCTCATCTATTGAGGACTTATGCTTGTTATATGCTGGTCATTGATATTCAGTATTTCTATTTATCTTCACAATAACCATGAGCCCTTTCCACAGAAGCAGAAACTGAGGCTTACATAGCTCCAGAGATATTAGGTGACATAGCTGGGACTTCAGCCAGAATGCTGGAATCTGGAGTATCTGCTGTTTCCAAATGCAGTGACAAAATATTTTAAAACAGGAACAAATCTATTGTAGATGATCTCTCAAACTTAAGTTAAAATTAGCTTTATTTATCATTATTTCCACCCTTGGTTAGATTCACTGATGAGTTACAGACCTATGGAATGACATGGGGCTTAGAGAGCATCTACTTTAGCACCAGCCTTTTTTAGAAGGGACAGAATCCAGAGACATTAGGGGCTGCTCCACAACTTGAGGTAAGTTGTAAGTCCAGGATTTACCACTCCCCTTCCCACTCCAAGGCTCATGCTGTCCAGTAATGGAATTGGGTGTGATAGTAGTTCATAGGATTAGCCCGCTTTGGAGGTTATGCAGGGCATTTGGCATTCATAGATTACTCTTGCATCAAAGCTCAGTGAAGATTCTTTTTTCTTCAGTTCTCTCAATCAGTAACTTCACTCAGGATGGTATTTGGTTCTAGCACTGCAACACTAGATTAAAAGTAAGCAGTGTGGAACATGTCACTCTCACTTACACGCCCTGTGCCACATCCTCTGAAGGGCTGCTCATGAAACCAAACTGTTCCCCTCTGAGTGGCACAACCAGAAGGTGCCTCTGATTCTGTTCCTGTTGACCCCAGGGCGCGAGGGTCCACGAGGCCAGGCAAACACAGGAGTCAACTCAGGGGAGGTAGGGTTTCTTCCTCTTGCAACTGTTGTCTTCCAAGAAATCAAGGGCTTATTCTGGGCTGAAGGGAAGGGAGAGGAGATGGAAATGCAGGTGTTACAGCCTGTTGTCCCAGAGTGGGGTGAATATGCATCCCGTGTTACCAGTGTTCTGGCTATGGAAGCCCTGTTTCTATGGCCTGGAATGTCTTATAACACAGGCCATGGCAGCCTTGACCACTAAAACTCCAGAGAGGAACAGACAAACTAAAACAACTACACTCCACTGCCCTCAGTTCTGGGCTAGACCTTGACTCCTGGACTACTTAGGATTTTGAGGAAAGGTCTGGCTGCACCCACCAGTGGGTAGAAAGGTCTGGCTGCCCCCACCAGTGGGTAGAAGCCCACCTAACATGCATCTTTGCTTTCATCTCCTATACCAGTTAATTGGAGCAGTCACCTTCTTATAAGTTTAGCCATGGGTGGGGCTGAGACAAGGGTCCTTCTACTGCAGTGCTCCATGCCATGGGCACATATGCTCCAAGTTGCCTTCTACTGAACTATGATCCTCTATCATATCCTCACCTTTCCATGTGGAGAAGCATCCTTGTTTTACTGCATCAATAGTGAGAAGGTGCTGACATGAAAGTTTGAAGCCTCTGTGGTGTTTTTGCCACAATACTGTTTGGTCATCCAGCAAGATGGACCCAGTCAGTGAGCAGACAGTGTAGGTTCCCAAACCTTATTAGATGCCGAAGAAGCAGGGGAAGAAAGTCAAGGCCTGGCTAGTGTCCTGAAGGCAGCTAATTAGTCTATGTTGAAAACAATAATCACTGGCCTAACTCTTTTATTTATCTTCCCATTATCTCTGGTGATGATGACTCCCGGATGTCTGCATTGTTCTCTACCAAGATTTTTGAAAGAAATTGTATGACATCTGCTTTAGAGTAGTTTTGCAGCAATAGTCGTGGGGACCCATGGTGTTACCTTCTAATGAACTTCTTATGAGTTCTCTCTGGTTGCTAGGTATGTGTGAAACATTCTTTCCTTGGGTCAGAGATTTTATTGCCTTTCCAATGGTCAGTATTTCACTATAATAACTGATGGGAAACATTTGTGCAATATTCAAAGGGCTGACTGAATAACTAGCTTATAACAGCAAGCCACATTTTTGGGGAGAAATCAGAGTAGCTGCTCCTTTCCAAATAGCCCAAATGAGAGCATCAAAGTAGCAGGGTAAAGATGCCAGTCCTAGAGAAGCCAACTCAGGACCACCAGCCTCCAAAGCCAAAACACCCAAGAGATCGAGTTTACCCCAAAACTACTCTAAAGCAGATGTCCCTTCTTTATGGATTTATAGGGATGAAACTCGCAGAACTGTTCAATTAAAATACATGTGGGTTAAAGATTCTCTTTCCTGTTCCTAACCTTCTATTTTTCCACCTCCACTAGACCTTTTCTCCTTCCTCTTTATCCGTTCTTCATTCTAATCTGGTTGGAAGGAAGAACAGCTGAAAGGAGGCCAGTTGCATCCAGCAGAGGCAAAAGCAGAGGAGCTGTGGAGCTCTAGATCACGTGAGAGTTGAGGAGCTGTGAAATGTATTACACCAAATATTGAAGGACTACACTGAAGCTTTGAAATTTAGTGTCCTTGACATAGCAAATATAAGCTGAGCTCAGTAATGAAGGAAGAATCACCTAGAATGTGTGCATCACCTTTTAAAGTCTCTCTTGCCACCTTGAAGACAACACACTCATGCATACATCTTTTTCCTACTTTACTATAAAACTGAGAGTCAGCTTCCTCTTAGTAGGAAAGAGGTCAAGGATAATCGTTACATATAATGTCTGGCCTGAATGAGATACAGGCCACTGGCCAAGGTTTTGAAAAGTCTCTTCAAAGGAAATGCCTTTTTGGAGAAATGCAGCAGTGGTGTGTTCAGTTGGTATTTCATGTGAGGAGTTTCAAAGAATTCCAGGAGGAAATAATACCACAAAATTTCATTGTAAAAATGTAATTGCTAGTTTATTGTTTTACTAGGTAAATATTTCTCCTCTGCATGGCTTTCTGAATTTTGCCTTTTTGGAATACGATTGTGTGACTTTTCTTTTTAAGCCTGTTAATGCAGTTGTTCACACTGATTCACTTTTGAATATGGAATAAACTTTGCATTCGTGACATAAATTCAAAAGAAAAAAGAAAAAAAAGAAATTGTATGACAATTTCCCAAGAGTTTTTAAAATTCCAAGTTGAATATTGGTACTGCTAAAAGTCCAGACTACAATTTTATCCATGAGATGTATGCACTGAGTCCAGAGCTTAGTTGTTAAAAGAACAGATTTTTATTTATTTATTTTTTAATAATAAATTTATTTCTTATTGGTGTTCAATTTCCCAACATACAGAATAACACCCAGTGCTCATGCCGTCAAGTGCCCTCCCCGGTGCAAGTCACCCATTTTTTTTTTTTTTTTTGCCTTTAGAGAAATGGTTTATTCTTGGTTTCTCACATTTCTGGTGGTTGACTGGGTTCAGGGAGGTAGCTCCTGAAACTACAGTCTGATGCTCACTGGGGCCGCAGCCAGCTGACAGGGCTGGCCACTAAAATCTCAAAAGGGGCTGTTGGCCAAGCACTTGTCCATAGTCTTCTCCATATCATCTGGGTTTCACACGACCTGGGTTCTGGGTCCGCGAGGGAGCATCCCGAAAGCAAGATTTCCACGAGACCCTCATAGAGATGGCTTTTTACCACCTAACCTCTGAAGTCATACAGTCTACTTCTGCCAAAGCCATTGGTTGCCAAGCCCAACCCAGATTTAAGGGCTTGAAGAAATAGACCCACGTTTTAATGGAGGAGTGACAAGGATAGGATAGGATCTATTTGCTGGTTTTTCTCTAGCTCCTTTAGGTGTAAGGTTAGCTTTTATATTTGAGTTCTTTCCAGTTTTTGAATGGATGCTTGTATTGTAATGTATTTCCCCCTTAGGACTGCTTTTGCTGCATCCCAAAGATTTTGAACGATTGTATCTTCATTCTCATTAGTTTCCATGAATCTTTTTAATTCTTCCTTAATTTCCTGGTTGACCCTTTCATCTGTTAGCAGGATGGTCCTTAACCTCCACGTGTTTGAAGCCCTTTCAAACTTCTTCTTGTGATTTAGTTCTAATTTCAAAGCATTATGGTCTGAAAATACGCAGGGGACAATCCGAATCTTTTGGTATTGGTTAAGACCTGATTTGTGACCCAGTATGTCATCTATTCTGGAGAAAGTTCTAAGTGCACTTGAGAAGAATGTGTATTCAGTTGCGTTTGGATGTAAAGTTCTGTAAATATCTGTGAAATCCATCTGGTCCAGTTTATCATTTAAAGCTCTTGTTTCTTTGGAGATGTTGAGCTTAGAAAATCCATCAATTGTAGAAAGCGCTACATTCAAGTCATCAATTATAAGTGTATTATCTAAGTATGTCTTAACTTTGGTTATTATTTGATGGATATATTTGGCAGCTCCCACATTCGGGGCATATATATTGAAGATTGTTAAGTCCTCTTGTTGAATAGATCCTTTAAGTATGATATAGTGTCCCTCTTCATCTCTCACTGCAGTCTTCGGGGTAATTTTTAGTTTATCTGATATAAGGATGGCTACCCCTGCTTTCTTTTGAGGACCATTTGAATGGTAAATGGTTCTCCAACCTTTTATTTTCAGGTGGTAGGTGTCCTTATGTCTAAAATGGGTCTCTTGTAGACAGCAAATAGATGGGTCCTGCTTTTTTATCCAGTCTGACACCCTGCGCCTTTTGATGGGGTCATTAAGCCCGTTCACGTTCAGAGTTACTATTGACAGATATGAGTTTAGTGTCATCATGATATCTATTCAGTCCTTGTTTTTGTGGATTGTTCTATTAGACTTCTTCTTAAAGGGGAATTTTGAGAGTCCCCCTTAAAATTTCTTGCAGAGCTGGATTGGAGGTCACCTATTCTTTCAGTTCCTGCCTGTCTTCGAAGCTCTTTATCTCTCCTTCCATTCTGAATGAGAGCCTTGCTGGATAAAGTATTCTTGGTTGCATGTTCTTCTCATTTAGGACCCTGAATATATCCTGCCAGCCCTTTCTGGCCTGCCAGGTCTCTGTGGAGAGGTCTGCTGTTACCCTAATACTCCTCCCCATAAAAGTCAGAGATCTTGTCTCTTGCTGCTTTAAGGATCTTCTCTTTATTCTTTGGAATTTGCTAGCTTAACTATTAAACTATTAAATGTCGAGGTGTTGAATGGTTTTTATTGATTTTAGGGCGGGGGCATCTCTCTATTTCCTGGATCTGAATGCCTTTTTCCCTTCCCAGATTAGGAATGTTTTCAGCTATGATTTGTTCAAATACGTATTCTGGACCTCTGTCCCTTTCGGGGCCCTCGGGAACCCCAATTAAACGTCGGTTTTTCTTCCTCAGGCTGTCGTTTATTTCCCTTTATCTCTCCTCATGGTCTTTTGTTTGTCTCTTTTTTCCTCAGTTTCCCTCTTTGCCAACAACTTGTCTTCTCTCAGTCACTCGTCATTAGGACTTCTAGTTTGGATTGCATCTCATTCAATTGATTTTTAATTTCTTCCTGATTAGATCTAAATTCTGCAGTCATCAAGTCTCTTGAGTCCTTTATGCTTTTTTCTAGAGCCACCAGTAGCTTTATAATAATGCTTCTGAATTGGATTTCTGACATTGAACTGTAATCCAGATTTTGTAACTCTGTGGGAGAGAAGACTGTTTCCGATTCTTTCTTTTGAGGTGAGGTTTTCCTTCTAGTCATTTCGCTCAGTGCAGAATGTCCAAAAACAAGTTGTATTGGGAAAAGGAGAAAAAGAGAGGAGAGAAAGAAGGAAAGAAAAGAGAAAAAGAAAAAAGGAAGAAAAAAAGAAAAAAAGAGAAAGGAAAAAAAGGGTGGGGAAAGCAAACAAATCAAAAAGAAAAAAATAACCACAGGGGAGTATCTTCTGATTCTGTATACTTTAAGTCCTTTGACTTCCCTGGAACTTGTCCATCTAGCTGGTCTTCTGGGGCAGGGGCCTGTTGTGCTGATTTTCAGGTGTTAGCACTTGGGGGAGCTGCTCAGCCCCTGCCTGGTGCAGGGCTCAGTGGGGGTTGTTTACCCCGTGAGGCCCCAGGAGGAACAACCGCAGTGGTGGGGCCAGCTCTGGAGCCCTGGAGTCAGCCCCCGCAGTAACTCCGGAGCTCTCGGTCTGCAGGGCCTGGAGGCTCCGGGGCGGGGCCGCTGATCTGCTCAACTCGGGGCAGGAGCGTCCTTGCTGTCCTGGGCCCTCCTGGCCTCTGCCTGTCCCAGGGGAGGCCGGATCCTGGGCTGTGTCCCGGCGCCCTGTGCTCCGGAGCCTGCCCTGTTGGATTCGCGCTCCCGCCCTGCAGCCCCCTCCGCAGAGCCTCTTCCTCCCCCCGAGCCCCTCCAAGCTGCTCCCGGCCCACAGTGCCCTCCACGGAGCCTCTTCCTCCCCCCGTGTACCCCCCGAGCTGCTCCCGCCCCGCAGCCCCCTCCGCGGAGCCGCCCCCGAGCCCCCCCGAGCTGCTCCCGCCCCGCAGCCCCCTCCGCGGAGCCGCCCCCGAGCCCCTCAGAGCTGCTCCGGGTCCGGCCGTGCGCGCTGCAGCCCTTAAGGGAGCTCGGCGCACTCTCCCGGGGCGCAGGTGTCTGTTAGTGTCCCCAGGAGCCCGAGGGCATCCCCGCCCTCCTGGGTCCTGCTCCACCTCCCTGCAAGCCCCTTTCCGCCCGGGAAGGTTGGTCCAGCTCCTGCTTCTCTGGGACGGTGCTCTCCTGTCCTGGGGACACTCGCCCCGGCCTCAGCCCGGCTCCTTGCGGGGCCCCTCCCCCTTGGATGCCTTTTGTTTCTTTATTTCTTTTTTCCCCCATCTTCCTACCTTCCTACTTCCTTTCTTCCTACCTTCCCCTGAATAGAAGCGCGAACTCTTCTCACTATAGCATTCCAGCTGTTCTCTCTTTAAATCTCAGGCCGAATTCGTAGATTTTCAGGATGATTTGAAGGTTATCTAGATAATTTGGTGGGGACAGGTGACTTGGGGACCCTACTCTTTCGCCATCTTGCCCCTCCCCCCTAAGAACAGATTTTTATGATGAAAAAGTGTTGGATCACACTCTGGCTTTCTTTAGGCTTTGGGGAAGATACTGGGGAAGTCTACCTTTCTTGGACAATAATTCTTCCTGGTTCCACGAACGTTTTGGTTCTTTTCGTTACTTATTTTCATCTTAAGAATGACTTCATTGTGCTTCCTAACCTCCTTGAAAAGGGAAAGTGCGATTTTCCTCTTCAGGGAAGAAAGAGAAATGCTAGGCAGTTTATCTAGTATCTCTAGCCTGGCAGGCCCCCTTCTTTTTAAAAGTATCTAAATGTGAATCTCCTGATTCTTTCTAGATGCAGAGAGGAAGCGTTGTGAACCTGAGGTTTGAGAAGCTGTATCCATAGCAACCACTGGGTTGGAAATCTCTGCTTCTCCTGAGTATCTTAGCTGTGTTTCTGTGTCAGAAGTGACTCATTTTTCTGTGATCTCTGGTTTCCATCCAGAGCCAGATAAGGAGACTAAACTCCCAAAGTGTATTTTCTGGCAACCCTGGGGCACATGGCAGCTGGAAATTTGTTCTCCCTGAATCTGCCCTCATCAATCTTGATTTCACAAGGTCCAGGCAAATATTATGAAACTTTTATGGGTTTTCACATTGGTCCCACCTTCCCACAAATATTCAAAATCATTTTTACAACATCTGTCCATCTGTCCACACTTCTGCATTCCATCCAGGCTAAACTTAGACCCCATGGTTATTTTCTCGGTTGGAGTAAAGGAAAATAAAAATAATGGGAGAAGAGTTAAAAAGCTAGAGCAACGCGAGACTATACATTTTACTGCTGAGAAAATGCTCATTTGTATGAAGTTTTAATTTTATTCAGTGCTAGCTTCATAGTGCAGAAATACCTATCACACCCAAGTGAGTCCCAATGCCAACATGATGGTGGGAAGGTGGAAGGAGAGGGGCTCCATGTGGCTTGACAAAAAGGCTTACAAAGTAGACACTCACAGAAATGGGCTCTCACAGAAATAACTCTACATTTCATCTAGCATAATGGGTGGTGAGGCTGGTACCAAGAACTATTTCAAATAGTTCTTTAACTAGTTTCTCTTTTCTCTACAGGGCCTTCATGGATCTCTAGTACCCAGTATTCCATGTTTTTATTTTATTTATTTTTAAAAAGATTTTATTTATTTGTGAGAGACACACAGAGAAGCAAAGACATAGGCAGAGGGAAAAGAAGGATCCTTGGGAAGAGCCTGATGTGGGACTCCATCCCGGATCCCAGGATGATGGCCTGAGCTGAAGGCAGATGCTCAACCACTGAACTACACAGGTGTCCCTTTATGTTTTTTTTCCTTTTTTTAATGATAGTCACACAGAGAGAGAGAGAGAGGCAGAGACACAGGCAGAGGGAGAAGCAGGCTCCATGCACCGGGAGCCCGACATGGGATTCGATCCTGGGTCTCCAGTATCACGCCCTGGGCCAAAGGCAGGCGCCAAACCGCTGCACCACCCAGGGATCCCCTCCCTTTATGTTTTTAAATGATACCTTGAGATATCATTTATCATGGCCATTTTCCATCATTGCTTATGATATGAGTGTTTAGTTATCCAGTTAGAGTAAGAGAAGGGATTTTTCTTAAAATTGTATTTGTGATTATCAAAACTTACAATTATAAAGCAAATATCAGCTTATAGATTCTCCTTTGCAGAATATTGTTGTTTTCTATTATATCCCTCATCCGGTCTTGAAAAATTAGGTTGCCCCTATATATAAGATTTAGCTAATAAGAATATTTTGGTTTATACTATATCTAGTTAATATGGTCTATTCCTAGAATGATTCCTATTTCTACTATTATATCCCTAAGGAAGGAGGCTAAGTTAAGGCCAGAGGAAAGGTAAATCCCATCATCTATGATATTGTGGGAGAGAGAGTAGGGGATATGAAGAAAACTGGGGATCAGGATGGAGAGAAGCACTCAATTTATCCAACGTCAGGCTGAGGGTGGAGCTCTGGGAATACTAATAATACTTTGAGAACCACTGTCCCTCATGCAATTTTCATAAGAGTAAGACAACAATGGCAACAGGGATTCAAAACACATCAATTCTGATCTAGAGGGATCATTAATATCACACCTAATAACCACTCATCTATGTGAGAAAAAGCTAGGTAGTGTCAGGAGGTTCCAACTTGGGACCTGAAGGGGAAGATGAAGACATAAGGTAATGTATCTTATCTTGGTTTCCTTGTTGTCTTTTTTATGCATGAAAAAAGAAACTTTGGGGGCAGAGCTAGATGGTGGAGGAGTAAGGTCCCCAAGTCGCCTGTCCCCACAAACTTACCTAGATAATTTTCAAATCATCCTGAAAACCTACAAATTTGACCTGACATTTAAAGAGAGAACAGCTGGGGTGCTACAGAGAGAAGAGTTCACGTTTCTAACAAGTACAACTCATTTTTAGCCACTCTGCACAGAGCAAAAGAACTGGAAAGGAGAACTCACCACAAAAGAATCAGAAACAGTACTCTCTCCCACAGAATTACAGCATTTGGATTACAATTCGATGTCAGAAAACCAATTCAGAAGCACAATTATAAAGCTGCTGGTGGCTCTGGAAAAAGCATAAGGATTCAAGAGACTTCATGACTGCAGAATTAAGATCTAATCAGGCTGAAAATAAAAATAAATTAAATGAGATGCAATCCAAACTGGAGGTCCTAACGATGAGGGTTAATGAGGTAGAAGAAAGAGTAAGTGACAAAGAAGACAAGTATATGGCAAGGAAGGAAGCTGAGGAAAAAAGAGAAAAAAATTAAAATACCATGAGGAAAGGTTAAGGGAAATAAATGACACCCTCAGAAGGAAAAATATACTTTTAATTGGGGTACCAGAGGGCACCAAAAGGGACAGAGAACAAGAAAGCATATTTGAACAAATCATAGATGAGAACTTCCCTAATTTGGGGAAGGAAACAGGTATTCAGATACAGGAGATAGAGTGATCACCCCCTAAAATCAATAAAAACCATTCAAGCCCTCCACATTTAATAGTGAAACTTGCAGGGGACCCCTGGGTGCCTTTCAGTTTAGTACCTGCCTTTGGCTCGGGCATGATCTTGGGGTCCCAGGACCGAGTCCCACATCGGGCTGCCAGCATAGGGCCTGCTTCTCCCTCTGCCTGTGTCTCTTCCTCTCTCTCTCTCTGTATGTGTGTCTTCCATGAATAAGTAAATAAAATCTTTAAAAAAAATAGTGAAACTTCCAAATTCCAAAGATAAAGAGAAAATCCTTAAAGCAGCAAGACACAAGAGATCCCTAACTTATATGAGGAGAACTATTAGATTAACAGCAGACCACTCCACAGAGACCTGGCAGGCCAGAAAGGGCTTTCAGGATATATTCAGGGTCCTAAATGAGCAGAACCTGCAGCCAAGAATACTTTATCCAGCAAGGCTCTCATTAGGAATAGAACGAGAGATAAACAGCTTCCAAGATAGGCAGAAACTGAAAGAATATGTGACTACCAAAAAGTTCTGCAAGAAGTATTAAGGGGGACTCTGTAAAAGAAAGAGGGTGCCCAAAGAAATAATCCACAAAACAGGGACTGAATAGGTACTACGATGACACTAAATTCATATCTTTCAATACTAACTCTGAACGTGAATGTGCTAGAGGATCCCATCAAAAGATGCAGGGGTTCAGACTGGATGAAAAGCAAGACCCATCTATTTGCTGTCTACAAGAGACTCATTTGAGACCTAAAGACCTAAAACTTGAAAATGAAAGGTTGCAGAACCATTTATGATTTATGATTCAAATGGTTCTTAAAAGAAAGCAGGGGTAGCCATCCTCATATCAGAGATATTAAAGTTTATCCCAAAGATGTAGTAAGACATGAAGAGGGACACAATATCATACTTAAAGGATCTATCCAAAAAGAGGACCTAACAATCATGAATATTTATGCACCAAATGTGGGAGCTGCCTAGTACATCAATCAATTGATTACCAAAGTAAAGACATACTTAGATAATAATACACTAATACTGGGAGACTTAAACATGGCAATTTCTACAAATGACAGATATTCTAAGCACAACATCTCCAAAGAAACAAGATCTTTAAATGATACACTGCACCAGATGGATTTCATAGATATTTATAGAACTTTACATCCAAACAAACTGAACGCACATTCTTCTGAAGTGCACATGGAACTTTCTCCAGAATAGACGACATACTGGGTCACAAATCAGGTCTCAACTGATACCAAAAGATTTAGATTGTCCCCTGCATATATTCAGACCATAATGCTTTGAAACTAGAACTAAATCACAAGAAGAAATTTGGAGGATTTCAAACACGTGGAGGTTAAAGACCATCCTGCTAAAAGATGAAAGGGTCAACCAGGACATTAGAGAAGAATTAAAAAGATTCATGGAAACTAATGAGAATGAGGATACAACCGTTCAAAATCTTTGGGATATAGCAAAAGCAGTCCTGAGGGGAAAATACATCGCAATACAAGCATCCATCAAAAACCTGGAAAGAACTCAAATATAAAAGCTAACCTTGCACCTAAAGGAGCTAGAGAGGGAACAGCAAATAAAATCTTCACCGAGTAGAAGAAGAGAGTTAATAAAGATTTGAGCAGAACTCAATGAAATAGAGACCAGAAGAACTGTAGAACAGGTCAACAAAACCAGGAGTTGGTTCTTGGAAAAAATTCATAACATAGATAAAATATTAGCCAGCCTTATTAAAAACAAAAGAGAAAACACTCAAATTAATAAAATCGTGAATGAAAAAGGAGAGATCACCACCAATATCAAAGAAAATACAAACAATTTAAAAAACGTATTATGAGCAGCTATATGCCAATAAATAAGGCAATCTAGAAGAAATGAATCCATTTCTGGAAAACCACAAACTACCAAAATTGGAAAAGGAAGAAATAGAAAATCTGAACAGGCCAATAACCAGGGAGGAAATTAAAGCAGTCATCAAAAACCTCCCAAGACACAAAAGTCAAGGGCCAAATGGTTTCCTGGGGGAATTCTATCAAATGTTTAAAGAAGAAACAATAGCTATTCTACTAAAGTTGCTCTGAAAGATAGAATGGGATGGAATACTTCCAAACTCACTTTATGAGGCCAGCATCACCTTAATTCCAAAACCAGACAAAGACTCCACCAAAAAGGAGAATTATAGACTAATATCCCTGATGAATACAGATGCAAAAATTCTCAACAAGATACTAGCCCTTAGGATCCAACAGAACATTAACAAGATTATTCGCCATGATCAAGTGGGATTTATCCCTGGGATGCAAGGCTGGTCAACACTTGTAAAGCAATCAATGTGATAGATCATATCAAGAAGAGAAAAAACAAGAACCATATGATCCTCTTCATAGATGCAAAGAAAGCATTTGACAAAATACAGCATCCATTCCTGATCAAAACTCTTCAGAGTGTAGGGATAGAGGGAACGTTCCTCAGCATCTTCTTTTTTTTTTTGTTCCTCAGCATCTTAAAAGCCATCTACAAAAAACCCACAGCAAATATCATTCTCAATGGGGAAACATTGGGAGACTTTCCCCTAAGATCAGGAACATGACAGGGATGTCCACTCTCACCACTGCTATTCAACATATTACAAGAAGTCCTAGCCTCAGCAATCAGGCAACAAAAAGAAATAAAAGGCATTTAAATTGGCAAAGAAGAAGTCAAACTCTCCCTCTTTGCAGATGACATGATACTGTACGTAGAAAACCCAAAAGTCTCCACCCCAAGATTGCTAGAACTCATACAACAATTCGGCAGCGTGGCAGGATACAAAATCAATGCCCAGAAATCAGTGGCATTTCTATACACTAACAATGAGACTGAAGAAAGAGAAATTAAGGAGTCATTCCCTTTTACAATAGCATCCAAAAGTATAAGATACCTAGGAATGAAGCTAACCAAAGAGGTAAAGGATCTATACCCTAAAAACTACAGAACACTTCTGAAAGAAATTGAGGAAGACACAAAGAGATGGAAAAATATTCCATGCTCATGGATTGGAAGAATTAATATTGTGAAAATGTCAATGCTACCCAGGGCATTTCACATATTTATGCAATCCCTATCAAAATACCATGGACTTTCTTCAAAGAGTTGGAACAAATCATCTTAAGATTTGTATGGAATCAGAATAGACCCCGAATAGCCAGGGGAATTTTAAAAAAGAAAACAATATCCGGGGGCATCACAATGCCAGATTTCAGGTTGTACTACAAAGCTGTGGTCATCAAGACAGTGTGGTACTGGCACAAAAACAGACACAAAGATCAATGGAACAGGATAGAGAATCCAGAAGTGGACTCTCAACTTTATGGTCAACTAATATTCGATAAAGGAGGAAAGACTATCCACTGGAAGAAAGACAGTCTCTTCAATAAATGGTGCTGGGAAAATTGGACATCCACCTGCAGAAGAATGAAACTTGTAGACCATTCTTGTACACCAAACACAAAAATAAACTCAAAATGGATGAAAGATCTAAATGTGAGACAAGATTCCATCAAAATCTTAGAGGGAGAACACAGGCAACACCCTTTTTGAACTTGGCCACAGCAACTTCTTGTAAGATACATCTATGAAGGCAAGGGAAACAAAAGCAAAAATGAACTATTGGGACTTCATCAAGATAAAAAGCTTCTGCACAGCCAAAGAAACAGTCAACAAAACTAAAAGACAACCTACGGAATGGGAGAAGATATTTGCAAATGACATATCAGATAAAGGGCTAGCATCTTAGATCTATAAAGAACTTCTTAAGCTCAACAGCAAAGAAACAATCCAATTATGAAATGGGCAAAAGACATGAGCAGAAATCTCACAGACGAAGACATAGACATGGCTAACACGCACATGAGAAAATGCTCTGCATCACTTGCCATCAGGGAAATACATATCAAAACCACAATGAGATACCACCTCACACCAGTGAGAATGGGGAAAATTAACAAGGCAGGAAACCACAAATGTTGGAGAGGATGCGGAGAAAAGGGAACCCTCTTACACTGTTGGTGGGAATGTGAACTGGTGCAGCCACTCTGGGAAAGTGTGTGGAGGTTCCTCAAACAGTTAAAAATAGACCTGCCCTACGACCCAGCAATTGCATTGTTGGGGATTTACCCCAAAGATTCAGATGCAATGAAACACCGGGACACCTGCACCCCGATGTTTCTAGCAGCAATGTCCACAATAGCCAAACTGTGGAAAGGAGCCTCGGTGTCCATCGAAAGATGAATGGATAAAGAAGATGTGGTCTATGTATACAATGGAATATTACTCAGCCATTAGAAACGACAAATGCCCACCATGCTTTGATGTGGATGGAACTGGAGGGTATTATGCTGAGTGAAGTAAATCAATTGGAGAAGGACAAACATTATATGGTCTCATTCATTTGGGGAATATAAAAAATAGTGACAGGGAATAAAGGGGAAAGGAGAGAAAATGAGTGGGAAATATCAGTGAGGGTGACAGAACATGTGAGACTCTTAACTCTGGGAAACGAACAAGGGTTGGTGGAAAGGGAGGTGGGCAGGTGGTGGGGGTGACTGGGTGATGGGCACTGAGGGGGGCACTGGATGGGATGAGCACTGGGTGTTATGCTGTATGTTGGCAAATTGACCTCCTTAAAAAATATACAATAAAAAAAGAATTTTTTCCCTTTTATTTTATTGGATAGTAAGGCATAGAACCATTATTTACCTGAGTTGGATGTGGTCACTGAGAATTCTAATTCATATGCAATATCTAGATTTAATTATTCCTTCAATATGATGTTTGCCTAGGTTCTCAGAATGTCAAGAATTAGGGTTAGAGTGAATATTATTTTCTAGGCACTCTGTTTGCTACCTTAGCCTGTTCCTAATAAATGTCGCTGGCTGTAAAAGGCATTATATGAGCAATATAGAACTGTAGCTCTAGTCAGTGATCATGTTTTAGCTGGACTTCTTTGTGGAGATGTTCCCAAGGAAATTAACTGAAAGGAGAGTGTGTCCAAGCTAAGTAGTATTCCTGAGTTTCCTGGCCTAACGCCATCATAGAATACCTTTATAACACGGTAATTTAACCATGGTCTGTGACAAGTTACAACTGTGAAATATATAACTGAATAATTGCTGAAATCAAACTAAATATTTTGCATGCATTTAAATTCACAATAATGCTTAATAATGAGTTATGCTTAAGATATTATGTTAAGGAAAAAAACAAAACTGAGTGTAAACTATTAAAGTTAACTGAAGCCATGTATCACCTTGCCTTTTCCTCCCTGACTAATCACATGGTATAATGATAAGTAAATGAAGATACTGAAAATCTCATCAACATTCTCTACTTAGAAGAAGAATGTATATCATAGCAAACACTTATCCCTGATCACTTAATACCCTGTGGAACTCCTACAACTATATAGTCAAGTAATCTTTGACAAAGCAAGAAAGAATATCCAATGAAGAAAATACAGTCTCTTCAACAAATGGTGTTGGGAAAACTGGAGCAACATGCAGAAGAATGAAACTGGACCACTTTATTATATCATACACAAAAATAAACTCAAAATGGATAAAACACCTAAATGTGAGACAGGAATCCAACAAAATCCTAGAGAAGAACACAGACAGCAACTTCTTTGAACTTGGCCACAGTAACTTCTTAGTAGATATGTATCTGGAGGCAAGGGAATTAAAAAAGAACTATTGGGACTTAATCAAGTTTAAAAGCTTGGAAACAGCAAAGGAAACAATCAAGAAAATGAAAAGGCAATCTATAGAATTGGAGAAGATGTTTGCAAAAGACATATTTTTAAAAATTTTTTAAAATTTTTTATTGGAGTTCAATTTGCTAACATATAGCATAACATCCAGTGCTCATTCCGCCAAATGCCCCCCTTAGTTCCTGCCATCCAGTCACCCACACCCCCCGCCCTCCTCCCTTTCCACTACCCCTTGTTCATTTCCCAGGTTAGGAGTCTCTCATGTTTTGTCACCCTCACTGATATTTTCACTCATTTTCTCTCATTTCCCTTTATTCCCTTTCACTAATTTTTATATTCCCCAAATGAATGAGACCATATAATGTTTGTCCTTTTCCAACTGACTTATTTCACTCAGCGCAGTACCCTGCAGGTCCCTCCACGTCGAAGCAAACGTTGGGTATTTGTCGTTTCTAATGGCTGAGGAATATTCCATTGTATACACAAACCACATATTCTTTATCCATTCATCTTTCGATGGACACCAAGGCTCCTTCCAGAGTTTGCCTACTGTGGACATTGCTGCTAGAAACATCGGGGTGCAGGGGTCCCAGCATTTCATTGCCTCTGTATATTTGGGGTAAATCACCAGCAATGCAATTGCTGGGTCGTAGGGCAGATCTATTTTTTTTAATAAAATAATTTTTTATTGGTGTTCAATTTACCAACATACAGAATAACACCCAGTGCTCATCCCATCAAGTGTCCCCCTCAATGCCTGTCACCCACTAACCCCACCCCCCGCCCTCCTCCCCTTCCATCACCCCTAGTTCGTTTCCCAGAGTTAGGAGTCTTTACGTTCTGTCTCCCTTTCTGATATTTCCCACACATTTCTTCTCCCTTCCCTTCTATTCCCTTTCACTATTATTTATATTCCCCAAATGAATGAGAACATACACTGTCCTTCTCCGATTGACTTACTTCACTCAGCATAATACCCTCCAGTTCCATCCACGTCGAAGCAAATGGTGGGTATTTGTCGTTTCTAATGGCTGAGGAATATTCCATTGTATACATAAACCACATCTTCTTTATCCCTTCATCTTTCCATGGACACCGAGGCTCCCTCCACAGTTTGGCTATAGTGGCCATTGCTGCTATAAACATCGGGGTGCAGGTGTCCCTGCGTTTCATTGCATCTGTATCTTTGGGGTAAATCTCCAACAGTGCAATTGCTGGGTCATAGGGCAGGTCTATTTTTAACTCTTTGAGGAACCTCCACACAGTTTTCCAGAGTGGCTGCACCAGTTCACATTCCCACCAACAGTGCAAGAGGGTTCCCTTTTCTCTGCACATCAAGACAGTGTGGTACTGGCAGAAAAACAGACACACAGATCAATGGAACAGAATAGAGAATCCAGAAGTGGACCCTCAACTTTATGGTCAAGTAATATTCGATAAAGGAGGAAAGACTATCCATTGGAAGAGACAGTCTCTTCAATAAATGGTGCTGGGAAAATTGGACATCCACATGCAGAAGAATGAAACTAGACCACTCTCTTTCACCATACACAAAGATAAACTCACAATGGATGAAAGATCTAAATGTGAGACAAGATTCCATCAAAATCCTAGAGGAGAACACAGGCAACACCCTTTTTGAACTCAGCCATAGTAACTTCTTGCAAGATACATCCACGAAGGCAAAAGAAACAAAAGCAAAAATGAACTATTGGGACTTCATCCAGATAAGAAGCTTTTGCACAGCAAAGGATACAGTCAACAAAACTAAAAGACAACCTACAGAATGGGAGAAGATATTTGCAAATGACGTATCAGATAAAGGGCTAGTTTCCAAGATCTATAAAAACTTATTAAACTCAACAGCACAGAAACAAACAATCCAATCCTGAAATGGGCAAAAGACATGAAGAGAAATCTCACAGAGGAAGACACAGACATGGCCAACAAGCACATGAGAAAATTCTCCGCATCACTTGCCAACAGGGAAATACAAATCAAAACCACAATGAGATCCCACCTCACACCGGTGAGAATGGGGAAAATTAACAAGGCAGGAAACAACAAATGTTGGAGAGGATGCGGAGAAAATGATGTCTTTTTTTTTTGCGCGGCCAATTAGCCCCCTCCGCGCGGCGCAGCAGGACTAGTTGAACAGGTTTCAGTTCGCGCAGCCGGGCCTCGGGGGTTGAGGCGGGAGGCGGCCGCAGGCCTTGGGCCCTCCCCTCCCCTCCCTCCCCTCCCCTCCCCTCCCCTCCCCTCCCCTCCCCTCCCCTCCCCTCCCCTCCCCTCCCCTCCCCTCCCCTCCCCTCCCCTCCCCGCAGGCGCCGACCGGTGGCGGGCGCCGGGACGCGTCCAGGTTGGCGGCCCCTCCGCAGCCGCGGCGGCCGGGGGGCGCCGAGCCGGGGAGCGCGCGGGGAAGGCGCACTGCGCAGGGCCTGCGCCCCGGACGCTGCGAGCCGCGAGAGGACGCCAGAAGGTGCCCTCCGCACGCGGCCCCGGTGACCGAGCTACAGCAAGATGTGGAAGACACAAAGGCCGCCAAAGTGCTCGCGAAGAGGGAGAGCAAAGTTGGCTGGGCGCGGGGTGTGCTCTCGCGGGGACCCAGCCCCGGCGGCCGCGAGCGCGCTGCCCCGGCTTCTGTTCCGAGTGGAGCTTGACCCTGGACGGACACCCCCGCGGCTTGAATTCTTTCGGTGGCGCCCGGTCTCTCTCTCTCTCTCTCTCTCTCCTTCTTTTCTCTCTTGGATGCTGTGTCAGAGGAGGAGGCACAACGGGGGAGCATGGGGGTTATATGTAACTAATGAATCACTAAATTCTACCCGAGTATATGCTAAGCTGAATTTAATAATTTTTTTTTTTTAATTGTGAGCCTATGAGTGCCTGGTGCCCAGCATATCCTCCTAAGTGGGTTAATCTAGTGTCATTGGATTGGAGACCAGAGACATTAGTGTTGCTGAGACAAGGGTCCTTTTGATGCAGTGCTCCAGGTCATAGGTGCACCATGTCCAAGTGACCTTCTACTGCACTATGCCCCTCCATCATATCTTTACTTTTCCATGTGGAGAAGCATTATTTTACTGCATCAACAATGAGAAACTGCTGACATGCAGGTTTGAGGCTCTGTGACATTTTCCCCACCAGAATGTATGCTCTTGAAGCAGGCCAATGACAAGACAGTGTAACACTCCAAACTGTATTAGATGCTGAAGAGACGGGCAGAAAGTAAAGACATGGCTGGAGTTCTGGGGACAGCCAATTGTTCACTGTTGAGGACAAGTTACCCGTGCAACCCTTATATTTATCTTCCTATCCTTTGGTGACTCTGACTCCCAGATGTCCACACTGTTCTCTGCCAAGATTTTTGAAGGAAATTATATGACAATTTCCCAAGGATTTTTAAAATCCCAAGTTGAGTATTGCTACTGATTTGAGGTAAAAGTCCAGACTACAATTTTCTACATGTGATGTATGCACTGAAACCAGAACATATTTATTAAAAGAACAGATGTTATAGTTAGAAAGAGCTGGATTATACCCTGGCTTTCTTTAGACTTTTGGGATGATACTGAGGAAGTTCACCTTTTTGTTCAGGCATTCTTCATGCTTTTGCCAATGTTATGATTCTTTTCATTGCATATTTTCATCTCAAGAATATTTTCACTGTGCTCCCCAATCTTCTTGAAAAAGGAAGCTACACATTTTTTCCTCTTCATGGAAGAAGGAGGAATATGAGGTGTTTTCTGTAAGATCTCTAATCTGACAGGCACCTCTGTTTTTCAAAAGATTATGTGAAGTGGAACTCCAGATTCTTCCTAGATACAGAAGAGGAAGAGATGTGAGCCTGAGCGTGGTGTTTCTTCTGGCAGTGTGCCTCGCCTTTGTCTGTCATGTCTGCTGTGAGGAAAGATACATTCACCCAAAAATAGAGAAGCTGAGTGGGCTCAGCTCTCAGCTCTGCTTTCTCCTCATACACATCTTAGTTTGCCTCTTTGTTTTGAAAAGAATGGAAATTCTATCAATCATGGTCAATGAAGGGGTTTTACTTCACAAGTAGCATCTCATTCATAGTAATCCTGAAACAGGAGTCACAATAGGCCTGGATGTCACAACACTGAATGTGGAGAGTTATTCTAGATTCAGGCAGCTCTAGGAACTTCAGCATCTGGGTGTATGGATCTCTTTCCGCTGCTCTCCCATTGACTCTCTAGTCACATTCTTCTTGTCTGCAACTTTATGTCCTCCTACTAAATAGTGTTCTCTATACTCTGAATTTCTATTCCACTATTTCTCAGTGACACAGGATCCTTGGGAGCAGTGACACTTTTTTTTGTGGTACATTTCAGTGATTGATTTATTTATTTAAAAGATTATTTATTTATGATAGACATAGAGAGAGAGAGAGGCAGAGACACAGGAGGAGGGAGAAGCAGGCTCCATGCCGGGAACCCAATGTGGGACTCGATCCCGGGACTCCAGGATCGCGCTCTCGGCCAAAGGCAGGCGCCAAACCGGTGAACCGCCCAGGGATCCCCTATTTATTTATTTTTTAAAAATTTATTCATTTAAAAAAAATAAAAAATAAAAAAAAATTCATTCATTTTTTTCAGAGAGAGGCAGAAACACAGGCAGAAGGAGAAGCAGGCTCCATGCAGGGAGCCCGACATGGGACTCGATCCCCGGTCTCCAGGATCACGCCCTGGGCTGAAGGCGGCGCTAAACAGCTGGGCCACTGGGGCTGCCCTCAGTGCATCATATAAGGGAGGAATGATACAAATCTTTCACAAACTTTCATAAGATGTAATTTCCAAAAAGCTTCATGCAACAGAATATTCTTTTTCCCACTTGTATTGCAGTATAATTGACATATAACACTGTGTAAGTTTAAGGTGTACAAAGTGATGATTTGATATACCCATATATTATGAAGTATTTACCACAGTAAGGTTAACCAGCACATCCTGCGCTTCACATAATTACCATTTTGTTATGGTTTGAACATTAAAAACTCTACTCAATTTTCAATGTGCAATACAGTATTGTTAAGTATAGTCACCATGCTGTACCTTAGATCCTCAGAACTTACTCACTTCATAACTGAAAATTCATACCCTGTGACCAACAACTCCCCATTTCCCTGACCCCTCAGCCCCTGACAACTGCCATTTCATTGTCTGTTTCTATGAGTTAAATGTTTTTCGATTTCACATACAAATGAGATCATGCAGTATTTGTGTTTCTCTGACTTATTTGACTTAGCAATAAAATAAACATCAGCAGATTAATGCAAAGATGACAATCTAATACAGTAAGGAAATGATAGTCCTTTAATAAATGTTGATGGTATTGCATCAAGTGGGTGTTCAAGTGAAGAAAACTTGACTCTTACTCTATATCATACCCCCTCCCCCTAAAAAAGTTTAAAGAGGAGAAAAGAAAAGAAATGCAGAAGACGAACAGCATATCTAAAGGTAAATAGTGTAACAATCCTCTAAAAGAAAACATACCAGAAAAAAAAAAAAAAAAAAAAGAAAACATACCAGAATATCTTAATGTCTTTGGGGGAAGGCAAAACATTTCTTTACAAAGACAATAGAATTCACCATAAAAACAATGATATTAAGTACCTCTATTTATTGCAAGACATCATTAAGGAAGTGAAAGGGCAAGCCACAGCCTGGGGGAAGCTATTTTTAATCTGACAGACCTACAAATCAGTAAGGAAAAGACAATGGAACAAAACAAAACTGGGCAGAATATTTGTAGAGTTCCCTCATAAGGAGAGGTCACACAAATGGCTGATGTTATATTAAAATATTCAGGGTATTAATGACAGGGAGATAGAAATTAAAACCACAATGCAGTAATATTTCACATAAACCAGAAGGTCTAAAATGTGAAATTCACACAGTGCCATGTGTCAATGAGATTCAGGTTTCATATGACTTATAATACTGAAATAACTATTACATCAACAAAACCAATTTTTTTTATTGAATCCAAAATTATATGATGTTAATAACTGCAAAAAGCCAGCCAAGAAGTGTCAGTGGGTTATTGAAGTAATATATGGAGAGCATGACAATGCCATATTTGTGAACCTACTCATTAAAAATGTGTTTGTCAGCTGTTCTCAGGACCAATGAAGGAGAAAATGCTGGAAGAAGAATGAGTGAATTTTTATTAGAAAAATGCCGTGGAATAATCGCCAAAGTGTTATTAGTAGCTGGAGAGATTAATATCCAGGCCAACAGGTGGAGCAGGCAGGTGGAGAGGGAATGAAGGCCTCTGGCATTGTCAGCCCATCTCACTCAACATTTATACTTTGTCTCTCCCCATCCATCCCACTGAATCATTCGGGAGCTAGCAATAAGTCTTCTTCCAAGCACAGTAGTAAACCAGTTCAATAGGTCCTTCCAATTTGACTAGCAATCCACATCTGAAACACTCCTCTCCCTCATGATGTCACTGCCAGGTGATTATTAACTCCCTAGTTCCAATGGTTCCCAAAATTTGGTGTTGATAAGTGTGATATAGGTGTTTGTAAAAACACAGATTACTGGGCCCCATCCTAAGATTTAATGACAGTGTAGGTGGTACCCACAAATTTGCACTTATAGCACGTTACCAGGTGGTGTATTGCTACAGGTGTAGGGGCCACACTTAGGTGAAATAGTTCACTCCTTTGACATCATTCTAATGTTTTTCCAGTAAGTATAAGACCATCTTTCAAGAAGATTATCAATGAGGGAAATGAAGCTGAGGAAATAAAGCTGTTTTACATCCAGAAACAAAGTGGAGTGTAAGCAGATCAATGCAGTGGGAATAGTAGTCTCAAGTGAGGGTATTATTAGAATTGAACGGTTTGTAGGAAATAGGGGTAGAAGGAATAAAGAGGCAGGGGTGACTGGCAAGAGGAAGTTTATTTATTTATATTTGCTTACTTTGTGTGTAAACTGGCTCTGAGAACCATGAGCAGAAGTGGCTTCAGAGTTAATTAGTGGTAATTGTGATAGAGCATTATGAGGGAATTCTCTAGGGCTGCAAGGGACCCCTATCATCCCTGAACATAATGAGTAAGGAACTGCCATAAAGAAAATCTCTGTCCTCTAGGGTTTATAATAAGAAGTTACCAATTCATTTCCTATCCTACCAATGACTCCAGTGGGGATAAATTAGCAGATAATTACTTCTTCAAGAAGTATTTTTTCATTCTTTAGTTCGACTTGAAAATACTTTTCCTGAAACTTATGTACTTGTGGAATATCATAAAATTATCCTGATGCTCAAAGTAATTAATGCAGGATAGTAGTTATCAAGTATCCCTCACTCCCAAGACCTCAGTGAATCTGCACTTTGAATTCAGAATGGGACTAGGCAAGGCAGTTACAACACAAAAGCTATGCAAGTAATTTAATAATAGAGTTACTGGGTATTGGGCTTTGCCTGGGGAAGAAGAAAAAGGAGTCAGACCAGAAGGTGTTGACTAAAACTAAAGGTCCAAGATTGGATGTAGGTGATATGCAGAAATAAAGAAGTATATAACGGTAGGAAGTGGTTCCAGGTAAGGTGGGGAAAACATGTTCTACCTTGTATCCCTCATTGAAAATGGCCATAAGATAGAATGGATGGGGCAGCCATTAGAAGATTCTGCACTATGGATCCCAGCAGGACAACTGGAAAGGAGACCAGAATTGAAGTACTAACAAATCAGTGGTGAGTTTACCGTGTTTTTAATTCTCTGGTTCTCTCACTTCTTGGTCCAGTCGCAAAAGTAAGCAGCAGAGAAGAGTAACTAAAGCCCCATACTTCTGGCCACAGAACCTCAAAGAGACACTTCAGGGACGTGTGTGTACTGGGGAGATGATGATGAGGGGGAACCAGAGGAAGAAGATCCCATTAAGTTGTCCAATAACTCAAAGATGTACTCTCAAACTGTGCATGACTGGATCTGATCTTCATCAGCATAATCAAGACTCTGAAAACTGAATTACCAGAAAGATTTCTGGCCAGAACCCAGACTGGCACTGAGAGGTGCACACATGGGAAAGATCTAAATAGCTTTGCAAAAGTTTTGAAAAGTGTACTGACAGTGAAACAGCAGCCTGTAGAGGATGAGATGGAATGTATGGCTTGAACCGAATCAGATCCATTTCTTGCCAGAATAAAGAAATCAGCATTTCCAAAAGGATGTTTGAAAAGACTCAGAGTCTGAAAAAATGATATTCCAGTTCAAAATTACTCAGATGAACCAGGAACATCTCAATTTTCTTGGGAAAAGAAAGTCAAGAGACATCAATCTCACATGACATCGAAGTTGGAATTGTCTGACAAAGACTTTGTATCAATTATTTAAAAATATTCTTTTTTTTTATTTAAAAATATTCTAACCAGCAATTAAAAGCACTTGTAAAATGAATAGAAAAATAGGACTCTGCAATGATGTTTAAAGAAGAAGCCAATGGAATTTAGAACTGAAAAATAAGTGACTAAAATATAACATTCGCTGACTGAGCTCAAAAGCATAGGTGGCGATGACATAAAATTCTCCACGAAACAGAAAATAGACCAGTAGAAATGATCCCACCTGGAAAGGGAAGAAAAAAAAAAAAAGACTTAAAATAAATGAACAGAGAACCTCAGGACCCTGTGGAAGTATAAAAGCTAAAACTTCTTGTTATCAGAGAGACAAGAACAAAGAATACAGTGATGAAAAATATATTTCAAGAAGTAATGGCTGAAAATCTCCTAAATTTGTGGTTTCCTAAACTTGAATTTTCCTAAATTCAAACTACATAAACCTACAGATTCAAGAAGTGGAACAAACCCTAAACAGGATGAATCCAAAGAAATTCTATGCTCAGCCAAAACAAAATTAAACTGTTAAAAACTAAAGACAAAAGAAAATATTGAAATCAACCAGAAAAATAAAGGCGTATTACCTGTAGGAGGAGAGCAATTTTAATGACTGTGGATTTCTAACCAGAAACTACAAGAAGTGGCATGATAGTTTTCATTGCTGAAGGAAAAGTATCATCAACTTGAAATCCTACATTGAGCAAAAAATAACTTTAGGAATGAAAGTAAAGGACAGGTGTTCCAAGATGAAAGAAAGCTAAGAGAATTTGTCGCCACCAGGCCTGCTGTAAAAAGAACTTGCTAAAGTAAGTTTTTTCATTTTTAAAAGCTTATTTATTTAATCACTAATTTTAATTTAAATCTAATTGTATTTTGTTTAGCTAAAGGAAGTACTTAATGATACAAGAGAAATGATAACAGAAGAAAACAGTACATCAGTGATAATGAGCAAGAGAAATGGTAAATATCTTGGTATATTCTGTTTTTGAGTTCTTGAAAAAATATATTTGATGGTTGAAAAGAAAAATAATAACATTATCTACTGGGGTTTTTCAATGTGTACAGATATAATATATAAGATAATTATAACATAAACAGGAGGAGGGTAATGGGATCTACATGGTGGAAAGATTTCTGAATTCTACTTAAATGTGAAGTGTTGATTCTAATTAGATTATGGAAAGTTAAATATGTAAATTGTAATTTCCCTAGTAACCACTAAAGCAATCTATACAAATAGACACTATTTCTAAAAACCTGAGACTTAAAATGGAATAACAGCAATATTCAAAGAACTCAAATGAAGACAGGATTTGGGGACGTGAAGGAAAGAAAAACAAGAAAAAACACATAAAACAAATAACAAAATGGCACACTTAAATCCAAACATACCAATAATTTCATGAAGTGGAAACAACCTAAACTCATCCAACTAAAAGACAGAGATTGGCATAAGAAATTCTGCAAGATTCCATTTATATGGGGTATCTAAAGTAGTCACACTCTTAGAAATAGAAAGAATGGTGGTTGACAGGGATGGGAGAAGGGGAAAATGGGAGTTGTCTTATGGATGTAGAGTTCGAGGTTTGCAAGGTGAGAAAGCTGAAGAGATCTGTTACACAACAATGTGGATATATCTAATGCTACTGTACTGTACACTGAAAAATGGTTCAGATGGTAAATTTTATGTTATGTGCTTTTTTACCACAGTAAAAAGACAGAGACTTGTCAGATTAAAACCATAAAATTGAACAAATAATACATGATTGAACTTCATGTGGTTTACAAGAAGCTAATTTGAGATATACAGGGGGTGCCTGGGTGGCTCAGTCAGCTAAGCATTCAACTCTTGATCTTGACTCAGGTTATAATCTCAGGGTGGTGAGATCAAGTCCCACATGAGGCTCCTGCTGGGTGTACAGCCTGCTTAAGATTCTCCCTCTCTCTCTCTCTCTCTCTGCCCCTCCCATCACTCTCATATTCTCTCTCTCTTAAAAAAAAAAGAAAAAAGAGCACCCCCCCAAGAGACACAATGATACAGTTAGTCACAAGTAAAAGGATGGAAAATGACATAGGATACAAACACTAATCAAAATAATGCTAGAGAAGCTATATTCATATAGATAAAATACACTTCAGAGAAAAGAGAATTACGATGAATTAAAGAGAAAGACTACATGATAAAAAAAATAGTCATTTCACCAATAAGTTGCAAAATTCCTAAATATATATGTACTTTAAAAAGAATTTCAAAATACTTGGAAAAAATATGGCAGAATTAGGAGAAATAAATCCACAAAAATCACTGGAGACTTTAACACTCCTTATTGGTAATGGATTTAACTGGAGAAAAGAAAATTAGCAAGTACGTGGAAGAACTGAATACTACCTTTAACTAAACAGATATAATTGACACAGAATGCCTTTACTGAACAATAGCAAGATCTACATTATTTTCAAGTGCATGAAGCATTAGCCAATAAAGACTTTTTCCTGCATAACATAAATTTTAACAAATTTACAATACTTTAAATCATACAAATCATACATATTCTCTGGCCATAATTACATAAAACTAGAAATTAATAACAGAAAGATAAACAGAAAATCTTCAGGTACTTAGAAATTAAAAATACATATAAAATAAAAGTACTTAAATTATTTAAGTACTAAAAGTATTTAAAATACTTATAAATTAAAACTAATTTTTGGCTAAGAAGGAATTACTTATTTTTTCTAATCTATTATTTATTTGTTATGAATAGGAAGATGGGACGTATGAAGGAAACTATTTTCATATTTTGAGTTGAATGAAAAATGAAAACATAACATCAAAATTTGTGGGATGGAGCTAAAGCAGGGTTTCCAGGGAAATTTGTAGTGCCACATGGCTATAAGTAAGTCAAAAGTCTTGCCCATATTCAGTGGAAGGAGAGTGCACAAGGGTGTGAATACCAGGAGGTGGGGATTATTGGAGGCCACCTGAGAATTTAAATGCCACACCACCTTTATAGGATTTTCATTGGCACAACGTTGGAAAGATAGTCTATGGCAATCTATCCTTAGACAAAAATGGATTTTATTAGTCCTTTACTCAGAAAGTGTTTAGAGAAAAAGTGACTAATCTCTCCTTTCCCTTCCCATATCCTCTCTCCATCTCCATCCCTACACAGTCGCTTCATGCAGCCAGTGTTTGTGGAGTTTGTTGTCTTCCTTAAATACTTGTGCTTGAACATCCATATATTAACTATACTTAAGTATGTTTAGTGGGTATTTCCTCTCTATAGAAGTCAGATCATATTGATTACATTATTTTAAACTTGTTTTTTTCCTCTTAAACTTATTTAGCTTTTCACTTTGAAATAACTTCGAACTTACCTTAAAAAGTTGCAAAATGAAAAAAAAAAGTTGCAAAATGAACCCAAGGAATTCTCATATACCCTTCATACAGTGTCCTCAAATATTAACACATAACCAGAGAGTAATAATCAAAACCAGGAAATTAACATTTAATTTGCAGATCTTATTCATATTTTGCCAGTTATCCTCCTAAATGTCCTTCTTCTGGTCCAAGCTCCAATCTGGACAAATGCTGCCTCTGTGCATAGTTACTTGTTTCCTAGATCTTCTCTGATCTGGGATTGTTTCTTCCATATTTCATTGCCTTTCAGGACTTTGATACACTTGAAGAGTGCTATTTATTCTATACAATGATGCTCAATGTGGGTTTGTCTGATTAAAGTTAGCTTGTGAAATTTTGTCCAAAATACAATAGAAATGATATTGTGCCTTTCTCAGGCATATGATGCCACCATATCTTATTGCTGGTAATGCTAGTTAACTGTTAGTTGTAGGTTAAAAGTGGTGTCTGTTTATTTATTTTTTCTGTGGTGTCTGTTTAAATTGGTAAAGTTACTATTTTTCCCTTTGTAATTAGTATTTTATTGAAAGATGCTTTGAGACTATGTAAATATTCCATCCTTATACTTTTGTCCACTCATTTAGTATCCAGTGATGAATCTTGCCTGAAGCAATTAATACTGTGGTATTTTTTAAATAGTGATGTTCTATTTCCATCATTCCATCTATGCTAATTAGACTTCTACTGTAGAGAAGTGGTTTCTCCATCTCCCACTATTTATTCAATCAATTCCTGGGATGCTTGGGTTGCTCAATGGTTGAGGGTCTGCCTTCTGCTTAGGGTGTGATCCTGGAGTCCCGGGATCAAGTCCCATATCATGCTCCTTGCACGGAGCCTGCTTCTCCTGTCTCTGCCTCTCTCTCTGCCTCTCCCTGTGTCTCTCATGAATAAATAAATAAAATCTTTTAAAAAATCAATTCTTTACTCATATAAGTATGGATGGACTCATGAGTATTTGAATGATTGATTATGTCTATATCGATTAGTACACTGTTCATTGTGTTGCTCAAATTGTTCCATACATGGCCAAAAGGAGCCTCTTCAAGTTAGCTCCTTTGCCTTTTGACATGTCTCCATTATTTTCCAACCACCATTAAGGAGCTCCAGGCCCTTGTTTTTTCTTTTTTTCTTTTTTTTTCTTTTTTTTACTTTATTTATGATAGTCAGAGAGAGAGAGAGAGAGAGAGAGAGAGAGGCAGAGACACAGGCAGAGGGAGAAGCAGGCTCCATGCACCGGGAGCCCGATGTGGGATCCGATCCCGGGTTTCCAGGATCGCGCACTGGGCTAAAGGCAGGCGCTAAACAGCTGAGCTACCCAGGGATCCCCGGCCCTTGTTCTTTCTTGTAGCAACATTGTAATTAGGAGATTTTAACCCAATTATGATTGATGTGTGTTCGCATTGGTCATCTGAAGCTTTCAGTTCTTTAATAGAACTTACCACTGAACAGAATTGCATTTATTTTGTTTTTGTAGGACTGGGGTGTGTAAGTACTCATACACTCCCACATTCTTTATTAGATTACTTAGTTTTTGAAAATTATAAATAGATAGAAATTTGTGATAGAAACTCTCCTCCTGGGAGGAGTAATGCCTTTCCATGCCATCATTTTCATTCACTGTTATTAACCAAATTCTGAAGTTATCTCTCCTTTTTCTTGCCTATTTTGTTTGGCCCTAGCTTGAGTGTTAAAAAAGGAAGCTTCCTAAAGGACAGGGGATTGATAGTTTTTCTTACCCACCATCCAGCTAGCTTTGGGGACTAATTGGTATACAGATGCTATTAAGCAAGTTTTTGCTTTTGTTTATTGCTAGAACAATAAATCCTTCTTCAAAAACACTCAGTGAGAAGATTCTGTCTTGTCTGTTTAAAAGAGAAAGCACTTTAACATAGGAGGTCTTCATTCTTAGTTTTCCGACTCCAGAGCTAATGATTTCTAAGCTATTAACTGTATTGGCACTGAGAGGTGCACGTGTGGGAAAGATCTGAATAGCTTTGCAAAACTTTTGAAAAGTGTAGTGACAAAAAACTTACAGCCTATCCCAGTTCAAAATTACACAGTTATCAGGCATTTCCCCATCCCAGTTCAAAATTACTCACAGATGAAGACCAAGAAAATCTAAATTCTCATGGGAAAATATAATCAAAAGGCATCATCTATCACATAACTCAGATGTTGAATATATCTGAGAAAGACTTTAAATTAATTATTTAAAATATTCTAACCAGCTCCTGTAATATGAATACTCTGTAATGATGAGGTTTAAAGAAGAAGCCAATGGAATTATTAGAATGGAAAAATAAGTAACTGAAACATAACATTCACTAACTAAGCATAAGTGAAGATGACATAAAATTGTCCAAGAAACTAAAAATGTAGAATGATCCCACCTGGGAAAGAAAAACAAAAATAGATTTAAAACAAATGAAAAGAGCCTCAGGGTCCTGTGGAAGAATAAAGTTAACCTTGTCATCAGAAGGACAAGCACAAAGAGTTTGGTGGTGAAAAATATATTCTAAGAGATAATGACTGAAAACTTCTTTCTTTTTTTTAAAAAAACATTTTATTTATTTATTCAGAGAAAGAGAGAGGCAGAGACACAGGCAGAGGGAGAAGCAGGCACCATACAGAGACCCTGACGTGGGACTCGATCCAGGGTCTCTAGGATCACGCCCTGGGCTGCAGGCGGCACTAAACCGCTGCGCCATCGGGGCTGCCCTGACTGAAAACTTCTAAGTCTTGCAAATCACATAAACCTACAGTCTTAAGAAGCTGAAGAAACCCCATATCCGATCAATACAAGGAAATTCCACGTTCAGACCAAACATAATTAAACAGCTGAAAATTAAAGACCAAAGAGAATAGTGAAATCAATCTTAAAAATAAAGGTGTATTACCTGTAGGGGGAGAACTATTTGAATGATTGTGGATTTCTAGCCAGAAACAACAGAATTAGGTGGCATGATAGTTTTCAACTGCTGAAAATTTTCTTTTAAATTTTATATTTAGCAAAACACACATTTAGGAATGAAGGTAAAGTTAAGGTGTTGTGAGATGAAGGAAAGCTAAGGGAATTTGTTGTCACTAAATCTGCTGTAAAAAAATTGCAAAACGGAGTTCTTTTATCATCATCATCATCATCTTTATTGTTGTTATAGTTATTTTATTTCTTAATTTATTTTTATTTTTTAATTACCTTTTTATTGTGTTAGCTAAAGAAAATACTTAAAGACAGAAGAGAATGATGCCAGAAGAAAATGTTACATAGGGGATAAAAAGCAAGAGAAACGGTAAATATATTGGTACATATTCTCCTTTTGAGTTTTTGAAAAATATATTTGATGGTTGAAAGTAAAAATAGTGACATTATCTGCAGAGGTTTTACAATGTATCCCAAAATAAAATATAATTATAAGATAAAGAAGAGGAGGGTACAGAGATGCATGTCGTTGAAAGATTTCCACTTAACTGGTAGTGTCGATTCTAATTGGACTATGGAAAGTCAAATTTGTAAATTGTAATTTTCCTAGAAACCATCTAAATTAACCTATACAAATACATATTATTTTTAAAAACTGGATTAATTAAAATGGAATAATAGCAATAGTCTAAGAACTCAAATGAAAGCAGGATTTGGGGACATGAAGGAAGGAAATACAGATACACATAAAATATGAAATAAATAACAAAATGGTACACCTAAATCTAAACAATTCAGTAATTGCATTAAATGTCAATGACCTAAACTTATCCAACTAAAATACAGATTTGCATAACCAGTATTGCAAGATTCCACTTACATGAATTATCTAAAGTAGTTGAACTCTTAGAAATAGAAGGTAGAATGGGGGTTGACAGGGATGGGAGGATGCAGAAAGAGGAGTTGTTTGATGGATACAGTTTTAGTGTTACAAGGTGAAAAAGCTCCAGAGATCTGTTACACAGTAACGTGGATATGTACCTAATGCTACTGTACTGTACACTGAGAAATGGTTCAGATGGTAAATTTTATGTTATGTGCTTTTTACCCCAATAAAGACTTTCAGATTAAACAACATACAAATGAACAAATATAACATGACCAAACTAAATGTGGTTTATAAGAAACAAATTTGAGATTCAATGGTATAGGTAGTTACAAGTAAAAGGAAGGAAAATGATATAGCATGTAAATGCTAATCAAAATAATGTTAGAGTAGCTATATTAATTTCAGACGAATACACTTCAAAGCAAAGAGAAGACTTTGACAGAAAGATAACATAATGATAAAATTGTCAATTCACAGGAGGAGAAGTTATGATGGCAGAGGAGTAAGAGGACCCTGAGCTTGTCTTGTCCCTCGAACACAGCTAGGTACTTCTAGAACAAAAAGAGGAGGTCTACAAGTAGAAAAGCAACCCCATTTTGGAAGCACAGGTGTGGAAGTTTACTTGGGGGAGACATAGCTGTGATTGTGGTGGTGGGGACGGAGTCGGCCTATGGAGGCTACCACAAAGTATTTAGAAAGGGTATGGCACAAAATCTGAACTTTTAGGTTCATTACCATGGGGATTGTGCCTGGATTAAAAGTGCTCAGGTGGCAAAGAGGTGCAGAATCCCATGAGTGACAGGGTGGTCTGAGAATTCTCAGGGTCATAGGAAGAATGAGTGGTACCAAGGTGGGGGACTGTTCCCAGGCATAAGATCTGGGAAGTCAGTAGGAGCAGATTTGGCTTTCTGCTATAAACTGCAAACCTTTCCTGGGACAGGCCAGCAAGAGTGGTGAGGACCACCACCCTTGCAGGAACAGTGAGGTCTGTGCTATCAGCATCCCTGAAATTTGAAGTATTTTTTAAAACTTAAATTCAATTAGTCATCATTGGTCTCAGATGTAGAGTTCAATAATTTGTCGGTTGCATATAACACCCAGTGCTCATCACATCACATGCCCTCCTTAATGCCCATCACTCAATTTTCCCATTCCTCATCCATCTCCCCTCCAGCAACCCTCAGTTTGTTTCCTATAATTTGGAGTCTTTTATGTTTTTTTCCCCCTCTCTGGTGATTTACCATTCAGTTTTCCCTCCCTTCCCCTATGATCTTCTGTGCTGTTTCTTATATTCCATATATGAGTGAACCATATGATAATTGTCCTTCTCTGAATGGCTTATGAAATTTGGAGTTTTGAAACTCAGTCACATGCCTGAGATAAAAAGGCCAGGACATGGTCAGGATAAAGGCAGGCTTCAGATGGATATTGGGGAAACAAATAGGGTGGTTGCTTGCTCTTCTGTGAGAACTCACTGGAATGGAGGCATGAATCTTTCAGCTTGGAGCTAGAGAGCTTGACATAACCATTTTCATCCCTCCCATCAGTGCTGAAAGCCTTAGGGAAAAAACAGCACCACTCAGTGGAAGCAGGAGCTGTGTATATCATGCACAAACACCCACCCTTCCCCCTTCACTGCCCAAGAGAGGCATTTCCACTGAAACAAATCATCCTGAAAATCATCACAGCAGTCCCTTCCCTCAAAGGACCAGCATAAACAACTAGCTCACACCAAGTTTATCAATCTGATTGCTGCAAAGCTTCAGATATAGAGGGAATAAGATTGAGCTTCCTTTTACTTTTATTCTTTACTCTTTTACTTTTATTATTTTTTCATTTATTTTCCTGTATTTTCTATTCCTTCTAAAAATTATTATTAATTTTAAATATATATATGCTTTTCATGTAATATTTTAAATTATTTATCTACTTTTATTTTATTTTAGGATCTAGATTCTTTTAACAAGCAGACCAAAACACACCCAGGATCTAGTTCTGTTTCATTTTTGTTACATTTTTAAAAATTTTATTGTGTTTTGTTTGTTGTTTTTTCTTTTTCCATGGCTTTTGCTTTCTTTTTGTGTTTTTTTGTTTTTGTTTTTTTTTGTGTGTGTGTTTTTAACAAAAGATTTTATGTATTTATTCATTATAGACACAAAATGAGAGGCAGAGACACAGGCAGAGGGAGAAGCAGGCTCTCCACGGAGAGCCTGATGTGGGACTTGATTCTGTGACCCCGGGATCATGACCTGAGCCAAATGGAGATGCTCAATGACTAAGCCACCCAGGTGCTCCTGTTTTTTTTGTTTGTTTTTTGTTTTCTTTTTCCTCTTTCTTCTTTTCTTTTCTGGATAAAATGATGAGATGGAGGAATTCACCCCAAAAGAAAGCACACAAGGTAGAAAATTTGGCCAGGGATTTAATCAATACAGATATAAGTAAAATATCTGAGCTAGAATTTGAAACAATGATTATAATGATACTTGCTGGACTTGAAAAAGGCATAGAAGACACTAGAACATCTTTTACTACAGAGATAAAAGAACTAAAATCTAATTAGGCTGAAATTTAAAATGCTTTAACCAACATGCAAACACAAATGGAGGCCATAAAAATAAGGATGGATGAAACAGAGGAGTGAATTAATGATATATCAGATAAAATTATGGAAAATAATGAAGCTGAAAAGAAGAGGAAAAGAAAGGTAACAGACCATGAAAGTAGGCTTAGAGAACTCAGTGACTTAGTAAAGCACAATAACAGCCATATCATAGGAATCTCAGAAGATGAAGAAAGAGAGAAAGATAAAGGGGCAGAAATTTATTCAACAAATTATAGCTGAAAACTTTCCTAATCTGGGGAATGGTACAGACATAAAAATCCAAAAAGCACAGAGAACTCCCATTAAACTCAGCAAAAGTGGGCCATCATCATGGTATATCATAGTCAAGTTCACAAAATACATAGACAAGGCCAGAATCCTGAAGGCAACAAGGAAAAAAATGTCCTTAGCCTACAAGGGAAGATAGATCAGGTTCACAGCAAATCTCTTCACAGAGACTTGGCAGTCCAGAAAGGAGTGGATGGAAATATTCAGCATGCTGAATGGGAAAAATATGCAGCCCAGAATTCTTTATCTAGTCAGGCTGTCATTCAGAATAGAAAGACACATAGAAAGTTTTCCAGACAAACAGAAACTAAGGAGTTCATGACCAGTAAACTAGCCTTGCAAGAAACTTACGGGGGACTCTTTCAGTGGAGAAAAAAAGACCAAAAGCAACAAAGACTAGAAAGAACCAGAGAACCTACCAGTATCACCAACTCTTCAGGTAACACATGGCACTAAATTCATATCTCTTAATAATCACTCTGAATGTAAATGGACTACTTGCACCAAACAGAACACATAGGGTATGAGAATGGATAAAAAAATAAAATCCATCTATATGCTGCCTATAAGACATTCATTTTAGACCTAGAGACACCTATAGATTGAAAGTGAGGAGATGAACAATCATCTATCAGGCCAATGGATGTCAAAATAAAGCCAGAGCAGCCAAACTTAGGCAAACTAGATTTTAAAACAGATTCTTTTTCAAATGATCACTTAATTCTCAGAGTATCTCCTGTGGGCTCTTAGTTGTTTTTCTCTCTTTTCCTCACTTACTTCCTTCCCATCAATTTGTCTTCTAGGTCATTTACTCTCTTTTGCCTCATTTACCTTTGCTGTTACAGCATCCAGTTTAGACTGCATCTCAGCTAGAATATTTTTAATTTTGGTCTGATTAGATACCATTTCTGCAGAAAGAGAGTCTCTAGAGTCTTTTATGCTTTTTTCCCCCAAGACTCACCAGTAATTTTATAATTGTAATTCTGAATTCTATCTCCAACATCTTACTTCAATCCATATCCATTAGGTTTGTGGCAGAGAGTATTACCTCTGGTTCTTTCTTCTGGGGTGAATACTTCCTTCTAGTCATTTTATCCAGTGCAGAATGGCTGTATGAGTAAGCAGGGTCAAAAATATCAACAATGATCCAAGCAAAATACATATTTTCAGACCACAATGCTTTGAAACTAGAACTCAGTCACAAGAAGAAATTTGGAAGGAACTCAACACTTGGAGGTTAAAGAGCATGCTACTAAAAAAATGAATGAGTCAGTGCTTGCTTTGGCAGCACATATACTTAACAATGAATGTGTCAACAAGGAAATTAGAGAAGAATTAAAAAGATTCATGCAAACTAATGAAAATGAAAGCACAACTGTCCAAAATCTTTGGGATACAGCAAAGGTGGTCCTAAGAGGAAAAAACATTTCAATATAAGCCATCCCTCAAAAAATTGGAAAAAATCTCAAATTCACAAGTTAACCTTACACCTAAAGGAAGTGGAGAAAAAGCAGCAAATAAAGCCTCAACCAAGCAGGAGAAGAGAAATAATAAAGATTAGGGCAGAACTCAACGAAATAGAAAACCGTATAACAGATAAATGAAATGAGGAACTGGTTCTTTGAAAGATTTAATAAGATAGATAAGTCCCTAAACAGACTTATCAAAAAAAAAAAAAAGAAAAAAGACTCAAATTACTAAAATTATGAATGGAAAAAAAAAAGAGAGATCACGACCAATACCAAGGAAAGACAAATGATTTTAAAAAACATACTGTTGGGTAGCCCGGGTGGCTCAGCAGTTTGGCACCGCCTTTGTCCCAGGGTGTGATCCTGGAGACCCTGGATCGAGTCATTGGGCTTCCTGCATGGATCCTACTTCTCCTCTATCTGTGTCTCTCATGAATAAATAAATAAAGTCTTTAAAAAAATAAAAATAAAAAACATACTGTGAGCAACTATATGCCAACAAATTAGGCCATCTGGAAGAAATGGATGTATTGCTGGAAACCTACAAAATACCAAAACCGAAACAGGAAGAAATAGAAAACTTGAACAGACTTATAGCCAGCAAGGAAATTGAAGCAGTCATCAAAAACTTCCCAAGCCAGGGCCAGATGGCTTCCCAGGGGAATTATACCAAACATTTAAAGCCCTATTCTTCTGAAGCTGTTTCAAAAAAATAGATGAAAGAAAAATACTTTCAAACTCATTTTATGAGACCAGAATTACCTTGATCCTCAAAGTAGACAAAGATCCTACCAAAAAGGAGAATTATAGACCAAATCCCTGATGAACATGGATGCAAAAATTCTCACCAAGATACTAGCCAATAGGATCCAACAGTACATTAAGAGAATTATTCACCATGACCAAGTGGGATTTATCCCTGGGATGCAAAGGTTATTCAACATTTGTAAAACAATCAATGTAGTACAACCTCAAATCTGGCATTGTGATGCCCCCAGCTATGGTTTTCTTTTTTAATATTCCCCTGGCTATTCAGGGTCTTTTCTGATTCCACAAAAATCTTAAAATAATTTGTCCTAACTCTCTGAATAGAGTCCATGGTATTTTGATAGGGATTGCATTAAACATGGAAATTACCCTGGGTAACATTGACATTTCCACAATATTAATTCTTCCAATCCACAAGCATGGAATATTTTTCCATCTCTTTGTGTCATCCTCAATTTCTTTCAGAAGTGTTCTATAGTTTTTAGGGTATATATCCTTTACCTCTTTGGTTAGGTTTATTCCTAGGTATCTTATGCTTTTGGGTGCAATTGCAAATGGGGTTGACTCCTTAATTTCTCTTTCTTCAGTCTCATTGTTAGTGTATAGAAATGCCACTGACATCCAAAAATGATTTTGTATCCTGCCACACTGCCAAATTGCTGTATGAGTTATAGCAATCTTGGGGTGGAGGCTTTTGGGTTTTATACATAGAGTATCATGTCATTGGCGAAGAGGGAGAGTTTGACTTCTTCTTTGCCAATTTGAATACCTTTTATTTCTTTTTGTTGTCTGATTGCTGAGGCTAGGACTTCTAGTACTATGTTGAATAGCAGTGGTGAAGAGTGGACATCCCTGTCTTATAAAACAATCAATGTGATAGATCACATAATAAAAGAAAAGAGAAGAACTGTATGATCCCCATAATAGATGTAGAAAAAGCATTTGATAAAATACAGTATCCTTTCCTGATTAAAACTCTTCAAAGTGTAGGGATAGAGGGAACATATGTCAATATCATAAAAGTCATTTATGAAAACCCCACAGTGAATATCATTCTCACTGGAGAAAAACTGAGAGCTTTTCCCCTAAGTTCAGGAACAGGACAGAGATGCTCACTGTCACCACTATTGCTCAGTATAGTACTAGAAATCCTAGCCTCAGCAATCAGACAACAAAAAAGAAATAAAAGGCATTCAAATTGGTAAAGAAGTCAAACTCTCACTCTATCCAGGTGACGTGATACTGTATATAGACTCTAACAAGAGATTAACAAGGGCATTATATCATAATTAAGGAGGCTAAAAATCAAGAAGATGTAACATTTCTAAATATATATGCCCCCAACTTAGGAGCATCCAAATATAGAAATCAATTAATAACAAATATAAAGAAATTCATTGATGACAATACAATAATAGTAGGGACTTTATACCCCACTTACAGCAATGGGCAGATCATCTAAGCAGAAAATCAACAAGGAAACAATGGCTGTGAATGACACATTGGACCAGATGGACCTAACAGATATATTCAGAACATTTAATCCTAAAGCAACAGAATACACATTCTTCTCAAGTACATATATAACATTCTATAGAAGAGTTGTATAGATGATTCTAACATTATATAGATCATATCAGCCCTCTTCAAGTACAAGAAGATTGAGATCATATCATGCATATTTTCAGATCACAACACTATGAAACTGGAAGTCAACCACATGAAAAAATCTGAAAAGACCACAAATATATGGAGGTTAAAGAACATCCTACTAAAAATATGACTGGGTTAACCAAGAGATGAAAGAATAATTTTCATCCCGTCAGGTGCCCCCCTCAGTGCCCATCACCCATTTGACGGGATGAGCACTGGGTGTTATTCTGTATGTTGGCAAATTGAACACCAATAAAAAATAAATTTATTATAAAAAATAATTTTCAAAAAATACATGGAAGCAAATAAAAACGAAAGCATGACATCCTAAAACTTTTGGGATGCATCAGAAGATGTCCTAAGAGGGAAGTGTATTGCAGTGCAGGCCTACTTCAAGAAGCAAGAAAAGTATCAAATACACAACCTAAGCTTACACCTAAAGGAGCTGGAAAAGTAACACCGAAACAAAACAAAACAACCCCCCCCAAAAAACAGTATAAAGCTAGCAGAAGAAGGGAAATGATAAAGATTAGAAGATTAGAGCAGGAATAAATGTAATAGAAACAAACAAAAAACCGCAGTAGAGAAGACTAACAAAACTAAGAGCTGGTTCTTCATAAGAATAAAATAGATAATCTCCATAGCTTGACTTATCAAAAAGAAAAAAGAAAGACCCAAATGCATAAAATCATAAATGACTGAGGTGAGATAACAATCAAAACCACAGAAATATGAGCCATTAAAAGACAATATTATAAAAAATTATATGCCAACAAACTGGAAGAAATGGACGACTTCCTAAAAACTTACAAACTACCACAACTGAAACAAGAAGAAATAGAAAATTTGAACATACCCAGAACCATTAAAGAAATTGAATTAGTAATCAAAAATCTCCCAACAAACAAAGTCCTGGGCTAGTTGGTTTCCCAGCGTAATTTTGGCAGACATTTAAATAAGAGTTAATACCTATTCTTCTAAAACTATTTCAAAAAATAAAAATCGAAGGAAAAATTCCAAACTCACTCTATGAACCCAGAATACCTTGGCTTTAAAATCAGATGAACCAATACCAAGGAAATACAAACAATTTTTAAAATGTATTATGAGCAACTATATGCCAACGAATTAAGCATTCTAGAAGGAATGGATGCATTTCTGGAAACCCACAAATTACCAAAACTGGAACAGGAAGAAATAGAAAATCTGAACACTGCTATTCAACATAGTACTGGAATTCCAAGCCTCAGCATTCAGACAACAAAAAGACATTAAAGGCATTCAAATTGGCAAAGAAGAAGTCAAACTCTCCCTCTTCGCCAATGACATGATACTCTATGTAGAAAACCCAAAAGACTCCACCCCAAGATTGCTAGAACTCATACAGCAATTTGGCAGTGTGGCAGGATACAAAATCAATTCCCGGATGTCAGTGGCATTTCTATACACTAACAATGAGACTGAAGAAAGAGAAATGAAGGAGTCAATCCCATTTACAATTGCACCCAAAAGCATAAGATACCTAGGAATAAACCTAACCAAACAGGTAAAGGATCTATACCCTAAAAACTACAGAACACTTCTGAAAGAAATTGAGGAAGACACAAAGAGATGGAAAAATATTCCACGCTCATGGATTGGCAGAATTAATATTATCAAAATGTCAATGTTACCCAGGGCAATTTACACATTAAATGCAATCCCTATCAAAATACCATAGACTTTCTTCAGAGAGTTAGGACAAATTATTTTAAGATTTGTGTGGAATCAGAAAAGACCCCGAATAGCCAGGGGCATTTTAAAAAAGAAAACCATAGGTGGGGGCATCACAATGTCAGATTTCAGGTTGTACTACAAAGCTGTGGTCATCAAGACAGTGTGGTACTGGCACAAAAACAGACACATAGATCAATGGAACAGAATAGAGAATCCAGAAGTGGACCCTTAACTTTATGGTCAACTAATATTCAATAAAGCAGGAAAGACTATCCACTGGTAGAAAGACAGTCTCTTCAATACATGGTGCTAGGAAAATTGGAGATGCACATGCAGAAGAATGAAACTAGACCACTCTCTTGCACCATACACAAAGATAAACTCAAAATGGATGAAAGATCTAAATGTGAGACAAGATTCCATCAGAATCCAAGAGGAGAACACATGCAACACCCTTTTTGAACTCGGCCATAGTAACTTCTTGCAAGATACATCCACGAAGGCAAAAGAAACAAAAGCAAAAATGAACCATTGGGACTTCATCAAGATAAGAAGCTTTTGGACAGCTTAGGATACAGTCAAGAAAACTAAAAGACAACCTACAGAATGGGAGAAGATATTTGCAAATGACATATCAGATAAAGGGCTAGTTTCCAAGATCTATAAAGAGCTTATAAAACTCAACACCAAAGAAACAAACAATCCAATCATGAAATGGGCAAAAGAAATGAACAGAAATCTCACAGAGGAAGACATGGACCTGGCCAACACGCACATGAGAAAATTCTCTGAATCACTTGCCATCAGGGAAATACAAATCAAAACCACAATGAGATACCACCTCACACCAGTGAGAATGGGGAAAATTAACAAGGCAGGAAACCACAAATGTTGGAGAGGATGCGGAGAAAAGGGAACCCTCTTACACTGTTGGTGGGAATGTGAACCCGTGCAGCCGTTCTGGAAAACTGTGTGGAGGTTCCTCAAAGAGTTAAAAATAGACCTGCCCTATGACCCTGCAATTGCACTGTTGGGGATTTACCCCAAAGATAGAGATGCAATGAAACACCGGGACACCTGCACGCCGATGTTTCTAGCAGCAATGTCCACAATAGCCAAACTGTGGAAGGAGCCACGGTGTCCATCGAAAGATGAATGGATAAAGAAGATGTGGTCTATGTATACAATGGAATATTACTCAGCCATTAGAAACGACAAATACCCACCATTTGCTTCAACGTGGATGGAACTGGAGGGTATTATGCTAAGTGAAGTAAGTCAATTGGAGAAGGACAAACAGTGTATGTTCTCATTCATTTGGGGAATATAAATAATAGTGAAAGGGAATAGAAGGGAAGGGAGAAGAAATGTGTGGGAAATATCAGAAAGGGAGACAGAACATAAAGACTCCTAACTCTGGGAAATGAACTAGGGGTGGTGGAAGGGGAGGAGGCCCAGAGTGGGGGTGAATGGTAATGGGCACTGAGGGGGGCACTTGACAGGATGAGCACTGGGTGTTATTCTTTATGTTGGCATATTGAACACCAATTAAAAAATATTGTTATTAAAAAAGAAGAAAATCTGAACAGGCCAATAACCAGCGAATAAATTGAAGTAGTCATCAAAAACCTCCCCAAACACAAAATTCCAGGGCCAGATGGCTTCCCAGAGGTATTCTACTAAACATTTAAAGAAGAAATAATACCTATTCTCCTCAAGGTGTTTCAAAGGATAGAAAGGGAGGGAATAATTCCAAACTTGTTCTATGAGGCCAGCATTACTTTGATCCCCAAACCAGAAAAAGACTCCACCTAAAAGGAGAATTTTAGACCAATATCCCTGATGAACACAGATGCAAAAATTCTCACAAAGGTACTAGTCGATAGGATCTAATAGTACAGTAAGAGGATTGTTCACATGACCAAGTGTGATTTATCCCCAGGATGCAAGGTAGTTCAACATTCGTGAAACAATCAACATGTTAGATCATATCAACAAGAGAAAAAACAAGAACCATATGATCCTCTCAACAGATGCAGAGAAAGCATTTGACAAAATACAACGTTTTGGCTGATTAAAACTCTTCAGAGTGTAGGGATAGAGGTCACATCCCTCAATATCTTGAAAGCCATCTACGAAAAGCCCACAGCAAACATCATTCTCAATGGGGAAAAACTGAGAGCCTTTCCCTTAAGTTCAGGAACAGGACAGGGATGCCCACTGTCATCACTGTTATTCAACATAGTACTAGAAGCCCCAAATTCAGCAATCAGACTAAAAGAAATAAAAGGTATTCAAATTGGCAAGAAGTCAAACTCTCCCTCTTTGCAGATGACATGATACTGTATATAGAAAACTCAAAAGACTACCCCAAGATTTCTAGAACTCACACAGCAATTCAGAAATGTGGCAGGATACAAAATCAATGTGCAGAAATCAGTTGTATTTCTATACACTAGCAATGAGACTGAAGAAAGAGAAATTAAGGAACCAATCCCATTTACAATTGCATCAAAACCCATAAGATATCTGGCAATAAACCTAACCAAAGAGGTAAAGAATCTATACACTGAAAACTACAGAAAACTTCTGAAAGAAATTGAGGAAGATGTAAAGAGAAGGAAAAAGATTCCATGCTCATGGATTGGAAGAATAAATATTGTGAAAATGTCAATGCTACCCAGGGCAATTTACATGTTCGATGCAATCCCTATCAAAATACCAGAGACTTTCTTCACAGAATTGGAACAAATAATCCTAAATGTGTATGAAACCAGAAAAGACCCCAAGCACCCAAAGAAACGTTGAAAAAGAAAATCAAAGCTGGGGCATCACAATGCCTGACTTCAAGTTATATTACAAACTGTGATCATCAATACAGTGTGGTACTGGCACAAAAATAAACACATAGGTCAATGGAACAGAATAGAGAAATCAGAAATGGACACTCGACTCAAAGGCCAACTAATATTCGACGCAGCCCCAAAAGAATATCCACTGGAAAAAGGACAGTCTCTTCAATAAATGGCGCTGGGAAAATAGGACAGCCACAGGCAGATGAATGAAACTGGACCATTCTCTTACACCATATACAAAGATAAACTCAAAATGGTTGAAAGATCTAAATGTGTGACAAGAATCCATCAAAATCCTAGAGGAGAATACAGGTAACAACGTTTTTGAATTTGGCCACAGCAACTTCTTGCAAGATACATCTATGAAGGCAAGGCAAACAAGAGCAAAAGTGAACTATTGGGACTTCATCAAGATAAGAAGCTTCTGCACATCAAAAGAAACAGTCAACAAAACTAAAAGATGCCCTACAGAATGGGAGAAAATATTTGCAAATGACATATTAGATAAAGTGCTAGTATCCAAGATCTATAAAGAACTTATCAAACTCAACACTCAAGAAACAATCTAGTCAAGAAATGAGCAGAAGACATGTACAGAAATGTCACCAAAGAAGTCGTACACATAGCCAACCAGCACATGAAAAAATGCTCCACATCACTTGCCATCAGGGAAATACACATCAAAATCAAAATGTGATACCACCTCACACCAGTGAGAATGGCAAAAATTAATGAGACAGGAAACAATAAATGATGGTGAGGATTTGGAAAAGGGGAGCCCCCTTGCCTTGTTGGTGGGAATGCAAACTGATGTAGCCACTCTGGAAAACAATGTGGAGGTTCCTCAAGAAGTTAAAAATAGAGGTACCCTACCTTACTGGGTATTTACCCCAAAGATACAAATGCATGGAAATGCTGGGACACCTGCACGCCAATGTTTATAGCAGCAATGGCCACAATAGGCAAACTGTGGAAGGAGCCATGATGTACTTCAACATATGACTAGATAAAGAAGATTTGGTATATATATTATATGTATAGTATATATAATGGCTGAGTAATATTCCATTGTGTATAATATATATATCAGATATGTCATCTACAAATATCTCCTCTCATTTTGTATCTGATATATATACATATATATGTATATATATGTATATATTATATATATATATACCACACAATGGAATATTACTCAGCCATTAGAAAAAGATGAATACCCACCATTTGCTTTGATGTGGATGGAACTGGAGGGTATATGCTGAGTGAAATAAGTCAATTGGAGTAGGACGATCATCATATGGTTTCATTCATACGTGGAATATAAAAAATAGCAAAGGCAATTATAAAGGAAAGGAGGGGAACTGAGCAGGAAAAATTAGAGAGGGAGACAAACCATGAGAGATTCCTAACGCTGGGAAACAAACAAAGGGTTGCAGAAGGAAAGGTTGTGGAGGGGGGCGGGAAGGCATGGGGTAGCTGAGTGACGGGCACTTGATTGGATGAGAGCTGGATGTTATACTATATGTTGGCAAATTGAATTTAAATTTAAAAAATTAAAAATCAGATGACTACCTCATTAAAAAGGAGAATTAAATACCAACATTCTAAGTGCATATAGATGCAAAAACTCTCAATACAATACTAGCAGATTGAATTCAACAGTACATTAAAAGAATTATTCACCAAGATGTGGGATTTGTTCCTGGGCTGCAGGGGTGTTTGAATATTCCCAAATCAATCAAGGTGATATACCATATTAATAAAAGAAAGGATAAAAACCACAGAATCCTGTCAATAGATGCAGAAAAAGCATTTGGGAAAATACAGCAACCTGCCATGATGAAAACCTTCAACAGTGTAGGGATAGATGGAATATACCCCAACATCATAAAGGCTATATACAAATACCTACAGCAAATATCATTCTCAATGGGAAAAAAACTGAGAACCTTTCCCCTATAGTCAGGTACAAGACAAGGATGGTGACTCTCACCATTACTATTGAACATAGTACTGGAAATCTTAGCCTCAGCAATTAGATAGAAAAAAAGAAAAAAAATGCATCCAAACTGAGTAAGAGGAAGTCAAACTTTCACTATTTGCAGATGACATGATACTCTATATAGAAAATCCAAAAGATTCCACCAATAATTTTCTGGAACTCCTACATGAATTCAGCAAAGTCACAGGATATAAAATCGGTGTGCAGAAATCTATTGCATTTCTGTATACCAATAATGGAGCAGCAGAAAAATAAATCAAGGAATTGATCCTTTTGCAATTGCACCCAAACCAATAAGATACCTAGGAATAAATCTAACTAAGGAAGTAAAAGACTTGAACTATGAAAACTATAACACACTTATGAAAGAAACTGAAGAGGACACAAAGAAATGGAGAAGCACTCTGTGCTCATGGATTGGAAGAACAAACATTGTCAAAATGTCTATACTACCCAGAGCAATCTACACATTTAATGTAATTGCCATCAAAATACCACCAGCCTTTTGCAAAGAGTTAAAACAATCAATCCTAAAAAGTGTGGAACCACAGAAGATCCCGAATAGCCAAAGCAATTCTGAAAAGAAAAACACCTGAAGGCATCACAATTCCAGATTTAAAGCTGTATTACAAACCTGTAGTCATTAAGACATTATTGGCATAAAAACAGAAACATAGGTCAATGGAATAGAAGAGAGAACCCAGAAACAGACCCTTAACTACGTGGTCAGCTAATCTTTGACAAAATAGGAAAGACTACTCAATGGGAAAAAGACAATCTATTCAACAAACAGTGTTGGGAAAACTGGGCAACAACATGCAGGAGAATGAAATAGGATCATTTTCTTACACCATACACAAAAGTAAATCCAAAATGGATGACAGACCTAAATGTGATACAGAAAACCATTAAAGGGCTAGAGGAGAACACAGGCAGAAATCCTTGACCTCTGCCATAGCAACTTCTTGCTAGATATATCATCATAGGTAAGGGGAATGAAAGCAAAATTGAACTATTGGTACTTCATCAAGATAAAAACCTTCTGCAAAGCAAAGGAAACCAACAGCTAAAGTAAAAGACAACCTACAAAATGAGAGAAGATATTTGTAGATGACATATCTGATGAAGGGCTAGTATCCAAAATGTACAAAGAACTTATCAAACTCAACACCCTCCAAACAAATAACCCATTTAAGAAATGGGCAGACCTGGTAAGCGTAGTGAGGGGGTGGGTGGACCCACACCGTCTCACTTCTAAATCCCCCTTTGTTTTGCTGCCCAAATCTTAATAAATAATTTACTGATAATTGCTTTTACTAAGAGATCATCTTTACCTATAGAAATGTATTTTGAAAACTTACTTTACACAACGATTTTGTATTCACTGAAACTAACCTTTTATCAATAGAGCACTATTGTTTGGCTATTAAAAAAAATAAGAAATGGGCAGAAGCCATGAATAGGGCCTTTCCAAAAAGACATCCAGATGGCTAACAGACACATAAAAAGATGCTCAGCATCAGTCATCATCAAGGAAATACAAATAAAAACCATGATAAGATACTACCTCACACCTGTCAGAATGGCTAAAATCAACAACAGAGGAAACAGATGTTGGCAAAGATGCAGAGAAAAGGGAACCCTCTTGCACTGTTGGTGGGAATGCAAACTGGTGCAGCCACTCTGGAAGAAAGTATGGAAGTTCTTCACAGAGTTAAAATAACTACCCTATGATCCAGTAATTGTACTACCAGAGTAATTACCCAAAGTATACAAAAATACAGATGGGATATGTGCACCCTGATTTTATAGCTGCATTATCAACAACAGCCAAATTATGGAGAGAGCTCAAATGTCCATCAACTGATGAATGGACAAAGAAGTGTATATATATATATATATATATATATATATATATATATATATATATATATATATAAAACTGTCTTTTTCCCATTAGATATCTCTTCCTGCTTTGTCCAAGGTTAGTTGACCATGTAGTTGTGGGTTAATGTCTGGGTTTCCTATTCTTTTCCATTGAATTCTATGTTTCTATTTTTGTGTCATCACCACACTGTTTTGATCACTATAGCTTTTTAATATAACTTGAAGTCCAGAATTATGATACCTCTGGCTTTGCGTTTCTTTTTCAAGGTTGCTTTGGCTATTTGGGAGCTTTTGTGGTTCCATACAAATTTTAGGATTATTTGATTTATCTCTGTGAAAAATACTATCGGCATTTGTATAGAGATTGCATTAAATGTGTAGATTTCTTTGAGTAAGCTTCTGCATGGTGAAGGAAACAATAAACAAAACAAAAAGGCAGCCTATGGAATGGGAGAAGATATTTGCAAATGACATATCTGATAACAAGTTAATATTTAAAATTTATAAAGAACTTATAAAACTCAACATCCAGAAAATGAATAACCCAATTAAAAATGGACAGAAGATGTGTTAAATCATTTTCCAAAGATTACATACAGATGGTCAACAGACACATGAAAAGATGCTCAACATTACTTATCACTAGGGAAATACAAATCAAAACTACAATGAGATACCACCTCACACCTCTTAGAATGCCTAAAAGCAACAATGCAAGAAATAGTTGGTGGTGAAGATATGGTGAAACTGTTGATGAGAATGTAAACTGGTGTACCACTCTGGGAAATAGTATGGAGTTTTCTCAAAAAGTTAGAAGTAGAAATACCTTATGATCCATCAATTACACTACTAGGTATTACCTAAAGGATTCAAAAATACTAATTTGAAGGGGGATAAATGCACTTATATATATATATATATATATATATATATATATATATATATATAAAACAGCATTATATACAATAGACAAATTATGGAAAGTGTTCAAATATCTATTGACTGCTGAATGGATAAAGGGGACATCAAAAATATCAATCACAGCCCAAGCAAAATACACACTAGATAATCCGAAGATCAGGAACCAGAAAATAAACGAAAAAAGACAAAGAAAATGGAAAACAAATAAAGAAAGAGAAACCAAAAAAAGGGGAAGATGGGGGAAGAGAACATTATCCCACAGCATGGACATAACAGGGTGATCCACTTGGTTCTGAGTGTATTTTGGTTTGTGCATTAAAAGATACTAAATTCCAAAATTATATAAAAAAGCAAAACATATATATATATATATATATATATATATATATAGGTATATAGGTATATATATGCAAAAATAATATTGAATACAGTGCAAGGAAGCCAAAAATGAAGAATGTCCATGGGATACCACTTTACAGTGGTTAGAATGGCTAAAATTAACAAGATGAGAAACAACAAATGTTGGTGAGGATGTGGAGAAATGGGAACCCCCTTGCACTGTTGGTGGGTTGCAAGCTCGTGCAGCCACTCTGGCAAACAGTGTGGAGGTTCCTTAAGAAGTTAAAAATAGAGCTATCCTACGACCCAGCAATTGCATTACTGGGTATTTACCCAAAAGTGATATGCTGGGATACCTGCACCCCAATGTTTATAGCAGCAATGTCCACAACAGCCAAACTGTGAAAGGAGCCATGAAGTCCCTCAACAGATGGATAAAGAAGATATAGATAGATGATAGATAGATAGATAGATAGATAGATAGATAGATAGATAGATAGATGATAGATAGATGTATATATCTATATATATAAAGGAATATTAGCCATTACAAAGGATGAATACCTACCATTTATATTAGAGGGTATTATGCTCAGTGAAATAAGTTAATCAGAGAAAGACAATTATCATATGGTTTCACTCATATGTGGAATATAAGAAATAGTGATAGGGACCCTAAGGGAAGGGGGAAAACTGGGTAGGGAAAAATTAAAGAGGAAGACAAACCATGAGGGACTCCTGACTCTGGGAAACAACTTGAGGGTTGTGGAAGGGGAGGTAGGTGGGGGATGGCGTAACTGGGTGATGGGAATTAAGGAGGGCACATGATGTGATGAACACTGAATGCTATTCTATATGTTGGCAAATTACATATAAATAAAAAAAATTTAAAGGACATAGTATATATATATATATATGAATATATATATATATATAAATATTACTCAGCCATCAAAAAGAATTGAATCTTGCCATTTGCAGGATATAGATGGAGTTTAAAGTATTATGCTAAGTGAAATAAGTGAGTTAGAGAAAGACAAATGCCATATGATTTCACTCATATGTGGAATTTAAGAAAGAAAACAAAGGAGCATATGAGAGAGAGAGAGATTGAGAGAGAGAGAGAGAGAGAGAGAGAGAGAGAAAGAGAGGCAAACCAAGAAACAGAATTTTAACTATAGAGAACAAACTCATGGTTACCAGAGGGGAGGTGGCTGGAGGGATGGATGAAATAGGGGATGAATATTAAGGAGTGCACTTGTGACAAGCTCTGGGTGTTGTATGTAAGTGTTGAATCAGAAAATTGAACATCTTTCCAAAGAAGACATACAAGTAGCCAACAGGTACATGAAAAGATGCTCACCATCATTAAGGGAAATGCAAACATCACTCGGGGGAAATACAGGTAAAACCACAATGAGATATCACTTCACAGTTCTTTTAAAACCCCACAAAGTATAAGAGGTTTTAGAAAGGATACGGAGAAGAAGAAACCCTTGTACACTATTGATCAAAATGTAAATTGGTGCAGCCACTCGGTAAATAACATAGTGTTTCTGGAAACATTTCAAAATAAAAAAAAAAAAAAGAATTACCATTTGATCCAGCAGTCCTGTCTCTGGGTACTTATCCAAAGAAATTGAAATATGGATCTCAAAGGGATATCTGTGCTCCCATATTTACTGCAGCATTTTCACAATAGCTAAGATGTGGAAATAATTTAAAAGTCCATGTAGAAAAGAATGGATAAAAAACTTTGGCATATATACACTATGAAGTATCATTTGACCTTTATAAAGAAGAAGATCCTGCCACTTGCAACAACATGGAGATACCTGGAGGACATTATTCTACGTAACATAGGCCTGAAACAGAAAGACAAACAGTGCCTGAAGTCACTTCTATGTGGAATCTAAACAAATACATGGAAGCAGAGTGTAGAATAGTGGTTGTCAGGGGCTGAGGGAGGGGAATTAGAGAGGTATTGGTCAAGTTTAAGATAAACACAATAAAGTTCTGGAGTTCTGTATAACATAGGGCCTATGATTAACAGTAGTTTATTGCCTACTTAAGATTTTGCTGAGAGAGTATATCTTAAATGATTTTATCTATCATGTAACAACAAAAAAGTCAACAAAAAAGTGGCTAGGAAGAAATTTTGGATGTGGTAGATAGGTATGGTATTGCTAGTGATGATGGTTTCAAGGGTGTATACTTATCTCTGAACACATCAAGTTGTAAACATTAAATATCTACCGCTTTTTGTATGCAGATCATAGATCAAGAAAGTGGTTTAGTTTTTATGATTGGATGTGTCTTTAACACACATTTTAGGGGCTTGTCTCAATAAAACATTTTATAGCACCTGAATCTAGTGCGTTAATCTCCACATTAGGATTTGACCTTCACTCAGTACTGTCTATGGCTAGAAATGACCAATGTTGGATTTATAGACTAAGTTTTCTATTTCTAGCATTTATTTTTGTGTTTGTCAACTTCACTCTTCAGTCATAGTCTATCTCAAAGTAATATAAAGTGCATTTAACTAGTTTAAGTATAATAAGTTATTATAAATTTCTGACTAAAACCTTGGGGAGGCTCACACTCTTTTCAGTAATTTGACAAAAATTCTTTGATTTACTCCCTACATTCTTGAACCTCAACCACTTCACAACACCCTTCAGTAGTTCAAGTCTCAGGGTGGAACATTATTTCCATGTTCCTGTAGCATCTTTTTGCTATGTCCATGAGTATGTTCAGGCAGACCCTAGAGATTATCTAGCTCAATCTCCATATTCTACAGAGAAGGTGACTTGTGTTTCTGGAAGTTGATCAGTTAGTTGAAAGGCAGCACCAGGCATGTCTGTTGCAGATCATTCAGAGTCTACTCTGTTCCCTTTGCATTCCATTCTCACTGCCACTTCCCTAAACCATCACTCTCTTTCCATTCCTGTAACAGGGTCTGTACCCACTTTCCTAATCTCTTTTTTATACAATGTATATAGTGAATCATTTGTGATTTTTAAAGGACATGTTTGATATCTCTTCACTGTCAATGAGATTAATTCTGAACTTTGTAATAGACCATCAAATAGCCAAATATGACCTAACCATGGTGTAGAACATATTTCATAAAATGAGATTATCTAACCTCAGGGTTTTTGCTAAAGACAAACAAAATTAAAAAATTTTCTTAGTTTTTTAGGAGATATGTCTTCTGAAGAATAAATAGACACATTCTAACTGTCAAATAATTGGAAAAATTGTACAAGTTTTAAGGACAGAGATAACGGAAATGTTAGTTTAAAATACATTATCAATCAAAAGATAATCTTACAGTTGACAACATAATTCAACAAGGAAAAATATTTAATTCATTTATTTTAATTAGTAATATGAAGTAGATAAATAACTTAGATTCCATCAATTTGAATATTGGGAGGAAATTATAGAAATATGAAATAAGTGCTCTCTCCCACTGATATACACAAGTATTCTGTGGTAACAGCTTTAAGATAGGAACCAATCATGAGTATGCATTATGCATCTGAGGAGTAGGAACTGGAAGAAATAATTTAGGAAAGCTGGTGAATTATGGGATGCTGAGGTCATTCCCTTTCCTTGGAGAATGATCTAAGCCTGAGAACAATTCTGTTTCCCTCCAGTATTGGATTGATGCATACATATGTAGCTAAGCTAAGAGCTAAGATCAGCATTTCAGAGCACACCTGATGCAAACCATATATATTCCAAAGTGAAGGGTACTACAACCACTATTTCCTTGGGTGACGCTGAGGGAATGTGGACCAAAGTTTTAGTAGTATTCCCATAATTTTCGTCATAACCAAAAAGTAATAAAAAACCTTCTATTGTTTTATTATTTAAGGGCCTTTTGTTTAATAATTAATCTATTGTGCCATGATTGTGGATAGAGAGAAGTGAAATAAAAAATAATAAGTTACTACATTTTGGAAATTTCAAACACATCTTTATATCAGAGGGAAGAATAAAAATTTAGTAAAGGATTTGCAATTAAAATTGTCATGAATATATGGAATATTTAAGGAAAAGATACTTATGCACATGAAAGGAAAATGTGGCCTTGCAAAAACAGATTTCCATTTTCCTAGGGATGTGCAGGGTTAAGTGAGGTCTTCCAGATACCCTGCAGAACAACTCTGTGGACTGCTACATTAGCCAGAATGAAGACACAGGGTTCTCTAAGGTCTTTCATTCCAGGCCATGTGATTTTTTTCATCTTGACATTTTCATTCTGCACATTGTCTCTCTCAGAGCCTGGTGGACCTGCTTGTTCCGCAGAGTGTAAATGACAGGGTTGAGCAGCGGGGTCACCACCGTGTTCACAAGGGCAGCCTCCCTGTTGGAGTCCATCCTGTTCGTTTGCTTTAGTTTTACATATATAAAGACACAGCTGCCATACATCAGAGAGAGGACTATAAGGTGAGAGGAGCAGGTGGAGAAAGCTTTCTGTCGTTCCCTAGCTGATGGGAGTTGTACAATTGTGACTATTATGTTGCTGTAGGCAATGATGGTTATGATAAGGGATGTCAAAAGGATAAACAAAGCGAGGACAAAAGCCAACATTTCAGTAGGTTTAGTGTCAGAACAGGAAAGATGAATCAGGGGGCCAATGTCACAGAAAAAGTGAGGGATGACATAGGGGCCACAGAAGGATAACTGGGAAACTTTCACTACCAAACCAGTGATGAGAGTGAAGGCCAAAGTGAAGCAGGTAGTGACCAGAAAGGAGCAAGTCTTCAGGTTCATGATGGTCAAGTAATGCAGGGGCTTGCAAATGGCCACATACCGATCCAGAGACATCACTGCTATGAGAAAGAAATCTGCTGCTCCCAGAAAGAAAAAGAAAAAGGCTTGTATGAAACAGGCAGGAAAGGAAATGTTTTGCTTGCCTAAAAGAAAGATGACTAACAACTTAGGAATAACAGTATTTATGAAACAACACTCTACAAAGGAGAAAATGCTGAGGAAAAAGTACATAGGTGTCTGGAGCCGGGAATTAGCACAGATGATGGTGACTATGACAGCATTGCCTGCAATGGATGCCAGGTATGTCAGCAGGTGCACCAGGAAGAGAAACTTTCCCAGGTGCTGGATGTCAGGGAACCCTTCCAAGGTGAATTCCTGGACAGCTGTCCCATTCTCCATTTCCATGGGCATCTCTTTCCACAGCATCATACGTACATCATTATACATTTTATTATTTTTGATAACATTAATTTGTAAGTAAACATAGCAATAATGTTAGTAATATTCCTTTTGACTATCCCTTTTATTTTATAGATTTTATTTTTTAATTTTTGAAAAATATTTTATTTATTTATTTGCCAGAGAGCGAGCGAGAGAGAGAGCGTGCATGAGCAGAAGAGAGAGGGAGAAGCAGGCTCTTTGTCAAAGAGACAGCCCGATGTGGGACTTGATCCCAGGACCCTGGGATCATGACCTGAGCCGAGGGCAGATGCTTAACTGACTGAACCACCTAGTGCCCCTTGGCTATCCTTTTTAATTATGTAACACATTCTACGGTCATTCATCATCTGTTGAGGACTTATCCTTTTTCTATGCTTGTCACTGAAACTCAGTATTTCTATTACTCATCATAAAAACCCTGAGCCCCTTCTTTCTTCCACAGAATCAGAAAGAAACTGAGGCTTTGAGAATTCTAGGGAGCTTAGGTCACATAGCCGGACTTTAGCTAGAATGCCTGAATTTGAATAACTGCTGTTTCCAAAGGCAGTCACAAAATATTTTAAAACAGAAACAAATATATTGTTTTTTTTAACAAATATATTGTTGATGATCTCTCAACCTTAAGTGAAAGATTACTTTTATTTTTTTCTTAATTGTTTATATCCTTAGATAATATCACTGCTGTGTTACAGACCTGTGGAATGACATGGGGCTTAGAGAGGATTCTCTAGTACAAGAATTTTATGGAAAAGGCTGGAGACCAGAGACACTGGGGGCTGCTCATAAACATGAGGTGAATTGACATCTAGGATTTACCACCCACCTTCCCATGGTTCATGCTGGCCTGTGACAGAAGTGGGAGTGATAGTAGGTCATAGGAATTTACCCAGTTAGGAGGATTTGCTGGGCATCTGACACTCATACACTCACTGTTATATCAAAGCTCAGCAAACATCTCTCTTCAGTCCTCTCAATGAGTAACTTCTCTCAGGATGGTGTTTGTCTCTAGCATCTCAATAGTTGCCCAAAGGTTGACAGTGTGGAATGTCACTGTCAGTAATCCACTGTGGGCCAGGTGCTGTGAAGGGCTGCTCCTGGAACTGAATTGCTTACTCCTGAATGGCACAGCCCGAAGGAGCTTCTCTTTCAGTTCCTGTTGATGACAGTAAGTCCATCAAGTCACTAGGGTCTCTGAGGCCAGACACACACAGAAGAGTCACCATATGGGAGGCAGGGCTTCCGTTCTTTGCAGCTATTGTTTTCTAAGAAACCAAGAGCTTGCTCTGGGCTGAGGGGATAGAAGAGAAGAAAGAAACTTACTTGTCATAGGCTGTTATCCCAGAGGGTGGTGAATCTGCATGCCATGCTGCCAGTGTTCTGGCTGACAAAGCCCTATTTCCATAGTCCTGAAATTTCATAGCACGACAAGGCTACATGGCAGCCTGAGACCACTGAAACCACAGGGAGCAGATGTACCAAAACAACCACATTTCACTGCTCTGAATTCTGGGCTAGTGCTGGACTCCTAGCCTACTTAAGGGTTCTGATGGAAGATCTGATTTTGCCTCCCACAGTGGGTATAAGTCCACCTACCATGCAGCAACATGGCTCTCACCTCCTATACCAGTTAACACAGCAGGCAGCTCCTTCTGCGTTTAGCCCTGGGGGCTCCTGAGATAAGGATCCTTCTGCTGCAGTGTTTCACATTATGGGCACACCTGCTCCAAGACACCTTCTCCTGCACCATGCTCCTCCATCATATTCTCACCTTTCTATGTGGAGAAACATCCTTGTTTTACTGCATCCACGGGGAGAAGGTGCTGACATGCAATTCTGTGGCTCTGTGATATTTATACCACCAGACTGGTTCACCCAGCCAGTGAGCAGAGAGGGTAGGCCCCCAAACCTTATGAGATGCTGAAGAGATAGGAACAGAAAGTAAAAGTATAGCAGGTGTCCTAGGGGTGCAGCTAATTGGTCACTGTTGAGAACAAGAATCACTGATGCAACCTTTATATTGATCTTCCCATGGTCTGTGGTGATGCTGACTCCCAGATGTCTGCACTGTTCTCTGCAAAATTTCTCAAGGAAATTATATGACAACATCCCAAGGGTTTTTAAAGTCACAAGTTGAATATTGCTACGGCTTTGAGGTATTTTTTTTAAATTTTTTTGTTGGACTTCAATTTGCCAACATTTAGCATAACACCCAGTGCTCATCCTGCCAAGTGCCCCCTCAGTGCCCATCACCCAGTCACCCCACCCCCCGCCCACCTCCCTTTACACTACCCCTTGTGTGTTTCCCAGAGATAGGTGTCTCTCATTTTTTGTCACCCTCACTGATATTTTCACTCATTTCTTCTCCCTTCCCTTCTATTCTCTTTCACTACTATTTATATTCCCCAAATGAATGAGAACATACAATGTTTGTCCTTCTCTGATTGACTTACTTCACTCAGCATAATACCCTCCAGTTCCATCCACGTTGAAGCAAATAGTGGGTATTTGTCGTTTCTAATGGCTGAGGAATATTCCATTGTATACATAGACCACATCTTCTTTATCCACTCATCTTTTGATGGACACCGAGGCTCCTTCCACAGTTTGGCTATGGTGGCCTTTGCTGCTAGAAACATCGGGATGCAGGTGTCCCGGCGTTTCATTGCATCTGAATCTTTAGGGTAAATCCACAACAGTGCAATTGCTGGGTCGTAGGGCAGCTCTATTTTTAACTCTTTGAGGAACCTCCACGCAGTTTTCCAGAGTGGCTGCAGCAGTTCACATTCCCACCAACAGTGCAAGAGGGTTCCCTTTTGTCCGCATCCTCTCCAACATTTGTGGCTTCCTGCCATGTGAATTTTCCCCATTCTCACTGGTGTGAGGTGGTTTCTCATTATGGTTTTGATGTGTATTTCCCTGATGACAAGTGATGCAGAGCATTTTCTCATGTGCCTGTTGGCCATGTCTATGTCTTCCTCTGTGAGATTTCTCTTGATGCCTTTGCCCATTTCATGATTGGATTGTTTGTTTCTTTGGTGTTGAGTTTAATAAGTTCTTTATAGATCTTGGAAACTAGCCCTTTATCTGATACGTCATTTGCAAATATCTTCTCCCATTCTGTAGGTTGTCTTTGAGTTTTCTTGACTGTATCCTTTGCTGTGCAAAAGCTTCTTATCTTGATGAAGTCCCAATAGTTCATTTTTGCTTCTCTTTCTTTTGCCTTCATGGATGTATCTTGTAAGAAGTTACTGTGGCCGAGTTCAAAAAGGGTGTTGCCTGTGTTCTCCTCTAGGCTTCTGATGGAATCTTGTCTCACATTTAGATCTTTCATACATTTTGAGTTTATCTTTGTGTATGGTGAAAGAGAGCGGTCTAGTTTCATTCTTCTGCATGTGGATGTCCAATTTTCCCAGCACCATTTATTGAAGAGACTGTCTTTTTTCCAGTGGATAGTCTTTCCTGCTTTATCGAATATTAGTTGACCATAAAGTTCAGAGTCCCATTCTGGATTCTCTATTCTGTTCCATTGATCTATGTGTCTGTTTTTGTGCCAGTACCACACTGTCTTGATGACCACAGCTTGTAGTACAATCTGAAATCTGGCATTGTGATGCCCCCACCTATGGTTTTCTTTTTAAAAATTCCCCTGGCTATTCGGGATCTTTTCTGATTCCAAACAAATCAAAAAATAATTTGTTCCAACTCTCTGAAGAAAGTCCATGGTATTCTGATAGGGATTGTATTAAATGGGTAAATTGCCCTGGGTAACATGGACATTTTCACAATATTAATTCTGCCAATCCATGAGCATGGAATATTTTTCCGTCTCTTTGTGACTTCCTCAATTTCTTTCAGAAGTGTTCTATAGTTTTTAGGGTATAGATCCTTTACCTCTTTGGTTAGCTTTATTCCTAGGTATCTTATGCTTTTGGGTGCAATTGTAAATGGGATTGATACTTAATTTCTCTTTCTTCAGTCTCCTTGTTAGTGTATAGAAATGCCACTGACTTCTGGGCATTGATTTTGTATCCTGCCACGCTGCCAAATTGCTGTATGAGTTCTAGCAATGTTGGAATGGAGTCTTTGGGTTTTCTGCATAGAGTATCATGTCATCGGCGAAGAGGGAGAGTTTGACTTCTTCTTTGCCAATTTTAATGCCTTTTATTTCTTTTTGTTGTCTGATTGCTGAGGCTAGGACTTCCAGTACTATGTTGAATAGCAGTGGTGAGAGTGGACATCCCTGTCTTGTTCCTGATCTTAGGGGAAAGGCTCCCAGTGCTTCCCCATTGAGTATGATATTTGCTGTGGGCTTTTCGTAGATGGCTTTTAAGATGTTGAGGAATGTTCCCTTTATCCCTACACTCTGAAGAGTTTTGATCAGGAATAGATGCTGAATTTTGTAAATGCTTTCTTTGCATCTATGGAGAGGATCATATGGTTCTTGTTTTTCTCTTGCTGATATGATGAATCACATTGTTTGTTTTACGAGTGTTGAACCAGCCTTGCATCCTGGGGATAAATCTTACTTGGTCATGGTGAATAATTTTCTTAATGTATTGTAGGATCCTATTGGCTAATATCTTGTTGAGAATTTTTGCATCCATGTTCATCAGGAATATTGGTCTATAATTCTCCTTTTTGGTGGGGTCTTTGTCTGATTTTGGAATTAAGGTGATGCTGACCTCATAGAACGAGTTTGGAAGTACTCCATCTCTTTCTATCTTTCCAAACAGCTTTAGTAGAATAGGTATGGTTTCTTCTTTAAACATTTGATAGAATTCTCCTGGGAAGTCATCTGGCCCTGGACTTTTGTGTCTTGGGAGGTTTTTGACGACTGCTTCAATTTCTTCCCTGGTTATTGGCCTGTTCAGGTTTTCTATTTCTTCCAGTTCCAGTTTTGGTAGTTTGTGGCTTTTCAGAAATGCGTCCTTTTCTTCTAGATTGCCTAATTTATTGGCGTATAGTTGTTCATATGTTTTTAAAATCGTTTGTATTTCCTTGGTGTTGGTAGTGATCTCTCCTTTCTCATTCATGATTTTATTAATTTGAGTGTTTTCTCTTTTGTTTTTAATAAGGCTGGCTAATGATCTATCTATCTTATTAATTCTTTCAAAGAACCAACTCCTGATTTTGTTGATCTCTTCCACAGTTCTGGTCTCGATTTCATTGCAAGTGCACATGGAACTTTCTTCAGAATAGACCACATACTGGGTCACAAATCAGGTCTGAACTGATACCAAAGATTGGGATCGTCCCCTGTGTATTCTCAGACTATAACGCCTTGTAATAAGAACTAAATCACAACAAGAGGTTTGGAAGGACCTCAAACACGTGGATGTTAAGGACCATCCTGCTAAAAGATGAAAGGGTCAACCAGGAAATTAAGGAAGAATTAAAAAGATTCATGGAGGGATCCCTGGGTGGTGCAGCGGTTTCGCGCCTGCCTTTGGCCCAGGGCGTGATCCTGGAGACCCAGGATCGAATCCCACGTCAGGCTCCCGGTGCATGGAGCCTGCTTCTCCCTCTGCCTGTGTCTCTGCCTCTCTCTCTGTGTGTGTGTGACTATCATAATAAATAAAAATTAAAAAAAAGGATTCATGGAAACTAATGAGAATGAAGATAACAACCGTTAAAAATCTTTGGGATACGGCAAAAGCAGTCCTGAGGGGGAAATACATCGCAATACAAGCATCCATCCAAAAACTGGAAAGAACTCAAATACAAAAGCTAACTTCACATCTAAAGGAGCCCGTGAAAAAACAGAAATAGATCCCACACCCAGCAGAAGAAGAGAGTTAAAGATTTGAGCAGAACTTGTTGGGAGATTTTTGATTACTGATTCAATTTCTTAGCTGATTATCAGTCTGTTTTAGTTCTATTTTTTCTGTTTAAGTTTTTTAGTTTCTATATTTCTAGGCATTTATCCATTTCTTCCAGGATGTCCAATTAATTGGCATATAGTTTTTCATAATAGTCTCTTAAAATTGTTGGTATTTTTGTGATGTACTCCCATGTAGTCCCCTTATTCCGATCTCTCAGGGGTAGCCTTATTCTAAAATTGACACATATTTCTTTCGTGGTTTTCATGTTATTAGCACCTATAAATGTAATCCATAAAAATAAACAGCATTGTTTCACAGGTCTTCAAATTCTATAGAACAATATCATCCTATTTTTGCAACTACCTTTTATTTGTTGACAATCCTCTTAGATTTAACCATGTTGATACATGTAGTTATAAGTCATCAGTTCTATCTGCTATAGAGTATTTCATTGTATAAATATATTGTAATTCATTCATTCTCTTCAATTTTGTAAGTTTATTTGGTTTTTATTTTACTTTGCTTTGTTTTTTCTTTTTTTTTGCTTTGTTTTTGCTATTTCAAAATAAACGCGTACCTCATTTAAAAAAATAAATCTCACAGAGGAAGACATAGACATGGCCAACAAGCACATGGGAAAATGCTCCACATCACTGGCCATCAGGGAAATACAAATCAAAACCATAATGAGATACCACCTCACACCAGTGATAATGAGGAAAATTAACAAGGCAGGAAACAACAAATGTTGGAGAGGATGCGGAGAAAGGGGAACCCTCTTACACTGTTGGTGGGAATGTGAACTGGTGCAGCCACTCTGGAAAAGTGTGTGGAGGTTCCTCAAAGAGTTAAAAATAGTAGCATGTTTTTAAATCTCCATGTATTTTTTCTCTTTTCAGTTTTTTTCTTATGGTTCTCTTCCAGTTTCATAGTGTTGTAGTCAGAAAAAATGCAGGGATGATCTCAAACTTTTTGCATTTGTTGAGGTGTGATTTGTGACCCAGTGTCACAATCTACTCTTGAGAATGTCACAGTGTACTTGAAAAGAATGTATATTCTTTTGTTTTAGGATGGAATAATCTGAATATGTCTGTTAAGTTCATCTGGTCCAGTGTCATTCAGAGCCACTGTTTCTTTGTTGATTTTCTGCTTAGATGATCTGCCCATTGCTGTAAGGGGGATGTTCCCTACTATTTCCCTACTATTATTGTATTATCTTTTTTTGGTGTATTTTTTATTGGAGTTCGATTTGCCAACATATAGTATTATCAGTGAGTTCCATCATGTTTGCTATTGTTTTTTTTAAATTTGTGACCCATTATATTACCTATTTGTGTGCTCCCATGTTGGGTGCATAAATATTTACCATTGTTAGATCCTATTGTTGGATTATACCCTTTGTTATCATATAGTGTTCTATATCTCTTGTCTTGTTACAGACTTTTTTAAAGTCTAATTTGTCTGATATAAGTATTGTTATTCTGGCTTTCTTTTGATGTCCATTTGCATGCTAAATGTTTCTCCATTCCCTCACTTTCAATCTACAGGTGCATTCAGATATAAAATGAGTCTCTTGCAGGCATCAAATAAGTGGGTCTTGCTTTTTTGTCCATTTTGACACCTTATGTCTTTTGATTGGAGCATTTAGTCCATCTACATTCAGAGTAATTATAAACATGTATTTAGTGACATTTTATTACTTGTTGTCATTGTTTCTGGAGATCCTTTCTTATCTTTTTCACTTTTCCTGTTTCCTTACACCCAAAGAGTCCACTTTAATATTTCTTGCAAGGGTGGTTTAGTGGCCACAAACGCCTTCCTTTAGTTCTTGTTTGTCTGGGAAAGTCTTTATATCTCCTTTTATTCTGAATGATAGCCTTGCTGGATGAAATATTCCTGGCTGTATATTTTTAACATTCAGCATGTTGCATATAGGATGCCACTCTCTTGTCTTGCCAAGTTTCTGTTGAGAAATCTGTGGCTAGCCTAGGAGTCTTCCCTTGTAAGTTAAGGATTTCTTTTGTCTTGCTGCTTTTAAGATTTTTTTCTTTAACCCCATATTTTAGAAATACAATTACAATATGCTTTGGTGTTGTACTGTTCTTGTTGATTTTGATGGAAGTTCTCTGTGCCTCCCAGATCTGGATATCTGTTTCCTTCTCTAGATTAGGGAAGTTTTCAGCTATTATTTGTTTATATAATTTTTCTGCTCCCCTTTCTCTCTTCCTTTTCTGGGACCCTAGACTATGACTATTATTATATTGGATGGAGTCACGGAGTTTCCTATATCTAATCTATTCTCGTGTTGCATGATTCTTTTTTCTCTTTTATTCAGACTCCTTGTTTTCCATTATTTTGTCTTCTGATTCACTAATTCATTTTCTACTTCTTCCAGCCTGCTATTCATTGCATCAATCTTGTTTCCAATCTCAGTTGTGGCATTCCTCATTTCTGACTGATCCTTTTATAACTTTTATCTCTGTGGTCAGTCTCCCTGAAGTCTTCCATTCTTTTGTCAGGCCCAGCGAGTATCCTTATGATTGTTGCTTTACATTCTCCATCAGGCATATGACTTGTCTGAGGACTCTGGCTGTTGACCTTACCTTGTTCTTTCATTTGTGATGAACTCCTCCATGTTGGCATTTTGTCTAAGTGTCTGCATTCCTCTGTGTGCTGAAAAAGCCAGCTATGTTTCTTCTTCTGAGAGTAATGGCAATAAAGAAGAGGTCATGTAGTATCCAGGGCCTAGCACTTGAAGGAATGTCTCTGGTGTGTCCTGAGTGTGTGGTCATCTGCAGAAGCTCTCCCTACCTGTGGTGGGCAGTGTTTGTTCTTGGCCAGAATGTGGTGAGTTTCAACTTGATGTTGTGTGGTCTACTGTGAAATAAGATGTGATTTACTTCCACTAGAACTGAAGCCATGCAGAACTCTCTGGTTGGGAGCTATGATGTGGGCTAGAGCTTGGGCTGGTCTGAGGAGAGGTCTGCCAAGTTAAATCTGAGACAAGCTTGACTGAGAAGGTCAGTCCCACTAGAGTGCAGTGGCCTAGGACTTGGTGTAAGCAAGTTAGGCAGACAGTGTTAGTGCTCTGCTGATTCCTGCAGGTGGTTCTGTGTTTATTCCGGGACAGGGGGAGGGAAACAGCACTGGCCAGATCCTTTGTTCCCAGAGAGGCATCCCTGGGAATGCTGCCTCTGGAGGATGAGCTCCAAGAGGAGTGAATAATTCCACTCTGTGTGTCTCAGGCATTCTTTAAATTGCTATTTCCACACCGTTGTCCCCTAGGGCATTTGCTTGCCTTCTGTCCAGGTATAAGGCAGTACCCTCTGGGCTCTCTCCTAGCCAAGCCTGCTTTACTTTAAAAGTCCAGGATTTCTTCCAATCCATGAGCATGGACTATGTTTCCATCTCTTTGTATCTTCCTCAATTTCTTTCAGAAGTGTTCTGTAGGTTTTAGGGCATAGATCCTTTACCTCTTTGGTTAGCTTTATTCCTAGGTATCTTATGCTTTTGGGTGCAATTGTAAATGGGATTGATTCCTTAATTTCTCTTTCTTCAGTCTCATTGTTAGTGTATAGAAATGCCACTGACTTCTGGGCATTGATTTTGTATCCTGCCACCCTGCCAAATTGCTGTATGAGTTCTAGCAATCTTAGGGTAGAGTCTTTTGGGTTTTCTATGTATCTTTTGGGTTTTCATATCATCTGTGAAGAGGGAGAGTTTGACTTCTTTGTCAATTTGAATGCTTTTTATTTCTTTTTGTTGTCTGATTGCAGAGGTTAGGACTTCTAGTACTATGTTGAATAACAGTGGTGAGAGTGGACATCCCTGTCTTGTTCCTGATCTTAGGGGAAAGGCTCCCAGTGTTTCCCCATTGAGAATGAAATTTGCTGTGAACGTTTCGTAGATGGCTTTTAAGATGTTGAGGAATGTTCCCTCTATCCCTACACTCTGAAGAGTTTTGATCAGGAATGGATGCTGTATTTTGTCAAATGCTTTCTCTGCATCTAATGAGAGGATCATATGGTTCTTGGTTTTTCTCTTGCTGATATGATGAATCACACTGATTGTTTTACGAGTGTTGAACCAGCCTTGTGTCCCGGGGATAAATCCTACTTGGTCATGGTGAATAATTTTCTTAATGTACTGTTGGATCCTTTTGGCTAGTATCTTGTTGAGAATTTTTGCATCCATGTTCATCAGAGGTATTGGTCTATAATTCTCCTTTTTGGTGGGGTCTTTGTCTGGTATTGGAATTAAGGTAATTCTGGCCTCATGGAATGAGTTTGGAAGTATTTGATTTCTTTCTATCTTTCAGAACAGCTTTAGTAGAACAGGTACGGTTTCTTCTTTAAATGTTTAATAAAATTCCCCAGGGAAGCCATCTGGGCCTGGACTTTTGTGTCTTGGGAGGTTTTGATGACTGCTTCAATATCCTCCCTGGTTGTTGGCCTGTTCAGGTTTTCTATTTCTTCCTGTTCCAGTTTTGGTAGTTTGTGGCTCATGGATTGGAAGAATTAATATTGTGAAAATGTCAATGTTACCCAGGGCAATTTACACATTTAATGCAATCCCTATCAAAATACAATGGACTTTCTTCAGAGAATTGGAACAAATTATGTTAAGATTTGTGTGGAATCAGAAAAGACCCCGAATAGCCAGGGGGATATTAAAAAAGAAAACCATAGCTGGGAGCATCACAATGTCAGATTTCAGGTTGTACTACAAAGCTGTGGTCAAGACAGTGTGGTACTGGCACAAAAACAGACACATAGATCAATGGAACAGAATAGAGAATCTAGAAGTGGACCCTCAACATTTAAAAAAAATTTTTTATTTATTTATGATAGTCACACACACAGAGAGAGAGAGAGGCAGAGACATAGGCAGAGGGAGAATCAGGCTCCATGCACCAGGAGCCCGACGTGGGATTCGATACCGGGTCTCCAGGATCGCGCCCTGGGCCAAAGGCAGGCGCTAAACCGCTGTGCCACCCAGGGATCCCCGACACTCAACTTTATCGTCAACTAATATTCAACAAAGCAGGAAAGACTATCCACTGGAAAAAAGACAAGCTCTTCAATAAATGGTGCTGGGAAAATTGGACATCCACATGCAGAAGAATGAAACTAGACCATTCTCTTAAACCATACACAAAGATAAACTCAAAATGGATGAAAGATCTAAATGTGAGACAAGATTCCATCAAAATCTTAGAGGAGAACACAGGCAACACCCTTTTTGAACTCGGCCACAGTAACTTCTTGCAAGATACATCCATGAAGGAAAGAGAAACAAAAGCAAAAATGAACTATTGGGACTTCATCAAGATAAGAAGCTTCTGCACAGCAGAAGAAACAGTCAACAAAACTAAAAGACAACCTACAGAATGGGAGAAGATATTTGCAAATGACGTATCAGATAAAGGGCTAGTTTCCAAGATCTGTAAAGAACTTCTTAAACTCAACACCAAAGAAACAAACAATCCAATCATGAAATGGGCAAAAGACATGAACAGAAATTTCACAGAGGAAGACATAGACATGGCCAACATGCACATGGGAAAATGCTCTGCATCACTTGCCATGAGGGAAATACAAATCAAAACCACACTGAGATACCACCTCACACTGGTGAGAATGGGGAAAATTAACAAGGCAGGAAACAACAAATGTTGGAGATGATGAGGAGAAAGGGGAACCCTCTTGCACTGTTGGTGGGAATGTGAACTGGTGCAGCCACTCTGGAAAACTGTGTGGAGGTTCCTCAAAGAGTTAAAAATAGATCTTCCCTATGACCCAGCAATTGCATTGCTGGGGATTTACCCCAAAGATACAGATGCAGTGAAAGCCGGGACACCTGCACCCCGATGTTTCTAGCAGCAATGTCCACAATAGCCAAACTGTGGAAGGAGCCTCGGTGTCCATCGAAAGACGAATGGATAAAGAAGCTGTGTTCTATGTATACAATGGAATATTACTCAGCCATTAGAAACGATGAATGCCCACCATTTGCTTCGACGTGGATGGAACTGGAGGGTATTTTTTTTTTGTAGGGTATTATTTTATATACCCAGCTGAAATATGTTAGAATTCCAGTTGCTTTACATCTTTTCTAATCCTGGGTTATTCACCCTTTAATGTTTAGCCATTCAGTGGGGTTGCCATTTATTATAATTTTTAAATTTATAAGAAAAATTTAATTTTCCTCCTGTATAGTAGATCACATTTTAGAGACTCTCAAAGTATTAGTAAAATTCACAATTCCCATGTTTTTTGTTTGTTTGTTTTTTGTTTGTTTTTTTGTTTTGTTTTCTTTTGTTTTTTGCTGAGTGCCTAGTGCACACCAAAGGAAGCATTAACTTTGACTCTCTTGCAGAAGGGTGTACTCATGTTTCTATCAGTGTTGTCCTCAAATTCCCAGATTCCTGAAGATGGCTGTGTCAGCACAAAATGAAGGAAAATTATAGCACATATTTTAAGAGACAAAAGAATTTGTAGAAAATACATAATTCAACCATTTTGGAATAGTCCAGTTATTATTTTATTACCAAATATTTGTTTTCTGTTTCTCAGTTTTGGTTTAGTTAAAAATCTCACCTATATTTACCTTTCTGAATCTCCCATGGTATTTGATCTGTTGCCTTTCAATGCTGATAGAACCCTTATGATCAATGAATTGTGATAATGATGGGACAATGATAATGATGATGATGATGAAGATGGGCAAGATAATGATGGACAGTGTACTGGTGATGGTTGCCTAGCACAATCCAAGCAAGTGTAGGTGTTCAATAAACTTATATTGAAAGATTAAGTGGATGAATGACAAATGGCATTTGTGGAATATTTAATACCTGCATAATACTATGCTAATTTGAGTTTACCTCATTATTCTTACAATGGTCTTTTGCTGTAGTTAATTTTATTTCCCCATATTTTTAAAGATTTTATTTATTTATTCATGAGACAGAGAGAGAGAGAAAGAGAGAGAGAGAGGCACAGACACAGGCAAAGGGAGAAGCAGGCTCCATGCTGGGAGCCTGACATGGGACTTGATCTCGGGTCTCCAGGATCACACCCTGGGCTGAAGGTGGCGCTAAACCACTGAGCCACCCGGGCTGCCCATATTTCCCCTGTATTAAAGAAATGGATAGAATCACTAACTGCCTGAATTGGTTGTGGTCACTCAGAATTCTAGTTCATATGCAATATCTAGATCTAATTATTCCTTCAGTGAGATGTTTGGTTAGGTCTCAGAATGTCAAGAATTAGGATTAGAGTGAATATTAATTTTTAATAGACATCCTGTTTGGTAGTTTAGCCCTGCCTTGTTCCTAATAAATGTTTGTCTGGTATTAAATGAGCAGCATAGTACTGTAGCTCTATCAGCAACCATGTTTTAGGTGGACATTTTTTTGTATATATTCCTCAGGAAGTTAACTGAAATGAGAATGTGTCCAAACCAAGTAGTATTCCTGAGTTCCCAGGCCTAATGCCATCAAAGAATACCTTAATAACATAATAATTTAACCATGCCTGTGATAGGTTACAACTGTGGAATATATAGCTGAATAATTGCTGAAATCTAACTAAATATTTTGCATGCATTATTACTCAGCCATTAGAAACGACAAATACCCACCATTTGCTTCAACGTGGATGGAACTGGAGGGTATTATGCTGAGTGAAACAAGTGAATCAGAGAAGGACAAACATTATATGGCCTCATTCATTTGGGGAATATAAAAAATAGTGAAAGGGAATAAAGGGGAAAGGAGAAAAAATGAGTGGGAAATATCAGAATGGGAGACAGAACATGAAAGACTCCTAACTCTGGGAAATGAACTAGGGGTGGTGGAAGGGGAGGAGGGCGGGGGTTGGGGGTGACTGGGTGACGGGCACTGAGGTGGGCACTTGACAGGATGAGCACTGGGCATTATTCTATATGTTGGCAAATTGAACACCAATAAAAAATAAATTTATAAAAAAATAAAGTCACAATAATGTGTATAATAATGAGTAATGCTTAAGATATCATGTTAATGAAAAAACCCACAACCAAGTGTGAAATTTTAAAGTTAACTGAGGCCAAGTGTCACCTTGCCTTCCCCTTCCTGACTGATCACCTGGTATCATGGTAAGTAAACAAAGATCCTGGAGAGCCCTTACCAACGTTCTCTAACTAGAGAAAAATGTGTGTCGTAGCAAATACTTAATCCTGACCATTTAATACCCTATGGAACTCCCATATCTATATGATCATCTAATCTTCGACAAAGCCAAAGAATGCCAATGAAAAAAAGACGGTCTCTTCAACAAATAGCATTAGGAAAATTGGACAATCACATGCAGAAGAATAAAACTAGACCCTTTCTTTTTTTTTTGATTTTTTTTTATTTTATTTATTTTTTTATTGGTGTTCAATTTACTAACCCTTTCTTACACCATCCACAAAAATAAATTCAAAAATGGATGAAAGACATAAATGTGAGGCAGGAATTCATCAAAATCCTAAAGAACACAGGCAACAACCTCTTTGAATTAGCTGCAACAACTTCTTAGTAGCTGCAACAACTTCTTAGTAGACATATCTCTGGAGGCAAGGGATACAAAATAACAAAGTGGGATTTCATCCAGATGAAAAGCTGCACAGCAAAGGAAAAGAATAAAAAACAAAAAAACCTAAACGGCAACCTATGGAATTGGAAAAGATGTTTGCAAATGACATATTGGATAAAAGGCTAGTATCCAAAATCTATAAGGAACTTATGAAACTAACATCCCCAAATCTAAAAATCCAGTTAAGAAATGGGCAGAAGTTATGAACAGATATTTCTCCAAAGAAGATGTACAAATGGCTAACAGACATGGAAAAATTACTCAATGTCACTTAGCATCAGGGAAATATAGCTCAAAACTACATTGAGATACCACCTCAAACCAATCAGAATGACTAAAATGAACAACTCAGGAAAAAATAGATGTTGGTAAGGTTGCATAGAAATGAGAACCCTCTTACACTGTTGGTGGGAATGCAAACTGGTGCAGCCATTCTGGAAAATAGTAATGAGGTTCCTCAAAAAATGAGATAAAGAACTACTGTATGATCCAGCAGTTGCAGTATGAGGTATTTAACAAAAAAATACAAAAAAAAAATGATTCGAAGGGACACACGCATCCCAATGTTTATAGCAGCACTATTCACAATTGCCAGAATATGGAAAGAGTCCAAATGTCCATTAACAGATGAATGGATAGAGAAGTGGTGTATATTTACAATGGAATATTACTCGATCATCAAAAAGAATGAAATCTTGCCATTTGCAATGATGTGGATGGAGCTAGACTGTGTTATGCTAAGTGAAATAAGTCAGTCAGAGAAAGATAAATACCATATGATTTCATTCATATGTGGAACTTAAAACAGATGAACATAGGTGAAAGGAAGGAAAAATAAAATAAGATAAAGACAGAGAGGTAGTCAAACCATAAGAGGTTATTAACTATAAGAAATAAACTGAGGGTCGCCAGAGGGGAAATAAGTGGAGGGATGAGGTAATTGGGTGATGAGGATTAAGAAGGCGCTTCATATGATGAGCGCTGAGTGTTATACGTAAGTGGTGAATCACTATATTCTGCTCCAGAAACCTGGAGTACATTGTATGTTTACTACATTATACGTTTACTAGGTTGAATTTAAATAAATTTTTTAGAAAGAGGGAAGGAAAGAAAAAATATCCTATGGAACTAAAATTACAGAATAATAACTGGGTAGAAATATAAGAAAATGTTAAAGATCCTAATTAGAGTAAAACGTTTAGAAACAATAAATCCTTGATTGCTCTAGCACACACCCTTAGCAGATCTCAGGAATATATAGGCAAACCCTGCTTAATGTCAGGAAACCAGTTATAAGAATCAAATGTGGTTTCTGAAAACAAAAACTGGGATCCTACTTCCCATTATTTTACATGGACAAACTATAATCTGTGTTAAATCAGTCACAAACCCCAACCAATATTCTAAAACACATAAAACTGTCACTATATAAATGATAACCATTTTGGTAAGATACAAAATACTTAAAACTTCGCTTTATGATTTCCAAGAAACTAAAGGGATTCTTGGCAAGCCATTGCTTTTTCTTCATTAATGTGGCTATTTTTAGTACCACAAAATGCAAAAATTCCTACCACTTTGTTGACATTCTGTCATGTGACATGTCTTTCAAACATTTGTCTTTGTAATTGAATTTGAGTCTTTCCTTGCATATAATTTGTTTTCACGTTGTACTGAGTTTTGGAGTTACAAATACTAATATTTCCCAAATAATATTACTGAGAGATATGTTCTCTGAAGTCTCAATACTAAAACCAGGGATTTTGTACTTGGAAGATTTTCTGCAGGGTAGAGGGCAAGTTTGGATTAATAGATATATGTCCGCATACCAATCATCACAAACCCTTCATGTATTAGATTGGGTTTTTTGTTGTTAGCCTATATTTCTTCTTAGATCAGGTTTTTATCCATCAGATCCTGCTTCAATGACATTCAGCAAATAGTATGGAGGAAAATATCCAGATAAACATAGAGAAAAATTCACATTTCTACAAAGACTAATGTGATGAAACCACAGAGACTTTGTATAGAAGGAAGTTTTTACCCTATAAAGCAAAAAAACCCCCCAAAAAAACAAAAAAAAAAAAAACAAAAAAAAAAACAAAAAAAGTTTCCATGCATCTGCCTGAAATCCACATTAAAAAGTAAAGAAAAGGGCAGCCCCGGTGGCGCAGCGGTTTAGCGCCGCCTGCAGCCCGGGGTGTGATCCTGGAGACCCGGGAAGGAGTCCCACATCAGGCTTGCTGCGTGGAGCCTGCTTCTCCCTCTGCCTGTCTCTGTCTCTCTCTCTGTGTGTGTCTCTATGAACAAAAAAAAAAAAAAAAAAAAAAAAAGATCCAATTTAAAAAGTAAAGAAAATATCAATAATGTAAAAATAATTGTTAAATCAGGTATTACAAGGTTCATATTCTATATTCAAAATGTATAAGAACTAGAAATTAATAACAGTTCCATAAAAAATACTTTGCTTGGCAATTAAAAAACCTTTGTGCGTAATACCATCAAATAGCTATTATTTGAAGTCACCACTATACAAACTTAAACACTTTAATTTAACCTTAGATTTAACTTACTGGAATTTCTAATGACCCTTCTTCTTTCACCATTGCTTTGGTTTTATTTTTTTTTCCTTTTTGTTTTAAAAAATGATCTTGGTTTCCTCCCTAAGATTCTTGGAATTCTTTTTCTGGCTTAGTTCCAGGGATTTCTGGGCCCATCATTATCATCATCATCATAATCATCATCACCATTACAGATATGTGGATCTCACTGCTAAAGCCTAAACAATTTTAAAATTGCATTATTTGTATTAATTTATTCAATTCTAATTCACAGATGAGGAAACAAAGGCACAGTTTTTACTTTTTTTGAGAGGGGAGATCATTTGTTTATTTCATGGGAACAAATTGTGAGGAATTTAACTGGGAGATAGGTGTGTGAAAAGCAACTTTTATGATTCCTAGCCACCCACTAAGTGTTTATAGTTTCTTGTTTTGTTTAAAGGTTTTTATTTATTTATTCGTGAGAGACACAGAGAGAGGAGGCAGAGACATAGGCAGAGAGAGAAGCAGGCTCCCTGTAGGGACCCCAATGTGGGACTTGATCCTGGGACTCCAAAATCATGCCCTGGGCCAAAGGCAGATGTGCAAATGCTGAGCCACCTAGCCATCCTGTGTTTACAGTTTATTTTAACATTTTGTCAATAGCTGGATGGTTAGAAGATTCTGCACTGAAAGCTTAAAAGCCTCATCCTACTTTATTTTAGTATCAAAAGCTGTGAAAGAAACTGATATATGGAATTCTGTGGTGTTTTATAGAAGAGGTATTTTTTTTTAATCTGGAAAGATTTTAAGATGTATTTATATTCGGTGTTTGTAAATTGTATAATGTCATGTCTACATACCAACCTTTTTAATTTACTGAGATGTTCATACAGGCAATTTGGAGATTGTCTTTATGGTTTAAGTAATAATTTATTCCCCTCTTTTTACTCTGTTCTCTATGTCAAAATCCTAATAGACAGAATTTGGATATTCTGAAACAAATTGCTGTCCCTACAATTTTTCTACCTCCTTTTCTCTCTGTATTTTACTTTCTGCAACTTCTCCATTTACTTATCTATCAACAATCCTGATAATTCTTTTCTTTCAGCTATTATACTTTTATTTATAAAAAGTTTTTTCTTTTCTTGATTGTTTATCTTACAACTTAATGTGTTTTAAAGATCCGATATTATCTTGGATATTATATCTGATATTATCCTGTGCTGGACCTTGTTTTTCATTTTCTTTTCTTTTCTTTTATTTTTTCTTTCTTTCTTCTTTCTTTCTCTCTTTCTTTCTTCTTTCTTTCTTTCTTTCTTTCTTTCTTTCTTTCTTTCTTTCTTTCTTTGTTTCTTTCTTCTTTTTTTTTTTGTGGTTGAGAAGGAAGACATAGCAGTAGTTTCTTCCCAGCCTCCTCTATCCTACCCTCAAGATCACAGCAGCTAGCACTCTGGGAACTACATTTTATTTTGCTTTAAATTTAAATTCAACTTGCCAACATATAGTATAACACCCAGTGCTCATCTCATCGTGTGCCTTCCTTAACGCTGGTTACCAGTTACCCCATCCTCCCCCACACCTCCCCTTGAGCAACTCTCAATTTGTTTCCCATAGTTAAGAGTCTCTCATGGCTTGTCTTCCTCTCTAATTTTTCCCCCTTCCATTTTCCCTCCTTCTATTATGATCCCTTTCACTGTTTCTTATATTCCACATGTGAGTGAAACCACATGATAATTGTCTTTCTCTGACTGACTTAACCTCACTCAGCATAGCATCCTCCAGTTCCATCCACATCGATGTAAATGGTGGGTGTTCATCCTTTCTGATGGCTGGGTAATATTCCATTGTATACATAGACCACTCTTCTTTATCCATTCATCTGCCAAGGACATCATGGCTCCTTCCACAGTTTGACTATTGTGGGCATTGCTATTATGAACATTGGGGTGCAGGTGTCTTGTCATTTCACTACATTTGTATCTTTGGGGGTAAATCCCCAGTAGTGCAATTGCTGGGTCACACAGTAGCTCTATTTTTAATTTCTTAAGGAATTTCCACATTTTTCCAGAGTGGCTGTACCAGCTTGCATTCCCACCTACAGTGTAAGAGGATTGGGAACTACATTTTAGAGACTCCCTGGCCAACAGGGTCCCATATTGAATCCCACTAATGAAAAGTATAGTGTGATAACTGGAAGGTAGAAGGAAGGCAAAGCCATTATTGTTCCCCCTAGAAGTGGTTGTTGAGTGGGCTGCAAAGAAAATGGTATCAAGGAATTGAAGGCTGGAGAACACCATGTGCTCGTGACAAAACATTTAATAAAACTGTAGACTCCAGTTACTCTGAAAGCCACTCACATCGCCACCAAAGCCATAGTGTAATACAAATCTGACCTAGCTTACCAGCATTTCAACACTAATGAATTCTCTACTGCCCTCAGCTAAGTTAAATATCATCAACATATCTTCCTTATTTGGTTCCTGAAAATCTGTCTCTATTCAACTACTGAAAAACACTTTTCCTGTACATAGTATTTGATATCACCAATAATTTAGACTCTGCCTATGCCTTCTGCTCATCTTGTTCTGTTTGTTGTCCATCTCACCATCACTAAAGCATATTGAAGAATCATTTTATAGGTTCACAAATGTTGTTGACCGTCTTGAATACCCTTCATTTTTATTGCCAAATGGAAAATTTCTTGCGTCTTCCAAAAATCACTTTCTATGAAGTCTCCAAAACATATAAAGAAACCAAAAACCAAACTATTAAAAAATGTGTAGAGAAACTGAATAGATATTGTTCCATAGAGGACACACAAATGGCCAACAGGTACATAAAAAGATGCTCACCATCACTAAGGGAAATGCAAACATCACTAAGGAAAAAAAATATAAATAAAACCACAATGAGATATCACTTCACACTTCTTTAGATTGGTATTACCAAAACACTCCGCAAAGGATAAGAGATTTTAGGAAGGATAAGGAGAAAAAAGGAACCCTTGTACACTATTGATCAAAATGTAAATTGGTACAGCCACTCTGATAAACAATATAGTGTTTCCTCAAACATTTAAAAATAGAATTACCATTTGATCCAGCAGTCCTGTCTCTGGGTATATATATCCAAAGAAATTGAAATATGGATCTCAAAGAGATATCTATGCTCCCATATTCACTGCAATATTTTTCACAATAGCTAAGATATAGAAATAACCTGAAAGTCAATGTAAAACTGAATGGATAAAAAAAATGTGGCATATATACACTATGGAATATCATTCAGCCTTTATAAAGAAGATCCTGCCACTTGCAACAATATGGATATACCTGGAGGACATTATTCTCTAAGTAACATAGGCCTGAAGCAGAGAGACAAACACTGCATGACGTTAGTTATATGTGGAATCTAAACAAATACATGGAAGCATGTTTCCCTCCAGACTACTTAGGGTTCTGATGAAAGGTCTGGCTCTGCCTCCTCAGTGGGTAAAAGCCTACCTTACATACAATATTGCTGTACCTCCTATACTATTTAACAGGAACAGACAGCTTCTTCTATGTTTAGCCTTGGGTGTTACTGAGATTAGGGTCTCTCTGCTGTAGTGTTCTACATCATGAGTTCCCCTGCTCAAAGACACCTTCTAGTGCACTATGCTTCTCCTTCATATCTCACATTTCCATGTGGCTAAGCATCCTCATTTTATGGCATCAACAGTGAGGAAATGGTCACATGCAAGTTTGAGGCTCTGTGATATTTTTCCCTCCAGACTGTATAGTCACCAAGCAGCAGAATGGACTTAGCCAGTGAGCAGAGAGTAGGTTCCCAAACTTTATTAGATGTTGAAAAGACAGGTATCCAAAGTAAAGGCATGACGAGTGTCTGGAGGCAGCTAATCGGTCACTATTGAGAATATGAGTTGCTGGTGCAACCCTTCTATTTATCTTTCCATTGTCTGTGGTGATACTAACTCCCAGATGTCTGCACTGTTCTCTGCCAAGATTTTTGAAAGGAATTATATGACAATTTCCCAAGGGTTTCCAAAATCCCAAGTTTAATATTGCTACTGCTTTGAGGTAAAAGTCCAGAGTACAATTTTTTACATGTGATGTATGCACTCTGGCCAGAACAATGTTAATAGAATAGATTTTATGGTGAAAAAAAAGCTGGCTTACACCCTGACTTTCATCAGGCTTTTGGGAAGATACTGGGGGTGTTGGGATCCTCTTTCCACTGCTCTCTCATTGATTCTTTAGCTATATTCCTCATGTCTGCAACTTTATGGCCTTCTACTAAATGGTGTTCTTTATACTCTTAATTTCTATCCCTCTATTTCTCGGTGACACGGGATCCATAGTGGCTGTGACACTTTCTTATGGTATATCTCAGTGTTTTGTTTATGGGAGCAACAATGCAATTCTTATGCACTCATTCCAAAGGTGTGGAAAGTTAATATAATATTTAAAAAACCATTATGAAGCAGAATATTCTCTCCCTCCCCCCTTTATTGCAGTATAATTGACATACAACAGGATATAAGTTTAAGGTGTACAAAGTAATGATTTGACATGCCCATATATTATGAAATGTTTACCACAGTAAGGTTAACTAACACATCCTTCACTTCACATAATTGCCATTTTATTGTTGTTATGGTAAGAACATTAAAATCCTACTCTTGTAGAAATTTTCAAGTGTGCAATACAGAATTGTTAAGTATAGTCACCATACTGTACTTTAGATCCTCATAGCTTGCTCATTTCATAAGTGAAAGTTTGTACGCTTTGACTAACAACTCCTCATTTCCCCTACTCCTCAGCCCCTGACAACCACCATTTCACTCTCTGTTTCTATTAGTTAGATGTTTTTAGATTTCACATACAAATGAGATTATACAGTATTTGTGTTTCTCTGACTTGTTTGATTTAGCAATAAAATAAACATCAGCGGATTTATGACAGAGGTGATAATAAAATGTAGTAGGGAGTGATAGTCATTCAGTAAATGTAGATCATTCTGTATTAAGTTGGTATCCAAATGGAGAAAAATATAATCCTATGTCATACCAAAAAAAAAAAAGTTAAAAGAGGAGGAAAAAAAGTCAAGAAGATGAGCCATAGATCTAAATGTAAATGGTATAAAAATCCTCTTAAAGAAAACATGTCAGAATATTTTAGTCTCTTTGGGGGAAAGCAAAAAATGTCTTGACTGAGACAAAAGAATTTACCATAAAAACAACGGTATTAAGTAACTCTACTTATCATAAAACATCATTAAGGAAATGAAAGAGGAAGCCACAGTCTGAGAAAAGCTATTTTTAATCTGACAGATCTACAAATCAGTAAGAAAAAGACAATGGAACAAAATTTTAAAAACTGGGCAAATTATTTGCCGAGTTTTTTCACAAAAAGAGATCATACAAATGGCTGATATTAAAATGTTCAGGTTATTTAATGACCAATGAAATACAAATTAAAACCACAATACAGAAAGGGAGACAGAACATAAAGACTCCTAACTCTGGGAAACGAACTAAGGGTGGTGGAAGGGGAGGAGGGCGGGGGGTGGTGGTGAATGGGTGACGGGCACTGAGGGGGGCACTTGACGGGATGAGCACTGGGTGTTAGTCTGTATGTTGGTAAATTGAACACCAATAAAAAAATTTATTATATATATAAAAAACACAATACAGTAATATTTCACGCAAACCAGAAAGGCTAAAATGCAAAATTCAGACAGTGGTAAATGTTAATGAGAGTTATTAATGGAACTCCTATTCACTGATGCTAGAAGTGTAAAATTTGGAAATCTATTAAGGTTGAGCATATTTTACATATTTGCCATATGATTCAGCAATTTCATACTCATGTGTGTGGAGATATATATACAGAAAGGTATATATAATACACAACAAAACTTTTTTAAAGATTATTTATTTTAAAGTGAGAGAGAGCAAAAGAATGAGTGTGAGTCAGGGGAGGGGCAAAGGGAGAAAATTTCCAAGCTAACTCCCTGTTCAGCATAGAACCTGTCATGGGGCTTGATCCCACAATGCTGAGATCATGACCTGAGCCAAAACCCAAAGCTGTACACTCAACTAACTGAGCCACCCAGATACCCCAATACACAACAAATTTTAAATAAAAATGTTATTTATGTACATACATATGCAAATATGTATATATTCTGAGATATATACATCTCAGAAATTCATATATACATCCATTAAAATGTTTGTAGTACTGATTGTAAAAGCCTTAAACTCATAAAAACATAAATGTCCTTCAAGAGGAGGATGAATAAAAAAATGGTAGTATATTCAAACAAAAATACTGAACAAAACACATGTTCAGGAAACAACAGTGGTATGAGTCACAAACATACTGTTGGTTGAAACTTCTGATTAAAAAAAAATCCCCAAACTGGCAAAACTAATCTGCGATTTTCAAAATCAGTACAGTGGTTACCTAGTGGTTACCTGATTTCTTGCTTGTGTTTAACTGAAAAAATATAGTTCTGTTTTGGAACTTTAAAAATATGTACATTATGATTTAATAAAAGTCCTATTTGAAGGTACAAAAATACTTTTAAAAAGAAGAATAAAGGAGAAAAAATATATAAGTAGAAAACAAATAGATGGTAGGCATTAACCCAAATTTGTAGTAATAAACTAATTAAAATAGGCTAAATACCCAATTTAAAAGAAGATTGTCAGATTAAATAAAAGAAAAAAAGACTGAGCTATATGTTGCTCAAGAGAGACACAGGTGATGTATAAGAGCATAGAAAGATTGTAAGTAAAAGGATAGAGAAATAAGAACTAAATATACGCCATACGAACTCAGCTGTTGGGCAGCCTGGCTATCTCAGCGGTTTAGTGTCGCCTTCAGCCCAGGGCGTGATCCTGGAGACCCAGAATTGAGTCCCACGTCAGGCTCCATGCATGGAGCCTGCTTCTCCCTCTGCCTGTGTCTCTGCCTCTCTCTCTTTGTATCTCTCATGAATAAATAAATAAAATCTTAAAAAAAATAACCTCAGCTGTATGAGTATTAGACATAGTAGACTTTAAGACAAAGACTATCACAAGAGGTAAAGATTTAAAATCTGTGTACAAACAAACATGTATAAAATACATTATAATAATAAAGGTATTACTTTAATAGGAAGGCATAACATAACAGTCTAAGTTTGCCTTAAAATATTTGACTTAACAGCTGACAAAGCTAAAATTAAATCCAAAATCATAAAGGGAGATTTTTAAAACATTTCTCTCAGTAACTGATAGAAGAAACAGATAAAGAATCAGTAATGACATAGAGATTTAAACCATATGTTTGAACACTTACAAATAGAATACTATATCCAGCAACCATAGAGTGATATTATCCTCCAGTGTGCATGGAGGATATCCATGTGTGCAGTGATTATCAAAATTAATCATTTGCTGAACCATAAAGACAGTCTCAACATAGTTTTATTGATAGATTAGACAAGGACATTAGAGAAAAAATAAAATTTTAGACTAATCTGTCCAATAAATATAGATGCAATTGTAGTAAGAATCACAGCAGGTAATTTTTTGTGAAAATTAATAAACTGATTCTAAAATTTTTATAGAAATTAGAAGTACCAAGAATCACCAAGACAATCTTTATGAATTAGAATAAAGTTGGAGGATATATAAGATTGAAGACTTCTAAAACTATGGTGAGAAAACATCAGGCATTTGTGCAAGAAAAGATAAATAGAAGAACATAGCATCTGTGGCGCGATTGAGCTTCTGAAAGCCAACTTTCATTTGTAGTAGAAAAGTAACTCTGGGAAGAATTCAATGAATAAATAAATTTTCGTTAATTTATACTTTCTCTTCAGCCATCTGGAGTAAAATGGTAAGAACTCTTGCTTGCTGGTCTTCTACAAGCTCATGGCCTGGATATGAAGGCATGATGTTTCCTTCCTCCTGGAATCTCTTTTATGCCCAAATTGTGACCAATTTCAGATTTGCCATTTTACACTAAAGATTACATTTATTTTGTATCTGGATACTCTGGATCACTTTTGGTGGAAATAATGGATAGAGACAAGTACATGTGCCATATTTTTCTTAATTTTTTATTTTGAAAAAGTTGAAATCTTTCAGAAAAGTTGCAAGCATAACACAAAGAATGTGTATATATATAGTTCATCCAGATTCTCCAATTGTGCACATCTTATTAATATGTTTATTAATAAAACATTTGTCTTAACATTCTATGCAATATTTTTCTAGCCTATGTACTTGGCATGATGTCCCATTACTCATAAATACTTCGGGGTATATTTCCTAAAAGCAAGAACAGAAAGTGTTATGGATTGAATTGTGTTTCCCCAAAGTCCATATGTTGAATCCATAAGCCTCAAATGACTGTAATTAGTCATGCAGAGCTTTATAGGAGGTTATTAAATTTAAATGAGGTCATAATAGTGGGACCTTAAACCAATAACACTGGTATCCCTTTAAGAAGAGGAAGGGATGTAGGAATGTGCATGCACACACACAAAAAACGTGTTTGAGGAGAGCAAGAAGGTGGAAATCTGCAAGCCAGGAGAAATCGCATCAAAAACCAATTCAGGCATTTTAATCTTGGACTTCTGGTCTCCAGAACTTGAGAAAATAAATTTCTGTTACTTAAACCACTCAGTAGGTAGTATTTTGTAATGGCAGCCCTAAAAGATGAATGCACTTCCCTATTATAGCATAGCAATTAAAATCAAGACATTAATATTCATATAACACCACCACTAATATAGACCCCATTCAAAATTTCCAGTTGTCCCAACAATGTCCCTTATGGCAAAAACAAAACAAAAAAAGATGAACTTCCCTTTTCCTTTTCATTTCTAGTCCAGGATCACATGTTGATTTAACTTTTATGTGTCTTTAGCTCCCTTTGATCTGGACTAATTCCTCAATCTTTCCTTATCTTTCATGACCTTAGCATTCTTAGAGTACTGGTCAGTTTTTTTATTTATTTTTTATTTTTTATTTTTTATTTTTTATTTTTTTATTTTTTATTTTTTTAATTTATTTTTTATTGGTGTTCAATTTACTAACATACAGAATAACCCCCCGTGCCCGTCACCCATTCACTCCCACCCCCCGCCCTTCTCCCCTTCCACCACCCCTAGTTCGTTTCCCAGAGTTAGCAGTCTTTACGTTCTGTCTCCCTTTCTGATATTTCCCACACATTTCTTCTCCCTTCCCTTATATTCCCTTTCACTATTATTTATATTCCCCAAATGAATGAGAACATATAATGTTTGTCCTTCACCGACTGACTTACTTCACTCAGCATAATACCCTCCAGTTCCATCCACGTTGAAGCAAATGGTGGGTATTTGTCATTTCTAATAGCTGAGTAATATTCCATTGTATACATAAACCACATCTTCTTTATCCACTCATCTTTCGTTGGACACCAAGGCTCCTTCCACAGTTTGGCTATCGTGGCCATTGCTGCTATAAACATCGGGGTGCAGGTGTCCCGGTGTTTCATTGCATCTGTATCTTTGGGGTAAATCCCCAACAGTGCAATTGCTGGGTCGTAGGGCAGGTCTATTTTTAACTCTTTGAGGAACCTCCACACAGTTTTCCAGAGTGGCTGCACCAGTTCACATTCCCACCAACAGTGTAAGAGGGTTCCCTTTTCTCCGCATCCTCTCCAACATTTGTTGTTTCCTGCCATGTGAATTTTCCCCATTCTCACTGGTGTGAGGTGGTATCTCATTGTGGTTTTGATTTGTATTTCCCTGATGGCAAGTGATGCAGAGCATTTTCTCATATGCATGTTGGCCATGTCTATGTCTTCCTCTGTGAGATTTCTGTTCATGTCTTTTGCCCATTTCATGATTGGATTGTTTGTTTCTTTGCTGTTGAGTTTAAGAAGTTCTTTATAGATCTTGGAAACTAGCCCTTTATCTGATATGTCATTTGCAAATATCTTCTCCCATTCTGTAGGTTGTCTTTGAGTTTTGTTGACTGTATCCTTTGCTGTGCAAAAGCTTCTTATCTTGATGAAGTCCCAATAGTTCATTTTTGCTTTTGTTTCTTTTGCCTTCGTGGATGTATCTTGCAAGAAGTTACTATGGCCGAGTTCAAAAAGGGTGTTGCCTGTGTTCTTCTCTAGGATTTTGATGGAATCTTGTCTCACATTTAGATCTTTCATCCATTTTGAGTTTAGTTATCTCATATAATTTCTCTCAGTTTTGTTTGTTGGATATTTCCTTCTAATTTCATTAAGCTTGTACACTTTTGACGAGAATACTAGAGAACTGAATCTGTGTTCTTTTCAATGTAACATAACAAAGACCCATGATATTGATTTGTCCCACTAAGAGTGATGTCAGCTTTTATCATATGGCTCAGGTGGTGTGGCTAAGTTTCTCCACTTTAAAACTAATAAGTAGTTTTTTATTGACTGATATGTGTAAGTAATTAAGTTACTAAAAATAAGTCTTAATAAATATGCATGTCACTTATCAATTAGTAAGTAATCATTGTTTTGTGGGACAATATTTTGAGACTCTGTGTAAACCTCTGTCTCCTCATTTATACATTAATTTTAGGATTCCTAGATGATCTTGCCTGAATAACCTATTACAAACAGTGATTCTCAGTGGCAGGGCAAGATGGCAGAAAAATAGGGTCCCCAAGTCACCTGTCCCCACCATTAACCTAGATAATTTTCAAATCATCCTGAATCCCTATAAACTCGGCCTGTGATTTAAAGAGAGAACAGTTGGAATGCTACAGAGAGAAGAGTTTGTACTTCTAACAAGCCACTCTGCACTAAGCAAAATGACTAGAAAGAAGAACTCACCACAAAAGAAAGAATCAGAAACAGTACTCTCTGCCACAGAGTTACAGAATTTGGATTACAATTCAACATCAGAAAGCCAATTCAGAAGCACGATTATAAAGCTACTGGTGGCTCTGGAAAAAAACACTGAGGATTCAAGAGACTTCACGACTGCAGAATTTAGATCCACTCAGGCCAAAATTAAAAATCAATTAAATGAGATGTAATCCAAACTGGAAATCCTAACTATGAGGGTTAATGAGGTAGAAGAAAGAGTGAGTGGCATAGAAGACAGGTTGATGGCAAGGAAGGAAGCTGAGGAAAAAAGAAAAACAATTAAAAGACCATGAAGAAAGGCTAAGCCAAATAAATGGTAGCCTCAAAAGAAAAATCTACATTTAATTGGGGTTCCAGAGGGCGCCGAAAGGGATGGAGGACCAGAAAGCATATTTGAACAAATCATAGCTGAGAACTTCCCTAATTTGGGGAGGGAAACAGGCATTCAGATCCAGGAGATAGAGAGACTCCCCCCCAAAATCAATAAAAAACCCCAAATCAATTCAACACCTCAACATCTAATAGCGAAATTTGCAAATTCCAAAGATAAAGAGAAAATCCTTAAAGCACCAAGAGACAAGAGATTCCTAACTAATATGGAGAGAAGTATTAGGTTAACAGCAGATCTCTCCACAGAGACCTGGCAGGCCAGAAAGGGCTGGCAGGATATATTCAGGGTCCGAAATGAGAAGAACATCCAGTCAAGAATACTTTATCCAGCAAGGCTCTCATTCAGAATAGAACGAGATAAACAGCTTCCACGATACGCAGAAACTGAAAGAATATGTGACCACCAAACCAGCTCTTCAAGAAATATTAAGGGGGACTCTGTAGAAGAAAGAGGATGCCCAAAGAAATAATCCACAAAAACAGGGACTGAATAGGTATTACAATGACACTAAATTCATATCTTTCAATACTAACTCTGAACGTGAATGTCCTAACTGATCCCATCAAAAGGCGCAGGGTTTCAGACTGAATGGAAAAGCAAGACCCATCTATTTGCTGTCTACAGAGACTCATTTGAGACCTAAGGACACCTATAGCTTGAAAATGAAAGGTTGGAGAACCATTTATTCAAATGGTCCTCAAAAGAAAGCAGGGGTAGCCATCCTCATATCAGAGATATTAAAGTTTATCCCAAAGATGTAGTAGGAGATGAAGAGGGACACAATATCATATTTAAAGGATCTATCCAACAAGAGGACCTAACAATCATGAATATTTATGCTCCAAATGTGGGAGCTGCCAAGTACATCAATCAATTTCCAAAGTAAAGACATACTTAGATAATAATACACTAATACTGGGAGACTTAAACATGGCAATTTCTGCAAATGACAGATATTCTAAGCACATCTCCAAAGAAACAAGAGCTTTAAATGATACACTGCACCAGATGGATTTAACAGATATTTATAGAACTTTACATCCAAACAAACTGAATGCACATTCTTCTCAAGTGCACATGGAACTTTCTCCAGAATAGACCACATACTAGGTCATAAATCAGGTCTCAACTGATACCAAAAGATTGGGATTGTCCCTTGCATATTTTCAGACCATAATGCTTTAAAACTTGAACTCAATCACCAGAAGAAATTTGGAAGAATTTCAAACACATGGAGGTTAAAGACCATCCTGCTAAAAGATGAATGGGTCCAACAGGAAATTAGAGAAGAATTTAAAAGATTCATGGAAACTAATGAGAATGACCATACAACCACTCAAAATCTTTGGGATACAACGGTTCTAAGAGGCAAATACATCGCAATACAAGCATCCCTCAAAAAATTGGAAAAAACTCAAATACACAAGTTAACCTTGCACCTAAAGAAACTGGAGAAAAAACAGCAAATAAAACCTACACCCAGCAGAAGAAGAGAGTTAATAAAGACTTGAGCAGAACTCAATGAAATAGAGACCAGAAGAACTATAGAACAGGTCAACAAAACCAGGAGTTGGTTCTTGGAAAGAATTAATAAGATAGATAAACCATAGCCAGCCTTACTACAAACCAAAGAGAAAACACTCAAATTAATAAAATCATGAATAAAAAAGCAGAGATTACCACCAACACCAAGGAAATACAAATGATTTTAAAAACATATTAGGAGCAGCTATAGGCCATAAATTAGGAAATCTAGAGGAAATGGACACATTTCTGGAAAACCACAAACTACCAAAATTGGAACAGGAAGAAATAGAAAAGCTGAACAGGCCAAAAACCAGGGAGGAAATTGAAGCAGTCATCAAAAACCTCCCAAAACACAAAAGTCCAGGGCCAGATGGCTTCCCAGGAGAATTCTATCAAACATTTAAAGAAGGAACAATAGCTATTCTACTAAAGCTGTTCTGAAAGATAGAAAGAGAATACTTCCAAACTCATTTTATGAGGCCAGCATCACCTTAATTCCAAAACCAGACAAAAACCCCACCAAAAAGGAGAATTATAGACCCATATCCCTGATGAACACAGATGCAAAAATTCTCAACAAGATAGTAGCCAATAGGATCCAACAGTACATTAAGAAGATTATTCACCATGATCAAGTGGGATTTATCTCTGGGATGCAAGGCTGGTTCAACACTTGTAAAGCAATCAACGTGATAGATCATAACAACCAGAGAAAAAATAAGAACCATATGAACCTCTCAATAGATGCAGAGAAAGCATTTGACAGAATACAGCATCCATTCCTGATCAAAACTCTTCAGAGTGTGGGGATAGAGGGAACATTCCTCAATATCTTAAAAGCCATCTACGAAAAGCCCACAGCAAATATCATTCTCAATGGGAAAACACTGGGACCTTTTCCCCTAAGATCAGGAACACGACAGGGATGTCCACTGTCACCACTGCTATTCAACAGAGTACTAGAAGTCCTAGCCTCAGCAATCAGACAACAGAAAGAAATAAATGGCATTCAAATTGGCAAAGAAGAAGTCAAACTCTCCCTCTTCACAGATGACATGATACTGTACGCAGAAAACCCAAAAGACTCCACCCTAAGATGGCTAGAATTCATACAGCAATTTGGCAGTGTGGCAGGATACAAAAATCAATGCCCAGAAGTCAGTGGCATTTCTATACACTAACAATGAGACTCAAGAAAGAGAAATTAAGGAGTCAATACCATTTACAATTGCACCCAAAAGCATAAGATACCTAGGAATAAAGCTAACCAAAGAGGTAAAGGATCTATACCCTAAACTTCTGAAAGAAATTGAGGAAGACACAAAGAGATGGAAAAATATTCCATGCTCATGGATTGCAAGAATTAATATTGTGAAAATGCCAATGCTACCCAGGGCATTGTACACATTTAATGCAATCCCTATCAAAATACCATGGACTTCCTTCAGCGAGTTGGAACAAATCATCTTGAGATTTGTATGGAATCAGAAAAGACCCCAAATAGCCAGGGGAATTTTAAAAAAGAAAACCATAGTTGGGGGCATCACAATGCCAGATTTCAGTTTGTACCACAAAGCTGTGGTCAACAAGACAGTGTGCTACTGGCAGAAAAACAGACACATAGATCAATGGAACTGAATAGAGAATCCAGAAGTGGACCCCCAACTCTATGGTCAACTACTATCAACAAAGCAGGAAAGACTATTCACTGGAAAAAAGGACAGTCTCTTCAATAAATGGTGCTGGGAAAATTGGATAGCCACGTTCAGAAGAATGAAACTGCACCATTCCCTTACACGATAAACTAAGATAAACTCAAAATGGATGAAAGATCTACATATGAGAGAAGAATTCATCAAAACCCTAGAGGAGAAGACAGGCAACACCCTTGTTGAACTTGGCCACAGCAACTTATTGCAAGATACATCTATGAAGGCAAGAAAAACAAACGCAAAAATGAATTATTGGCACTTTATCAAAATAAAAAGCTTCTGCACAGGAAGAGAAACAGTCAACAAAAGTAAAAGACAACCTACCAAATGGGAGGAGATATTTGCAAATGACCTATCATATAAAGGGCTGGTATCTAAGATCTATAAAGAACTTATTAAACTCAAAAGCAAAGAAACAAACAATCCAATCATGAAATGGGCAAAAGACATGAACAGAAATCTCACAGAGGAAGACATAGACATGGCCAACACGCACATAAGAAAATGTTCTGCATCACTGGCCATCAGGGAAATACAAATCAAAACCACAATGAGATATCACCTCACACCAGTGAGAATGGGAAAATTAACAAGACAGGAAACAACAAATCTTGGAGAGGATGTGGAGAAAGGGGAACCCTCTTATACTGTTGGTGGGAATGTGAACTGGTGCAGCCACTCTGGAAAACTGTGTGGAGGTTCCTCAAAGAATTAAAAATAGATCTGCCCTATGACCCACCAATTGCACTGTTGGGGATTTACCCCAAAGATACAGATGCAGTGAAACGCTGGTACACCTGCACCCCAATTTTTATAGCCACAATATCCACAATAGCCAAACTGTGGAAGGAGCCTCGGTGTCCATCAAAAGACGAATGGATAAACAAGGTTTGGTCTATGTATACAATGGAATATTACCAGCCATTAGAAACGAAAAATACCCACCATTTTCTTCGATGTGGATGGAACTGGAGGGTATCATGCTGAGTGAAATAAGTCATTTGGAAAAGGACAAACATTATATGGTCTCATTCATTTGGGGAATATAAAAATTAGTGAAAGGTAATATAGGGAAAGGAGAGAAAATGAGTGAAAATATTAGTGAGGGTGACATAACATCAGAGACACCTAACTCTGGGAAATGAACAAGGGGTAGTGGAAAGGGAGGTGGCCAGGGGGTTGAGGTGACTGGGTGATGGGCACTGAGGGGGGCACTTGGTGGGATGAGCACTGGGTGTTATGCTATATATTGGCAAATTGAACTCCAATTAAAAGATAACAATAATAAAAGAAAACCAGTTCAGTAAAACCTTCCAATTTGACAGACAGTCCACATCTATAACACTGTTCTCCCTCATTATGCCACTGCCAGGAGATTATTACGTCCCTTTTTCCAATGGTTCCCAAACTTTGGCATGTATCAGTGTCACTTGGAGAGTTTGTTAAAGCAGAGATTTGGGGCCCCATCCCAAGGGTTTCTGATACTGTAGGTGGTGCCCCCAAAATGCATTTATAACAAGTTACTACATCATGTACTGCTACTGCTTTGGATTGCATCTCATTCAATTGATTTTTAATTTCTGCCTGATTAGATCTAAATTCTGCAGTCATGAAGTCTCTTGAGTCCTTTATGCTTTTTTCTAGAGCCACCAGTAGCTTTATATTAGTGCTTCTGAATTTGGTTTCTTTTTTTTAGGATTTTATTTATTTATTCATGAGAAAGAGAGAGAGAGAGAGAGAGGCAGAAACACAGGCAGAGGGAGAAGCAGGCTCCATGCAAAGAGCCCAACATAGGACTCGATCCCGAGACCCCAGGATCACACCCTGGGCCGAAGGCAGGCACTAAACCGCTGAGCCACCCAGGGATCCCCTGAATTAGCTTTCTGACACTGAACTGTAATCCAAATTTTGTAACTCTGTGGGAGAGAGGACTGTTTCTGATTCTTTCTTTTTAGGTGAGGTTTTCCTTCTAGTCATTTTGCTCAGTGCAGAGTGGCCAAAAACAAGTTGGGAAAAGGAGAAAAAGAGAGGAGAGAATGAAGGATAGAAAAGAGAAAAAGAAAAAAGAAAAAAGGAAGAAGAAAAAGAGAAAGAAAAAGAAAGAAAGGGAAAAAAGGGTGGGGAAAGCAAACAGAAACCTAAAAGCAAAACAAAACAAAACAAAACAAACCACGGGGGAGTATCTTCTGATTCTGTACACTTTAAGTCCCTTGACTTCCCCTGGAACTTGTCCGTCTAGCTGGTCTTCTGGGGCAGGGGCCTGTTGTGCTGATTTTCAGGTGTTAGCACTTGGGGGAGCTGCTCAGCCCCTGCCTGGTGCAGGGCTCAGTGGGGGTTGTTTACCCCGTGAGGCCCCAGGAGGAACAACCGCAGTGGCGGGGCCAGCCCTGGAGCCCTGGAGTCAGCCCCCGCAGTAACTCCGGGGCTCTCGGTCTGCAGGGCCTGGAGGCTCCGGGCGGGGCCGCTGATCTGCTCAGCTGGGGCAGGAGCGTCCTCGCTGTCCTGGGCCCTCCCGGCCTCTGCCTGTCCCGGGGGAGGCCGGATCCTGGGCTGTGTCCCGGCGCCCTGTGCTCCGGGGCCTGCGCTGTTGGATTCTCGCTCCCGCCCCGCAGCCCCCTCCGCGGAGCCGCCCCCGAGCCCCCCCGAGCTGCTCCGGGTCCCGCCGCCCGCGCTGCAGCCCTTAGGGAGCTTGGCCCATCTCCCGGGGCACAGGTGTCTGTTAGTGCCCCCGGGAGCCCAAGGGCATCCCCGCCCTCCTGGGTCCTGCTCTAACTCCCTGCGAGCCCCTTTCCCCCGGGAAGGTTGGTGCAGCTCCTGCTCCTCCGGGTCGGGGCTCTCCTGTCCTGGGGACACTCGCCCCGACCTCAGCCCGGCTCCGCGTGGGGCCCCTCCCCCTTGGAGGCCTTTTGTTTCTTTATTTCTTTTTCCCTCATCTTCCTACCTTGATAGAAGCGCGAACTCTTCTCACTGTAGCATTCCAGCTGTTCTCTCTTTAAATCTCAGGCCGAATTCGTAGATTTTCAGGATGATTTGAAGGTTATCTAGGTAATTTGGTGGGGACAGGTGACTTGGGGACCCTACTCTTCCGCCATCTTGCCCCTCCCTCCTGCTAATGCTTTGGGAAACACTTTGAGACCCAATGAAGTATTTCACTCCATTGATATCATTCCACTTCTCTTCAGTAAGTGTGAGTTCGTCTTTCATGAAGATCATTAGTGAGGCAAATAAAGCTGAGGAAATAATATATCCAGGAACAAAGTGGAGTATAAGCAAATCAATACAGTGTGGGAATAGTAGGCTCAAGTGAGGGGCTTATTAAAATTGAACTGTTTGTAGGAACCAGCAGTAGAAAGAATAAAGACACAGCGGTAACTGGCAAGAGGAAATTTATTATTTTTTTTCTTACTTTGTGTGTCAACTGTCTCTGAGAACCATGAGCAGAAGTGGCTTCAGAGTTTGTTAGTGGTAATTATGATAGAGCATTATGAGCAAATTCGCCAGGCCTTGCCTTCCCTGAACAGCAAGAAAAATTCTTTGTCCACTTGGGCTTATAATAAGAAGTAACCAATTTATTTCCTAGCCTACCAGTGACTCCAGTGGGGATAAATTAGCAGATAATTAATTCTCCAGGGAGAACTATTTCATTGTTTAGTTCAACTTGAACATATTTTTCTGTGAACCTTACATGCCTGTGGGAAGTTATAAAATATTGCTTCCATTATCTTCCTGATGCTTTAAGTGATTAATGAAGGAAAGTAGTTATCAGGCATCTCCCCATCCCAAGACCTCAGTGAATCTGCACTTTGAATTCAGAATGGGACTAGGCAAGGCAGTTACAACACAAAAGCTATGCAAGTAATTTATTAATAGAGTGACTGAGTATTGGGTTTTGCCTGGGGAAGAAGAAAAAGGAGTCAAGACCAGAAGGTGTTGACTAAAACTAAAGGTCCAAGATTGGATATAGGTGATATGCAGAAATAAAGAAGTATATAACTGTAGGAAGTGGTTCCAGGTAAGGTGGGGAAAACATGTTCTACCTTGTATCCCTCATTGAAAATGGCCATAAGATAGAATGGATGGGGCAGCCATTAGAGGATTCTGCACTATGGATCCCAGCAGGACAACTGGAAAGGAGACCAGAATTGAAGTACTAACAAATCAGTGGTGAGTTTACCGTGTTTTTAATTCTCTGGTTCTCTCACTTCTTGGTCCAGTCGCAAAAGTAAGCAGCAGAGAAGAGTAACTAACGCCCCATGCTTCTGGCCACAGAACCTCAAAGAGGCACTTCAGGGACGTGTGTGTACTGGGGAGAAAATGATGAGGGGGAACCAGAGGAAGGAGATCCCGTTAAGTTGTCCAATAACTCAAAGATGTACTCCCACACGGTGCATGACTGGATCTGATCTTCATCAGCATAATCAAGACTCTGAAAACTGAATTACCAGAAAGATTTCTGGCCAGAACCCAGACTGGCACTGAGAGGTGCACACGTGGGAAAGATCTAAATAGCTTTGCAAAAGTTTTGAAAAGTGTACTGACAGTGAAACAGCAGCCTGAAGAGGATGAGATGGAATGTATGGCTTGAACCGAATCAGATCCATTTCTTGCCAGAATAAAGAAATCAGCATTTCCAAAAGGATGTTTGAAAAGACTCAGAGTCTGAAAAAATGATATTCCAGTTCAAAATTACTCAGATGAACCAGGAACATCTCAATTTTCTTGGGAAAAGAAAGTCAAGAGACATCAATCTCACATGACATCGAAGTTGGAATTGTCTGACAAAGACTTTGTATCAATTATTTAAAAATATTCTAACCAGCAATTAAAAGCACTTGTAAAATGAATAGAAAAATAGGACTCTGCAATGATGTTTAAAGAAGAAGCCAATGGAATTTAGAACTGAAAAATAAGTGACTAAAATATAACATTCGCTGACTGAGCTCAAAAGCATAGGTGGCGATGACATAAAATTCTCCATGAAACAGAAAATAGACCAGTAGAAATGATCCCACCTGGAAAGGAAAGACAAAAAAAAAAAAAAAAAAAAGACTTAAAATAAATGAACAGAGAACCTCAGGACCCTGTGGAAGTATAAAAACTAAAACTTCTTGTTACCAGAGAGACAAGAACAAAGAATACAGTGATGAAAAATATATTTCAAGAAATAATGGCTGAAAATCTCCTAAATTTGTGGTTTCCTAGACTTGAATTTTCCTAAATTCAAACTACATAAACCTACAGATTCAAGAAGCGGAACAAACCCTAAACAGGATGAATCCAAAGAAATTCTATGCTCAGCCAAAACAAAATTAAACTGTTAAAAACTAAAGACAAAAGAAAATATTGAAATCAACCAGAAAAATAAAGGCGTATTACCTGTAGGAGGAGAGCAATTTTAATGACTGTGGATTTCTAACCAGAAACTACAAGAAGTGGCATGATAGTTTTCATTGCTGAAAGAAAAGTATTATCAACTTGAAATCCTATATTGAGCAAAAAATAACTTTAGGAATGAAGGTAAAGGACAGGTGTTCCAAGATGAAAGAAAGCTAAGAGAATTTGTTGCCACCAGACCTGCTGTAAAAGAACTTGGTAAAGTAAGTTCTTTCATTTTTAAAAGCTTATTTATTTAATCACTAATTTTAATTTAAATCTAATTGTATTTTGTTTTAGCTAAAGGAAGTACTTAATGATACAAGAGAAATGATAACAGAAGAAAACAGTACATCAGGGATAATGAGCAAGAGAAATGGTAAATATCTTGGTATATTCTGTTTTTGAGTTCTTGAAAAAATATATTTGATGGTTGAAAAGAAAAATAATAACATTATCTACTGGGGTTTTTCAATGTGTACGGATATAATATATAAGATAATTATAACATAAACAGGAGGAGGGTAATGGGATCTACATGGTGGAAAGATTTCTGTATTCTACTTAAATGTGAAGTGTTGATTCTAATTAGATTATGGAAAGTTAAATATGTAAATTGTAATTTCCCTAGTAACCACTAAAGCAATCTATACAAATAGACACTATTTCTAAAAACCTGAGACTTAAAATGGAATAACAGCAATATTCAAAGAACTCAAATGAAGACAGGATTTGGGGACGTGAAGGAAAGAAAAACAAGAAAAAACACATAAAACAAATAACAAAATGGCACACTTAAATCCAAACATACCAATAATTTCATGAAGTTGGAAACAACCTAAACTCATCCAACTAAAAGACAGAGATTGGCATAAGAAATTCTGCAAGATTCCATTTATATGGGGTATCTAAAGTAGTCACACTCTTAGAAATAGAAAGAATGGTGGTTGACAGGGATGGGAGAAGGGGAAAATGGGAGTTGTCTTATGGATGTAGAGTTCGAGGTTTGCAAGGTGAGAAAGCTGAAGAGATCTGTTACACAACAATGTGGATATATCTAATGCTACTGTACTGTACACTGAAAAATGGTTCAGATGGTAAATTTTATGTTATGTGCTTTTTTACCACAGTAAAAAGACAGAGACTTGTCAGATTAAAACCATAAAATTGAACAAATAATACATGATTGAACTTCATGTGGTTTACAAGAAGCTAATTTGAGATATACAGGGGGTGCCTGGGTGGCTCAGTCAGCTAAGCATTCAACTCTTGATCTTGACTCAGGTTATAATCTCAGGGTGGTGAGATCAAGTCCCACATGAGGCTCCTGCTGGGTGTACAGCCTGCTTAAGATTCTCCCTCTCTCTCTCTCTCTCTCTGCCCCTCCCATCACTCTCATATTCTCTCTCTTAAAAAAAAAAAGAAAAAAGAGCACCCCCCCCAAGAGACACAATGATACAGTTAGTCACAAGTAAAAGGATGGAAAATGACATAGGATACAAACACTAATCAAAATAATGCTAGAGAAGCTATATTCATATAGATAAAATACACTTCAGAGAAAAGAGAATTACGATGAATTAAAGAGAAAGACTACATGATAAAAAAAATAGTCATTTCACCAATAAGTTGCAAAATTCCTAAATATATATGTACTTTAAAAAGAATTTCAAAATACTTGGAAAAAATATGGCAGAATTAGGAGAAATAAATCCACAAAAATCACTGGAGACTTTAACACTCCTTATTGGTAATGGATTTAACTGGAGAAAAGAAAATTAGCAAGTACGTGGAAGAACTGAATACTACCTTTAACTAAACAGATATAATTGACACAGAATGCCTTTACTGAACAATAGCAAGATCTACATTATTTTCAAGTGCATGAAGCATTAGCCAATAAAGACTTTTCCTGCATAACATAAATTTTAACAAATTTACAATACTTTAAATCATACAAATCATACATATTCTCTGGCCATAATTACATAAAACTAGAAATTAATAACAGAAAGATAAACAGAAAATCTTCAGGTACTTAGAAATTAAAAATACATATAAAATAAAAGTACTTAAATTATTTAAGTACTAAAAGTTTTTAAAATACTTATAAATTAAAAATAATTTTTGGCTAAAAAGGAGTTACTTATTTTTTCTAATCTTTTATTTGTTATGAATAGGAAGATGGGATGTATGAAGGAAAGTATTTTCATATTTTGAGTTGAATGAAAAATGAAAACATAACATCAAAATTTGTGGGATGGAGCTAAAGCAGGGTTTCCAGGGAAATTTGTAGTGCTACATGGCTATAAGTAAGTCAAAAGTCTTGCCCATATTCAGTGGAAGGAGAGTGCACAAGGGTGTGAATACCAGGAGGTGGGGATTATTGGAGGCCACCTGAGAATTTAAATGCCACACCACCTTTATAGGATTTTCATTGGCACAACGTTGGAAAGATAGTCTATGGCAATCTATCCTTAGACGAAAATGGATTTTATTAGTCCTTTACTCAGAAAGTGTTTAGAGAAAAAGTGACTAATTTCTCCTTTCCCTTCCCATATCCTCTCTCCATCTCCATCCCTACACAGTCGCTTCATGCAGCCAGTGTTTGTGGAGTTTGTTGTCTTCCTTAAATACTTGTGCTTGAACATCCATATATTAACTATACTTAAGTATGTTTAGTGGGTATTTCCTCTCTATAGAAGTCAGATCATATTGATTACATTATTTTAAACTTGTTTTTTCCTTTTAAACTTATTTAGCTTTTCACTTTGAAATAACTTCGAACTTACCTTAAAAAGTTGCAAAATGAAAAAAAAAAGTTGCAAAATGAACCCAAGGAATTCTCATATACCCTTCATACAGTGTCCTCAAATATTAACACATAACCAGAGAGTAATAATCAAAACCAGGAAATTAACATTTAATTTGCAGATCTTATTCATATTTTGTCAGTTATCCTCCTAAATGTCCTTCTTCTGGTCCAAGCTCCAATCTGGGCAAATGCTGCCTCTGTGCATAGTTACTTGTTTCCTAGATCTTCTCTGATCTGGGATTGTTTCTTCCATATTTCATTGCCTTTCAGGACTTTGATACACTTGAAGAGTGCTATTTATTCTATACAATGATGCTCAATGTGGGTTTGTCTGATTAAAGTTAGTTTGTGGAATTTTGTCCAAAATACTATAGAAATGATATTGTGCCTTTCTCAGGCATATGATGCCACCATATCTTATTGCTGGTAATGCTAGTTAACTGTTAGTTGTAGGTTAAAAGTGGTGTCTGTTTGTTTTTTTCTGTGGTGTCTGTTTAAAATGAGTAAAGTTACTATTTTTCCCTTTGTAATTAGTATTTTATTGAAAGATGCTTTGAGACTATGTAAATATTCCATCCTTACACTTTTGTCCACTCATTTAGTATCCAGTGATGAATCTTGCCTGAAGCAATTAATACTGTGGTATTTTTTAAATAGTGATGTTCTATTTCCATCATTCCATCTATGCTAATTAGACTTCTACTGTAGAGAAGTGGTTTCTCCATCTCCCACTGTTTATTCAATCAATTCCTGGGACGCTTGGGTTGCTCAGTGGTTGAGGGTCTGCCTTCTGCTTAGGGTGTGATCCTGGAGTCCCGGGATCGAGTCCCATATCAGGCCCCTTGCACGGAGCCTGCTTCTCCTGTCTCTGCGTCTCTCTCTGCCTCTCCCTGTGTCTCTCATGAATAAATAAATAAAATCTTTTAAAAAATCAATTCTTTACTCATATAAGTATGGATGGACTCATGAGTATTTGAATGATTGATTATGTCTATATCGATTAGTACACTGTTCATTGTGTTGCTCAAATTGTTCCATATATGGCCAAAAGGAGCCTCTTCAAGTTAGCTCCTTTGCCTTTTGACATGTCTCCATTATTTTCCAACCACCATTAAGGAGCTCCAGGCCCTTGTTCTTTCTTGTAGCAACATTGTAATTAGCAGATTTTAACCCAATTATGATTGATGCATGTCCGCATTGGTCATCTGAAGCTTTCAGTTCTTTAATAGAACTTATACTGAACAGAATTGCATTTATTTTGTTTTTGTAGGACTGGGGGTGTGTAAGTACTCATACACTCCCACATTCTTTATTAGATTACTTAGTTTTTGAAAATTATAAATAGATAGAAATTTGTGATAGAAACTCTCCTCCTGGGAGGAGTAATGCCTTTCCATGCCATCATTTTCATTCACTGTTATTAACCAAATTCTGAAGTTATCTCTCCTTTTTCTTGCCTATTTTGTTTGACACTAGCTTGAGTGTTAAAAAGGAAGCTTCCTAAAGGACAGGGGATTGATAGTTTTTCTTACCCACCATTCAGCTAGCTTTGGGGACTAATTGGTATACAGATGCTGTTACGCAAGTTTTTGCTTTTGTTTATTGCTAGAACAATAAATCCTTCTCAAAAACACTCAGTGAGAAGATTCTGTCTTGTCTGTTTAAAAGAGAAAGCACTTTAACATAGGAGGTCTTCATTCTTAGTTTTCCTACTTCAGAGCTAATGGTTTCTAAGCTATTAACTGTATAGTTTTGTAGTCAAATGCTTGATATGCCATTTCATAAGAAAGGCTGGATGTTGGATCTTGAGACTTACTCTTTTTTTTGTGCCACAATGGGTCCCTTCATGCGTACATCAAGCCTTCTTCAAGGAAAACTCATATGTATTCTCAGTATAACCATAATTTTGTGCTTGCATTCTAAAATAGCACAATTTCACTAAACATGATTTAGAATTGCAAAGGCCATTATGGGGAACTTTTCAAATGCTAAAGACAAAGCATTTTGGAGTAGCTTCTGGAAAGAAGGAACCATACCAAATATTCAGAAGGGATATTTTTTATTGTTATGCTGAGGGCTCAAAACAAAATTTTGACTCCATAAGCCTTCTCCAAAAATTCTCTGGGAAAAGCTAAAGGTTCTTACCTTTATTCATATCATCATACACCGGTCCTCATTGTGGCTTCTTATGTTTTACTTGCTGTGATTTCACAACTTAGACTACTTTCCTCAAGATTTTACCCAGAAGACTATTGATTTAATGGGTCATTCATTCTTTCCTCACTTCAGATTGCCAGAAGGTAAATCAGTGGAAGATTAATATAAGCTGAGTCATATTAGAGCCATAATAAAAGACTTTCAAAACCACAGAAAACCAAAATATTGCCATGGGTTTAAAATTCTATTTAGAATTTCATGAGAAGAATGAAACTAGACCACTCTCTTGCTCCATACACAAAGATAAACTAAAAATGGGTGAAAGATCTAAATGTGAGACAAGATTCCATCAAATCCTAGAGGAGAACACAGGCAACACCCTTTTTGAACTCGGCCACAGTAACTTCTTGCAAGATACATCCACGAAGGCAAGAGAAACAAAAGCAAAAATGAACTATTGGGACTTCATCAAAATAAGAAGCTTTTGCACAGCAAAGGTACAGTCAACAAAACTAAAAGACAACCTACAGAATGGGAGAAGATATTTGCAAATGACCTATCAGATAAAGGGCTAGTTTCCAAGATCTATAAAGAACTTATTAAACTCAACACCAAAGAAACAAACAATCCAGTCATGAAGTGGGCAAAAGACATGAACAGAAATCTCACAGAGGAAGACATAGACATGGCCAACAAGCACATGAGAAAATGCTCTACATCACTTGCCATCAGGGAAATACACATCAAAACCACAATGAGTTACCACCTCACATCAGTGAGAATGGGGAAAATTAACAAGGCAGGATGCCTTTCCTTATTTAAAAGAAAAACTAATCATTCCTTTCACTGGTCATTGTAATACTTCTGTTTCATCTACAAGGACCAAATAGATAAGACTGTAGCTCTGTTCAATATTTTATGCAATTAATGCAATAGTATACTTTGTTTTTTGACACAGCCTAGTCCAAACAGCATAGTTTCTTTCCTTAGTCCTACTTAAGGATAAAGCTTCTGTAACAGACTTGTGCTCAGCAATCTTTACTATCCCAGTAGATAAAGACAGTCAATGTTTATTTGCTTCACTGGGGGGAAAGTTACAAAACACTTGGATCATGATGACTCCAGGATGTGTTATTGAGGCTCCATCTTGTATCTCCTGACTTTTAGGTCAGGATATCTAAAAAGTATCTATATTAATATACCTTGATACAGCATGTCACTGATCTCCTTCTGCGCTTGACTTAACTGATTCTTCTAAAACTGATTCTAAATACTTACTGATTAAATTGGTTTAAAAAGGATGCAAAGTTTTTAAGTAAAAGATTGTGTCAGCCAAATGTAGGAGTCGATTGGGGAAAGATTGCTGACTATTCAAAATTATCCAAAACTATTTTCTAAAAGACAATCAAGAGAATTTCTTGGATTTACTGTTTATTGCAGATGATGGGGTCCCAGTTTTTCTGAACAATTAAGGCCTTTACATGAGCTTCACTCCTGTGGAACTCAGAAGTTAAAGATGCTTTTAGTAATAAAAATATCACTTTTAGTAGTATCAGAATGTCCCTCTTCAGCAACCACTTTTGCTCAGTCTTCCAGATGATGATAAAGTTTTCTTCCTGTATGTCCAGGAAAATTCAGGTCATGGTCTAGAGGCATGAATGTGAATATACTCATTAAGGACACATTGTATATAGCCTCTCCCTTAACCCAATAGCTGAGGTTTATCTTTCTTGCCTCTGAACAATTGTAGCTTCAGCTAAATTTTTCTACTAGTGAAGCTGGCCACTCTTTTCTCCTTACCCACTAACTGGGCTATGTTGTGTTTTTAATAGGATAATCTAAGCCCAAAGCTGGTTGTCTGAATACCACCTCCAAAATCTTGGTGTGATATTATTTGCTGATAGGTTTTTTTTTTTTTTTTGATAGGTTTTATCTTAAAAAGTGAAAAAAGTCAATACCACACATGGTTTCTCCTTTGCCCAAGCAAGAATCTTGAAGTAAAGTTGTTTAGGTTTGAAACAAATGTGATTTGCTGTATAATATCCCATCATATGACTGTGTCATAATATTAATTATTAACTGAAGCCATAAAGTTAATTAGGAAAGAACAAAACTAAAACCTTCATATTCAACAACATAAAAGATTATTAAGACTCCATATAACAAAATATATTTATATATATAAACAAATCAGGTATAAAATGATTAATTGATTGGAAGAAAATATTTACATCATACCTGACAGATAAAGGTTAGTATCCTTTTTTGTTCAGTATCCTTAATACACTAATCACTCCTAAGAGAAAGACAAACAATTCTATGGACAAATTAACAAACAATATAAAGGATAATTCTCAGAAGAGTAAATGCACATATCAAATATAATAATAATCAAGAAAATGAGAAGTAAAATAATAGTCAATAGTGAAATAACATTTTATCTATCATATTGGCCAACACTTAAGAGAATTGCAACAGATGTGTGTTTTTTGAGGCCATTGAGGGGATTAAAGATAATATGTAGGAATTGTATCTTGCAAATTAGCTATCAGTATTAAAATACATGACAATATGGAAACAGTGTGGGATTTCCCAAGGAGGACCCCACCTTTCCTTAGTCTGTCTCCTCATACATCATTCTCTGTACTTGGTGTTTCCCATAACACAGCACTCAGCAGGAGCAGCAAGGGAAGAACAGAAGGAAATAACAGCAAGGAATAGCAGAAATAAATTCAACAGTCAAGGAGAGAAGCCCATGCTTCCTCAGCCCAGGATGGAGATACCCTGGAGGACCACCTCCTGGAACTCTAGCTCATTAGTCTATTGATGTTTCTTTAAAGTATTAGTTAGTCTCAGAAAGTTTGGGGTAAGGGTGAAAAGAAGTCTCTGCATCTTGGAGGCAGCAGTTGAGCCCTGGTCATGTCTGCAGGTCCTGGAGTCTGACCATTATCACCTTGTCTCTGATGGTTTTATTATCCCATGGAAGTAAGTCTCCCAGTGGGTACTTCCAGAGAGCTTGGAGGCTCTGGGGCAAGTTCTCAGGGGCCACTTCTAGCCATAGGAGACTCTGGAAGCCTTTGTTAAATCTCCTCTAGTAGATTGAGACATCACACTGGGGTTTAAGCTTCACTATATGAATTTTGGGGGAACACATTAATTCATTCTATAGCAACTCTCCCAAGGGCCTGCCTTCTACTTTCTGAGATTTCCTTCAGTAAATTCCCTATAAACATGTTTTTGCTCAGGCTCTGTTTTTGGTAGTATCTGAAACCAAAGTAAGTTTATTTTTCCTGTTTAATTCCAGAAGAGTATTTCCTTTTCTTTATTCTGTATTATGTGCCAACAATCTAATGACTTGGAAGCAGATTCTTGTCCAGAGCCTCCAGATAATAACTGACTGGATGAAACTTTGATTTTCACTTTGTGAGACCCTAAGCAAAAAACCCAGTCAAGCCCACCCAGACTTCTGACCAAAGCTACTAAATTTGTGGCACCTCGTTTTATCACTGATCTTGAGTCAAGGAGCACCTTGAATGATAGAACCTATGTTCTTTTAGGGTCCTTATAAAATTCACATCCTTCTCGGAACTTCAGAATGTGACCTTATTTGGAAATAGAGTCACTCTGGGTATATAACTAGTTTCAATGAGGTCATGCTGAAGCAAAGTGGCCCCTTAATCCATTATGACTGGTATCCCTACAAGAAGAGAAAAAGAGACATAGACATGAACAAAAAAGGGAGAAGGCCATGTGAAGGTAAAGGCAGTGTTTGGGGTGGCACTAAAGAGCACCAAGGAATGCTAGCAACACTGGAACCTGAGAGGAAGGCATGGGGCAAAGAGTTCTCTGAGTGAGGGCATGGCCCTGTCTACATCCAAATTTCAGACATCTCGCCTCCAGAAATATGAAAGAATATAGTTATGTGGTGGAAAGTCACCTAGTTTGTGCTATTTTGTTACAGCAGTCCTGGGAAACTTGGATAGGACATACGTGTCTTCCTGCTCTTTTAGGTGGAAATAAAGCCTGTGCTATAATTTCCTTAATCCAGCCTTATTTGTTAGCTAATAGGTTGTCTATCACTCTCAGGTTTTAGTGAGACTGTGGATTAAAAAAAAAAAAAAGATTTTATTTATTCATGGGAGACACACAGAGAGAGGCAGAGAGGTAGGCAGAGGGAGAAACAGGCTCCCTGCCTAATGTGGGACTTAATCCCAGGACCCCAGGGTCATGCACGACCTGAGCCAAAGGCAGACACTCAATCATGGAGTCACCCAGGTGCCCCAAGACTATGGGTTTTTATCCTCACCTGTGTGCTCATGAAAATATCAGTGGGAGGTTATAGGAAGCTACTAGACACTGCTATGCAGCACAACTATTCTGACTGTTGTTGATGTAACAGGCTTTTTAAAACTACCATGAATCTTTTCTGGAATCAGGTGAGGTATTAATTAATTAATTATGAAGATAATAAATATTGCTAGAAGGTAACAGAGCACTTCAATCCATTACATAAACTTTGCCTTGGCTATGGGGCTTTGAAGGTTTAAAAGGCCAGCTCCAGAAAGGAAAGACATAAACCAGTCAATTTCTCTTCAGGCTCAGAAAGGCAATAAAAGCATTTATGATTCTCAAGTGGTATCATTTGGAATAACACACCTTCAGCATTAGAAAGTGGTTAAGGAGAGGAAACTGAAAAGACTCTGAAACATACATCAGGCTATGTCCTTGAGACATTCTTCTACACTGCTGCCAGAAAAAAACCATCAAAATGCAGATCTGGTTTGGGCTTGTCCCTACTTAACACCACTCTGATGGTACCACACTGCCTTCAGGACATCATGCCACACTTCTTAGCTAGGCATTCAAGCATCTCCATACTCTGTGCCCTCCCTACTTCCCTGCATTTATCTCCTCTACTTCCAGCATATGCTTTTAGCAGCAGCCACACTGGGCTATGCACACCTGCCTGAATATTCCATGGTCTTTAACCCCTCTGCCTTTGCATGTATTTCCACATGGGCATGCCTTCTCCTCCTCCATCCCTCTCCCACTATACTGACGAATCCTTCCCTGGTCCCCTCAATGCAGGTGGACCCTCCAACCCCTAGAACCTGCTGGAGCCAGCACAGGTCTCTGTTTTGCACACATCTCCATTCTATGCAGTACTTCATCTCATGGTTGACTTTTCTACTATTCTATTATGCAGAGAGCTCCTAGGCAGGTGCTATGGCCTGGTGAACTCCATCCTGGCAGTACTGCTACTGTGCCCATCAGTGTTGGCTGATTAAAAGATCACTGAGTGGAGCACTGACTACACTTTTAGAGTCACATCAGAGGTGAGCAGTAGCTTGGTGTCTATGTAGTAGAAAGCCCACTGAGGCAGATAAAACCTCCTAATATATGTTGAGTAGGCTACATAACTTTTTAAGCCAAAAGAGCACACAGCCTTAAAAGGCATGCCTTTTCCATCATTGTGACTCATGTGCACCACAGTAACCAGATTCTATCTCCAGCATTATTTTCCAGTAAAAGGAGCCAAGATCCCTTAGAGGAAAACTGATTCCATGGCTTAGAAAAAAAGATCAGTGGGTCTGGACTTACTGATAACATAAGATGAGGATGCTTTTAAGATATCAAGGGGAGAGGATCCTTGGGTGGCTCAGTGGTTTAACACCTGCCTTTGGCCCAGGGCGTGGTCCTGGAGTCCCCGGATTGAGTCCCACATCAGGCTCCTGGCATGGAGCCTGCTTCTCTCTCTGCCCCCTCCCCCTCTATCTCTCTATGTCTATTATGAATAAATAAATAAAAATTTTTTAAAAAAGGAGTTGAGCTGATATATTAAAAAAAAAGATATCAGGGGGAGAGGCTCCCACTAGGGAGGATGAACAATCAGAATAATAATTGTGATGAATTAGAACAAGTTAATCCAGGGAAATGCCATGAAATGAAAGTAATTTTTTCCTAATTATACATTAGTAAAAGGGTTTTTTTTGTATATATATATATATAGAGAGAGAGAGAGAGAGAGAGACATATAAAAATATACAAATATGTATTTTTTAATCTAAGTAAATGTGAAAGAACAAAATAATGTGTTCAGTGTAGTAATATACAATCTGAAGGGCAAGTTACAAAAGATATCTTTAACAATTCTGCCACAAAGAATAAAGTTTAAAACTGGTACTTGACTTAGCTTCAGATGTTTTAAGGGAAAACTGCCCATGATGAACATTTCTCAGTCTAAGTGTGAGGTTAAAAACAAATTTAAATAAATTTATTCTTATTACTTCTGAGTAGATATGATTTACTTACTGGAAGTCCTCAGAAGACCTGAGTCAATAAATGTGAATATTTAGTAGCATTTTTCTGTGAGAATGGATATAAACATAATACAAAAACATACACAGAGATGAATTATTGTTTCTTTTAAAATAGTCGCATCAGAAAGTATGTGTTCATTGTAATATTCCCATTACTTAAACTATTGTCAGATCACTAATTTAGATATTTGGAGATTATTTTCAGAGCTAATTTATAAGTTTTAAGAATATAAGTCCTATCCCTTTACTCATTTTTTTTCTCTCTCCTCTCAATTCCTTTTCTCCTTCCCTCCCTCCAACTGTTAGAAATGGCAATACTCCTTCCCCTTGCAAAACATATCCATGGGAGCCCTGTCATCACAGCTAGCAAGCAGATGGTGGCTAGAACTGAGAACTTCCAATGACAGCTTTTTAAAGATCCGCGCATGACCCTGACATCCCTAGGGCTGCCCTGGCTGACCTTCCTTCCTAAGATCTAGTGGTTCAATTCTTTCTTTAACCATCTTTCTTTACTTCTCTTTGTATTGTTTTAGTTAGCAAAAGTTGGCTTCAGCAGCTTACGGCTATAGAACATAATTGAGACAACTGGTTTACCTGTCAGTTTTGACTTCATTTGACAGATGAGAAGACCTACAATCAGAGAGGAAAAATGAATTGCCTGAGGGCATATAGATTTTCCACAGCAGAAGTGGATCTGAAGGGGCACCTGGATGGCTCAGTTGGTTAAGCGTCTGCTTTCAGCTCATGATCCCAGGGTCCTAGGATGGAGCCCTGAGTTGGGCTCCCTGCTCAGTAGAGAGCCTGCCTCTCCTTCTCCCTCTGCTGCTCCCCCTGCCTGTTCTCTCTTTCTCCCTCTATCAAACAAATAAATAAATAAGTAAATAAGTAAGTAAGTAAGTAAGTAAGTAAGTAAGTAAATAAATAAATAAATAAATAAATAAATAAAATCTTAAGAAAAATAAGAAATGGATCCGAAACTCAAGACTAATCATTCCAACTCAGAGATATATCTCTTATATGCACTACTTCTCACATTCAACACCCTTCTTCCCCTCTACCTTCACCCTAAGTGTACCCAACCCCTGAACACAAAGATGTTCTCATATATGGCTCTTTGATATAATTCAGCCTTTTTGAAGTGGGGGAAAGAGAAGCACCAGGAAAAGGACTGGAAGAATAAGTACCACATAAGATGGTGAGTTTATGAAATGCAATGCTACTTAGGATATCTTACCTACCAGGCAAAGGTGACAAAGCACCTAGGCATTACTCTGGGATCCCTCCTCTCCTCCCTCCCCCCGCCCCAGGCTATTTAAGTCAATCTTTTGCTACAGGAATGTAATTGGCTTTACATTTATATTTTATTTTATTTATTTTTAAAAGATTTTATTTATTGATTCATGAGATACACACAGAGAGACACAGAGACTCAGGCAGAAGAAGAAGCAGGCTCCCTGCGGGGAAGCTCTACATGGGGCTTGATCCCAGAACCCTGAGATCATGACCTAAGCAAAAGCAGACATGTAACCAACTGAGCCACCCAGGTTCCCCAAATTTTCAACATTTTGAGTATAGCATTTTCAAAGGAAAATACAAGTTGAATGTAGTTGAATGTGGATCAACTACAGTCTGGTTTCTATTATATCTCCTTTGCTGCCATGCAGTGACGGTTCTAGGAAATACAAGAATCCCAATGTCCTAGAACAATGAAAACTTCTGTGACTGAGTACAATGTTCTTTGCCCATGAGGTACTTTCATTAGGTGGGGATATTTCTGAGCCTAGGGATTTAATCTGCTGATTTGCATCAGTGGTGACACTTAATGTCCTCGAGAGCACTTACTAAACATGTTTCTGGGTCCTGTACAAAGCAAGGAAAACAGACCCCTGAAAATGACATGTGGTCCATCTCTAGCTCAAACAAAAAGCCATGAGGGCATCATGAGAAATAAGCCCATCATTGAATACTTGGGTTGCTTCTATCTCTTAGCTATCATAAATAATACCCACCCTCTCCCCTTTTGTTCCAGAACAGTCTCCATGGCACACAGCTTTAACCTGCATCAATAAACTAAACAGCTTTCAACATCAGAGAAAGCAAGGGAGGGTTCAGTGAATGAAATGAGGAAAGACGGATGCCTGGGTGGCTCGGTGGTTGAGCGACTGTCTGGCTCAGGGTGTGATCCCCACCCAGGGTCTTGGGACTGAGTCCCGCATTGGGCTCTCTGCATGGAGCCTGCTTCTCCCTCTGCCTATGTCTCTGCCTCTCTCTCTCTGTCTCAAACAAATAAATAAATAAATAAATAAATAAATAAATAAATAAATAAATAAAATCTTTAAGAAAGAAATGAGGAAAGAGGATTGGTTTGTATAATCCTATCCCTTTGCTGGCTGGTCTCCAGTTGGTTATGAGGAGAACCAGCCAACAGGGGGCAGCAACAGCATTTTGGTTTATGCTCACTTCCAAAGTGAAAGCTGTGTCTACTGCTGAGTGAGGCGAGATCTGATTAGACCTTTGGTCCCACTGAAATTCTTCCCTACAGAGGACGTCACCATGCTCTTCCCACTTGTGAGCATCCCTTTGCTTCTCCTCCATTCATTTTTATCGAGTTTTCAGGAAAAACTATAGATCAAGACTTGCAAAATTGTCCTAGGAGTAGCAGAGTTGAACAACCAAGATCTACATGTAAAACAGAACCTATGTTTAGATCTCTTTGGTTCTCAAAGGGCAAATAAATCCAAATTTGTGGGTGTCTATGGAACTAAGGTAGACCCAGGCATGGAACCAGAAGAGCTGGAGGCTGTGTGTAGTAGAGTCAACACTCATTCTGTCATACTCTATCCTGGCAAGTCTCCTCTCTCTTTGAGGTCAAGGAGGTTGGGACTGTTACTTTTATTTTTGATAGCCATATAAATGCATTCATCTCACATGATCTAGGATGGGGTAACAAGATTTCTAAAAGAGACATCCAAAAGGCCATGAACCTTTTTGTCATATTCGACCTTGAGTAAGTTACTTGAACTCTCTGAGTCTGTTTCTTTATCTAGACAGTGGGAATAATATCTGTTGTGAAAACTCAGATGTTGAAGCCCTAACCCCTTGTGTGAATGTATTAGTAGATAGGGCTTTTAAGGAGGAAGTTAAAGTTAAATGAAATCATAAGGGCGACACTAATTCAATAGGACTAGTGTCCTTAAAAGAAGAGGAAGAGACCTCGTCAGCCATTGTCGTCGTCGTCTTCTTCTTCTTCTTCTTCTTCTTCTTCTTCTTCCTTCTTTCTCTCTCTCTCTTTCTCTCTGTATGGATAAGGAATAAGCCATGCAAGAACACAGTGAGAAGATGGCTGCTTGGAAGCAAAGAAGAGAAAACAGAAAACAGCCCTGTCAAGACCTTGATCATGGGTTTCTGGCCTCCAAAAGAATGAGAAAATGTTTATTGTTTAAGACACCTAGTCTGGTATCCCATTATAGCAGCTCAAGCACACTAATATAATATCTAATGTTAGCACAGGATGCTGCAAATAATAATTTCCTTCTTGAATATCTTACATGCTTAGACTTCGATATTCAATTTCCTATTATACTTTTTCACCCAGATACTATCACAAACATCTCAAGATCAGCATTTCTTAAAACAAATTTATCTTCTCCCCCCTAAACTCCTAGTTACCTGGGCTGGAAACTACCACTGTGTTTCCTCTTTTGCTCACATCTCAAATCTGATGTGTCTCCAGGCTTGTCCATTCTATCACAATATCTCTTAATTCTCTCTTCCTCAGCACTTTCCACTCCAGGAACCCACTTTAATTTCCTCCCAGATGGACTATTCTAAGAATCCTCTTGACTCTCAGTGATAGCAAGTAGTCTCCTGGATCCACATCTCTATCTTTCAAATCATCTAGAAAAAATATTCTCTCCAAATTACCAACTTAAAATCTCTTCCAACAACTTTTCATTTTCTAATTTTTGAGGGTCTGGTATTGCTTGGACATGAAAATGATATTAAGAAACTGTGTGTGTGTGTGTGTGTGTGTGTGTGTGTGTGTGTGTTTTAAAGTCTGCAAAGTCCTTAAGATGCTCTAAATCTGGCTTTAAGTTGAAAAACACAGTGTTGGGTTATTTAAAAATTGGAAATGGCTGTCTTCTAAAAATGATATAGACTCTATGTGTGTGTATTTTATAATTCAAAGAGTGTAAGAGAAGAATTAGGTCATTAAAAAAAATAATCATCCAATATAGGGGAAGGTGAGGTAAGTGGCCTTCCAGGACCCTTCAGACCTGAGAATCTCTGATTCTTTAAAGGTTGATGCCATTTTTTACATTTGTTTTTTTCATTCACTCAACAAATAGAAGTGTGTGCCTTGTGGAGGGCTAAAGAATGAATTACACAATGAGCAAGGACCTCCAAGGGAATAGAAAGACTGAAGAAGAGATAGAAGGACAGCAGATGGGGGAAGAATCAAGTTCTAGGTGGGATCTCCAGCAAGGTAGGTATGGTAGTTGACAGCTAGGCTAAAAAGTCCCCAGAACTCTCCTTACCTCTTTCTTTATCCTTCTTTGTGTGCTTCTGTCTTGGACATTCTTCATTAAAACTGTGGCTTGAATGACTACTATAAGCCAGGAGCTCACAGTCTAGTAAGAGAGAGGAAGAATGAGAGAGCTTGAAACATGGATCATTACAATTCAGTTTACAGGAAGAACATCTAAGAAAGATTCAAGACTGACTTCCTGGAGGTCTGACTCTGAGTAGGTATTGGGCAAAGCAAGATAAGCAAAGTTATAGAGCAGTTTGGAGTTGCTGTCACTCAGTGTGGAGCAGGGAATGAAAGGAAATGAGATGTGAGGCCCAAGGTAGGAAGTGAAGCCATGTAGGTCCGAATAGGCCAACTCGGTTTCTTCTGGGGGACTTTTTCATTTAACAACATGGTTGTTCTACTTCACGGGATCATCGCCTTTCAACCTATGCTCTAAAAATCTTTATGCAACTCACCTTAACAAACTGTTTCACTCTTAAGGTAATATTTAAGGCTCTTGTGGAGGCCCATTCTAGCTGTATCTCCCACACTCTAGATGAAACTGAATTGTCAATAAAGCAGCTACTTGCTGTTCTCTGAGCATTCTTCTGTGCTTTACAGCTTCCACTCCATCATATAGCTCTGTCTCTCCCCTTCTTGCTCCTCTCACCCTGTCATACATGCAAGCTTTACATTCTTAAAATTCTACTCCAAGTGTGGCAAACTGGTTAGAAGAGTAGTGACTAAAAATCTGAATTTTTGGTTTCTCTTGGAAAATCAAGAGCTGGTATGTGTGGGCCTGAATGTCTGCATGGCAACAAGTGGCTAAAATGGAGTTGGGTTATCCTTTAGAGGGGCACATGTGCTGCAGTTTACAGCACAGGTCTTTTTAGCTTAGCTGCCTGGCCTCTACCACCTTTTTGGTTTCCATTCCCTAACCTGATAAATGTCATCCCTTTCACAATAAATTCTCCCAATTTGAATGACAATCATACCATATACTCATCACCTGTTTTAATATTACTTTAGAAAAATATAACTTACCTTTGCTTCCGGTCTTTTATATATGGCCAGTGCCCAACACATTTTTATTTCCTCAACAAAATGAAAGCACTCTGCCTCCCTAATATGGAGTATAAATACTGTGTTTGTGGCTATGTACATGTATTTTGAAGAGGGACTCATATTATCTGTCAAAAAAATCATAGGTTCTTAAATTTCCTTTAAAAACGTATTAGATGGTTCTTGCCCTTTATAGGCATCCTTTTCTCTGTAAGTCTTGACTCATTTAACAGAAATCTCACAGAGGAAGACATAGACATGGCCAACAAGCACATGAGAAAATGCTCCGCATCACTGGCCATCAGGGAAATACAAATCAAAACCACAATGAGATACCACCTCACACAGGTGAGAATGGTCAAAATTAACAAGACGGGAAATAACAAATGTTGGAGAGGATGTGGAGAAAGCGGAAACCTCTTGCACTGTTGGTGGGAATGTGAACTGGTGCAGCCACTCTGGAAAACTGTGTGGAGGTTCCTCAAAGTTAAAAATAGATCTGCCCTACGACCCAGATCCAGCAATTGCACTACTGGGGATTTACCCCAAAGATTCAGATGCAGTGAAACGCTGGGACACCTGCACCCCGATATTTCTAGCAGCAATGTCCACAATAGCCAAACTGTCCGGAAGGAGCCTCGGTGTCCATCGAAAGATGAATGGATAAAGAAGCTGTGGTTTATGTATACAATGGAATATTCCTCAGCCATTAGAAACGACAAATACCCACCATTTGCTTCAACGTGGATGGACCTGGAGGGTATTATAGAACTGGAGGGTATTATGCTGAGTGAAGTCAATCGGAGAAGGACAAACATTATATGTTCTCATTCATTTGGGGAATATAAATAATAGTGAAAGGGAATATAAGGGAAGGGAAAAGAAGTGTGTGGGAAATATCAGAAAGGGAGACAGAACATAAAGACTCCTAACTCTGGGAAACGAACAAGGGGTAGTGGAAAGGGAGGTGGGTGCGGGGGTGGGGTGACTGGGTGACGGACACTGAGGGGTGCACTTGGCAGGATGAGCCCTGGGTATTATATGTTGGCAAATTGAACTCCAATAAAAAAAAGTATTGACTCGTTTAAAGTAAGAGAGAACCTATCTTTAAATTTATGGGAGTAATACTTTTGTCACTGACAATTTCAGATTCCATATAATAGTTTCTCTGTCTCTGGCAACCTAATCAGTAAATTCTAAACGTCCCAGGCTTCATGCTAAGCTCTCTACCTGCATTTAATTCCTTCCACAACTCAACCTTAAGTATCTTCTTTAATTTACTCAAGAGCAATTATTCAAATTGACTAGTTGCTAGGTAATTAAGATGTAAACCTAAATAGGCTGACCCCAGGGCAGTCTTCATCATTAAATCCTGCCCACCCTTACCAAGGACTAGTATTCTCACAGAGACCCCATTTTATGCAAGCACATCACTACCTACCTCCCACCCCCCCACCCCACCAAGTAATGGATTATAGCAGCAATTCTCAAGTGTGTCCTGGACCACCATATCGGCATCACTTAGGAGCTTGTTAGAAATGTAAATTATCTGGCTACAGCCCAGACCTGATGAATTAGCAATTCTGTGAATGGTCCCAGAAATGTGTTAACAAGCCTTTCAGGTGATTCTGATGCACCTTGAAATTAAGAAACACTGGGCAGAGGTCCCTCCTCTGTGCTTGCAGGGCACCTTGTTCTTGCTTTCCTAGTTTCTCAGTTCCTCCACTTGACTACTCATTTAAAGTTCTTTAAGACTGACTTATTTCTACCACACTTACAAAATGACTGAATAGATGACTGTGGCAGGCCAAGATATTTAACAACACTCCTTACTCATTAGTGTAGGGTGAATGAAATTTCAGCAATACTTAAATAATAACCTTGGAGTTTTGTTTTGTTTTGTTTTTTCTCTTCCCTAAACATCCAGAGATGGGGTAAGAAAGGAGCCTGCCAGAGGAATAAAAGAATTCAGTCTAGTAAACCTGAGTGTTGATGGAAATTCCACAGGATATTGAAGGGGAGCATACTTTCATACAAAACTGTATTCAGAAGCAGAGCCTATCAGATTCACATTCTCCTGTAACTCAATTCCTAGTAGTGGAACACATCCTTTAATTCATTAACTTAAAGCAGCAATGATATTAGTCTCTTGTAAGATGCTTATAAAAGGAGATGAAGACTGCCACAGTGCACATTAATTACTACAGGAGGCTACCCTATTACTGACCTGTTTGCTCCTAGTTTTAGGGCTCTGAGAAGACATGCATACCAAACTGGGAATAAAAAACCTGAAGAGTATTTGCTTTACTTCTATACAGAATGTAAGGGTATTCAGGGTAAAAATATAAATTTTGAAATCTAGCAATATACAGAGGTTTTTCTGTTGCAGGTTGCTGTCAAAATTTGCAAATTATTAAGGTGGTGTTGGTCCCAATCAGAAGTTACTCCAGACACAAAACTGCTATAATACTGAGGGCAGATCCTAAAAAATGGCCCTATAGCCATGCCCCTGCTACAAAGTGACTTGGTTGTGATTAATAGGACACCTGCTAAGTGGTCAAAGATCAAGTTATCTTTTTGTAAAAGATAACTATAATCACCTCATACTCACAAAACACTTTGTGGATATTCTGTTGGATGAAACTTATCAACAAGACCATCTTCTATGACTTGGACTCAAATGCAAGGCCAGGAGGGGGGCAAAGTTCAAGCTTCAGGAAATCAATAACACACAAAGCAAGTGATTTTTCCAAAACCTGTGATTTTAGGTGTTGTCTATATCATTAAAACAATTTCCCAAGGGCAAAATAATCAGGAGGTAGTAGTATGCAAAATATTCCATTTTGTTTTATTTTTACGGATAACTGTCATTAATACAGCAGGAACTGGTATGATTATAAAAGATACAAAAAAAATCAGAAGAATGTTAGCATTCAATAGAAATTAAAACCTGAGCTGAAGGCTGATCAGAAAGTCTGACTCTTGGCACTGTTCTGATGAAAGTTAAGAAACATGTATGCTTGACTTCATAAATAATTCATATTAAATCAGAGAAAGTTAGCTTACATTTCAAAATCTACACATTGAGCTACAATGCATCAACACTTTAAATGATTTTCACTGTTGACAAACATTTAAGATAACCAGTGTTATCTAAAACTCTCAAAGGGGGTACACAGGGAAGTGTGTAAATTGTAGATTTCTAATTAACAAGTGGAGAGGTGTTGGTATAATATGGTTTGATTCTTATTCATGTAGATCTAAAAGGCTAGCTCCATTTGTCAGAGCATAAAAGAATGCCAAAAGACAGAGGCATGGGGATAGATCAACATAAATCCACCCCAATTTCTGGAAAACAAGTGATAACAGTATAACACCACCTCAAAGAATTGTGCTCCTAGGAATAGGAGACTTGTGGTCTAATTGTTTTCACTTTGGCTTCTAGAGTATCTCTTACTAAGAATTTGGTGAAAAAGAGGGAAATTCCTTTAATAACTGTCCATAAGCAGTAGGGAAAAAAACAACAAAAAAAGCTAACAAAGTGATGGGTATTGTTGATTAAAAATCTGAACATGAATACATGTTGTTATGTTCAATCTGGAGTCATACTTACAAACCAACGGTTAATATACTACAAAACTTTACAAACATAAAATCTCCTCATCGGTCGCAGAACTTCCAAACTAATGGAATTAATTTCTTCTCCCTTTTAATTACTCCTTTCACAGAAAATCCTAAAACTGAGGAGTCACCAGAATACCTGCACTTTTACATGTGTCATCAAAAACATGGTTGTTTTTGTCAAAATGATGCAGGAAGCAATATCACAGGAGTTCAAGATCTTAAAGTCTCTCAAAACATAGTTTGTTTTTTGTACTCCAAGTTACATAAAAAAAAAAAAAAGAGAGAGAGAGAGAGAGAGAGAAAGAGAACAGGTGGACTCATAGTTTCTTTCAGCCCAATGTCAGCAAATATCCAATGTCTCCATGCTAGGAAAGGATACAGTATTTAAGTGGTCTATTACAAAATATCTCCAGTTCTAAAAGAGATAGCTTGTATTTATTCATTTTTAAAAGAAGGTTGAAGCAGTGCCCTTTACTTAGTTTAGCGGAGACCAGCCACTGACTTCCTACCTGTACCAGCTTTCCAGGATGACACTAAGTGAGTTTTTGACCTAATATTTTTGCCTCGGGTTTTACGAGGTTTTTCTTCTTTGTGCACCTTCGTGTGCTGCCTAAGATGAGAGCTCTGGCTGAAGCATTTGCCACATTCACTGCATTGGTAGGGCTTCTCCCCTGTGTGGGTTCTCTGATGTTGAATAAGGTGGGAACTCTGGCTGAAACATCGGCCACACTCATCACACTGATAGGGTTTTTCTCCAGTATGAATTCTCTGGTGCTGAATGAGATTTGAGCTCTGTTTAAACCTTTCTCCACACTCATCACATTTATAGGGTTTTTCCCCGGTATGGATCCGCCGATGCTGAATGAGGTTAGAGCTCTGAAAGAAACTTTTTCCGCAATCGGCACATTTATGGGATTTCTTTCCAGTGTGAATCTTCTGGTGTTGAAAAAGGGTTGAGCTCTGACTAAAACTCTTTTCACATTCAGTACATTTATAAGGTTTCTCATCCAAGCTTCTTCGCAGTCTACTCAAGCTTGAGTCAAATCGAACAGTCATTCCCCATTTTTGCCGCTGCCTGCCTGTTTTGCGTGGGTTTTCACAGGCTTTTCCTTGGCTCGAGCTCCGAGAAATACTTCCCTTTGGTTTTCCTAACCGCATGGTGATGAGCCAAATGTATTCTTAAGAGTCTGCTCTCTTCTGAAGTTTCACTTCCTAGTGCTACACAGCTCAGAATTTTCTGTGTAGAAGAAAAAAAAATAAGAGCCAAGGTAGATCATTGTTGTTATTATTCAAATTGAACCCATATTATTTAATCTTCAACCCACTGAAATTGCATCCATGTTTAAATAAAAAATGTATTCAATACATAAGAAAACAAAGACAATTTGGGGGGAAAAACACTTGGAAAATAATTCTAATAATTCCCAGGGTTTCAACTTAATAAATATCCCCAAATTTTGACCAAATTTACCTATGGAGTTTTTGTCTGTTGGGATAGGACAAAATAAAAATGATAATGTGAAATGAAGTAAGTTTTTATTAAGGCATTATCAAGTAAGTTTTTATTAGGCATTATCAAGTGACTATATAACTCTGAAGGATTAACAGGTGGAGACAACATAGTATATTAATGGGAACAGAATAACTCCGAAAGACAACCTAAATTCAGGTAATAGACTATTATTACATTTTAATATTTACTCCTACGTTAAAGTTCTACTTACCGGTGACTATGTTAGGCATCCAGATTAGAAAGAAATGACAAATCATTGCACTTTATTAAATATTTTTGTTTATGCTTGTTTCGCCATTCTACTTTCACAGCATGGATACAACTTGGCTCTAACTTTGCAGCATGAATTGTTTTGAAAGTAGGAACTACCCTATAGTTTCTGGAAGTCAATTCAGTAATCCTGAATGAGAAAATGTAAACGAAGAGATGCTTTATAGGAGGTTTGTTTTCCCTAGATTCTAATGACCCAAATGAAACAAAGGAATTGTTTCTGGAGAAGAAAAGAAATTCAGAACTTTTACTGGATAGTGGAATGAAACTGAGTAGAAACAAAGAGTGGTGAGTAGAACTCAAGAAACGGAGGAGGAAAAAAGTAGTTTACATGCAAAAATAGAAGTTTTAAAATACCCAAATGCTGCAAACACTCAAATTAATTTCATTTATTCACTTAGAAGGTCGTTTAAAATAATGGCTATAAACAAACCTACAAGCCACAAACTCCAAATAGGTGACAATGTGGAATAAGCTAGGCTGCAAAAGTAATAAGATTATTGGAACTATTTTCCACATCTTATGTCAGGAAGTAGACTTTAAAATGGGAATAATTACCCTGGGTCTCTGCATCAAGCTTATAAAGCTTATAAAGCAAATGATGGAAAATACCAATTATATCATTGTTCTTGCCTTTCCTTCATCTGTTTGTATAATTCAGACTCCAGGCCTGGTAATGCTGAGGACTCTATCTGGATATTTAATAATTCTCTGTGTTAAAATTATGGTTAAGTATCAGAAAGAGCAAAGTGCATACAATACCGATCACCGAGGGAGCATTACTCATTAACTTTAGTCAGTATTTGCAGCGCATCTATTACAGAATAGCTGTTTACAGAACGCCTATTTCAAGGAGGCATTTGCTAGGCACTTGGTGTTGATGGTGAAACAAACAGCCATAATAGCAATCATACATTGAAAAAATCATTTTTAATACTATGGAAATCAGATGTGGTAGGAAGCTCTGAGACCACGTAACCCACCGAGGCCGCTACCCGTGACAATCACGTGTGCCAGACACTATTCTAGGAGACTTGACTCGCAGAGAAGCTTCACGCGGTGATGTCCATTCTACAGCTAAGGACAGGCAGGCCTACTCCGGCCAGGTGCCGGGCCCCCAGCCTGATCCCAGAGCCCGTCCTCTTGATGGCAGAACCGAGGGGCGGCCACGGCTTCCCGCGCCAGGTGCGGCGCTGCTGCGGCCCGGCTCGGCCCGGCCCGGCTCGGCTCGGCTCGGCCCGGCCCGGCCCGGCTCGGTACCCGGCAGGTGCGGTATCGCCGCAGCCCTGGGTGACGGGGCCGCCGTCGCGCCAACACGCGTCCCCGGAATGGGCTGGACCCGCCTTCCGCTACGTGACACCGGGAGGACAATAACGCCGCTACGTCCTCGGGATGTCGGAGGTGCGCCGAGTCCGGGTCCGGGGCTCCCCTCACAGCCCCGCGCTACCCCAGCGCTGGTTCAAACTATTCAGTCCTGCGGAGCGCCGGGCGACGGCCGGCCTAGGGGCGGCGGCAGAGGAGAGCGGCCCGCGCAGGCCTCCGCCCGCCCCGGCCTCCGCCCGCCCCGGCCCGGCCTCCGCCCGCCTCGCCCCGCAGGCCCGGCCCGCCCGCCCCGCGCCCCCGCCCCGCGCCCCGCGCCCGGCCTTCCCCGCGGCTCCCGGAGAGGGGCCCGGGTCCGCGGCGCCCGAGCGGCCTCCACCACCGCGCCGCGCGCCCCCGGCCCACTCACCGCGCCGCGGGCCGCCGCCGCCGCCGCCGCCGCCGCCCTGGCTCGCTCGCTGCTGGGCGCCCCTCGCGCCGCCGGAAGTGCGGGCCGCGCCGTCTGTCGGCGCCGGCGGCCGCTCTAGGAACGTGGCGGGGCGGCCCTCTATGGTGCTGGTGCTGGTGCTGGTGCGGCGCGGGCGCGGGCGCGGGCGCGGGGCCCGCCGGAAAGAAGGCGCCCGGAGTTTCTCCCCGCTTTGTTCCCCCGCCCGCCGCCCCGAAGGCATCGCAGGGGCTGCGGGACGCCAGACCTATGGCCGCGTCCCTTGGTGGGTGCGAACTGGCCTCCCGCCCGGGGCTCACTGCAGCCCCATCAGTCGGGGCCTTGAAAGGCGGCGGCCGCCCGCCCGGCCGCGGGACCTCGTCCTCCCTCTAAGGGCCGAGCGCTTAGCTACAAAGGGGTGCTCCCAGCTCGGGGAGGGGTGAGGGCACTGAGGAGGACGCTGGATGCGATGAGCACTGGGTGTCATGACTGCACGTTGGCAAATCCAACTCCAGTAAAAACAATGAAAAAGAGAAAAAAGAGGTACTCTGGGGAGAGCTGCAACTGTTACTGCTATAGTCGCCTGTGGTTTTTTAAAGATGTTTTCTTAACGAAGGAAATGTCAACTTTTTTTTTTTTTTTTTTTTTTTTAATTTCAGGTGTAGGTGCACCTGCATGGCTCAGCGGTTAAGCTTCTGCCTTCGGCCCAGGTCGTGATCCCGCGGTCATGGGATCGAATACCCCAGACGGCTCCCCGCAGGAAGTATGCATGTGTCTCTGCCTCTCATGAATAAAAAAAAATTTAAAAATCTTTAATTCTGCTGTAGTTTCTACTGTAGTTAACTTACAATGTTCTACTAGTTTCAGGTAAATTTTAAGATCTTAGTCCGCTTTGTTAAGCCACTATGAATGGGCAGCATCCAGGAAGTAGAGAGATGCTCCAAGGAGTTGTACAAAATGGAAAGTTTTTTTTTTTTTTTTTTATAGGAAGGAGGGTGGGAAACAGTATTAGCAAGAGGAAAAAAGAAAGATTGTTATATTTTGGTGGAGAGGGATGGAAAGGCAGAGTCTTTGTCATATGGATGCCCTCACTAATGATCATCAGAAAATTTCAGATGTTACAAGACCACATTCCTGGCATAAGTTGAAACTGTAACTAAGTCTTGGTTTCTTTAGGGGAGGGGAGCAGGGGCAAATGACTCCATTTCGAGCTTAACACCTCAATTATCACCAAAAAGTGTCTGGAAGATGGGAATGATCACACTCCACAGATAGGACACCAAGGCTTAGAGAAGTTTACTCAGGTTCACACAGGGTGTTTAGTGGAAGATCAAGGATTGGGAGGAGTCTTTTCGGCACCACAGTCTCCTGACTTTCAGCCTGCCCCCTCGTTTCTCTCTGAGAATGATCTCTCCCGGTTCTCCTCTCTTAAAAGCTCCTCCTCCTTCTCTGACAGCCTGGCAAGTGCTGGGTTATCTGACCTCTCTTCCTTTCTCTGTGCCCTCATTCCCCTGTAGAGCTGCTTCAGTCTGATAGCTTCAAATACCATCTTATATGCTAAAGACTCCTGACCTATAACTCTAGTAGTCCGACCCTGGGATGCAAATATTATTAAACTCCAGACCTGTATATCCAATTGCTCATTCTGGGGCCATTTGCGTATGTGACGGACATCTTGAACCTAACATATGTCCCAAAGGAACTTCTGACATTCAACCAACCCGTTTCTTCAACAGTCTTCATCCTAGCAATTGGCAACTCCTTTTTTCTAGTTGCTCAGGCCGAAAATCTTGATGCCATTGTTGTCTCTTTTTTCACCCCCAACCCAAACTCAATGAAATCCTGAATTCTGGTATCTCTGTCTTCAAAATATATCCAGGATCAAGCCACTTTCCACATCTTCACTGCTCTATCCTCCACCAAGCTGCTGTCATCTCCTTGTTGGCTGGGCTTCTCTGGGAAACCACCTGGCAGGGACCGGTGTGCCCTTGAGCCTGGTTGTATTTGAAGAGCTCATTCTAGGAAGGGAGTACACACATGTACAGAAAAGCCCTGTCTCAGCAGGGAGCACGGCTGCATTTGGCAATAATGTAAGGGAGGATGGTCACATGTATGGCACAAGTGCAGTAACAGGAGTGATCCATCTCCTACAAAGGGACCCTGAACAATGGTTCTGTCCACCAAGCTTGAGACTTTGTTTCCTTTGGGTTCCCTGGGAAAGGAAACTCTAGGGATTCCCATTCCTGGGTTTGCAGAAAACATCTCTATTAAAAGCATGGCCAGAGGGGAGCAGAGCCCCACCCTGCATGTTGTGAGTCCAGGGGCAGGTCAACAGCTGGCTTTCTTCCAGACAATCTCAGCTTGTGGGGTCTAAATACAGCACGTGCACATTTGTTGTTTTCATACTTAGAACAAATTGGCTCTGACTGTACTTCCTGCTTGATCACAGTTGAGGGACTGAGAGGCAGGGGGGCTGCTGTCCATCTGGGCACCTGAGAAGAGTTATCTCTCTCCTTTCTCCACAGCTGCAGGGTACCTGTGCCCTGCCCACCAGGGGACAGATTGTGCATTGCTGGCTCCTCCACAAATCACCTGGTCAGACTGGATGTGCTTTGTTTCCATGGGACTAAAAGGTCCAGATGTATCCTGGGTGAACACATGGCTTTTTTGTGATAGTGGAAAGGCCTTTAATCCATTTTCTGGTAAACATACCTGCAGGTGGCATATGGTATCACATGAGAAAAACAAGCTGTTTTTTGGTTCCTTCTGATAATTTGTTCTGGGCAAACTACCCTGTTTTTCCTGCGTCCAGTACTTTTGCAATCATGTTGATTTCATCCTTTGTTTATTATTTTCTCTGGTTCCTGAGACTGGGAAGATAGTCCTGTTTTAGGAGAGGACATTCACTCACCGGAATCTGTACTTTGTTTTGGCTACTTTTATTGCCTGAGATACTAGTTAGTGAGGGAGCACATGAGAAATACTGTAAGCTCTTTGGAGAGGAAAATAGAGCTCCTGCATTAACCAGTGGGAAGCCACAGAACCTAGCAGAGAAAGTCTGCAATTGTGGTGTCATGGTGAGCTGAATTAGCAGCTTTTTAAATTGCCTCTGAAAAGCAAATACACTGTTGATAGAAAGATTGGCTAACCCCTCAGCTGACTGTAGAGGCCTACATTTTTCCCTTTCCTGTGCAACCTGCTAGTGTTTTTTTTCTTAGCTGTGATATTCAGAAGTTAGTTTTGATAATGTCTATTTCAAAAGTGGTCTTATCTAGATAGGCCTTAAATAGTATTTTAACAATTGCAAAAAAAAAAAAAAAAAAAAAAGGAACATCCTAAACATGAAAAAACTATGAAGCAAAACCAGCAAGTACTTTCAGAGGGGGTCCTGATCTGATGGTTTGCCGTGTACAGGGCCCTATCCTGCTCCTAACCTGGCAGGTGTTTCTCAGGCTGGAATGCCAACTGTTCCAATCTGGGCTCAGCCTCCAGGGCCCCTTCCAGGGCTCTATACCAGCTCTATCCTCTGTGGGCCCCCTGGCCCTCCTGGGCATCTACTTTGCTTCTCCAACTGAGGATAACCCTGAACACCTCCTATTAAGGTGAACCGTGGCTCTTTGTCCCTCCAGGAGTGAGCACTAGCCTGGCACAATTACTGCTGAACAATGGATTGGCAGTTGTCCTAGACCTGAGCTTGTAAATATGTGCTGGGGAGTAGAACGACCTGGGAAGGCTGTTTGATTTGTTTTCTACCCTCTCTTAGGTACTACTGCCGTCCCATCCGAGCCCCTGCGTGGAAGATTCCTATGGTCCTCTGAGATGCTGATCCTATTGCTCATCATCCAGGCTGCTCACAGACTCCCACCAGTGATTCTTCCCCTGTGCCCTTTGGCTACCTTTGTCCTCAGGCCCCACACTAGTCTGAAATGCACTGAAATGAAGGAGTCACTTTGGGATCTACAGCAGCAGGCTGTGGCTCAGCTTTGGCTCTGTTGCCAAATCTGGCCACATATATTGTAGGATAAAAGTTTCAGAGGTTAGAGCTGGGAGTCAAGGTTGACACGTAAAAGCAAAAAGAAGTCTTGGTCCTAACTCCTTCAGTTGAATAGAGCACACCTTTATTGAGTACCTAGGAAACTAGAAAGGAAAGGAGCACAGAGATTACAGATACCATAGGGGATCTCCCTGGGGCATCTCTGCATGTCTCTGCGACAATGGAGCTAGGTCTGGGAAATCCTGGCATGAAGTTCACCCTGAACGGTGGGTCCACACAGCATGGCTGCTCCCAAGCTCTGCTCTTTATGGGGGCCAGTAAGGAGCCATTGCATGGAACAAAGCTGGAATGAATGTCTCTTATATTTGGAGGATTTTATAGTTCTTCTCTTTAAATCTTTAAATCTGCTATCCACAGTCCCCAGTGGGAAAAGAATTTGGGCTTCAACTTGCTCTGTTCTGGACAAACACTTCACATGACTGATGTAAACTGTTGCATAGTTTTGCAAAGGCTTTCCCATTCTTTCCAGAAATTCTCCATCAGCTGATAAATCCAAATTGTTCTGGCCCAGGGAATTTAAAGCCCTTTCTCCTCATTGTGCCCCTTTGACAGGAAGTGTAGAGAGTGGAGGAAAAAGCCCAGAAAGGGCAGGAGGCACCCATCCATGGGGCAGTGGGGATGAGGACTGAACATTGCCTTCCTGAGCCACTGCCTGAGCCCTGGACTCCACTGCACATGGGCTGGCATCCTTCCAATGTCATGTGGACCACCTCCTCTCTGTGATCAAAGTGCCATGTTACCCGCAGTAAGCTCCTTATAAGAATTCCTTCAGGTCTCATAGAGGTAGTTAAAAGCCAGGGCTGCAGAGAAAGGATGGGATGCTCATGGTCTTATTCCTGGTCTGACCTCTGCTGCCAGAGTGCTAGGCTATGCAATGCTCCTTGAGTGGCATTGAGGCTTGGAGGCCAGGGATGCCATGGGGAAGTGACGGCCAGAAGCAGGGCACATCCCATATCTACTGGCATCTCCAGCTTTTCCCAGCAGAGTCCTGAGCAGCAGCATGAGGTGAAGGCAGACAGGGATCTCATGGTTCATGTGGATGAGGAGGTCAGGGGCTTGTGGCCATGCAGAAACTCTGGGCCAGGCACTTGGAAAGCAGATAGAGCACACACCCGATGGGCTCAATCAGGTACTGCTCTCCTGAGCAAGAGAGGTGTAGCATGAATAGGACTGGCCACACCATCCAGCCACATAATGTGGCCAGTGCCCCAACTCCAGGGCCGCTTACTGCACAGGTAAGCCTCACACACATAGACCCCAAAGAGCAAATTCGTGGCTCCGCAGTCCTGGCTCTGGGCCCTGTGAGTGCTCAGAGAGCCAGGGACGTGCGACTCATGGTACTTAGGCAGGTAGACATGTAGAAACACAGGTGCTAGATTCTTCAGCAGGTGGCTCTTGGTCAGTGTGACCAATCAGGGCCTGGCCACCCACACTCAGTGTGCATTGGCTGTGGGAGGCTTCCGGAGAGGCTGGCACTGGCTGGCTACTTGGTCTCTACCAGCTGCTTCAGACGCTGCAGCATCGTCAGACGCAGGGCTTGGAACCTAGATGAAGACACAGCCAAGAAGACTCACTGACACTGGAACACACAGGGACAGGGCAACAGAGTGAGGGACTGCACAGATGACTGGGCCAGGAGACCCAAGGCTGATTAGTGGCTACCATCTCTTCTCCGCCAAGGAGAGGGAAGAGCCAGGCCCACACCCTGTAAGGCCAGTGGCTTAGAGGAACAGTCAGACAGGGCTGCAGACCCCGCCAAGCTTCAAAAGCAGAATGTGCTGTTTCTATCTAAAGATTCTCCGGTATAGAAAGGAGCATGCTGGAGAGGACAGGGTGGCAGAGCATGGATTGGGAAGCCTGAATTTAGGCCCAGGCTCATCAGTGACCCAGGCTGCAACCTTCCTTGCCTCAGGCCTCGGTTTCCTCTCTGTGCCCTGAATAGACTGGCCAGGTGACCCCCAGGTCCCCTTCCAGCTCCCAGACCCGACAGCAATGCAGCAGACTGCATGGTGGACGGTCCCCTCTGATTGGGGGTCTCTGCTGACTTCCCAAATGGGACCTCACTGCACAGAGGCGAGGGGTGGGGGTGGGGGCTTAGGGCAGGGCTGTGGCTTTTCAAAAATCATTCAGCCAAAAACTGGAATCCAAACCAGTCCGCCTACTACAGGCCCTCTCACCGTGAACAGACTACTTCCTTCCCTTCCTTAAGGGGGACTCCAACCCTGGCCCTGACTGAGTGCCCCATGTGCTCTCCCTGCCCCATCCTTCACTCTGCAAAAGGACAGAGCAGTCACTGGCCAGTGCAACTTGGCTAGCCTCACCCAGCTGAGCTTTGATTTATCTTTCCCAGGAGCCAGCAGGTGACACTGCTCATGCTCACCTTTCCACCTAACGGGTCCCTTGCACCTAAAAGCATCAGTTGATACAGAAAGTTCCAATGGCCACTGTTTTTTGGCAGGCTCAGAATTCCCTCTAGCACAAAAGGCCCAGACCAGGCTGAATGTGCCCTGAGCAGGCCCTCTCCTCAGTCACTCTTCCAGGGCTCTATTATCAGTAGAACTTGTTACCCTGGTCCAGCACCCACCCGCACTCCTGTCTGACTCTCCTGCTCAGTTTCAGCAGCTGCGCCCCTCCCATGCTGGTGAGGTGCTGAAGCCAGATGGGTGGTTTGCACTGTGTCCTGCCATGTTCACAGGCTGTCACCCCAGCTTGATGTCAATAGTGAGCAGGGGGCCAGAGGGCGGTGCTGGGTAGCCAGGGTCCGCAGGTCTCCCTGAGTCAAGCAAGCGCACCTGATGCCCCCAGAAGGGACAGCTCTCCCAGCCCCGGCCTGGGTGCTCTGCCCCCTGAACACTTGCCCTGATGTTCAGCACCCACGACTGGCTCTTTATGTGCTGCTTACTTCATGGTCAGTTTGATTATTTCTCTTTCCTCCTCTTCTTTTAATTTTTCAACAAAACTGTCCAGCACCGGCATTTCAAATTTAATGTACTGAGCGACCTAGAAAATCCAAGAACATTTTAATGTGCTTTAAATTAGATGCCAAAAATGTGTTTTCTTTTCCTCATGGCTTCCACAGCAGCCGACTCAGCAATGTTTTAGAGCTGAGGAAGTGGCTGCCCTGCTCCTCACCCACCCCCAACAACCTATCTGTACTAGGATGGAGGACAGAGAAGCCCATTCTTACCTCACAGGCAATAAATATCCCTGGGAGGAAAGATTAAGTTGAATGTTAGGAAATGTATTCAATAGAAAGCAGAACCACACTGGGTGTTCTCCGGGGTGGGGGTGTGGAGTGCTGGGAACACCATTGTTTCTGACAGTGGAATGAAGCCACACCAATCTGTGAGTGGTGCAAGGGATACAGGCAGAGTAACTAGTCTTCACCTTGGGTCCAAACCTTACTGGCTTTTTCTGTGCAAGGGAGCTCAGCAACATGCTCCTTCCTAGCCTAGGACTCAGCTGTGCTAAGACTTAGCCACCTGTTCCCTTCCACTGGCCTTGTGGCAGGGGCCCTAGTTAAGGAGCCCTTGTATGGGTCTTTGATGTAATGACAACTAAACACACTCTAACAAAGGAAAAGTTTCTACCTGCCTGAGGGGAAAGGCAGAGGCAAAGGTTTTTTATGACCCAGTTTCCTTCCTTCCCTAGGACAGCTGATAGAGCTGGTGGCCACTGGCAGGAGGAGGGAAGGCTGGAGCCATCACTATGCTGGGCTTGGGGCCCTTTAGGACAGCTGTGTGAGAGGTTGCTCAAGAGGGCTCTAGCCAAGGTCATCTTCAGAGCCCTTGGGAGATCCCCCATGCTATCATCTAGCCCCTTCCTCAGGAGCGGGCCTCCCTGAGCCTCAGCCCTGACTCACATCATGGGGAACTTCCTCGCCCAGGTCTGCTTCCATCAGGAATATCCTGGCGATCTTCTCACATGGCCCATGAAGGATTCTGGAAATCAGTGGGTACTCGCAGTCTTTTAATTTTGTTCGCTCTGAAAAAGAAGGCAATTTACAAAATTCATGGGGCATTAGGATTGCCCCTCTTCATTGCAGGATGGGAATGTGGCAAAAGATGGATGTCCAGGGGGCCTGGGAACCTTCTCTAGACCCCAAAGAGAAGGTTGCCCTGAATGATGCATGATGGTGGCATTCAGCAAAGACAGATCAGAGAGGAACAGGAGCCCAGAGAGTAGGAGAGGGGACAGGGGACATGGGGAGGCCCGGCTGCTCAGTTACCATGGGGCAGAACCCTGCACAGAATGACATGTAGGTTCTGTACCAGTTCTCAGGGGGCGAGGGGCTTCAGCTCCAGCTCACAGAACCTGACATGCACCCCTACCCCTCCCAACTGAGTGAGGTTGAAGACAGTGGCTTCCCTTGTGGTTTTGGTGGGATTCTGAAAGGGGCAGTGAGTGTGCCTGGGTTTGGGCCTGGCAGAGACATTCATGGAGGCCCACTGCACAAGCCAGCATGGCCCTCAGAGAAGGAGCATGGTCCATGAGCTTGCCAAACGCACAGAGACTTTTGTTTTTCTGATCTCAAAGCACAGGCAGACACTTACCCCCAGACTCGTGAACAATGTAGAGTGCAAACTCACTGGGGCCATTTTCCACCTGTGCAGGCAGTGACAGGAAGTCAGAGCAGGGCTTGATGAAACAGGACAGAGAGCGATCCCTGGCAGTAACCACACCCCCAGTGCCACACACACACACATAAGTCCCCAAGGATCCTTCCCTCTCTTTGCTTAAAATCCCAGAGACGTTGCATTAGCAGAGGGAACTTTACTAGACCTTCTACCCAGGAACCTCAGGCAGTGTCCCCAGCCTTTGCCAGCCCCCTCTCTCCCTCTCCCAGCAAGACAGCAAACCACCAGCATCCCAAGTCAAGGCCGTGCATGGCCAGACTTACTCGGAACTTGTTCAGCAGCAGGGTGAGCACGTGCAGGGTTGTCATGGTGCTGTTGACCCTCACATTGGTCACAGACCCGTAGGCAGGAGTAAACACCGAGGTCTGTAGAGGGAGGTGGGCACTTCAGGGCGGGGCCAGAGGGACATGGAGCTGACACCACACGGGGGCTGGGCACTGTCAGCCAAAGGGTCCGGGGTGACAGGTGAACCTCGTCTCTGGGCTTTGTCCAGTCACAGATCCACACAGAGCTGTGCCCACATCTGGTGCACTTGGGGAAGCTGTAGCAATTCCTGTCTTACAGAGGCCTGTGAGAAAGATGCCTCCAAAGCTACCAGGGCCAGCTCTCTGATCCTAGCAGCCAGTCCCATGGAAGTACTTCACAGTGGGTGGGGGTACCAGTCTCCTTCTCACTCTTTCTTTGGGTCAAATTCCCAGAGGTCTGTTGATTCTAAGACCAAATGTTCTGGAATCTGTCTGCTCCTCCCCATTCTCCCAGAGGTAGAGGCTGAGTTTGTACTGCATCAGTGTCTCACTTCTCCCCTTCCAATCTCAGTGCTTTCTGTCCATCCTCCACACTGCTGACCAAATGAACAACCTTTCAAAAACCTTGCAGCTCAAAGTGTGTTCTGGACCAGCTGTATTAGCATAGAGTCTTGGCTCCCAGCCCCAGATTCCTGAATCAGAATCTGCATTTTGAGGAAACCACCAGGTGATGCTCTCCATAGAGTACAATTTGAGAAGAACTGCCTTTTGGCAATAGTTCTAGTTAAAAGGATCTGAAGGTTTCTCATAACCTAAATAATACCATTCAGAGCTCCTCTCACTGTTTGCACATGTAATACAATGATTCTGTCCCCAGTGCCCTGTAGTCCCCCCACATAAGCTCTTCACAGTTTGAGGGGCCCATTTATTCCTGCAGATATCTTGCCTTTGCCTATGGGACACCATATATACAGTCAACTAGGGAATCACCCGGTTTAATATGTTCTCAGTGAGTAGCCAGGTTATAGACCTGCTAAGCATTTTACCTAAAATCTTTGATTTAATCCTTATTACAGCTTTTAAAGTACCTATCACTAGTCTTCCTTTTAAGAAAGGACACAGAGTCTTGGAGAGATCAAGTAGCTTATCATGGTCACCCATCTAGAGAGGGCAGAGCCATTGGAAACCCTATGCTTTACCCCCATGGCACTGGGGCCTCCCTGTGAGTCTCACCCCCTAAAGTGAGCTCTTCCTTGCTTTCTAAAACCAAATTCAAATGTACACATTCCTCCTCTGTGGTCCTATCTCTGCTTTCTCCGGGATGTAACCAGGGCACAGGTATATTAAAGACTTGCTCAGTTTCCCAAGTACCGGAGTCAGACTCAAATCCAGGCCTGCCTCCTTCAAAGGTGACATGCAGAGTGATTTGGGTTATAGAGAAAGCCAGACTAGGCTTCCAGTCCCTAAGAAATATGGAATAGAGGAGGCAGGCTATTTCAAGAAGAAAGGTCTTGTCAACAAGACATTATTAGTGTTTCTTCTGCCTGAAGCCTTTTCTCAAGATGATACTGACCAAGTAGGAACAAAGATCCCAAGGCTGCTTTGCCAACTCTAACCACAGTGGTTTCTCTCTGATAGAACACATTTGAATCAAACAGCCCAGGACAAAGCAAAGGGACAGGTACCAAGTATTACTGAGTGTGGAAATCACACCAACACTACTGTGAATCAGAATAGTTTTGGAAAATGATTGAGTGAAGTAATAGTGTGCAGTTCTAAGAAATAAAATCCAGAATAACAACCTCAGGAAGTCAATTCTAGGTATCTCTTTTTTTAAATTGTTGCCTGTGATTCAAGTACTTTGTCTCCTGATTTCTAAGGACACTGATTCTGAATGGATTGCAAGTAAGGGAGAGAGAAGGAGCCCCTTACTCAGCCAGGAGATGGGAATCAACTGTCCAACATGCCCAAGATACTAGCTCACATCCTGGAAGTTAGTTTGCCTGGAAAAATGAACCCACCTTCTGTAGGTAAATCTGTTACTGGGAGAAAGACCTGCCCTGACTGGATTACAGGCTAGTGGATTGAGTATCAAGTTGGCTAAGGAGTCCTTCAATGAAAAAAAAAAAGAAAAAAGGAGTCCTTCAATGGACACGAAAAGCTGTGACAAAAGCCCTCACTTTCATTTTTATTCATTTCAAAGGCTCAGACATCTCCATGTTCTCTGGGACATTTGCAATGACTAACATAAGGGTTAATGCACCAGACACACTTCTTAGAGATGAATGATTCCCTTAGAGGAGAGGGGGAATGTACTGGAGATAAACTCCACTGTATGGCATCTTGAGTCATGGATCAAAAGCTTCCTTTTTTAGGAATGTAGAAATCCAAAGAGCTCAAACCCATGCAAATATTCTTTTAAAATTTTTGAATAATCCCTCAAAATAGCATATAAATATCTAATATGCTTACCTAACACTTTACAGACTAAATCTGTTTGAACAAGATTTAAAGAATACCCAAGGTCAGATTGTAGGTCCTTTGGCTAATCTAAACCATTCTTAATCTCTGCTTAACTTCAACCCTGCCTCCCCTGCACCCTCTCAGGAAACTACTCTCAAATAGTCCTGGGTTTCCCTGCACTTAGCAAAGAAAACCTAGTGTCACCCATGAGCACTCATTGCGAACCCAGCACAGATTGGAAGCTGGAAGCAGAAGTGGGCCAGGGGCTGGGGATGTCCTGTGAATAAGGCAGGGTCCCTTCAGCTTTCCTTGCTGAAATCTTTACCCCAAAGTCCAGGGTGCTCTCAGAGCACTTGAATGAAAGGCCTCTGGCAGGCCTAACCTGTGCAACTGTTCTTTAGGTCTGACCCTGAGACCTGCCTCTGCCAGGCCCCCCACTCACCCCTCCCCCCCCTTTCCCATCACCCCTCCTATGAGTCATTGCCTATCAAGGCAGGCAGCTGCTTCAGCTGGAAACCTCTGCTTCCATTTCCCATCGGTACAGGATGTGGCCCTGTTATAGGACACTCCATCCAAGGCCTCACCCAAGCTGCCAATCATGCCATTTATAGAAACAATTAACTTCTCTTTCTACAGTTTGGTTTGTTTAGGGACTGATGTCATCTGGGGAAGGAGATCTTTTCCTAAGGTCAGTACAATACATACTCGGACAAAAGGCTAAGTGCTGGGAACCAGGAGCAGGGCAGGTTCTCTGGGACACAGAAACACATGCCCCTGGACACACCTCCACCTAGCAGGACTTAATCTACCCAGGGAGAATGCCAGCAGCATGTCATGTTCCCATGAAACTATCAGTCGAGCTCAAAGAAAACTGTCTCATGAGACATAAACTTGGCATGACTTTCTAAAAATCCATGTAACTTATGTAAATGGATTGACAGTGAGTATGTGGTAAAAAGAAAAAAAAATACAGGCTTTGGGGGTCACCAGCTGGAATGTGTTTTTTTTTTAATGTAATTTTGATGGGACTTTGGACAAGCTATTTCTCCTCCTGAGCCCGTTTATCCATGAGGACACAGATGTGACCCCGCCAGTACATGGGGCCATGGTGAGGGTGAGCTCTGACAACACTATCATGAGGCCTGCTTGGGGCTGGTTGCCTGTGGCCTCAGCTTCAAGGCCCAAGGGAGAGGCTAGGCTGGGACATCACCTTGTGGTTGTAAAAGTGTCCATTGATAGAGAACCGATGTCGCCGGATCCTCTGGGCCTCGCCAGGTGTGCGGGACCGGGGCCTCCTCTGGATCACACAGGCTGCATCACTCTTGGTCCGCATAAGCTGTGGGGTCTCTTCATCTTCCTCCAGGGGCTCTGTAGGGAGGGACAGATGAGAAGGTTAGTCCTGGATGGAGCCAAGGTACCAGAGAATTGCTGTGCTCCAGCGGTCATGCAGTGTGTGGGGCTTTGTTCCCGGGAGATCTGTGGTCATGCCATGCTGCAGCAGACAGTTATGTGAGTGCTGTTTCTGTGACAGAGCCTGGGGTCCAGCTCGGGTGATGCCTGCTTCTCAGACAGGAAAGGTGACCCCCAGACAGATAAGCTGTATCACCATGCCGTATGGTCTTTGGCAGCCACACACCCTGTCCTCTGAGCCCCCACTGAATGCAAGGGGAGTACACAAAGAGGACAGATGAGCAGTCTGGCTCCCAGTGTGGGGGGAAGACATCCTAGAGGCCCACAGGGCCAGGAGAGGGCCATGCTGGCTGCTGCTATCCTCACCTTTCTCTAAGGCAGGGGACTCAGACAAATTACATGAAGCAATGTCACCCTGCAAGCCCCTACTTCCTTTTCTATAGCTGAGAAGCTGATGGGAATGCCTTGTACTGAGGAGGTATTTAGCAAGTGTGCTCCTGAAGACAAATAAAGCCAATCTGTGCTCCTCCAAATTGCTGGTCTTTTTTTTTTTTTTTCTTAGAAAGGGAGAGAGAGAGGGAGAGAGACAGAGACAGAAACAGAGACAGAGACAAACAGAAAAGGCAGGAGAGGGGAAGAGGGAGGAGAGAGAAAAAAATCCCAAACAGGCTCTGCGCCCAGCATGGAGCCCAACTCAGGGCTAAATCTTACAACCCTGAGATCATGACCCAAGCCAAAATCAAGAGCTGGGCACTTTAACCAACTGTGTCACCCAGGTGTTCCAACACAAAGCTGTTCTTCAGAGATGGTGGTCATGAGCCGAACCCCTCCTCTCCTACCTCTGTTGAGAGAGGTAGTTTGAAGCCTCACTTACCTGAGCTCTCTCTGGAACTCTCGGCCCTGTGTACTGTCTGTGAGCTTGGCTCCTGGGCAGTGACCCTGCCATCCTGAAGGAGTGGCTCCTTTCTGAAAATACAGTCATGGTGCTCAGAGAGATGTTCATAGAAAAAAGTAGCTCAAATCACAGAGAAGAAGCTGTCTTTTCAGTTCTAACAAATTTATAAAAACAAATTCTTACATGAAATAAAAGTAGAGCAGTAGGAGATTAAATTTGTGTGAGTTTTTAAGATAGAACAGGAGATGCCAAGAAATGTTTATTTTGCCCGGGAGACTGGGAAGCCCCCTGGCTACAGCTCCTTTCCTTGCAGATAAGGTCACTCCTGTGAATGTATGAGAAACAACTGGGGGTGATAGTCTGGAAAATTCTCCAAGAGTGACATGACTTGGTCAGCATCTAGAAAGACCACTGTTGGCAGGTGGAGCCACGGCCTTAGGCAGTCACAGGGTGACAAGGGTAAGGCTAGCTTGTGCTCTCCTGTGCCCCATTTGGGAATGGGACTTTTGCCCTGAGACTGAGGACACCACCCCCTGGACATTCCAAACAGTAAGCTCGGGTTGAACAGGTGTCAGGGAGGCCACCTGGCCCTGCCTCAGCCATCCCAGCACTCACAGGTGGCAGCCGGGCTGTCCGGGTGTCCAGGAGCCTGAGGAGAGGTGGACTCGCTCCCGGTCATCCTGTATCTGGAGCCGGATAGGCCGCCTCAGTCCCCAGGCAATGTTGAGAAGCCCCTCGATGATCAAAGCTCCTTCTTCCTGTGGGGAACCCACACAGGTTAGCCTCTTTTCCCAGAGCAACTCTCCTCAGGGATCACTCCCCACCTTCCCTGAGCCTCTGTAAGGCCCAGACCTTCATCCATGGAACTCCCTGAACACTCTCACCCCCAAACATGCCCTCTCCTCCTTGGGGTCCTGTCCTGCCCTGAGGGAAGGCACACAAGCCTCTACATGCTCCAAGGTATGAGGCCATGGGGCTGACTAGAGGAAGCCTGAGGCGTGCCCTTCCACTGTTCAGTTCATGTCTGGCCAGGGCATGGCCTGGGATGGAGCAGCTGAGTCAGGCGTCCCACAGGAACCCAGCTGCTATCCAGCAAGCACGTCTACACGGGGAGGGAAGAAACATGTCCCAGAGAAGCATGGCCACGTTAACACTCGTGTCATGCAGGGTGCCTTCCCATATCCCTCTCCCCACTGCACCTGGGTAGGGGGTCCTGTGGTCACCAGGAACATGCTATGGGCACTGGATTCCATGCCCACCAGAGCAGGGGTGACTGCTCCTTGGAGCTGTGTCTCAGTCTTGCCCTTTTCCCCACACTGCTCCCAATTGCTGCAGTAACCATTCAAGTGGGCTGGACCCACCCCAAGATTTCTAAGCTGCCCTCTTTCCTGAGGGCCTGTGTTGCTCTTCTCAGCACCTGGACATTGCCAGCCCCCATGTTCCACTACTGGCACAAATACCCAGAATATCTACAGCAGCTTTCATTCTGCGTCCCCAGCCAGCCTTGGTTTCTCCCCCAGGGTCTGTGAATGGCATAGCTATTGCCCTCCTGCCAAATTGATAGAACCTTCCTAATTGACAGAACCTTCCAGAGGTACGCTCAGCCAGTTTCCCCTCACTCCCCTCGGGTCTTTAATTCTGTTTCTGACCTCTTTCAGGCTCCTATCTTTGTGTGACCACCTCTACGCTCTCTGTGCCTGGACAAATTGTCCCCAGGCGTGTGACTGGCCAGGCTGCTTTCAGAGCATCTGCCTAAAATCTTCTCAGCATCTGGGACCACCCCAGAGCTGTGGCCCTCCCAGCTACCTGCCCCTAAACTGCTTTGATACTAGCCTTTTGACAATGAATGCTAAACACCATTCTCCCACTGCTATCTCAAATACCACTTTAGATTCACAAATTCCATTTCTTTCTCCTTATTGGCATTGAAAGCCTTCTGAGGATAAGGGACCTCATGGAAACATCCTTGTAACCCTGGAGGGGCTTACACAGGTGTCCTGCAGAGTTGATTTCATGGTAAGTTAGTAATTGCTTAAAACACCCTGCTATCCACAGAGAAAATAGTTCTGTGTTCAAGGTTATCAAAATACACATAGCTTTCTGGAATGACCTTGCACTATCTGTTAAAAAAGAAAACAACAGCAACAATCAAAACAGAGCAATTTTTGCTAATCACTGATGTTACACAGTCACAGACATGTGACTAACACTCCCTGCAAAGGAAAGACTGGATTGACTTACCGGAGTTAAAGGGGGTAGGAAGAAACCCCAAAGTGGGGTTCGGTCTGTTTCCTGTCTTGGCCTCAGATGCCAGTCATATGTCAACAGTCTGCTGGGAGAACTACCCCCCTCCGCCCACCCGAAACACCTCAGCATGTTCATTCACAGAGCCCCGCTGCCTGCCAGCCCCACATCGGACCCTGTGCAGGGAGATCAAGCAGCCATGGTTCTGTGTCTGAGAGTCAGGAGATCATCTAGTGCTGTGAGGGGCAGGAAAAGAGACCACAGCTGGAGCACGGCGCAGTGGGGCCAGACACACTGAGGCAGGTTCATTCAAAAAATAGGAAGACTCCATGAAGGAGGCAGGAGGAATTGCTCTGGGACTGGAGCAAGGGGCTGAAGCAGACCTGCTGCCTCTGAGTTCAGGGATCAGCTCTGCTGGGGGGACTGCTGGCCTGATGTCACTCAGGCCCAGTGTCCCTGCAGAGGCAGCATATGTGCCTCCGAGCTGCCCTCTGACCACTGTTCCACTGTCCCTCAGCCTGGACCCATCAGGTTGGAGGGAGAGCCCTGTCAGGCTGCAGCTGTCTCTAGTCAAATCAGAAGAAACTGAGGGCAGAGCAGAAGGACGTCCAGGCTACTGGGCGGCCCTCGCCATACAGGTGGGGGAAGCACATGCAGGCAGAGGCAGGACTTGAATGTGGGTCCCACGGCCTCACATTTCCAGAAGTCAGGAAGTCATTCTGGGCCCTCTGATTCTGGCTACCAGTGACCGTGTCCCTCCTTGTTGGAGCCCCTGACCTCCCCCTTGGCCTGAGGTGACAGGAGGGGTGCCACGCCTGCCCTGTAGAGTAAACATCCCCAGAGCCTCCCACAGCTCCAGGCTGGCAGCTGGGCCAAACCCCGCCCGCCAAACTGTTTTCCTCTGAGAGCCTTCCTGTTCACTGCTATTTTTGGCCCTCGTGACAGTAACTGATGGCTGGTGGGAAAGCATAAAAGAAGCTGCCAAGCCTCTAAGTTCGTCAGACAGCACGGGGAGGCTTGCAGTCCGGACAGTGGCCTGTCATCCCCACCAGAGTGCTCACTAGCCACCTCCCAGCCATATCCACGCTGGATGCGGGGCTCCACCTGCTGGACTCCGCACCCTCCACCCTGAGCTTTCTGGGTCTTCCCAAGGACTGTCTTTGCTCATCCAGCAGCAGTGTGATCCCCAGGTGAGAGAGAGCAGCCTTCCTCTGGTTAGAGATCCAACAGAAAGGTTCTGTTTATCTTCGAGGGTGGGGACATACTGGGCCTCAGTGGGGTTAGAGAGCAGGGTGTGTGGTTGACAGCAGTGCTAGTAGCAGCTGAGGGCTTTGTATTCATGGAGGAATTTCACGTGAGTTGTATTTGATGCATTTCCTACAACACCCTTTCCAGTGGGCACTTAGAACCCCATTTTATGGATGGGTCAGGGGAGGCTGAGAGGTGACCTTGCCAAAGGTCTGCAGGTCAGATGCCCAGCAGAGGCTGGCTTTACAGCCAGGTTCTCTCGGACTCTGGAGAGAACTGTTGGACCGGGTTCTCTTCCTTATACAGGCTCTTCAATAACAGTGAGGATAGACTCTTGAGCACAAGGCTTTCAGTGTTAGCAGGAAGGAAGGGCCCAGGAGTCTAGGACTGGGCTGGGGTCTGCAGACTTCACTCCACTCTCAGGCCCTCGACTCACCTAAGCAGCCTCAGATGAGAGAGGGAACACAGGAGGAGTGACAGAATGGCAGACCCTCATCCCTGGTCCTCTTGCTGATCGTCAGGTTGCTGCTCCCCCCTTGTTGACGGCCATGAGGTCCCGGCTACTGCTTCCTGTGGCCCATCTGCCCACGATTCAGGAGACCTCGGAGGAGATGCTGCCCGGGGGCCCTGGGCAGGAGCCCCCAGCCTCCCCCAGCCTGGATGACTATGTGAAATCTATTTGTCAGCTGGCACAGCCCACTTCAGTGCTGGACATGGCCACAGCCAGGGCCCAGCCCAGCAGAACCCTCCGGCCAGCCCAAGCCTTCAAGAAGAACTGCCCTACTGAGTCCCTGCAAGACATCACTACCCACTTCAGTGGTCAGCAACCTGCACCAACCAGGGATTGCACTGCTGACCCCCTGGACTGGCTCTTTGGGGATTCCCAAGAAAAGCAGCCAAGTAGGAGGGACCCACCAAGGACGACTGGCTCCTCTGCGGACCCCTGGGGTCCACACAGACAGATGGATGGTGGCAAGGCCCAAGGGACTTCCAGAGGGAGATTCTGTGATGCCAGCGTGCAGGAGCACTCTCTGGTGAGACCCTCAAGGGATTGGCATCAGTGCTCCTGGGCTTCCAGGCAATTCAGTGGGGCTGCAGCCTCTCCCCCAGCCCCTCGCCCCAGCAGCACCCTCAGAACTCTCTATGTGCACCTCCCGGTGATTCATGAACTCTGACCTCTCCCCAATAAAACCTTCTGTACAGAGCATACTGGTCTGTGTCACCTCCTCCCCCTCCTCCCCTGAGGTAGGCACCATCCCCGGCAGGTCTCTGAGATGGAAACACTTTTCTGCAGAGGCTGCCTGCCTGGGCATTTCATAGCAAGATCCCTCCTCTGAAGAGTGAGAACAGCCTATCTGGCATGATGTGGTGTTACTGTTCCTTGCTGGCTGATCACCTTGGGCAAGTTACTTAACATTTCTGCTTGTTGGGTTTCTCATGGGTAAAATGGAGGTAATTAAACAGACCTGCTTTCTAAGGCTATTCTGATCAGTAAATGGGATAAAACCCACACGCATCATGGGGTGCATGTTATAAGCCCATAGACATGCTTATACGCACATTTATATGGTTGCTTTACAGGCAGGGAGGGACATGACATTGGTGGCAGGTGAGAAGCAAAGCTCTTAGCCACACAGGGATTTCAGAGTGAGGCCCTGGGCACTCCTAAGTCAGCCTCCTGGCCTCCACTCTCAGAGCCTGTGCTTCATGCAGCCCAAGAGGAAACACAGGGTTTCCCCAAATGTACCTGCTAAGTTTGGGGGGGAACCTATTACTAGGATACCAGGGGTATCTCAGTGGCTCCAACTCACAAGCCCTATTGTGTCATTGGGAGAGTTTTTTCCCATGCTGAGGACCAAAACAGAACCTGCACCAGCTCAGCTTGCAGGGTGCCAAACCACTGGACCAGGTGGCCCTGTCCCCAGCATCCCATCCCTTCCTCCATCCAAGGGGTGCTTCTCAGCTGTGGGCAAAGTGCGGGCTGTTCTCCAGCTGCCCTGCTCTCAGGCAAGTCCAGTGGCCAGGGCCTCACTTCCCATGTGCTAAGGTTTGGGCCAGCCCTGGGTCCTCCAACCCCAGGGCCTGGAGGTGTCTGGCAAGGAAGGAGATGAAGGTGAGGCATAGGGAAGAGACATGGTCTTCTTAATGAGGCAGGTGAGACATCAGAGAATGCAAAAGAATCAGGCCTGAGGACCCATCACCATGTTTCCTGGGCCAGATCAGAGCTGGCTGACCCTGGTCAAGGTGGAAGGGACAGAGGGGAGAGGAGGAGGACAGAGCTGGGGCCCTGGCCAAGCTCACAGCCTGCTTCAGTTTCCTTCATCTCTTTGCTCTGTGAATTATCAAACTATTTTCTTCCTTTCTTCTTCCTTTCCTTCTTTATTTTTTCTATTTTAAAATTGCTTTGCACTTTAAAAATGTTGATCTGCCCTCTTATATGTGTGTCTTGTGGGAAGGCAGAATATAAACCATACATTTAACATTTTCAAACAAGTAATTACTCACTTTCCTTATCTGGAAAATGGGGACATGCCCTTCACACCCTGCAGGGGTTGAGGAATGGGCACGTGGCCTTGGAGATGGAGTAGAGACACGGCATAGGAATGCCTGTGTCTGCCACAACCTGCTGGGTCTCTGGTCTGCTCAAACCTGCTGGTCCCTGACCTTTGCTGGCAAATAAGTGTGGGGCAGCCTTTAGCCAGAATATCCTTAGAAGGTGGTAAGGAGAGCTGACCTGGGAGGGAGTGCTGGCTGGTGACCACGTGGGCTGGGCTCGCCTCACTGTCGCCTCTTCTGTGAAGCTGTGTGAAACCAGGTCAGAGGAGGCAACTAGGATGAGGTTGGCTAATTCCCCCCAAGCTCAATACCCACACGGCTGCATTTGGGAGGTCAGACAGGGCTCTGGATTCCTCTGCTAATATCCCCTGATGTGAAAGAAGCTAATGGCAACTTCAGAAGGTGGCAAAAACGAAAACAAACAAAACAAAACAAAACAGCACCTGAATAAAGGGCATGAAGAAGGGGCTTCTGGCATTATCCCAAGCTTCCCACGGGACAATACAGCCTAGCAGAAAGTCCTCGTGATGGGGGTCCTGCAGAGCAGTCTCCTCCTCACTCACCACTGGAGTAGGGAAGCAACACAATGCCCTGACCAGGGGGCAGCCCGGAAGCCCTTGGGAACTCTCAAGGGAACATAGCCACTGTGGAATAGTCACCTAGGTGCCAGCAGTCTGTCAACTGCCTGTCGTTCCTGCCTTCAGATGTTAAAAGAAGGGGATCATTATAAGAGGGAAGGGTATCCTGACTTTCTCCACCCAGAGAGGACCAGAGGTGCAGGAGGCTGGGACCAAGGATGGGGACTGGGTGTGGTGCGCACTCTTGGCCACCAGGGGAGGAGCGGAGGTCGGCTCCCGGAGTGGCCACACACTGGCGCACCACGCGAAGGGCCTACTTTTCATCACTGTGATATATTTACCCACTGGTATTTCCGGGTGGTCATTTTTCTCTCGAGAAGCCAGTCTCATTAAAATGCTTTGCTATCTTCCAAAGGCACAGATGGCTCCAGGTTGCTCATGCTCTTCATTGTAATATAAGCGAAAGTATCCCAAAGGCAAAGGTCATGACAGAGGAAGCAGTGACTGGGCCTCCTCAGAAGAGGAAGCCCCGTGGGGTGTGGGGAATCCTTCACCCTCTGGAAGCTGGGGGAGAATTCACAGGAAAACCCTGGCCCCAGGGCACGGCCCCTGCTCCCTGACGCACTTCATCTCTCCACATTCTATGGATCCCGGAAGAGATGGTAGAGAAGGTGTCCCCAAACCATAGTAGTCAGGCCACAGTTGCTCAGGGGGAAGCCCAGTGACAGCAGGGAGCAGGGTCTCTTCTGGATCCCCACATGGCTCTGTGAGGGCACAGCGCTGGAAGCCACCTCTACTTGGTGATTGAAGGTGACAAGCAGCTCCCTGCATCCCTGATGGCTGTCAGAGCTTAATGCTGTTGCTGTATTATAAACTTGTGTGCTTAGGCCTTGGAGCCACGCTGGCATCTTCCACTCACTGCAGTGTAGGAGAGACTTAAACTCTGAAAGCCTCAATCTCTTTGTCTGGAAAATGGCCACTTCGACATCACAAAGCTCCTATATTACAATAAATAATATAGGGGCAAAGTGCTGGTGCCTGGCTGCCCTGCTCTCAGGGCCTCCCATGCCCAAGGAGAGGCCAGCCTGAACTGTGGGGTCCGGGGTCTGCATGGGAGGAACTGCAGAGGCCTGAACACCTGGTGGTGGGTGGGTCACGGAGGTACTTGGTGTCCAGGAATCGTTCATGCATCTCAGCATCAGAACTCTGTGCTGCCCAGGCCTACAATGTCTTTGTGGTGGCAGTCACCTCCTGAAGATGCCAAGTCCCTCAGGCTGGTGCCCCTTGGCTGTTAAGACTGCAGTAGGTTCCTGAAAGGGCCTTTCTGGCTCCAGGGAGATGAAGTCAGATCCTTACGCCTTCTTTAGCTTAGAAACCAGAAAATCCCCATCTGTGGGGTGTTAACCTCTTACCACAGGGGGCTGTCAAGAATACCTCTTCTCCTTTCTGGAGTCTCTTACTTTGCCACAAGGACTGTCCCACCACATACAAACACAGGGAGCACGGGTTTGGGGGCTTCCCAGCCCTACTCCCCATACAACTGTTCCTACAGAGGGGACTGTCTTGGGGAATCCCAAAGGCCAAAGCCAACTCTTAGAGTAGCAGTTCTCAAACTTGGCCCTCATTACAACCCTATGGAGGGCTTGTTAAAACACAGTTGGGAACATAGTTTCTGATTCAGCAGGCCTGGGGGCAGGACGGCGATGAGAATTTGCATTTCTCCCCAGTTCCCAGGTGACCTTGAGGCTGCTGGTGCAGGGACCACAGGTCGAGAGCTGCCAAGTCTTAGGTCAGTCACTGAATGGCCCAGGGCTGAGGAACAGGGTCTAGGCAGAAGACCCCACCGCATGCCTCCAGCACCACCTAAGAGAGTCCAACTCCTCAACTCAGCAGAGGTCAAAATTGTCCAGCTGGCACTCAGGACCAATCTCAACCTGCCCTGGGTCCGGGCCTGCTGGTTAGTCACCCAACGCCTATGCTCAGGTGCCGTGCTGTGCCTGTCTTGGGGACGTGGAACCAGCCCATCACTCAAGTAAGAAAAGTAACAGCGAAACCAGAGGTAGCAGGGCGGTGGCATCAGAACCCTGCCAGCAACAGTAAGTAGCAGGGCTGTAGCTGGCTGCTAAGCAGGCGTCAGAGAGCTGCTCTGAAGAAAGAAATGTGTGGCAGGGCAGGGGTGGCGGGGACAATTTGTTGGGGTCGGCCTATGCGCCTGAGAGGGCTGAGCAAGTCTGGGGGAGGTGGAGTACGAGGTGTGTGCTGTTCCAGGTCATCCTGGCAGCCCAGTGCAGCCTGGATCGCCAGCCAGCAGCATCCCCCGCATCCAGCCTCCTGAGCTGTGTGACTAGAGTTGAGCCTGGGCTTTGTTTTACCCACAGACATGTTTTGGTTAGCCACCATGGTGTTTCGAGGTTTGGGAAATTCCACATGAAATTCCAGATATCTAACTTCTTTTGAAAAATTAGAGAGTCAGGCTGTTTGGAGCCCAGGTTCCTGCACAGCAGGGATGGATTCCACCCAAAAGGCAGCAGCATCTGCAGACAGGACATGCTCTCCCACATCCTCTGCTCCCCAAGCCTGCCCTGCCTCTCACATCCTGACCTGCCTGCCCCTGTGAGCATCCTTTGGGGAGCTCCCTTCCATTTCAAGGCTTCCCTCTGATATTTATTCTGACTGGCAAACACAGACACTGCTTTCACTTCTCATTGCCCTGTGAACCTGGGCAGACCAGGGCCTTGTGCTGAATTCCTTATTCATGCGGTAGGCTGGGCAGAGAGGGGACTAGGCTGTGCAGTCTTAAAGATTTCAAGTTCCAATGTCCTGGCAGTTCACTTGGGCAAAAGTCCTAGGTGGAAGGAGAAGACCTGCAGGTGATTATTTCCACCTGCTCTGAATTCTTGCTGGGTTGGGGGTGGGGGGATGCTTTGACCCTCAGCACCCCTTTTAGGACCTCCAAGGAGACATCCTGGCTGCTGGTAACCTGGTCCCTACTTCAGAAGATGAGTGACCTCATGATTCATCATCCAAACTGGGATATTTCTGAGTGAAGGGGATGGTCTGAATAGTGGCCCTGGAGTACTTAGCATGTATAAACCAGACCCATCTTCAGCAAACCAGGATAGACGGTGGCCTGTGAATAAAGAAGAGAAACAAGGCATACCTCTCGGTGTCTTAGCTGAAAGCTTCTGCCCTCATGGTAGCAGTTGTAAGTTTTTAGCAAGCTTAAGAGCTCCGACCTAAAAAGATAAAGACACACATAATCTTGGGCCATGGCAGGCCTTTCGAGCATAAGGATACATGTCCTACCAGCCACACATAATCAGTTTACAGCCTAGACTCTGCCATCAGACACATGCTTTTCAGTTTTCTAGAGAAACTTTCTCTAGAAACAAGGTTTCTAGAGAAACCTTGTGGAAGGTTTAGGGATGGAAAGAGGAGGAAGAGAAAATCACAGATGGCCCACATAATTGTGCAAATTGTGTTTGTACACTTTCGCTATCACAGATGAGTTCCTGACAGTCTCCCTGCCCTTTACTTCTGAGTCACTTCCTCAATAAATCCACTGAGATTGGATTATTAGCACTTTAAAGACGATTGCTTTTCCCCCCATCTTACTTCCTAGAAGGGCCTGGTGTAGCTGCTCTGGGGGCACCCTGAGGGGTGCTGCCTTTTCCTCATCCCGACTTTATAGATGTCTGAACAAGAGATGAAGTTGACAGCTATGAGAGAAGATCCTGAAGGTCTGAGGGAGGCCACTCTGTCCAGATGCCTTCTTCTCAGAATAAACGGAGGCCATGGCAAAGAGAAGACAGTCCCTGCACCCAAGCGGGGTTTTGCAGGGAAGTATGGTCCAACAGATAAGAAATTTGAGCCACATGGGTAATTTTAAAACTTATAGCAGTCATCTTACATAGGAAAACAAAACAGGTGAGATTAGTTTTCACAATGCATTTTGTTTTATGGCACAATATATTTAAAATATTATCATGTCCACAGGTAATCAATATAAAAAATATTAATGAGACCTTGTTCATTATTTTATTTTGCAATAAGTGTTTGCTACCTTCCTTTTATATTAAGTACACCTCGGGTACCTGAGTGGCTCAATCAATTAAGCATCTGTCTTCAGCTCAGGTCATGACCCCAGGGTCTTGGGGTCTTGGGATCAAGCCCCAAATCGGGCTCCCTGCTCTGCAGGGAGTCTGCTCTTCCTCTCTCTCTGCCCCTTTGCACTGCTTGTGCTGTCTCTCTCTCTCTCTCTCAAAATAAATAAATTCTTCAAAATATTTATATATTAACCACACTTCTCCAACCATAAGTCATGTGCTTGGCAGCCATAGGGACTCATGTCTCCTTTTCTAGACAGTGCTGCTCTAGAACCTCTTCAGGCAGGGCCTTCACTGGAGCCACCCAGGGTATAGATGAGCAAAACCTGTGGTGGTGCTCTGGTGTGCTGCCCAATGTGGGGATGATGGCAACTGACAGGGGAAGTGGTTCACTTGTGATTCCATGAATATTATGGCATTAACAAAGCATGACTCAATGTTGCATGTTTGTAGTGCTTATAAGTATGTAAATGCTGAACATAAACATATATATATATATCCTAACAAGTTTATGTTCAGCATTTACATACTTACAAGTACGTAATCATGTTATGGTTATTATTATGACTTTTCCAAAGTTATGTTTAACATTATTCTTAATATAAAATTTAAACAAGGAAAATGATGGTATGGGCAGTACTGTGAACAGAATGCTGTCTGTTTTCTCAGGTCTCCACTAGGAGGTCCCAGGAAAGAGGTCAGCAAAAGGTAGGAGGCTGGCTTGTCCTCAAGGTGGCAGATAGGAGCTGCCAAGTTTATAAAAGATTTGGATTCAGGACTCGAAAAGCAAGATAAAATAAAAAAATATACTTTTCTTTAGTTCAGAAATAAGTTTGAAAAAGTATTCCAAACATTTTTATAGTAAAACAGAGTAAATAAATTAAAATATTAATAATAGTAATTAAGAATTAAGAAAAATTAACAAAATAAATTTCAGCAAAGCTGAAAATCATTATGTCAATAAAATACTTTTCAGTAAAAACTCCAACCCTATTTTGAGGTTTTTCTTTTTTTCCCGAAACCCTGAACTGTTTAACACAATAAAAATGTTAGAATTGCTCTAGTTTTTGAATAAATTAAATGCCATCTGTGCAGAGTCACAACAGGCATTGCCATACTTTCCTGTCTTTGTGGGCCTGGGGAGGCAGGGGTCAAACCCACACCCCAAAGAGATCCTTGATCTCCAAGGAGACAGGCTTCAAAAAGAAGTGCCTCCATCACATCGTCATATCTATAAAAGGTGTCCTGAAGCCCTCCACCCAAAGTCTGTCCATGGCGGGGAGTGCCACAAGAAGATCCCCTCCCTGTATACAAAGGCTTACTTTAGGATGGACTTGCTGTCACTGATGGGGACATGAGAACTGGGTGGACAATCTTCCTTCATCTTCCCTTCTTGCCTGCAGACTGGGAAGTTACCTGCTGGGAAGAGGAGGACGGATAGACAGACAGACAGGTGAGCCTGGAGAAGCACTAGCCAGTGCAGTACCCAGAGCCCTGGTGTGCCCGCCTGTGGCTTCAGCCTTACCTGCCACCTCCCAACCCACCTATGCCCCTTCTCCCTCCACTCCTTGGCAGAAGGTGGCCACAGCTGAAAGACCAGGCTCAGAGGAATTAATGGGCCCCATACCCACCTGGGGCAGTCAAGCTCCCCTGGAGGAGGGGAGAGGGTGAGAACTGAAGTGCCAACTGGTACCCAGTACCAGCCCTATCAGCTCCCCTCTCAGAATCTCATAAGCCCTGGAGATCTGGATCAATCTTGTAAATGTTTCAGACACAGGCTCTCTTCCCCCAGCCAGGAAACCCTGAGTAATGGTTTCTGCCTCCCAACCCCCAAAGCACCCTGGGCCTTTCTCCACCAATTCCACTGAGCCCAGGCTGGTGGCCCCATCAGTGCCTTTGGAGTTGGCGCATCTGACTAGTGATGGGCTCCTAGTGATGGGCTCATTGGTACTGTGGTCACTATGTGCTGGAGACTGCATTGAGCATTCTCTCTGAATTATCTTATTACCTCTTAACAACATCAGCGCGAGGTAAGCACCATCCTAGTCCCATTTTATGGATGAGAAAACAGGGACAGAGGTTGAGTACTTTGACCAAGATTCTTAGCGAATCAGCGGCAAAGTCGCTATGTGAACACAAGCATTTAGGTCTTAGATTCTGGTCTCTGACAAGATTCCATCAAATCCTAGAGGAGAACACAGGCAACACCCTTTTTGAACTTGGCCACAGCAACTTCTTGCAAGATACATCCATGAAGGCAAGAGAAACAAAAGCAAAAATGAATTATTGGGACTTCATCAAGATAAAAAGCTTCTGCACAGCAAAAGAAACAGTCAACAAAACTAAAAGACAACCTACAGAATGGGAGAAGATATTTAAATGACATATCAGATGAAAGGCTAGTATCCAAGATCTATAAAGAACTTATGAAACTCAACAGCAAAGAAACAATCCAATCATGAAATGGGCAAAAGCCATGAACAGAAATCTCACAGAGGAAGACACAGACATGGCCAACAAGCACGTGAGAAAATGCTCCGCATCACTTGCCATCAGGAAAATACAAATCAAAACCACAATGAGATACCACCTCACACCAGTAAGAATGGGGAAAATTAACAAGGCAGGAAACAAAAAATGTTGGAGAGGATGCGGAGAAAAGGGAATGTGAACTGGTGCAGCCACTCTGGAAAACTGTGTGGAGGTTCCTCAAAGAGTTAAAAATAGACCTGCCCTACGACCCAGCAATTGCACTGTTGGGGATTAACCCCAATGATTCAGATGCAATGAAATGCCGGGACACCTGCACCCCGATGTTTCTAGCAGCAATGTCCACAATAGCCAAACTGTGGAAGGAGCCTCGGTGTCCATCGAAAGATGAATGGATAAAGAAGATGTGGTCTATGTATACAATGGAATATTCCTCAGCCATTAGAAACGACAAATACCCACCATTTGCTTCGACATGGATGGAACTGGAGGGTATTATGCTGAGTGAAATAAGTCAATCGGAGAAGGACAAACATTATATGGTCTCATTCGTTTGGGGAATATAAATAATAGTGAAAGGGAATAAAGGGAAAGGAGAGAAACTGAAAATATCAGTGAGGGTGACAGAACATGAGAGACACCTAACTGTGGAAAATGAACAAGGGGTAGTGGAAGGGGAGGTGGGCAGGGGGTTGGGGTGACTGGGTGATGGGCACTGAGGGGGCCACTTGGTGGGATGAGCACTGGGTGTTATGCTAAATGTTGGCAAATTGAACTCCAATAAAAAAAAAAAGATTCTGGTCTCTGAACCTCTTCCCTATATTGGTCTTGCGCAGTGCCTTAAACCCTCCAGCCTTCTTTTTCTCATCTATGCAATGGGGTGGTCTCTTCCCTCGATTCACACATGAAACCATGAATTCACAGCCCGGAAATCTTTGTGGAGTTTCTCAAAACCTTCCAGGGAAATGCACTAGTGCCTATGGCCATCTTCTGCACAGATCTCAGCTTCTCTCTCTCTCCAACTTACTCTGGCCAAGAACTCTCTTCTTGAGGCATGCTGTGTGTTGGGCAGTGAGCCACAGCTTCTCTCTCTCTCTCTCTCCACACCCCTTACCCCAATCTTGGCCTCATCTCTCCTCTCAAGTGGTGGCTAAGACTCTGAGGGATTCCATCACATTGAGAACTGTCACAGACAGGATCCACAGCTTGTCATTCACAATGATCCTGGCCCAGTCAGGTCTTCCCCACCACCAGGTGTGTGCAGATGTTCCTGGGGGCTCCAGGTCAGATTCAACTGCTGTGGTATTAGTGTCCTCAGAGCATCCCCGTGGGCCCTGACTATGACCAGCTGAGCACCCTCTCTTCCAGCTTGTCTTAAACCACCCACGAATAAGACAAGCCTGCCTTCCATGGTGGCATCAGGCCTGAATAAGCATTTGCTTCTGGAAGCAGGAAAACACGGAAAAGGGGAATGAACTAAGGGAGGTGGGCTTCTCAGTGACCTCAGAATCATCCTATAAATACCTCCGCTTTGCCTGGGTCTAGAGTGAGGCAAGACATGCCCTAGAGGGTGGTCAGGCCCCCAGATGCAGCTGCAGTAATATAGCCCTATAGCTACAGGGCACAGGGCTATGTGCCACAGGGGCCCTAGAGTGGGGCCTCACTGTCAGGCAGCAGGATTTCAAAATCGAGTTTCAGTTCCTTAGCTCCTCAGGCTCCAGGGGGAAAAAGTGATCTGCCAGACTCCCTCTTTGGCTAGTTCCTCAAACACTTCCATGCAGAGCTGGCTTCAGCCCAAGAAAAGTACCTGGGTTTCCCTTGCAACACTGCTTCTGTGCGTCCATGGCACAACTGTGTCTGGCTTTACACAGACTCATTGTGGGAAGGGCTGTATTTACCCAGAAGTAACAGCAGATGTTATTTTTCTCTCTCTCTCTGTAGCCAGCTTCTCTCCCACTCCTCCTCACTTCCTGCTCTGACTTCGAGCCTCTCGGAGCTGCCCCTATTTCTCCTAACAGGCTTGCCGCTTTGTCCTCCTTTTGGGTCTCTACGGTTGCTGTTTTCTGGACAGAAAACAGCCTCCTCCTTGTCCTATACTCTGATGCTAGCTCCGCCAGGAAACCCTTGCCAGAGCAGCTACCTCCTCCAGTATCGGGAGAGGCTCCTTCCAGTCCAGCACCTGCTCTGGGCTCCTGGCTATGCTGGGTCTGCAGGACCTGACCTGGGTATGAGGGAGCTGATAGGAGGGTGGGAGAGTAGGGAGGCGGGCGGTGTGAGGGTGAAGCTGCAGGCCTCCACACGATGAACAGTACTTTTCCGGCTCACCTCGTTTCCAATCCCAACCCTGAGCCTTACACACAGCAGGAGGTCCATAGATGACTGTTAAGTTATTGGATGAATTTGAGAAGCCTCATGGGATCCTCCAAAGTCAACTTTCCCACACTTGTGCCTATCTAGCTGGAATAAAACATGTAAAAGTCTCCGGGGGTCAGGGAAGTGACTAAGCTGAGGCACTGGTCAGTGGAGTCCCTGGGGAACTGGGGGACATATTCCTTCTCTGGACGGTCAGCTTTTCTGCTATTTTCATTTATTTCATAAATCTGGGTTTGTATGAGCTCTATTTCACTATTTAAAGTCGGACACTGTGGCCGAGACATTGATTGTCCCTGGAACCCCGTGTTCCCCCACTCACATCACTTAGCTCCCTGTCAGGCCACATGACTAATATGTCACATATTACACACAAGAAGTGTTGGGTGTCACTCTCAGGTTGGTGTATTTGGGCAGCGTGTAACCTTGTTCCCTGCCATGGTGATCCAGAAAGGCACATGTCCCAATTGCTGCAGCTTCCAGATAGTCAGCCTAGGTTCCTCTGTGGACTAGAGTCCTCTGCCAACCCACTGTGGATACCAACTGGGAAAGACAAATAAACCCATGCTGGGAAAAGCTGCTGGTGTCTCAGCTGCTAAACAGACCCTCATGGCTTCAGTTGACTGCCTTTTCCTCTCTGTGCCTTCATTTTCCCATCTGTACAATGGGAATATTGATCTCCAATTTTCTCAGCTGTAGAATTCTTTGTTCAAATTGAATATCTGTGCAAATCAGATTAGAAGGGGCTGCTTGGGTTGACAGTGAGATAGGTGGTGGGGAGCCCCATCCAAGGCTTTGCCTAGGACTCTGGATAATATTACTTTCAAATCACAGTACTAAGTAACACATGAGACCTTCCCTGCACTGACCTTCCAGAATCTGCTTTTTAGAAGGACATGAACAACATGCTGAGTCGCTCCAGCTGGAGTTAAATGGCATCAGCTGGGAGAAGGGGTCAGGAGGAAAACAACAATCTGGAATCATATATGTTCAAGTGAAAGGAGAAAAGGGAAGGTGGCCCAGAGGGTAAACAGTTTAGCTTGGCAGGGACAGATAATGGGGCATATCACCCTGGGGAGGGCAGGAGGTGAGTAAGCAAGGCTGCAGGAAGGCAATGAAGAAGCTGCTTCACAAAAGGGGGTCTCTTCCAACTTGCTGGACTGGGTCTGAGCCCGATGCGGTAGGAAGCTGGGTCCCCTGGAAAAACAGCCTCTTCTTTGAGAGAAGCACATATTCCTATGTTTCTTGATGTTCATCATCTGCCTCTCTGATTCTCCCATGTACATCCTTCCACACCAGGTAGACAACATCTCTACCTCTCTGAGTTCCAGAGCTCACTTGGGGGTCACTCACAGAATTCTATTCCAAGTATGAACATTGTGTATTCGTGCCTCCTTTACCAGACTGAACTCTGAGATCATTTTCATTCATCTTGATAATCCTTATGTCTTTAGAGTTCTAAAGTGAGGTACATGGCACCTCCGGGGCTCCCTAGAGATAACTGCTGAATGAGAGAAAGAGAGAGACAGAGAGACAGACACAGAGACAGAGAGAACAAGAGCGAGACACCCCCCTGCCCCCAGGAAGAAAGCAAACATAGATTCCTCTCTGTTCACACCACGTTCCTGAAACTGCTCCTTCAACCTTCACTCTCCTTGGACCCTGGACAGGGCCTTGGAGAATCTCTAACGGAGTGATGTTCAACCTTTAATAAAAATCATAATCTTGTTTTTAAAGACAGAAGCCCAATGCAGAGATTAAAACAAGGCTACTTTGGTTGAAGCGGGATTTGGGGAGAGGACAGGCTGAAGCCGGACAGCTACCCAGGCGCAGCTGAACAACCAGAGGGACAGATGCAGCTGAGCAGGCCAAGCTCTTTGGCTCTGGGAGGCCAGCCCTCCGTCCTGGCCTGCTCCCCTCCCTCCAGGCCCCAGCACACACAGCTCAGGCCTCCACTTTTTTTCCCAGGGCTGCAGGAGGCTCTGTTCCTGACCAGAGGACTGAGACTGCAGCCAGGGCTCCTTGTCTCCAGAGAAGGAGCCCCAGGGCGATGTGCCAGCCATGGTTACCTGTCCCCAATGAACAGGCAGTGAACTGTTTTTGCTTTCCACGTCAGTGGCTGCTCTGCCACCTATGCAGAGGGGCTGCTGAGGACAGCTGGCACTGTAGCCTGCCCCTGCTATTGTTCCTGGCCTTTGATTTGGGACAAAGGACAGGGAAGCCTTTAACTGCTAGGCTTGGCCCATCTTTTCCTTGTTCGTGGTCATGGAGCCCGTGATCACAAAAGAATGCAGCTTTGTGTCTCTTCAGTCACCACTCCAGCCCAATTCCTGCTGGCCCTGGGGGGAAAGGAGAAAAAGGCTAGGGAAGTGGGATTTTCAAGAAGCCAAACTGAGCGCATCTGAGAACCTTTTCTTTTGAGAAGCTGTGGTGCCTACTTTTTCCTCTTAAAATGTCTTTTTTTTTTTTCATAAAATGATGACAAAAATAGATGGTCATTGTCCTAACTTGGCAAAATTGGCAAATGCATCAATATCCACATTAAAATGTTCTGGGAATGTCTGCGAGATTTGAGGGCTTGGTAACCTCTGTTCTAATACTTTAGGATTCCTATCTTCTTCCTTAGGCATGATTAAAATCAAACGTGTAAATAAAGTGATGAGAGAAGCAAATGAAAGGAGGACAGAGGTGTGGGGCGCAGCTGGGAGCATCGGGCCCAGGCTGCAATCAGACTGAAAGGAGGCAGGAGGCTCAGAGAGAGGCAGCAGGTGCAGGGAGGGACACTGCCTTGCATTCCTGAGAAGCCTAAGTTCCCTGTTCAGCAGCCCAGGACCACGATCTCCAAAGGGCAGCTGGGCGGGGAGGGGGGAGGCATTGAAAACAAGGAGCATTACAAGCAACGCCCCTCCCCCGCCAGCACCTGTCAGCCAGCAAATGGCAGGAGCCTGGCCAGGGAAGGACCTGCTGTGCCTGCTGCTGCTGCCAGCTGCCTCTGAGAGGAGGCCTGACTGGAACAGGCTGACACTTAGAAACACGTTTTCGCTGAGAAAGCTAGTTGTGGGGATGTGGATGGCAGGCAGGGACTCAACAGCTGTTCCCTCTGCCCCTCCACACTGCTGTCCCTGCCCCCCCCCTCCAGTTCCAAGAGCCACCACCATCTGCCCTCTGGGTCAGCCACACCCCTTCCTGCCTCAGCCCGACTAGGAAGGAGAACCCAGAGGACACTGTGCACAGTCCAGATGGAGGTGATGGTGGCAGAGGGAAAGCAGGAGAGGTGGCCACACCGCTGCTAGCCACCTTCACTCACTGCCTTCTGGGCTGGCTCATGGACCCTAGCTCACCTAGACTGCATACTCCATACTCCCCACCTCCGTGGTCCTGGGGTCCTAACCACAGGGCCTCCCCAACACTGTTGCCTGTCCTCAGAAGAGCTTGGCCATCTGCACTGGAGCAGGCTGGCTTTCCTGGCATCTTCTTCTCAGCCTGAGCTCGAAGGCAGCACCTCACCCAGGCCCCGGTGGGAGGATTTCTGGTTTTTGCTCTTGCTTTCAAGGCATGGCAACCTGAGGCCAGAAAGACATTTCCTGTCCTTCTGCTCCCTCTCTCAGATACCCCTTGGGCCGGGGGGCCCTCTTGCCCAAACCAGGCTCACCTCTCATCTGTGGAAGAGGGGATCTGTGCAAAGGGGAATCCTCTCAGCCATGCTTTTTGGGCCCAACAGGTGCTCAGACTGACCAATATCCTGAGGTAGGGGTGGTCTGGGGGCAAGCCCTCCTGGTGCTCCATGCCAGATGCTGCAGAGCTGTGCCAGGTGCTCTCTGTGGCTGCCCCCACTTCTGCTGTCCACTGTACCAGGCCTGTGTGCCAAGCGCTTGACTTGCTGGTAGTGGTTTTCTGTGAGACGTAGTGTGGCTCTAAATCTTTTTGGCCACAGAGCCCTTTGGAATCTCTTTAAAGTGTAACACACACTCCCCAGGAAAATTTACATATGTGCATGAATGTGCAAGTATGTACATATCAAATCTGCACACCACTGCAGGGGCCTCAGGAAGCTCCTGTGCACATATCCCTGGATCCTCAGATCCCAGGTTAAGAATTTCTGCTGGAACGTATCACAGTGAGATGGAGGAGGCAAAAGGGCATCCCAGAGAGAAGTCTGGGTGTGGATTTTGTTGCAGCATCCACCTGGTGTGTGACTTCAGCATGTTGTGCCATCCCTTGGGCCTCAATTTAGCGGGGATTGTACTGGCTGCTGGCCCAGAGTGTCTTTAGGTCTCTCCTTGGCTCTGTAGCTATGAGGCTGCACGACCTCCCTGCTCCCACCTCCCAAAGACAGGCAGGGCAAGGGGAAAGGGTTCCAAATCTCTCCCTCAGTAGTGCCTCCTGGGGAAGAAGGTCAGACAGCCAGAAAAGAAAACTGAGCAAACTGCAAGTTCCCCTTTCACAAAAGCAGCAGCCACTTCCTATCTGATCTTAATTTACTTTAAAACAGTTCCAAAATATTTCCTTCAATGTTCTCTGTGACCAGATGACAACCCAGCTTCTCCAAAGCTCCGGACTTAAAGCTCTGCTCCCTGATTCTTCAGCTGTGTGACCTTAAGCAAAGTCCCTTTCTCTCTCTGAACCTCAGATTCCTCATTTGGTAAATTTCTGGCTGCTGTAACATGGGTCTCATATGGAGTTCACCCACAATAAACTGGAGCTCCTGGGATGCCTAAGTGACTCAGTGGTTGAGCGTCTGTCTCTGGCTCGGGTCATGATCCTGGGGTCCTAGGGTCGAGTCCCGCATCGGGCTCCCTGCAAGGAGCCTCCTTCTCCCTCTATGTCTCTTGCCTCTCTCTGTGTGTCTCTTGGGAATAAATAATAACATCTTAAAAAAATAAATCAAAGCTCCCATGATTGGTCACAAGGTGGGGAGGTCAGAAGGGATACCGGGATATGGGGATGTGAGACTCACAGAAAAGGGCCATCTTCCCAGCTGGAGTGACCATGAGCAAGGACATATGGCTGAGTTTACTCTCAAAGCCAGGGCCCAGGTCCCCAGGGGCCTAGGCCAGAGTGCCTTCTGGCTGACCTCCTGGTCAGAGTCTTCCCGGGAGGCTTTGCATTTACAGGATCTGCACTGTGACTGGCTGAGTTCTGCTCACGTTGTTTGTCACTGTCCAGCTGACCCAGACCGAGGGGGACCCTGGACTTTCACTGTTTCTCCACCTCCAGGCTACCCACTAGAGTCTCAGGGTGGAAACAGGGCCTTCCCTCCCATTTTCACAGGGGCTAACAGGTGGCCTCAACCTCACTTTCACTGTCAAGTCTGGAACCACCCGCACCACACACAGAGAGAATTATGACAAGAACTACTGGAAATACACTTCACCACTGACAACGTACTGAAACACATGCCATAACAACTTCCAGCCAGAATTTTTTTTAATCTAAATTTCATGTGTTCCATTTTAATGTGTTCTCCTCCTCCTTCCTCTCCTCTCCCTTCCCCAGTCTCTTCCTCCCTGCTTCCTTCCTCCAGCACTTCTGACCCTGGTGGCAGCTGCTCAGGAATTATACAGGGGAGCAGGTGGAAGGCAGACCTGCATTCACCTGTTAGTTCTACCAATTCATTGCAGTTTTTTGTTCGTTTGCTTGTTTTTGTTTTTTCATCACAGCTACTGGCAACAAAGCTTGATTGTACCCTTAGCAAACTACAGAGAAGCTAGCAAGGGTTTCTCCTGCCAGTGCAAGCATGTGGCTTTGAAGTCTAACCTGCTTGGGTTCAAATTCCAGATTCTCAGCCCCATTTACTGCAACTTTATTTAATTTGCTTATGAAGCAAGGTTACTAAAGCTCTCCTTACAGTGTTTTAAGAAAACACCAGCTAGCACTGGCCTTGCACTGAGGGCGGTGGGAAGGAGGGGTTGGGAGGGAGGAGGCCCTCCCTCCCCCAGGCCTGTGTCAGACTGTAAAAACACGGTAGCATCTCTCCAGAATCAGTCAGGAGCATGTGGTGGGGGAGAACAGGATGGCTGGCAGGGTGAGCTCTGAAGTCAAGGGGTGAAATGAATGAGACCTGGCACCAGAAAGTCTAAGTTCAAATCCTGGCTCCCTCACTGACTCATCTGGCTGAAACAGGGCAACTCTATAACTCTGTAAGCCTGTTTTCTCGTCTGAAAATGAGGATAATGAAAGTATTAGGGCTGTGGGAAGTGGGTGCCATCTTGTGCTGAGGCCCTTGGCACAGGTGGGAGAACCAGGCAAATCTTCTATCAATAGCCGGTGAGGCGAGCCCCTCCTTCTGCTATTATCTCGGCGGGCGCCGGTCTTCCATCTGTGAAATCTGAGAGTTGTGCCAGAGCCTCTTTGAGCCTCTCCCGCCTCAACTAAGATCAATGCTCCTAGGATATTGCCTAAGAGAAGAGACGAGGTGAGCCAAGGTGTAGCCTGCGGCCCCTCCCACCTACGGCGCCCGGGTTTGAGTCCCCGTAGTGCCTTTTCCCTGGAGAAGGTGCCTGGCGCAGCGCCCACTCTCAGGAATGGGCCTGAGGCCGGGGCTGCGCCAGGCTGGCAGGGGGGCGGGGAAGGGGCACCGGTGCCCAGGCTCCAGAGCCCACGGCTGCGGGCGGGCTCGGGGGCAGTGCTCTGTGGCCCCCCACTCCGGCCTGTGCATCACTCACCCTCGGCCCATCGCGCAGTCCGGAAGCCGCTGCCCGCGCCGTGCCCTCGCCGCGCCCTCGCCGCGCGGCACCCGAGCCGGGTCTGCAGCGCCCGGAGCCTCGAGTCCCAGGGGGCGGGCGCGTGGGGCCCGCCCCGCCCCGTCCCGTCCCGCCCTTCGCCGGGCGCTGGCCGATGGCCCGCCCCATCTGCCCCGCCCCGCCCCATCTGCCCCGCCCCATCTGCCCCGCCCCGCCCCATCTGCCCCGCCCCGCCCCATCTGCCCCGCCCCGCCCCGCCCCATCTGCCCCGCCCCGCCCCATCTGCCCCGCCCCATCTGCCCCGCCCCGCCCCATCTGCCCCGCCCCGCCCCATCTGCCCCGCCCCGCCCCATCTGCCCCGCCCCGCCCCTCGCGTCGCTGCGGCCGACCGCGCCGCCCTCCATCCCGCCCCGCCCCGCCCCGCCCCGCCCCGCGCCGGGCACCCCGGAGGGTGGGCCTGGGGGTGCGCTGGGGCGGCGGGAACGGTGGGCGGGGCCGCGCGAGGGGTGTCCCGCACCGCGACGAGGGCGCCGGGGACGCTCGCAGCCAGCAGCCCCGACTCTGCGGCGAGGCCCGGGGTGTGGGCGGTCTCCGGGACCTGTGGGGGCCTAAGACCCTCGGCTTTCCAACCGAGGCTCCTGCGTGGCGCCAGAACCGCTGGTGGCAGCCGGAGCTTTGTCCTCTTTTCCCCTCTGGGGCCACCCGCGTGTTGCTGCGGTTTGGCTGGCGTGGCCCCCGGAGCGCCACCCCGTTTAAGAAATCGGGGCCGCTGGTACAGGGACGTAAACGTCTCCTCCGCTCCCCGCCCGCCGAGGATTCCCTGCGCCCGGACGGAGAGGACGGAGGTCCCCAGGCCTCAGGACGGTGCAGCATTTCTGGGCCGCGGGGGTGACGGGTGCGCGGGGGATGCGGGAGGGGCTGAGGGAACCCTTTGCAGTTTGTTTTACGTCACCATCCCTAGTCCTGACCTCCAGACCTCTTCTCCTCTACTCTCAACACAAATCATTTTAGTGTCATTTGATCTGTGGTTCTTAATCTTTGTAGAAACAGATGGCCATTTTAGAACCTGAGACACACCTTTTAGAAAATGGCAAGTAAAATCAGCCTGGGATTTGAGTTTATGGGTCTCCGGAGCCCTCTTGAGAGGAGAGGGGCTGTGCTAATCGTTGCTGTCGAGGCTGCAGGATTTGGGGTCAAGAGATTGGGCTCTGCTGTCTATTTCCTGCATGACCTTGCCATGGTACAATTGCTCTGGGCCTCAGTTTCCCCACCTGCAAAAATGAGGACGCTAAAGATGACCAGAGATTCTTCAACTTTGCATGAATCTGTGGAGAATGCCCCATCCTTGGCCAGCTCCGGGCTTCCCTGTGATCAGGGACCCCCACTTCTGCACAACCCAAGGGTCTGGTCATCAAAGCGGAAGCCAATAACTGGTTCTTCTTTGAGTTTTTAAAAAACAACGGGCAAAATTCAACATAGCCCTTGACCTCTGAGTATTCAGCCTATGCTCAATAGGATAAATAAGCATAGCTCTAGGGTAACATACTATTTCCCTGGGGCTTTCCAGCACTTTAGAATGAATCATTCTCTCTGATCTAGTTGATGGTGAGGGAATGACCGGGGCTGGGGCTAGCCTGCAGTGATGATTGCGTTTGAGGAAGCAACCTGATATGCCTTGCACTCCTACTGTGTGTCATGCACTGTGCTAGTGCAACATGTCAGAGACCCCACAGGATCCCCTCCACAACTCCAGGGAATGGGTGTTTTCACCGGGATTTTGCGTGGAACATGAGTGTCCATCATCAGGGTCCTCAGAAGGAGGATCACCTTTTCCTTCAGTATTCAATGAGACTGTATTTGGTCTCCAGTTCACTTACAGTGGGTGTTGTGGATATTGTTTGTTTCCAATCCATTATCCATTTTTCTTTTTTGGAAAAAAGAGAGGAAAGAAGGAAAGGAACAGAAAAGGAAAAAAGCTGGGGTGCCTGGGTGGCTCAGTCAGTTAAGCACCTGCCTTGGGCTTGGGTCATGATCTCGGGATCCTGGGATAGCGCCCTGAGTTGGGCTCCCTGCTAAGCCGGGAGTCTGCTTCTCCATCTCCCTCTGATCCTCTCCCCTGCTCAGTCTCATTCTCTCTCAAATAAATAAATAAAATCTTTAGAAAAAAATAAAAGGAAAAAAGTTGAGAAAGAGAGAGAGCCAGTAACTTGTTTGGAGTAGCACCATGCCAGCCCCTAGTGATGGATCATGACCAGCTGCATTTTTTTCATAGGGCACTTGGAACAACCCAACAGTGGGTCATGAAATTAATTTAGTAGATGATGCGACTTGTATTTTTAAAAATGGAAGAGAAAATATCAGTTTACAGCACACAAAGTAAATATAAGTTATGTCTTATGAAATTTTTGTTTGCATTATTTATATTTCAGTTACATGCATTAGGCTGACATGAAATGTGTTTGTCACTGTGGGCTATGGTCAAAAAAGTTTGAAAGCCGCCATCACAGTCAATCTTAATCCTTTTCATGGCTTTCCCAGTTTCCTTTGAAGCTAGAAGGACCAGAAGACCCACTTTGGAGTGAAGAGATAAGGAAAAGTGTGCTGGGGGTGGGGATGAAGTCAACTTTTGCTTTCCTGGTGGAAGGAACAGAATACCCCTTTCACTTGTCTTTCTCTCTCAAATGTGGATACCATGTGTAATTTATGGAGCACTGGCAGCTATGTTGAGATCATGGTAAAATATGTCCATATGCTAAGGCTGGTGGACCATAAAGATAAAAAGAGTCTGGGTCTTATTTACATCATGAGGCTCCTGTACCATGCCTGTACTACCTACTCTAGACTTGTCATGGAAAAAAAAAAAAAACCCTATTTATTTAAGTCAGAGATTCATATTTTCTATAAAGGGACAGATAGTAAATATTTTGGCCTAGTGGGCTAAATGGTCTGTGTTGCAACTACTTAGCCCTGCTCTTGTATTTTGAAAGCATCCATAGACCACATATAAACCAAAGGGCGTGGCTGTGGCTCCAATAAAACTATGTACAAAAACAGGTAGCAGGTTACATGTGACCCTGGGCTATAGTTCGATAACTTTTTTCCTAGACAGTCTTACCACCTTTATTGCCTCTCTGATCTCATCTCCTCTTACTTCCCCTCCTTCTCTCTGCTGTAGTGATACTCTTTTTCCTGCATAGGCTTGCTTGCACCACAGGGCCTTTGCACTTACTGTTGCCTCAGCTGGGAAGGCTCTTCCCCCACATGTCCTCAGGACTCATTCCTTCATCTTCTTCACATCTTTATTCACAACTCACCTTCTCTTTGAAGTATTTACTGGTCTCCTAACTAAAATGCTCCTCACTGGTTCACACATACTACTCTCTGGCAAGCTATATGTTTTACTTCTTTAGCATGAGCTACTTGAGGGAGGAAGACTGTTTCTGTTCCCTTAGAGATTGACTATGTCTGGAATGTGGTAGTGTTTGAGCAATAGCTGGTATGCGATTTTTTTTTTCCCCTTTCAGCCAGATTCAGGTAAGAAAACAAACTCAGGTAGGCTCAATACCCCCTCTGAGGGGACCTGATGAGTCAAGTGGTAGAATCTGGGTTTGTACTCTCGTGGCCCTGGGAAGTCATGTTTGTGCCACCAAGGAATGGGGGTAAAACCACATCTGCCTCTATTGGAAGATTGGGCTCCTGCAGAGCTGAGGCCATCCAGAAGTTTCTGCAAGACTTCTTGCCCTAGCGCACCGCCCCAGTAAAGGGGGCCTCTGGGAGTCCTTTAAGGAGCAGGGCACAATCCTGCTCATCTTGGGCAGTTTAACTTTTTATAGCATTCCCACATCAGAAAGTCTTTAGAAAAGTCATTATTTTGTGAACAATACACACTGACTTGTAAGATCTATGAAAGGCCAAATGGAAACACTCATGATCCAACCTTTTTAGTCAAGAACCACAAGAATGAATTCATGTTTGATTTGCAAGGGGCTAAACTTAAAGGAGCCTGAGTCTGATAAAACACAAGTGACTTCTTGCATCAGATAAGGCTGTCACTGGGGCAGGGTGCTGGGCTCAGCTTTTGCTTGAGGCTTCTTGGCACCAGTGCACTGTTCCAAGAAGGCTGAGAAATTACCCTCTTTCCTCTGGTGCTTCGAGAGGCAAGTTGTGAAAATGCCTGGATATAATCACATGTTGTTGAGGTGCAATTTAGATTTTTCTGAGTCTTGAAAAATAGGTTTATATAATTGAACATAAATGTTATTAATAATGAGAATCATTTTCAAGGCCATTCCCTGAAAACAGTAAAGAGAAGCTTGAATTAAAATTGCTGGGAGACTGGAGGGTATTAATGCTGAGTGAAATAAGTCAATCAGAGAAGGACAAACATTATATGGTCTCATTCATTTGGGAAATATAAAAATTAGTGAAAGGGAATAAAGGGAAAGGAGATAAAATGAGTGAAAATATCAGAAAGGGAGACAGAATATGAGAGACTCCTAACTCTGGGAAACAAACTAGGAGTGGTGGAAGGGGAGGTGGGCGGGGGGTGGGGGTGACTGGGTGACAGGCACTGAGGGGGGCACTTGATGGGATGAGCACTGGGTGTTATTCTATTATGTTGGCAAATTGAACACCAATAAAAAAATAAAAAGATAAAATAAAATAAAATAATAAAATAAAATAAATAAAATAAAATTCCTGGGAGGGGGTGGGCAACTGGGTGGCTCAGTTGGTTAAGCCTCTGCCCTCAGCTGGGGTCATGATCCCAGGGTCCTGGGATGGAGCACAGGGTCAGTCTCCCTTCTCAGTGGGAAGCCTGCTTCTCTCTCTGCTGCTCCCCCTGCTTGTGCTCTCTCACTTTCTCTGTGTCAAATAAATAAAATCTTTAAAATAAAATAAATAAAATTGCTAGTTAACTGCCTGGATGACTTTGCATGATTTTATTCCCTTTGCTGTCTCTGACAGAAGATTTAGAACAAGTGGTTTCTAAAGCAGGTTTTCAAAGTCTTCATGATTTCAAACGTATATTTTTTAGAAAACAATTGGATGATTGCACTGGATTGAGGTCTGTAAGATCCAGTTTAAACCAAGAAGCTTTTCTTTGCCTTTAATAGGCTCTGTTTTATTATTATTATTATTATTATTATTATTATTGGCTCTGTTTTATTAAACCCACCAGCAGGAAGAGACCACTTAGAGAATGCCACTTGCTTTGATGGAATCCTTGGGTGGTGAGGTCATCCCATTGCATGATCTTAACACAAGAAGGATTTGCCATCAATTTTCAGATGATTTCTCAAGTAATCTGCCTACCATCTACCCTTCTTTCCTATGTGAAATGGTTTTCATTAACTCCATTTGTTAGCATATAAATAATTACTTCAGGTTAATATATAGAACTCTACAATCCACGCTAGATGCAGGCTAAAAATGAAAATTCTCTAAATGGACATAAATTTGCATAATGTATGCCACATAACCACCTTCTTGTTAAACAGACACATACATACCCACACATATACATATCCACACGTGTGTGCTTGTACACATGAACACGCCCTTTCCATATTACATATTTTTTGTTCTTTATGTTTATACTTTGGAAAGTGTTTGTATTCCACATCGCAGAACTAATAAATGCCTAGGCCCGGGGTTTCCTAGGAGGGAGAGAGCTTGCTTTAAAAGGTGAGATAGCTAAAAATTGCTGATGAAACTTCCTTTTGTGGAAAAATATTTGCTTAGCTCAAGCCCTTTCTCTACTTGGTCTTGAGAAAAGGATGTCACTGTCCCTAAGTCTGCTCCAAAGACATGTGAGGGCAAGGATAGGCAGAAACCTATAGGCAGGAACAATAAAGAGGTCTGGTTTGTAATGAGTCAAAGGTCTTTCCCCTCACCTTCTCTTCCCCAGTTTCCTGACATTGGATACATATAGATACAAAAATGTGTTTGGTTCATCCAATAATACAAATCAGAAAGCTAAAGAAGGGACATATATCCACTTCCTTATACTTTCCCTGCCTTCTCAAGCCTCTGCGATCTCACAATCTATGTCACCTCTCCACCCACCCACCCTTCATACGTCTTGCCACCTTCTACTTGGGCTCTGCTCCTGGAGGATGAAGACAATGTGGGGCTGCCAGAAACTCGATTAGTATGAATGGAGGTCATAACGACCATGAGTTGCTAACATATCAGAAATAAGGTGAAAATAACTATGGCAATGCAAGATGTCTGAATAAATTGCATTTTCAATGTAACTATAATTTTAATAATAGAAAATGACTATGTACTTTGATATTTTGATTCATTTAACAAATGGCAAGGCTGTCGGCTGGACATGGCATGAAATAGTACAAGGGCAGGAAGATTTAGGGAAGGACAGTTTCTCAAAGTTTAACTTTTTTTTTTTTTTAAGTTTTATTTATTTATGATAGTCACACACACAGAGAGAGAGAGAGAGAGAGAGGCAGAGAGAGAAGCAGGCTCCATGCACTGGGAGCCCAACGTGGGATTCGATCCCGGGTCTCCAGGATCATGCCCTGGGCCAAAGGCAGGCGCTAAACCGCTGCACCACCCAGGGATCCCAAAGTTTAACGTTTTAAGAAAGGATTTCCCTCTACAGAGTCTGGTGTTGCTTGGGAGCTAGAATTCCTAAGAATAGCCAGATACTGACTGCGATTCAAAGCGGCAAAATAATAAACGATTAGGACCTTCCCTCCAGCCAGATATTAAACAGCCAAAGGAAATGGAGACTTTGCAGATGGAAAAGAAAGAAACCTTGAGAGAGAATGAGCACAGAGCGTTTGCACAAACAAGGGCCATTTGTCCAGTTCCTGGGCTTTGTATTTCAAGGCAGATCACTCTCGGGGCACTCTGAGGAGACTCACCAGCTAGAGAATAGCTGTGTGTCCTGGAGGGAGGAACAGCCCCTCTACCTCTTCTTCAAAGCATGCAGTTTCCCAAGGAATGTAAAACATCCTCAGCAGGGAAGTGGCAGGCTGGCCAGACTTGACCCATTAACCTTGTGTTTAAAAGATGTTTCAGCTGGGTTGACCTCACCTCTGAACCTGCCTTCAGAGCCACCTCTGTTTCATTCTTGGTGTGCTAGGGGCTGGCTTTCCCGAGTTTCCTTCCCAACCTTTGTGACTATGAACTCTAGATCTGTCTTTAAGGCAGGATTGTGCCCTATAATAATAAATGTCTTCAAATTTGTGTCCATTTGAGAATCATCTCTGGCTTTTCACTTTGGAAACTCCATCTCAGCATAATAAATAAGATGGTGACCTTACAGTGGGGATAGAATATGAATGATCTGTGTATTAGTCACAGTTCTCCAGAGAAATAGACAGATGATAGATATGAGAGATAAAGATACATATATATATATATATATATATAGAGAGAGAGAGATACATATATATATATATATATATATATATATATAGAGAGAGAGAGAGAGAGAGAGAGAGAGGGACTGAGATTTATTTTAGGGAAGTGGCTCATTTGACTATGAGAGTTGATAGGTCCAAAATCTTATGGGCAGGCCAGTAAGCTGGAGACTCAGGTAAGACTTGATATTGCAGTCTTAAGTCTAAAATGTGCAGACCAGCACACTGGAACCACTAGGCAGGGGTTCTCTGTCACAGTCTTGAAGCAGAATTGCTTCTTCTTTGGAAAACCTCTGACTTTTCTGTAAGGCCTCCAACTGACTGGGTGAGCTTTCATTATGGAGGAAGATTATGTGTTTTATGCTGATTTACTACTGATTTAAATGTTAATCACATCTAAAAAACATTTAGACTGGTATTTGACCATGTAATGGATGACCATGGCTTAGCCAAATGGACACATAAAAATAACTATTACAACCAGTGAGTTTGGGCAACAGCTATACCTCATCTTGTCCTTCTCAGAACAGACTGTGACCTAGTGTCTGTGGCAGATACTCGGCATTCCAAGACTCTTCAGGATGTAACAGTGCTTTCTTCCCCAGGGGTTTCATGCTTTAACATACCTATATAATCTGTGGGAAGTTTTTGAGGAACTTTTGCTTCTCAATTGGAACATTTTCAGTAAAGGGTCAGATAGTAACTATTTTCATATTTGTTAGACGTACCATTTCCCTTGCCACAACTCAAGCCATAGGTAACCTGAAATGAATGGCGTGGCTGTGTTCCAATAAAACTTCATTTACAAAAGCAGGCAGAGGGTCTCCTGATTTGGCCCCTGGGTAAAGATAGAGTTTGGGGTGATATCACACCATTTCCCCCTGCCAAACCTGCCAAACCCAGAAACTATATTCTGGGTTGGGATGCTTTTAGCTGTGAGGAATGAAAGACTCAAAATCAGTTTTATCATCTCATGGAATAAAAAAAGTCCCAGGAATAGGTAGTTTCAGGGTTAAGTCAAGGTCTCAAAGGCATCTTCAAGGACCAAGGTTCTTTCCACTTCTGTACTCTGTCATCTTCAGCATATTGGTCTCGTTTCCCCTGGTATTTGCAGGGTGTTTCCGTATTTCCTGGGAGACATGACCACATTCAGTGGAAGAAGAGAAAGGGTATGCTTTAGTGCAGCTCATTTTAGGAGCAAGGAAGTCTTTCCCAGAAGATACTGGGCCATCTCCCTTGGTTCTCATTAGCCAGAATGAGGCTGTGAGCATGCTGCAGAGGGTGGACGCTCTGTAACTGGCTGGGAGAAACGCATGGCCAAGGGGATGAAGGTAGATTGATTAACCATGAAAATTCAGGCTCTACCAGCAAGCAAGCAATCAATGGTTTCCCTGGGAAGAAGCCATGCTTGCTCTAACTGCTAAGTCTCAGAAGAAGCCAGCAATGCCTGCTATAAATCCTAGGCCTATCATAAGAGGAGAGCTGGAGGTGGGCAAAGTTGCTGCCTTGTGATAATGAGCAGGGTTTGAAAGCAGAGAAGAAGGAAAACAGTCTGGAGAGAAGTTCAGGAGGGTGGTTTCCTCTGTGAAGTGCAACGTAATGGGAAGGTGGGAGATGGGGGACAGTAGAGGTTCTGGTTAACTATGAGGGAACCCTGGCTAGAGAAAGGGAGCCACCCAAGCCCAAAGATGGGGACTGAAAATGTCCCAAGAGAAATGAAGAGTGCCCAGGGTACCTGCAGCCAGAAAGTTCCCCCTTTCCCTCACCCAGTTGCTAGGAGAGCCTTGGCAGGCAACCTCCTGGCTCAAGGGAGCAAGAGGCCTGGGGAGGCTGTGCTGGCTGGTCTCTATCTGTTAATCTCCTTTACAGCCCCCAGGGCCTGGGGTGCAGCAAGCAGGAGCAGCAGGAGACCTGGGCCCCAGGAAAGAAACTGGATGACTAACCTGAGTGTTTAAGCTGTATTCCTAAGGGGCAAAGTGACATTTACTTAGCTATTCCTTCTTCCATGGGGTGGAGGAGATGCTGCTGAGGCTGGGATTTTTGTCCTAGACCGTGAGCAGGCCAAGCAGGAGGGCTGGACACAGCTCCCAGGCTCTGCTGGCCCTAGCTCTGCTCTGGCCCATCAGCTACCCAGAGAAATCCAGAAGCATCCTCCCTTCCCCTCTGTGAGCAATCCAAGGCAGATCAGGTTGAGGTGTGTGGGGGGTGGGAGGCAGAAGAGCCCATCTAGCACTCTCTTTCCTTTCCTTTCCTTTCCTTTCCTTTCCTTTCCTTTCCTTTCCTTTCCTTTCCTTTCCTTTCCTTTCCTTTCCTTTCTTTCCTTTCCTTTTTTTTTCAAGAATATGAAATTGATTTTTAGTGACACATGACAATGGATAATACATGATTCATTCTTACCTATAGTCATGTCTGGTACTATAATTCGATTTAGATATATTGTATAGGATGTACCAACAATCATCTTAATAACCAAATTAGCTCCATGACTTTGCTTGGGTGACACTTTTAACAGTGAACTCGAGGTCACAACACAGTAACCGTCACCAAAGTTCTGAAGGTAATGGCTTCTCTGCCCAAGCAGGTTGTAAATAAATTCTGAATAAAACCTGGCATCCCCTGAAGGGATTCTAACTGTCAGAATAGTTTATCAAGACAGCTTTAGAGCAGACTAACTCCAGAAACCCATGCTGTACACAACATAACACACTGAGGGTGCTTAGTGCTCACAAGGGAAACCACACCTGGACATGTGAGAAAGTGTGAAAAACAAGATAAACCCAGCACAACCAAAGTAGGGAGCTGGTTTTCTGCCTTGTTCCACCTGAGCCAGTTCTCACCATTCTCTGACTTTCTTGATCCCTCCCTGTCCCTTGCCTCCTCTCCTTCAACTCCAGAGAAAAATTAGTTTCAGATGACTTAGTTGGAAGAGATCTTAGCTTAGGGTCATCTGGTTAATACTCTTCTCATTCAGAAGATAAGTGGGGAGAGACCCAGAAGAAGGGATATGATCAAGGCCACAGGCTGTGAGGTCTATGTCCAGTCTCAGACTTTGGTTTCCTGATGTCACTGAGAATTCAGACTCCAGAGTGGAGTGGATGCTGACTCTATTGTGTTTTAGCTGTATGGTAGTGTGCGAGATACTAAATTCTTCATGCTGTGGTTTCTAGTCTATAATATATGATCATAACATAAAGGCTGTGAAGGTCAGAGGACATGGAAACCACAATGCACTGAATGCCTGGCACACACTCGAGTCTCAGTTCATTGTTGTTGATACTATTCTTTACCTTATACTCTTTCTGCTGCACAGAAATCTTCTTTGTTATGTATGGAAAATACATCTGCAGGCTTCAGATTCTGATGGACTTACCACGCTTCCCTTGTCTCAGGATGGATGATTATAAGCCTGATAATATTCTAGCTCTATTTTTGAAGCTCACCACAAATCTACCTTCATAGATTGCCTTCTGAATTCACCTCTCATGGCACATTGTTTGCAATTTCCTTGTTATGCTTATATTTGCCTCATGGCAGCTACACTTACGGTCCATCTATGGGATGGGACAGCATGTCTGACTCACTTTGGCCCAGCACTTTGCATGGTGCTTGGTTCACTAGTAAGTAGGTGTTTAATGAGCATTTGTTGAGTTAAATAGACCTTTGTCTCTAATGACCTATTTCTTAAGTTTCTACTGGTGCTACTGGTTTCAAAGTAAGGAGCTATGTTGCACTCTGGAATGAGGAACCCAAGACTTCGGGGCTATGAATATCTCAGTGAGTTTTCTGGAAACTGGAAACTGAAGTGATAGTAAGCTGTTGCACCCTCACCCCACTCAGAGCCATGTGAAACCTCACACAGAAGCAGCTGTTTGGGGACAAATGAATCATCACAGCCATTGCCCACCCACTTTGCTTGTTATCTTCTCTTTAAAGGAAATTTGATATGAGGCTTGCAGAGGCTTTCAGTATCCATTAAGTGCTAAACATTCCATTGGAGGGGCTCTTGCATCTGCCCCAGTATATTCCCAGGATACTTTTCCAGTTCTAATGCTCTCCTCTTTCCCAGATCACTGTCCTAAGAGATTATGCAAATTTCCAGAAACCCACAATGTACACAACATCACACAGCCTATCTTTAGACTCAGAATTGGATTTCCCTTGGGCATGCTCTGAGGTCTGGGCAAATGCTCCTTACTAATGTGCACAGCTGGGCGTCTCTCCTTTATGGAGCTGGCTTTGGAGATGACCTAATTCCCTCAGGCCCCAAATCTCAGCAGAGCCCCATGGGAATATACTCTTGGTCTCATGGAAGCTTCTTTCTATGAAGCTCTTTTCATCCATGTCATAATGTGAAATTGAAAGTGTAATCTTTCACTTAAATGAAACTTGGCTTCTCCAAATTCCCCTTCTCTTCTGTGCAAAGGTCTTGACTTATCAGTTCTTCCTCAATCTCAGAACAGTGGTAAGATAACCAGCCAGGCAGATCCCATGGGACAATAAGACAGTCCCTTTGTGTCTCCCAAGAGCATTACATTTTCTTCCCTCTCCGGATGGTCAAACAACTGACTCTGTCAGATGGCCCACAGCTGTCTAGACTCTGGCTGAGCCCAGAGCTTTGAGGAGAAGATACAGGAGGCTGGAAGACTGAGCAGTCTACAGAGAAAGCTTGACATTTTGTTCAGACAGGGGATGGGGCAAGAGGTTTTCCCATTTCCCATTTGGACTGACTAACAACTATGTTTCCTTTGAGAGATTAATGAGGAGTGGGATTGCATAGAACCCCAGGAAGAGGCTCAAGTTTGTTCCTAGGATAAAAATCATTGGCAAGGGATGGCTCCAGGCTGAGCTGAAAGGAGTAGATGGGGCTAAGGAGCCCACAGAGAGAGCTACCTCCTAGCAGAGTTGACTAAGGAGGGAACAGAGGATACCAGAGCCCCTGTAGACAACCCATGTTCCAGGAAAGGAGCATTCAAGGGGGACCAGAGGGGTGATGTTTACTGAGTCATTGCCAGCTGCCAGTCCATTCTTGGAAGTAGGTACAATTATTATCCCCTCTTTACAAATAGGGAAGTGGAGGCTCAGAGGGGTTATATAAACTCTGGCCACATAGCTGGTGAAAAGTAGATCTAGGGTTCAAACCTAGGTCCTGTGAACTTGATGGACAATGTTCTCATCAATGCACTCTATTTCTTCAAGATCATGGCAAAGAAAAAAATTAGGAGCTAGGCTTCTGGACTGGCAGTTTGAGGAGCTCAGGGGACCCTCTCCCCCATGAAACAGCTATTTAACTGGAGAATATTATAAATATCGATTATTTAAAATCTCTGGGAATTGTCTTAAAGGCATACAGCAAATGGAGAAACATTCATTTAAGAAAATCTACTAAATCTTGGTGAGAACTGGGAGGGTCTGTGGCATTTGAACCATGACCCTTTCTCTTACCCACCCCTCAGCTCTATCTCGTGGAAGCTCTATGCTGGTGCTCTACTCTGGGCAAGTACGGCCAGTAGCACAGGGCCTCCCTCTCACTACAGGTCCCAGTCTACATTATAGCCTCCAAAGGGGCAAGATGCTGGCATTTCTCATCCTCACAGCCCTGTGTTGCAGAAGTTCTATTCTGAGGAGCCATGGCCAAGATGACTAAGGCCCCTTTCTCCCATAGAGCCCTCACTCCCACAGCAGAAGCAATCTGGTCCAGGTAGAGTGGTCTGAAAATGCCAAACCTCACTCACCCCAGGATGGGGGCTCTGTGCTGGGAGAGGCAAGCTGAGTTTTGGGGCTGTTTCCATCTCAGTACCTACTTATAGAATGGAATGTCACTCTGGGGAAGCAAAAATGTGCCCCCATCTCTGTCTCTTGTGTAGTGCTACAGATGTTCTACCTGGGGAGAAAGCAGACAGTGAGGCTGAAGAACTCACAGCTCTGCCTCAGGTGACTGACTTTATGTAGAACAGAATGTGGAGAGGTCCATGCATGGCGGGTGGGACAGCTATTGAAAACGATGGTGATCTTGGTAGAGAGCAATTAAAACGATGCTCATAACTCCATGCCATTAGCAGCAACAAGCAAAAGAGAGGAATAGCTAGGAGTTCACTAGAGAATTGGGTAAAGAGACAGCCAAGAAGAACCGTCTTGGGATCTCAGTCAATTCTGAGAATCGGGAAGGCTGGGTGAAATTGTTAGGCTGTACCTGCTCAGACATGATTAGCAGGAGGTAGGGCAGACTTGAAATCATTCCTCAGTTCACAGCACAGATCCATCAATGAATGGTAGATGTCTCACTGGCACAAGAGACTTAAGCACCAAATACTGGGCTAGAAGGAACTCCTAGAAAGCCAGTCTCAAAAATATAGTCACTCATATGCCTGGATAGCCTGGCACAGCTAGGCACACAGCTCTGTGTGTCCAAATTTGTTCTCTCTCAGGAGTGATTAGGAAGGAAACATCCAAGCTACTAGTCCCTGGCTAAATGTGGGGAAAAAATGTAAATTTCTGAACTGTGATAGAAGTCTCCAAGTCTCACACACATGCTGGTGAAGGGTAAGTATCTAATTGGTCAAAGGCACATAATCACAGCTTTTGACCAATTAATGGCTTATGCTGGCCTGGGGAGAATCCTGCGGAACAGGATAAAAAATTAAACACAATGAAAAAAATCTGAACAGGGACATAAAGAGGGGAAAACTGATTGACTTCACAGAATTAGTCCAGCTAAGTTAGTAGCCAAACAATGGCAAGAGGATAAACAAATGAATAAACAACTAGAGACCTAGGCAGGGAAGGGGGAGAAGGAGTATCTGAGGTAGTTACTATATATTATCTGAAATGTTTAGCTAACAAAATTTTTGAGATATGCAATGAAAGAACATGCAAAAAAGCAGACAATTGACACAGTGTTTGAGGGGGTCCAGAAGCGGGACTTGGTGACAAAGACTTGCAGGCAACTATCATAAATATGTTCAAAGGAATAAATGGAAAAAATTGAAATCATACCAAATGTGTTTTCCAACCACAATGGAGTTTAACTAGAATAAATAACATATTCCTAAATGGGCCAAAGAGGAAATAAAAGAAAACTAGAAAATACTTTCAGATGAGTAAAAACAAAAACTCCATGTATTAAATCATATGGGATGCAGCTTGAGCTGCACTCAGAAAGAAATGGATAGCTGTAAATTTATATATTAAAAAATGAGAAATACCTCCTATCAACAACCTAACTTCTACCTGAACAAAAAGAAGAGCAAACTAAAAGCAAAATAAGTATAAGAAGAGAAAGGTGAAAGATTAGAAGAGAAATACATGAAAGAGAAAATATAAACACCATAAAAAAAATCAATGAAACCAAACATTGGATTTTTTTTTTAAAGTTCAACAAAAGAGCAGCCCGGGTGGCTCAGCGGTTTAGCGCTGCCTTCAGCCCTGGGTGTGGTCTGGAGACCCAGGATCGAGTCCCACATCCAGCTCCCTGTATGGAGCCTGCTTTTCCCTCTTCTGTGTCTCTGCCTCTTTCTCTGTGTATATCATAAATAAATAAATAAAATCTTTAAAAAAATAAAGTTCAACAAAATTGACAATCTTTTAGCTAGGATGACCAGGCAGAACAGGGAAAAGACTCAAGTTACAGAAATGAAAGGGACTGTAGCATAGTATTATGAACAATATGACACCAACAAATTAGATAACTTGGATGAAATGGACAAATTCCTAAAATGGTGATAGATGTGCTAAGTAACTTGGTTGTGGAAATCATTTTACAATGAATGTGTAAATTAAATTTCACATTGTACACTTAAATATATATAATTTTATTTGTCAATTATACCTCAATAAAGCTGAGAAAAAAGGAAAATGATTCCATTTACAGAAGCATGAAAAAAGAACAAAATACTTAGGAATAATTTTACAAAGAAGGGTAAAGCTTGCACATAACATTGAAAGAGTTTGAAGACAATCTAAATAAATAGAAAGGCACCATACATTGATGGGATGGAAGAATTTACATTGTGAAGATGGCAATGCTCTCAAAACTGATCTGCAGAGTCCATGAAATAAATCCCTATCAAAATTCCAGCTGGCTTTTTTTTTTCAAATATTGACAAGCTGATCCTTTATCATATGGAAATATGAAGGACCTTGAAAACCAAACCATCTTGAAAAAAGAATAAAGTTGGGGGCTTATACTTCCTAATTTCAAAATATACTTACTACAAAGGTACAGTTATCTGTGCTAATGCCATAAGGACAGATACACAGATCAATGGAATAGAGCTGCAAGTGCAGAAATTTATGGTCTATAAATTTTCAACAAAGGAGGCAAAACAATTTAATTCAATAAATGGTGCTGGGCCAACTGGATATCCACAAGTGAAATAATTAATTTAGACTCCACATTACACCATGCACAAAAATCACCCCCAACTGTTATTTCTAAATTTAAGAACCCAAACTATAAAACTCTTAGAAAAAATATAGGAATAAACCTTCATGACCTTTGGTTAGGCAATGGCCTCTTAGATTTGGCCACAAAACAATAAGCAACAAAAGAAAAGAAATAGATAAGCTGGACTTCACCAAAATGTAATCTTTTGTATTTCAAAGGGCACTACCAAGAAAGTGAAAAGGCAACCCATGGGATGGAAGAAAATATTTGTAAATCAAGTATCTGGTAAGGGCCTAGTATATGAAGATATAAGAAACTTTAACAACTCAAAAGACAACCCAGTTTCAAAAAGGCAAAGAATTTGAATAGACATTTCTCAAAGAAGATACACAAATGGTCAACAATGACATGAAAAGATGCTCTACCCTGTGAGACATTAGAGAAATGAATGTAAAAACCACAATGAATGGATGACAATAATGAAAAGGACATTAACAAATGTTGGTGAGGATGTGGAGAAATCATTGTTAGTGGCAATGTAAAATGATGTAGCACCTTTGGAAAACATTTGGCAGTTTTATAAGAAGTTAGACCTTGAGTTACTATTTGATCCAGTGATTCCACCCCTATGCAGATGTCAAAGAGAAATGAAAATATATATCCACCTCAAAATATGAATGTTCATAGCAACATTGTTCATGATAGGCACAAAGTCTAAACAACCCAAATGTCCATCAGCAAATGAAGAGATAAACACAATGTGGCATATACCTATAATGGAATATTTTTCAGCCACAAAAAGGAGGAACATAAGGATACATGTTACAACATGGATGAACCTTGAAAATATTATGTTAAGTGAACAAAGCAAATAACAAAAGGCCACATATTATATGATTCCACTTATATGAAATGCAAGAATAGGAGAATCTATAAAGAGAGAAAGTAGATAAATGGTTCTTTTGGATGGCGTTGGGGTTGTGATTGTTAATGGGTACCAGGTTTTTTTTAGGAGTGATGAAAATATTGTGAACTTAGATTGTGATGAACTTGATTATGAGTATACTAAAAATAATTTAATTGTGCACTTTAAATTGGTGAATTTTATGGTTTGTGAAACATATCTCAGTAAGTATGTTTTAAAAACAAAAAAGAGAAGAAAGAAAGAAGAAAGAAAGAAAAAGAAAGAAAGAAAGAAAGAAAAAGAAGAAAGAAAGAAAGAAAGAAAGAAAGAAAGAAAGAAAGAAAGAAAGAAAGAAAGGAAGGAAGGAAGGAAGGAAGGAAGGAAGGAAGGAGACAGAATGGATATACTGGATCTACTGGATTGCACACACACAACCCCCCCCCCCCAAGTATATCCTCATGATTGATGATCTGCTGTGGCTCTCTGTCTAAGCTGGACGGTGGTGGCTACACTTTTCCAAGGCTCAAGCCCTGGAATCTGGAGTGGAGAAAGGAATTTTTGGACCTGCACTGGCCTTGCCACTGAGACATATCTTGCTTCCTCAGTGCTTCCTTACATTGTGTCTTCCTTGCAGGGCACTCACACATGGCATGAGGCCCTTGCAGTGATTGGGACATGCACTCACACTGGCCTGGATGATTTTGTAACCTGAACAGCACTTTCCCCATCCTTTTGGTTGAATCACTGCACCAATCCTGAGAGAAGTGCTGTTATTCCCACATAATAGGGGAACCTGAAACCAGAGAAGTTGAAGGTTGGCCAAGGTCTATCAGCAGGTTAGAAGCAGAGCCAATGATCCCAGCCCAATGTTCTTTCTACTTCCAATTGCTCTGTTCCATGTCTACAAAATGTCTGCTCCACTTTCTGCTGGGAAAGGGAAAAGAACAGGATAGGATCAGCCATTCTGGTCTTCGTTTCTCATCAGGGAAAAGGGTTATTACAACATCTTTACGGGCTAGCTGTGGGTAGGGATGCGCTGGTAGAATGTCTTGGGCTGAGAATCAAATGATGACATGTGGTGTTCATCTGCTCATCAGGAGGTGCCACTTTCTTGTCTGGTCTACTGACAGAGGTGAGGGGCTCCAGGCTGTTTAATGATCTCATCCCAGCTGTGCTGTTGTTGTTTTTGTTGGCAGCAACAGCATGTTTGATAGAATTATTTTGCTAAGTTAGGGAAGATCATAATTGTTTGAGCCCCTAAAGCATAGCCAGCAAACTCTCGCTTTACTGATGATGGACACCGGGAAGTCCAGATGTCTCAGGAGGGCAGGAGCATCATATCACCTGGAACTCTTGACATGTGCCTCCCCTCTAAGACCCATTCCAAACAATGCTCTGCTCCTTGGGTTTACAGAAGTGTTTATTAAACAGCTCTGATACTGCACTTCAGGGTTTGCTTCTTGTGAACTGGTCATCCGTCCCCACCCTGCTGGCTGGGGTTCTGAGAACCGAGAACAGAGCAGAGCAGCCTCCCATGCCTGTTCTGTGAGGGTGCCTGTGTCTATCGAATTCCCCTAACGCATGTGACAGGTGCAGAACCCCTGGCTCCTCCCCACATAGGCTTCTTCTGCGCCAAGGGGCCTGCCTGGGATATCTGGCCCATTAGGAACTGGGCGCCATTCCTGTCTACCAATACCCACATTCTGTTATTACTGTGTGGACTCTCAGATTCTGAAGCTCTTCTCTGGTGGCAGACAAGCAGTTTCGCCACTTCCATTATCAAGGGCTCATGAGAACATATTTATTTGTTTGTTCTCTCTTGGTTTTACAGGAAGAACGGGAAGAGGGCTGCTCATTTGGGACACCTGTTGAATTTAGGCACCAGACTGATCATCTGGCCGTTATTCCCACATGTTTGCAAAGTAACTCCTAGGGGATGTCTAAAAATGTCAGGAATGAACACATGTTTATTACCTAGTCCTTAAATTATGTGCTCTAAGGGTTGCTCTGTGGAACTGGGGTGCTTGCTCTCTCACACACACACTGGGAAACACTATCACTGTTTCTACAGATCACCCATTCACTGAGATTGCCTATGAAGAATAATGTGTCTGGTCTTCTGTGCAATAATCCCACGGGCCAAATGACACTTTTTTGAAAACCTTTGAAGGAATTTCTGATTCAAATTTCTTTGTTTGTTCTAGGTTAATGGTCACTTCTGTAGTCCAGTGGCAGAGAGTTAGCCTGCCTGCCCACTTCCCTCCTATCTCCCCTCTTCCCCTCCCCTTCTCTCCCTTACATTTTAAACAAATGTGTACTTATCACCTATTCTGCCACCAGGCCAGTAGGCATGGTACAGCCACTTCTCTGGGCTGTGTGTCTCCGGAGCACCGTTTCCCTGCCCACCCCCCACACCACAGGCTCTGTGTGCTGTGCTGTGCTGTGCTGTGCTGGGGCTCTCATTGCTGAATCGTTGTTGCCTTCCAAGATCTTTTAGTTTACATCATCTGCATGGAATCTCTCAGGAAAGTTCATGTGGTGGGGATGTGGGGAGTCCTCAGTGATGCTTCTGGAATGAGCTTGCTTTTCCCTGCAGTGAGAACAGAGTGGCATTGTTCCCTGAAGGGCTCTGTAACTCCTGCTGCCCAGCACCAGCCCCAGGCATGCAGAGAATGCGGCCCACTGCTCCTGCTGCTCCCATCCTTCGGGGCTTGCAGCCTTGCTTCCCTTAGGAGCAATCTCACCAGGGGGTTGGGATCTAGGGCCACCTTCCACACCTGTCTTTGAGATGCTTAAGGAGTCAACACGTCCTTGGGCCTTCGGAGCTGGATTGTTGCCTCAGAGATGGGATGGATGATGAGTCCTTGCTGAGTGCTGGGCCCCCATGTCAGGAGCAAGAGAAGTCCATTGGCTTCTGGGGCTGAAGGGGCCTTATGCAAAGCACAAGGATCTCCCCGACTCCACGTCTGGGAAGGAGGAAGCTCTATTGGCTTGAGGCAACATTAGCTTCATTTGTGCCTTCCTTGAGGCCTCTGTAGGACCTGCCATGCCACTCGATGGTCCCGGAAGCCATGGGGATATCTGGTCACCCCTTGAAGCACTAACTTGTGAGAACCCCAATCTCCCTGGAGGGCCCCCAGACACCAGGAAACTGCAGGCAGGGCCATCAATCAATGCAGACCCCTTGCTGAGTTTCCCTGAGGCTGGAGCAAGTCACTCAGAATAGGTTGGTGTCTGTGAGAGAAGATAGGAAGATAGGGGCTTGTGGGGGAGGGATGATAGGGGTGGTGTCAGAGGTGGTCTCCTCAGGCTCACTGTCCCCATCATCCGGGTTTTCGGTGAGAGATGGGATGATTCTGACCATACTGTCTTCAAAGTGTACCTGCTTCTTCTTGACCAATGAGTCAGCTGGCTCCAGCGTCAGCTCGGTCAGAGTGTCTGGGTGCTGGAGGGCATTGGGCTTCTTGGTCCCCTTCAGAATGCTCTTCATGTGGATGAGGAGGGAGCCGGTCCCCTCTTTGAGGGCTCCGTGGAAGGTGTAGGTTTGCTCAGTGTCCCCCGAGCCTGTGGTGCTCACGGCACTGCTGGAAGGGTCCGTGTACTGCTCTGCAGGAGCCAGCACCTCTGGGTCAGCTTTGCTTTTCTTCTGTTTGCTCAGCAGGAAGTAGGCCAAGCCAGTGATGATGAGCATGGAACCTGGAAGGGATGTGGGAGGTCAGGATGCTAGACATGTGTCAGAGAAGAGCCAGAGGCTGTCCAAGCCCACCATTCCAAAGGGCCACCGTGGCACACTCAGGCCCTCTGGGCTCCAGCCTGTGCATCTAATCTGTTCTCACATACCCACTTCAGATTCAGGGGGCTGGCCTGATGTCTGGCTAAGGGATGTCAATGGGGCCAGAGTTGTGCTGGGGCCCTCAGCCTGATGGTTAGCTGGGGACCCTGTGCCTGAGGCCCCCTGCCTGTTGACAGCCAACCCTGGTGCTGCCTGCTTGGCCTCTCATCACCATGCTTGGCCATACTCTTAGGATAATATGTTGGGTTGGGGCTGCAGTGCCTGCAGTGGGCCTGCACTCTATTTTGGATACTGGACATCCACTGCTGAACTGGGCTTCCTTCCATTCCCAGAAGTGGGGAGATGCTCTTTCCTCAGCTTCCCTAATAAACATGGAGGAAAGTGTAAATCCTATTGGGTGGGGCTGGCCTAGCCTGGGTGCCTCTCTTATGTGTACTCCCTACAACCTCACCCCCTCGACCCCTGGTCTCCAAGTCAGAGGTCCCTCTGTCTCAGGCTGACATTGTTCTGCTCTGGGTCTCCTGTCAGGAGACCTGTCCTATCCAGAGGAAGCCTCTGGGCATCTCTCCTTCTCTAAGGAGTGGGAGGTTGTGGCTTGCTTTGATCTCAGCAATGCTGAATCCTCTGGAGTCCACTGAAGGCTGGGCAGAGTGGCCTTGATGCTGTGACAGGTACATTAAAAGAAACCGCAGGAAAGAGGAGGAGGCTCTGCCTTTCAACTTTGCCTCTCTGCCCACTGGGCTTCCTGGCATTTTAGGCAGGTCATGGGGAGGGACATGGTTTTCACAGCTAGGGAGTCTGGGAACAGAAGGGTACTAGCTGGAGAGGTTGTGGACAAAACCCAGGGCTGGGAGCACTGAGTCCTGGCTTCTAGCTGACTGGCACGACCTCTGAGGTAGAGCGGGAGATGAGGAGGCTCTGAGGGGATGCCCGGGGTCCCATCATGGCATGCCTTCTAAACCAGGCTGAGGAGTTTTAGACCTGAATGGGTAGGCACTGGGGAGCCATGGAGGGGTTTGGACAGAGAGGTGACTAGCTCACACTCTCTGAAGGCTCAGATCACACATAAGCATTGGGTGAAAAGTCTCCGTTTGTGGGTGCAGCCTCGGGGCCTACATGAAGGGACATTCCTGCCTCTTGGTCAGCAGGATATCTGATACTTCCTCATCCCCATGACCTAGGCCAGAGAAGTCAGTGGAGCCAGTGGGGCCTTGGAGCCAGTGTCACTGAGGCCTGGAGAGGAGGGATTCAGCCTCTCCTGCTCAGAGCCCCCTGTGGTGGGGGATCCCTGCCTTCACTAATTCCTGGAGCTCCTACCTGGGATGGTCACGTGCCAGACCAGGACAGGGTGGAGAAAGCAGGCCACGGACAGCAGCACGTATGCCAGGAACTTCTGGAAGCAGCCTAACCAGTGGGCTTTCTCCCTTGCTCTGTAGGCCAGGGACTCTGGCTGACACCTGGTGGGAGGGAGTCCAGGATTAGCAGGAAACAGGAAACAACCCAGAAAAGCCCCAGCAACATGTGCAGCGATTAGAGGCTGGGATTGGGATCTGCCAAGCCCACGTTATCTTTAGTGGCCTCTGGCTGAACACTCCCCAGGGGCTAGGGTCCTCATCCTGGGTTCCACAGTTAGGGGTGTTTCCTGAGTCCTTCCAGAGGGCCCACAGTTTTTCTGAAAGCCTGCCTAATCCTGTCTTTCTATAATGGTGAAGGGATCTAAATGATACCATGATTCAACAAAGTCAGTGAGAAGAATAGGAGACTCAGGGGCCCATTTGGAGGTCCCCAGTGGAGTGGAGAAGGCACACAGTATGGGAAACAGCTGGCTGGGGACAGTTGTGTGGACGGTGCACCACACAAGCTGCCTGGCCACCTGAGTGAACTGGCTGGAACCCAGGTCCACCTTGCTCACAGAGCCTCACCTAGCCATAAGATGGCATCAGCCCAGAGGGGCTTCTTTGTGAACTGGCCTGGAGGGATCACACTTGGGCCTGGCAGAGGACTGATGTTGAGGAGGTTTCCTCAGGAGTTTTGCCTCCAGGCTTCAGAGGAGGAAAGGACCTGCCTTTAGCTTTGTCTCCTTCATCCTCTGAATTGGTCTGGAGCAGGGGTCTGTCTAGGCTGGTTTGGGGGCAGTGGTGGGGGTTGGAGGATGATGGGCTGGTCCAGAGCACAGTCCTCCTTCCAGGCACCATAGCTATGGCTCATTGGTGCCCTCTGGTGGACACTTTTGTGACCAGACCCTGGCTGAGAGAGGAGGGAGTCCAGAGCTGGGTGAAATGCCTCTTTGGACTCAGTGTTCCTCCTTCCTCTGTGCTGGAGAAGTTGCTAAGATTCCTTGGCAGTGACATTCATCAGAAAGGAGGAAGCCTGTTGCCTCAGGGCTGGGAAACTTGGGAGGCAGCTGATCGTCTTGCAAGGTACTAGGACAGCTGGATTTGAGGCCTGGCTCTTTCTCTGACTACTGAGAGGCACAACTGTTTGGGTTCTGAGAGTTGTGGTCCAGGGACAGCCCTTGGCCACCCTGCTGACAGTTTCTATGAACTGAGCACTGCTGGACAGCAAGTATGGGCCTCCATGGCCATGTGGCTTCCCAAGATCCTTGTAGCCCTTGACTTGTGCCTGGGTCCTAGCAGGAAAAAGAGCCAGTTCCCAAATCTAACTCTGCTTACTCCAAGACCACCCGGCCTTCTGCAGGGCCATCACCTCTCCATGGGTGCCTGGGGTGGCACATGCAGCTGTGGGCTGTTCCTGGAGGTGGGGATGGCCTCTGCAGGGGATGCTAGGTGGGGATAGGCCCTGTGTGAATGCTTCACTCCACTCCCCTGATTGGGAGCAGAGCAAGGGGACTGCTGAACCCTGCAGAGCTGAGCCCATGTCCAGGCAGGGGCTAGCTGTGCTGCAGGGAGGGAACCCATCTGCAGCTTCTTTGGGAGCGGGACATCACAGGGGGATGTGGCCTCACGGAAGGAGGGGTCTGGGGGTGTCTGGGGCTAGGAGGTGATGGAAGGGCTGCTCTTGAGGCTACTTACTGGAAGCAGATGGCCAGCAGCTGAGACACAAAGTAGGCCCCTTCACACACGGAGATGACAGCTCCTATAAACCTGTGGTGGATACAGATAAGGGAAGTCTGCTGTCATCCGATCTGCCCTTCACTCTCCCATGGCCTGTTTCCTCATAGCATTTGGGGCTCCTGGCCATCTATGGCCAACAAACTGACCAGGAGTTTCCTGACCTAATGCTGCCGCCCAGCCAGCATCTTCCAGGAGTTGCCTTGATGCCAGGACCTGTGCTGGGTTGGGCCTCAGTGGAGGGGTGGGAGCCAGGGCCCAGAGATGGGTGAGGGAGTACAGGCCAGCAGGGGAGGCTGCCTTGATCCCAGCCCCTGTGTGGCTAGAGGCAGGCACGTCTTTCTCCCTTCTGTCATGAGGATAACATTCACTACTTGGTTGTGCCAACCTTAAGTTTGGATCTGTTCCAGACTCCTTCCTTCTCCCCCTTTTCCCACTATCCAAACAGTTTCTGACTTCACCTATATGACCTGAGTTTGGGTACTGCCCCCTTGAGCCCTGCACTCATCTCTCCTTTTCTGCCTCCCTAATGCCCTGCCATCTGCTCTCCTCTCCCGCCCCTCTATCTGTCCCTACTGGCTGTCCTGAGGGCTCCTTCTGACACCTGAATGTGATGATATTCTCCCCAGTCCAGAAAGCCTCAAACTCCTCATGTTCCAAGTGTGGTACAGGGAACTTCCAATCAGAATCTTCTGGAAAATATGTAAAATCATATATTTCTGTGCTAGCCTCATGTCATGATACATCAGAATGTTCAGGAATGGAACTTACATGCTTTATTGGAGGATCCCACTGGCCTATAAAATTGAAATTTCTTAGCATGCCTTTAAAGCCTTACATGAACTTCTATAGTTCTCCGAATACTCAGGAAGCTACCAGGTGCCACAGGGACTTTGCACAAGCTAGTTCCTCTAGGAAGGACTCCTCTTTCCTCCTTTTGTCTGTCTGGTGCCCTCTTGCTTGGTGTGACCTGAGCTACCAGTCTGTGAACTCATTTTGGCAGTTCCCTCTCTAATTCTTCTCTACAGCCCAGGCCCACTCTGGGAATGGCTTATTGTTAAGTGCTCCATGGACATCACTAGAGTGAATAAATGAGTGAATGAATGAATAGATGTTTGTAAAGCCTCTCAAATGTGGCACATAGTGCTCATTAGATAAATGTTAGTTATTATCGTTTTTTTCTCTTTCTCCATGAGCATTTAGTACTTAATCCCTATTCTCTCTTACTCTCTCTCTCAGTATCTCCTTAACCCTTATCCCTCAACTTTTAGATTGAATAACTGACATTACATAATGAGCACTCTGTGCCAAGCATGTTCTAAGGACTTTAGAAGTATCAATTCATTTAGTCCTTCTAACAATTTTATTGTTAAAGCACTGTAATAACCCTCAGCCTACAGCTATGGGCACTGAGGCACAGAAAGGTCAGGCTCCTTGCTGTGGTCACACAGCAGATCACAAGCAGGGGCAATATTTGAACCCAGCACCTAGACTCCTGAGCCTGTATTCCTCACAAGCACACCAGGGCACGTACTTTGTAAAACAAGTGTCATCACCTTTTTGTACATCCTGGGATGGGGGACCAGGAGGAAACTGAGGCTTGGGCAGTAGAGTGACTTGGCAGGTGTCCTGTCTGGTGCTATAGAGGCTGTGCCTTTTGAGGCCCGGAAAGTCTGGTCGCTCAGGTGGGGCAGTGAATCCAAGCCGAGAGCCCTGCTGTGGTTGCAAGATCCTACGAACCACGGTCTCTGCCCTGGGGCACCACACTAGCCACTCAGACTCTTCAGCCAATGGTGTGTCTGCTGTTTGGGGTGAGTGTGAGGAAGGCGGGTGAGGGATTCCCGCAGGAAGGAGAATGACAGGAGAGGAAGCTGATGTGTAGAGAAGTAGAGAAGAACAAAGACAAAACCAGTGATAGCTCAGTTCCTACTGGAGCCTGCTCTTGGCCTCGGCCCTGCTGGGTCCCCGGGATACAGTGCAGGGAGTGACAGCCCTACAGGGGTGTGCTACAATTGAGAGTGTGCTACACTCTGAGTGTGAGGGAACACAGAGGCAGGAGTCTGAGATCTGCAGAGGAGACTGCATGTGTGTAAGGAAGGGCAGGAGATGGTGAGGGAAGAGGGAAGCAGGATGCTGAGATGGCCCTTGAGGAGTGAGTGTGAGTGCAGGAGGGATGGGCAGGCGGGCAGTGGCTGCCCATCCCGTGGGGGGCTGAAGCAGTACATAAACTACTGCACAGTGAGGGCTGGGGGGTCCTGAGGCTAGAAATAATGTCTTCCAGGCCTGGGCCACAAGGTGATCAGATGGGCCCTCGGGACAGGGACAGAACAATGAGGAAGGGGCAGGCTTCTGGGCAGGATGCAGTTTGCATTAACTGGCTATGGAGCTGACCTGTTACAGTAAGACAATCACACTTACCCCTTACCTGAAGTGACATTTGTGGGGAAGCTAGGTAGAAAGAGAGGATGAGAGAAAAGAGGAAGACCAGGCTTGCTTCTGGATTCCAGGGAGACAGTGCACGGCAGCTGTGGACAGGCTCAGTAAGACACGGAAGGAGTTCAGAGCGAAGAGAAGTCACTTTCAGGCAGCAGGGGCTCCAGGCTTGGGGCAGGCTTCCCAGGGCAGAATGCCAGGAAGGAATATCAGGCTTTGGCAATGTCGAGGTGGGTGGTAAGTCACCCCAGGTGCTCGATGGGATGAGCGACGGCTTGGAGGTGAGGTGATGTAGGTGAGTTTGAAGAAGAGTCAGAAGCTCCTGAGGTGTGTGTAAGTTCAGTGACCAGAAATAAAGTGGAGGCTGGAAAATGGCAGAAAAATATGGCCTGGAGGCCGTGGCAGGGGCTGTCCGGAATAGCCCTGCATTTCTAGGTGGCTAACTTTGTGGTAGTGTGGAAATGCGCTAGGAGGGTGGAAGACTGCTGGGAGATAGTGGGTGTGATCCACTGAGCAAATCAAAGAGCTGCCCTGAGCAGGGAGGCAGGGATGGAGGTGGATGTTGTTGGGAAGGAGGCATCCTGGGGACCCTATAGGCAAACCATGGCCCAGAAGCACAGGAACTCTGTGTCTCTCAGAAGGGGGCTGCTGGAGAAGCTGGTTGGTCAGAGCTGGCAGGGACCCCAAGCTTTCCTCCCTCTTCAGGCCGCCACAGCCCAGTGATCTCCTTCCCACTGGCAGGCATTTGTGGACGCGGCTGGCAGGGAAGAAAGGATAGAGGCTAGGGAACTCAGTGGCCCCAGGCCTGAGTCTGGGCCCTGTTGCTCATAAGTTTGTTGACATGGGCTGAGCTGCTTATTCCCTCTGAAGTTCCTAATCTGAAAAACTAGGTCAGTATGCACTTCTACAGTGCTGTCAGTTAAAGGACACAATGTAAATAAAACATTTTTCTGTGCTTGACATGCAGAAGGGCTCAAATACATAGTCTTGAGCTGATTCCTCTCTCTTTAAAATAAGAGCTCAGTTAATATTTGCTGACAAAGAAATGATGGAAAAGATGGATGGATGGACAGATGGCTGGCTGGATAGATAGTAGTCAATGGCTGGCTGGCTGGGCTGGGTGGATGGATAGGCAGGTAGATGGATGGCTGGCGGTTGAATGGATGGATGGGAGGATGGGTGAGTAGGTGGATGGATGGGAGGATAATTATTTTATTTAGGTAGTGATCTGACCAAAGCCCTGCCCAAACTAAGACAATATCCTAGAAGCCCCCTCTGCTTCTTCCACCTGTGGGACATGATAGAGTTAGCGTGGGAAAGGGGTAGGGGGCTGCTCTGTGTTAGTCTGACAAGACAGACTCAGGGGGAGCCAGAGCACAACACTCAGGCAAGGAGGGGCCCATGCAAACATACTCACAGCAAATAAAAAGCCAGGCTTTTGAACTGCCCCTGGAGGAAGGTCTCAGTGCCCACGCCGATCAACACTAAGAGGGGAAGAGAAGAGAGAGTGGGCTCAGGTGCTCTAGCCACATGTGGCCCTGCGGAAGGTTCCCCGGCTGTGGAGTGAGCCTTCTGCCTCAGGCCTGAGAATCAGGGTAGGCTCTTCTGCACACGACACTGGGATTGGTGGCTGGGAAAATGTAAGAGAGCAGGAGACTTCTGGACTGGTCTCTTGAAACCAGAGGGGTTTCAGGAAGAATCCAGAGGTCTTTTAATCCAGCCCCCAGAGCACAGATGCCTTTGCTTCTCTGCCCACATTGGGCATGCCACCACCCCTGGTGTCCCCAGAGACAACTTGTGCTAACAGGCCACCAGCCCCTCTGTTCCACAGCTGTCCTCCTCATGTCACCGCTTCAAGGGCCCTCACTGTCCTGCAGTCCATATGCATATGTGCTGTGTGTCTGGGGTCAGTGGTTGGCCATGGATGGGACCTTCCCAACCCCCATTCCCTTGCCCAGATCACTGTTCTAGCTGTTTCTGTGGCCATCTTTCCACTTGCTGGTTGGGTGGCTGTGTAACTCGCTCCTGGCTCCTGGCTCTGGACCCAGTGCTGGTTAAGCACCTGAGGGTTTGCTCTGATCAACTTCATCTCTCCTCTTGTCCTTTCTTGGCAGTTGGTGTTTGTGCTCAAGCACCTGACCTTCCATTTGTCTGGGGTGAATTTTGTCCTGGATCTACCTTTCCAGACTTTGCTGGATCTGGGCTGTCCTCTCACAGGGATCCCCTTGCTCTCTTTGTGCCACTCAATGAGCTATGACTCAGACCCCATCCACTCACCGATGGGAACATTCTGTAGACAGCATGGAGGTGTCCTGAAACCCTCCTGCAAGGCTGCGTGGCCCACTAACTTGAGTTCTTTCCGGTCCTACCTGATTACACTGCACGCATCCTACATTTCTCTCTGGGCTCAGATGACACACCCTGGTATTGGCTGAATTATGGCTCCACCATGTGTCCTTCCCAGAAAATCAAGACGGTGGGGCTAGGCTGTGGTATCTGGTGGCCTGTAGGTGGCCCCTTCATCTCTGCTGTCTGGGAGACTGCTTCCCTGGGTCTGATGACTCCTCTCCTCCCTGGCAGAGACACAATGTAAACTTCTGGCCGGGGTGTCCTGAGCCCTTTATCCCCTGTGGAAATTCTCCCTCCCTCCTGAGCAGCAGTGCAGAGCTCCTCACTTAAGCCACCAGCACCCCCCCCCCCACTTTTGAGGGGACTGGGTTGTGGAAGGACTTTAGGAAGAAGGGGACAGAATGCTTCAATCTAGGAAGAGAGGGAGGTGCCTAAGTATGCTTAGTGTCAGGGGGCCCCAGAGGGCTCCAGTGCCCCACTGGGCTTGGTCTGGAGGAGGTTTGGGTGGAGGACACTGTGCCTCTGCCCTCTCCAGGGGCTAGAGCTTCACTGCCTTGTACCAGGCAAGCGCCGGGAGTGCTGGTCAGCCACACACACTTCCAGAGGGTCAGCATGACCTGTAGAGCACTTCATGCTTCATACACAGGGGTCATGCTCATCCTGGCTCCCTGTAGCATCCCTGAGACATGGGGAGATCTATGCTTCCTATTTTATGAGGAGGAAATCGAGTCACCTTGTGTAGTTCTTCCAAGGACACATCAGACAGTAAAGGACCTGCAGACCAAATTCAAGACTCTGGATACAGAGTCTTGAGTTTCCTGATTTCCACTACTAGTGTTTGTGTGTGTGTGGTGTGTATGTGTGGCATTGTAGTGTGTGATGTGTGTGTGCATGTGTGTGTGTGATGGGTATATGATAAGTGCATGTGTGGTGTGTGATGTGTACATGCATGGTATGTGATGTGTGTATATGTGTGTGATGTGTGTGATGGGCATGTGATGTGTGCATGTGTATGTGACATATGCATATATGTGTGGTGTGTGTGATGTGTGCGGGCTGTGTGTACGTACTGCGGGCAGATGCCCATCTACTTAGTTTTCACTATATATCCTGTCCTGTTCTCAACACTTCGCATTTATTAGCTCTTTAAACCATCACAACAATCTTACATGAAACTACGATGTGATCCTCATTTTACAGAAGGGAAACAGGCGCCGAGAGTGTAGGCAAAACAAACCTAAGTCATTCCAGCATTGTAGTCTTACATCTGCCGGTTAGTAGCTGAGTCACCAGGCCTCTCTGAGCCTCAGAATCCTCCTTATCCTTTCTTGCACATAATGGTTATAAGGATTCAATAAGCTGACTGATGCCAAGTACATAGCAGGTGCTCAGTCCCTTGCTTGCTTGTGGCAGGGGCTTCATTCCCGGGCCTTCTTTGGAGATTTGCAAGGCCTTGTGGTGAGTGGCCAGCAGGTGGCAGGAGAGGGTCTTGGGAACTCAGCCCCTTTACTGAATTTGTGTGGAGACTTATTTTGATGACTTCTGGTGGAAACAAAAGGCCTATAGTCAAAGGGGCATTCTAGGAATGCTGCAGCGGCAGCACTGGTTTGCAGTTAAAAAAAAGTCAGTGAAACAGCGGAGAAGAGAGAGCTGAGTTGGAATCTCTATTTTGTGTGTTCTTACCTTGGTACTTAGCACAGAAAGGGGCAATAGGCAGTCCCTGTGGGGTAGTCGGGAGAGTGAGTCTTTAAATAGCAGCCTCTGCAGGATGGGCAGGGAGGAAAAAAAAATTAAAAAAAAAAAAAAAAAAGGATGGGTAGGGAGGGCCTTGAGTGGAGAGGCTGAGCGACCTGACCCCAGGCTACAGGTTAAGAGGCTTTGGCGATATTTGGCTGAGATTAAGCAGCAGACACAAGGTGTGCTCCGGGGTGTTCCTGGCCTCTCCCTGGCCTCCCCATCTCCAGCACATGGGTTTGAAGCAAAGTTCTGGTTGTGGCTCCTGATGCTCTGCCCTGGTGACCTTGTCCATGTGTTTCATGCTAGGCTGCCAGTAGGCACAGGGACTCAGGAGGAGAGGGTGGGTTCTGTCTGGGGGCTCCGACAAGGAGGCTTCACAGGCACAGAGAAGGGCATGCCTCACCATTGCATCCTGGGTTTTTTTTTTTTTTTTTTTGGGAGGGGGGTAGTGGAAGGCAGAAGTGTGGGACTAGAAGGCATTTGGATTTGGAAGCCCCCTGGGCATGCCAGCCCAGCTGCCTTTCAACGAAGTCCCAGCATGTGCCGTATTCTGCACTAGTCCCCCATGCATCTTGTCTAGTCTGTGCTGCATCCCTCAAGGGGGGAGTCATCAACCCCATATTATTTATAGAAGAATCTCAACAAGCCTCTTGGAAGTGCAGCACCCAGCCCAAAGCATGCTGGCGGTCAAGGGCAGAGGGAAGCCCGGACCAGGACTGATGTCCAGAGGCTCCAAGGCCCGGGGGGGTGGGTGGCGAGGGGTGTCACACGGATGAGACCCTTGTTGCCATGGGCAGTGGACCACTGTGTCCCCCAAGCCCAGCTATGAATGGGTTTCTGTAATGTCTGCCGTAGAATGAGCCAGGAAACTCCCACTTCACTGCCTTGCTGACCTGTCCAGAGGCTAAGCTGCAGGTGAGTGTGGTGACCGCCCACCTGTCCCTCTCCCAGGGCTTCTCACCCAGCCTGAACAGAATTCTCTTTTGAATGTCAGAAGTAGCCACAGGCGATCTCCTTGCCCAGGGCAGTTCCACCCGGCAACCCAAGACTTGTTCTGGCAAGCCAGGGTCCGAAGTCCCCAGCAGTCAGCCTGCACCCTCATTTATGGCACATCCCATGTGCCAGGCCTGGGTAAAGCACGAGTGGGAGGTTAAAGGAGCTACGTGCTGAAGCTTGGGCAGACTGTTGTGGATGCAGGAAATGAAGAGCTGTGGAGGGAGGGAAGAGGCCACACACCCTGTGAGCAGGCTGAGTGCAGGCTCCATTCTGTCTGTAAACTGAAGACAGCCCGCCCCCCTCCCCTAGAAGGAAGGCAAGGTGCTGCCGGGAGCACGGAGTGGCAGGAATAAGAGTCTGCAACCGCTGCTGCAGCCGTGGCTCTGTGGGCTTCTCTGTGCACTTCCTGAAACCGGGTAAGATCACTGGTCCGACCCTGGGGCAGTGACAGTGTGGCTTCCAGGGCCCACACCCTCAAGTCTCCTTGCACCTTGCAACTTCCTGCTGTGCCTTCAGGGAGCCAAGTCCATGGAGAAAGCTCTGCCCGGTGGTGCCGGGGAAACCTCTAATGCCACAGTCCGGGTACAGACAATCAGCCTGGGGATTGGACCTGCTTCCATGAGCACTCACTCTCCTCCCCAGCACTTTTCAACCTCAAAGGTCTCCTGGGCTTCGGAATGTCACACCAGTTGCCATGACTAAAGTAAGTGAGCCATGAATGGTCTCCTTGTGAAGATATTCCTGCTGCTCCCTGGGGGTGCCGACACTTCCAGAGACCAGACCTAGTAAGGTAATTGGTGGCTCTGTGGCAGAAAATAAGAATCGACCCCCAGGTACTTTCCACTGTTAGGTAACAGAGATACCCCTAATTATAGCAATACAGTAGGATGCATTAGATGGTAGCTACCCATAAATTCTTTGCAACTCCCCTCATCAAGAGGTAGAGTCTAACTCCCCTCCCCTTGAATGTTGGCTGGCCTTAGTGACTGGTTTGTCCAGTAGAATGATGTAGGTCAGGAGTTTACACTGCTAATTCACAAAGTTTCTGCCCAGCCCTCTTTACTTGTTCTGGGGGCAGCCACTCTCCCTTTCACCTAAGAAGTCTGATGCTCGTGAGACCACCATGTGCGAGGAAGCCCAAGTGAACCATGCAGAGAGAATGCTAGAGAAAGAGATGGGGGTGGGGTGGGGTGGGCGGAGATGCACAGCCAGCTCCAGCTGGCTCAGATGTCTGGCCCTAGAGGACCCATTGCAGCCACTCCGCCTGAGATCCCAGCCCTCATCTAGCTGAGATGAGCCATCTCCACTGTTCCCTGACTGAATTCCCAAGCCACAACATTTCAAGCATCATAAAATTGATGTAGCTGTAAGTCATTCAGGTTCAGAGTGGTTTTATAACACAGCCACAGGTAACTGGAAAAGCAGTTTATCCTATCCTCTTAACTACCTGAGATTTTTGGACTAGAAGCCCCTGTGTCTGGTCTATATTCTGACTCTCAGCAGTGAGCATGCCCTCAGGACCCCTTGGGCTTTTGGCTCTTCTCACTGGTCCCCAGCTTGGTTGTCAGAAAGCCAGCCTGTGGGCTCCTAGGTCCTGCAGCACCTCTCCTCCTGCTCAGATTCAGGCACAGCCTGAGAGATGCAGTCTCCCAGGAGCAGGGTGGCTCCTGGCGACTACTTTTGGGCTGTAGAATCCGACTGGTGGTATAATACGTTAGGATTTCATGTAGGATCTATGAGGCTTTGCCTAATATAGAGCAGCTCCTTTCTACAGATTCATTTTACGAAGATTCCCAGTGGAAAAAGTGAGGAAAGCAAAAATTGAGACCCCCTACTCTAGGAGAATTTTGTGAATTGTATCCACTACTCAGCCAGGACAACCACAGCGGCCGTTGCCATGGAAGCTCTTAGCCTGCTGTTCTCACTGAACTGTGCTGGGAATGAACTATCTTTGGAAGGCACTAGAGTTCCACATGACATAGATATAGGACCCCAAGACTGTTTGACTGGGGGTCTGCAGTTTCCTAAATGTTTTTCCAGGGAACTAGTTTCCAGAACTGGAGTATTTCAGAAGCCACAAAATGACCATGATGTGTGGCCTTAAATTGGAAGGAGGAGCGTTAGGTGAAAAATGGGACTGGGTTGGGAGAAGACATTTATCCTGTCTCCTGTGTGTCTGTCTCCCCAGGACTGCACAGGTAGACCACTTGCTCTCTCAGAGGCCTCCTGTTCCCATGGATGAGAATGGGTACAGTCTCTGCTTTGTGGAATTGGACCTGGAAATCCTGCCAGGTTTCCAGATTGAGGCAGGGCTGTCTGTAAGACACAGAGAAGTTTTTGCGTCCGGCAGAGCCAGGACTAAGGTGAAGTGAGCAGGGCACCTGGGCAGAAAGTTTAAAGAGGTGCTCACTCTAAATTTAAAAAGGTACTCACTCTAAATTAGAAGGGGCACACCATAAATTTAAAGAGGTGCTCAACCTACATGGAAGAAGGTGTTCACTCCTAGGGCATGCAGTGGCAGCATTGGCCCTTTGGTGACCACCAGAATGGTTGCTTCCAGCCGAGGCCTCTGGAGATGTTCATGGCCCAGAGATCAGGAGCCTCTGGCTGCTCATGGAATTTGGCTTGTACTTCTGGTCCTCCTTCCTCCTTACAAGACAGCCTGGCTGGTATCTCTGAAACTCTGCCTCCTTAGGACTCTAGTTCAGTGTGAGCAATCTGTACCAACAATTCACTTCGACAAATGACTCCAAGGCCTTTTCCCAGAGCTGGGCATGGAGACAGAGGAGTTGAGAGTTTGACAGTGGAAACAAATATTATACATGGCCCCAGAATCAGGGCTTCATTATAATAAATTCTTGGTAAGAAAAAATTGCCCCCAAGGACAGTCATGATTCCTAGATGTGCGTTTTTTTTTTTTTTAAGATTTTATTTATTTATTCATGAGAGACACAGACTGAGAGACAGCAGCAGAAACACAGGCAGAGGGAGAAGCAGGCTCCATGCAGGGAGCACGACGTGGGACTCGATCTTGGGTCTCCAGGATCATGCCCTGGGCCGAAGGCGGCACTAAACTTTTAACTGAACCACCCGGGCTGCCCTGTTTTTTTTGTTGTTGTTGTTGTTTGTTTTGTTTTGTTTTTTGTTTTTGTTTGTTTGATTGCACTGCAGGTGGGAGGGGTCCTGGGTAGAGTTGCAAGGTAGCTGCTTTTATACCACCATTAAGTGGCCCATTGACTCCTTCCATCTGTCCTTATTATCTGTCTCTTGGGGTCCTGTTATTCCTCATCCCAGAACCACGTTATGAGCCCACTGTGGTGCCATCTGCCCTGCTCTTCTGTCTCACTCCTCCTGCACAGCCCCCTGGTAGGCTTCTTACTTGGTGCCAGTCAAAGCCAGCTCTTCCTCCACAAACATTTGTGCATAAGCCTGGCCTCCTCCTTTTGTCCCCTTCCCTCTACTCTCTATCCCTCTTGTCTGGGTCGAGGCACAACATTTTCTTCTCCTAGGGGCCAGGGCTTTCTTCTGAATAACCTTCCTGAGTGGCTTGTTCTAGTTCAGGTTAGCAGGGAGCAGAGATTCTGGACCAAGACCCCATGGTGCACCACCTTCCGTGCATCCTCCTGGGCATCCTGAAGCTCTGGTCTCAGAATGTGGGTGGAAGCTTCAAGGGTGCTGTGCTGTAGCAGAGAGAGATCACAGCTTGATCAGGAAAGCCGAGTCCTGGTTCCTCAAGCAAATCATAACTGTCTCATCTGCTTCCTCTTCCAGAAAATGGGGATAATAAAAGCATGCGTAAATGGCTGTGAACATTCAGTCTTAGTAAATGATAGAGTATTGTGCAAATGTAGATGATGAGAATTATCTATTCTATTATCTAAATTCTATTATTTCCTGATAATAGAATTATCAGGAAAGGAAGGTTGTTCCTGCTTGAGAGAGGCAAGCATTCTCAAGGGGGAGGAGAGGGTTTATTCTCATCCTTTCCTCCATTAATGCGCATTTTTATTATGGTTAAAGGGTTCTTCTTTATACACTGATGTTGTTCATTGATTTCCTGTCTTAGGTCCCTTCTGCAGGCCTGATTGGGATGTCAAGAGTCCAAAGCCCCATCCACTTCAACATCTCTTGTGTCATGTCCTCTGTGCAAGCTGCTAGGGATGCCAAGGGCTTAGGCTGGTGTGCTCAGGATGTGGCCTGTCATGGTGCTGACTGCCAAGAGGCTATCCTGGTGGCCTCCGGTCCTTTGCTGCTTTCGTCCCGTGACTGGCCTCATGGTTGGTTCTTATTTCATCACTAGGTTGAGTTTTAATGTCCGTCTTACATTTAGTGCACTGCTCTGCGGGCAACAGAGGTCACTAGAGGTCACAGTTCCCGCTTTTCATACCAGGCAGTGATGTTGGCTCTGGATGCCTGGGGGAAGGGTGAGAATGTCATATTCACTGCTGTTGAGGGCAGCCTCATAACTCATCCTGTTATTATAATCATTGCTCCTCTTCATCCTCAAGTATAGTGTGTCTTCTACAGGTCTTGGGGTCTTTAAGGACATTTCAGGTAAGGATATACCAGCTGATGACAATGGCTGGGGATAGTTTAGGTTCTGAAAGAGTCAAGGCTGCTTATAGAGGTAAAAGCTAGGTTTGCGCCATTTCTAAGAACATGAAGATGTTGGAACCAGTGGCTAAGAACCCATTGAGATAATAAAGTAGTAGTTGTAGGCTTCTTAACTCGGGAGAAGCTGTGACAGAGTCTAAGCATGGCAGAAAGGTGTAGCTGATGCGTATGAGCCAGGGTTCAGAGGCACTGTGAGAAAATGCCATGATTTTATAGTAGAAAATACTAGGTATTCAAGTAGAAGATATTTTAGAGTATAGTGTGGCACTCAGTACCCCAGCACCTCTCACAAGCTTGTGTAGGGAGAATTTCCTGGAGGCAAGAGAGTGCACCAGTTTGGATTCTCTAAACTTGATTCTCCAAACATGAGCTATAGACCAAAGTTGACCAGCGAGGAGATTTATTTTGTTTGGACTTGAAGGAGGCCTTGTGGTAGATTGTAATAATGCCTCTCTCTATGTCCACACTCTTTGTTATGTTTGCAGTCCCCCTCACTAAAGTGAAGCCTGTTTCCCCATCCCTTGAATCTGAGCTTAGCAATGTTGACTTGCTTTGGGAAGAGGATATGATCAGGCACCGTGCAAGCAAAAATGTGAAATGGGCTCATGAACTGGGCCTGCTCTCTCCTGCACCTGCCATTATCATGCACCTCTACCTGAGCCAAACATGGAGGGACATCAGAAAGCAGAATGGCCCTTGTATCCTTATAATAATACCTTCTCATGCTTCTATCCACCCCCAGACAACCACCCATCTGCTTTTGGTCACTAGAGATTAGTTTGCATTTTCTAGACGTTTACAAAAATGGAGTCATAGAGTATGTACTCTTTTTTTTTTTTCCTATCTACTTTCAATCAGTATGATTATATTGAGGTTTATCCATGTGGTAGCATGTATCAGTAGCGATGCCTTTCTATTGTAAGTAGTATGGAATGCCTTAGTTATTTTATAACTCACCTGTTGGCGGGCATTTGAATTTTCTCTAGCTTCTGGCTATTACAAATAAAGATGCTATGAACTTTCATGTACAACTTTTGTTGGACTTTGCTTTCTTTTCTCTTGGGTATAAATAGCTAGGAGCAGAATGATTAGATCATATAAATAGCTGGAGGGGAATGATTGGATTATATGGTAGGTATATGTCTAATTTTTTTTTTTTTAGATTTTATTTATTCATGAGAGACACATGGAGAGAGGCAGAGACATAGTCAGGGAGAGAAGCAGACTCTCTGTGGGGAGCCTGATGTGGGACTCAATCCCAGGACCCCGGGATCATGACTTGAGCCAAAGACAGATGCTCAACCACTGAGCCACCCAGGTGCCCCGGTATATGTCTAATTTTTTAAGAAACTGCCAAAATCATTCCCAAAGTGAGTGCACCATTTTACATTACCATCAGTAGTATATGAGAGTTCCACATCCTTGCCAACATTCAGCACTTGATATGGTAAGTTTCTTTATTTTAAGCCATTCTAGTACTATGTAGTCGTAGCTCATTTTACTTTTGATTTGCATTTCCTTGATGACTAATGATGTGGAACATCTTTTCATGGGCTTATTTGCCATCATATCACTTTGTTAACTTGTTTTTTCATTCTCTTTAACGTTGTATTTCAAAACGGGAAGTTTTAAATTTTGATGGCATGCAATTTATCAATTTGTTGTTTTGTGGATTGAACTTTTGATATTATAAATAGGAAATAGCTGCCTAACTCATTACTTAGGGTTTATTATCTAAAATTTTGTAGTTTTAGGGGCTCCTGGGTGGCTCAGTTGGGTAAATGTGCAACTCTTGATTTAGGCTCAAGTCATGCTCTCGGGGCCATGGGATTGAGCCCCAAGTTCGGCTCCAGGCTTATCACAGAGTCTGTTTGTCGCCCTCCCTCTGCTCCTCCCTCTGCCCTCTGTCTCTCTCTCTCTCAAATAGATAGATAGATAGATAGATAGATAGATAGATAGATAGATAGATAAACTAAAAGCTTTAGAAAAATAAACATTTTCTAGTTTTAGGTTTCACATTTAGGTCTAGAATCCATTTTAGTCTTTCTTTGTGTATGGTATAAGGTATAAATAGACTTTTTTTTGGTAAATGGATATTGTTCAGTACCATTTGTTGAAAAAGTTATCCTTTCTACACTAAATTGTCTCCATATTTTTGTCAAAAGTCTGTTGTTTATATATGTATAGGTTTATTTTTGTACTCTATTCTGTTCCATTAATTTATTCGTCTTTCTTTGTTACAATACTGTATTGCCTTGATTTTGTAGACTTCTAGTAAGTGATATCAGGTAGTGTTAATGTCTTAACTTTGCTCTTTGATTGCAAAATTGTTTTAGTTGTATTAGGAACTTTGCATTTCTATGTGAATTTTAGAAAGACCTTCAAGTTTTAGAAAAGACTCTATTGGTATATGTGCTGCCGAAGCGAGCACTAGAAAAGACTCTATTGGGATTTTGATTGGGTTTGCATTTAAACCATACAGCAGTTTTGGGAGGAATTGACCTCTTAACAATGTTGAGTCTTCTGACCCATGAGCAGGGTATATTTCTCCATTTTTTTAGGCCATTTATTTTAGTAAAAACTACCTCTCAGCGATTTTTTAGTTTCCAGTGTACAGGAAACTTTATTTACACATTTGGGGTCATATTTATCCCCAAGTACTTTATATTTTTGATTCTATTGTAAATTGTATTTAAAAGTTTTCATTTTCTAATTTTTTGTTGCTAGTATATAGAAATATGATTGGCTGTTGTGTATTGATTTTGTCTTCTGCAACCTTACTAAACCCTTTATTGGATCTAGTAGCTTTTCTGGTAGATTCCATCAGATTTTCCATAGATGATCATGTTTTCTGTGAATAACAAGTTTTGCTTCTTCCTTGCTGGTCTGTATGCATTTTATTTCTTTTTCTTGCCTTATTTTGCTGGCTAGAATCTTTAATACAGAGTTTGCTAGAAGTGGCAAGAGTGAACATCCTTGTCTTATTACTAATTCAGGGGAAGAACATTTGATCTTTTACTTGTAAGTACTTGTAGTTTTTTTTTTTTTTTAATGCCATTTCTAAGTTGAGAAAATTTTCTTCTATTCCCAGTTTGATGATGATTTTTGTCAGGAAACAATGCTGAATTTTGTAAAATACCTTCTCTGTGTCTATTCTGATAATAATATAAATAAATATATAAAGTATAAAAAGCTTTTCTTTTTTAGTTTGTTAACATGGTGAGTTATATTGATTTTCAAATATTAAAGCAACTTTAATGGGATGACCGGGTGGCTCAATGGGTGAGCGTCTGCCTTTGGCTCAGGGCATTATCCCGGGGTCTGGGGATCGAGTCCCACATTGGGCTCCCTGCATGGAGCCTACTTCTCCCTCTGCCTATGTCTCTGCCTTTCTCTCTGTGTCTCTCATGAATAAATAAATAAATAATATTTTTAAAAAATAAAGCAACTTTAATTTCTGGATAAATGTCACTTGTTTATGATATACTATCCACTTAACATATGTATATTTTTTGATTTGCTAAAACATTGTTTGGATTTTTACTACTGTGTTTTGGGGGATATATGTCTGTAGTTTCTTTATGATGCTTTTGTCTGGTTTTGGTATTAGAGTAATGTTAGTCCTATAGAATGAGTTGAAAAGTATTCTTTCCTTTTCAGACTTCAGGAAAGTTTGTGTAGAATAAATAGTATGCTGATATGCTACTTTTTGATGATGAGATTTTTACAGCCCTGCAGGGTTCACTGATACTATTAAGGATATTGCCTGTAACACAGAATAGCATCTTTCTGGCAAGGACCTACGGGGAAAATTTCTTCTAGGTCTTAATTTCAGGTCAGAGTATTAGCCCAAGGTATTTGCTTCTTATTCTTTCTCATTCAAAAATAATGCATCTGATCATTCTTCCACATGACAGATTTCCCGGTGCCAGAAACAATGACTATGCCTCCAGTTACTCTCCTTCTATGCCGCATGAGCCATGTGTCTTCATCAGATCTTCACCTGGTATCTGCAATCTAGGAAGGTTCAGGTGGAGCCCACAGAAGGCTCTCTCACTTCAGCATCTGCCACTTATATCTAAGGACATTCCTTTTGGATAATAGCCCTCTTTGGTTGTTTAGAACTAAGGACAATTTTAAGAGAATTGTCTGGCCATAAAAAAATGAAGCTACCATCTTCCTTCTGATTTGGTTACTGTATGTAGTATAGAAGTAATCAATTTCCTGAGGGCTGATAATGACCCAACCTTGAAATGTGAAGAAAAATGTTACTCAGCAAAAGACTTCACATTCTAACTCCTTCCTCACTTTGCAGCTTCAAGGGTCATAGCCTGCTTTGTTCCTTTCCTCTGGTCTTTCTTCTGGAAGAGCTCATCACTCATGCTACATAGTCCCTGTGTTCTACATATTTCCTCTAAAAATTAACCAGCACTGACTGAGAATCTATGTGCCAGGCAGTTTGCTGCTTGAGTCATTGTTTCGTTGAATTCTCACAACCCCAGAAGGTAGACACACTCATTATCCCCATTTCATAGGTGAAAAAACTGATGTTTAAACTGGTTAGGTCACATGCCTAAGGTCACACATCTCACAATTAGTAGGACACAAATTCACTCCTCCAAACTCTGAACTGCAGTGCTTTGTGCTGGGATGTATTTTTGGAGCTTGTCTTCTTGGTCATATCATGTGCTTCTCAAGGGTAGGGGTCACACTATCCTAATCTATGTGTCTACATTACACAAAATGGGAACTCAGCAAATGTTTGTTGAATAAATGAGTCCTAAATGTAGTTTCCTTGTTCTAAATCTAAGAAAGACATAGGCACAAGGAAGTAAAGAAAAAAATGTTTGAACAAAACCAGTGGTAAGACAGTGGAAGAGAGGTAGAGATATTTCATTTACTCATTGAGACAATCAGACTGGAAAAGAAAAACAGTCAACATCCATTTGGAGGATCTGAAAACAATGGTCTTGCTTGGGTAATAAATCCACTGATGGACACGTTGAAGTACATTGAAGTTTCCTTAGATGGCAGGAGATCATCACGGGGATACATTTAAGAAGGATGGAAGTTAGCATAGAAGGCCAAAAGTGGTTGCCTCAGAAGCATTAGGGTTTTTTTTGTTTAAGGCTTTGATAGGGCTAAGGTCAAACTATGCATTTGCTGTACTCTTTAAAAAATAATGAGAACATCTGGTTTTAAATGTTTCTTTTGTCTTAGGCTATATTAATAAGGCAAATCTCCATTTCAAACTGAGTGTTGGCAAGGAGTGGGGCTGTTGGGAATGTGGTTCTGTCCTTTATGTAGAAAAGAAGTTAATGGGTCAAAAACCTGGAACAAAACAAAACCCCTAAGTGATTCCAGGTTGCTCTAAAATAGTTGATTTGTGAGAAAGAGCACGTTAGCCTGGCAAATGGGGCTCGTTCAAAATGACTTTGTCTCCACAGCCCATTTCCCTGTTGGCTGTGTAGTGCCCTTCTCTAGGAGCAGTATGCTGACAGTCCCCGGATGTGCCCCTGCATCACTGCCCTGTGAGTGGGCAGACTGGACCTCCAACACCAGATCTGCTGTCTACTGGCTGTGCGACCTGTGTCAAGCTACTTGAACATTCTGATCTTTAGTTTTCTCACTTGTAAAATAGTACCAAGATCAGCATTTGGCCCTCATAGACACTGGTAGGGTTTTAGCCAGATTATTACTTTATCTTACTGTTGTTCTCAGTTATGCATCTCTGGACCCACAAATAGAAGATCCTGATGTGATAGTTCCCTCTGGAAATGTGAACAGATTTGTCTGTCCTCTGATGAGGTCCAGGAGAGGATTTGGCTGGATGGTTACGGTAGTGCCAGTCAAAGTATGCACAGCAATTATTCAGAGAGAGAAAATGAGCATATGGATCAAATATCAGTGTCTTTAGATTTAGGAAGTATTTGATCATGCTTACTATCCTTCAGTGTAACTGTGCCCAACCTCACCATGACCCTACCTGCTTGAGCCTGTGTTTGGTATGGTCTCAGACAAGCCTCCTTGGTACCCTTTGTGTGTTTTGTATCTTGTATCTTGGGGTTGCCAAGACATAGAAAGACATATCCTTTAGCCTGATTTAGGTGGAGGACACATTGATTAAGAGTAAGATCTCAGGAATAGATCCTTATCAGTTAGTCTTGCCATTTTGTTCCTGGTTGTTGTGAGACCCCGAGCAAGATGTTTCACCTTACCAAGCCTCAGATTCCCCTCACATACAGTGGGGGTGACAATGAGCATGATGATGATTCAAAGGGTAGTTATGAGGGTAAAAGGAAATACTACATTTGAAACATGCAGTCAGAGCTTGACTCACAGTGAATACTCAAATAATAGTCGTTATCAGTTATTACCCCGGAGTAGAGTTGGAAGAGTGAAGAAATCCCTCAAGTGCTGGCAGTAAGAACCTCAGTCTTGAGTACCCTGGCTCTGAGAAAGTTGCAAGAGTCTCAACAAAGGGCTGACACAGTGGGTTCTTTCCATTCTCTTCCCCACAGACTTGGGACTGGGGCTGAGGAGTGGCGAGCTACTTCATGGAGATTGTCCCTCAGGGATTAAGAGGATTGTGGAAGTTCAAAGGGAAGCCAATTCTGCTTTCTAAGAACAGGGATGGGGACTAGTCCTGTGGGACAGAGAAAGGGTACCCCATACCTCTGTGCTCCCATCTCAGTTAAAACCCACTTCCCAGGTTCCCTTCTCTGATGGTTGATTTGTAGTGAAAATACATCACAGGGCTGAGCATCCTTTGAGGCCCGAGTCTCTAACTCAGGATGTCATGGCCTTGCCTTTATGTGGACACAGTGAGAACCTGCTTTGAAGGTTGGACAAGTGGGAGTCTGGCACAGGGAGGTGTGGAGCACTCACAATCTGTTTGTAGTTCCCCAGTTGTGTTTGTCTCTTTGGGTGATTCCTGGAGCCACATCTCAGCCGGAGAGACACTAGTGGTCACACATGTGTGCATTAACACACACACACACACACACACACACACACACACAGAGTCTTCCATACCAGAGAGGTAATACAAATGAGTGAAGCTAGCCAAGTTAAGACAAATGTTGGGGAGAAGCTCTGTCATGACCTGGAAATCTTATAACTGGCTCAAAGTCACAAAAAAGGTCTAATGGGAGACAATTTTCTAATTTTAGAAACACTTTCAGTGCTTCAGTGGGTGCTATCTGTTTGTGGCCTGTCTTCCTCTGTTTAGCAGTGGCAATGCTCTGTGCCCACTGTTGGTATGGGGCTGGGCATGGGGCTGGGGCAGCAAGGGCCCATGGGACAACTGGACATCCTGATGAAGCTTCATCCAGAGTGGCTGGGAGGAGAAGAAGAGATGAACTCATCCAGCCAGGCCATCACCACTGGGCCTTGCCATCCTGGTGGAGTCTTCTAGGGTTTGATACCCTTGGGATCTGTAACAGTCCTAGATTCCATCCACAGAGGGGAAAGGGATCCAGAGAAGAAGCTGCTGGATTAGCAGCTGCTTGGTTCCTGCATGTGACACTCTGGGTAACCTTGGGCCACATACTTTTCCTAGCTTCTGGAGAATCTAATACTTCTTCTCATAGAAGGACCAGGGGCTACCTTAGGTCTCCTGGGGTTTCTGCAAAATGACAGCCTCTGTCTCAAGTCTTACTTCCTTTCTAGTAGCAATGCCACTATAAATGAGGCCCAGATTTTCAACAGAGATTTCAACAACAAGAGGCTTAAGGGAATAAGGAATTTGCAAATCTTACCCGCTGGAAACAGTCCAGGAATTTAGTGATGCTGGAAGAAACTTGAGATTTGCCCATGAGTATCAAAGCCCCTCTCTCTAGCTTCCCACTTGCTCCCAGCACTCTAGAAAGCTCAAACAAGATTATTGGAAAGCCTGGCCATTAAAAGGCAACTGATGCCCTATTTTTAGCCTGGATCCTATATCAAAACCAAGCAGAAGGCCCATCTTCAGCATTAACGGCAGCCCTCTGCACAGAGATAAGAGTTGTGGTTAAGAGGAATTGTGTGTGTGTGTGTGTGTGTGTGTGTGTCTGAAGATAAATCAAACTTTTAAACTGTCTTTTGCTAGGCTATTAGAAAAACACATGTATCTTAAAAACAGCTTTCTGACAGGAGGCAGTCCTCAGCTCTGAGCAGAATGTAGCAAGGGAAATTATTACCAAGATACCTGATAGCTGAAAAGGGTGCATTTTACCTCTCTGGAAGCCAAGGCCTATAGGAGAGCTGGGTGTGCTCAGATCAACAGGGGTACAATAGGACTTGAACCCCAGACACAGAAACCCTATTTAGGTTTACCTTCTTATCCTCAGATGAGAAGTTGTGGGTCTTGGCAGGCATTCCCTTACATGTAGGTGATAAGATGGTTCTGGCAGAGGCTGGAATGGGCTCCCCCACAAGCCCATTTACTCAGAGCCCTCAGCAGAGAAATTCCAGACCCTTCCTGGTGTCCACTGGGTGGGGTTTCCTAGTCTGGGAAGCAGGGCGTTCTTTGGCCAGAGTCCTGGCCCTTTAAAAAATTGAGGCACCTGGGCTCCAGATCAGCTGTCCCTCTGATCTGCAGTGTGACCTTGGACAAGGTTATTGACTGTATTTGGGCCCAAGTGTTCCATCTTGTAACAGGAGGGGTGGCATTAGATCTTCTCCAACAGCTAAGTTTTTGTGCTGAGGACCTAGACACTAGAAGAGCCCACTGGCCAGCCTCCCCACCAAGCTCTGAACCAGGTCACACAGGCTTCTCCTAATTCCATTGAGCTCTGCTCAGTTTGTGCATCCTTGATCCTCCAAAACACCTGGTCAGCAGGTCCAGATCAGAGAGTGGCATCACAGAGGGTCTGGGTGGCTCAGCTGTCCCAAAGTCACACATCAGCAAATGACAGGGTGGGGGCAGGAACCAGCCTGACTGGAGTCTGAGCTGGGGGACATTTCCCATTTGCCAAGACTGATATTAGATTTTGTCCAATGGTGAGGATGGACTTGGTGAGCAATGTGTGTCTCTTCCATGTTCCCAAGGGACATGGGGCCCAGAGCTAAGAGCTCAGAATGCTGTCTTCTCACTTCCTGCATGCAGACCCTGGCCATGTGGGGTCCTGGGGGGCTAAAGGTAAGGGTCTGGGCTGGGGAAGTAAGCAGGCATAACTCAGGATTGTGGTTGCTCTGGTTCATCTCTGGGAGTTGAGCAGCCTCAGGCTGGATGAGGGAGAGAAGCCCAGCAGAGGGAACCGTTTCTACTCCAAACCCAGTGTGTTCTTGCAGTCAGGCCACAGAGAGGGGGTCTGGGTTTCTACAGGACTTTCTGTTAATGAGGTGGACGTGGGCCAAGGGAAGCTCAGGATCTCCATGGCCAGTGCTAGAGCTTGGCCTGTCCTAAGTACTGAGAATTCTCTTTCCATAAAATGGAGCTGTGGTCTGTATAAAACATGATGATCTCTGTTGACCATCTTCAAAACTATACAGTGAGGTGACTGATTCTCACATTTGTCTTGGCCTTTTATACCTCCACCTTCAGCTCCTATATCCACCTCATAAGAGCCCTCAAGGAGGTAGTGCAGATCTTCTCAACTCATTTTCCAGATTAGGACACTGAGGCTCCCAAGGTCACATGGGTGCTGGCTTGCCAAGTGGAGAGTGCTTCCATCACCCAGGCTCACCCCACTGCACCTGCTGCTGCCCTGCAGAGTAGTGTTTCTGGAGGCACTGGGAACAAAAGTGAGGGCAGATGTGGCCAGAGGTGTCCATCTGTCCCAGCCGGCTGGCTCCCACCCCTCAAGCAGCCTGGGTGACAGTGCCCAGGCATAGGGGATGGCAGCTGGGAGGCGGGTCTTACCTGCAGCAGTGGTGATGCCCAGGAGCCGGCAGGTGTATTCCAGACCAGTCCAGAACATCTGCAGCTTCATGGTGCCAGGGTTGAGGGCAGGGTCCCAGTGGGGCAGGCAGTGGAGGCTTCAGCCTGAGATACTCCTGGATGCCCGTGTGCAGAGGGAGGCTGTGGCTGTCGGCTCTGGGCCCCCGTGCCCTGGGGCCCTGCCTTCCAAACCAGTCCTGGCCACCTCAGCCTGGCTGAGGTGTGAATAGGGCTCACCTTCCCGGCTTTGCTGCCTGTGCCCTTGCCAGACACTTGGCTTAATCATTACCTTGGAAGAATGCCCCTGCTGCTCTGTGCAGCTCCAGCCTGGCTTGGAGCTGCTGCAGCTCCAGCACGGCCAGCCGCTTGAGATCGGGCCAATTAGGGCTGGGCTGGAGGAAGCCTGGAGCTGGCAATTAACCATTTCTGGGTGGGAGGAGAGTCGAGGAGCCAGATCCGGCCCTTTCTTACAGGTCAGCTTTGAGAAAGTCACACCTGGGCTTCAGGCCCACAAGGTCTAGGACGGTTGGCGTCTAGAGGTGACAGGTCTGTGGTGGTCTGTGTGTAGGAGAAAAAGATGTGTCTTTAAATTACTAGCAGAAACAGCTTTTGAAATAAGTTCTAAGCTTCTATTCTTCTGCATATAGGAGGATTAGAAAGCTCTGCAGTCTTGGATTTGGACTCGACCAGACATACCTAGTGAAATAAGTCAGTCAGAGAAAGATGAGTACCATGTGATCTTGCTCATATGTGGAATTTAAGAAACAAAACCAATGAGCAAAAGAAAAAAAAAAAAAGAGTGACACAAGCCAAAAAACAGACTCTTAACAATAGAGAACCTAGCTCAGGCTGATGCCACACACGGACCCTCCTTTCTCCCTGACATGCATCCTGATGTGTAACGTGGGAAATCACTATGATTCTTTGGGAGGGTTCTTTCTATGTCAATAATTAACTGTGTGACCTTGGGGAAAGCCAAAGATATTTGTGATCCTTAGTAATTTTGCAGAAAATAAATGAGAGGATTTGGCTGGATTGGTGGATCTCAAAGTATATTCTGAGAGCTGCTCCAAGAAGCCCAGCCTTGTAAAGCTGACAATTGTGGGATTTTACTCAATTAAATTCTCAATTTACTCATTGATACAAGGAATTGAAGGATATCAAGTTTTAGGGTTCCTCTCAGGCATTTTTCTGAAATCGTTTATCCTATGCTCAAATGGGATAGACAGCAAAACAACCACATTAGGTAAAAAACAAAACAAAACAAAAAACAAAAAAACCCAAAACCAAATTCTAATAATAATAATAATGAAAAGCTCAGGCATAATCCGTTTTGCTTATTGCTTTGTGAGGATCATATGCCCTCATATAATGAATAGATATTTTTCTTTATTAAAATTATTCTAGGTTTCCAGAGACAGAAACAAACAACAAAACTAAAAATAATGGAATAATATATTTGCAAATGACATGTCTGATAAAGTGTTAGTATCTAAAATATATAAAGAACTGATACAACTCAACACCCCCAAAACAAATAATCCAATTAAAAATGGGTAGAAGGCATGAACAGACATATCTCCAAAGAAGACATCCAGATGGCGAACAGATACATGAAAAGATGCTAAATATCACTCATCATCAGGGAAATGCAAATCAAAACCACAAGGAGATATCACCTTACACCTGTCAGAATGGCTAAAATAAAAAACACAAGAAACAATAGGTGTTGGTGAGGATGTGGTGAGGGATGCACTGTTGGTGGGAATGCAAACTGGTGCAGTACTCTGGAAAATAATATGGAGGCTTTTCGAAACAAAGTAAAAATAGAACTACCTTGTCATCCAGAAAGCACACTACTGGGTATTTAGCCTCCAAATACAAAAACACTAATTCAAAGGGCTACAGCACCCCTATGTTTATAGCAGCATTATTTACAATACGGAAGCAGCCCAAGTGTCCATTGACTGATGAATGGATAAAGAAGATGTGGTAAGTATATACAATGGATTATTACTCAGCCATAAAAAGAGTGAAGTCTTGCCATTTGCAGCAATGTGGATAGAACTAGAGTATTATGCTAAGTGAAATAAGTCAGTCAGAGAAAGATGAGTACCATGTGATCTTGCTCATATGTGGAATTTAAGAAACAAAACCAATGAGCAAAAGAAAAAAAAAAGAGAGACACAAGCCAAAAAACAGACTCTTAGCAGTAGAGAACAAACTGATGGTTACCAGAGGGAGGTGGATGGAGGGATAGGGGAAATGGAAGATGGGAATTAAATACTTATGATGAAAAAAAAAGTTATCCCAATGTGATTAATTTGATCAAGATTTATTAATATTCCATAAAAACTATCATTTTTTTCATCTCCCCCCTTGAATGAGTTTAAGAATCTCTTTATTCATGTGATCAAGTTAAAAAATGTGTGTTTTGACCTGTTTATTTCTTGGGTCAGCTGACTGTGTTTAACAGCAGACTGTGTTTAGCAACCCCAAATTTCCCAGTTTTTTACAGGTCTTGGCACCTGTGCATCTATGCATCGTTTCTCCCGCGTGCTGGTACCTGGGTCTCTGTGGCAGACACTGAAGCAGACAGATGTTGTTCCTGGAGGCCAGGGTTAGTAGTCCTGTGGCTCCATGCCCTGTGGGATCCCGTTCTCTTTGAACTCTTTGGGAAGCTCTGGTCAGCCCCCACAGCATGCCTTGCTTCCTCCTTGATCACAGCAGCTAGTTTTCTTGAGTATCTGACATCTCCTTGCTCAAAAGATGTAGAGTCCTTCCAGGCCTTGTTTTACAAGGTCTGTTTAGTTCAGTCCTGATTATAGCCTCCCCTGCTTCATGCCTTTGTTTTAGGAATGAGCATTGGTCTCAGTTCTGGTCAAACAGCCTGGAAGGAGCATGTGCTGATGCACTTTTGGGGAAGTGTCCCTCACTTTTAACAAGGGGCCTGAGGACGGGGTGGGCTCCCTCTCTTTGGGTGCACCTGTATCAGGGACGGGCAGCTCTCTCTAGATGAGAGGGTCAAGGCTAAGGGCACAATCAGCATCTGGAGTCTGGCCAGTGATATGGCAGCAACACTGGGCACCCGTTGTCCTTAGTGAGTTGCTAAACTTACCTGTTCCTTGTTGTTAAGCCAGTTGACCTAGGTTTGGGTTATAGCTCAAAGCATTTTGCCTAACATGGTGGGTCATGCCTGAACTGAGTTCTTGCCAAGACTTTCTGCAGGAAGCTCTTTCTTGCATACCAGACTTGGGTTGGAAAGACTTAGAACCAAAGAGCTCCACCCGACGGTACTTCTGCTTCTCAAGGGCTGCCCGCTAAGATGGACGGAAGCAGAGTATTGGACTAATGGTGAGAGCAGGGTATAGCTTGTTGCAGAAGCACAGTGTAGAGGAACCCCAGTGTGTGTCATCTTGAAGAGACTGTTAAGAGGACTCTGGCAGAGCTTCTTGCCCCTTTTACTACCATCAAGCCATTTGTGGAGCTTCATGGGGAAAGGAGAAATCTGGCTGGCAGACAAGATCCTCAGACATCTCAGAATTCAGAGAAAAGAGTTCCAGGAACCAAGGGCCAGAGGCCCTGAAATAGAAGCTGACTGTGAAGGTGGTGAAGTTCCCAGACATCAAAGTCTGACTTTGTAGTCACCAATGGGCCCAGAGGAAAAAGAAAGGGGCATCTTCCCGAGAAACTGGGGGACTGCCTGGGGAACTCTGCTTCTAAGAGGCTTGAGAAAGAATGGAGGGAAGGATCCAGATGGCAGATGGCTGTGAGGGACCTGCATAGAGTGTAGGAAGTACTCCGAAGAGCAAGAAGGGAGCCTCAGATTACAGTAGTACATGAAGCAGAGTGCTAGGGACCCTGCTGCTCTATTCACCAGTGTGATGTGGGTATCACACAGTCTTCAGCTCACAGGGAGGCAGAGCTGCCCAGGCTCCACCAGGTGCTGATCTGTACAGGGCAGGGTGAAACACCTGCTTTGGATGGGTGGGAGCACTACTGAGCCCACTGGGTCTTCCCTGCTACAGCTCAGGGAAGGGCTTTGTGACTGTTATTTTAGCACCCTGGTTCTGGCAGAGAGGATGGTTCAGTGGTCTTCAGGCCAGGTTACCTGGGGGTGAACTTGCCTCTAATGGTCAGTGTGAACTAGGACAGGTCATACTTCTTGGGGATTGGGTTTTCTGTGCTTCTAATGAAGCAGTTGAACCCTTCAGATCTTTCCAAGTCACTAAGGCTGTGGTCTTTATAACTCTGAACTCTATTTCAATTAAGCTGTCTTGAAAGAGTAGAATGACAGGTGAGGGATTGCCGTACCTGATGGGGGCCTGACACGGGGACCACCTGCTCTGCTGAGCAAGCCTCACTGGATGTGGTCAGACGGCCCTGCTAGTGCAGCTGGCTCTCCTGGGATCATCTGTCGAGACACAGATTTACAGTGTGGGGCCATAGGAGATTGTAAACATTTCACGGGCTTTGCCCTCTTGATGACCACAGATTTTGGGAAATTGGTCTCTGACATCAGTCCTCCCAGGGGACACAGTGAGACTAAATACCTACCCAGGTTTGTAGCATTTAGAAGGTTAAATCCCCAATGCTCCCAGGAGTGAACTCCAACATGTGGAGGAAATAATATTTTAGTCAAAGGCGCCGAGTTGCTGCAGACAAGATCCCCCTCTGTTGTTGCTGTGAGGAAGGGGTTTCCTCATCAATCAGAGCCCCAGGGGGGGCTCAGGAGAAAGAACACAGGCTCCTTCGTGAGGGTCCTGGCTGTGCTCTCCCAGAAAACCACACCCGCTGTGAAATGTAAGGGCAGGGGTGAAATTAGGAGGGGAAGCTACAATTTTTCCTTCCATGTCAGCGCTTTTCATGATAGTGTCTCTGAACATTTTGACTTTTTGGTTTAAATTAATTGGCAAAAGAGTCTACGGCTCTGTCAGGAAAAATGAAAATCCTGTTGGTGAATTTTGTTTAGAAGTCAAACAAAGTCATTTTAATTATCGCTAAGTGCTAAAATCATATTTTACTCATTTGATTCCTTTCATTCATCCACCATCACCCAATTGCTAGTTCACATACCAAAAACATTTTTTTTCTGATATAACTAAACAAACAAGCACACAGGTTTAGTTTTGAAAACACAGGGGCTTCCAGGTGAATGTTGCATTTTTAAGAATGGTAAGCATTTGGCTCCTCCCCACTAAGATAGAGCGTGAGAATGTAAAAGCTGTTTACTCCAAGAGAAGAGCAGACAGGGGACATTCAAGTGAAGGGGGATGGAAGAGTGGCACCTGCTTTTGCAGAACATAGTGAGGTTTGAACTACTTGCCCACAGTAGGTATTTCCTGAAAGGCTCAGTACCCAGGAACAGTAAGGAGCAAGGAGCTAGGGTCAGGCTTGGGGCTAAAAATGAGGGAATAGTTAAAAGTCTGGAAACTGAAGCAGTTGGACTCTCAGATCCTTTCCCTACCCCACTCCCATCCTCTTTTCTACCCTGCTTGTCTCCAGCTTCTCCCTTCAATGGAGATCACAGGTTTATTATCCAGATGAACTGAATGGTGATGTGTCAGGCTCTGGGAGGCTAGGTGAAGCAGGGGACAGAGGACAGGCATTAACATCAGACTTGTGCTGAATGTGGGTTCCTTAGCTCTTTCCCTGATTTGACTCTAGAACAAGAGCAGACTGACCTGTGTCCCCAAAGAGGCAGCTGGAGGACTTTTCCTGGAGAGTGTGAGTAGCCCAGAGAAGACCTAAATATTAACTTGTCAGGGACAAGTCTCACAATGTTGTTTGAGGTATTTTATTTAGCCTTGCAGAGAATCCTGTGAGAGGAAAAGTTGCAACAGTGGTAAAGGTGGAAACCAGCAAGCCTTTGGATCAGCTGTTTGCAGAGGATGCTCTCTGGACCAGCAGAATTAGTATTACCAGAGATTTACTAGAGATGCACATTTAGGGGTCCCACCTAGACCTACTGAATCAGAAACTCTTGGGGTGGGGCCCAGCAATCTGGGGTTTGGAACCCTGTTCCAGAATAATTATCTTTCCCTGCCTCATTGTGGTTTCTGAGCTGGCCCATCGCATGGCCTTATGCTGAATCTCCCTCTCTGCACTGTGCTTGGCTACTAAGGGCTTCTTCTTCTTAGGCTTCAAGTGCTCCCCAGCCACTCTGGGGCCTCCTTGGAGAAATGGGAACTCGATTTCCTCAGAAGTCAGGCTGCTAATTCCCTGCAAAGGTAACATGACCCAGAAAATTGACCAGGAAGAACTGAAAGCCTCTGCAGAGTCTTCTGGGAAAGCAGCGGGGCTCACAACTCAGACGGGGGCGTGGGAAGTCAGGACTGCAGGGGAAGAGCCTCCGAGATAGCTCTGGTGCATGACACAGGACAGCCTGAGCTCTGGAGTGCTGCTGGATGGGTTCTCTGTGTGCGGGATGTTTGAGGAGTCAGTGAAACCAGAGATTATGACCCCAGAGAATGGTGTGGGTGAGTCCCTGTGTGGTGAAACACCCAGGTGATGGGGTCTTTTGACCTTTCTGAGAAATCCAGGCTCACTCTTTCCCTAAGTTCAGTTCCTAAGACAGTGGATCTTAACTTGACAGTTCATAGGAATCACCTGGGGAGGCTCAAAAGGTCCTGATGCCCAGGTCACAACTCCAACTAATTTAATCAGAATGTCTGTGGGTGGGACCCAGGCTCCATTCCTTTTTTAAAGCTCCCTAGCCGTAACATGCAGGCAATGTTGAGAACACATCTAACACAGTGGCTCTTAATCCTGACCACACATTAAAATCAACTGGGAAACAAACGAATGAAAAGCAGGACACTCCGTGCCCTAGACCAGTCTTTGGGGAGGCCAGCTGGAGCACTGTTTGTGTTAGAATTCCCCAGGGGGTTCCAGTAGGGTTCAGCCAGAATGAAAGCCCAGGTCTAATGAGAGCAGTGCTATCTCTTGGTGGTGTGTGTGCCTCTCACCAACCACCCATTTGTTGGGTAGGGTCCTCACCATTTACTTTCAAGATCTGCAGCACCTGGCCCAGCTTTGGCACATGGCAGCACTCAGTCAAGGTCTGTTTGTCCTTTATTAGATTGGCTCTTCCTCATGTCTAGCAAGGAAATCTGTATTAGAAGAAAGGGGTGGGCCCCACACAAGACCTGAGAGGTGTCCCAAGGTGACCCATATAATCTGAGATTGGTTTTAGTCAAAACTCTTTTTTTTTTTTTAAGGTGAAGATCTAGTAACTTATATTTTGATGGATTGCAAAAATTGTTTCTCATTTTCTCTTCTCTGCTTTTCTGTTCTGGCAGTTCTATATAACATACAGAGAAACCTGACAATAGAACAGAAAAACTGGCTACTCCTCAGGGATTGCAGATAAGACAACACAGAAGCCACACATACTTTCCAAGTCTCTGTCTGGGGAAGGAGGTGAGGTGGCAGGGGCTAGACACCCAGTTCCCAGTGCTCCTTTCTTCCTGACCGGTTGCTGGGAGTCTCCCAGAGACTTTCTCTCTGGAGCGGTTCATTCTATAGCTTTCCCAGTCAGTGGACCATTTTCCTACAGCTACAGGCACTGAGGTTATCATGTAGTATGCTTGATAAGCAAGGCTGGCAGGCAGTTCAGGGTTTAGCTACTTACTAGCTGTGTGACCCTAGGCAAGTTACTATCTCTCTGGGCCTTTGTCACTTGCAGCTGTTTTTGGTAAGATGTCAGTCCATAACACTCAAGATTTGTCACATTTCTCCAAAGTAGATAACCTGTACCAGCTTCTAACGACTAAGCCAGTAGATGATGCATTCTGTCCAGTTGGAGGACCATTGTCTCCATAGAATTGAGTAAGGGGGTGGGGGATTTAAATAGCCCAAACACTCAGAAGAAGCCCTTTGGTGTTCATTCCACACTAATCCCCACTGAAATTCTCTTTGTTCAAACTCTCAAGTTTCTCAAAGGCAAGTGGTTCTGAATCATCTGTACCAAGTCATGGGGCTGGTGGCAGAGTATAAGAATGGCCACAGTCCTGGACTCCTTCCTTATATCCAGGCTTTTTGCAATGTGCCTTTGCAGTAGCTTCTCTTCTTCCCAGATCTGGGCTGCCCTGTGTCTTGCTATGGCCAACGGAACATGGTGGAAATGAAGGTGGGCCAGCTCTGGACCTCAGGGTCTTACATACTTCCATGTTCTCTCTTTCTCTGAATTCATCCAGGGCTAGAGCACCCATCTGCTGTTGAAGCATGCCCCGGCCAGTCTGCTGGAGGACCGGAGCTAAGATGAGTTGTTCTAGTTGAGGCCATCTCAGACTAGCCAGCCCCCAGCCGCCCCAACAACAGAAGAGAAAATCATGTATTTGAGCCCAGCTCAAGCTGCAACCCACAGAGTTATAAGATAATAAGTGGTTGTGTTTTAAATCACTTAGTTGTGGGGTGTTAGTCACAGCTGGCGGAGTGGCCTTCCCCACTCTGAGACTGCAGAGTGAGATAGAACTGCTGCTACTTTCTGAAAAGAATCCAACTCATGCCCAGAGTCAAGAGTTATTTGCCCCCCTACACTCTCTCTGCGGGTTCTCAGCCTAGGACAGCATGGCAGATACTGCTCTTAATAGAGCTCAGGGGACATGCCAGGCCTGAGGGCTGGTTGGGAGTGACAGGCTTGGGGCCTGCTTACCTCACATCAACCCTGGACATGATGATTTCATCTGTATGATGAGGTGACAGGGTCTGAAGGTCACAAACATTCTTCCAACTCTGACACCCTCAGAGTATAAAATGAGGTGAAAACTTGTTAAGGAGGGGGGATGATCTCTAGCCAAGAACACAGACATCTTTCCTCCAATCTCTGCCTGACCCTTGCTGAAGACCCTAAAAGTGCTCCAGTTCAAGACCTGACTATTTGGAATTCTGAGGAAAGCACCTTCCTGCCCGTTATTCTTTTTCAGACCATGGAGAGTCAGCATATGAACAAAGCAAGATTTATATTCATAGAATTGACCGCAGTTTGCCACTTATTTGGATTTGGAGATATAAATTACTCCCATGTCTTCCATTCCAGGACACGAGTTATTTACTGTTAGAGGTTAAGAAACGTGGAGGATCAGATTTGGGCAACCAGGTCAGTCTGGCTAGGGACACTTTACAGACCTTGTATTATTATTTCCTTGTATTTATCCACTCATTGGTTCTGGTCATTTTGAAACTGAGCATAAACTGGCCCATAAATCTGAGTGTGAAAGCTGTTCATGTTGCCCTTGGTCCTGCCATCCTCCCAGACACTGGTTTGTGACATGTACACGGCTTGCGCTGTGGGGAGGAAAGGAGGAAAAAGGGCTGGAACTGACTCCTAGACTTCCTAGATCTGATTGGGACCCATCACAAGCTTTCTAGACAGGCTGCCAGTCCCCGTCACCATTCTTGCTATGGGAAGAAACATAGACACGGTTATAAATTTGTTATGATTACCTTTGATGATGCCTTAAATTGGCCATAGGGCACAAAGTACCTAGATTGGGATATACAACCCTATACAAAAATGTGTCCTATAAATAAATAATGTAGAGAGCCATGGAGAATGTGTAATGGGCATACATGCAGGATGCAATCAGATGATATCTCATTGTCGTTATGTAAAAGAGAGCAAGAGAGCACATCCGTTAGGATGACTGTTACTAGAAAAATGGAAAATATCTGGTGGAGAAATGAGAACCCTCATGCATTGCTGGCAGGGATGGAGAATAGTGCACTTTGGAAAACAGTCCGGCAGGCCCTCAAAAAGCTAAACATAGATTATCACATGATCCAGTAATTCCACTTCTAGGTGAGGCTAATTGAAATGAGTCCAACATGAAAGGACACATACTGTGTGTTTCCATTTATGCGAGGTACCTACAAAAGGCACATTCATAGAGAAGGAAAGTAAATCAAGGGTTATCAGGGGCTGGAGGCAGGAGGAATGGGGAGTTGAGGTTTCATGGGTGCAGAGGCTCTGTTCAGGATGATGAAAAAGTCCTGGGACGGCAGATGGTGGTGATAGTTTCATCACATTGTGAATGTACTTAAGGCCTCTTAAGAATGGTTAAACTAGTAAATTCATGTTTATTTTCTCACAATTAACAAAAAAAAAAAAAAAGAAAAGAAAAGAAAAAAGAAAAAAGAAGAAGAAGAAGAAGAAAAAGAAAAAAGGAGGACAAAAGCACCTGTGGTTGAATTCGGCTTGTTCACCCTGCCCTGCCGCAGACACCAGCAGGTCCCATCTGCGCTTCACCAGATGGGGAAGTCAGCGGCCGCCTCAGTCTCACTTTAGAAATGAGTAGATAGGACCCAGGGCCCAGGGCCCAGGGAATTTGCTCAGGGTCTATTATTCTCTGTAGTTTCTTCATAGCTCACACACATGAATTCTCATTTGTGTGTCTGCTTCCTGTTCGTTCTCCCTCCACTGGGATGTGCATCCCCCGGACAGGGACTATGAGGAACTGCTCACCCAGTACTGAACAGTACTTGGTACACAAAAGGCCTCGATGCTGAATGTGAAGCTGGCAGGGAGCAGATACAGAAGATGCGCCTAGTCCTCTGGCTCCAGCTCCCTGTGTTTTCTGTCATCTCAGGCTGCCTGGATGGGCGAGTGGGGACCCCATAATCGTGACGGCCTCTCCTGCTCCAAGGTGGCATAAGTGGCCTGCACAGAGCTGCATTCTGAGCACAAACACTCTCTTGATGGCTGCGGGGCTTCCCCCTGGGGTCGCCCCATTTTCTCGGCTGGAATTCCTCCTGGTTTGCTGCCCTAGCCCACCCTCTCTGCTCCAGCATGCTCGCAGCAGGGTCAGCTTTCACCTCCTCTGCAGTGTGCCCTCAGCTCCTTGCAGCAGCCTTCTCCCCATTCGTTCACTCTAGTGCTTTCTTCCTGCCCAGAGCAACCTGGGGCCACGGTTGCTACTTGGTTCTCACCCCGTCTCCAGCACAGTGAGCCGTCCTGTCAAGGTTGACTGTAAATCAGGTTTCCCCCCACTGAATGGCAGGTAGAGTCCCTAATAGACCCCAGTCCCTCCTCTGGGTTTGGGGCATGTCAGGGCTGCAGGGGCTATCTGGGAATGACAGGTTTGGGGCCTGCTTACCTTCCTCAAACCCCTGGCCATGATGATCTCATATGTATGATGAAGTGACAGGGTCTGAGGGTCACAAACATCCTTCCAGCTCTGACACACTCAGATTGTAAAATGAAGCAAAAACTTGCTGAGCAAGGGAGGCAGCACTAATCTCTAGCCAAGGACGCAGAAGTCTTTCCTCCAATCTCTGCCTAGCCAACACCCTCAGGTCAGGGTCATAGGGCAGCACCTATTGTTTCCGCTTCAAAACAGCTCAAAGGGACTCATCGTTTCTCAGTCCTGATCCTTGGTTGAAGCCTCCTTCTGAGACTTCTAACTTGGCCAATGACATCAGTATCTATGGATCACTCAGGCTTAGACCCCTAGAGTTGGGGTGCCTGGGTGGCTTAGTCGGTTAAGCATCAGACTCTTGGTTTTGGCTCAGGTCATGATTGCAGAGGGTCATGAGATGGAGGTCCGTGTCAAGCTCCACCCTGGGTGTGAAGTCAGCTTAGGATTCTCTCTCTCTCTCCCTTTTGAGAGAGAGGTAGGAGACCCTACCTCCCCTCTCTAATTAAAACAAACAAACAAACAAGCCAAATCCAATATGAACCCTGACTTATCTGACTCCAAAGCCAGGGCCTTTGGACTATACACACACCTCCCCTTGAGTGAGAGGTTTTGAGGAGTATGAGATCTGTTCAATAGTAATTTAAAACACAAACAAAAAGCCAAAAATCCAGTGCCAACTTTTGCTCCCAGCTCCCCTTCAGTCCTTCCCAGTGCAGTGTAAGCCTTGTGGTTCCCAGTTTGCTTCTTAACATCCCTGCAGCTGTGCCAGCCCCAGGGGCCTGCCTGTTGACCCTCTGGTGTTGGCCATCAGCTGCTAGTGTCTCTGGTCCCTCTGGCACCTCCTCTGGCCATTCCAGATGCAACACCACAGCCAGAGGGGGTCATTCAGAGACACAGAATGAATCACATCATTCCCCAGAGTAAAATCTCAGCAATTGCTGCATGACACATACGCAGTTCTCACCAGGCTTAGGGACTATAACGAGCTGGCTGGTTAATGTTCAACAACAGTTATTGGTGGTGGGATGGAGGTGGGGTGGCGTGCAGAGAAGGCTCTCTTATTTGTAGCATTTGCCAATTTCTGTGGTGTAAATACTCCCACCATGGCTGGTTTCAAGCTACTAATGTGATGCCATTGAATGCAGAGCTGGGAAGAGATACCTGGTAGGACACCGTTATGCAGTGTCTCCTGGGTGCAGCTCCAGTGGCTGCTAATGACTTCAAGAACAGAGATGAGAGTAAAATGTAATAAATTAATTAGAATGTGATGAGTTTTGAATATTTTTACATATCACTATATATTTACTTGAACAAAGTTTAATTTTAAATGGTGGCTTTAACAGTGAGCTCTTTAAATACCTGGAAATTTAACCATTAGCTCCCACAAGACTACACAAGTCAACTCGAGCACATAACTGCCTGTGAGTCAGCTGGTTTCTGCCTTGACTGGGGCTGTAATGAAGAACTATTGGCTTGGGAGTTGAGCCTTATCAGCTTGTACATGGATTCTTCCCTGGTTTCTGATGACCGAGTTCTACCTGGTTGGTCTTATCCTCCTCTGGGCTTGTCCACACTTGGTAAGCTATACTCTGATTTGGATTCAGACAGAAGTAAGTGCTAGAGGCATATTCCAGAGTCTGAGAGCCTGAAGGGACAGATCATCCCAGAATGTCCGGACCGAGAAAGCTATCTGTGGAATTGAATTATAAGGCATCACATACTCAATATTCAAACTTTAATCCATGCATCCTTTTCACTTATGGAAAACAAAGTGCAGATGGCATCGGAAAGCCCCTGATAGAAAGTCTGACAGAATGCCAGAAATCAGTCTGTGGTTTTTCATTATGTGGAGTCCAAGGGGTTGGTGAGATTTATAGTTGGCATCGCACAGATCACTGTAGAAGAATTTTTCCTTGTTGTCAGTCACCCTTCATTTCTGATCGTCATTTCAGATCTGGAGCTGAAATGGAAGGATTCCCTTTCAAGGAGGGAAAAAAATAACCACATAGTGTTCCCTAAAGGCTGCTCACAGCAGTGGTGCAGCCGCAAGCTCGTTTGTGAACTGGCTTAATCCTTGGGTCAGGATTCTGGGTTCTTGGACGATCCCTTCAGTTCTCCATAAGAGACTCTGAGCTCCTAGAAGTCTTCACAGGGCCTTTGCAGTTGGCTGGGACCTTTTTCTGGTCCCCTGTATCCTCACCACCTTGAACACCCCTTCCCCGACCATCCTGACAGACTTTGGTCATTCATTTTCTATGCTGCCAGAAAACCTCATCCATACCTCTATGGGTGCCCTTACCACACTATAATGTCATCATTGTCATCATCATCATGGCTACTAGTATTTGTGAGTCCTTGCAAGGTGAAAAGCATGGAGCTGGGCAATTTGAGTTGCTTTTATGTCTATGTCCCTCTACCCTTTGTACTCGGAGCTCCTGGGAGGCAGAGATCATATTTAATATACCCTAGTCCCCTTGGTCCAGTGGCTGATATAATGTTGGATTTGTAGTAAATACCCTATAATTATCATGCAGTGCAGTTCTTTTTGTAGACATGGGTTTTTATTTCTTGTGGTAAATACCTATGAGTGGTATTGCTGATTCATAGCGTAGATGTGTGTAACTTTATAGAAACTAACGAACATGTCTCCTTAGTGGGTGTGCCAACCTATACTTTTATGTGAAGGCCAGCTCTGGCTGATTCTGATTCTAGCAACACTAGTGCTTGTGAAATAGTATCTCATTGTGGAGAGTTTTAACTTGTTTGCTGCACTGGTTTGGCTCCTTTTACACAGTCCTAGATGCACACAGCCTACTTGTTAGGTAGGTTTGAGGATTTCATGGGATATTTACAGCTCAGGAAGCTGATGGTTGGCCAGTAATCTAGGTGATACAAGGCAGAGTTAGCATTCCCCTCCAGCTATGGCTGTGTGGTTTACAATAAAAACTAGATATTTGATCTTTGTCCCTGGTTCCTGGCACAGAACTCCTAGAATACTTGGAATTTCCTGAGTGGTAGGAGTGTCTTTTATTGTTCATAAGGAGTCCCTACTTTTGAACTTTCCTGAGTTTAGCTAAAGGAGATGAATCTTGGCAGTTCTCTAGAAAGCCTCAGGATGGGGGCTCGTTGCCAGAGCAACCAACAGGGTGGGGAGGGATTAGAGGATTAGAATTTTCAGCCCCACCCCCTGACCTCCAGAGAAGAGAGGGGCTGGAGATTGACTTTAATCACCAATGGCCATAATGTAATCCATCATAAATTTAAAAATAAAGAAATAATTGATTAAAAAATACTCGGATTAAAAACTCTGGAACAATGAGGCTAACAGAGCTTCTGCAGGGGAAGTAGCACATCCAAAGAAGGGGTGGAGGTTCTGCACACCCCATCTACATTCCTTACTCTACCTATGCACCTCTTTCACTTGGCTGTTCCTTTGTATCCTTTATAATAAAACTGTAACTGTAATTAGAGTTGCTTTCCTGAGTTATGTGAATCATTCTAGCAAATTATCAAGCCTGAGGGGCATTGTGGGAACCCTGTATTTATAGTTGGCTGGGCAGAAGTGCAGGTTGCCTGGGGACTCCATTTGTAGCTGGGATCTCTGTGGTGGGACTGATCTCTTAACTTGTGGGGTCTACACTAGCTCTGGGTAGTGTCAGAATTGAATTGAAATGTTGGATCTCCAGCTGATGTTGGTGAATCTGAGAATCAGTTTTGAAATGTTGTATGCTACGTGAGAAAAACCCCACAGGTTGGCCCTTAGTTACTCCTCTGACTGTTTCTCTGTTTTCTGTGGGCACATAATACTAAGATGTCCTTTAAAAGGTGGGACCTGCCAGTGTTAGGACTGAAGAGTGGTGAGAGAGCCCTTGTGCAGCTGTGTGAAAAGCACCGATGCTTGTGTTAAAAACATTCTCATGATAAAAGCAGACATCTCCATGAATTAGCCAGATGCTATTTATCAGGTTTCTCAGGACTGGCTCTTGGGAGGGCTGAATTCCAGAGTCTGTCACAGAGCCAAGGAGGAGAAATAGACAATATAAGCTGCCAACCGTGAATTGAAGAAGATGATATGGAGAAGCCTTGTACGAATATTCTCATAGGAATGGAGATGTCATCAACAAGCAAGACTAGATGGCAATGGGGTGACACTTCGTGATTTTTAAAAATATGTTGTGCATTTTAAAGTACTAATAACAGGAACGGAGGGACACTCTTGATTTCTTTCATCAAAAATATCCATTAATGTTATTTAGACTATTTTCTAGCTTTAGTTTTTCCAGAAGTGATGTTTTCCCAGAAGGCCTAGGACTTCGTCTCTCAAACTGAGTTGTTGAGCCCAGAGTCTGTTGCAGTTTAGGCTCTGAAGCTGACTTTATCACCAGGATATCTAGGTAATCAGGCCAAGCTGCTAAGACAGCACTTTCAGTTATGTGCCCAGGAAAGTACCAGGGGAACTCCTGGCACATTGAGACTCCACAGGTACATACATAAGCATGTATTGCAGAGAACCACACAGTGTTGGGCTCATAGTTCTGTAAATTTTTGCAGAGAGGGGCCCTATACATCATCTGTTTTCACCACTCATTGGTAGACAAGAAGCTAAACCTGAAGAGGTAAAGTACTAGTTAAGTCTAGCTTGTCACCAGCAAAGAAGGGGAGGAGAACCCCATCTCCTTGGGCTTTTGCTGCTAGAGAGAAGGACAAAGATAGAATAGTAATGTCAGGAAATGAAAGCTACCATCTACTGAGCACTTACCACGTGTCAGCACTCTGCCAATGCTTTCTGAATACCCAGCCATAGGAGAGAAGTAAACTGAGCCCCAGAAAAGTGAGGCGAGTTCTCTAAGGTCAGAGGTCAAGTGCGTGGGTTTCTGGCATGTGGACAGGCTCTGTAAATGCTGCCTTCACTCCAGTTTGGACAGTCTCACTTATCGTTGACCAAGCAATGATATGATTTGGGGTCTTTCCAGCCTCAGTATTCTAGAACGTGTTGGCTGCTCTAAGACGGGTCCCTGATCAACCAAGGTCCTTTCCCTCTTGTCCTTGCGGGGGATGCTCAGGCTGGTCCTGAATTATGTGCCTCCATTTCCTCTAGGCTTTACTATAGCTCTGAAAAGTGGATGCCACACAAGGAACACCGCTGTTTCAGGGTGACAGCAGTCCATCATGCCTTCCTTTCACCTACAGCATCTGCAGCTTCATCAACAGGTGCCTTCTGTTTCATCACATGTTGCAGTATCTTCCACAGAGTCTCCTGTGCCACATGTGGGCTGGGGAACTGCATGGTCCTCCAGACACAGAGAAGTTTTTCAGCCTCAGGCAGCCAGTCTCAGAAGGGAACATCCCTGGCTGTCAATGAGACTTTGCTACTGTCCGGGGCTCTTCCAGTTCCCAATCCCAGAGATCAGAGCAAACCTGTCTTTAACCAGACTTTCTTTGGCTTACATTTAAATCTGAAAATTAGAGAGAAAAACAGAGGTTCCATAAGAACTTGGAGGCTAGAGCAAATATCTGATGAGCTTTTGCATTTAGTTGAGAAGAGAAGAAGTAGTCTGTGCTATGTTACTCAAGGCAGGCCATGCTCAGTGAAATGATAGGATAGCACTGTGTATGTTAAGGGTCCTCAGCTTCCTCCTCTTCCTCTCTGCAGCCTGAGCCCTGATCTAAAGTTGCTGGTCCTTGCCCATGACCTGACTTAACCTGCAGGACCATCTCTATTCCCATAGAGCCCTCCCACTTTCCTCATTCCCCCTGAGAGAGGATGGGAGGGCTGTTTTCTCCGCATTCTACAGATGGGCAGACTGATGTTCAGAGGCAGTAATTAGTTTGCCTTTGAGACCACAGGGTGGTGGATCCTGACTCAAAGCCAGGCCTTCAGGCTTTTCCTCCGGGATTTCTGCCATCTCACTCTGGCTCCTTGTTCAGCCTCAGCACCAAAGTTCCCCACCAACTAACTACCTGTTCTGCACTGGAAGCCCAGGCATCTGGGCTCAACATCTGCTCAACATCCTTGGCAAATAATCTGTTATTGGGGTGGTTTTCAGAACCATACAGGCCCCTGCTCCTGGGATTTCTTGCCTCAGTGTTCTACAGGTAGATCAGTCCTTCTGTGCCTGAAACAGATCATATTACCTCTCATCCCTTACCTGCTAGCTTTGCAAGTGCTTCACCTTCCACCTAACTCCCTGAGCTAGAGCTTGGTGGTGGGCTCCTCCTCTACATCTAATTCCAGTACTCTTGCCTTCTTAATAGCTCTGTGATCCATCTCCTTCTCTGTGCACACACTGCTCTTGCCTCTGGTTGGGCAGTAAACATTCTCACTGCTGCAACTGGAATAGGCTCAGACAAGGTTCCCCTGCAGCTGATGTCCTGAGTGCCTTTTCCTCTGTTGGCTCATGCAGTAAGAGTTCTCTGATTGGAAGCAACAGGGATCAGTCCTAAACAGAAGGGACCTCATTTGCCCACAGGATTGAAGGGACAGCTGGCAAGATGTGAGGGTCTCACTGGAGAGAATATACCCGCATCCCCCCACTTTACTTTTGAAATAGAATGTCCACTACAGTTGCCAACTGTGTGACAGTGTCTAGGAGGTAAGGGAGCAGAACTTGCTGAAGGCATGACTTCCCAGGGCCCTCAGTGAAGAGTTTGGGAGTAAGGGGATGAGACAATGGGCAGTGTCTTTGGGGGGCAAATAAAATCAAAGCTTGGAAGGCCATGCAAACAGTCCTCAATGGAGAAGCAAGGCAAGGGGCAATGGGGAGGGAGGAAGGAAGAGGGACAGGGAGACAGGGAGTGGAGAAGTGACAAAGGAGGAAGAAAGGAAGATACATACACAAGGAGGAAAGAGGGGAAGGTGGGCAGGAGGCCACATTAGATTTCACAAGTGGTTAGAATCCAGAATGATGTCAGAGATTTGAAGCAGAGGGTGAGAGGTGGTTCCTGGGGAACAATCTTGAGTTGCGTGGGCTCTGGGGTTTTGTGTGGGGGATTTGAAGCCTCAGTGTAGACAGGAAGAAGTTCTCCAAGAACACTTAACCTCAGCCACACTGGGGACTAGAGGAGCCAGAGGAATGAGCCCCAGACCTGTCCTCAGTGTTCTCAGGCTGGCAGGGGCCCTGAGATAGGCTGGGAGATTTAAGGGCAACCCATAGGAGAAGATGCAAGTAGGTGAGCCTATTGAGTGCTAGGTTGTTCTGGGTCCTCTGTGAGGTAGATGTCACTGTCCCCCTCACCGATGAGGACATCCGACTTGGAAAGATTGAGACCTTGGTCAATGTCATAGCTAGAAAATGGGACCCTGGGATCTGAGCACAGAGTTCTGTGCTTCAAGGTCATGTGTGCTGTTCTCCATGCAGCCTCTCTGCATATGGATTCAGGACCTGAGGCTCAGAGAGCCTGGGGGTGGTCAAGGACTTGACTTTCTTGGCCAAGGGGTCATTTGCCCTGGACAGAGGTGTTGCTGCATCAAGGTGACTTTCCCATCCAGCCCAGGTGTGCCCAGGCTCCACCTTGGACATCCCATATCTGCAGCTGGGTGGGCAGCATGGGCAGGGTTGGGGGGGCCTTCCCCACCTCCTCTGCACTGGCCTTTCAATGGCACCAGACTGCTCCCTCCCAGGTTTCTAGCACATTCCCAGCTGTTGATTGCTCTAGGGCCTACAGGAATGGGTCCTGTGACCTGGCTGTTTTCTCAACCCAGCACAGTCACAAGGGGTTGTTTTGTTTCCGGCACAGCTATTAAGTCAAACCTTGCTGTGTGGCATCTAATTTTGGCCTTCAAGCACCCTTGTTTTATCTCATTTCCAGGCCTGCCTCCATTTGTCGTGCCTTCCAGCATGCTATCTGGAAATTCTATAACCACTCTAAAAGACAAGAGACCTTGTTACATGGAATTCTCTGCTTGTCTCCTAAAGAGGAATCAATCAGTGGATCAAATGCAGACCAGCCATTCAGTCAGTGGAAAATGTCAAGTTCAGATGGATTTGTTTTCATTGAGGTAGTTTCTAGATCTTGGTCCAGCCCCACACATACACACTTGAAAATTATCCAGTTGCTTGATGTGCTGTGGTCAGATGGAATACTGGTCTCTCCCCAATGATAATTCAGGCTTCAGTATGGCTTTAGTGAATTCTCTGATTTGCCTAGTACTATGGTTAATAAGATAATTGCTAGTTTTTCCTTCCTCTTGGGAGGATCCTGGGAAATGCCAACTTTCTATATGTCTTTCATTGTAGAAGTGAAACAACCTGTGACCCAGATCATTGTCACTCCCACTGCTGGGATGGGACACTCCACCGGCAGTCCCCCTTGGCCACACGGGAGTGCTAGAGATCCTCCAGAGTGAGGAGCAGTGACCCCCTCACAGTCACAAGCTTACTGCTGGTGGCAATGCAGAACAGAAGCCTTTCCACTCTGTACATGACTGTGAGCTGCAGTGCACGGAGCTGGACATAAGCCCTTGAACCCTGTGCCACCCTGGTGTGGTGGAGCACATGGTGGGGAGCAGAGGAAATAGTACCCTGCTGGCGTGGGGAGGTGGAAGTTGCCTGACCCAGTAGCATCGTCTCATACTGGGCAGCATCTCCACAGACACAATGGTGGTTGTTTATATTTTATACTCACATTTTGTACATGGTTTGGCCCAGTGTGTGCAGGAAGATCCGCCCAGTTGATTCTCTTGCTTTTGCTTCGCAATCCACGTACTTTCAGGGAGTGACAAGGACTGGTCACAAATAATGGGTGTTTTTCAGGCATCGTCCTGGTGGGGAGGCATCACCTTTCCCAGAGGGGCAATCTGAGGTTTCATTTCAGGTCAGGGCCTCAGCCAGTCGCCCACTGAGTCCATCCTCCCCTTCCTGGCCCATTCTTGGGACCATGATGTTCCTCTACATTCTAGAGGCTTGCACCCTGCAGTGGTGCTGCTGGTTTCCATCCTCCCACACTGTAAGTCTTTCCCTCTCTCTCCTTACTGTAACCAACCACCAGCTGCTGCTGTTGTGTTTTCTCAAGTCATATGAAGATACCAGAGGGCAGTTTCTAGACAAATTGGGCTGATGTGGGGCTGGAATGGGGGTGAACCATAAGTATGTGCGTATTGGAAGAGAAAACAGTGCCTTCAGGTAATGACAGGAACATCATTCCTTGGAGAGAGGGGAGGGAGATTTAGCCAGAGCCCAGTTATGAAGGCCCGGACATGGCTGAGGACCAGGCTGGGGCCAGGCCTTCTCTTAAAGCTGGATAAAAGCTCTCGTTTTCTGCAATGAGACAATGCTGGTCGCCTTCCCTCCCTCAAGCCATTCATGTCATTGTGAAGACACGGCTCATCTGACAAAGGCTTTTGGTGTCATCTAACAGTCTAGGAACACAGGAGAAGCCCACCATTCTTCTCAGCACCATTATCCTCATTAATTCACCTTTGCCGATCCTCACTGCATGCTGGAAGAGCAGAACTCATGAGAGACAAAACCACTCTCTCTAGCCAGATGAGGCTGTGTTTACTTAACTGAGCAGTATGTGTATGTATGTATCTATGTATGAAGATGAAACACACATTGATGTCTATGTGGGAGCAGGTCACCATACAAACATGACCACAATGCAAGCTCGGATATCAGAGTTTATTCTTTTCTCACATAGGCAGGAGGATTTAGCATTTTCCCGTCACCTGACAACTCAGTCTCCCTTATCAGCTCTCATCAGACATGAGGTTCTTAGACTCACTCTGCTTAGGAAAAGTGACCTGTGTGTTCAACATTCAGCTCTTACATGGGAATAAAGTCTCTACTTTGCCTAATACATGGAATGAAAATGTATGGAATATGTGAAAACATTTTGGACATGATAGAATATATAGGAATGTCAGCATCGTTATGATCGTTGTACTTACATGTGTGTATCTAGGAACCATGTCCTTCACCCAAAATGACTCTGGCACTGACTCTTCATTTAAGTCCACACAACCAAAAACTATCTGAGTCTGCCTGCCTGGCCTTAGGGTGCAGTTTCAGCACTGTGATGAATCAAAAGAAATGCAGTTTTAATTCCAAAACTCTGCAGAGTAGCATAAGACTTGAATTTAGTCTTTTGGAAACTTGTGGGGAACATGCCACTCAGCAGAAGATCTCACAGCTGTCTTTAGGAATAAGGCTTCATTACAGTCCTTGTCACCAGCGCTTGCTCTCTCATCCCTGTCATGGGCCACTTTCCCTCTCCTGGTCTCCAAGCTCTGGCCAGCTCCCGTTTCACTACCACTTCCCACCTTTTTACAGTTATCCTCTTGGTTCCCTGGCGGAAGGTCACAAAAGATTCAGGATCCCACCTTTACTCATGCTTCCACTGAAGGTGACAGAGAGGAAAAGTTATGAATAGTTTATGCTATATTCCCATCTTTGTGACATATGCTATAAAACCCATTCAAGCTGGACCTGAAGCTTTCTTTGGACTGCATGACCTGTAGGTAAGTATTGAACAATGTGAGAATATAGGTTACATCTTGATAACCCCTGGTTAACTGATGAGGAAGTGAAGGCTCAGGAGGGTGATTGGACTTGCCTAAATCACAGGTGTTTGAAGGGTGGAGCCTGGTCTTCATCCCAGGTCCTCTGGCTCCGAGTTTGAGGCTATGTCCACTATTTCTTAGAACACAGGCACTGAGCCTTAGCCCTGTATATGGTACAGCTTCTGGTTGGAATAAATGTAGTTTTGTTTTGCTGCACAAGCTGGTAACATTTCTGAGGGAAATGTGTATGTTTATGGATACCCATTATCCAGAGGGATGAGCAGGGCCAGGCTGAGGCCAGGGGTAGGGAACCGCCTTTGGGATTCTGACTGGCTGACCCTCATCTCACTTGTGTTACATGAGCCCACTTCGAGAAACACCAAACACCGTGGTCTGGCCACCCTGGTGGGGCCCCACTGAGACTATTGGTTCTTCAGCACCCAAGCTGCTTTTCTAGATGGAATGCAAAGCATTCCTTGCCTGGGGCCCTGCCAAGCCTTGGCAGGATTAAATGTTACATTCAGTTCCAGATTAATCCAAGTTGAAACAGTTTTCCTGCAGGTGTAGAGATATTACTTTACTTACTTAATTTATTTACTTTCTTTACTTATTTACTTACTTTATTTATTTACTTTATTTTCTGAAACCCCTTTAACATCATGGTTTTGGGTTTCTGCACATAAGGTGCATGAGTATGATTAATATTTTATAATGGGTATCCATAATAATTCTAGTAACAATGGCACCTTCTTGTATTTCTTTAAGGTGGGTTTCTCTTAAACTCCATCCCAGGAATTTGGGCTGGAATTCAGGGATTCATAGAACTTTACAGTGTGAGAGGGGAGGATATGTCCAGTCTTCTCTGTGAATTCTCTCCATGAAGTTCCCACCAAGCATCCTCCTGTTTGTATTCCCCATTCATGGGGAAGCTCCTATCTTACAGAGCCGCCCATTTCCCCTCCGACAGCAGTAACTGTCTGAGTGTCTGTACTGAACTGAATGAAGATGTGTAAGACCCGAGTGGAAGGATAATTAGGTCTGGAGAGACCTGCAAGGACCAACAGCTCTGGCATGGATCAGTTTTACAAACTGATCCATGACCTTAACCAACCCAATGTTCTGAGTCTTGGTGTCCTTCCACTGCACTTCAGCCATGACCAGGCTGACCAGCACAGATGTGTCTCCACTGCTTTGGAATAAATTAAATAAATTTAAGTTAATTAAATTGTTGATTAACTGATTAGAGGTATGTGAGTAGTCATGTAATTTTTAAAAATATAATTGTATGGGGGGCTCAGGGCTGGGTGGACATTTTTCTGGCGGTTAAGAAAGTCCTTCTTGCTGAAAACTAATGTTAGGAAAACTTCAAATAATTGTTATTTATACAAAGAATACAGATCAGAAATCTACATTTCTGTGATGATGGTTCATGATACTTCAATGTCATCACTTCAAACAAAGTAGCAACATTATGCAATGGGGATTCTCAGCATGGTCCCTGGGCCAGCATCAGCAGCATCAAGGCAACTTGCTATAAAGACAGCCCCACTCTATTGAATCAGAAGCTCAGAGGATGGGACTCCAAGACCTGTGTTTTCACAAGCCCTCCAAGGGATTCCCATACATGCCAAAGCTTGAGATCCACTGTTGTGCAGAAGATTGTCTTCCTGGTCTATGACTGTGATGGTTAATTTTATGCGTCAACTTGGCTAGGCCATGGCATCGAGTTGGTTGGTTAAACACCTGTTTAGATGTTGTTGTGAAGGTATTTTTTAGACTTAAATCTGTAGACCTTGGGTAAAGAGATTAGCTTTCATAATATGGGTGGGCCTCTTTCAATCAGTTGAAGGGCATAAGAGAAAAGACTGAGTTCCGCTGGGGAGGAAGAAATTCTGCCTCTAAATTGCCCTGGAACTCAAGACCCCAGCATCACCTCCTGCTGGAATTTCCAGTCTTCCAGGCAGCCCTTTCTCTCCCTCTCCTTCTTTCTCTCTCTCTTAATCTATCCATCCCATTGGCTCTGTTTCTCCAGAGAATTTTGACTAATACAAACAGCATTAGAATCCACTCTCTGCAATCTTTCTCTCTTAGCCCAAAATCAGCTGCACAGTTTTCCTCAGTACAAGACTGTGGATAGCTACTTCTATTAGGCAAAAGTTACAATAAGCATGAAACTTAATAGCTATCCTGGAATTAAATTATTAACTAGGGGCTCAGAATTTTATAGGTTTACCTGATTTGGCAGAAACCATTTGATTTGGGTCATTCCTTGGAAGCTTCTTTATTGAAAAAAATTCCTGTTCTCAGTGAGCAGTTTAGAACCAAATGGATCTGAATTTGAGTCCCTACTGTTACTTACTCACTAGATGGCCTCAGGCAAGTCACACGTGAGCCACATTTTCTTTCTAACATTTAGTTTCTTAGTAAGATTTTTTTCCTTCAATGGCTTTAATAAAGCTTCTAGCATATCCAGACCACCAATTTATGTCAAGCAGATAGTAGGCATCTGGTGACTGATAGCTATTATTATTTAGCTGGTTACTTCTAAAAGTGAGGGTATCCTGGAGAGATACTACTGTCACTGGGAGTTCTAGGCAACTGCTCTCTGGTTAATCCTCTAATGTAGCAGAGATAACACTTCCAACTGTTATCAGTTATTTGGGCAATGCACTAGGCACTGAAGGGGTAGGGATAAATCTTAAGAACATGGAAGACATAGTAACAGTCTTTGGTGGCATGAAATGCCAAGGCAAGGAAGAAGGGTGTGAAGGGTCCATCCATATTTTATTGTAGAAAGAACCCAGGCAAGCCATACGTTCTTGAAATTGCCATTAAAATAATATAGACTTTCAAAGGAGGACATAGGCTGCACAATCTGTTGGAGATATTATAAGTTGTACATAATTCTAGAAATATGTATGAACATTATCAAAGAAAATGATGTTTACACCTGTGAAGAAAACTGGCCTCTGCAAGGGTTGGCAAGTGAACTTAGCATAGCCTGAAAAGGCTAAACCTTTTTGTTCCTTGAAACATGCACTATATATCTAATTTTGTTAATAACTTTTTATTCTATTTTTTAAAAGATTTTACTTATTTACTCATGAGAGACACACAGAGAGAGGCAGAGACATAGGCAGATCATGACCTGATCTGAAGGCAGACACTCAACCACTGAGCCCCCAGGTGCTCCTTGTGCTAATAACTTTATAAAACCAAATGCAATGAATGAAGTTTTAGAGAAATAAGGTCCAAAATTAGTTCATAAAGAAATGAGAGAAGTTATGGAAAACAATAATCATTAAGGAAATTGAAGTGGTATTTAAAGACTTTCGGGATCCCTGGATGGCTCAGCGGTTTAGTGCCTGCCTTCGGCCTAGGCTGTGATCCTGGAGTCCTGGGATCGAGTCCTACATCGGGCTCCCTGCACGGAGCCTGCTTCTCCCTCTGCCTGTGTCTCTGCCTCTCTCTCTCTCTCTCTCTCTCTCTCTCTCTCAATGTGTCTCTCATGAATAAATAAACAAAATCTTAAAAAAAAAAAAAAAAAAAAGACTTCCTATCTTTAAAGCCTCAGGTCCCGGTGGGTTTTTGGTGAGTTTTACAAAACTTTCAAGGAATAGTTAATTCCTAATTTTTATAAGTGATTCTATCAATAGCAAAAGAGAAAGTTTTCTGGTCTGTTTCATAAGTCTAATGTAATTTTTAATTCAAAATTCATATAAAAACAATAAATGTAAAGAAAACAGTACTCCAATTTTATCTATTACTGTAGAAGAAAAACCTCAAATCTTAGCTAACTGAATGAAATAATACTTTAAAAAATATATCATGATCAAGTAGAGTGTAACCTACAAGAGTGGTTCATCATCCAGAAAGTCATCGTAAAACCTCTTGGTAAAACAATGTCCACGACATTAAAAGACTTCTTTTTATTATTATTTATTTATTTATTTGAGAGAGAGAGAGAGCATAAGTAGGAAGGGCAGGGATAGGGAGAGACAATCCCAAGCACACTCCTGCTACAGTATACTCCTACTTACAGTAGATTTTTTATAGAGGTCCTTTATCAGATTGAGGAAGTTCCTTCTATACCTAGTTTTCTGACAGTTTCGTGCGGTGCTGTTCATGGGGCTCCATCTCTTGGCCCTGAGATAACAACCTGAGTCGAAGCCAAGAGCTGGTCGCTTAACCAACTGCACCACCCAGGCACCCCCACATTAAAATACTTCTAAAGAAAATCACATGACAACTTAAATTAATGTAGAAAAGTATCTAACAAAGTTTAACTTTCATGATTAAAAAACAGCAAACTAGGAATGGGAGAAAATTTTCTCAACTTGGCAAAAGTCATATATTCAAAATCCTATAAAAATCTAATATTTAATGGAGAAACATTAGATTCATATTCTTCAAAATTAGGAATAAGCTCAGGACGCCCATTGCACTGTTTGATGTGGTGTTCGGAGTCCGGTCAGCGCTGTGAGCAAAGAAAAGAGAGATGTCAGAGTTGACGTGACAGGGATATTCTGGTTTCCAGACAGTTCTGCGGAGGCGAGGATGGGAGCCGGGAAATCAGAAAAGGGCCTGAATTACCCAAATGAGACGCAACGGTGGCTGGGATGTAGTTAAGCTACCTGGAGACGGCTTGGCCCGCTCAGGTCACGGTGTACGTTTCCTAGGGGCGGCTGAAGCCGTGTCTCCCTGGGGGTCATCGCTCCCTGCCCCGAGGCAAGACTCCACCTAGGACCTCCCGGCTCGGGCTCGCCGAGGGTTCGGTCCCGCGGAGGGAGGACGCGCCGCCGGGGCCCGGCTTCTGCCCACGCGCCGCCCGCTTCTCCGCTACGTACTCGGGGCCCTTGCTCTGGAGGTCTCTGGAGCTCCACGAATTTCGGGTCAGATGTTTACGCGGGGGCCACGCTAGTTCTCTGTGCGTCGTCCCCATTTTAGTGCACGCGCTGGCGACGGGAGCGCTGGGCTCGCGCGGGGGTCTCCTCGCCGCTCCGTCTGCTCAGGTCTTCGGCGTTTGCCCCGGGCCCCTGGTCCCCACTCCCCTCCCGGCCCGGTCGGGGTCACGGCCTAGTCTGGGGATCCCTGCACTTCCGGGGGCGCCCCGCGCTCACAGCTGCTGTCTCACATCTCGGCCAGCCGCCGCCCCCCCGCGCCCGCCCCCGCCGCCCCCGCCCCCGCGCCCACCGCCAGCGCTTCCTCCAGGGGCGGGTGGAGGAGCGGTCCAGCCCGGGTTACTCTATCCCGGCCGTTCCAGCCTCCTGAACGTCTTCTAGGAGGTAAGGACTAGTGTCGCCTCCACTCGACAAATGAGAAAGCTTCCGCAGGACCGTAGTCGCGAGCTCCCCGGTGGGTCTGCGAGGAGCCCAGCCTCAGGGCCTCCTCGGAAGGTCCGCGAGGGGGCGGCAGAGGTCCAGCGTGTTCCCGTCAGCCGGGGGCTCCCCCCCCCCCGCGCCCGTGGCTTCTTACACTTGATCCTTGTTCTTGGCTCCTGGCCTGTCGCCGCATTCGTGTCCACTCCTGTGATTTCTCAGCTTTCAGCTTCGTGGCCCCCGGCTGTGCTTCCTGCGTGGTGGGCCGAGAAGCAGCCCTAGAGACACCGCCGGGGGTAGCAGGTAAAGAGCCCTGGACAAAGGGGCCAACCAGCCGCAGATGATGCCTGCCTGGTGCGCACAAGCTTGTTTTCCCGCCGCCCTGCACTGTCATTTATACAAAATCGTGTACGGTTTTAAAGCATGTTTGCAGATCTTCGCAGGCTAAAACCTGGTCATGGCTTCAATAGGGCTTGGCGGTCCAGTGGAACTCTAGCTACCCAACTCCGCACACACAGCCACGACCAAGTGGGACCGTTACACCACGTATAGAAAAGAAAAAAAGAAAAGAAAAGAAAAGAAAAGAAAAAAGGTTGCTTTCCAAGACCTTGATGGAACACATAAAAATATTAATGCTGTCAACTCAGTCTTTAAGTACACTGTTCAAGGAACTGATATCAATTGGTTGCTCTTGCTGAAAGTTTTGGAACTAAAATAAGCCATCCGCTGAGCCCTGACATCTGGGAGTGGTCTCCTTCCTGGCACTGCTCTTTCTCCAAGCACAAATACGGATCCTAGCGGGACAAAGGAGGCAGAGTCACCAGAAACTTTAACAAATGTAGCTGCAGAGACCACCAGACTCCTCTACATGTTCATACCTCCTGGATGCGGGCTCCTGGTGGGCTCACCTTTGTACCCCATGGAGCCCACCCAGCTCAAAGTCCATGCCAATATGCATTCTTTAGCAGATTTCAGGGGCTTTAAGCTGCATATATTCTCTTTCCCTATATGGGGCATCACGATCTCAAAGTCTTTTCAACATTTTTCATTTATTGATTCATTAATGCATAATATACATCTAGGCCCTGTGCTGGTACAATGGTGTGCAAAACAGACATAATTGCTTATTCACAGAGCTTGACATCAAGCAGGATGTTCAATGCTCAGGATGCAGCGACCCTGAAGCGAGGAGACCTAACTGGACCCTAGGGTCAAGAAAAACTTCCTGGAGAAATGAGCTCTCAGCCTGCAGGTGGAAAGGGCTGGGCATCAGGGAGTAACTGGTATGAGCAAGATATCTCCTGCAGAGGGTGTGTGGGGAGGAGTATGGATGGTCTCTCCAGCTGGTACTGCCTCGGACTCTGTGAGCTATAACTGAGGGGCTTTGCTCGGGGTTTTGTAGGGAAGCAGAACCGTGCTAGGTCATCTGAGTATAGAGAGATTGAACATGGGCAACTGGGGGCTTTTTCCCTCATGGGAGAGACTGGGGAGTGGTGGTCAGGAAGACTTCCTCAGGACTTCCAGAACAGAAATCAAAGGGAAGTCATTACCAGTGACAACAGGGCCTGTAGTGCCAAAGCACATGTTGCCAGGAGGACGCCTGGATACTTGAGAGCTGCCTATCCACAGATGCCACCCCCCTGCAGCACCCAGAGGCCAGTGACTGCACCCCGCAGGACAAAGAAACATACTATCTCTCCACTTCTGAAGTCCAGATCCCTGCGTCTGTGCTCACAGACTGACCTAGCCTGGACCCAAGGGATGGGGAGCAGTGATACTGGGACTCCAGAAGCAGAGGACAATGCAGTAGGGACAAGGAGATGCTGATGACAACAGGCAATCCAGAAAAATCAGTTATGGAGAAGGAATTGGGTTTGTATCTTGCCTCCACCACTTATTGGCCGTGTGCCTATGTCCCCAGGTCTCAGTTCCCTCCTCTGTAAAGTGGAGTGAAAATACCACCTTGCTTAATGTATATCATATAACATTAGCCAAGGCCGCATAAATAAAGTTCTTAGCACAGGACTGGGCATGCAGGTTTCAATAATTTCAAGCCATTGAAATTATTACATTTTGTTGCTAGTGAGGTTTTTGTTATTGTGTGTTGAAAAGAAAGTCGAAAGCCATTAAAAGATTTAAAAAGCAGAACAAGAATATGCTCATCTTTCAGAAAAGTTGCAGTAGCCTTGTGGTGTCAGTGGGAATGACAGGCACGTGTGCCAGGACCACCAGGATGCATCCTGCTGGGCCATTCAACTCTCAGGTCTCTGTCAAGTTACTGTGAATCTCAACACATTCAAATGTGCCACGTGCATGATGCATGTAGGGTGGGCAGGATCATTTCTCCACTTTTGGCCCAATGAGAATTTGACATTCTCCAGGGGCCACTGTATTTAAAACTCTGTCCAGGGGAGTTAAATGGCATAGTTTTCTTAGTCTTTGAACTGTCTCAAGAGGTTGCTCTGGCTTACTTCTTTCTCCAGGTGGGGATGGCTAGGGGCCACAGGAGCCTCTGAACAGGGGTTATGCTCTTAGTCTGAGGGATGGTAGCAATGCAAATCTGGAAGGATCTGTATTAGAGAAACAGCTCCTGCACAAAGATGGGAATGAGACAGACCCCTGAGCTGGGCAAATATGGAGTCAATGCTGAACCAGATGCGCTGGGGTGCAAGGGCACGGTTCACAGGCCTAACAGGGAACTTTCACTTGGAAAACTGATAAAGGAACCAGTACTCGGAGCCCCAACTACCCAGAAACTGAAGACTCAGGAAACCAAAGGCTCCAGACTCAATCTGGTGTGTGGCTGCTGGGGAGCACAAAGATCCAAACCTCCTCTCAGGTCGCTCTTAGATCCTGGGGGTCTGAGCCTGCAGAAGGAGGGTCTGGATTTCCTGCCTTACATATCAGAGATGCTGTTCTAAACACTGCTCTGTTCTAACTATATAATCCCCACACCTACTCTAGGAAGCACATGCTATCCTATCACCAGCTACAAATGAAGAAACTGAGGTTCAGAGAGGCTAAGGCACCTGCCTCAGGTCACACAGCTAGTGAGTCAGATGACTAGGACCCCAGTAGCCTGGCTCTGGACAATGTGTTGGGACCCCTGTCCCCCCACTTTCATCTGTGCACTTTCTCCTTGCAGACTTTAAAGCCCATTCTGAGGGCAACTGAGAGATTGTTTAGTGCTCTTCATAGCCAGTCTGCAGTATTTGTGAGTATTTAAACTATTCATCCATTAATCACAAAAGACAATCAGCCCAGAAAGGGATGGGGGCATTGCTCTGTAAGAAAGAATGTGACTAAGACAGGGCCAGAAGTAGCTCAGCACGCTACCCGGAATATTGTGTGTGTGTGTGTGTGTGTGTGTATGCTTGTCTGTGTGTACACACGTATATGTGCACATGTGCGTATGTGCACATGGATGTGTAAGCTCAGAAAAAGGCAAGCTCCAAGTATGTCAAACCTAGAAGCTAGAAATGCAAACATTCTGAATCCCTTCTACAAAACTAGTTCATTCTGTTTATTCATTTGCTCTTTCTCATTTTAATAGAGACAATGTTGCCTCTGAGGGAATACGTGTAGACATTAAGCCTCTGTGTTCTGTGATTTCACCAGGATTAAGTAACCAGGAAACTACTGTTCACATCTGTGTCCTCAGACACACACGCTCACTCTCTTGTACTCATGACAACAGACAAATAGAATCATGGAATTGCAAGCCTGCAAAGGACCTGAACGACCTTGCCTCTCAGGGAGCTCAGTTGTGCCTTCCTGGATTGTCTGCTTATCAGGCTTGGCTCCTGGCTCCAAGCCTTTCTTTCCTTATCTGGAAAACTACTTCTTCTCAGGGCATCTGAGGATTGAGCGAGGGGGCACGTGTGGAGAACATCAGTGAGGCGTGGCAGGTCCCTGGCAGGCCACAAACGTCAGCTCACTTTACCATCATCCTCAGTTCTGTATCCCAGTGCTTGATGGTATGCGGGTCACCCCTCCTACGACAGTTGGCACCACAACTTGGTTATTGAAATCAAAAGTGTTGGCTTTTCTCACTATTGTCTAATATGTGAGTTTTAAGGCCTGGTTTAGAGGTTCAAAAAATGGAATATTGAATATCTTATTCCCTTGTGTTCCTGCTACATTGCTCCTAATTCTCCTTCCACCAAGACGGGCTGGAGGCCTGGTGGTATACAAGCATTGGTGGGAAATAAATGTACACCAATAACATTTCTATCTGTCACCTTGTTCCTCCTTTTAGTCCAAAGATGCCCATCCTTGTTAGCTGGGCTGGTTAGCGTCTTGAGGGAGGTGGGTTTGCAGCTGTTCCCCAGTAGCCCACAGAGGCCCTGATGTCAGGTACAGAGGTCTGGGGCTCCTGTCTTATGTCTCTTAATCTCTCTGGCTATCTTTGGCTTTTGGTATGAGCTCCATGCAATTACCACTAGCCTATGGCTTATCTAGCTCTCCTTATTGTTTCTAGGGATGTTTATCAAACCAACTTAGACCAATGATAGCTTTTTAAAAACCTCGTGAAGAATTCCCACAATCTACCCATAACCTCTGCTGGGGAGTTTATAAGTCCCCAGAGGGCAGTGTCTTGTAGTGGGATAGCACCCACTAGGGATGCTGCCAACCTGACTCAGCTTCCCCCACCCCCACCCCCCGCCCCCTGACTCTGCAACCATGAACATTGCAGGCTAGATTTGAGCTTCATTGTCTTTATATGCAAAACAATGATTGTATGATCTTGTTTAGCTGGATTTTTTTTTTCTTTTTCTTTAAAGTTTTTTTTTTTTTTTTTTTTATTCGTGAGAGATACACAGAGAGGCAGAGACACAGGCAGAGGGAGAAGCAGGCTCCTTGCAGGGAGCTTGATGTGGGACTCCATCCTGGGACTCTAGGATCATGTCCTAGGCCGAAGGGAGGCACTCAACTGCTGAGCCACTCAGGCATGCAGCAGAATTGTTTTAAGGATTCAACTATTGTAGATGGTAACATCTTTGTGAACTGACCAATGCTGGACCACTTGTCCTTTTATTCATTATCTCTTGGGCCCCACTGAATGACTGGGAGCTCCTCTTTCCTCATGTTGGCATCTGCCCCCTTGCAGCTCGCTCTCCTGACCACAGAGGGCAGGAGTCCCTGTAAATCTGTCCTCTGTGTCAGAGGCCTGCTCTGGACTGAGGCTGAGTTCAGAATGTAGTCCAATTAGTTGAACAATTTGTAGTCCTTTGCTCAGCAAAGAAACCCTTGGGGGAGAGTGCAGAGTGTGACTCACTTTCCAACTTCCTGATAAAGGAGAATGTTTTGAGAGTCATTGTAGCGTTGTAGCCCGGGGTCACATAGTCCAGACACTCGGCTTCTCTTCCTTCCCCAGCATTCCTCAAGACCTTTCTTTTTATCCCCCTCCCCATGCAGTGCACCAATGGGCTCAGTCAGAGTGAAGGATTAAGAGTACACCAGAATAAAGGCTCTTCTGTGTCCTTGTGGCCCAGCGTCAGGCTCCCTCTTCACACGTGGTCCTGGCCTGAGACACATGGGTCCTTCTTGCAGACGCATGAAGCAGCAGAATCAAAGGGCCGGTGGAGCATGGAGTTCAAGGACTTTGTTTGTGAGAGGGCGAACTGTGCCCCTCTGTGGAGTTGAAAAGATACCTGGGAGGGATCTAATCCAGCTTCTGGGAACTTTGATCCTCAGACTGAGGGCGTGCTTTGGGCAAGGGGAATTTTACCTCTTTACCTTCCAGAGACAACTTCCTTCTTTGATCAGGTGCTCATTCATTCATTCATTTACTTGTTCCCTTCCTACAACTGCTTGAACCCGGGATGAAGTCACCAACTGGAAATAGTCTAAAGAGCAAACCAGACATGGACCCTGACCTCAGGGAGCTTTATTGTCTGTACGGGAGAGCAGAGAAGTGAAGAAGGTACTAGAAGATGGTACTGAAAGCTGCGACATGGGAAAGAGTTGGGTCTCCAGGTCAAAAGCAATGGGGAAATTTTGAAGTGATTTTAATATGTGAGTGATACAACCAGGTTTGCTTTTTTTTTTTTTTTTCCTCCCATGTGACTGAACTAGAGAGTCAGGACCTGAGGTCTGGAGAGCACGGCAAGGGTCCAGCCAGAAGCAAGGTGTCGGTGGTGGAGAGGAAAGGAGTGGACAGATTTGAGGGATGTTCAAAGGTTGAAGGAGTTGCAAACACAAACCTGCCTCTGCCAGAGGGCCTGTTCAACTGTTGGCAATCACCTAAAAGAAACAAGAGCAGACCAGGACAGACCCTTGGGCCCGAGTGTGAGGGGACTGGTGTGAGGCACACAGCAGGGTAGGTGCAGAGGCCAATGCCCACTCTCGGGGACCACACTGGGGCCTGGTGACGACACCTGTCCATGGAGCTGGCTCCTGCTCAAGGGCCATAGGATGGGCTCCAGGGACAGGGAGAGAAGAGGAGCCCAGTCTCCAGCCTCCAGGGCACTGATGCCCCTGGGCCCTGAGTATGAGGGCATCTGGGTGTGTGAGGAAGAGTAGAGGTGGGGATGGGGAGGGGGTGGGGTGGGTCTGCATCCAGTCTTTCTTCCACCTTCACTGTGCCCGCAACACATGCTTCTGCCGAGGACTTGAGAGGCGGCAGGGTAGGGGATCTGAGAACAAGGGGCATTTGATGATTCTGGAGGCAGGGCAGATAATGAGATGCATGCATGAGCCCAGGGGGGCTGTTTGGGGTCCGACCTGCCCCCCTCGTGGCACTGAGGGCAGACTTAAAGGTCAGGAGGCCCCTTTCCCCCAGAGTGCAGTTTCTTCTTTGTGGCTCCTTGGACACCGGACCCTCTTGTGGGGGCTCTCCTGGCGGCCCTGTCCCTCTGTTCTCTTCTTCCCTGTCCCTGCCCACTTTTGCTCACACCCGCTTCAATGCCTCCATTGTGGCAGCAGCTGCAGCACTGAGACTCCGACTTGCTCCCTGTCCCCCCTCCTCCCTTTCCATGGGCCTCTGGGGGAAGCTAGGTCCCTGAGAATGGAGAGCTGGGCAGCTTCTTCCTGTGCTCTGGACTCCCAGACCCCAATGGCATGGTTTCCTGCTCCTCTTCTCCATGCTGGGCTGGGGGCTACCTGTAGCCTGTACCCCCTCCTGCCTTTTCTGAGTGGATGCTGGGAGTGAAGCAGGAAAACTCTCCCCACCCGCCAGCAGGTGAACACTCCATGGCTACGAGGATCCACCTTCTTCCCTCCACAGAAGCTTCTTGCCAGTGCAGATTCTTTTCGTAGCATCCACATTGGAAGGAAGATGAGAGATCCTGAAGCTGTGCTTTTGGTTACGGCTTTTGGAATCAAAGACAGAAAGAGAGAGGAGAGAGAGAGAGAGAGACAGAATTTTTTTAAAGATACCACCTTTATCTTTTTATTCTTCAGGTGGGCCACACTAATGCTGATAAAATAGAACTTTGGAGTCATATGGTTTGAGTGGATAAGTCATTCACTCTTGTATAGAACTTAAATTTCCTCTCTTTTCTGGCTTGATTTCCTTCTCTGTCAGCAGGGTCTCATTCCTCTAACACTTCTGTGGATTGTGGGATTCCAGGAGATGCCCGAATGAATGACTGGGGCCCCATAGGAGATATTCAGTTCAGACCTCGCCATCCCACACTCCCTAACCTTTCATTATAATGCCATTAAATTTAAGCTCATTTGATAAAGGATAAAGCAGGATTTAAAAAAATATATGAAGATTCATGAAGAACTGGGCATTTGAGCTGGATGAGGGAGGTTGCCTCAAGTCATGGCAAACCATGTAAGGTCAACCAGCTGGCCACCCAGGGAGGCTAAAGCAAAGCAAAGCTCAACATGCTGGAAAGAGGGTTTGCTCTTCATCTCCTGCTCTAAGCTGCCAGCAAACTTGTGGAGCCAGTGTTCATGTAGAGGAGGACTGGGGTCCCACTGGGAAGTCTAGAGCCCCAGGCCATAGGGGACACCTGAGGAAGGCTGGGGTCCCCCAAGTCTCCTCCTGTTGGTTATGGGGATGAGCCCTTGGAGAGGCCTTGAGCAAGAGCCTGTGTTGGCCAAGCCCAGTTCTTGCAGTGTACCCTTCCATAAGTCCACCCCTCACCATTGGGTTACTGTGCACTTTCTTACAAGGCTATAGCTCCCTGGAAAGGCATAACCTTGACTTAGTTATCACTTGTAGGCATTAGGGATGCTTGCCCCCTGGAGAACCAGGGGGATCCCCTCTCCTTGCAGTTGGGATAGTCTCTACCCCCTGTGAAGAAAGCTTAATTCTTGGAGACCACACTGATCCCCAGTGTTTCTGGTTTCAGAATTCCACTGGAGTCATGTGGAGCCAGTGAGCCTGCTCCATCCTATGAATTGGAAGCCAGAGCTGAGGAAAGCACTGGGGAAGTTTACACTACCTCATCTCGGTCCATCTTCTGACAGGAGCTTTTGTGCTGCCAAAGGGAATCTACCAGTAGGGCTTCCTGCCCCTGTGTCCATGCTCTTTCTGAGCTCCAGTGAAAGGTAGGATGACTGAGGCCCATGTACCTGGCATTCATGAGCAGCCATGAAGAGCCATGGTTGGCTAGAGGGTCATGGACCCTCCCAGCCCCTGGTCTTAGGGGGGGTGCTGACATAGCATGCAGGGTTGGAGCAATGGGGTTGAACACATGCTTAATAACCATGTGTGGACCCGCAGAAGCAGAGGGGGTTCTGTGCTGTAACAGTAGCCATGATGGTGTAGGCAGGAGGCAGGGCCAGGCCCAGAAAAATCTCTCCCAGAACTTCCCCTGCCTTTGCAGTCCCTCACTGCGCTGCCTGGTGCTCAAGATACCGTCCTGAGAGGCACTGATGGACTTTCCCACCCTTGCTTTGCACGAGGACCAGGAGGGGCCTAGCTGCATTCTCTGTGCTCTGGGTGGCTCCTCTTGCAGGCCCCTACGATCTATCTCAGCCCACTGCGTGAGGCATCCTGACGGCTTGGTCCTCTCTTCCTGCCCACCAAGGAAGCACAGTCTTCTCTGATCTAGTTACAGTCTTTCTCCTCACTGAGCCTTGTTGAAAGCTCTTCTCTTTGCCTAGATTTCTACCCTCTTCTATTTGCTCTCATGTTTCAAGCCTTAGATTCTATGGTTCCTTCAGGGGGTGTGTCACATGCTCTTTCCTGCAGGAAGTCTTCCAGGAGCCTCCTAAGAACTGATCTCTTCCTTTGCTGGGCTCAGGTGGCATTCTCCCGTGGCCTTCGTTCATGGCCTGGTTATATTAAGCCCTGCATTTCTGTGGACAGCGGGAGCCACCTCTGGGTCTCGGAGCCTCTCCTTGCCAGACCTCAACAAGCAAAGGGATGGGATGAAGTCCAGCACAGAGTGGAAGAACAGACCCAGAGTTTTATCAATAAGCAAGGGTGATGGAGAGGCAGCTGAGAGCAGGTGGGGTGCTGGGATGGACAGAGAGGGCTTGGGATGGAGATGTGAGGATATCAGGTCTAGGAGTCTCCTCAGGTGAAGAATGCTGGGGTGTGAGGGCATAGTGGGTCCAGTGTGGGCCGTACACTCAGAGCATACCCCATAACTTCTCCCTGGACTCCCTCCTCAGTCTCAGGGCCTCCCTCCTCTCCACCTCTATGAAGCCCAGGTCTCTCTGTGAGCTCTGACTCTGTTTCCCTGCCCTGTGTGGGCAGCATGCAGTCCCCACTGCCTGTGCCTTTACGTTTCCTCTGGGGAGTCCTGTAAGGGCAGGGCTATAGATGCTTAAAATAGGGCCCTACCGCATCGCTTTGGCCGCTTGAGAGTGTCCAGGGTGTCCTGGGATCACAGTAATCATTTGTCGTATATTTGCTGACTGGTTGATTCCAGGATTGCCAGATGCACATTAAAGTACATGCATTAAAAAAATGAGAGTGGTCATCTGATCTGGGGCCCTTCTCTGGTTCCTAATAGTCCCACCCCTTTGCTTTGTGATGTTGCCACCCTTTTGACTTCACCCTGTCCCTTGAAGCCAGTGAATTCCATCTGCCTCCATCAAGGGGCACGGTACTGTTTTCTTCTCATGATTAGCTCTCTGTAAGACAGCTTTTTCTTTCTTTGTGGGGAACTGGATGCTACCTCATGCCTGGGCAGAGAGCACAGCCATGAGGCTTGCTGCTGTTTCTTCCCTATTCTTTTCTGGCTCTAGGCTCCAACTGGGCAAAACTCCTGCCTCTTGGCTCCCTCCACCTTAAAGGAGGCCCTCTGAGCATCCAGACAGCCACTCCAAGGCTGGGAACAACTTTACCTTCCCCATAACTGTGTGGGGTTGCCTCCCAGGGTTCAGAGAGCTGGTAAAGGCACCACCATTGTCTCTCCAGCCACGGCTAAGTGCCCCGGCCTCTTTATACAAACAGGCCTAGGTGACATGCGAGGAGATCCTGTTCCTAGGAGCCCAGATGCTCAGCCCTCTGTCTGATATCAGTATAAGAAGATACAGGTTGTTTAGGTAAGGCCACTTGGTGGGAACGAGATGCTTCCCCTTCGCCATCTCCCACTCCCTTCTGGGAGTACTTGGCAAGTAAACACAGACTGTGTATCCTCATAGGGGGCAGAGGAACATGGCAGTGACCTGAGAAGTCAAGGGCCAGAGTCTGAGCAGAAGCCCTACCTCAATGGCCAAGCATTGCTTCCCTGGAGCCTCAGTTTCCAAACACTACAAAAATGAGAATTCTGAATGAGAAGCTTTCTGGTCTACATATTTGTTGATGTGTGATGAAGTACTTTACCATTTAGTAACTTAAACCCACAACAACATTTAATTTGCTCATGAATCTGTAATTTGGACCTGACTCAGAGAGTTCAGCTCATCTCTTCTTCACTTAGCACCATCTGGGGTGGCTCGACAGCCTGAGGGCACAATTGTCAGAGGATTCACTCCCTAGCACTTGCTTGTGGCTTTGCCATGTGGCTGCCTGGTGGTGGCTGGGTGCCAGATGCCAGCATCCTGATGGAGAGCAAGAGAGGGAGAGAGAGAGAGAGAGAGAGGAAACTACATCAGGACCTTTTACAATCTGGCCTTGCAAGTTACTTTTGGGGAATTCTATTTGTTAGGAACAAGTCACTAAAACTGACCCGTATTCCCGGGAGGTAGAATAGATTTTACTGTTTTTGTTTGTTTGTTTCGTTTTGTTTTTTGTTTTGTTTTGTTTTTTAACAGAGGGGGAGGAGAGAGAGAGGGGGGGGAGAGAGAGAGAGAGAGAGAGAGAGAGAGAGAAGAGCAGGGAGGGGCAATGGGAGAGGGAGAGAGAAAATCTCAGGCAGGCTCCACGCTCAACACAGAGCCACACCTGATCCCACAACCCTGAGATCATTACGGAGCAGAAATCAAGAGTCGGACACCACCACCCAAGTGCCCTGATTCCACTTTTTGACAGGAAGAGTGTCAAAGAATTTTCCACCTCTACAGAGGCTATGGTATGTGATGGCACTGTGAGGGCTCAGCTTCCCCACACAGTCCTGCGTCCCAAATTTCACTCTCCCTCTCAACTGAATTTGCATGCTGGATGGACAGGATATCCTAACGGTCTAGAGATGACAGCACAGTCTAGTGTCTCTTTTTTGGGGGTAGTTTTTGCAAGAAATATGTTTGGTGCATAAAGATCTGAGCTGGGGAGGATCTGAAAGGCCCATTTCTGGAAATCTCCAGTTGGCTAAGTGCCAACTAGCTCACTTTTTACTTTTCTTTGAAGACTTCCCAGAGTGGCTATAGCCCAAATGCAAAGTACCTCCCCCACTTGTACCCCAGCTGGTGTCTCTAGCTCAGCCAGCAGTCATCTTTGGCGGAGCATGCTTGCCTGGCCTGGGCTCTGGGACTGGACATTCCATGTTGTTCATGTGCCTCTCTTCTCCTTTTTATTAGCTTCTCCACTGGGAAAGTTTCATTACTTTCCAATGCCCTGAGCCTCTCAAGGCTTCCCTTTCTTAGGAAAAGTTCATTTCTAAAGATGACTTTTAGTCAATCATTACACAGCTGTGATGGGTGCCAGCTGGGGAAGGGTTCCTGTGTTCAGGTCTCCGTGGCTGCCTGCCATGCCTGGACAAGGCCAGTTAAAGGGCCTCCCCCAGCCCAAGGCTGCTTGGGTGACAAGAGCCACATTTTCTGTCCTTGACTCAGATCTTGGGAAGTCTCCTTCATATGCTTCTCCTGCCTCATGGCTTCCAGATGCCAGTAGCCGAGAACTGGAGGGTGAGCACTGGTGAAGTGGGAATGGGAGGTGGTTGTTAGACAAGAAGGGAAACAGCAGGGTCAGCTCTGATTCCTGTCCCTGCCAAGCTCATTTCTGTTGCTGAGGAAGATACTGTTTTTTTTCTCTTTCCCCTGGGCACTGTCATTGCCTGAGGTGGGAGAGCTCTAGTGCCCTTTGCAGTCATTTCTTCCCATCATCATAAACTTCCAATATGGTAGGCGTGGCACTGGACAGAAGCCACCAGAAGCCAGGGCCAGTGTTTGAGGGGTGTCTGGGGACCCATACACATAGAACAAGGAGAACAAGTTACATGGAAGAGCTACTAACCCGTGAATACAGGATTAGCCATTGGGGGTCCTAAATGCAGATTTCACTCTGCCCCATCAAAATGCAGGACAGATGACAGGTCACTTCCTTTCTCTGGCCTTCAATTCTCCCATCTGCACAAGGATAATTTATGACTAAGCTATCGCTCAGCCACTTTGAGCTTGAATGTCCTATCATCCTAGGTGTGATGAAAGATTAAGAATGCCCAATTAATGACAAAGCAAATGAGACCCTCTTTTGGTTGTGGTCCTGAAGTAGTTCCTAAAGAGAAGACAGAGCGCCAGCGTGGGCCCCACAAACACGGGGAAGGTATCAGGGGCTGTTTACAAATAGAAACTAGACAACAGCAGCCTGCAGAACCTAAGAAGACTGTGAGCCTCAACCAGGGTCAAATCTGCTGCTGCTCCTCTATCACTCCAACCCCTGCTTCCCACAGGGTTCACTTCACTTGGATCCCTTTCATGACCTCTCTTTATCTAATAGCTGTCAACCCACTATTCCAGACTCAGTTTACCCACTAGCTTCTCCATGAAGATTGCACGGGACTCCACATGTATGTCAGGTGTCCTCATCTATATTTATTCTGGACTTGGTGTCGATCACTGTAAGCTTACTCACATTTGTTTTACACACACATGCACAATGGTCACAGTGTTTAATTTTTATAAAACTAATTATAATCCACTTTGAGCCACACTTCAGCTAGGGCTGGCAGAAAAATCCATTATCTCCACAACTGAGGTTTGTTCCACCCACTCCCAAATTCTATGAAGGCCTGGGGGGTGTCTTATTTCTAATAGGGTGTCTGAGAGGACTTGTCTTCATCATCTGTACTGGCTGCCTCTGATTCAGTCATTCTTTCTCCAAGTCCCCGTGAGCTCTTGCCTGCCTCTCTGTAGGAAGACAGTACTAGGTTTCAATCCCAGGCTTGGAGGTGTGGCGTTTTGCTGAGGCTGAGAACCATGGGGTTTGCCGCCAGTTTCCTTGAGGCTACCATACCGGCTTTCCCCTCTACAATCCTCCCACCTCCCTGCAGTGCTCCAGGTGGGCTAGTGCAGGGCTCTGCTGCTTATAAAATCCCACTTATGTACCCTTCCTACTATTGGGGAATCTTTTTCTACCATTTTTGCCCTTGCTACATCCCTTCTCTGCACCCACCTTCCCTCCTTCTCCTCCTCTGGGAAGAAGCATGCACTATTCTCAATGAGCCACAAATTCATATCTTATTAAATCATTTACCATATTAAACTGAAGATCTGTGTTTATATGTATGTTTTCCCACTTAGCAACAAGCTTTGGGAGGGCGGGAGCTGTGTCCTATTAATCTTTATAATTCTAACAGCTGGAAAAGTGCCAGACACATCTGAGAACTCAAGATATTTTTATTGAAGTAAATTTAATTGAGTATCCCTGTTGTTCAGAGTTATCCAAGATGAGTCTGAATCAGGATCATTCTTTCTTTTTGGGGTGGATCTGGTTATGTGAGTGCAGAAAAATCAACAAGAATTTCTGTTTCATAGCATTCTGGAAACATGAGCTCGAATCTTTGAGAGCTGGCAAAATTCAAAGTCAGGTGAGTGATAACATCTTGAATTGTCAGTAGCTGGTTGGTAAAGGAATCATGTTTCAGCCCTTGAAGAAAGGGAGGCCTGGATGGTCAGAAAAACTTGGGTCACAGCCAAATGGGAACTAGAATACAAAATTAGAGACTGAGCAGAAACCAAGCCTTAGAGATTGGACATATTCAGTAGTGACTGGGGACAAGGCAGTGGCTGAGTGGTGTTCTAGGGAGAGTTGACTTAGGGCAACATCTTATCACCTGGTGGGAATGGCACTCTTGTACCTGCTATGCTTAGTTTTCATCAGCTCAGAACTGGTCTAATTTTCAGTTATGGAATTTATGAAGCTTTATGGATTCATCTCCAAATAGAGAGCTGTCCCACCTCTGTATGAAAGCAGGCCAGCAGGAGGCCAGGGGTGGATTAAAGATGGTTCTTGGGGAAAGAACTTTGAAGTTAATGCAAGTGGCTGGAAAAGCACTTGGCTGGGGATCAAGGCTTTAGATCCACAAAGCATAGAAGGTATGACATCAACCTGGAATTTTAAGCATTGGTTTCTTTAGCTGGCTAGCCTTAGTAGTATTTCTGATTTTGACTCTGCTTGAGATTGACAAGCTATATGAACTACAAAATGTACCCTAATAGATATAATGGGGTCCAACTGAGTGATATGGAATGCATGCCAAGAGCAATAGTGACCCTTCAACCAAGTTAATGTTTTACTTTTCTTTCAGCTGTTTCTGAAGGTCACTCCTGGCTCACAGTAGTAAATCTTGTCATTAGCAGAGAGATGTGGAGGGGGCTCATTTTCTTGTTTGCTGTGCCACGTGGGCACACATACAGTTTGTTTAAGACCTGAATCAACGTATTTAGACATAAGTGAGAGCAAAAGGGGCTACTATTAAGTTTAGTTTGGAAACCGATGTATTGAGAGATTTTTCCTTCCCAGTTTCATTTTGGCAATAATAATGTGGTAGAAGTTTTCAACAAACATTTTCTGAACAATCGATCTTGTTTCTAATTGAATTTTTATGGAGTTTAGATTATTTCAGTGATCAATAATGGAATAATTTTGCCTGAAGCTTCTTTGCTTCAGGCTTTAAGTTGGCATAGAATATTTTAGGTAACAAATTATCTGAATCTCCGTAAAGGAAGAGGGTAGTTGGATGAAATACACAATTTATTGAGATGGATGATGATAACCCCACCTTGATCTTATCTTTAGGATAAGGAGTAGATTGTTTGGTTAGAGTTAGAAGTTTCTATTCAGGACAGATTCTGAGGAGTTCATGATAGATAATTTGTAGTAAAAAAAATTAGATTGAGTTTTCATGTATTCATTAATTCTTATGTTTTCTATTTCCTTTTGCTTAAAGGATTTTTTTTCCTTTTTTTAAAAAAATTAACTTTTTTTTTGAGATAATTATAGGTTCACATGAAGTGGTGAGGAATAGTATACTGTGTACATATTCCCTCCAATAGCTAAATATATAGTGATACATCCATAGCGTGAAACTCCAGTATAGTATCACAATCAAGATATTGACAGTGATACAGTCAGGATATAGAGCATTTCCATCCTCACCAGGATCCCTCCTGCTATCCTTTGATACTCATGCCCACTCCCCTCCTGCTCTTACCCCTCTGCAACCCCTGGAAACCACTATTCTCTTTTCCATGTCTATAACTTTTTCATTTTGGGAATGCTATATATAAATGGAATCATAAAATGTGTTCTTTTTTGGCATTGGCATTTTCATTCAGGATAATTCTCTGGAGTTTCATCAGGTTGTTGCCTGTATCAGTTGTTTCTCCTTCCTTCCTTCCTTCCTTCCTTCCTTCCTTCCTTCCTTCCTTCCTTCTCTTTCTTTCTCTTTCTCTTTCTTTTTTTTTCTTTCTTTCTTGTATTCCAGGGTATGGATATACTTCAACTCCAGGTTTCATGCCCATAATTATGTCTTATGGAAGTTGCATGTTTAGTTTTTTAAGAAATTGCCAAATTGTTTTCCAGAGTGGTTGTACCATTTTACATTCCCATCAACAGGATGTGAGTAATCCAGTTTTATCACACCCATGCCAGCATTGGAAGGTGTTACCATGTTTTGTTTTAGCCATTCTGATAGGTGTATAATGATATTGTGGTTTTAGTTGGAATTTGCTTAAAGGCAAATCCTAAGTATCATTTTATTTTTATTTTATTATTATTATTTTAAAAATATTTTATTTATTTATTCATGAGAGACACAGAGAGAGGCAGAGACATTTGCAGAGGGAGAAGCAGGCTCCCTGGGGGCAGCCTGATACGGGACTCGAACCCAGGACTCCAGAATCACACCCTGAACCAAAGGCAGATGCTCAACCACTGAGCCACCCAGGTGCCCTGCTGAGTGTCATTTTAGGTGCTTATTTGTCCTCTTTATATTTCCCTTGTTAAAATTGCTCTTCCTGTCTTTAGTACACTTCTTAATTCAATTATTATTTTTGTTCTTACTGTTGAGTTTTGAAGCTTCTTCATATGTCCTAGATATTAGTCCTGCATTGGATATATAGTTTGTGAATATCTTCTCACATTTCTGCAGGTTGTCGTATCATTCTATTAGTAGGAGTTTTTAATTTCAATGAAATGTTTTCTTCTCTTCTTCTTTCTGGAAAAGATGTATAGCATTTGTTTTACTTTAAATATTTGGCAGAATTCTGCATTGTAATTATCTGAACCTGAAGATAATTGGGAATTTTTAAATTACAAATTCAATTTTCTTAATAGTTATAGGCTATTCAAACTACTTATTTATATTGGATAAATTGTGGTAATTTGTCCTTTTCAAGGGAGAAGTCCACTTAATCTAAGTTTTTGAATTTCTGTGTATTGAGTTGTTTGTAGTATTCCCTTGTTATCCTTTTGATGTCTGAAGGGTTTGTAGTGATATCTCTTCTCATATTTCTGATTTTTGGTAATTTGTGTCTTTTTTATTTGTCTAGCTTGCTAGAGGTTTGTCAGTTTCATCACACTTTCCTTTTTTTTTTTAATTTATTTATTTATGATAGTCACAAGAGAGGCAGAGACACAGGCAGAGGGAGAAGCAGGCTCCATGCACCGGGAGCCCGATGTGGAACTCGATCCCGGGTCTCCAGGATCGCGCCCTGGGCCAAAGGCAGGCGCCAAACCGCTGCGCCACCCAAGGATCCCTCATCACACTTTCCAAAACTCTTTGTCTCATTGATTTCTCCATTTATTTTCTGTTTACAGCTTCACTGATTTCTGCTCTTCTTTTTATTATTTCCAAGAATTTACATTGGATTTATTTTTCTCTTTTTTATTCCAGATTCTTATGTGGGGGAGGGGGTGCTTAAATTATTGAGATTTTTGCTCTTCTAATGTGTGCATTTAATACTATAAGTTTCCCACTCCCTACTGCTTTTAGCTGTGTCACACAAATTTTGATGTTATATTTTCATTTTAATTTAATTCAATGTAGTTTTGATTTCCACTGAGATGTCCTCTTTGACTCATGCATTATTTAGAAGGATGATGTTTGTTTCCAAATGTTTGGAGATTTTCCTGTTATCCATCTGTTATTGATTTCTAGTTTGATTTACTGTGGTCAGAGAATACACTCTCAGTAATTTCAATTCTTTTAAATTTGTTGAGTCTTAGAGCCTAAGGTAGTGTCTATTTTGGCATATATTTTGTGGGCACTTGAAAAGAATGTGTATTATGTTGAGTGGAGTGTTCTATGAATGTTGATAAGTTCCTATTGCCTGATGGCATTCTTGCCCATTTTCTGTTTAATTATTTTATCAATTGTAAAGAGGGATTTTGATGTTTCCAATTATAAATGCTGACTTACCTACTTCTCATTTCCATCCTATCAATTTTTGCTTTACATACTTTGCACTCTATAGTTCGATGCATACACATTTCACACTATTATGTCTTCACAGTAGGTTGATGTTTATCATTAATAGTAGCTCTTTCTCTAGTAATAATTTTTGCTCTGAAATCTACTTTATTTGATATTAATATAATTATTCCTACTTTCTTTGATTAATGTTTGCATGATGTACGTTTCTCTATTCTTTTACTCCCAATCTGCCTATCTTATTACATTTGAAGTGAATTTCTTGGAGACAACATGTATTTTGGTGATGTTTTTACTTATTTTTATTTTTTTTTTTTAGTAATTTCTACACCCAACATGAGGTTCGAACTCACAATCCCGAGATCAAGAGTTGCATGCTCCTTGGACTGAGCTAGCCAGGCACTCTGGGTCATGTTTTTAAATGTGCCAATCCCTGTCTTTTAATTGATGTATTTAGTCCATTTATAGAATTTACTTAATTCTATTCTAAAGTGTTGAGAAAGCTCATCCATTTGGGAGAAACTAAATTGCCCAGAATCTTAACTGCTAGGGAGTTTAGGAAAGCTGCTTTTAACTTTCCAAACTCTGTTTTCCAGGTAGACACATGATAAATCAAAATAGAAGCTGAGCGAGGTGTCTCCTTATTTCCCAGAGGTGGCCTACCTTCTGCTGAGGGACCCCTGGATTGCACCAGTTTCTGGAACTGCTGTTTTCATTTCTCTTGTGCTCACTCCAACCTATCTGTTGAGGATCAGCAAGGTGTGGTGAATTCAAGATGAGCCTCCTTATTTAAAGGTGGTTTTCCTTCTTGGGGTCTCTTACTGGACTTCGCTTCTGGTTGAGCCATTGGAGTTATTCTGTTAAGTATCTGTAGACATGGATTCATGGGCCTTCTTCAAGTTCTCAGTTTGTTAAGGATACTTCTCCCTGAGGCAAAGAAAAAGAAGCATAAGAAGCACCCATCAGGTCACATTTAATGCTACAAAGTTTCATGGTGCTAATGACTGGTTTAAGTGGAGTTAATGAACATGGAAGTGCACCCAATCTCTGTTTCTGGAAGACAGCAGTGTTAATAAGCATCTGTAGAGGCATCATCTATCTTCACAGGTGGGTAGACCTGGACAAGATCCCTAAATCATCACTAGATGGGACAGCCAGCAAAACCACAGATAGGCTGAAGAGTTGGTTTGTGGAGTCCAAAGCCATGCCAAGTGTTCAGAGTAAACTGGAAGAGACAGAGTTAGAATTTAGTTACTAAAGTGCAATGACAAGAGATGTCCAAGTCCAGGGGAGAAAGGTTAAAGATACAGCCCACACTCATCTGTGTAAAGCCAGTGGGACCAGAAGAGAGAAATGAGGCAGCAGTGGGTCTTCCTGCATAGAGCTATTTGATTCAAGGCTTTTATTCCAGTCAAGAGGCCTAGAGTTCTGAGGTGTCCACCTGAGGGAAGAAAGAGAATGTGACAAAGGGGGAAACTCAAGGGCTCTGGGCTTAGAGTGGAGGGAACTGGAAAGAAAAAGAGAGGTAGTGTGTGCTGAAAGTACTCAAAGATCTGGCCCATTCTGGAATGTTCCCTCACTGACATAAGGGCATCTCTGTGCTCTGCTGCCCAAGTCTCAGTGACTTCTGCACTAAGACCCATCCTAATCCCTTCATGCATCAAATACCATGATCTTCTTTTTCTCATCTCTACTTTTGTATGCCATGTATCAAAAATTGTCCCACTCTTTAAAGACCAATTTCAGTACTTCCTTCTATAAGATTTGTATGTTCTCCCACTGTCCTCAGAGAATGTTGTATGAACCTTTGCTAGGGTTCTTGTTTATTTCTTATTTAATGTGACATAATAGCAATGTGTTATTATCAGGGCAACAAAAGGCCCAGGAATGGACAATGACCTGGAAATGAGAAAACTCTGAAAGGGAATTTAAAAAAAAACACAAATTTATGGGGCACCTGGGTAGCGCAGTGGTTGAGCATCTGCCTTTGGCTCAGGTCGTGATCTCAGGGTGCTGGGATCTAGTCCCACATGGGGCTCCTTGCAGGGAGCCTGCTTCTCCCTCTGCCTATCTCTGCTTCTCTCTGTGTCTCTCATGAATAAATAAAATCTTAAAATAACAAATTTAACAAAAAATATGCATCTACATAAATGAAATAATTACATGCACTGAAGGATACAACAAGGCTTGAATGAATGGAGAAATAAATCATGTCTCTGAGTGAAAAGGCTTAAAACTGAAGACACCAATTTTTCTCAAATCAGTGCATGCTTCTTTACCTGAATGGTAATCAAATTTTCTCTTGGTCTCTTGCTTCATGTCATAATTTGTACCAAGATTTACTTAAGCAATTCATCTTTCATATTTTTATTAGTCATTAGTATCTTTTCTATGAATCTCATACCCAGTTGCTATCCTTTGCCTGATTTCAGCCAATTTATAAAGTAAGGGGCTCGAAGTCACTGAGTTCTTATTTCTCTTCCAGTTCATGTATTCTTTTAATATGTGATTTAACAGATGGACATGAAAACAAAGATCATCTTTTAAAAACAATATGAAGGGCAGCTTGGGTGGCTCAGTGGTTTAGGGCCACCTTCAGCCCAGGGCCAGATCCTGGAGACCTGGGATGGAGTCCTGTGTCGGGGTCCTTGAGTGGAGCCTGCTTTTCCCTCTGCCTGTGTCTCTGCCTCTCTCTCTCCCTCTCTGTGTGTCTGTCATGAATGAATAAGTAAAATCTTTAAAAAAAATAAAAACAAGATGAAATCTTATTGATTTATAATGAAAGAAAGTTTAATTGGTAGCGAGGCTACAATTTCCCTAACAAGATTTGAGAAATCAAGTGTACCTGCATTGGAAATGCTAAATCCTAGAGAGATTTTTGCTCATCTTGTTTTTGTTTTTGTTTTCAAGATTTAATTATTTATTGGAGAGAGAGATAGAACGTGAATGAGTGTGAGTGGAGGGAGGGGCAGAGGGAGAGGGAGGAGGAGTCTCAAGCAGACTTTCTACTGAGGGCAGAGTGCAACACGGGGCTCAATCCCATGACCCTGAGATCATGACCCGAGCTGAAACCAAGAGTAGATGCTTCACTGACTGCACCACCCAGGCACCTTGATCTTTGCTCTTCTTGAAGGCTAATGTACCAGAGAAACTAAATGATTGTAACAAGTCTTTTTTCTAGAACTCAGCCAAAAATGATATGTAATTGCATGCCACAATCACAGTCTACCTTCTTTGAATTTTCTCCTTGTTCAAGTCTATCAATGGATAAAGTGGGAAGAGAAATTGGAGAGAATTTGGTGGTTGTACTAACAAAATATGAGATTGCCAGTGCTACTTTAGCCTTCAATCCATGCCTTCTGAAAGTCAGGCATCATTATTTGGCCAAACTATCTGAGTAGGGATCCTAAGGGGTGTCAGAGAAAAATGAAGTAGATCAGAGAGTGATGGGGCCTCCATCCACTCAGGAGAAAGCTAAGGGGCCCTGTGGAAGGCAGTGATGGATTCAAGCCATATGAAAAAGCATATATCAAGTATCTCGACCTCGTCCCTATCTTTGGAGGACATACATAATTTATAGAGTGTTTAAATTAGATAAATGGCCCAATCGATTTAGAATAAGGGACAGGAAACACATGTTTCTTTTGCATTAAACTAGACTTCACCAGAGTAGAAATGCTTATGATCTCCTGAGTTATGGAACTTGGGCTCTCTATCAAAGTGCCCCTAATTACAGGGATTGTGCTTTTCCACAAAGGTGATCCATTATGGAGCAGGCTGTCTCCATAAAGACCAAGAATACACTGAACAGCTCAAGCTAAGTGGTAATTTATATCATTGTTTATAGGAAGAAAGAGCCAGAGTGAACAGGAGAGTGAGGGCGAGAGCCAGAGAACGAGAAAGAGACAGAAAGAAAGGACTTTTTAGTGGCAATGGAAAGGACCAGAAAAGAGGTTGAAACAACCTGCGGAACACAACATCAGACTTCTGTTCTGAGGATTTGAGCTGCAAGGTGAGGAAAGAGAGGGGCTGCCCAGAGAGTTGAGAAAATTCAGTTTTCATTAAACTTTTTATTTACACTTGGGTAGGAGACCAGAGTGAGTGCTCTGGAAGCCAAAGGTGTAGACCTCTACTTGTGGACTTTTCCTGGGCAGGCAGAACAATTCACTGAGAAGCAATTTGGCTGTGGCTAGTTCACTGGGAATCAAGTGAGCGAATTCCAAATCACAGAATGATCTGCTCCCTGATTAACTAAGGATTCGGCTCCCAGATTTATTCCCTCAGCATTTGCATAAATGATCTTTTATATGAATGGGTGAGCTTTCCCTTAAATGCGGTTTACTGCATACCCCCTTTGTGTATTTATGTCTTGACCCTGTATTTGGCACTGCTTTGGCCTGAGCTTCTGTGCCTGCTTCTGCTTCTGTTGGCAAAGCAGCAGCAACAACTTGCCTCACCATGTTTAAGGTATTCATCTGATGTGCCTTGTGGATTGGCTTTGGGCAAGTTGATTTTCAGTGAATTGACTTAGAGCACTTCTATAGGCTAGAATCTTTCTATTTTTGGGCTATTGGTCCCTGCTATATTCCTACATATTATTCTCCACCATTCACCTGAGCCCAGCTGAGTGTCAGTGGGGGAAGTGGAGGAATCACATCCAAAATGGCATCAGCCAGCCCAATCACCCTCCCATGTACATCAACTACCAGGTGGCCCTACATCTGGAATACAGCCCCCAAACTATAAATGCAAATGCCACAGCAACATGTCCTATATCCTATGCAAAGCCTACATCTCTTTGCATGCACTGGAGACCCCACCTAGCCTGGCATGAGTCTCCTTTTTCACCTTATATTTGTGGTTTCCTCAGACTTTGCTGTTCCTGGAGAAAACTGTGCTCCTTGAAGTCATTGCCTGTGCCTGGAATGCTCCTGCTTTTCTTCACTCTTTGCCAGGGTTTCTTTGCCTGCTTAGACCAGTTTTTAATGCCATCTTTCTATGTGTCCTTTCCAAACCCCTCCAGGCAAATACCTGTTTCCTCCTTCAGTCTCTGCCTTTCCTTAGCTCCTCAGCGGTTCTTCTATTGCAGGGGCCAGCACCACCTCACAGTGAACCTTCCAAGGGACTGTGAGGTCCATGAAGAAAGGCTGAATCTTATTTCCCTTGGTGTGTTCATGGCCCAGCATGGGGTGTGGGCTAAGTAATTGCTCCATGTAGTATATTAGTGATCAACGGACAGAACACCAACAGTGATGGGCTGGAAGGAAGAGGATCCCAGGCCAACCAAGAATGGTGCATTGGAATACTGAATGTCAGTGTGGTAAGTGATAAGGGAAATGTCAGGAGGACTCGAGAAAGGGTTGGAAGGAGGTGGAGGGGCTCCATAAGATGTACATCTCTTCCAACCCAGTATTTACAGAGTAGGGAATGAATCATTACAGCCCAGAGCCCTCAGTCTGTATCATTCACTCACCTATACTGTGGGACCAGCTAACAAGGTGGTAAACCCCTTGGTGAACACAAGCAAAGATCCCCCAATTTATTTGTAGCTGGTAGATATGTAGTGATGAATAGCACATGCTCCATATAAGCGCCGTCCAATCAAACCTTCTGCAATAACACAAAGGTTCTCCATTCACTATTTTCAACATGGTAGCCATGTGCCACACTGACCACTTGAAATATAACTCACGCAACTGAAAAACACAACTTTTCATTAAATAAATTTTTAATTAAATTCGGCTACTGTGTTAGAGAGTGCTGCAAGACCCAAACTATATGGACTCTGCCATATGTATACTGGCTGTCTGCCCCTATTCTACATTTGTTAAATAAAGAGAAGAGTATACTTACTCCTTATTTTTTTTGGCAGTAATTAAATCAGTATTAGTGTGTGTTAGTTATTTATTGCTGTATAACAAATCACCCCAAATTTAAAGGCTTAAAACTATTAACAATTCATGATCTTTTTGGTTTCTGTTGGTCAGAAGCTTAAGCAAGACTTGGGTGTGCAGTTTTTCCTGGTATGTCTCATGAAGTTGCAATCACTAGGAAGGCTTGACTGAAGGATCTTCCATGGTGGCTCTTTCACATGGCCGGCAAGCTGTTTAGGGGTCTCTCTGTGCGCTGTGTGAGTGTCCCGTAGAGTAGCTGCTGCTTACTGCAGGGCAGCAACCCAGTAGAACAGGGAACAGTTGCAATACCTTTTATAATATAGCCTCAGAAGCCACACAGTGTCACACAGCTCTAGGATTGGAAGATTGGAGGGCGGGGGCCTGCTGGGGGCAGCTACCACAATCTATAAAGTACTCGGAAGGGTGCGTGGCACATATTCAATGTAGATGTCAGCAGTTCTTATCTGATGCTTCCCAAATGCAGCAAAATATCATCATGGCTCTCGGCTTATATTCACAAGGGCTGGCATTAGCCGGGAGAGTTGGGGCCACAACACCCCCCTCTGAAGTTCTCAGAGCCTGGCATTGATTCCTTTTGTTTTCTTTCTTCCCTTGCAGCACCAGAAGACACCTTCCTGGGAACTCTTCCTGTGGGCCAAGTCAGCTCTTCCCAAGCAAGGATGTGAACTGACTTTGTGAGTATAGCACGTGAAAGGGACTTAGAAGCAGAAGCTTACACTGAAGATTAAGATAAAAAAATGAAGCCTCAGTTTTTTTTGTCCCAAAATGGGAATGCTATTTTGTCTTTTGTAGATGAATCCAGTCCCCCGTTGTTCCAGGCACTGTGCTAGTGAAGACCGCAGGCAGTCTCCGTCTGGTGGAAGCTGTTCGGTGGAAGTAACGTGTGGACGAACAGCCACGTGCAAAGTGCAGACTGAGGTGAAGCACGTGAGCATGGGCCTGGCCGGGTCTGAACACCCAGTAAAGGAGGGAGCGTGGCTCGTGAGAAAATCTGAAAGTCAGCACGTCCGCTGAAACACAGTGGCTGGGACATGTCACTGGAATGACATGCGTGAGAGAGGTTTGTAAGCTGCTCTCCTTGCTTTAGTTATATTCTTACTGCCTCCATGGCTCTCTTATTACTCTGTCCCTTCTTCTTAATAGTATTTTCAGATAAGTAGTACCAATCGGGGTTCTGGAGGCAGTGGGATGGACTGATGTTTTGGTTTCTCTTGCTCCTCACAAAGCCTGGAGCTTTCCCTCTTCCCTGAAGCTCTGTGGCCTAACACCACCATGTTTGGCTCCTGGACAGAGGGCGTGTCCCCTTTGCAGACCAGGACAAGGCCTTTGTAACACCTGTCCCCATAGTACAAATGTCTTAGGAGACAATGACGTAGTATCTTGGCAAAGCTATTTGGCCACCTCTCTATTTCAAAATATCACCTTGACCTTTCCTTCACAGCTCCTCTCCCTGAGCAGACAGCCGGGAGCCGAGAGAAACCTGTGTTGCCTCCTCTGCTGAGCCATCGCTGTCCTCTGAGACAGGCCTGTCTGGCCCTCGTGGCTCTGTGTTCACATTAATAACAGAGCCAGGCACTGGCCTCCCTGTAGCCCCTCCTGAGAGCCTCTTAGGGTCTCCACATGCATCCTCTGCCTCCCCCTCCACTGTTCTCCAGGATCCAGCCAGGATCTATGAACAAAGCTTCTCCTCCTCTGAGTAAGAGAATCCCCAGACCTCCCGTGGTTTTAGCACAGTGAGGAATGGTGATTTGGGATATGTTACAGGGCTGAGCATCCTTCGTCCCCCATGGCCCTCCTCCCCCAAACCCTGAAACATGAGGCGGCCCCTCAGCTGCTCAGTGCGGCTGTCCATTGGTGGGAAGCTTCTCTTGGCTGTGGAAGGCGGCAAGGGTCTCTTGCCGCAGGGACTTGTTTTATTTATCTAGCTGGACTCCATCTTTTAGCGTTCAGCTCACAGAGGAAGAGGCTTTTACAACTAAAGTCTGTCTGTCCCTCCTGTGGAGACAGTGAGCAGAGAAAGAACAGATTTCACTGAGGCTAGAAATGCCCCTGGTGTTGTCTGCAAGGCTTTGGCACGGGGGGGCTGAGGAGTCACAGAATTAGAGTGCCTGAGGCCCCAAGGTCATGGCCACCAGTCCTCTCTTCTTCCAGAGAGATCGTGGCCTTTGTTGATCTGATTATGGAATCTGAGCTCTGATTTCCATCCATCCTCTCCTCCCACCCCCCGAAGACGATGTTAGCATTTTATTTTTCTATTCCTGACATTCAAATTCATAAGGAGGTGAACGATAATAGAATATAATCAAAATAACATACAAACACAATTCAAGAACATTTAGCCATCCACTATAGTGATAGTAGCTATTCTTCATGAAATACATAGTTATACAGAAACGTCTTTATATAAATTATGCTTAACAACCTATATACACTGTAAAACTGTTGTTAAAACTCACACAAAGATGCTAGTACAAGTAGTGGTGTATAAAAGTGTGAACAAGGCTAGTGATAAAAAACTTATCACCTACTTACCACTTCCACATACTCTGCATTTAGTCAAATCTTGAAGGCCTCACCATGGAAAACCCTTTGAGCACTTTTAAAGTACCATGACTATATTCAGCCTGAAGGCTCCCGCCTCATTATGGCAATTGATTCTGAGTTCAGGTTAGGAGCAGAACCAGGGAATAGAGAAACCCATGTGAGGCTGGCCATTCTGATGTGAATCTTGACATGTGATGATGAAAACAATTCCAGAGACAACTTGTATGTCAAAAAGTATAGAACCATAACACCCTCTTGACACCAAAATATTTTAAACAGAAATTAAATCGAATCTTCCCTCCACCACTTAAAATCCATGCTGAACAAGAATTCACACAGTGAAGCTTTTCCAAAAATAATTCTGTGTGAGATCACTCAAAAGTCTTTCCCATCCTATACTCAAATCTATCTGGGGGCAGAGACACTCCTGCAAGAAAGTTTACTTTGGATAAATTGGCCTCCTTGACTATGATTGCTTTGGGTTCCACTTAAAAGTGTGGTCAAAGCCCTGAGTAATCAATCAGTGGTATTAAATGCATTAGTTACTTAATGTTCTAAATTATGAGGACAAGAATTAGTTGGTTCCAAACTGCATCTGCAGTAGACTCCATAGATTCCTTCCTACAGTTTATCCAGGTTTGGTGTGGAGGTGTGTGAGGGGGATGGTTGCAGGTTCGGGAGCAGAAACATGATTATAACAAAATTCCAATCATTTTACACAGAGGCACAGTCCCATATTCCAAGAGCTTGTTCTTGTTCTTTTTCTTTTCTTTTTTTCTTTCTTCTTTTTTCTTTTCTTTTCTTTCTTTCTTTCCTTCTTTCTTTCTTTCTTTCTTTCTTTCTTTCTTTCTTTCTTTCTTTCTTCTTTCTTTCTTTCTTTCTTTCTTTCTTTCTTTCTTTCTTTCTTTCTTTCTTTCTTTTTCTTTTTCTGTTTAAAAGCACTATTAGCATTTCAAAAGAAAAACAGTAATGGAAATGATCAGACACATCAACATGTAGCTTTGAGAATTTAGACCTTAGTTGAAGATACAGTTTCCTGAACTCTTATATTTATAGCACAAAAACCCTTAAAGATTTATAGAAAAACTTTAATTCCCTATTAATTTTGCATTAAGAAATTTATATTTGCTAATTTCTATTTTTTTCATGCTCTCTTGGAGATGTTTTGAAGCTTCACTAACTTTTACACAGGTTTAAAAAGATCCAAATTATATACTCTGAATAAAATGAATACAAGATACTTTGAGAGTTCCCTTTTATTAGCTATTCTCAGTGTACTCTGGTCAACATTTATTTGGCAATAAAGCCTCACAAACTTTAATCATGTGACTAATAAGACTGAAGTGCCACACCGAGTCACAACCAGTGTAGTCTTGGAACACGTAAACCTTTCTCCTGAAGCTCTCAAATTGTGTCAGCTAGAATTACACTGCTTTTAAAGATGGAACTTGTGAAAATGCTGGGTTTTGAATGCGGCTGATCAAATCATTTTGCTGAAGGCAGGAAACACTATTATCAACAGCTGTTACCCTGTTTTAGTGATTTGCAAGTGGTTTATGTGCTCGAAAGGACTGGGAAAAAGTGTGAACCGGTTGAAAACTAAGGAAAAGAAACCACATTGTAAACCACAGTAAATGTGTATATATACATAGGTGCACAACACTCAAATTTACATCAGTGCAGGCAATGTCTGAATTCATACATCTTTGGCATTCAGAGATACTGGGTCAACCAAACCATTGGTGAAAAGTATTTTTTTTCATATACTTAGGGAACATCTTGTCTTGATTTAAAATGCTGTGATCTGCATTCTAAAAATTCACTGAGATAAAGACAAACTGGAATCAATTTAAAAAGTTACCTGAAAGTGGGATGCCCGAATGGCTTAGTGGTTGAGTGTCTGCCTTCAGCTCCAGGGACTGATCCCAAGATTCAGGATCAAGTCTCACTTCGGGCTCCCTGCATGGAGCCTGCTTCTCCCTCTGCCTGTGTCTCTCTCTCTGTATGTGTGTCTCTCATGAATAAATAAATACATCTTAAAAAAAAAAGTTACCTGAAAAATATAATTAGCAGCTGTCTCTGTAAACAGGTGTGGGCCTAAGAATTTCATTAAACATATAAAAGTGGACGAGATCTCGTCTTTTAGAGTTAGACTTAAGATTTTAAAACTTGTGGGGTCCCTGGGTGGTTCAGTTGGTTGAGTGTTTACCCTCAGCTCAGATGGTGATTTTGGGGTCCTGGGATGGAGCCCCACATCAGGCTCCCTGCTTAATGGGGAGTCTCATTCTCCCTCTTCCTCTGCCACTCCCCCTCCTTGTGCTCTCTCTCTCTCTAAAATAAATAAATAAAGTCGTAAAAAAAATAAAAAACTTTTGAGCAGTGCCTAATTTATATGGAATCCAATCTTAACTTGTATACAACATGTTAACAACTAAATTTTCACACCTCAGAGTGATAGGTACAAAATTTACCTATGTCCCCAAAGCTATCATTTACCCCCAGAATACTCACAGATGCACACACTTGGACAGATGCATGCAGAATACATGCTTTCCCCCATGTAATTCTACGTTTTCTTGCCATTGTCTTAAGTCACTTCTTTTAAAGGGGACCAGTGACTCAGTGTATGAGTTCTGAGGAGCTGGATGAGCAAGATGGTAAGCCAGCCTATTGGCTAGGGGACCTTCCAGGGAACAGGGGGACAATTTCCATCCATCCTCTTAATCTGACTTCCCTCCCAGAACCACTGCCAACAATTTAGAGTGTACTTGCAGATTTTTCAATATTTATACTCACCCATTTGACTGAGATATTTTTCACATGCATGTAAGATGTACTGCAATTGCTAATGGACACTGCTTTCATGCTTTATCATCAGTGTGTTCAGCAACACCTGACATCAAATAAGTGCTTGTTTAGTAATAATCTCATTTGCTAAATAAGATGAGAAATGCAAGTTCAATAGATGAAATGACTTGCCTAGGCTGGTAAGTGATGGAATCGGAAATTCATTTGGCCACATCTAAAAGGTTCTATGTGCTTCAACATAAAAGAATCATTTGGCAACAAAGAGGCTGGCACCTGGGCACAGCAGCAGGGAGAGAGCTCTTGTGGGGGATGGCATCATAATCCTCAGCTTCTCATGCTTGGAGAATCCCCCAAGTCTGAGCTGACACTGTCTCATCATGATGGGGTTCCTGCTGGTTTTCTACTTGCTTTATCTTTTCTTTTACTAATGGACTACTTCCTGCTTATGCAGATGGGGCACCTCCTGGGCAGACTTCCTTGACCCTGGGGGCCCCTGGCAGGAAATTCATGTCCTGTCAGGCTGGTAGACCCACGGGAGAATGAGGGAGATGCCAGATGCCATTGCTTTTGCAAAGCGCAGCCCATGGAGAGGACTTTTGCTTGGATTCAGTGGGCTCTGCCCCTGCACGTGTGTGGGAGGACAGTTGTCTGCCTGGAAAAGAGGGTGTGTCATGTGTGCACAAGCAGCTCCAAGTGCCTGTGTTTGGTGCTTGCTGCTCACCTCTATGGCATCACCTTGGGTCAGAACTTCTCTTCCACTCAGGCTTCAGGTAGCAACAAAAGGGTGCACACAATGGTGAACCATCCTTTTTGCCTCTGGAATTCTGTGATTTATGCAGTTTTAAACTAGCTATACAGCAGTTAAAACAAAAGTGAACATTTATATTTATGGTTTTGCTGCCTTTGGAAGGGGATGGATCCAATGAGCTTGTTTTTTTCTTTCTTTCTTTTTTTTTTTTTTAATTCACATAAAAGAAAAACTGGATATTCCAGTAGAGGGAGGTTTTGTTTGGTTGTTACTCTTCCTCCTAATGATCAAAGTCTAGCCAATTTCCTCTTTCCTCTGAGGACCTGGTCTCCTGGAGATGCAGGCTTGGGCCTTTGCCCCATAGATTGTGGTTATGCCTTTTTTTTTTTTTTTTTAGATTTTTATTTTTATGTTATGTCTACACTCAACATGGGGCTTGAACTTACAACCCAGAGACCAAGAGTTGCATGTTCTACTGACTGAGCTAGCCACATGCCTGTTCTTTCAGTTTCTTAAAAAAGCTTGCTGAAGTGCCATGCCATTTTTGACAACTTGAGCTAGGTAAATATTTATATGTCTTCCCTGGGTTCCTAGTCAACTGAGAGCAAAGTCAGATGAGTGCCAGGAATAGTGATGGCTTTATTATGGAGAACTAGTTCTGTGCCTAATTCCCTTTTCCTTCTCCTTTGAATTGAGGAAACTTGGTCTAGCAGCCTGGGATGACCAAGTTAGAAAATCGACCAAAGTCTGGACAGTTAGGAACAAGAGTAGTGTCAGAGGTAAAATGTGCAAAGTCCTACAATGATAAGGCACAGACATGTTTTAAGAACAGAAAAAGAAAATACAACATGCTCTTTCTGCTTAATTTCTAATGTTGAATATCTGAATGTGGAGTCACTTTCTCCATTTTCAACTGGTCAGATTATTCTCTCTCAGAGAGAAAACTGCACACAAAGAAGTGGAAAACGAAACAGGCCAGGACTGAAGCAAGTTTCTTACCTCTCTAGAAACACAAGAAACAAGAAGGTAAGCATGCTTTGGTAACAACTTTGCCTATCTTCTATTTAATTTTAACTTTGTGTGTGTGCACATGTGTGTGCACGTGTGTGTGTGCATGAGAGAGAAGAGAGAGAGATTTTGTAATAAGTCAACAATAATTTGTTTTGACATAATTTGAGAATTTTTGTCTTTCAAAAGGGAAATTATAAGCATACTTCATTTTTTACAAATTGAAGGTTTATGGCAACCCTGCACGAAGCAAATTTATCAGCGGCATTTTTCCAGTAGCATTTGTTCATTTCATGTCTCTGTGTCACATTTTGGTAATGCTTACAATATTTCAAACTTTTTCATAATTATTACTATATTTCAAATGATTATATTTGTTAAGGTGGTCTGTGATCAGTGATCTTTGATATTACTATTGTGATTTTTGGGGTTTGGGGTGCCAGGAGCCACATCAACATAAGATGGTGAACATAATCGATAAATGTTGTGTTGCAACTGCTCCACCAACTGACTCTTCCCCTATCTCTTCCTCTCCTGAGGCCTCTCTCTTCCCTGAGATCCAACAATACTGCAATCAGACCAATTACTAACTTTACAATGGCCCTCAGTGTTCAAATGAAAGGAAGAATTAATTGATGTGGCAAATCTTATTGCCTCATTTTAAGAAATTGCCACAGCCACCCAACTGTCAGCCACTACTACCTTGATTGGTCCGCAGCCATCAGCATCAAGGCTAGACCCTCCACTAGCAAAAAGATCATGATTCACTGAAAGTTCAGATGATGGTTAGCATTTCTTAGCCATGAAGTATTTTTAATTAAGATATGTACATTGTTTTTTAGACATAATGCTATTGCACACTTAATAGACTATAGTATGGTATAAGCATAGCTTTTGTATACCCTGGGCAAGAAAAAAATTCATTTGACTGGCTTTACTGTGGTGGTCTGGAGCCAAACCTGCAGTATCTCCAAGGTATCTCCAAGTATCTCCAAGGGAGAAGCAATAAAGGAGTTAAGGGTGTGGACTCTGGGTTCAAATTCTATTGCTTAAAGTTACTGAAGAGTAACTATGAGAAAACAACTTTCTCTTTTTGGGTCAAAAGTTTCTCTTTTCAAAAATTCATGACTCACAGAACTGTAAGGAAAATTAAATGATTTAATGTTATAAAGTGTTTAGAATGATAATTGGCACAGAGTAAATCCTCCATCAGCTACTATTGTTGTTTTACTTTGCACTCAAATTTTGTAACACTTCTTAAAATTTACCTTTTTTTTCCCTCTCAGAATGGTTTGGTTTGAAAATTCTACTTTTTTCCCACTTTTTTAGAGAGAGAGAAAGAGACTGCGAGTGGGGAGGGGCAGAGGGGAAGGGAGAGAATCCCAACCTGACTCGTGCTGAGTGCCCTGAGATCATGGCCTGAGTAAAAATCAAGAGTCGGACACTTAACTGACTGAGCCCATAGGAGCCCCTAAAAGTTCCACTTTTATGAAGGCTGCCTATTTTTAAGGATTGATTTACTTGAGAGAGAGAGAAAGAGAAAGAGAGAGAGAGAAAGAGAGAGAGAGCATGCACAAGTTCATGAATGTATGGGGAGAGGAGGGCCAGAGGAAGAGGGAGAGAGAGAAATTCAAGCAGATTCCTCACTGAGCATTGAGCCCACACGGGGCTCAATCTCATGACCCTGAGATCATGACCCGAGTGGAAACCACAAATAGGGCACTTAACCAACTGAGCCACCCAGGTGCATTTTTAATAAATAGATATCTTTTTATATGAAGTATACTGCAAATTTTCTTGTTAAAGAATAATTAATCTCAAAGCATCGAGATTTATGGTTTTAAGATGCTTTCAATGCTCCTGAAAACAACAAAACCTAAAAGGGAAAGGGGAGAAAATGCTTCAACTTAAATGAAACAACAAATTGCCACAACTTCAAACCAGAAGTGATGGGGAACATCTGCCAGATACCTGCCTTTGGGTCATTATGAGATGAGACTGGGCATGCCAAGAGGCTACACACGTCCTGGGACTACAGGTCATACATAAAACCTCCCAACTATTGTTACCACCCAGAAGTTGCTATCATTGGATCTTAGACTAGCTACGGTCTGATCCGTGGATGGTTTAACTATGGAACCAGTTGGCCATAGTTGATCCAACTCATTTGCACAGACTCTGAAATTTGCAGAATCCTGCAAGAGGTCAAAGTTACCTTGTGTTCATTGCTGCTGATGCATTTGCTCGTAAATCCTAGTGCTCAATTTCATGGACTTCCTTTATGTGATGAAAGAAAATCCAACACATTGACTTTCTTTTTGACAGTTCACTGTAGCAGAACTCTCCCTGGTTGAGATGTGTGTTTGTAAGGGATCAGTTTAACACATTCTTTGTCTTTGCAGACAGCAGTTTCTTGGTGCTGCTCTCCTAACTGGAGATTCTTCCCTCGGACTGTGGCTTGCAGTTCCAGAGCAGAGAAGATGTTATTGTTTTCGGTGAAAGTGAATTGATGCCGCTCCGGGAGTCTGTATATTATCAAGACCACAAAGGTTCAGTGTTTCTTTCAGGAGCAGTAAATCAGATCCTTTGTGAGGTGTGCATTCAATCTCTTTCTCTTTCTTTCTTTGAAAAGTGGCCAAGCCAGGGCGATGCTTTTGGATTAAAGTGGGGAAAGATGTCTGAGTCACCAGGGCCCCCTCCTCCAGGCCTGCAGGCTTGCTGCCTCCCATTCGGCTTCCAAATGCCCACACAGCCAGTGCTGCCCCTCACACTTCCAGAATCCTTCACATCCATTCACATGTCTCTGGAACAGACTGACTTCCTGTTGCCTCATGTCCACGTTCCAGTGTTTTGGAGTTTTCTGTGCTCCACTCCACTAGGAATAAGTGAAGCCTGGTCTGGTGAGCTGGGCTATGCTGATGCTTTGCCTTGGTGCATTTCTCCCATCTCAGGCAGCATGTCTAGACCCATCCTGGCACTTTTCTTTAGGCTGGCCTCTTCCAGTGCCTTTGAAAGGCCCCACAGCAGGAGATAAATTGATGTTAATGCCAGAAGTGAAATTAACAGTGATTAACATATAATATTTTTTTTATTCAGGAGTTAATTGTGTAAATATCAGTGAATATTTTGGAGTTTGGGTGGCTGGTAACTTCAGTGGGGGCCAACATCACCATCCATTACTACAAAAGGCCATCTTGGCCTAATGGTGAAGTGGAGCGTGGATCAGAGGAGCTAGTTCTGCTGTCCTCTGCACAGGCTACTTTATCTGGAACTTCATATTTTACCTGTCATTGCATTACAGAAAGAACTTTGAAAATGAATATAGGAGACAGTGATTAACATCTTGAGGAATCTAGAAACCACACTATACGGAGACGAGTAGAACTATCTAATCCAAAAGGGCTGCTGTTGGAAGAAAGAAAAAAAAAAAAGAAGACGACTTGGGTGGAAAAAGATTGTGGTTGCCAGATGTTTCAAGAAGTACAATGTAGTAGGGAAAACAAACCGATTCTGTGTAATCACCATAGGGTAGAACTTTGATGTGTAGGTGGAAGTTGCAGGGGCCAGATTGCATTTCATTCTATTTTAACAACCTTGTGGCAGCCTCATGGGCAAGCAGTCACCATGTCACCTGAAACACCCAAGCCAAGGCTGGCTCCTCTTCTCCAGGGTCTGAGTGGTAGGCCCTGGGTCTCTTGCTTCTGAGCATGAGTGGCTCTATGGCTGTTGGAGCAAAGGGCATAGCATCTCTCCTACGGTTCAGAAGGCATGGAGGAGGGCAGCAGGACCTCGCTGTGCTCGTGGAGGGCGCCAAGCCTGACCGAGGCCTGCAGGGAATGTTTTCTCAGCTTTAAGTCTCGAGCCGATGAACCAGGCCTGGAGTTTCACCTGCCACCCCTGCCGCACTCCCAACATCTGAAGGGAAGGCTCCAGCCTCGACTCAGACAGTCCCATCTGCACCGTGAAGATAGGGCCGCAGGTGACCCTTGTTGGCCGAGGGATGAAAGGCAGGGGCTGCAGCTCTGGGTTGGGATTGGGCTGTAGACATGCTGTGTGGGGCTTTTTCTTTCCTTGTGTTCTTCCCTGTTTGTGAAATCTATTCCCACGAATGTTTTAGGCGCTGTCCTTCTCAGAAGGTTGAAAGCTAAGCCGGCTCTGTAGGAAGGAGCTCCAGTGTTCAGCCAAGTCCAGGGTAGAGGAAATCATTTACCCTGCCCCCATCCGGTGGCCTTGAGTTGGCCCTTTGCCCACCTTTACTGATGGGAAGCTCACCAGTAAACCAGCAGACTAGCTAGTTTGATAGCCCGGAGCAGGGCTTTGGAGGCTGATTCTCACACCACAACATCTTAAGTACCCACAGCCTTTTCATGCAGACACGCAGACATAGGAATCCTTCCCCATGCCTTAACCTGCAGATTCTATCTGTTATAGGACAGGGAAAAGCAGAAGGAAAGGAAAACTGGTGTTGAATTTACTAAGAAAATTAAGTTCCAAGGGATTCCTGAAGTTGGTTCTCATTCTTTCCACTTAATCTACACCTTTATTTTGCTTACATTTTAAAACTTCTATTTTAATACAATTTTATACTTAACAAAGAATGACACAAAAAGCATGCAAAGAATTTCTGTATATCCAAATTTTTCGGATGTTAGTATCTTATGTAACATGAGTGCAATGATCAAAATCAGGAGATTAACTTGATGTGACACTAATCTAATCCATAGGCCTTGGGCAGATTTCATCAGTTGTCTCACAAAGGTCTCTTTCCTGGTCCAGGTTCCAAACCAGCTTCATACATTGGACTCAGATGTCATATCTTCTCAGTCTTATTTAATCTGGAATAGTCTTACCTATACCCTTTTGGCAAATTTAATTCTAGAGAAGGAGAGCATATCCATTAGAGAAGTACTGAGTGTCCGCTTGCCCTGTGCTGTGCCCTGCTAGGGATGAGAGGACACCACATGGAAAAGGCGAGACACCATTCCTGCCACCTGAAGGTTCTCAATCCAGTGTTGAACACAGACAAGAAAACCAGCAGTTTCCATGCAGGATGCCAACTACTATAAGAAGGAATGAAGGGGACATGCAGGTTGAGAGGGCAGACACTTAAATAAACCAAATCGGAAAGATGTGGGAGAGGATTTCTGGAAAGGATGATGGTGGAGTTGAGGCTTATGAGATGAGTAGGAGTTACTCAACCTGGGAGAGCAATGTCATGCTGTGAGATCATACAGGCAGTGGCAATGGCGTTGGTGAAATTCTGATTGCACAAGACATCTGCCCTGAGCACTGAGCCAAAATGCATTCTGGAGTCTACACAGGATGCATGAAATGGGGCGAGGTGTGCATGAGCCTGGAGAGGCAGAGAGTGGTCAAATGCACAAAGGCTTGGAAGTTGCATTAAGGGCTTAATTTTGACCACAGGGTCATGGCAGATGTTGAAAGATGCTTTGTATAGGAATGTGGTAGTCGTATTTGTTTTTACAAAGACTACTAGAGCATTTCAAGGATGTTCTTATGCTAAAGTGCTTGGGTAACTTGTGTAAAGTTAGAGTGTGAAGCTGAGGCTCTCCTGATCTCCAGTCCAGGACTGTTGACTTCATTGTATTCCTCCTATTTTCAGTCTAGCAAGCTACTGGGTATGAAACACACATATAAGTGCTTCTGAGAAGCAGGCTGCATGTCCTGGCCTCTGCCCCTGGGGAGCCCACAGCCAGGGTTGCCCCAGCAGTGAACAGACACTGCAATAAGTATGGTATGAGAGGGGCCCAAGGCTGGACAGTGATTTCTGTTGTGATCCTATTCAGCTGGGAGAGCAGGAGAGGCTAGACACATTTGATCCCGTTGATATGGGGTTAGGAGGGGACCATAGATAAGGGGTGCTATCCCAAACTGCAAGGTGGTTTGCTGAAAGGAGCAGAAGGCCAGGCCAGAATGGGCAACCGGCTAGGATATCAGGACTTGGGAAAATGCCAGGAAGAGGTGGAAGGGAATCCTTTCCTTTCCTCTGACCTGTCAGAGAAGGGGTGGGAAGAAAAAGGGAACTAGTCAGCATAGAGCTCTTTTTACCTGGAAGCCATCATGGTAGTTTCTGTTCTGCCATTCACTGCTGAGGAAGGTAGGGCTCTATGAGGTTAATGACCCACCCAAGGTCACACAGCTAGTAAGTGTTGAGTCAGGACTTTTTTTTTTTTTTTTAAAGATTTATTTATTCATTCAGAGAGAGCGAGAGATAGGCAGAGACACAGGCAGAGGGAGAAGCAGGCCCCATGCAGGAAGCCTGATGCGGACCTCGATCCCGGGTCTCCAGGATCACACCTCAGGCTGCAGGTGGCACTAAACTGCTGCACCACCGGGGCTGCCCTTGAGTCAGGACTTTGACAAAACCCTGACTTCATAGCTCTTTTTTCTGCTCTATGCTTCCTGGTATCAAGTGGAAATTCAGGTCCAGTCTAAGGAATTGTCAAAGCTGTCTAGGTATGGGCAGTGGAGGATGCCTGGATGGAGGGAAAAAAGAGAAAATTTATGGTTGCCATCCCGAAGTAGTCACTAGTACCATGTAAAGCCCTGGCCACCATCAGGAAGATCCTACCTGAAGAGGGAAAGATTTAGATAAAACCTAATTCCAGGGAATGGGGTTGAGGCACTGCAGGGAGGGTGGTCACACAGCACTGGACTGGAAACAGGCTGACCTCCAGCAAGCAGAACTCTGCAAAAGCAGTTATAAGCCAGGCTAGCCCAGGCTGGTGTGAGACTCAATCCTGGTGCTCCTTCCTTATCCTAGATTCAGGATCTGTTCTTGATCCACTGCAAGCCTAGGGTTGGGTAAAAGCTGATCTAGAAGCAGCAATGCACCGTCTCTGGCCCCAGCTCCAGGAGGTTTTGTTGATGTTTAAGGAAGCTGTCTTTTCCCTTTTGACCCATATTCACCCCAGTTTGCAGGCCTGTTCCGTCCTAACAGGCAAGGCTGGAAGCACTTAAGAAGAAGTCTCAGCTGGACTCTTCCTCTCTGTCCAGTGCTGGGAGAGAGGGAACTCTGCTACCCCCCAGCAGTCACTCAGCCTCTGGCGGCTCAGCTGGAGGGGGAAGTGTAAGCTAGGGATGGAGGGAGGAAGATGGGAGGGCACAATTTGGCTTGACTCAGTTTTGTAGGGGGCACTATAAAAAAGGCAGGAAATAGGACAGGACTGTGAGAAACGGGCAGAGAATGACTTGCCTGCCCCAGTTTCTCATCTGCCAAGATGATAACTGAAGAGTTGGCTGCTATCAGGTAGCATTAACTCATATTCAGGGTTGACAAGGGACATTATCCTGGCTGGGTGCAGGGTTTCTCCAGCCATCAGGAAATCCTGCGACTCCAGCTCCAAGGAACTTTTAGACCGTGTAGAAAGAACACAGACAAGCAGATACACTTGAAATGTATTTATGGACCAACTTGGTCCACCCACAAATGGCTGGGCAGCACCTAAAAAAAATAAGGCAGGGGTCTCCCATGGCAGAATCTAGGGGTTGAAATGAGCAATGTGAATATTATTTTTGTGTGTGCTACAGTTTGCTTTCTGTCTTGGGAAAAGAACCTCAAGCTTCTTCGATCCCCTTCTATCATGAATTGTTGGCAGCTCTGGGAGATATTTTCCCTATTAAGCAAACCAACAGCTGCTGGTTTTGGCTACAGTTTGCTTTGCTCAGTTCTTGGGCGGAAAGAAGATGCTCAGCTGTCCTCAAGAGCTATCAGTGGAAATCAGAATAAAAAACACAGAACAGATGGGCCTAGAGAATGGAAACCCTGAAGAGCGCTGTGGGTTTCCATCCACAGTAGAAAGCTGCAAATACCCAATAGTTATAGGGTTCTCCTCCTGCCTAGGCCTGGCCTCATGTGCTCAACTCCATACTGCAGGGATGCATGGTGTTCTCAGAACTCCTCCTATCTGACATTTCAGGATAGCAGACATAGGGAGAGTGGCAGATTTCTCTGAGGGGACAGTGAGCAAGTCACTGGGTAATTTCCTGGATCAAAATATATCACCCATCACATCACTAATTTTACCATAAGTAAATTTACCATAAGTCAATTTCCTTAGGGTATCAATTTCTCCACCTCTGGGTTCTGATGGGAACCAACCAAAACAGCAGTTAACATCTGTATTATTATTTTCTATGTGCCAGGCTTTGGTGTCCAAATTGGCAAGTCATACTTAATCCTTGCCTTATTCTCATGCTGTACTCATTTTACTGATTAGAACATTGCAGCTCAGAAAAGCCAAATAATTTACTCCAAGTCAGAGTTAGTATTGGCATTCCTGGGGTGGATTAATCCACCCATCAAAAATACCCAAATACATACCAGGGTAGATACTGGGGAAGATTGATACCATTCATTTAATACATATAAATAGAAGCATAATAGCACACACACACACACACACACACACACGGAAAATCTTACTCAGCCAAAATCTATGTCCACCTACTCCATAGTCAAGGAAATGAACACAAAGATGGCCACACAACGAAGGATCCCCAAACATTGAGGGGAAAATCTGTAGCATTGAAGGATTGTCAAATTACATCAAAATTACAAATTGCATGAAGAGAATGGAAGCAAAGTTTAGAACATCAGGAAATTCTTTAGAATCAGTATAATTAATGTTAACATGTGAAATAATGTTGCGAAATGTATGAGAGTACTTTATATATAAATCAAAAATTTTCGAGATATGGAGAAAAAATAAGAACAATGAAATTAAAATGTGTGTTAAAGAGCAGAATCAACATAGCTGGAATTTGAATTTGTAAGCTGGAGGATGGCAACAAAACATTCTTCCAAAATGTAGCCCCCAAAGACAAAGAAACAGAACGTATTAATGGAACATTAAGACATAGTAGGTTTATAAGAGAGTTCCAAATCCTATCTAATTGAAGTTGCAAAAGGAAAGAAAAGAAAAACAAAACAGAGGCTTGAAGGGAGGAAATAATTAAAAGAAGACAAAATTTTCAGAAAGGAAGACATGAGTCCTCATATTGAAACAACCCAGTGAGTGTTAGGTAGGACAAAGGTAGCAGGTATGACATATGCATGCACTGTGGTGACATTTCAGAAAACCCACCATGAATAAAGCATCCCAGAGGCCAACAAAGCTAAATAAGAGAGAAGATAGTTTCTGTATAAAGAAATGAACATCAGATCAGAATCCAATTTCTCAAAAGCAGGAGAGGATTTCTAAAAGCAATGGATCAATATTTTCAAAGTTGTTGGTATGTGATTTTTTAAAAATTTATTTATTTTTTTGGTATGTGATTTTTTTAAATAATAAATTTATTTTTTATTGGTGTTCAATTTGCCAACATACAGAATAACACCCAGTGCTCATCCCGTCAAGTGCCCCCCCTCAGTGCCCGTCACCCATTCATCCCCACCCCCCGCCCTCCTCCCCTTCCACCACCACTAGTTTGTTTCCCAGAGTTAGGAGTCTTCATGTTCTGTGTGATTTTTAATGAGAATTCTATTCTAAGGAAAAAATTAAATACAAAGGTGAAAATAGTTTTTTCTAAAGCTCTTTAAAGACTCAGAATGTTTATCAAACAGAAGCTCTATCAAACTTCTGGAGAACCTATTCCAGGAAAATAAATAAAAATATTGATAATCTGAGGAGGACTTGAGATGTGGAGAGTAGCACTTAGTCAAAGAAGTACAGGAGTATTAAATATTATGTTACATTAACACTCATTTTTGAAGTAATTAATGATAATAACTCAAATCCATTCCTTTTTTTTTTTTTTTTTTTTGCCAACAAATCCATTTTTCCCACATGATCTCAGAACAGTTCAGATCATGGGAGAAAAGAAAGGCTTTCTATGTTAGAAATTTTCACAACAATGTCATTTTCCACAGGTTTTTGAACAAGGGCACTCACATTTTCACTTTGCACTTGATGCCACCTGTGTCACCCACACAGGAGCAAGACTTCTTTTGCTAAGGAAACTGAGACAAGGAGGCTGAATACTTGGAGACATGAGACACATTAGAAAATTGGGTGACAAAAAGAGAATAAAGTGAGATGCTAACAACTGATTTAGAAATATCCTCAGGCTCCCACTGCCATGGTGGGAGATTGTAGGGTCTTTCCCTGGAACAACTGAACCACTCAGGGAAGAAGATCTACACGTATTGACGTGTGAAGGTCACTAATGTCATTGTCGATGGGCCATCCCACCAGCCAGCGGTGTAACTCTCCAATCGAATAAGCTCTTCCCTGTGTGTTGTCATCAGCTTCAAAGGAGACCCAATATTCAGGGCTTAATGCCTTTGCTCCCATTTTCCCTCCCACCTCTCGATTTGGGGATTGTATTCACTTGCATTTCATATAATAATTAATATATGTTGTGTCTCAAGTCCTGTTTTCTTTACAATATATAGTTCTTCACAACATACAGTTCTTCACTGTCATTGGCTTATGAATATTTTCCCATACCTATCTCCCCACAAGGCTGCAAGCTCCCTGAGGACAGACGGGAGCCACCCCTGATTGCTAGGTCTGCCGAGTCTCCTGCTATGCTTTCCCCAGGATGTCTCTCAGTAAATTGACTTTGGTGAACAATGTGAAAATACTTTATAGACTGTATATTGATGTGAACAAAAGGACAGCTTCTAATTACAAAATGGGGAGAAAGCAAATTCCAAGGAGGCCTGCGATTCCTCGGTGCTGATTCCAAGAGAGATGAATGACAGATATGCTACCTGGGTCCCCATACTCTTACCAGCGTCCTGGAAAACCTGAAGAGTCAGACAGGGTGGGTGACAGCATGATTTCTTAGCTGGAGGAGAGCAGAAGCAAATGCAGAAACAGTTTTTTCTTTCCCACCCCCCTTCCCTCCCACCACCCAAGGACAAATGGAACCCATGATGTTTGGCTTGATTTTGAGGTTCTTATTCTCCCTACATTTCTGGACCTTTCCTGTATCTCTTGTATTAGCCCTGAGAACAAATGTCTTTTTTTTTTTTTTTTTTTTGAGAACAAATGTCTTGATCACAATCTTCACCAGGTTCTCTCAAAGAAAGGACCAGGTTGCAGGAACCAGACTTAAAATGATTTCCAAGGAGTTGAGGGAAGTAAAAGCTCTTCCTGCATTTTCTCCAGTCAAGAAATTAGGGAAAAGATGTGGGTCACAGAGCTTCTGCAGTGTAAGGAAGAATTCTCTAAAGATTTTCTCTAAGACTCACAGGAGGATTGGTTTCCCTTCATGTAGAAGCCATCCCTTGCTTTCAAATGGAGCCTGCTTCACTTCATCAGAAGCTGTAGGCAGAGAGAGCAGTGGCATTGCTTGCTCAGCAGGTTATTCTAAGGAAAGATACACAGGAAGAAAATTAAACCCTTATTTCTATTATTCCTTCTTGGGAAATGGCAAGAAATATTGCCTTTAAAGTCTATCTCCTCCATGAGAATTACTTTTTCCATTTGGAAGAGATTCCCAGATCTCCCAAGCAGCTATTGCTCTAGTAACTACTTATTTCCCAACAACCTCAGTCTGGAAGTATCCTGCGGCATCAACATACCTAGTTGTCTTGTCTCTTTTCACCATGACTCAGTATTGAAGAGCATGATAGCAGAAACCATGCTTCCCACCTTACAGCATGCCTTCCATTTTTGAGATGGCATTCTGCTGCCCACTGGGGGATGTAGCATAGTTCTCTAGAAGGAGGTAGAGCATGGATTGTGGTTGCACCTAGCATCAGCCACATAAAGTTTAAAAGGGAAATTCTGTGTCCTGAAACAATGCAAACAGCTTAAATTTGTATTCAAGATAAAAACTAAGAACAGAGAAAAATCACAGGAGACCTGCCACTTTCTGGGTGGATTGTGCCCTCCCTACAAACTTTAGCCATCCTCTGCTACTGCTGGGTACTTCACAGAGACCCACTTCTGCCAGGAAGTTGAGTCTAGACATTGATCCAGGGTCAGCTAGAGGAAACATGACTTCCCAGGCTTCCTCTGCAAGTGGCATAACGGACAGGGAGCAGAATGGAGTTACAGCCCTCTGGTTTCTCAAAGCAATTTCTCTGGATCCTGTTCTTGCTACATTGCATTTCAGTGCTCTATTGCTTTAATTAGATTGCTTTTTTTAAAAAAGATTTATTTATTTATTTATTTATTTATTTATTTATTTATTTATTTATTTATTTATGAGAGTATATGTGAACAAGCATGAGTGAGAGAGAGAGCAGGAGCAGAGGGACAGAGGGAGAGGGAGAAACAGGACCCCGTTGAGCAGGGAGTCTGACATGGGGCTGGATCCCAAGACCTTCGGATCATGACCTGAACCAAAGTCAGGAGCTTAACAGAGCCACGCAGGCACCCCAAGATTACTTTTATTTTTTTTATTCTGTTACCTGCTAGAAACTTTCACATATATTATCAATGTCGTTCCTGACAGACTCCACATGAGATTTTTAAAATTTTATCTTGACTAAGTTTATGCAAAGCTCAGCTTGTGGGAGGCAAGAAATACACATACAGAAATAAATAAGAAGCTTAGCACACTAGAATTCTGTATCCAGCTCCATCTGACCATTCCAGGCTACCAAAGAGATTGCCTAAATTCCTTCTTTGTGAGAAGAAATGATATCCAGGCACATAATCAAACTCTTTTGGGGGGTCCTCGCTGAATAGAGCAAAGCCTGAGCCTTGATTTAAGAATAATGAGAACTTTAACAAGTCTAGAAGGAAGTGGACTATAAAGCAATTCAGTTTTTCAGAAAGTCACTGCACTGAGTTTCTTTTGAACAAATTACTAAATTAATATAAGTTTGAGAGAAAGAAATTAATATTTATCTTAAAGTTACAGAATTTTATGTATGTATGTATGTATTTATTTATTTTAGAAAGAGCACATGGACATGTGTAAAGGGGTGGAGGGAGAGGGAGAATCCTAAGCAAGCTCTATGCTCGGCGTGGAGCCCGAAACGGGGTTCCATCTTACAACCCTGAGATCATGACCTGAGGCTAAATCAAGATTCGGACACTCACAACTGAGCCAGCCACTTGGGTGCTCCCAGAAATGAACTTTTGTATACCTTGCTTGTTTGCACTGATTTCTTTTATCCAATCTAATGGGTTGCATTTTTTAAAATTTAAAATGCCCTTATTCATTTATATGGTAAATGACACTGACTAACAATGACATGCGAGGTATAGTCTGTTGAGCTTAGCAAAGAAATTTGTATCTTTTTTCCACATGTATTGAAATGTAGGAAAAGCCAATTTAATGGACATCATTAACTGATTTCACGTATATTCCAAAGCTTGGAAAGTGATTAAGTTATACATAGATGAGCAGCAATGTGGGTATGTGATAGGCAGGTGAAATTCAGGTGCTTTACAGAGTTTAACACAGAAGATGTATTTCCACTGATTTATGCTAGCAACTTGCTCTCTGCCAATCTTTTTTTTTTTTAATTTTTATTTATTTATGATAGTCACACACACACACACAGAGAGAGAGAGGCAGAGACATAGGAAGAGGCAGGCTCCATGCATCGGGAGCCTGACGTGGGATTCGATCCCGGGTCTCCAGGATCGCACCCTGGGCCAAAGGGCAGGCGCTAAACCGCTGCGCCACCCAGGGATACCTCTGTCAATCTTTAAAATAACCAATTTCAAATCTTCCTGCTCCTGGAGAAGAGTGATAGCTCTTAAAAAAATCTCCAACTTAGAGTTTTTCTAGCTGTTTAAGTTGCTGATTGTTTTTTTCAAGTTTCAATTGCTTTCAGGTCTTTGATTCTTGATTTTTCCATCTGTCTCAGGGTCTCCAGATGTGATCAGAGACATACTATTTCGTGGTGTGCTCTGTGGAGCAGGGTAGGTGCCAAATCTTGGTTCTTGTCATTTCTTGCTTCCTACTTTAGAATTTTCTCAGCCTCATATTTCCTTTGATTTTTAAGAGCTGCTTTTGATAATGGCTGCTCATTTCCTGGTTGTGATTTCTAATTCAGCAGTTGTGTCTCCTCAGAGAGCTTGGAATGAGTAATTGGTTTATTCCTTAAGCCGAGAGTCTATCAACTACTGCACATTTAGATTTTTTGTCGAATACTTCACTTTTAACTGCTTAGTAAGCTATCGTTTTTGCTGGAAATAGCCTATCCAAAGAATGGCTGCCAGGATAGGCCTGGCCTAATGCCAAAGGTTGTACCCATTATTAACATCAAACCTGGGAGCATGCGTGGCAGTTAAAATGTGCTCCCCATCTGGGCACCAAGGAAAACATGTAGGATCAGAGGCTGCTAGTTTAGAAATAGGTTTGTATTTTTTAACATTCCATGATTGCATTTGTCTGCCAGGGTTTTAAACCCAGCTAGCCTTAATATATGGCCATGAGGACTAAATAAGTTAGACATTAGAGCACCAGCTCCACAGTCAAACACAGGATCACATTTCAAGTTGAAAATCGTTTTGTTGGCAGACATAGAATCATAAATAGCATAAAACTCAGTAGAACTAGAATTCCAAATTTCACCATAAATGAGTCTATGTTTTGGTAATCGAATAAATTCTAGCCCTTTCTTCATCTGCTGCAAGGTAATGCAATATTTGTTCTCTGTAGTAGAAAGTTCCTTGCTTGTCAAATCCATTCTAACTATTACAACACAGCAGTGCTTTTCATTCCTTAGTGTCCTAACGTCTCAATCCGAGAGAAACGGACTGTGGGGCCTTGGAACATCGCCACCACTGAATCTGTACCCTCATCTGCCGGGAAGGGCATGAATGCTTCCATCCTCTCCTGGGAAAGCTATGTTCCTTTCCAATGCCCCTTAATGTCATAAATCATTCCACTGCTGCTGAGTCTGGTATCTAACAGGGAAGAGATCAGTATATGGGTTCCTTCAGTGCCGTGAACACACCGTGGCTTTTCCTACTTTCTACTATTCCCTAGGCTAAAATGTCCATCCTGGCTCTTTATGTAACTACTTCTTTGCTAACCTTCAAAGATTTTTTTCTTTTCTTTTCTTCTTTTCTTTTCTTTTCTTTTCTTTTCTTTTCTTTTCTTTTCTTTTCTTTTCTTTTCTTTCTTTTCTTTTCATGAGAGACACAGAGAGGGAGAGAGAGGCAGAGACACAGGCAGAGGGAGAAGCAGGCTCCATGCAGGGAGCCCGACGCGGGACTCGATCCCGGGTCTCCAGGATCACGCCCTGTGCTGAAGGCGGCGCTAAACCACTGAGCCATCCAGGCTGCCCTAGCCTTCAAGTTTTAGTGGAAATACAATCCTTTTCAAATCAGCCTCTCCCAGATAATGTCTACCTCTGTGCCTTTTCGGTCATTACTTCCTTGCTCGTCATTATCTTGCTTAGTTATGTGTTTGTCCATCGTCCATCTTCCCCAGCAAAATGCAGGCTCTGTCAGGGAAGGAATCTTGCTGGTCTTACTCATTACTGATGCCCAGCCCCTCGTACAGAGCCTGGCACATCTTAAGAGTCAATATATATTTGTGAAATGCATTCATTGTTTTCCCTTCCAACACGCTCGGGAAATAGCTATTGAATGAAGAATAAATAAGTGGACGGATGGAGAAATGCATACTTCCATTGTTAATCTTGCTGCAAATGCCCTCTGAGCATGTGTAGCAGCCCCTGGGTAGCAGATCACCTTTTCCAGATCTTTCCTCTTGGTCCTGTTCATGTGGCAGCATTGTTTCAAAACAGATTTCCTCTGAAAACTGCTAGGACAAGAATCAATCCTTTGTAAGTGGGCAGGACATTATGACTGTGGAACCCTGAAATATCTCTCAGTTTGATTTTTTTTTTTTTTTTTTTTACTGGAAAAGAAGATGAGGGGCCCTGAATCAGAGAGAAGGTTTTGATTTTCCTTGTCTGTGGTTTAGACTTAACTAAAGAATGCTCTCCTGGCTTTCCTGAGCCCCTTCTTTCCACTGTTGGGCACCTGGCCCTGCCCGTGGAAGGAGCCATCTGGGCGTATCAGGGAAGGTCAATATTCATAATCCTGTGGCCAGGTGCTCTGTACAATTAAGAAACACGGCTTCTCCATGGGAACCCTCTGTTCTCCAAGGGTCGGAGTCCTGGTTTGTGTCCTGAGGCTGCTTCACACATTCATGCTTTTAGCTCCTTCGGTGTAACTCTTTGCTGGTTAAAACTTGGCACATTCAATATCTCCATTTGAGTAATTCATTTGTTTTGAATTTGAAACCATCTGAAAAATACAACATGGTGTTAAAATGTGTGTGTGTGTGTGTGTGTGTGTGTGTGTGTGAGTATTTGAAAGAGCATATGGGAAAATCCCTTTCCCTTAGCTATTTATAACCCTTCTTAGGCATTAAAAGCAAAATGGCCATAACTCTCACCCATCCAAAAATGTGCCGAGTACAGCATTTTCTTATTTTATGCACCTCTTTGCTCTTAAGTGCTCACTGTTTGGATTTCTAATCTGATAACTTCATTTAAAAATCAAGTTTTACTGGAATTTCATACTTGTCAGAGCTTTTTCTTTGTCCGGGTGCTTCACCTCTGCGGCTGCTCCTCCCCCTCAATACAGACAAGGGTGATGCTGGCTGCCTGCAGCACTGCAAGTTCCTGTCAGGGAAGCTGTTTGTCATGTGACAAGGGCCACCCATATATAGTTCTCCAGAAGACCCTAACACCACCGAAGAAATGGGCCATTCAGTCTTCTACCTTCTGGTACCTGGTTGTCCCTCTCACTTCATCCCCTGCCACTTGGCAGAATGTGGTACCCAGAAAGTGCTCTATAAATACTTGTCGAATGAATGTTCCCATCTCTAACTTCTGCTCTTTCTGCAACCCAAGTCCTTAAGATTTTCCAGTTGTATCATGGTCTGTCATGGGTATGAGTTTTTTTTTTTTTCCTAAAGATTTGATTTATTTATTTTGAAAGAGAGAGAGAGAGAGAGAGAGAGGGCAAAGGCAGAGAGAGAGAGAATCTCAAGCAGACCCCATGCTAAGCCCTGCTATCACAACCTGAGCAGAAATCAAGAGTCAGTTGCTCAACCAACTAAGGGTATGAATCTTTGAATAAGTGCTTTGGTCTTCCCAGTTTGCTTTAAGAATGCATATTTTCTAGTTTCATGATGGTGAGTTAGGTCCATATGTTTAACTTTGAAATGAAGAAATTTTAAAGTCTGCAAAGGTATTGGAGGAATGAAAATGATGCTGTAAATAGTCCTGAGATACAGGAAGTTTAGAGTGATAGGAAGCTAATGGCATTGGAGTCCATAATTTCCAAATTTCCAGGATTCAGCACAGGGAGGGAAGGATCACCCAGTTTAGAGTGGCAGGGCCAGGAGAGCTCGGGTCCATGCAGAAAGCATGGCTGGAAGGAAGGATCTTGGGGACCCTGCTAATGTGCTGGTGAACTTCTCTGACCATGAGAGAAGGGAGATGTGCCCACAGGATTTGAGCCTGAGTAATCAGGGGCATAGGGAACTTCCTCTGACTCCAAACTAAGGAAATACCAACCGAATGACTCAGCCATGCAGTGAAATCCTAATTCTAGAATTTGAGGCAGAATGAACTAGGTCTATATCTTTGCAATGGGAAGGATGATCAAAATCTACTATTGAGTGGGAAAAAAATGAGTCAAAAATTGTATATAGTGGGTGGGTGTGCGTGAATGGACACGTGCACACACACACACACATTCTTGGAGGAATAATCATCCCCACACTGATATGAGTTCAGGCTTTTAAATGGACATCTTTTTAGATGTTATCTTATTCCTCATTCCATGTGATAGTCCAGTCCCTTGTTACTGAGGGGCTGGCTGATTCGATTGCCCTGGTGGTCTGTGTTCCAGAAAACCAACCTCCAGTCTCCTGCCATACATTCCATATCCCCATTTCCCTTCCAGGGAGGTTCCATTTCTGCTCTGCAGTCAATCTGATTGCTAGATAGACTATAGTCTCTTCAAGGAATCAGTATATTCTTTGTGAGATATGTGAATTCCATTGAACAGGGCTTGATACTAAAGCATTTGATTGATAACTGACTTTCTTTCTTTTTTTTTTTTTTTTTTTGATAACTGACTTTCAAGTAATGTATTGATTGTGTCAGTGGAGGCCTCTGGGGTTTTCCCACTTCTTAGGGACCTGCAGAAAGACAGTTGAATTTTCTTCTAAGATCAAGAGGGAGCCAATCTTAGCTGCCATGTGCCTGACTTCTTTCTCCTGGCCTCTATATAACCCCTGGACTGTACTGGTATAGGGACTAGGAAAGCAGTCCAGCCTTTCTGGTTCTGGACCACAAGGGATACCAGGCCCTGAGGACTCAGCCTGAGGTTCTAAAAATACCCTGGGGAAACTGGCACCCAGCCAGCTGATTGCCTGACTTGGCTGCAGGCCCAGATTGCCTTTGAGGTATTTAGAAAGCGCAGCAGGAACGCCTCTGACATGGCCCCACATGTGGGAAAATAAAATGCATCAATTTTCAGGAACAATTCTGAGTGTCACTCAAGTGGCCTCAATAAAAAGTATACTGGTCTGTCCCTAGAGAGTCTCCCACCCTTAAGTACCTTTAGGACAACTGACAACTTCCTAGGAGCCTGAGGGGAATCAGGAAGTACTGCCCAGAGGACATAGGAATAACCGGACAGGCTCCCGGTTCTGTTTCTTCTATAAGGAAAATAAACACAAAGGAGAATTCACACCATCCTAAGATAATAACAATTAATATTCTAGAACCCATATTCCATGTATATTTTTAAGCGTATGTATACAAGTCTAGAGAAAGATATATGTCTATCTATCCAACCCATCCATCTATTCATACATGTATGTATAGGTTTGTGTATATGTGCATGTGCAAATATATACCCTATGATTTTATGTAAATGGTTACAGCTCATCTTCATAGCCACTCTGCCAAGTGTCCTTATGCTTATCCCAATGAAAACAAACAAAGCAAATTGAAGCTAAGAGAGCTTAAGTGACTTGTACCGTCCACAAAACTGCTAATGTTTGAATGGGGCTTTGAAGCCAGGTAAAGAGCTATCCAAATCCAACCACTTTTCCTATAGCACTAAAGCTCCCTTGTTTGTCTACAAGGGTCCTCAGGTTATCAGAGCTAAGGAAGACTGTGAACAGGGGTGGGGACTAAGAAGACACACCAGGCTCTACTGCTACAGCATTCAACTTGATTGTGATTGATTTCATCTATACTTGATATTTCCTTATGATCCATGGCTTTGTTTATATATTCTTTCTAAGTTTTTGTTTAGTCATTTATTTTTAAATTCCCAAATAGGTGTGCAATGTATTTATTAATCATTTTTCTTCTTATTTTAAAAGACTATGGATTTGTTGTATAAATAATGGATGTAGCCAGGGTTGAACCTCAAACATTAAAAATTAGCTAAAGCTTTCCTCAACTATCAGTGTCAATCTCTGCTTCCTCCACAGAGACAATTGTTAAAGTTTTGTGCGTTCCCTTCCAGATTTTTTTAATACCAATACAAAATTTTATATTGTGGTTGGTTCAGTTATTTTTAGTTAGCCTTTTAAAGCTATAAAAATATCCAAGTCAAAACAATATCTTTGAATATGGTTTTAGATGCAGAACACAGGTATTGACAGGAAAGAATTTCCTTTTCATTGAATTACAGGTAATATATCCTATATGTAATTTCTTCTTTGGTTCAGGGACAGCTTACAAACAGTTTTTGCATTTTCAAATGGATATTTTTATTATCTTTTGGTAGTATTTGGTTCTATTCAGTAATGATTATAAACATGCTTGTGCATCCCCATCCCCTGCTTCTGGAAATTCATTGGGTATTTGTAGCTCATTATATAGTTTGCTCTTTAAAAAGATTTTAAGAGTATTTCCATAAAGTTTTCTTTTATTCTTTTATTTTACTCCTGGGATGTTTGGTATGAAGAGGTTAATAACTATCATACATATGGAGCTTATCTTTTATTATTGGTGCTTTATCATTAACTGTCTCCACTTAAAGTTTTTGCCCTTGAGTTTCACTTTATCTGGTTTGTGAAACAGACTAACTCTGTTTCTCTTGTGTTATAGTCTACTTACTATTGCCCACTCCTCATTTTCATCCCACCTCTATCATGTTTTTTTTTTATTTTGTGCATTTTTTAACTTTTGAAATAATTATAAATTCACTGGAGTTGCAAAGATAATACAGTTAGGTTCTTTGAACCCTTCACCCAGTGTCCCAATATGGTTACATCTTACCTAATTAAGATTAGGAAACTGACGTTGGTACAATATGTGTGTATATTTGATGCCATTTTGTCACATGTGTAGGTTCATGGAACCACCAGATCATTCAAGATACAGACCTACGTCATTATCACAAACATCACCCTCATGCTGAAACCCTCTTGTCATCTATTCCCCTCTGTCCCACCATTGCTAACCTCTGGCAACCACTAAGTATTTTCCATTTCTCTAATTTTGCTAGTTCAATAATGTTATATAAATGCAATCATACAGCATATGCATTTTGGTGTTCATTTTGTTTCTCAATGCTCTTGATATCCATCTGCATCTCTGTCTGTGTATCATTAGTTCATTCTTTTTCTTTCCCTTTTTTTGTTTTTTTTTCTGAGTGGTATCTCATGGAATGGGTGCTCCACATTTTGTTTGACCCTTTACTGGTTGAAGGACATTTGGGGTGTTTCCAGTTTTTGACTATCCCAAATAAAGCTGTTATGAACAATCACGTATAGTTTTTGTGTGGACATCAGTTTTCATTTCATTGGGATAAATGCTTGGGAGTAATAAAATGACTGTGTTATATGGTAATAATATGTTTAGTTTTTAAAATATCTTGTCTTTTACCTATTTTCTAACTGGAATTTTAAAAATTACTATTACTGTTGTGTTTTCAGAGTTCTTTATAAATTCTAAATATGAAGCCTTTGCCAGATACATGATTTGGAAACAGTTTCTCCAAACCTGTCTCTTGTCTTTTCATCCTCTTAACAGGATTTTTCTTTTACAGAGCAAAGGTATTTAATTTTGATGAAGTAGAGTTTATTGATTTTTTTCTTTTTCTTTTTTGGATCATGCTTTTGGTGTCAGGTCTGAGAAGTCTAGAAGCTCTAGACACTGATCTTTTCCCTAATTACCTTCTAGACATTTTATGGTTTTAGATTTCCATTTAAATCTATTATGCAAAAAATAATTAAAAAATAATCAATCAATCAATCAATGATGGATTTTGAGTTAAATTTGTGTAAAGAATGAGGTTAACTTGAAGTTCATTTTTTTTTGCCTGTGGTTGTCCAATTGCTCCAGCCCCATTTGTTGCAGACTCTCCTCCCTCCGTTGAGCTGCTTTTCAGTTTTGTCAGAAACGTGGTTTATTTTATTCTGTGAGCTGGTCTTTTGGCTTTTTATCTTGTTCCATTGATCTCTGTGTCTATCCCTCTGAAAGTAAAACATAGTCTTGACTAATAAAATAAAACTCTATCATATATAAATTCTCCCACTATATTCTTTGCTTTTTAAAAAGATTTTATTTATTTATTCAAGAGAGACACAAAAGAGAGGCAGAGACACAGACAGAGGGAGGAGAAGTAGGCTCCATGCAAGGGGTCCGATGTGGGGCTTGATCCCGGAAACTGGGACCAGGCCCTAAGCCAAAGGCAGATGCTCAACTGCTGAGCCACCCAGGCATCCCTATTCTTTGTTTTTAAAATAGTTATTTTAGCTCCTTTCCATTCCTTATACATTTTTAAGTATGTTTGTCTATAGCTATGAAAATTCTTGCTGGAATTTGGATAGAAATTTCATTAACCTTGCCTAGCAATTTGGAGAAAATTGACATCTTAACTATGAGTCTCTCAATCCATGAACACAGTATGTCTCTCTATTTATTTAGATCAGCTTTTTTTTTTTCAGTTGTGTTTTATAGTTTTCAGAATACAAGTCCTGCACATGTTTTGCTAGATTTACATAGAAGTATCTCATTTTAGGGAAGGGCTATTGTAAATTGTATTGTATTTATGATTTTGGTTTCCATATGTTCATTGCCAGCCTATAAAAATACAGTTGAGTTTTGTGCTGATGTTGTGTGTTGTTTTTTTTTTTCCTTGTGACCTTGCTGAATTCACTTATTCTAGGGTTGATGGATTGATTGATTGATACTATGCTTAGACCATTTACATTTATAGTAATTATTAATGTATTAGGGCTTAGTCTGCCATTTTATTTTTTGTTTTGTGATAGTTCTATTTTTTGTTTTTCTTTTATTTACTTCCTGTGGGTGACTTGAACATTTTAAAAATTCCAGTTTCACCTCCATGGTGCTTTTTTTGTGTATCTTCTTATATAGAGTTTTTTTTTTTTTTTTTTTTTAGTGATTGCTTGGGCCTTATATGATTTTTCAGTCTAGATGTTGAAATTTTAGTGGTTTGAATGAAAAAATAGAGACTTTTCCCCTCTTTATAGTCTTTTACCATAATTACGTACATTGAGAACTGCATAAGATAGCTATCATTACAAATTTTGCTTTGTCAATAATTTAAGAAATTAAAGAAGAAAAGGAAAGTATATTCTGCTCATTCATATTTTTGCTCTTTCTGTTTTTTCTTCCTGATGTTCCCATATTCTTTCCTTTATCATTTTCTTTGTGTTTAGTGAAATGTAGTAGTCTATTTTTTATGGAAGATCTGCAGGTGATATATTCTCATAGTTTTCTTTATCCGAGAATGTCGTGATTTCTCTTTCTTCCTGAAGGGTATTTTCACATTTTACAGCTCAGAATTCATGGTTCTTTCCTTTCAGTTCTTGGAAAATATGTCACTTTCCTCTGGCCTTGATGAGGCCTTCTGATGAGAAACCCACTACTCATTTGAATTGCTTTTTATTCTATAGCTAACTGATCCTTTCTCTCTGGCTGCTCTTAGAACTTTTGTTTTTGGTTTTCAGAAATTTGACTATGGTATATCTTGTTGTGGATTTCTTTGGCTTTATTTTATTTGAAGTTTGCTCAGCTTCTTGGATATGTAATTTTATCTGCTTTTCTCAAAATTGGGGAAATTTTCTTCCATTTTTCTTAGAATAATTTTTCAAACCTACTCACTTTCTCCCCTCCTTCTGGGACCCTAATGACATCAATATTAGTTCTTTAGCTATAATCCGACATGTCCCTAGGTCTCTTTCCATATTTTTTCAATGTATTTTCTTCCTGTTGTTTACACTGGATAATTTCTATTTTATTTTCATGTTCATTGATTTTTCTCCTCTATCGTTTGCATTTTGTTGTTTGAGACCATCTATTTTGTATTTTCATTTTGGCTTTTGTATTTTTTACTGATAAATTTTCCATTTTGTTTTTTATATCTTCAGGGGTTTTTGCTGAAACTTAAATTTTATTTTCATTTGTTTCAAACTCATTGTGATTGCTATTTGAAGCATTTTTATGATGGCTTCTCTGAAATTCTTGTCAGAATATCCCAACTTCTGTGTTATCTTGATGTTGGTGTTTATCGTCTTTTCTCACTCAGGTTGAGGTCTTCTCAGATCTTGGTATATTTGAATCCTGAGCACTTTAGATAATATGTTATGAGACTCTACATATTTGTTAAGTTTTGTGTTTTTGGAAGCCTCCTCTGATACTATCCCAGCCATGAGTGGGAAGGATGCCTCAATACTGCTGGTTGGGCGCTGAAGTCCAGGCTCCTGACATGGTGTCCACTGACACTAGAGTGGGGACAAGCTCAAACTGCTCAGTGAAGATGAAATTCCAGGATGCTCTACTTTGTCACCATGCTTAGGGGGAATCTTTTTTTTTTTTTTTAAGATTTTATTTATTTATTCATGAGAGACAGAGAGAGAGAGAGAGAGAGAGAGGCAGAGACACAGGCAGAGGGAGAAGCAGGCTCCATGCAGGGAGCCTGATGTGGGACTCGATCCTGGGTCTCCAGGATCACGCCCTGGGCTGAAGGTGGCGCTAAACCTCTGAGTCACCCGGGCAGCCCAGAATGGCTTCTTAAGTCATCCACAGCTAGTAAGTGCAGAATTCTATTTCTCTTCTGTGAATTTCTGACATCCAGGGGCAATTTCATATTTGAACACAGAAGCTGTGGCTTCTCAGTCAGGTTTTTGAAGGAGGTCCACATTCTATGCCTCTCTGAAAGAACATCAGAAAGCTAAGTTGTGGAAGCCAGCAGAAAAGATGAATCATGTTAATTGTAGGGGCATCTGAATATAGCTGTCTTATCTAGGCATGATGTCAATCCCTATAAGTTAAAGCAATGACAGCACTAAAACCTCACACCATAGTCATCTAATTCTGTTCTATATTAAATAAACCCTCTGGTCACAGCCCAAGGGGATCCTGGAGAGACCCCTTTGGAAACAGAACATAATTTCAAAGAAGACTCTTTGGCCTCAAGCTGGTTTTTCTTAAAAGGTGACATGAGGGCATGACCTAGAATCTTAAAGAGTCTCAAGTGTCTGTCTTTTGGGGAGATGCCTTCCTTATCCATCATAACAGTTGGTGGATGAAGATGGAGTGCCGGGGCCTGGAGCCACCTGATTAACATTGAGTTAATCGTCTCCACCTGGTACTTGTCTGTCATTCCTGCTGTCTTCCAAAGATCCCTTATATTTAGACCATAGTTGGTGAAGAAAAACAAGGAGTTGTGGCAATTTATTTATTTATTTATTCTTTATTATTATTTTTTAAATTTTTGAGTTGTGGCAATTTCTAACTTTATTTTTCCTGAAGCAGCAACACCTCTCAGAAGGCTGTGCCCCACAAGTCCAAGTTTTTACTCATGTTAGGTCAGATGCAGGAGGTTGAATTAGCTGTGTGAGTACCCCATCTGACTGAACACTTGCTGAGACTTCCTATGCCTCAGTATTATTACCCAGGAGGATTTGTTGTCAGCGATCCCTGATTAAGAAATCACATGGAAATGTATCCCAGCTTTGACAAGGCATCCATGAATCTGTCCTGTTGGTTTGACACAGTGATCATCTTCCTGTTGGAAGCTAACACACAAGAGAGTATTATCAGAGTGTGTCTTAAATACAATGAATCTGGTTAATTTCCATGGAGTCCTTCTTTCAAATAGAAATATCTCACTTATCCATATAATATTAGGTTCCTGAAGAATTTTAGAATCTTAATGTTTTATGGTAGCAGAGCTCTCAGGAACTTGAGAGAGGCCAGCCCTCCTATTTCTTTTTTTTTTTTTTAATTTTAATTTTTTTTTCAGCCCTTCTATTTCACAGTGGAAAATCTGAGGCCCAGTGTGGCCAAGACTGGCCCAGGGTCTCCTGCCCCCTGCCTAGAGCTCTTTCCTCCACACCCAGGAAATCACTGGCCTTTTGGTACTAGCTGGCTGATCACAGAGCTTTGATGGGAGATGCTCACATTGGCAGATGAGAACAAGGCAGTTTCACATCAAGAAAAATGCCATTTTCCTCTGTCCTGTCCTTTCCCTCTGAGCTTAGCCTCACACTCTGCTTTATCCATGATCAGAACTTTATCCATGGGACCATTATATGGGTTTTCATTCAGTGACTCAGCACACCGTTGTTGATTATTTGCTCATTCTTCTTTATCCCTCCCTTCCTTCCACAATTTTTTTAAAGCTCCTGAGGGCTAGAAATGCAGCAATGAACAACACAGACTGAACTCCCTTCCTCATGGAGATTTACATTCTACTTTTGGAAGACACAGTATAAAGATACGAATGAGGACAATGTAATGTGTGTCAGATGGTAGTGAGTGTTAGAAAAGTAATAGAGATAAGGTAAAAGAGATAAGGAGGGCTGGGGAAAGTGCTCACTGAGAAGGTGATATTTGAGCAAAGAACAGAAGGAGGTGAAATGGAAAGTCTGAAGGACAGCCAGACAAAAAGTATACAGGTGAAGCAGCCAGCATCAACAACCTGAGCTGGGGGTATTCTTGGGATATCAGCAAGGAAACTATTGTGCATGGGGCCAAGTGAGCAAGGAGCAGAGAGGTAGAACAGAAGGGAGAGAGGTGATGGGATGGGGCTTGGGGACCGAGTGGCAAAGGCTGGTTGGTTATGTAGGCCTTACAAGAAACTCTAAGGATTTTGACTAAAAAAAAAAGATTTTATTTATTTATTTGCGAGGGAGAGTAAGAGAAAGCACAAGAGGGGAATAGAGGAAGAGAGAGAAGCAGGCTCCCCACTGAACAGAGAGCCTGATGCAGGATTGGCTCCTGGAATCATGACCTGAGCCAAAAGCAGACACTTAACTGACTGAGCCACCCAGGCACCCCAGATTTCAACTTTTATCCTGCATCTAATGAGGAGTCATTGAATAAGGAGTGTCATGTGGGTTTTTGTTTTAACAAGTTTACTCTGGCTGCCGTGTGGAGTATACAGTAGTTGGCCAAGAGCAGAAGCAAGGATATCATTTAAGAAACTATTACAGAAATCCAGGTAAAGGTGGTGGTGTCTGGACCAGGGAGGAAGTGATGACAAGTGGTCAGGTGCTGGATCTATTTTGGAAATAGAAACGAGAGTCCATGTTGATGGATTATGTGAAGCGTAAAACAGAGGAGTAAAAGATGACTCTGAGAGTTGGCTAAGTGAGTTGAAACTCCTGTTATAAAATAATAAAATTCAGGGTACAGCTGGCCACTGATACATCCTATTTTAAAAATCTAGGGATCCCTGGGTGGTGCAGCGGTTTGGCGCCTGCCTTTGGCCCAGGGCGTGATCCTGGAGACCCGGGATCGAATCCCACGTCGGGCTCCCGGTGCATGGAGCCTGCTTCTCCCTCTGCCTGTGTCTCTGCCTCTCTCTCTCTCTCTCTCTGTGACTATCATAAATAAATAAAAATTAAAAAAAATCTTTAAAAAATAAAATAAAAATAAAAATCTGGATTTATAGCTTTTCTAGAACAACTTGAAGACTGACATTGATGGATCCAAATTCATACATGGCAATAATTTACTGGAGGTAATTGATATTCTCTTCATGAATGGGCAAATGCTTTCCAATTTGCCACCGTCCCCCCCCCACCCCTTAATGTTATACCCATCTACTTCGCTTTTTATATTTCTAAATTGCCTGCCTGATCCTTGTTGTCATTTGATTTTGTAGATTGTGTGTGTGTTCCAGGTGCTGTATTAGACACTTCACATGAACTTATACATATACTCACTGGTGAGAACCCTGACTCTCACTTGTGTTTCTAAGGCCACACCAGCAGGAGTGGGCATGGTAATGTAAAGATTTTGTCCTTCCCACTTTGCAGAAGCTCCAGTCCCCTTCATCTCTTTCCCCACAGTTCTGGGATACATGTGCATTTTCTGGATTACTGTGTTGTATCTGCCTTTTCCTATCTCTCTTATGCCTGCAGCTGGGGCCTGTCATATGTCCCATTGTGTTGATCAGCTGGAATCAGTGTTGCTCACACCTTGTGCATTCAGTTAGGACTGGGCCCTTTTGTCAAGTCCCTAAATCATTCCAAGTTGATTTCCATCATCTTTTCCTTAGGATGAGGCCTATCCCAGGATGTTCCTTGCTTCTTCTTCTAGACAGTCCCTGACGGTCCCTTCTCTGTAGTCCTCCAGAGGTGCCAAGGCTGAGTCATGGAACAAACGCAGCACAGGCTGGAGCTGAGACCCTGCTGTATGACCTTTTGTTCTGCAAATGGAAACAATGGAAAATTAACAACGGAAAATACAAATCTTTATAAGAGCTAATAGATTATAGTTATATACTTTGAACCTCAGTATCTCAGTAAATGAACATTTCACTACAGTGCTTATCAGAGGTCTAGTTCCATAAGATATTCCCGGAAAAAGTGCTTCTTTACCAAGTAATTATAGCTGCTACCTGGAGACCTAGGAAGCACATCAGTATACTTGAGCTCAGTGAGCCCTGTCTATTATCTTGACTCAATCCAGCTTGTCCCTGAGTTATAGATTGCTTTCATCGTGGAATACCTTAAGAACACATTTTGGAAACATGTTTTGTATATTCAAGACAACCCTGGAAAAAAACACTTAGACTTTGAAAGGTGAAGTTTTTCTCTCCCAAGAGCCAGAATATGTGTGAAAGTGTGAAAAATAACCCCCATCTCCAGCTCCAAATCTGGTTCTTTTGCCAGGATATCATATTATCAGTTCATTCTGAAAAGTTTCTGCTCCCTTAACATACATATTTCCACCAGTAACAACTCACTTTGGCAGTGGTTCTCAGGGGGCTGCAGGAATATTTTTATAAGTTCCCTGATCCTTGTCTAAAAACTGGCATAACTATATTTATAGTTCTATTTGCCTCAAAGTCGCTTTACTATTATTACATGTTACATGTGTTATATGTAGCATCAGTAGTTATCACACTTGAATCAATAACTTTTACTTACTTCTTATTTTATTGTTAAGAATGATATGTGCCGATAAGATAAGCACTGTTGGTAAATTGAATTTAACTAAAATAAAATAAAAATAATGATTTGTGCTTCTTAAAAAGAATTTAGGGAAAAGTTGAAAAAGAGTGAAGGAAAAAATTACTTCAACATAGAAATAACGTAGTTAATATGGCGGTGGTAAATGGGGACACACATGTTCACGTCCATGTATGCATGCTATCGGGATAATGCACTATCTGTGTTTATGTCATGACTTCCCCTTAGTTTGCCATCATGATAGTGACTATATTCACATCTCATTATACACTCTTTGAGAGCATGCTTCGCATGGCTGCATGATGCTCCCTCTTCTGAATGTGCCATTTTTCAACTTAGCGATTTGTGACAGTTATGCCATGGGTTCTCTGTGCTACTTCTCTCTAGGCACTTGGGCAATCTGTGTTTCCAGGTCTCCTTTGCAGTGTGATTGGGCCACTAAGTTGAATTCTGAACAATAGGATGTGGGTAGAAATGAGGATGCCACCTCTATACCTGGCATACTGCTCGAGACTTATCAGTGATGGTAGATGGCAGGTGGCAGATGGAAATAGCCTAGATCTGAAAGTCACTGCTTGGGAAGAAAGCTGCCTGAAGATGCTCAACCTATACCAGACTTTGAGTGAGAAGCAAACCTTAGTTTTGTTTGGCCATTGAAATTTCAACATTTAGTTGTTACTGCTACATAGCTTAACATACATGAATGTATCACCAATTTTTGGCACAGCTGAGCTTATTTTCAATTTCTTATTTAAAAAATATATCTTTGGGGCACCTGAGTGGCTCAGCTGGTTAAGCGTCTACCTTTAGCTCAAGTCATGATCCCAGGATCCCGGGATCAAGCCCCATATCAGGCTCCCTCCTCAATGGGGAGCCTGCTTCTCCCTCTCTCCTTGCTCATGCTCTCTTTGTTGCTCACTCTTTCTCAAATAGATAAATAAAATCTTTAAAAAAATAAAAAATAAATCTTTAAAGAGTATATTAAAGCATATATTTTTGTATATATCTGACTACCATCCTTGAATATATTCTGTTTTTTAGAAAATGTGTACCAAAATACACCCCCCTTTGATATACACAAACATGCAAAGTTGTGTATGAGAGTAACCATCAAAACTTGACCTTATCAAAATTGTTTATTACTTAAAAAAACTATTGGTTGATAGAGTGAAAATAGCATCTCATTGTTTTAATTTTCATATTTCTGATGAGTTTGAAAGCATTCTTTCAAAAGGCCTCTCTGAGAAAGAGGGTAGTGCTCCTGGATATTTGAAGGTACCAGGCATGACCATCTCCTCACCTATCTGGCTTTCAGTGTCTTCCATCTCCGTGAGTTGAACTCAACCTATGAAGAAAGGTGCCTTTGGATCTGATTTAGAATTAATCACCTTGTCAGTAGCCTGGGTGAATCTTGTATTTGAATGGAAATAAAGATACCTATTCTTCCCATTTTACATCTCTTTGAGAGAAAGAGAAGCTCTCTTGGTTTTCTTGGTCATCCAGAAAAGGCATAATGGACTCCTCACTGAAGTTACAGGAACTCTTGATATCTTGGATGGAGTAGACAGATGCATATCACAACAGAACCCACAGTGGGCCAGAAGAGAGCCAACCAAAGGGTTGCAGGAGCACAGAGGATGGGGCCCAGTTCTGCCTGGGGACTAGAACATTCAAGCTGGATATTGAAGGTGATGTTCAAGATGACATTTGAGCTTGATCTCTGGTCTGGGTCTCTGGCTGGGCCTCATCTTCCCTGACAATTCTCTCAGCAGCCCATCTAGTGGATGGAGTATTACAAGCCAGGTTTTCCTGTGCTGAAATGTGATCAAATCAGACAAATCGTAAATCTACAGCTGTTGTTTTGTCAGCATGTATATTTTTATAGAAAGGAGCAAATCTCTGCTGAGCCAGCCAGATAATCATCTCTGCTTTTCCTTATGTGTTCAGAACTGTGAAAGAATGCCCTGGGCAGAGACCTGGTTTTAATCACCTTTGATTAACACAGAAGCTTTTGAAGGGGAAGGTGCTTTCTGTAAACTACGGCAGGATCCCAAGACAGTAATACAGCAGAGCCTTTCCCAGGATGTGAAATGTCTAGAGCAGGGCCAAGGTATCAAGCCCATGGAGACAACCCACTGCACAGGGAGTTACTTTAATGCCTCTGACTCATTCCTCCAAGAAGTTTTTTGGTCTTATTATTATTATTTTTTTATTCTTGAAAAATTGCAGGCCATGTAAAGCTAGAGACTTCTGGGTCCAAGGAATGTTTCAGCTTGCTTTTATTTAGTATAAAAGGAAAGCTATTTTTTTTTTAAAGAAGAGATTTAGGGAGGCCAGAGAAAGTGCTGGGAATGGTCCCAGAAATGATTAAGAGGCTGGAAAGATCGAGCCTAGAAAAAAAGCAAGAGGGTTTGGGAAACTTCACTGGGGATGATGGGGAAAGCCACTTTCTGCCCTCAAGAAAACTCAGAGCTAAAACACATAGTGTTCTCCCTACCTGGAGATTTTGTTAAGAGTTGCCTGGGTTGGTTGGAATGTAGGAACCCAGAGACATGCAGGCAGGAAGTAAGGATCAGAGCTTTAAACCAGAGCTGCTATCTGCTCTTTGACCTGGCTTAAGTATTAACTACTCTAGAGGTGATGTAGGTAAATTGATACCTGACTTCTGGAGACAAGTCTTTGAGGAGCACAGGAGGGATGAGAAGGAGCTAGTGTATGTTTTGGTATGTTACTTCCAAAAGCTGTAACTTGGAGCATAAATCTCTGTTTGCAAAGCCCTTGAGTTAACACTAAATGAAACAGGCTCTTGGAGCCGAGACCAACAATGATAAGCCATGGTGAATATATTCTCTCCATTCCTTCTCAAGGTCAGGCAGCACCAGGCATAGGTCCACTGAGTGAGCTTCCAATGCTTCCCTCATTTCAGAGGAAGAGGTTTCCCTTGGAAAATGTAGCTATTGCTAAGAGTTGGTCTTTGGTATGGGCTTCCCAGAGTTCTCAAGCTCCTGATGCTCCTCAGAATGGGGTCTTGATTAGGAATTTTGGCTTTCTGATTTGCCTTGTTGATTAATTTTGCTGAGCCCAGGGGATTCTGCAGCATCCAGCCCACTGCCATCCATTGCCCAGGAGAGCCCATTCACAACTTTTCCTACATAGCAAAGAGCTTCTCTTCAAAACAAAGCATATCAGAGGCTTCCCCACCGGTGAGAAGTGGAAGAAAGTATTCAAAGACAGGAGTCCATGAACATCATCAAGAACCTAAAACCATCTGTGTTCTATCTAGTGTACAGTCTTCTCAGGATCATTTAGCCTCAAAAGCATTACTTTCAGAAAGAGAGCTAAGAGAGAAAGCACAACCTTCCCTTACCCCCCACCATGACCCGTCTCTCTGGATGTTGTTCTGGACACTGGGACAGCTGCCTCAAAACTCTCTGCTTATTCAGTTATATTTATCTTCTCAAGATTCTTAAAATCAAAGTCTCCTGGATTAAGACAAGTAGCACTTCACCGTCAAATATGTAATTCAACTGCATTTGCAGGCCTATTTCTGTTTGATTGATGTGTCTGGCCAGCAAATGTCCAGACCACAGCAGGGTTGAGGGCAGGGCCATAATGAGGTTATGGTCTGTGACAATAAGGGCTTTGAGCCAATAGCAGGTGTGTCAAAGTTGACCCACAGACACTTGGAGGTTCTGGCACACTGGGCATTTATGTCCCTGACCTGCCTGTGGACCTGGCAGTATCTAGTACCTCTACACATGCCCTGACCATGGGCCTGTGGGCTGTCTGTTTATCCTTTTGGACCATTCAAGCTTGTGCTCTCAATGATTACATTTTAAAATCTATTTAATGTACTTTTTTTTTTTTTTAGAAGGGGGAATTAAGGTGCACAGGGAGAGAGAGAGAGAGAGAGAGAGAATCCTAATCAGACTACAAGTCCAGTGTGGAGCCCAACATGAGGCTCCATCTCACAACCCTGAGATCATGACCTGAGCTGAAATCAAGAGTCAGATGCTCAATGGACTGAGTCACCCAGGCATCCTTTTTAATATACTTTTTTATAGTAAAATAATATGACCACATTGTACAATGTTTGGGAAAATAGAGGCAAAATCGACATAATCACTCCAAATCTCAGTGTCATGTATAAACATTATCATTTATTCCAGAAAAGATGTAGGGTAGGGGGCTTGAAACTAGGGGGGAGGCCTGAGTTGGCAATGGGGGTAGAGGGTAAGGTCCACAGATGGACACAGAGACTGGAAAACCCACTGATATAGATAAGGAAGATATCAATGTTTCCTTCCAGGGGCTTCTATGGTCTTGCTGAGCAGGAGAGGGTTGCACTCTTGAGCAGGGGGAGATGGGGAGTTCAGAGGGCCGAGGCATCTGGTCTGTACCATCACTGAGAGGAAAGTAACTGCCTGGCAGGGGGAGGGCCCAGTGAGCTCAGCCTTCTCACAGAAGTGGCCTGTCTGTATGCACCACTGACCCTTGGATTTTGCAGAAGATAAAGAGCAATAGCTCTGGGGCCTGGTGTTCACATGACAGAAAAATGTTCAGAAGACTATAGTACACATGGATCCTGCATGACACACCTTGACATGTCACAGCACACTGCAATGTCCATGAGAGAGCACCCATCCTAAGCTTCCTGGCTACCAGCCACAAACCTTACCCAACAGGGCCATCTCTGGACATGCCCTGCATCTTCCCAGCTTGGTGCCCATGAAGTCCTTCCAATTTTGTTCTTCTTGCTCTATGTGTCTGTGGTTTTGGAAACAGTCCATCCTAAAGGCTTGCCCCTGCCCTGTTCTAGTCACATGGAGTGTGAACACCTGGATCAGTGACAAGACCTCCTGGTGCTACTTTGCTCTGGGTTGGTATGGTAGGGAGCTACTTCAGTCCACGGAAGGCTAACTAAGTTATTTTGAAAATTAAGAATTTTGATGAGATATTTTGAAGAGATATAAGAGGGGTGGAAGCTAGGAAGTAAATGAGGATCAGGGATAATGTGCAGGGTGATGAAGTGAGGATCAGGAATGGTTTAGGCCTTACCAGTGTGAAGGACAGTATTTTGGATAGAATTGTGCTCCGGCCCCCCCCCAACCTGCAAAGATGTGTTGGAGCCCTAACCCTGGGTATCTCAGTATGTGACCTTGGGTGGAAATAGAATTTTTACCAAAGTAATCAAGTTGAAATGAAGTCATGATGGTGGGTCCCAATCCAAAAGGACTGGGGTCTTTATAAGAAGAGGAGATTTGGACATAGGTAAGCTCAAGACCATGTGAAGACCCAGGGAGAAATGTCCCTCTACAAGTGAAGGAGAGAGGACTGGAGCAGATCTTTTATTTACTGCCTTCAGGAGAAAACCACCTTACCCTAGACTCTTAGCTTTCTGATCTATAAGACAAGAAACTTCTGTTGCTTAAGCCCCCAGCCTGTGGTACTGTGTTACTGTGACCCTAGCAAATGAGGGCTGGGGAGAGGGCCATCAGGGATATGGTGAACACTAACAAAAATGCCGACTCTTGAGGCACCTGGGTGGCTCAGTGGTTGAGCATCTGCCTTTGGCTCAGGTCATGATCCCGGGGTCCTGAGATCAAGGCCCACATCGGGCTCTCTGCAGAGAGTCTGCTTCTCCCTCTGCTTCTGTCTCTGCCTCTCTCTCTCTCTCTCTCTCTCTCTGTCTCTCATGAATAAATAAACAAAATAATAATAAAATAAATAAAATCTTTTAAAAAAATAGAGATTCCCTCCCCCCCCATTTCTCAAGGAATACCTTGACAGAGTTGAGTCACATTAGGATTTAACTATTGTGCTTTGTCCTGGACATTACCAATAAGACTCTCTCCTTCAGCTACTTTGGAAATGAACTTTTTTGATTCCTAGACATTAGAGTTCAAACTGGCAACACTGGGCTGAGTGTGAAGGGTAGGTTGGGGCTGAACCGGATGAGAGCAAGGGCAGCCTGACCTACCTCGGTCAAGGTGCTATGGTTTCCAGCCAGTCAGAGCTGAGAAGGCCTGGCAGGGCTCCTGATGCACATGCCAGAGACATGAGGAAGATAAGTCTGCTCTGAAATGAGAGAGCTGGTCCTTGATCCTGCAGCACATGACTCTGGAAGAGGAATCCCTTCCAAGGATCTGGAAGGCTTAACATTATAGGGAATTACTTTGTTTGTGAGAAGCCAGAGAAGTCCCAGTCCTGATATTTAAAATGCCTTCTATGAGGTGGAAGGTGAATGCATGGTCATGATGAACACAGAGACAGCAGGGACTTCTGCTCAATGCATACCAAATGTCAGGTCCTGGCATGGATAATCTCACTTAATACTTGTCAACAACCATTTGAGTTAAATAAATTGTCTTCATGTTAAATGAAAATCGGGCTAGAGGACCAAGAAATTATTTGAGGTCTCACAGACATAACACAGTGCAGACATGATTGGAACACGAGCTTCTCTGGCTCTAAATCTGTGTCTGTAGGTGATATGGACCCAGTCATTGGTGGGGTGAACCATATATGGGAGCACACATGAGAGAAAGACGTGATGGCTAAGGTTCTGATGCTCTCAACAGTGAGAGCTTCTCTAAGCAACAAGGGTCATTGTTATAATACATAAAGGATGGATTCGAGGAGCACATGTGTATGTGTGCACGCATGACCGTACTGTGGGGAAGTGTCAAGTAGGAAGGTAGAAGCAGGATCCTACACAAGAAAACTGGATGACTATATAGCTGGATGCTAAGAGAAATAAGAGAATGGGCAGCTGGTTGAGAGGCATGCCAATGGCACCAGAGTCTGGGAATTCAAGGCTGAACAAAAAAAGAGCTTCTGAGACTCCCTTCCTCAGAAATGGACAATGAGGTGAGTGATCCTCCAGAATTGTGTGGGTAGTATTGAACCTTTTATAATCTGAGGCTTCAAAACATCCTTTCTATTGTTGTTGTTGTTTTAATGATGTTTTGCATAACAATTCCAAGTATTGGCCCCTCCTGAATGTTAAGAGGTCTATTTTGCTGGATGACAGACAGAAAGCCAAACTCCTCACCTCTTGTAATGTTCCTCCTTTGTCCAGAGACATTAGATTGGAAAGAACTGGAGGAATTAAGCTGAAGCTCAAGTTGGTGGAGCTTTTGTTAGGGGCCTTGGGACTGTACTACTCTGCCACTCTTTACTGGGTTCAGAGGTCTTGGGGACTTGGAGTCCACTGTTACCCTGTTCTTGCTCTCCGGATGTGGAGGAGGGCAGGAGAGTACTATATTCTCTGTCATCCCATCTCAACGCACAACCCAAGCTACAATTCCACACTGGATCACAAGACACTGCAGACATGAAGGCCTTTCACAAAGTATTGGGTAACCAGTAATTACTGCAAAGTACTGGCTTTTTTCTAAACAGCTTGTTCACTGTGAAAAGAACCAGGTGCCCAAGGCAATTTTGTACTGCACACAATTAGGCATTTCTAAAAGTTTCTTAATTTGACTAATTGATTTTTTCTTGAAGTATAGTGGACCTGTTCAGCCTTACCTGAATTTTCTCTTTCACCGTGTGGGCTTCTCATCAGCTCCCCAAGGAGACTAGTCCTGCCATTGGGTTGAGCTTACAATAGGCTGGTTGGATACCCTCCTCTCAAGTACCCTCCCCCCACCCTGTCCTTCTCCAACTTCCTTAGTGCTAGAGATTCATTCATGGACTCAATCACAAATGTTCATGGGGGAGATTTACCATGCTCTGGTGCCCCAGTAAATATTTTGTGCTTGAACACCCTACACTATGATGAGCACAAGGTGTTATATGCAACTGATGAATTATTGAAAACTACATTCAAAACTAATGATGTACTCTAGGTTGGCTAATTGAATTTTTTAAAAAAAGAAAAAGAAAACCCTATAATAGGAGGTGTAGTTCCTTTTTTAATCAAGGAAACTGAGTCTCTGTCCTTACTAACTTCTTACACGGGGCTTTATTTATCATCTCTGAATGATGGGATGATGAGAAGGTTGTTCCAGAGCTATCATAAGAAAAAGAAGTAAGACATATATAAGAAAATTCATGGGGAATTTGCAAAGACGAAATCAACTGTACAAATGGAGGTTTAAGCTATTTTGTAAATATAATTTTCAGGATAAATAAATAATACCATGGGAGGGAAACAGGTCTGTTAAAAGCCCCAGAAAGGGGAGATGGGAAAATGGTAAGCTCTTTTGCATGAACCAAATTGAGGTTACACATTGCGTCTGGACAAGATAGAGCAGGCTGCTGAAATTGTGAAGTGTCTTTACTTTCTGCTGAACTTAAATCTGCTCCGTGAAGTGAAATGATTATTCTCTGTTATTTAGAATGAAAAATAAATGGCATGTATTTGTAAAAACAAATTTGTGAAACAAATACAAGGAGGGAATCCTTAAGACGAACAGGTTATTTACGTGGGCCTTCAATTATTTGCTGCGGACTCCATAGCAAGTCCCACCTAGGGAATGAGACCCAGCATCGGAGAAGTCATATTTACAAACTTCGTAGTTTTTCTAAGGTCCTGGCCCCTGCCGTGGACATTCCTTCTAATGCTCCCAGAAACCACATCAGACTGGTTTCACAAGGACAGTTACAAATTTATCCATCATGGAGAGTTAGAGCAGGCAATTTATTGCATCCAATTCAAAGGCTGTGAAAGAATCTTTCAGATTTGGGTGCATTCCATATCTTTTAAATAAGTTGAACATATCCTTTGGTTCTAAGGAAAACAGCTTGTAAAATGTTTGGGAGCTCTGGGGACATCAAACAGCTCTTGGAGGAGTGCGTTTTAACGGTTTACTTGTAAAAGAATCAGTAAAAGAAGCAAAAACACATGGTTTAAATTCCTCTCAATAATATGAGGTATTTTTGTAGGCGTCTTTTCTTTTTCCTGAGGGTTCCAACACATCTTTGAGTGCTTATCCCCCAAATACTCAAAATAACATTCACATACACTGACATAACACAAGAGATTGTTGTACTGAAACATTGCCTTTGTTTGGCCCTGGATCCTGGGCCCTAGCAGAACCTGTATTCATCAAGAAATGGGGTGGAGAGAAGGGCCAAGAATGTCTGTGCAGTCATGAGTAATTTGAGTACAGAGGCAACTAATTTAGGGGTCCAAAAACTTATAAACTCCAACCAGGTAACATTAAGGCTTGAATTAAATCTTGAGAATTAAAAATGGAGGGTTGCATGGGGTGAGAAGCTTAAAAACTATAGTGCTTTTGCTTTCCAGGGCACTCAAATCCAAGGAAAACAATGTGCTGGCTAAAGAAAGCTGGCCTGTGGGCAGTACCTGCACCAGCCTCACACCCTGTTTCAGACTTGCTTCCTTGGCTGTGAATTAGAAAAGAGAGGGAGAGTGACTTCCCAAAAGTCAATAGGTAGAAAGAGGTGGTACCTAATACAACTCCTGGGTCCCTTGCATTGTGTTACATCTGAGTGCACAGGCTGTCAGGAGATTGAAGAACATGGGTGAGGACAGACCTGGGCCAAGGTCAAATGACCTTGGGCCAAAGACATCACCTTATCTGCGTGAGATTTCTCAACTGTAAGATAGGGACAATAGGCACTACTTCTCTAACCTATGAGGATGGAATATTAAGATGGCACGAATTGTTACTGTAGCAATCGACATTTCCCCCTCAGACATTACTTTTACAAATGGTTATGGAGTGTCTACTGCATAGCCTGCACTGGAGATGTGGTGGTGAGTCAACACAGTTGTGGTCTCTTCCCTCTTACAACTTGGTGGAGTCCAGCAGGAAGGACTGACATCACTGAAATGACCCCACAAGCAGGTGTGGCCAGAGTGAGGTTGTGTGTGGAATATTCTGAGGCTTGGACTCATGGAAAACTGAGGAGCAAGACAGGGTGGATGCAGACATGGGGGATGGGGGTGAAGTCACAGGGAACTAAGGTTGTGATGGGAGCTCCACTAATTTCGATTGCCATGAGTTTGACCCAGGAGCTTCTGCAGGATACTTGGAGCTTCCCTGCCTGTGCTCTTGGCTCCTTTATTCTGTGCTTCTGCCTCCTGACCTACTGCTCTGGTCACAAGGTCCCATCTCATTTCATAGCACTCCTGGGGTCTCATGTCAGATCCCACCTCTCTGGCTCAGCCCTGAGCACTTCTCCAGATTTCATATTTCCCTCTCTGGCTCCACCTGCCTCTGCATAGTCTCAACCTGTGCCTTGTCTGTCGCAGTCCTTGATGCTGAGACCACATCCCAGGCATCACTGGTGATTCTGTCTCCCCCTTCTCTTCACCAGGAAATGACACCCAGAAGCCTAATACTTGTCTGGGCAAGATCTTTGTTTGCATGCAACAGAAACTGACTTTGGCTGATCATATCAAGGAAAGGGATTTGTTGAAAGGCTGTTGGGCAATTCAGAAAACCCCTGAGAAGGCCATGGAACAGTGTTTAGTCAATGGTCAAGCACAAAAGAATCTCAGCCATAGGCAGGATGATTGCCCAAATCAACCCAGAGCTGGTCTGGTGTGACCCCTGTGGCCACACCGGCTGCATCTGGAGGCCCTACCTGCCCTGCAGCTTCAGCAGCACTGACCATGCTCATAGGGGCTGAACTCTGTTGCTGCCCCCAGAACCCCAGCCTTTTGGCACCACGGCAAGTTAGGGTGGCTTACTTTCCAAGCCCATGGGAAAGGCATCAGAAGTTTCTACTTTCAGAATAGGAAGCAGATGCTGCAAGACTGGTGAGTCCTCGCTCTAACAGCATGGAGAAGAGACAACTCAGGCCAGATTCTGAGTTGGTCCTAGAGTGGCAGGTGTTAGATATGACTGCGTGATGAAGAGTGAGCTGGAGAGGAAAGGAGAATGATGTCCAGCTTGGATCACAGAGTGATGCTAGTAGGACTTGCTAACATGGACAGAAGGGGACCAGACTTAAGGCAGTCATGGGCAAAATAGTCATGAGATACTTGTGGGACAATGAATGGATTGTGGAATTTACACCATACTTGGCACCTCATGATGCTCAGTAAATACTTACTAAATGAATATATTGACCTGAATGCCATAGAGAAGGTGATAGAGACCATAGCTAATGAATAGCCATGGGCTTATGCAGGAAGGAGACAAAGAGGTTTCCTCTCTGCCATCCCCACCAACACAAATGGCTCTCCCTTAGACAAATTGTTCAACAGAGTTCATGTTAACTTGGTCCTAATCCCCCTTGGAAGCCCTGGGCTCTTCTCAAGAGCTCCCTAGGGTCCTGGCTTGGCTTTTAGCGTCAAGTGTGTCCAGTGGTAACAAGTTCCTGGGACCTCCATCCTTTCTTCTTTCCCTGTTGAACTATTTTGTCATCACTTTCCTGGTATTCTTCCTACTGCTGCTTCCTGAATTTTCCATGGGGTTCCACTAATGCCAGAAAAGAGGGAGCTCATGTAGGCTTTTGGGAGAGAGCAGGTTGGGCAAGCACTAAACTTCTTCGAAGTTTCCTGCCCTATTTTAAAAAACTATGTGAATAGGTTTTATTTTATTCTGTAAGATATTTGTTTTAAAGTAAAAGGCCAAGATTTATTTATTTATTTATTTATTTATTTATTTATTTATATTTTATTTTATTTTATTTTATTTTACCACTGAAGAACATTGACATTCCTGAATCATAGCTTCAAACACAGCAGAATGACTCCAGCCCTGGCTGCAGTGTGAAAGGAGTTGGCAGCGGCTCCCCCTTTAACTCCTCTGTGCCCCATGGAGAGAACAGCTCATCAGTCTCTTGTTTTCACCTTCCATGATGCCTCATACCTAGAATGGGCCAAGTACACTTAAGTTTATGAGGCTGCTGAATTTACACAAGGCCAAAGAGGCAGATCTATGTGGCCACAAATGTCATAACTTGAAGGGATCTCAGTGGTCTCCTAACCTAAGGAATGGAAGATGCATGTGCCCCAAAGCAGATGAGCTCTGTCACTGTCCAGACCCCTTCCCTTAGAGCCTTAGCACTCTTCCCCACACAGCATTCTGGGGACCTAGGGCCACACAGAATTGGCATGGGAATGAGAACCTGCTTATTGCCCTCCAGATGGTTGAACCCTCACCATTTCACTGAGAGGGAGACTGAGGCTGAGAGAGGCTGTGTTTCACAAGGACTTCTTGCAGGAGGACCTGGACTGGAGCCTGGTCTCCTGATGTCCAATTTAATCCAGTCTGAACTGCACAACTCAGAGGAGGGGATGACTCTGGGCAGGCATCAGTTTTCCCTCCTTGTCAACCCTTCTTAAAAGGCTTTAACACTGTCCTCTGTCTAGAATTCAAGCTGAAATGATTTAAAATCTCTTGCTGAGATGCTGAACACACAAGAGAAATAGCCATAAATTCCCTAATGAACCAAAAGAATAATATTCTGTCCATTAAGAAAAAGGAGATGAGACTTCATGCTACTTTATAATAATAACTGTCATGTTCATCTGCCCCTACCCTTTTTCATCGTAAGAGAAATCTAGACAAGTTCTCATAGCTGAGACACAGGGAGGCAAAAGGAAATAGTGGAAAGAACGTTGGCCGTGGAGAAAGTCATATCTGGTTGCATCCCTGCTCCAGCACTGACAAACTCAGTGATCTTGGACAAGTTATTCTACCTTTCTGAACTCAGTATTTGTCATCTGTAAAACGGGAATAATATCTGTCTCAGAGAAATGGTGGGACCATTAAATGAAATAATATGTAAAATGTCTGGGATTTAAAGGGTATCTGGTTAAAAAGAGCCTGTGGTTGTCTATTCTTTTTTCAAGAGAATCTGTTTTTCTAGAACACTGGGGCTGGGGTCTCAATACACCTGTGCATTCTAGATCTCTTAGCAGGCCATCCCTGGGCACTCATAAACTACAATAGTCTACACATGCTAGAGATACTGGTATAAGATGAAAATGAGCTTTTTTTTTTTTTTTTTAAATTGAAATAGGTTGGGGAGAGGAAAATGATATGAAACAAATGTGTGAAAAATGTGGGAAACAGAGAAGGTCAACTTGGAAAGAAGGGTGGAATGTAGCGCTGCCACCGAGGAGAGGGCTGGGCAGTCACCACAGGCTCCAGCTGCTGGCTCCCACCTCTGGGAAGCAGAGCCCACCCAGGTCTCCAGGCCCAGCTAAGGTGATAAGCCATCTCTTGATCTTTTGAATGTCTGCAGTGACGGGTAGAGTGAAAGAGACAGGAGAGCAGTCTCAGGAATGTGGCCAGGGCTGCAAGTGTGCCTCAGACAGCACTTGTGGGGCTGCCTCCTGAGATCAGAGAGCCACCTAACAGGGTGTCGGGCCTCCTCACAGGAAAGAGAACAGGAGCATCTCTCAGGAAGCATGCTATTTTATGTTTCCCACGTTTTCTTTTCTGGGGTTTAATAAATTCTCAGTGAAAATTCAAGTCCTGTCTATGGAACAAAGCAAAAAATAGAAAGCTCTGCTATCAAAAACTGAAAGAAGTATCCCATATGTAGTAGACAGAAGTGACAGGGTGCAGGAAGGATTCCAAGGAAAAGAAAGATTCAGGATGCAGATGAGCAATTCCTGATAAGTGTCCTCAGTAAGACCTCTATTGTGGAGCACATCTTCCCTGACCGCTAGGGGCACGGAGTTTGGATTTTAAAGAGGGTTCCCTTACAGGTTCTCTTCTGCATTTGCTCCTCACACCACTCTGGCTATTTATGTATAGATACACATTTAAATGTGCATGTACTTCAGCTCATCATTTTTTCATTTATTTTATCCAGAAGTATCAACCAGAGAATACCCAAGGAGTCATGGGTCAAGATTTCATCACTGTGTTGTCACAGTAGCAAAATACCTGCAAACAAGTTACACATTTAAGAATAAGAAACTTTGTATGGATAACCACAGTCACATCAGTTTGAGGAACTATTATCCATCAATTAAAATAAAAAATTCGGGTATGTATGCCCATATGTGTACCTGTGTCTGCATTTCTACAAAATATTCATTTATATTTATTTCTAATCCATCTAAATCTAGAACAAAGCTAAGAAAATACATAATGATGTAACCTCTATATTAGCATTCTAGTGGTGATTTTTATCTTTGTATTTTCTCATTTATTTTCCAAATTTTCAATGAGTGCATTCAAAATTAAAATAGCTTATTTTTCATAAATTTAAAAAAAAATAAAAAAATAAAATAGCTTATTTTTCTAATTGTGAATGTAATAAATACTCTAAAGTCTCAAGTAATTAAAATACTCAAAATAAGTAGAATCACTTGCAAATTCAGTGCATACATTAGTGGGGTTTTGTTTATCTTTCCAGTTTGCTTTCATTGTACTTACATGTATATGAATGAAATGTGATTATAAACACAAACTCATACAGATACCTAAAGTATAAGGAGTTTAGTATTTGCAGGATTTTTTGTTTCTATCTCATTTGTTGAAAAAAATGACAGACATCATTCTCTGAATAAATGTTGATTGTATTCGTTGTTGTAAAGAGCTGGTTAGCGTTGAATCTCCATGTGAGGCATTTCTCATATGTATTTGTCCAAGCTTCTAGTCTCCTAGAAATAGAATAATATGTTAAAAGAAGTGGAGATTTTAAGGCCTTTTATGGATATTTCAGGTTACTTTTCAGAAAGATTATACCAACATATACCCTTTCTATCAGGGTTTAGGGCTGCCTCAATATGCCTTTATTTAAAAATTTTTTTAATTTAACTATCAAAACTACTGTCTCTTTGGTCTTAATTGGCACTCAGAGGAAACTTTCAGTCCAAAGTTTGGCATGAAAGAGCATTGGAGGCTTTTCTGAAAAGGGAAAATGCGATTAATTTAAATGATGAGCATTTCAAGCTTTCATATGTATATACGATTCACTTCCAAATGTCAACAACAAAAAGTAGAGACCCGATATATCATAGCCTGAGAGTATATAAGAAACAGATTTTGTGGTGTCATCCAATTCCAGTGGAGAGTCATGCTTTATCTCTCATCTTTTTATTCATGACATTTTTTTTTTTGCCAGTTGGAAATGAGCTACAAATATTCAATTAGAATACATTTTTGGCACTATTTTGGTCTTTTCATTATTCATGCCCCAAGTATTTACTTCTGACTACAGATTTACTTTGTAAACATCTCCTTTATCTTTGTATCTACAGACACATGTTGATTTTGTGATTACAACTAGAAAAAGTTTGGATTTTTTTCCTCCTACAGAAATGTACCGAGAGAGTGAAACTTAGTGCATGCCGCAGAGATGTATAGATAAATTGTGTGCAAGTGGTATGTGTGTGCCTGTCCACGTGTATACTTGTGGGGGAGGCACAGGGAGGGGCAAGACAGGAAATCTGGGATGTTTAACAATCCCTCTGATACTGCATCCCATTGGAGGGGCTTATATTTGGAAGGGAGTCATCGTAGTCCTGAAGAGCCAATTGATTATTCCAGCACTCCTGCAGGGGCAGGGTGGTGGTGGTGTTGGCAGAGACTCTTCTAAAGTTAGAGCTTGGGAGAGTCAGTGACCTGAACCCAGAGCCTTTGGCTAGAGGTGGGAAGGACCTGGATTGCCCCCTGGATTCCCAGCCCCTGTTCTCTCCCTGACAAACTGCTGCCTTGCCTGTCAGTGGTCCTAATTTCTCTTCTTCGTGTGCTTCATACCTGAGACACTAACGGAATTTGGTGGTACAAACCAGGAAAGGTGTGTCTAGTCCTTTCCTGTATCCCACTCTGATGCCTCCCTAAGATTTGTGCCCCTGGGCCCATGAAACTGTTAGACCACAGCCCTTCTGGTCATAATTCCCCTGTATCTCTCCCCTTCTAGGAGCCTGCCAGAGCACAGAAGTTACTATGCACAGGTGTTCTGAGCAGATAGGCTCTAATCCCCATGCTGAGTTTACCTGCTTATCTGTAAGACCCATTTTTCATTGTATCTTTGAAACAAGCCTCCCATCACTGTGTAAGATTAATGAGATCTCAGCATGGAAAGATTACCCAAAGGCTCAAGAACACTAGCCCCAGATAGGCTGGCAGACCCTGCACATAATCTACTCATTGGAGACAGTTTTGGTGGAAGATGTCAACCACACAATCACCCTTTCTTGTGATCCAGCTCAATTGAGTAGTATTTGTTCAAGGATAGCCCAGCCTTACCTAGGAACAAAAGGGGTCCTTGTTTTCATCTCAGCAGCCAGCTGGGCACTATAAGTAAGAAATCACTTGACTAAGCAGCAAAGGTTGGAATGTTCTCTACCTTGACTTCTTTTTTTTATTTTTTAAATTTTTATTTAATTTTTATTTTTTTATTGGAGTTCAATTTGCCAACATATAGCATAACACCCAGTGCTCATCCCACTAAGTGCCAGGAAATCAGTGCCTGTCACCCAGTCACCCCAACCCCCCGCCCACCTCCCTTTCCACTACCCCTTGTTCATTTCCCAGAGTTAGGTGTCTCTCATGTCTTGTCACCCTCACTGATATTTTCACTGACTTCTACCCAAAAATCTTATCTCTGGTAAAATGGGTCCTTAGGTGGGCCCAAATTGTCCTTTTGCTAAGGGAATAGCATGTAGGATAGTTTGTTTAACAGAAAACACCATAGGCACACTTTGTTCTGTTTGTGATGCTCATGTCAAAGTACCCTCATCTCAGAGTAGCTTAGAGAAGGATGTTACTTCAGATCCCTCGGAGACTTGGACCCTAGAATAAAATCATCCTAAAATCCACCAACCTCCCTGTTTTTCACCCCCCACCCTGTTTCCCTGCCTCAAGCCTGCCCAAGTGTTCCTTGGCCTTGCTAGCCTTTTTGGTGCACACCCCATGCAGAACCTTCTACCAGCTGGTTCCTTCTAAAGTTACCCAAAGTGTTCAAGATTGTCCTCAGGACACCCTATCTCTCCTTCTTCTTGTTGTGGCCCTCATTTTACCCACTATGCACCAAAAGTAGTCTGTTTGGAGGTCTACGTAGGACTATCTAGGTCTAGGTCCATCTCTGCAGACAGATAGGTCTAGATAACATACTGCTGTAGGAATATACTGCGTAAACCCCAACCACGCAGAGACTACCTTTAGTTCAGGTGTAACTGAAACAAAGGTACCCAGTTATTTGTTTGAGGATGTAACTGTCTCACTTTTCATTCTCATAAATTCCTTATGATGTGTCACATTGGGTGATATGGTAGGCAGAATAATGGTCCCACAGATGCCCATGTCCTAATTCTTGGAACCTGAAAATGTGTTGTTATCTTCATGGAAAAAAGGACTTTGCAGATGTTATTAGGGATTGTGAGATGGGGAGATTGGTTGGATTACCCAGGTGGACCCAATATCATCATGTGGGTCTTCAAATTGGAGAACCTCCTGGCTGTGGTCATAGAGAGAGATGTCATGATGAGAGCAGGGTTAGGGGAACAGAGTCAAAGGTGGAATGTTATAAGCTTTGAAGATGGAGGTAGGGGCCATTAGCCAAGGACATCCTCTAGAAACTGGAAAATGGATCCATGCAAGGAAAGAGATCCTTCCCTAGAGCCTCCAGGAGGAAAGCACTCCTGTTGACACCTTGATTTTAGTTCAGGGAAACCCATGTCAGCCTTTCAATCTGCAGAATTAGAAGACAACAAAGTTGCAGTGTTTGAAGCCACTGAGTCTGGTGATCGGTTATGGTGGCCATGGAAACCTAACACAGGTGAGATGGAACCAGATGTCATTCCTTAGGTTCAGGCTGGCCTCCGATGTACTCTGTTTACCAATGGTTTGTACAAACTGTCTGTCTGCTTGCTGCAGAATCATATTCCTTCGGATCTATTCCTTTTCTGGTTTCAACATTCATTCAACACAGCTATCTTTTAGTTTTCCTTTGCCCCAGGTAGCTTATGGCTTTTTTGAAATGGGGCTTATCTCCAATGAAGAGACACCCTTTCTTCCTTTCTCAGCCAACTAGGCAACAGCAAAATGATATGGGTTCTATTAAAATTCCTTCTTAATTTAGTCTCTCCAAGATTTGAAAGCTCCTTTTATTTTGAAGAAATAGAACAAGAAAGAAATATAATTCCAGAATCATAAGCCAAGGAACTGGTTAACCTGGCATTGCTGAAGAGATACATTAGCAAATATGGAAAAAAATTCACAGTGCTACTCATCCTCATGCACTGTTTTCTTCTGGTAACTTTGTTTTTTGCTGCTCTGAAAGTTGACTGGGCTTTTAGAAAAGCACCCAGATCCCCTCAGAGTAAATTTCAAATACACCGCCTAATTTGCAATATAGGCACACCTTCTTACATATACCCTCTCACATGAGAAAATCTGATTGTTTTCCTAAGGCACTATTTGTAATAGGTGGACAGTAAAATAAAAGTTTCATGTGCACAGATTCCTTGCAGAGCCTTTCCAGAAGGGAAAGCCACATTTAATAAACAAATAAATCAGCCTCCCAGAGGACATGGGTGTTAAGAAGGTCTCTTGTTAGTAGATGTGAGTTGTGCTATCTAATGGGGTTCTTATTCTAATCTCCCAACCACTTGCAGTTCACAGACACCTACTTTGTAAAAAAAATTCTGCAGATTTCACCACTGATGAAACCAATGGCCAGCAAAGCCACCATGAACCAGCTTTCTCCCTACAGGTATTTGTGTTTACTGATACCAGGTGCCTGAGTACTCAAACCCCGATCCCCATACACACCAAGCCTAGGGATCATCCAGGCAGCATGCTCAGACCTCTGTGGCTCCATGAATGCAAAAAGCCAGCTTTCTCATCCCCAGTGCTATGTGTAGACTCGGAACTAGCCCTTCCAGTTGTGTACTTGCATACTGCTGGCCTGATGCCTGTCCCCCACCTCCACTGCAATGTGCACAATGGGGGAGGAACTTGTAGCCACAGGAGAGTACAGGGCCTCCATCATTGCCACTAAGCCTGGAGATGGCTCCAGACCTCACTGCCTGCCCTGGCCCCACATATGTCTGTCACTGGCTCCTGTCACTACATGGGTACATGCCACTGGCCCCTGCAGCTAAGTGCACACCACCAGCCCCAGGCACCACCTGTGGCTGCCCTCATCCCTAGCCACTGGGCCTGGAGGCACTGCTGAGGACCCCCATAGCCTCAGTGCTCTCCAAGGTCCATTATTGTCAGTCAAGAGCAAGAAAGTACATACGTTGATTCTATCAATCCCTCTACCCTGGCTAGAGCAAACATCATCCTGACCATGATTGACGTGTGCTCTGGGTGTTGGTTTGCCTTTTCTGCCTGCAGGGTCTTGGTCATCATCACTACCTGAGGGCTCTGAGGCTCCTCATCCACGTGTTATATCCCACACAATGTTACCTCAGACAAGCAAGCTGCTTCATGGTACGGTGAGCCCTTCACATACCATGCATCCCAGAAGCCACCTACACAGTCGGCAGGGAAAGAATCTCCTACAAACATGGCTGAGACATCAGTTTGGACACAATGCATTGTGAGGGGGGACATGTTCCTCTAAAATGTAATACTTGCCATAAATCAATGACCACTTTATGGTCAGCATATGTCAACTGATGAGGGCAGACAGACTTCCTTTGAAAAAGGAAAATAAGCAACTACTTTCCTTATTGCCTATCGTTATTTATTGGAAAGGCAAGGAATGTAAAACAATATACAAGAATAGATAAATACATGGGAGAATAGAAGTATAGACATTTTCACATATATGGGGGTAGTTAATACATGACAATAATATTTAAGATCAATGGAAAGAAATGAACTATCTAATATAATTGTATGGGAACTTTTAGCAATAAACTTAGAAAAAACTAAAAGTCTCTACCTTACATGCCATTTATAAGAATAAGTTCCAGATGGGTTAGAGAGTTAAACAATAAAAAAAAAAAAAAACTTTAAAAAAATTAGAAAGGAGAATGTTTATGACTCAGAAGTAGGAAAGGCCTAAAATAAATACATTCTAAACTCATAAAGATTGACAAATACAATGACATCAACATTCAAAACTGTAAAATCGAAAACATTTAAAAAGGTTAAAAGAAGTAATAGACCTTACTTTAAGAAGTTAAAAAACAGAAACAAGTTAGTATTACTAACATACATAATGGATGCAAGACCCATATCCTAAATATATGAAAAGCTCCTTTGTTCAATAAAGGACAAACACAAATAAAAAAATGGTCAGAATATTCGAAGAGGCTGCTTACAGTCGATGGAATAAAATCGACAGGAATTTGTATTGCCCGCCGATAGTTGATTTCTCCTCTGGAAAAGTTTATTTAAAATGACAATGATCCAACTCCCCGCGAGCCCCTTTCCGCCCGGGAAGGAGCCTCGGTGTCCAACGAAAGATGAATGGATAAAGAAGATGTGGTTTATGTATACAATGGAATATTACTCAGCTATTAGAAATGACAAATACCCACCATTTGCTTCAACGTGGATGGAACTGGAGGGTATTATGCTGAGTGAAGTAAGTCAGTCGGAGAAGGACAAACATTATATGTTCTCATTCATTTGGGGAATATAAATAATAGTGAAAGGGAAAATAAGGGAAGGGAGAAGAAATGTGTGGGAAATATCAGAAAGGGAGACAGAACGTAAAGACTGCTAACTCTGGGAAACGAACTAGGGGTGGTAGAAGGGGAGGAGGGCGGGGGGTGGGAGTGAATGGGTGACGGGCACTGGGTATTATTCTGTATGTTAGTAAATTGAACACCAAAAAAAAAAAAAAATAAAATAAAATGACAATGATACTATTTTAAGTCATAAGCATGATGAAATTTTCAGGTTGATAAAATTGGTGATAACAGGGAGATAGGTTTAGTGGGATTCTACATTGATAGAGCTGCTCTAAAGGGCAATGTCATGGTAACTGTAATAACTAAAAATGGACATATGCTTTGATCTGGAAATTCCACTTCTTGATAATTCTCCTAGAAAAATAATTGCACAGGTTCATGAAGGGGCAGGTGCAGAGACATATGGAGCTGTTAATTGGAACATTATTTGTAATAGTAAATATAAAATCAAATCAAAATGAGGGGCACCTAAGTGACTCGGTAAGTTGAGCAGCCAGCTCTTGGTTTTGGCTCAGGTCATGATCTCTGGGTCTTGAGATCAAGCCCCTTGTGGGGCTCCATGCTCAGTGGGGAGTCTGCTTCTCTGCTTCTCTCTCCCTCGACCCTTCCCCTACTTGTATGTGTTCTTTCTCTCAAATAAATAAACTTTAAAAAAATAAAATAAAAATGAAAACAACCTAAACTCCACCAGGGCAGAAATAGCAGCCCCTCAAAGGACAGGGGAGATAAACATGCAGTGGCATTAGAAGATCTGTGAGACACATACATAGTGACAAAAAGGTTACAGCACAATATGTGCAGTGTGGTAAATTTATGTAAAACAAAACCAGGCACACATATCACATAAACGCAGAGCCATTTATTTTTCTAGATTAGTGCTGTCCAGTAGGACTTTTTATGATAGAAATGTCCTATATAATCTTTGTTGTGTAACGTAGTAGCCACTAGCCACATGTGGCTTTGAGCATGTGAAATGTGGCAATTGTGACTAAGAAGCTGAATCTCAAATTTTATTTAATTTAAAATCATTTAAGTTTAAAAAACTATATATGTCTAATGGCTCCCTAATGGACAACACAGCTGAAGATTCACATATGCATGACAAATCATCTCCAGAGGACTGTATTCAGCTGTGGAGATGTATCACATAAATATATTCCTATAATACTTGTGTCATTGGAAAAGTAATATTTGAAGAGCAAACTATAAGAAACACTTCCTCAAAAGATGTACAAAATCTGTTAAAAAATACTGACCAAATCATATATATATATATTTTTTTGGGTAATAGAATGCCCCTGGAAACATGGGGAGTGGCCAATTGATCAACCCTTATCTAGGGAAAGGCATGGCCAAAGAAGGTAGGTGTTGTCCTCTGAGCTGGAGCCCCATTCTGGGGAGGTGGAGCGGGAAGGACAATGCGACCTGAGGTCTCATGGCTGAACTTCAGCAGCCAAACAAAAGAGTGAGGATAGGGCTGAACCAGAAGGGAAAGATGAGTTAGGTGGTGTCAGGAGCCCGAAATAACTGGGCTTGCCTGTGTGAGCCACTGAGTGTATCAGTGGCACCTTCTTGTCCCAAAAGTCCATGGATATCTCACTTTGAGTTGGGTTGTGCTGGCTGAAGCACACATAGTCACAATGGACACTACCACTATTGCACTTATTTAAACAAGTAGCATCCATTTGGTTCATCCTTTTCACCAACAGACCATTTCCCTGTTAATGGATTGTTGATATGCACAGTGTGGTTGGATTAAGCACAGAATTCGAGCAGAAGAGCAGTTCCCCTTCAGAGTTCCTACTGTTGTGCCTGTAGACTCAGCTGGTAGAATCAGGCAGTTTGATTTAATGATGGAGAAATGCCTCACTGTTTCCCAAGAATTGCAAAATAAAAGAAGGATCGCCAATGGGCTGTTTTATAGACACCAACCATCAGCTCTAAGTAGGAACAGACATGTACTTGTTTATTCACTTCCAGCTTCCTAAACATAATAAAAAGATCAGATTTAGTTGGCTAAAACCCATAGATAACAACATCCAGAATTCATCATTTTTCTCAAGAATAAGATCTGGCCTCAGGGAATAAGCTGAAAAACTGAATATTCTTCATTATACTATTTTGTGCAAGGTGCCAAGCGTTTTTCACACACCACTGACCTATATGTGAGTATATAACAAAACATGGTCATGAGGAAAGAACTCTGATTGGAAGTGACTAAGTGCTGCGTGTGTTAAGTGATAGTACCCACCAATTCCTCAGCTTAGCGGCTTCTTCCCATGTCCCCAGCCTGCATGACTCCCTGCACTGCTTGGAAGCATGGGAGAGATGAGGCCACAATGGAAAATCTGGGACTGTGAGCAGCAGAAGCCAAGGACTGGCCCAAGGCAAGGTAGAGCCCAAGTGGCCACGTCAATTAGGCAGTGGGAATGAGGCACAGGCCATCAGGAGCAAGACAGATGTGCAGTGCTGTGGTAAGGAGACTCAGACAAAGCAAAATGGGGCTGGTGAGCAGCAGGGCCTGTCCAGGGAAAACAAGCTGACCTATATGAGATGGGCAAGTGGGACCTGGCCAATCTGGTGGGATCTAGGATCACGGTCCTGACTTTCGGTAGTCATCCCAAATTGACACACTGTGCATGAGTTTAGTAGGTACCAACCATTGAGTGGCTTAAACAAAAGAAATGTATTGCCTTTCAGATCCGGAGTCCAGGACTCTGAAAATAAAACATTGGCGGGCTTGACTCCTTCTGAAGACTGTGGATGGAAATCTGTTTCAGGCTGCTGTCCTTGGCAAAAGGATGGCCATGTTCATGTTTACATGGTGTTTTCCTTATGTGTCTGTCTGTGTTCAAATTTTCTTTTTCTTTTTTAAGATTTACATATTTATTTGAAAGAGAGAGAGAGAGAGAGAAGGAGGAGGAGGAGCAGAGGGATAGGGAGAGAGACTCTTAAGCTGACCCCACACTGAGCACTGAGCCTAACACGAGGCTCAGTCTTACAACCCTGAGATCAAGGCCTGAGCTGAAACCAAGAGTTGGATGCTCAACTGACTGTGCCACCCAGGAATCCCCAAATTTTCTTTTTTATAGAGACTAGTCATATATAATTAGGGCTCATCCTAATCACCTTTTAATTGATTACTCTCAAAATATAAATGCACAAAGCCTAGGAACTGTCTATGAAGTAGAAGGAGAGAGTAACTAAGAAAAGGAAAAAAATTATAAATGCAAAATATTTAGAACTTTATTATTATCTTAAAATGGAAAGATGTAAGGTTCAACTGCACCACTTACTAGCCATCTGATCTCAATAGATATGACCAAAAAGAGTGTACCTGGCTACATGGGACAAGTATCCTAAATAGGGATTACACTAGCAAGTGACATTACCACTTGGGAACTTCAGATCCCACATCTGCAAAAAGGAATGCTTATAAAGTCTGCCTTGAGCCACAAAGTCAACCTATAAGTTGGGATAGACTGGGACAGACCAGTTGAGCTGGGTCAGCTGCAACAAGGACCTCAGGCTGCCCCTTGAGCTGCTGTAATTCAATATGAAAGTGAGGAAATCACATGTGAACCAAACACTCTGGGAATTTTTGAGTCCTGACTACACATAAGCCCCTGAGAACACTTCACAACATTTTACATCAGTTCCCTGTGCTAAAGAGGTCCATATGGACTCAAATTGTCTTGACCTTTGTTCATCTACTATTTCTCAAGTGGAGTTCTTGAAAAGCGTGGTGCTGACCCTTCGCATGAAATGTGCCCGGCAGCTCGGATTGCTCAACAAAAATACAAAGGCACTTAGGACTCAGCCATTCTCCAAACAACTGCTTTCCTAACTTCAGTGTGTGCAGTTGCTGAGTCTGTTTCCAATTATCCAGGGAAGCTGCAACTGTGGCCTCACCCTTTGCTCAGGACAGTGTTGGGCTGCCATAAAGAGAAAGATATGGAGAACAGTCACCAAGAAAGGGACTTTCCATTGATCAGTCATCAGCACCTTCATCAATGTGGCCACATTTTTGAAAAATGGGGCCAAAGAGAACCATATTCCTTGCATGTGTATTTATTGAGCACTTTGATGTTTGGGGACCTAGTCGAGGCATCAGGGAAAGAGATGGAAAAAGACAAAGTTCTGTATTTGTAACTCTCACATTCTAGTGGAGCAAAGACATTTCTATATCTCTACATATACCCACACCTGCATATATCTTTGTATCTTATCTACTGTAAGTGTGTGTGCAATCTAACTACACAGAGCAATAAGTCTTCTGAGGTCAAAGTAAGACTCATGGATGAGTGTAAGGTTGGAGTGAGGTTAATTTTTTTGAAGAAGTGATCCTTGAATGGTCCTTTGGAGAAGGTGATGCTTGGACAAGGATTTGAATGGAGTGAGCCAAGTAAAGATTCCGAAAAACAAGTCTTCCAGATGAAGGGACCTGCAAAGGTAAATGAGTGTCACTGGAGTGGTGTGAACTAGGGGAAAAGCATGGAGAGGGCTCGGTGTAGCCATTAGCCAAGGTTCTTGTGCAAACCTGCAGGATAATCCTGGATCGCCCCATCCCCACCTCCATCCCAGGCCTAACCTCTCCCTCCTTCACTTGAAACAGGGATTATTGGCTCAGGGATCCAGAAAAGACATGCTTGGTCTCATCCTGTTGCTTTATTTTTCCTCCCATCCTTCCCACTTCCCCCATCACAGTAGCTAAATATTTAATGTATTTCTAAACATTTCACTGAAGTATAATAAATATACAGAAAAGAGCACAGGGATGTACAGCTGAATGAATTTTCTTTTTTTATTCTTTTTTTAAGAGGATTTTTAAAAAGATTTATTTATTTATTACAGAGGGAGAAAGAGAGTAAAGGGGGAAAGGCAGTAGGAGAAGCAGACTCCGCATAGAAGAGAGAGCCCAACAGGGATCTCTATCCCATGACCCTGGGATCATGACCTGAGCCAAAGACAGATGCTTAACCTACTGAGCCACCCAGGCACCCCCTGAATAGATTTTCATGGATTACACATGCCCAGATGGAGACACCAAACAAGACAGCGCCTCAGAAACCCTGGCACTGTCCTCCCTAACATGTCCCCAAGGGTAACTATCAACTTAATTAACTTGGCCCATTTCTGTGCTTTGGATAAAAGGAATCATAAAACATGTTCCCTTTTCTATTTGATTTCTTTCATTTACTTTAACATATTTGTCAGATTCATCTGTATCATCACGTGCAATTGTACATTATTCATTCTCATTGCTTATGATGTGCTCCGTTGTGGAAATACCACAATTTATAGATGTATTCTATTAGTAATGGGCATTGAACACTTTCCAGTTTTGTGGTATTATAAATAGCACCCTATGAATGTTTTAGAATATGAAGTTTGGTGAACATATGTATGTATTTTTGTTGAACATATGCCTAGGAGAGGAATTGCTCACAGGATAGGTGGATGTTAAAATGGAGTAGATATTACCAAAGGGTTTTTCAACATTGATTCACTTAAAAATAACATTTATTTTTAAGATAATAAAAGTAGCGCATATTATTGTTGGGAATTTGGAAACTAGAGTAAAATAAAGCAAAATAAATGTTAGTTTTTATTTTTACATATTAGTTTTTATTTTTGTAGTTACAGAATTGGGATCATGCTATATAGATCCTTCTGTTTTCACTTTACATTTGTAGCATTTCTGATATAATTAAATGTTTTTCAAAAGCGAAAGTTTTAATGACATCTGGATATGTCAAAATAAATTTAATTATTTAAATTTAAAAAATATTTTACTATAGTAAACAATGCTTCCACGAATATTACTAAATGAATTTTATGCATATTTCTGATTACTATCCCTGAATATATTTTGAGAAAAAAATTTCTGAATCAAAGGACTTACTACATTTAAAGTTCTTGCTTGATGCTGCCTAAATTTTCTCAGAAAACTGAAAACAGAACTCATTTACAGTTCTGCTGGCATTTGACTGATTAATTTCATTGGCAACATAAGGATATACTATTTTATCAATTAACATTACATGAAAACAATTTAGATTAAATGTTTATGTGTTAATTGGTCCTTTGCATCTTTAGTATCCTGTTCACATCTTCTTCTCATTTTCTGGGGATATTCAAGTTTTTCCATTGATTTGGTAGTAACTTTATATTTTTAAGTTATGAACTGCATCTTTATTGTGTCCTCATTTTTTTTGCCTATATTTGCAACTGCTCATGTTCTGTGAAAGAAGACCCGTACCCCATAGACAGCAAAGGCTTGAGAGCTACAATTTACCTTCCTTGAAAAGAAAGTGCATATATGTTTTGGATTCATATCTGTACCAATAATATCATTTCACTTTGTGATGATCTATTGATTGCTGATGATTTGTAATTGGAATGGCAATTGGAAGTGTGACTCTGCATTGTTCTTATGCCTGTATAAATGAAAGAACTAGAAGTGGCCTAGGGGACTGCTTCATCCAGTGTCTTCATTGTAAAGACGGGAAAATTGAGGTACAGATCACATCAAAGATGTGCTAAAGGTCATTACCAGAGATTGGTGTCATTAGAACTCAGGTTTCTTTTCATCTATCACCTTGATGGCTCTTGAAAAACAATCATACCGTCTCTCTTGATGAATTCCTTTTGTGTTGTGTGAACACAGACATACATATTATATTTCTCATTTTCTCTGGAAATCATGTTAATTTTGTGTAGGACACTGGCGGCTAGAGGTCCCTGCACCTGAGAGGTCCTGCTTAATGTCTGACTCCTCTCTTCTTGAGCTCCAGAGCAGAGGTCTCTGCCTTTGTCTGACTTCCCAGATCACTGGGTAAACCACTATGGCAAACACACTTGTCCCTTTATATCTCCCTGAGGTCTCTTTTCTATGACTGGTGCCTGAGGCTGGTTTTCTCCATGATTCCTTTCTGGTGCTCAGATCCTTATGTAGAGGTAGAGCCTAAATGAGCTCCTGGAGCCCTTCCAGGGCCTTGTGGGAAAGCTGGAGTATGACCAGTGCCAAATGGGCCTGTATGCAAGTTGGACAGGCTCCAGAGATGGAAAGATGTCTGAATTCCTCTGAGCGCATCCTTTCAGTGGACATTTCCCAAAGCAAGACTGGCCCCTGAGGATGACATTTAATTAGAGCCCAGTTTCTTGGCAGTGTTCTCTATAAATCTATAAGGAAGTTTACCTCAAAACCAAAAATCTGGAATATATCTAACATCATAAAATCAGACTTGCAGAAAATCTCAAAGTGGCATGAGAAATTGAGGTCCAGGGGTAGGTAATCATACGGAGCCACACTTCATGGTTGGCTGTTCGTTATGGTAGGATGGATTCACCACCCTGGCCAGCTTGAAATCATCTGGCTTCAGGGTACAAATTAGGGACTGTGAAGTAATTCAAGAAGGAATCTTGCAGGAATTTCTGAACTCTAGCACCTACCTAACCATTCCTAACCAAACTAGCTTTAAGCAGTCATATATTGACTATTTTCAGATTGCAAAAGTAAACATGTGAAGTTTCCATTTTGCACCAATTCACAAACACTCCAGAGTTAGAATGCATAATATCTGACTAGCATTCATTTTACATGTCTCATTTCAAAAAACTTAAAAGTGTAGATAAGCCAGAGAACACTGGCTAATGTCTAGACAAAGACAATCTTTAAGTCACTAATTGTTTTTCCACTTATAATTCAGGTAAAACACAAGGTTTCTTTTCTTAACAGTAAGTTTCTTGGTTTTACATTGTGCGACCTATTAATAAAATAATTTCAAAGCTACTTTAGGAATTGTTCAAATCTCATGTCTTCTATTTAATCAAAAGAACAAAGTTAAGCCAATATTTCCAAATGGAAAATAACATTAATCAAAGGAAAAGTATGATTTAAACCAACTGCCACTGGAATTGAGCGATGAAAAAGAAAATGCTCTCATGTGTTTGCTGTTTCTCCTTATGGTGAAAATAGCCCATGTTTTGTTTTTAGACTTTACCAAGGGAGATACAGCAGAAAATAAATTACAGCCGGTGGATCTCTTCCTTCCAGCTGTCTGCATAGTCAGTATTGATCGCCGCTGAAATAGCTGTGGTTTATGCTGATTTATCCATGTAACACCTCATGAACATGTTCATTGGGGCAGCTCCCTGGATTCCCAGAGCTTCCCCATGGGAACTTGGGAAAGGGTCTTATGCTGAACATACTGTGCTTTGTCCCCTGCACAATGCTTTTTGACAGGAGACTGCTTGCATCAGCAGTCTGGATACCAGACTCAATAAAATGGGGACGCTGAGATCTCTGGTTTGGTAAAAATATCTGAATGTGTTTTGGAACAATGAGCAAGCAGCAGTTAGACTGAGGATTGGTGACTTCTCAGACTTTAAGCAAACATGCAGCCATGTACAGTTCAGTGTTCACGGCTGATGGTGGGATATTTTTCTAAAGTTTTGAGTTATTATTTCCCCCTAGTTTTATTGAGGTATAATTGGCCAAGAAAATTGTATATATTTAGATTATACAATGGTATTTGTAAAGCATCTTCATATACGTTGTGAAGCGATTATCACTATCAAGTTAATTAACACATCTATCAACTCACATAGTTAACCTCTTTTGTGGGGAGAAGACTTAAGACCTACTCTCTTAACAAATATTAAGTATACAATGCAGTGTAGTCATCATGCTATCATGCTGTACTTTAGATTCCCAATACTTTTTCACCTTATTACTGGAAATCTGTATCCTTTGACTAATCTCTCCCCATTCCCACTATCTCTCCGAATCCCTGGCCACCACCATTCTACTCTCTGGTCTATGAGTCTGAGTTTTTTAGATCCTACATATAAGAGAGATCATTTAGCAGAAGAGTGGGCATCCTTGTCTTGTTCCTGATATTAGAAGGAAAGCTTTCAGCTTTTCATCATTGAATATGATGTTAGGCGTGGACTTGTTGCAAATGACCTTTGTTATGTTGAGGTTCATTCTTTTTTTTTTATTTTTATTTTATTTTTTTGAGGTTCATTCTTTCTATATCTAATTTGCTGAGTTTTTTTTTCCTCTCAAAAGGAAGGACATTGAATTTCATCAAAAGCTCTTTTTCCTGCAACTATTGAGATAATCATATGATTTTTATCCTTTATTTCATTAATGTGGTATATCACATTTATTGATTTGCATTATGTTTGGTCTTATTTGCATCTCAGGGGTAGATCCCACTTGATCATTGTGTATGATTTATTTATTTATTTATTTGAGAGAGAGAGAGAGAGAGATAGAGAATGAGCAGAATGAGCTGCAAGCAGAAGGAGAGAAGTAGACTACTCACAGAGCAGGGAGCTCAATGTGGGGAGGATTCCCTGAGCTGAAGACAGGTGCTTAACTGACCAAGCCACCCAGGTGCTCCTGTATGATCCTTTTAATGTGCTATTGGTTTCAGTTTGCTGGTAACTTGCTGACAATTTTGACATCTATGTACACCAGGGATATTGGTCTATCATTTTCTTTCTTTGTAATGTTCTTGTCTGGTTTTGGCATCAAGGTAATGCTGGCCTTGTAAAAATAAGTTTGCAAATGTTGTCTCATTATTAAAAGAAAGATTTAGCAAAACTTCAGAGGAAGTAGGCATTTATAGGCTGCCAAATGAGCATGGGATAAGCATGAGAACAGAATATCCATCCTTTATTGGTCATATGGCCAGGGACATGTCACTAGAACCCTTGAGCCTCAGCAACTATGTCAGTGAAACTGGAACCATAACACCTTACCTTGATATGAGAGACTAATGGAGATGATGAGTGAGGATACACTTGATGAAGTGGATGAGTAGAACAGAATAGAGAAACCAGAAGGAGATGACACCTATACTGATTTCTGACCGAGGTGAAAAGGCGTTTCAGTGGAGGAAGAATAGACTTTTCAATAATGAATAAGTTTTGCAAAAGCAATAGAGGATCCGTAGGCAAAAATATAAAATAAAATTTACTTTGACTGAATAGCATGACTTACATTATGCAGAAATTAACCTAAAATGCATCACAGGTTTATATGTAAAATGATTTAATAATGTTTTATTAATAGCACCAAACTGGAAACAATCCAAATGCCCTTTATTGGTTGAATGGACATAAGGCTAGGTGAAGAATTCTTAGACTTGGCAATAAAAACATTATCCATAAAAGGAAAAATTGACAAACTAGACCTCATCAAAACTGAAATCTTTTGTTCTTTGATTCTGTAAAGAGGATGAAAAGACAAGCTTCAAATTGGGAGAAAATATTTGCAAACCACACATGCAACAAAGACTTAATCTAGAAGGTTTAATGAACTCAAATCTTCAAGAAAGCAATAAAGAATATCCAATGGGGAAAAAAAAACCAGTCTCTTCAATAAATGGTGTTGAGAAAACTGGACAGCAACATGCAGAAGAATGAAACTGCACCACTTTCTTATACCATATGCCAAAACAAATTCAAGATAAATGAAAGACTTAAATATGAGACAGGAAACCATTAAAATCCTAGAGAAGAACACAGGCAGTAAGCTTTTTGACATCAGTCATAACATCTTCTTACTATATATGTCTCCTGAGGCAATGGAAACAAAAGCAAAAATAAACAACTAGGATTTCATCAAAATAAAAAGCTTCTGCACAGCGAAGGAAACAATCAACAAAACTAAAAGATAACACATGGAATGGGAGAAGATATTTACAAATGACATATCTGATAAAGGGTTAGTGTCCAAAAGATATAAAGAACTTACCAAACTCAACACCCCAAAAAACAAATCATACAGTTTAAAAATGGGCAAATGGTATGAATAGACAACTTTTCAAAGAAGACGTATAGATGGTTAACAGACACATGGAAAGATGCTCAGCATCACTCACCATCATGGAAATACAAATCAAAACTACAATTAGATAACATCTCACACCTGTCAGAATGGCTAAAATCAACACAGGAAATAACAGATGTTGGCAAGGATGCAGAGAAAGGGTAACACTCTTACACTGCTGATGGGAATGCAAACTGGTGCAGCCCATCTGGGAAACAAAATGGAGGTTCCTCAATAGCTAAAAATAGAACTACTCTATGATCCAGCAATTGCACTACTAGATATTTGCCCAACGGATATAAAAATATTAATTTGAAGGGATACATGCATCCCCAATCTTTACAGCAGCATTATCAACAATAGCCAAATTATGGATAGAGCCACTGATGACTGGGTAAAGAAAATGTGGTATATATACATAATGGAATATTAGTCATAAAAAAGAATGGATTTAGCCATTTGCAAAATGATATGGATGGAGCTAGAAAGTATGTTATGCTTAGTGAAATAGGTCAGTCAGAGAAAGACAAATACCATAGGATTTCACTTATATGTGGAATTTAAGAAACAAAATAAATGAACTTGGGGGGCAAGAAAAAGAGAGGCAAAACAAGAAACAGGCTCTTAACTATAGGCAACAAACAGGATTACTGGAGGGGAGGTGGGTCAGCGAAGGGGTTAAATGAGGAATGGGGATTAAGGAGGGCACTATGGTGATGAGCACTGGATGTCCTATGTAAGTGATGAATCACTAAATTCTATACATGAAAATAACATTGTATGCATATAAACTAGCTGGAATTTAAATGAAACCTTGGAAAGAAAAGGAAACAAACAAAAAGAACTCTAAAGCTCATGGTAACAATTTAAAAAAGATCAAATTAGAAAATGGGCAAAAGCCATAAACTGATATATTACTGCAAAGAATATACAGATGGCAAATATGCACATGAAATGAGGTTTAGCATCATTAACCACTAGGGAAATGTATGTTGAAATCACAATGAGATATTGCTACACACCTACCAGGATGGCTAAAATAGAAAGTGAGAATGCTAAATGCTGGCAAGAATGTAGAGAAACCGGATCACTTATACATTGCTGGTGGTGGGGAATATAAAATGATCTAGTCACCCTAGAGAAGAATATGGAAGTTTATAATGAAAGTAAAAAATACTCTTACCACATGACCTAGCAATTTCCTTTTAGGAATGTATCCCAAAGAAATGGAAAAATACTCCTACAAAAACTTGTCCATAAATATTCTGAGAAATTTTGTCAGTAAAAGCCCAACCTGGAAAAAAATCTAAATATTCTTCAATGGATGAATAGTTAAACAAACTGTGGTACATCTATCCTATGAAATCAAAAGCAGTAAAAAGGAATGAACTATTGATACACATGAACTGGATGGGCCTAAAGTGAAAAAAGGCAATTATAGGTTACTTACTACAAGGTCCTATTTATACAGCATTTTTGAAATACTGCATTGTTTCTTGAAATGCCATATTAAAAATTATCGTGATGGAGAACAGATTAGTGGGTATCAGGTGTTGCGTAGGGAGGGGGAAGAAGGTGTATGTGTCTGTGAAGGATAGCAAGTACCAAGGATCTTTGTGAGGGAGCTGTTTTTTATCTTGACTATGGTGGGGTCACATGAATCAACACACTCAGTAAAATTGCATGGAACTTATACACACACACACACACACACACAAATGAATACCTATCAAACTGAACTGATGAAATCTATATAAGTTTGATAGATCTAGCAATTTTAATCTCCTGATTATGATGTTGTACTATAAACTATACAATAAATTTCTATTGGGAGAAACAGGGGAAAGTGTGCATAGAATCTCTTTGTATTGTTTCTTACAATTGCATTTGAATCTACTATCTCAAAAAAAAATTTTTTTAAAGTGCAAAAAAAATGGAAGATAAATAAAATCCAAGATGTACAGCAGAAGAGACAAAAAGGTAATTTGAATAAGATGGATGAATCCATCTTATCTGAGAAACTGAGCAATAGTTGCATATGGGGAGAGCTAAGAAAATACTTGGCGACTGATGTTGCCAGAGGATATAATCCAGCAAAATAAATTGTTAGGTAAACAAACAATCAGGAAAAAGAAATAGGATCTTGAAAACAGGGGCTGGAGGCTCAGAGGTGCAGTAAATGAAAGAGTGTCTTGGGATGAGATTCTGCAGATTTCCAAGTGAACAACCCTAGGGATTAGAGCCGCAAACCAGAAAACTCCAGGAAAGGATCGCTCTGGGAAGAAAACAAAGTGTTTCATGCTCTAGACATTATAATTGCAGATTTGGATGAACTTGAAGACACGTAGAAGACACATCATTATTCTTACACAAGAAACAGGAAAGAAATGAGAAACTCCAAGGAAAACAGAAAACTCTGAAAACTGGGGCCCAAATGTGAAACAAGTCAAATGTGCCGTATTTTAAGCAACTGATGCAGAATAAGGAAATCAAAAATATTTTATCTCACTGCTATGAAAATTTGCAGCCTGGGATCATACCATGAGATCACACAGAGATATAATTCTTGCAGACCACTTTACTATGAAATGGGCAATATTTTTAGTAATAACAATTTTAAATCGTTATTTAACTTTTAAACTTTTAAATTCAACCAGAGACAAAATATGGAAGATATAATTTTGGGTGCAAACACTGAGACTGTTAAAACTTTGACAATACGAAAATAAAACTGGCAGAAGGTAGAAAGTAGGCATGAGACAATGAGGGGTTTGGAGGTGAAATGTGACAGAGAGAGATTAAGAGAGAGGAGACTAATACTTTCATCTTTTATTAGGAAAACACAGAAAAAGTAATAGAAATACACATATATCACTTAAATTAACAAACCAATGAAAGACCAATGAAAAGAGACCATATGGCTGAGTGGTTTTAAGCCATATTCTGGTGCCAGCCAGCCTGGGTTCCAATCCCAGCTCTGACACGAGGTGTTCCATTACCTTGAGCGAGCTAGTTAAGCCCCTGTACCTTTTTCCCCCTCATTTGTAAAATATAATTGGCAATAAGGTCTGCCTCCAGATCATTACAAAAATAGGATGAGTTAACATTTGTAAAGTATTGAGTGCCTGGGAATAGCAGGTACTGCATAAGTATTTGATAAATAAACCATGACATCTTGGGAAAGACTCAAGGGAGTAGAGGTTAAGAATGGTGTATGAAGTCATCACATTCATTGTGAACACTAGCATAGCATTGAAAATAAAGAATGGAAATATTTTAGTGTTTTTAAGTCTATGAAGAGATGAATGAAAGCCAGAAAAGCTGAAAGAGAATAGCTTTAGGAACAAGGACTAGGTCTGGAGAGGGGTGAGGTGTGATGCTGTCTCTTTTTTACTGAAAAATACACACACACACAAGGTCAAACAGAAGGCAAAAGTGAGGGCTAAGTCCTAACAGATTGAACTGGTAAAGGAGCAATGAATCCTTTTTTAGATAAAGATAGTTTATTGCTTATGGAAAAGTAGCCAAAGGTGCCAGTTCCCTGTAGCTCTTACCCAGGGTGATATCAAACAAAAGTAGCTGGATGACTGCAGTCTGAGTGACGAGACCCCTTCTGCCAAAGGAGCCAGTACCAGCCCGCAGCTAAGAGGTTATGCAGTCTGCAGCTCTAGCCCCGGTGGGGACACTGAAGGCTCCCTGCTTCATTAGAACCTGGGAAAAGACAAGAAAGCCTTCTGACAGCCTCCCTGGGGAGGTAGAGAGGCTAGAGGGAATGGCTTTACTGCAGCTCTTCAGAGGCCTCCTTTGCTCTTGTGCTCTGGGATAGTCATAGGCATCCAGCCAAGACTTAGATCAGTGGTTTGAGCCTTATCTGTGTGTGTGGCCTATGTGAATACACACAAGATTGCCACAGTCATGATGCCATGCCTGCATACATGTATATACATGGTGTTCAATTCATGTTCTTCGTACAGTGTTATCCCACGTGTAAACGTGTATATGTATGGTACATAGTGGTTTCGTATATAGAACATAGCATATGGCATCATAGTTCAGAGAATGCAGCAATAGAGGCATTCGCATCTAGGCTAAGCCCCCTGGGCACACAGAAGCAGGGCCAGATGACCCTCCACAGGCAGGAAGAGGGACCGAGGTTGACCAGGATTTGAGAAGGTGGAGTAGTTCCACCTTCACGTCTTGACCAGCTAGACAACTGTCCTCAAAGCTGAAACTTACAACCAAAGTTCAGAAAAAGTATAGGCACTAGGACGGTTTGAAAATGAATAATGGAAATGCCTAAACTAATCTGAAAATGAATAATGGAAATGAGTGAGCTAATGTGGTTCATTTAAAAACTTCACTTTCTCATTCAAAAGGGTCATTGAAAAATGTAACAGCAAGATTGGTGAGGCAAGAGTCAGCAGGGGGCCATTAGATGACTTAGTATTATTTCAAATCATTAGGATAAAACCACTTCATGTAGAACAGAAATTGGCAGTTGCCTCTGTTTTGGAGGAGGGGGTGAAGGTATATTAAAGAAAGAGTTTTACAAAAATAGGATGAGTCTGAGAGTTTTCCCATCTCTAGAACTAGGATTAAAATGTGTATCCTGCTTATGTCACAGGTGATTGTGGAGAACAAATGAGCAAGTGAGCGGGTTCAATGCTGCCTTGCCCTGAGCACCTGCCCCGTCCGGGACACAAGTCACACACCAACCCCCTCCCTGTCAGAAGGAAAGGAGAGTTGAGGGCCCAGATTATCAGACAGGCCTTGTAAGAACGCTCGATGAATTATAGAGTACTGAGAAAATAGGATGTACTCTTCCAATGATAGTGAAAGCCATCAAAAAGAGCCCGACTCCAGAGTTTGGAAGCTCTTCTTACCCTTGGGTAATTCTTTTCAGTACACAGATTATGGTCAGTGTTATCACTTCATAAAGAGCTGTGCTCGAACGGAGCAAGGCTCTGACCCTCGTCAGCTGGGGACTATACACATGTGTTTTACCTCCTTACATCTTAATTTCCTCAGATGTGAAATGTGGTTGATGACAGTTTTCGCCGAGTTGTGAGAATTAAATGAGATAATGTTTTTAAATGATTGGCAAGGTGCTTAGCCCTTGGCAGACCATAAAAGGAATTCTTACAAGTACTATTATTGTTAGAATTGCTATTTTTATATAGGATGGCCCCAGAAAGGATGGCAACTGGGGAGTGGCATCTGCCTGGGTTGGATGCAACAAACTTTCTGATGCTACCAATAATATATGTGCAGTATTTTCTCTTCACTAGATGGTGTCCTCACTCATGATCTCTGGTAGTCCCTCAGGTCAGTGTGAGGCAGGTGTTACAGCTCCAAGTTCTCTGATGCAAACAGCCGCAGAGGGTTTCCATGATATGCCCTTGGCTTGTGGCCAGTAAAGAAATGGGAAATTCTGTGTCTCGGTTTTATGTCCATTATGCTGCATTCAAATACCTACTGTCTTCTGATATTTCACTGAATTCCCTCCCTAAAACCTTGCTTTCCTTAGTTTTTTTTTTTTAAAAGATTTTATTTATTTATTGATGAGAGACCAAGAGAAAGAGACACAGAGGCAGAAGCAGGCTCTCTGCAGGGAGCCCGATGTGAGGCTCAATCCCAAAACTCTGGGATCACGTCCTGAGCCAAAGACAGATGCTCAACTGCTGAGTCACCCAGGCATCTCATTTTCTTGGTTCTATGATGAAAGAAATTTGCTTCAAATTTAAAAAAATATATCACAGAACATCAGGCAATATGGGTAATAATGTAGAGACCAACCCTTCACACCCCCAAACAGGTCAGGCTGGAAACCAGTTTTCTCAAAAAGGGGAGACACTCAAAGTCCAAAGCTAGTAAATATTGATAGCCGAATCCAGATGGTCCATGTCTTATGGAAATGTTTTTTAATGTGTCATGTAGCTTCTCAGACAGATCCACTGATTTGTTTCTCTGCGTGTGTGTGTGTGTGTGTGAGGGTGTGTTGTGCATACTGTAAGTGTAAATATGTCATTTGTTTGTGTCTCCACCTGTCTGTTACTTCAGAGTGGACAAGGGCCTCCTTTCTGTGCAAATGTAGTATAGCCAGCATTCCTGAGAGAGCGGGTATTTGCCGTACTACGATATTGTCACAAACACAGGCAAGCTCTTGTGATAAAATGCACTCTGTAGCCAGAGCTGCTACAACCATTTAGAAGTCCAAGCTCATTAAAAAGGTACAGCAGGAATTTCCTGCAGGATCCTGCCAAATTGGACAATTGTCTAATAATTGCCCCAAATCTTAGATGTCGCTATTCAGGGTAGCTGGAGAGTATATTGGCCAAGTGAGAACTTTACTCCAATCATGTTAAGCAAATAGTGACAACATCAACCCATCAACAGAAGTCATCAGGCTTGTGAGAAATGAAATATTGTCCAGTTCACCAATCTAAATAACTGTGGCTATGGCTGGGCAGATTGTATAAACAACTACTAAAACTTCTCTCCTCCATGAAATATTCACCTGTTGTCTGCTGCCAAAACCAATAAACCACCTCCTTGGCTGAGTCATCTAAACATTTCCTTTGACAGCAGCAGCTTTCAACTCTAACTGCAAAGCCAAGCTGCGTGACAAATATACCACCAGTCCTATCTTTGGATATGAGTGATGTTTTCTATCAGCCCATTAAAAACATACCCTGCTGTTATGGATGAAGTGCCAATAGTTTTGGTAAACACAGTGAAAAGAACAATGGATCATTTTTCCACGGTTCTGAAACCTGTGGATGGATCTTGTTAAAAAGACTTAAATGGTGTTATAAAGTCATGAAATAAACCTTTCTTCCCCCATGACTGCCCCTTCCATATATGTGCACACACGAACACATGCCATCTCCATTACAAGTTATGTGCTGGATATGGGGTTAAATCCCACAGGATCTGTCCCACAGATGATTTTGAGGCCTGCCTGATGCCCCCTTTCCTCTTGGGGCCTCTACACTAAACGTGGTCCGTAATTTATAGACTGCAAGTTACCCAAAGTTCACATGACATTTTCCAGATTCTCTCAGCAATAGCTCTGTACAAGTTTGACCGGTTTCTACATCCATCCTCTGTGGATGTGGTACATCCACATTTCAGCACAGTAATACTTTCTGTGTTTCTGTGTATCTGTGTAAATACTTTCTGTGTTTATACTTCTGTGCAGAGTATAAACTCTCATACTTAGCATGGCTAGGAGTAATTAGAACACCCTGGTAAAGGAGGAATTATAAAGATTCCAGACATGAACCGTAACTATTTTATTTCCATCAAAAACATGAATGGGGCCAAGTTGTGCCTTATCACCTTTCTTACATAAACCATGTATAGTTGGGATCCCTGGGTGGCGCAGCGGTTTGGCGCCTGCCTTTGGCCCAGGCGCAATCCTGGAGACCCGGGATCGAATCCCATGTCGGGCTCCCGGTGCATGGAGCCTGCTTCTCCCTCTGCCTGTGTCTCTGCCCCCCCCCCCCTCTCTCTCTCTCTCTGACTATCATAAATAAATAAAAATGTAAAAAAACCATGTATAGTTATTTGCAGTTAATTATTTAAAGTAGAACTTTTGCAAAGCAATGTGAGCACAGAATTTTGCTAGACTTTTAAGATTTTATTTATTTATTATTGAGGACTCGATCCTGGGACTCCAGGATTGCGCCCTGGGCCAAAGGCAGGCACCAAACCGCTGAACCACCCAGGGATCCCCTGCTAGACTTTTTTAAATGAAAAAGTGCCAATACTTTACAATTGTTTCTTCCATTCCCAATTTGAGAACAGCATTTTAATGTCTTACGGGGTGCTTCCAAAATATCCAGCTTAATTTTATTATACTCAGCAGCTGTCTCTTCATATTGATACATTAGTTTCATAATACTTGATTATAGAGTAATAGATATAAATGATATAAACAGTTTTAGAAAGTGCAGAAATTTGTGCTTAGGCTAAAGAGCAGTTTGCCATTCTCAAGCTTTCTGTACTGCCATGAATATCAGTCACTGTGCTGAATTGGTTAATTCAGTATTGGTTAATTCAGCAAGTGAAGGGTGAATAAGGTAGCTTCTTTATTTATTATTAAATAAAGGATGATGGATGGGCTGCTCTTCCTCTATACACATTAAAAAATTAATATACTATTTTTTTAGAACAGTTTTAGGCTCACAGCAAAATCGAACAAGAAAGCACAGAGAGTTCTCCCACAGATCCCCATATACGTGTACGCACACATGCACACACAGAGCCTCCCTCTCTGTCAGCCTCCCAGCACCACAGGGTGATATATTTATTATAATCAATGAACCAGCATTGACACATCATTATCAACCAAAGTCCATAGCTTAAATTGGGGTTTACTCTTGGTGTTATATATTCTATGTGATGTCTTCTATCAACTCATTAAAAACACATCCTGCTGTTGTGGGGATTTTGACAAATGTAGAAAGACAAGTTTTCACCCTTATAATATACAGAATAGTCACACTACCCAAAAAATCCTCTGTGCTCTACATGTTCACCTCTGTCTCCCCACCAAACCCCTGGCAACCAGGGATCTTTTCTCTACCTTCATGGTTTTAGCTTTTCCAGATGTGCATAGCTGAGATCAGACACTACGTAGCCTTTTCAGATAGACTGGCTTCTTTCACTTAGGAATGTGCCTTTAAGTTTCCTCTCTGTTTCTGCGGTTTCATAGCTCCATTCTTTTTAGTGCTGAGTTATATTCCATATTCTGAGTGTACTGCAGTTTGTCTAGTCACCTAGAAGGAGATGTTGGTTGCTTTAGACTTTTTTGCTTTGTTTTATTTAGTTTTGAGAGAGAGAGAGAGAAAGCAGATGGGGGAGGGAGGTGTAAAGAGAGAGGGAGAGAAAGAGAGAGAGGCAGGCAAGAGTTGATCATGATCACAACCCTGAGATCATGACCAGAGCCAAAGCAAGAGCCCACTGCTTAACCAACTGAGCCACTCAGTCACCCTGCTTTACACCTCTTCTTATTTATTTATTTTTTTTAATTTATTTTTTATTGGTGTTCAATTTACTAACATACAGAATAACCCCCAGTGCCCGTCACCCATTCACTCCCACCCCCCACCCTCCTCCCCTTCTACCACCCCTAGTTCGTTTCCCAGAGTTAGCAGTCTTTACGTTCTGTCTCCCTTTCTGATATTTCCCACACATTTCTTCTCCCTTCCCTTATATTCCCTTTCACTATTATTTATATTCCCCAAATGAATGAGAACATATAATGTTTGTCCTTCTCTGACTGACTTACTTCACTCAGCATAATACCCTCCAGTTCCATCCACGTTGAAGCAAATGGTGGGTATTTGTCATTTCTAATAGCTGAGTAATATTCCATTGTATACATAAACCACATCTTCTTTATCCATTCATCTTTCGATGGACACCGAGGCTCCTTCCACAGTTTGGCTATCATGGCCATTGCTGCTTTATTTTGATATGATAGATTTGCATTCAGTTGTTAGAAATAATATAAGAGGGAGATCTCATGTACCTTTTAAGTAGTTTCCTCCCATGACAACCACTTGCAAAATAATAGTACAAGACAACAACCAGGTTATTGACAATGATATGATGCACTGAACTTACTCAATTTTCTTTAGCTTTACTTGCACTCATTTGTGTGTTTAGGTATACGATTTTAACACAGGTGTAATTTTGTGTATCACAGTCCTGACCCTGAACAGTTCCGTCATCACAAAGTACCCCTTTGACCTTTTATATCCACACCCACGTGACTCTTCCTTCATTCTCCCCCCACCCACCACACCTTGCAACCACTAACTTGTTCTTCATTTCAGAATATTAATAAATGGAATCATACAGTATGTAAGATTTTTAACAACAGCTTTACTGAAATTAAATTTACAAAACACAAACTCTAACCTTCTAAAATGTATACAGTCCCGAGGTTTTTTTTTTGTGTTTTTTTTGTATATTTTCCAGATTGTGCAACCATCATCACTAAGTACAAGTAGTTAAATACCCCATACCCATTAGCAGTCATATGTCATTTCCACTTTCCCTAGCCCAATGACTAATGAATGGTAGCAATGTCATAAGGTGAGAGAGAGAGATTAGTAATATTCTAAGTTAACTACACTATACATTAGGCAGAATACTGTGATTTGAAGGTAAATTTAAATTAGTTAGATGAATATTAGAAACTCTATAACAGTTATGAAAGTAAAGAACAGATGTATAATTTATGCATTAAGAGCAAAGATGAAATGGAATCTTAAAATGCTCAATTAAAACCAGAGAAGGTAGGATAAATGGAGAGAACCATAAACAAATACAAGGAGTAGAAAACAATTACACAATTTACTGATCTTAGTCAAAATATTTTAATATTACATTAAATGTCAAAAACAAAATTCAGCTGATTAACCTTGAAGATCTAATTGGCTTTATTAAATGATTCATGAGTCCCACAACCATCTCCTCTAGCAAGTAGAGGGGAGCTCTGAGGAGTTGTATAAAATGGAAGGAATTTATAAGAGAGAGGGTGGGGTAAGAAAATTATTAGTAAAAGAAAAAGATTGTTCCAGGCAAGGTCTTTCCCTTAGAGGAAGAGCAAGTGGGTTTATCATGCAGATTACCTCATATTCCTTTGGGGAGTGGGGAAGGCCAGGGTGGCAGATTACTTCATTGAGGTCAGAGAATTCAGATCCTCCTGGTTAAGACTACATTTCTAGGAGAGGTTGAAACTGCAGTTAGACTAGGTTTTAAGTCCTGGTTTGGGGACTCAGCCTGAGTGACACCATTTTGGGCCTATGGTTTTCTTTTTAACTATGTATATGGCCCAAATGCACAAATTAAAAAACAAACAAACAAACAAACATTGTCAGAATGGATGAAAAGCAAGACCCCCCCACCACCACCACCACCAAAAAAAAAAAAAAAGAAGAAAAGCAAGACCCAGATATATATTGCCTGCAAGAAACCCACTTTAAATATGCAAAGACATTACGGGATGAGCACTGGGTGTTATACTATATGTTGGCAAATCGAACTCCAATAAGAAGTATGCAAAAAAATGAAATAAATAAATACGAAAAGACAGGTTAAGAACAAAGGAACGGAGAAAAACATACCACGGTAACACTAAGCCAAGGGAATACGGAATATCTATATTAATTTCTGATAAAGCAGACTTCAGAATAAGGCAAATGGTAAAAAATAAAGAGAGGTGTTACATAATAACAGGAGCCAACAAGGATCTAACAATCCTTACTGTGTATGCATCTATCAACACAATATCAAAATCTATGAGGCCAAACCTGATAGAACTGGAAAAAGAAAACAAACAAAGCCCAAAATACCCATTTCTCTGTCTTCTTGCAATGCCTAGGCCCAGATTTATTAATGCCTTTTTCTTAAGCTTTAATTATCATGCCACATATGGCTAATAGAGTCAGATAGACGTTAGTGGCTGCCCAAGCACTCATGCTCATTCACTATTTTATTGGTCTAATTCATTGCAGCCTGGATTTGCAGTATACAGATTACCTTTCTAGAAAGGACTCCTTGGGTTCAAAGCATGATCTTCTCATGACTCACCATGTATCTTAGGGCCAGTTACTTAATCTCTTGCAGCATCAGTATCCTCATATTTAAAACATGGTTCCTAAAAATAACCTACTTCAGCTGTTTTGTGCATTAAATGAGATGATCTACCCAAAGTTC